>NW_027137448.1:661520-1926972 GCF_001889945.1 Aspergillus brasiliensis CBS 101740 | reverse complement strand
TAAATATTATAATATATACCCACTTAGAAGGAAATTAACTATAAATAAAAATATTATAAATAAGTGCTAGTCTTCTATTTCTAAAAAAAATCTTTTATATAGTTAAATAGTTTTAAAATTGACTGAATTAAGTAGGGTTGAATGATCATGTATTTAGGAGATTAATGTGGTGAGGGTTGCCGGCAGCTCGTTGTCCTGGTGGTTCGTTGTCTAATTATGTTAGGAGATCTTGCAATATTATTGGGTTAGCAGAATTCGAATGTCCACTGATAATGCTAACGATCTTTACCAGACAAATCGTACTTCGAGATATACGTAGTAGATAGATCATTTATCATTTAGCTATCCATTGCATTAATGCAGTGGATGATTCCTTACCTACTTTACCAGACTTGTATCC
Organism: Aspergillus brasiliensis CBS 101740; assembly: GCF_001889945.1. Classification (NCBI taxonomy): domain Eukaryota; kingdom Fungi; phylum Ascomycota; class Eurotiomycetes; order Eurotiales; family Aspergillaceae; genus Aspergillus; species Aspergillus brasiliensis. Next base: position 1,926,572 of record NW_027137448.1, on the reverse strand, counting down.
CGTCAAGTAGAAAGTGACGATGACAATACGGGCCTTTATGCTCTGTTTCGGTACCCTGCATGGAGCCACACTTTCTGTGGGCCCTCGATGTATCCATTAACCAATAAAAGTACTCTATACAGGTGAACACAGTACTTCTTTGGTACATCATTGAATTACAAGTCTATGAGGTCATAAGAGCTCCATATAACAATAGAACTCCAATCACATGCTACTTGCAATGCATTCTTAACACCCAATTGCAATGATACAACTGGTACGCATCATATATAAAACCTGGGCCCACCACCAGTTGTAGTGATTTCTTGTCTCATCATCCATGCGCAATCGCAATATCACTAGTCCCCCAACAGTAACAACATTCTGACGTTCCAAGATCCCCATCCGATAAACGAATCGCTGACTATTCCATGTAACCGTGAGCTGCTAAGTATGTATCCGAATTATAATGGGCAAACCCCGGTCACTTTACGTTAACTTTCCATCATAGTACACAGACACAATTTATCGATTAGAGACAAGGTTCTCATCGAGCGAGGTATGTATCTTAATTAGTTGCTGGGTTTGTTGATGATCCACTAACTATGTGCCTAGTTTCCTTGACCGAAAAGAGGCAGAGACTCCAAACATATGAAAAGTAAGCATTCTCGACTCGCCCGCCTACTGTTATTAAGAGCTATGTTGGTACGAATGTTCCTGGACGCACACCACAAAGTCATGCTTGGTTGGAATTCGCACTCAATAGTTGAATACATAGTGACACGGTCTCACAAAACCAACGATCCAGATCATTCAGCATTGAATGAAGCGGGAAAGCTTTCCCAGGAGAGTCTTCCCCGCTATTTTGCCAAGTCAGGACCAGTGGATGCTGATCCCCGGAAGACAAAGAAAGATGGAGGTGGAAAACGAAACTGGTTAGTTTAAGCAGTCTTTGGCGTCTCCATCGTGAGCCATGGGAACATCCAGTGACCCTCCTTCAGGGGCCGCTCTGGCGATGAAGTGCATGACTATGGCTACAATTTCACAAACATAAGACGCCACTCAAACAGTAGCGCTCAGGGCATTGCAGACTTCAAGACAAAGTTCGAAGCCGTTGAACCAGAACCAGTCTTCGAAGAGAATGTGCATGGGCCCGATGCTCTTCCTCTGGATGACGATATGGTAAGGAAAGTTGATAGCATCAACAGTGATAACACTGAAGGTAGTGAAGTTCTTCCGAACAAACAAGTCATAACTGTATGGGGTGAGGCGGCCAGGGTTTAGTATGAGAATCGTTCAAAAGCGATCCTACTGAGACAGGAAGACCAGCAAGAGCTTGATACCAAAGGTGACTTCGACTTTCAGGTTATGAATGATCCGTGCTAGAAATCACGGTTATTTGACTGTACTGTGCGATTCAAGTGCATGCTTGAATTCAAGAGACCCTTAAATATGAATAAGTAGATGCTGCAGACTCGCCCTGAACTATAGGAGGTCAAATATCAGACGGTTGTATTGCTAGAAGACACTGAAAACATGTAGAGCGCCAGGAAAGAAATTACTAAAGGTACATATGGAAGGGCGGAGTAGAAGAAGGGCATCTTTGCAAACATTTAGTCCATTTCTAGCATGTTGGCACTAGTAACAAACTTAGATGTGCTGAAAGTTGTTCTAAAGTTTTAGAGCCAACTCAGCTGTGCTTTTTCGGTTGACGATTCTTCCGTCTCATCGTGCGGGTTGCTATCATTCCCATCGTCGGCAGAAACCCCAGAAGGCTCTTGACGTGTGGCCCTGGCTGAGTCAAAGAGGTTCTTGAACCAAAAATCAAGCTTTCCTTTTTCGATCTGCTGATGTAGGATTTCGTTTTCCCTGGCAAGGTCACGAGAGATTCGGACACGCCGCTCAGGCGGAAAGCGTGTTGTTATTAGATCAGCGTCAGACTCGCTTAGCAACACGTCGTGTGGGCTGTTAGGGACGTATATAGAAGGGTAGTTGTAATCTTCATCAAGGCCTGTAAACAGCGTTAGTAAGGCGCTCGAAAACATTCTCTACTAGTCGTTTTCATACCGTCCTTGAGGCACCAACAAAGCGTACGGGAGAGTGTAGTGACATAGAGGAAAGTCTCGGTGTCCATTCCCAATTCCTCAGCTGCCTGTTCCATTCTTTCCCAGTCGTTATCTATCATGCATCTTCTCCACACCAATTTCTGTAGTGCTGCATGATATTGTGGATCTCGCTGGTCGTAAGAGAGTCGGACGATCCGCAAAGCTAGGTAGAATTGTTTCCCCACGATTTCATCCTGACCTTGCTCCAAGGCCTGGGATAGGTATATTTGCGTTAGCAGGTCGACTGATTCATCCGGATTAAGGACTTGTCGAGTGACGATCTTAGCCAGAGCCTCGCTAAATATTTCATGCAACGAAGGTCTATCCGCGGCTTTTGGGTTGCGAAATTGTTCGATCGCGATATCAATCTCCGCTTTCTGATCAATTGCACTGTGTAACGCGGGCGCGACGTAGGCGAATATGACTTCTTGAACAGCATCGACCTCCGCAAAATCTTCCAAGCGTCTGACGTTCTTGCGAACGACTAGACTATCTGGCATTCGAGACTCCTCCCAGACTGCAAGATTTGCAAGCTTTGCTAGAGATAACTCAACACGATGGCTCCATAGATCAGATTCGTGCTTCGTGGCAAGCTTCTCCAAGGCTCGGGCAGCGCCTTCATAGTCATTCTCGCCGATCACATCGTTGATCCAACCCAGCCGCAGATAAGCCGGATGTTTACGTAGAAACCGAGTCACGAAGGGCTGAAACTTCTTCATCGCGAAGAGTATCCCAGATTGCCCCATGGAGATCTGTCGAGAGAAGAAGGAATCGGCCCATGATTCGCCGAATTTCTCGAAGTAAAAGGAGATTTTTTGACTAAGCCGCTCAGATGCGTTCTCGTCAGCATCTGCATTCTTGTCTGGCGAATCTTGAGGTGTCACGAGACTCTTGGTTTGGTCCTGAAGTTCGATTATGAGTTCCACGAGCGCCCCCATGTCTCGGAACTGTTCGGCAAGCATAATGGCATCGTCTAGGTGTCCTATTCCGGCCAACTTGAATAGCTGCCATTTCCGTTGTTTGATGTGAGCTTGTTTAGTCGCAATGCTCTCGTCGATGGATTTCTGATTCTCTTGGGCCGAAAGCCACCGGACTCGTTCACAGTGCATGAGCCCTAATATCTGAAGCTGCCTGGAGCTATTTTTGGCGATCCTTCTCACAGTCTGCGTTTCAGGTAGCTCAACGCCGACCGTTGTTTTTTGGATCCAAGCCCTGCAGCTGTCAAGCTCCAGATCCAGCAGATGTCCAAATTCGATGTAACAATAGCGCTGAGATGTCCAAAACTCCGAAAGACCCGTGTAGTCAGTCGTCAAAACGCCGTTCTCCAGATAGCCGTCGCCTATACCATACCGATTAGAATTCTCGTCTCGGTAACGAAACGCTGTCTCCAGAACTGCTAGGGACAAGTCACTAGCTTCGAGTAGCTGCTCTGACATCCTGCGTCCCTGTTTTGCAGAGCTTCCCTTTTGAGGCTTGATGGTATTAAAGATCCACGGCACGATATGTTCCATCTGAAAGGTATCATATAGAAACCAATGGCGCACTGGATCACAATCACCGGTCTGCTCTTTGATTTTCGTTTTGAACTTCTCGCTCATTGATCCAATTATGTGCGCCAGCAGTGTTGAATTTTTGCTCGCGCATTGCCTGGCTTCGTCTTCCAATCTCCACATGGCTCTTTGAGCAGCCAGTTTCTCCGCACTCCAAAGTAATTCCCACCAAACTTCCCGGCGAATGGTTTCATTCTGCTGTGTCAGCAAGAGGGCGAGGTCGTCGAGTGCCTTTGCTCGAAGTTTCAAATTCTGATCCACAGAAATCCCAGTCGACGGAATGAAATTCGACGCAGACCGCATTAGTTCCTGGCATATCTCTAATGCAGCATCCTCGGTCTCATTAATTGGGAATCCTATCCCATCATCACCTGCAAGATTCAGTGGGTTCTTTGTCATTGTGCCATAGAATATAGCTTGTTCAATTTTATGCTTCGCAGTGATGTGGCCATTATCAACGTTGGTGTTTGTTTTTCCGCCCGGCAAAGCTGCGATACGAATGATGCCAAAATCTCGAACCATCAGTAGACATGCGGGTAATGAGCCTTCACCACTTTGATTTTCACATCCGCTTCCTAAGATCTCGTAGCTCTCCCCAGAACGCAAAGGAATGATATCTTTGAATGCTCGCTCTTGCTGAGTTTTGGAAACCGCATCCGGGACAGTAGAAAGGTGTTCTGAAATGGCCAATGATAGCAACACAATTGACTGCCCAACAACAATGAAAGCGGTATGCCCGGGACTTGGTACGAACAACCTGACTCGCGGAAGGTCGAGCTGGGTGCGTAGTCCATGAAAATTTATTGCATTAGTAGACAAGATTTGGACTTCGTTAGAAAACCGCATTTGGACGACAAACATGTTTCGAAAGATGCCAGGGGCGGAATCTGAGACTGAAGCCACAACCGCTGTTACCAGCGAGGAATTGGGCCCGTCATAATGATGTGTGCTTTTAAAGTCGGCCAACACAAAATCTAGGACCTTTAACCTATAGTCATCGGGTTGATCCACGATAAGAGGTCCAAGTGCTTCACACAAAGGACCATATACATCAAATTGATGCTTGAGCATGCTTCCGTTGTTCCAGTGGGTATCCCAAACTTCGAAGAGAGCTGGAGACGTAGCAATTACGACATCTCGTTGTCCACGCTGATGGGATTCGCCCGCTCGAACTGAAGCAATCTCTTTTCTGTAGAAACCACCTCCAAGAGCGTTTCTCAAGCTTCCCAGTAGGCCGGGTCTACCGCCACTTGAGGGGTTTCTCAGAAAAGAAACAGTCACTGATGGTTTTCCTTGACAATCTCTGATGGTTATATGAGCGACCCTCCCAGTGGAAAATATAACAATGACACCAGAAGGCTCGCTATTTATCACGTCTGTAGCATGCTCGCCCGAGAGTAAACCAGGAATACAGCCTTGGATTCCAGAATGCTTCTGCCTTGAGAAAGCTAAGGTTGCAGCACTTGATATGGTTTCCCAATATATGATTTTACCGGTATAAGGCATGACCACCATCAACCCCGGAACCCCGCCTGCAACGGTAGATAGGAGCAACCCAAGGGGAGCAATGTTACCGGACTCTTTGCAGGACTCTGGTATTGCAAGCGTAAAAACATCTGCGGGGGAAGGTGATGGAGCTGTGTTCGAATATGCCCAGACGATGGCATGCGACTTTGTTAAAGCTAAAGCATATCCATGACTGGTTCCAAATGAGCCCCTAAAAGGTCCTGCATGTCGGTGTTATTATAGGCGGGACAGCGAAGGCGTCAGCAGTACTCACCATTTTGTAGACCAAGCACTTGGTCTGGCAAAGTGGGTAGTTGGGTGACGGTATAGAACTCTGTTTTAGACTATGCATAAACCTACGTCAGATGGCTGGTCCAAGGACTTTGTAGACTGGACAGTGCCCGAGAACCACTTACAAGCACCACTGTTCCTTCACCTTCATCCTCGCGCTTCTCGGGTCTTTTGACAGCTCTTATAGGAATGTTTCTGTGGAAGTGAGCATTTTCTGAAATTGTGACACCCTCGTCAGATAAGGTTGACGGCTGGCGTTCCTGAAAGTCGAGCTTGGCATGATCGTTGTTCAGAGTTTGAGAGGTTAGTTCATTGTCTTTTTGACGGAGATTAGATCTTTGCCTCTTCGCATTAGGAGGCTTGGGTGATTCGTCTGAGTTCGTACGCTGACGCCTCCGGGGGTTGCGCTGAGAAGCTGCGGATGATAGCGCCTTGGGTACAAACATTTTTTAGGACCTGGCACGAGCTAAACGTGTACCAAAAAGACACTTTGTAGATTCTTGATCTCAGAAGCGCGCATCTGACATGAAATCATAACACGCCTCTGTCGTGGATGGAGAATGATATGAATTTTTTAATGTAAACAATATATTTTTAAATAGCCAGCATGATAGGTATGGAGGTTTAATTCACTCCGAAGGCGGTCAGCAGTTCTGATAGGAATCCAGACATCCATACGGAGTACTCAATAGATACTTGCAGAGTTAGTTTTGCTAAACAGCATGGCGCTTACCCTAAATAGTAAGGTAAACATGCTCCAGACCCTTGGATACTGTAGTACTAGTAACTGTTTTGTACATGGCATATTAATAGAATATATCCTGGTATTATATAAGCATTATAACTTATTGGGCTTTTTTGTACTGCAACCTGTGTTATTGAGTACCAGTAATTCAAAGCCAGTAAATACACAGTTACCTCTGTCACCGTAAAGCCAGCAGTCAACCGCCCCAGATCCCAAGTGTTACTACAGAACCCACCCACCACCGACACCACCTATGACCGTTCGTACCCAATATCACGTGACCAATAAGAGCCCATTTCCTCGTGCTACGGCAATTATCGCTGCACTTGCAGTTGAGAGCAGCGTGAACATCATCTGTAAGGACCATTATCGTTTACCGATGGCTTCTGAAGGCTATGTACTGCGATAACAGCAAGGGCATCTATCTTCCTAAGGCCTACGGAAAATGCTTGCGTTATCATCAAAATCAAGACAAGCCTTTGGCATAAAAGCACACCGATACCATGCACATTGTCGTACCCAGCTAAACCCTAGTTTCCAACGAGACTATGCCAGCCTTCTTCCCACAGAGATGGGCTTGCGCACTGCTCTCTTCTTTCCTGGTTCGCATACCCTGTATCTCGAACTCGCCTTTGTTCTGACGCCTTCACCGTGCAGGTCATGGTGTACAGCGTGTGGGAATGGCAAGCTCTTGGGTTGAGAGGTTCCCCAAAATATCCAGCAGATTCCTAGACGAAATGGATTCGAACTTAGGGTTCAAACTGTCTCAAATCATTTCCGAAGGACCAAATGCGGAGCTCGATAAGACCGAAAATTGTCAGCCGGCTATAATGGCAACCTCAATACTAATACTTCGAATACTCGAAGAGGAGTTCGGCTTCATGACGAGCTCACGAGTGGATGCTACTCTCGGACATAGTTTGGGCGAGTTCTCGGCGCTTGTTGCCGGAGGTTATTTTGATTTCAGCGACGCATTGAAGTTGGTCAGGAGGCGTGCAGAGATAATGGCCAAGTGCACGCGAGATGCTACCAAGAGATCAGGGGATGAATTCGGCATGATAGCACTTGTCTGTGAGCCCGACCATATGAGTGAATTGCTTTCTACCATCTACGATTTCATTGGACTTGGCCCTCCAAGTCTGAAAGATGATTCGAGCCAATGGTATGAGGCCTTTCAACAAGTGATGGTGGCAAATATCAATTCGAGGAATCAAATTGTACTGAGCGGTAACATTGCAAAAATAAGGTCTCTGCTCATCCAGCTTCGTCAATTCGGAGGACACGATCCCCGTGCGGTGAGACTGAGATGTGAAAGTCCGTTTCACAGTGCCATTATGATACCCGCAGCCAACTACATGAAAAGTGCCCTTGAACATATGAATATCAATTTCCCAGCACGAATCCCATGCATCTCCAACGTTTCGGGCCTGCCCTTCAGTTCCAAGGAAGAACTCAAGTTTTTGTTATCACAGCAATGTGTCGATACGGTAAAATGGTGGGATAGTATCCGATACCTAGATCAGACGCATGCAGTAACACGCTGGATTGGAATCGGACCTGGGAAAGTCGGTAGAAACTTGGTTGGGAAAGAGGTCGGTAAGGTTATGGTGGACGGCGGCGGTGTTTGGTCTATTTCTAACCCCCTGGAGATTGAAAATGTCCTTTCTGCGTTGGACAAGACTGAGCGTGCCACTCTACATCATGGAAATGAATGACTCGCGCGAAATACTTCGCCTCAGATGCTTCGTTTCCCCTATACTTCCATCCCATGGTGACCAAATAGGTCGAATCGTCTTGACTCCTCAATTCTCTTATCAAATTTCGAAAACTCCTCGTAGTACACATTTGAAAGTCAAAAGGGAGGGCCATGTCTTCGGTGAGCTTTCGACAATGCATACAGAAGTATGAGCCGAGGCAACTCTTCCTTTTTGCATTACATCTATGAGTTTCTTCTTGTCAGCGCCTCTCTTCCTGCCTCTACGGTTCTGAGCAGATACGTTCAGTTTTCGGTGAGAAGAAGTATTTTACATATACACATGCCCATATAAAGCATTGTGTAGACATTAGATGTTATCAACTCAGACTTTGCGATTGCTAGGTATCTCCTACAAGTGCCGGTGGTCCACAAGAAGTATCGTCATCCTGGGCCAGATGCTGTACGTTAGAGAACGATATGCTTTAAACGGCACGTGTTACACCCATGATTATTGGAGAACATCAAAGGTGTGTGTCATCAGTATATAAGTGATCCTCGATCCTCGAAGATAGACCGGTTGGTTGTCTGCCACATAGCGTGATCTCATGGTTCTTAGAGGGGGGCTACAGTCGGAAGCCACGAGTTTCCAATCCGATTGACCTCGCTAATGAACCTCCGATCTGTAATCTGCGAATTGCACGTTGACACGGCTTTCGCTGTGGCCGTATGGTCGTCCGGTCGATAAAACGGATTCTGTAGCAACTGCACATATGCGGTTTGGAGAGCCCGGAAAACCTGTAGAGCGGACACCATTAGTATCTGAAGTCTAATATCTTGTGGACTGTTCAACACGTAGAACTCCGGTTACAGGATGAAAACACAAAAACGTACTGCTTTTAGGTCAGATTCCCTCAATCCCAACTTAGTGGAGTTTTTCAGGTCTTCATCACTGATGGGCTGCCCGATCAAGTCAACTATAACTAAAAATTTGACCCCGGTGGTCGAAAGCCAGCCATATGCTGCGAGTCTCTCGTCCACAGCTTGCAAAAGACCAAGATCTTGGTCAATTGACGTCTGTTTGCGGCGTATTTCAAAAATATCAAGGCAGGAATTCAATATAAATGAGAACTCAATAGTGGACTCCAGATAAGGAGGGAACAGCGACACGTGAAGTGGATTATCCTAATTCCAACATTAAGATTGGAGCAGCAGATGAAGGATGTGAAGACTCACAGCTTTCCCAATGACGCCGATACAGGCGATCTTAGGTAAAGCCATTGCGCTAGGTCAGTTATGGCCTGTCGCTGAATTCTATGCCACTGAATTCAGATAAGAACCATCAAATTCATTGTTTTTGACACTCAATGTCTCCTGACTTCTATGTGTCGGAGAAGAGAGTGGTAGTCCAGTTGCGAACCTAGGCGCTGCGCCAGTTATGCCAGTGATACCTAATCCACCCATGAACACCCCATAGTTAACTAGTTAGAAACTAGTTCTCTAACGTAATCAACAAGCGGATCAGTCACATGAACGAGGCTACGAGGCTTCGGGCCACCTCTTTAGATCTCCCTCACTGGCAGAAAAGATATATTTCTAGATCCATACGCCTGAGCCATTACTCAAATCCAGGACCTACAATTCTTCACAGTAAAAGCAGAAGTGCAGTATAGTCATTCAAGCTTTGATTTCTCCAAACAATCATATGTCTAGGATACACATTTTTACTATTATAGAATTCATTTCTATTCGTACTCTCGAATAGTCACATTACGAGACATCTTCATGTTAACTATCTACAGAGTACGCATATTTGGGAAGTTAAGTTAGTCCTATGCACTTTGCAGCTGGTCCACTTGTGGATTCCATTATCTGTTGACTCATTACACGGTAATTTACCTTAAATAATTTTATGAAAACTGTTCATTCAAGGCCATTGCCAAGAACTCAAGACTTGCTGATTGATTCGATCCTGTCCTGTACTATGATATCGACCTGTAAAAGAGCCAAGATGGGCAATCTACCTCCTACTCAAATACATCCATTGGACGGAGTAGAAAGACGGCACTTTCTATACGGCCCAGACTGCCAGGACACCTTTCGATCGTGTGGAACTACGGTGTTTCGATTACGGGATGCTCTTTACCTACATCCATCTATACTTTGCTCCACGGAGCAATGACTAGTAGATTCATGTGCTGTCCAGATAAGGGATTCGAATACCGAGCTTTGATGACTTCAGCCAATGAAGCTCTTCAGAATCTAACTTACACTAGCACATTGTTAACCGGTTGCCCGATGCTCACGTGTTAATACGGTATTATACGAACAGAACTGCAAGACACTAAATTCAACGAGCTGAATCATGTTTTGTTACGGTAACTTACGGAAATTGCGTTCCATTAGTACCAATAGTGCAGAATGATACTCTTAATTTGAGGCTCGACTATCCTGATATTGTCTTGCCACCATTGACAGACTGGACAACAAGCCTCCACTCCTTTGATAGTTCATACAGGTTGTGCACGCAGAGCTTTTTTTTTGCATTTCAGTGCACCTTTATATTGGGAGCGATACAGCCATGCTACCTCTCACCGGTCGCGCCATTCCAGGCGCCATCCCAAGCGCTCTTCGTGGTATGTGTTATCCAATTGTTACTACTAAGTTGCTAAAGCCAGGCAGTGCGACCGCGTATCATATCTTGCCATATCCCAATCCAGCCAGTTTCATGTCTTTCGACCTCTTCAGTCAAGTCGGCAACAGCAATCGAACAGCGGGGACAGTCTGGTCAAGCGCTCACTGCTTCTGGAAAGGTGCGGAAAGAGGTGCCCTTACCGAGCCAGGAGAAAAAGGAGGGTGCTATGCAATATGTCCTGTTCGTAATCTGAGACGCATAATATGGCTATCATTTGTACTAATTTATCTATAGTACCACGCTTGACCAAGTCGCTAATTGGGCACGCCAAAGTTCTCTGTGGCCCATGACCTTCGGCCTCGCCTGTTGTGCAGTTGAGATGATGCATCTTTCGACCCCCAGATATGACCAGGATCGTCTAGGAATCATTTTCAGAGCATCGCCGCGGCAATCGGATGTGATGATTGTAGCAGGCACACTGACAAATAAGATGGCTCCCGCTCTCAGACAAGTGTATGACCAAATGCCTGATCCTCGTTGGGTCGTCAGCATGGGAAGTTGTGCAAATGGTGGTGGTTATTACCATTACAGTTATTCTGTTGTTCGCGGATGCGATAGAATCGTACCCGTGGATGTCTATGTTCCCGGATGTCAGTATACCCTTCACCATCTCTGCAACGACATCGGCTAACAGGAACAACTTTAAGGTCCACCAACCTCCGAAGCATTGATGTACGGAATCTTTCAACTTCAAAAGAAGATGAGGCACACGAGGATCACCCGCATGTGGTATCGCCGTTAAGCTCAAGTTGGAATTTACTTCCTCCCCATTTTTAAGGGTTGGAAGGGATGGGTTCGGGCGTAGACCTTATAACAAGTCTCACCCTCAAAATTTAACGTGTGCTCTTGTGGATTACCGAACCCTACCTTCGCACAATTGATGGGGGGAGGGGTAAAAGGAGGTACAGGCTCAACTTTAAACAGCATACCAGGTGTGTCATGTTCATGGTTGAGTGAAGAAATCTGGCCAACATGTATTGTATGCGATAACTGCAAGCCCCTTTCCTAGGTATATTAGAACGCGGTTAGGGACTTGGCTGCAAATCAACACTGATATTTCTATGCGCTGTTGTACAGATCACTACTCAAATTCCTCACATCTAGACTGCAGTCTGACGTTGTATTAACAATGCTGTAACTGATTCGAAGCAGTGCCACTGCTTGGCTTATGCATAGTGTGCTACTAAATGCTAGGGTGCTGCTTCGATTTCTTCTTGAATATACTAGGAGACTGCAGGTCCAGGGCCATACCATGACAAGCCACTCCCAGCACTAGTAGGGATGCGGATTTTTGGTATGCTCACAAATAAAAGAAGTTGGATCATCAGCGACAGTGGAGGTGGAAGACAGTATTTATAGCCGTGGTATCTTTCTGTGAGGCTCATGTTCATATAGAGTATGCCGCATACCAGCCTTGTAAGCGATCGATATCGGTGGCATATCTACAATTAGAGGGAACATAATATTACCGGCTTTACTTGCTTTGGCAGGGTTTTTTTTTTATTTGAATTATGTCTTGCGAACAGTGTCTTCTATGCATGTTTTAGGTTATTGTACGTGGAAGAGCTTGTAAGCATACTCTCTAAAGGGTACTCCTTACTAATTTGAAGATACCATAACAACGATAGAGAACGCCAAATCTATCATTGGGAGACAGTTTATATAATATGTATGAGTATATACGGCTTGTATGCCCAGACCAATCTCTTATACGAGATGATCTGCCATGCAACACAGCATCCATCACAAAAAGCCCTTTCTAAGGAGACGGCCAAAGGATATGGCCATGGCCCGAGCTTGCCTTCCTTCCACTGTCCCCACTTTATGAACCAAACTAACTGATTATCTTAGGTTCCCTTTCATTTTCATCCATTTTTTTTTTCTAACTCCCTCGAGTTACGGCTTGCGCAAACCATTATTTGAAGTGTCCACCACTAGCTCAAATAATCAGGTTATTCTTTCTTAACACCACTGATCACATATACCATCTCAAACCACTTGTTCTTCCAATCTCACATTCCATTTCTTATTCTTTGATACAGCCGTCTCATGTCAGGCGTGTACCGCGCCATGAAGAACCTCGCTCCCGATCGCTCCGAAGCTCTTACTGAAATCCAAACTCATGATGAACCGATTCTTTCATTCAAATCGACATTGACGACTCCTTGGATTTTCCTCCAACCCACGGCTGAGTTGCAAACTACTATCACGGGCTCTGTGAAATACTATCTAGATTCGTTGGCTTCCTCGGTTGGCGATTCTCAATGTGCACGCCAACGCAGGCATAGAAAGCGTAAAAGATCCGAAGTCGAGGAAATTCCTACAAACCAGGCTCTGCAGCTCAAGCAACTTTATATCGACGGCTTTACTTCTGACCAGATATGGCAACAAGCCCTGAGAATTCTTGATTCTTCTGGCGGTGAGGTCGAACGGGATCTTGCTTGGTGGTCTGCAGTGTCCAAGCCATACGAGCCGCCACTGACCCCGACTTATGATGTGGCTCTTGGTGACGCCGAATTAGAGGGCAGCCACCTTGACTCTCAGTCAGAGGCCGATCTCACCGGATCGAGTATCGATGATGACGACCTTAGTTCACTGCACGCACACTCTCAAACCTTCTACAATGAATCGGACGTCGAAGAAGACATCGAAAAAGTATCCGACAATATTTCCGGCAGCGATATCGACGAAGGTGAACAAGAAACGTATGTGGAGGATGCTTTCGGCTTAAATGATGGCTTCTTCTCGATAGATGATTTCAACAAGCAATCGGAACTACTTGAAAAACAAGATGTTAGTGGCGGTCCGGACAACGATTCTGAGAATGAAGATGATGAAATTGATTGGCACGCAAACCCTCTCGATTCGGCAAGGTCAATGTCTTTACCAAAGAGAGACAAGCCACAGGAGAACTTTGACGGGAATGGAGACGGGGATATTACTGACAGTGAAGAGGAGGGACCGACATTTGGTGATGCAGGCCTTGAGGACTACTCTGATATGGACGAGGATGATGTCTACGCCGCAAATTCGGGAGGTGAAGGTTGGGTGAATACCAGCGACATAAAGTATTCTGACTTTTTCGCGCCACCTCCACGTAAAGTTACACGCAAAAAGACACGCTCCCTTCCCAAAACTCAGCCTGATAATACTATTACCAGCGACGACGTTGATCGTGCCATGGCTGATGTTCGGCGTGATCTCTTTGAAGATGAACCTTCCGGTGAGGATAGCGACGAACATGAATTAGCGGGAGGATCTCAGAACAATTATTCTAGTCACGAGAAGCAGCGTGCTCGCATTGCTGATGAGATTCGCCGCTTGGAGGCTGCCAATGTTGCCAAGAAGGATTGGATGCTCGCTGGTGAAGCAAGGGCTGTCGAAAGGCCTGTGAACTCACTTATTGAGGAAGACCTGGATTTCGAAAGGATCGGAAAACCCGTGCCAGTCGTCACGGCAGAATTGTCAGAGGATATCGAAGAGCTCGTCAAGCGTCGGATCCTTGCCAAACAGTTTGACGAAGTAATACGTCGGCGCCCTGGTGTTTCCGACGCACAGAGCGCACGGGGACCTCGTCCTGAACTGGAAGACACCAAACCCCAGCAGAGCCTTGCTGAATTATATGAGGCTGACCATCTTCGTGCTACCGATCCAAATTTCGTTGATCCTAAAAATCAAAAGTTGATCCGCGAGCATGCTACTGTGACAAGCTTATGGAAAGACATCAGCTCTCAATTAGACACGCTCTCAAACTGGCATTACAAACCTAAGGCACCGCAGGCAAGCATCAATGTTGTTACCGATGTGGCAACCATTACTATGGAGGATGCTCAGCCGACAGCTAGCAACTCTGTTAATGCGACGGCAACTCTTGCGCCCCAGGAGATCTACGCACCTGGCGACGATAACAAAGTTGCTGGTGAAATGATTTTAAAGAATGGAACGGCAATTGCCAAAGAGGAAATGACCCGAGAACAAAAGGCTAGGTTTAGGCGAGAGCACAAAAAGCAAATTGCTAGTACCGCAAAATCTCAGAAGACAGGGAAAGCGGCTGAGAATCGCCAGCTCATGTCGGACTTGAAGAAGGGTGGGGTCAAATTGATTGGAAAGCAAGGCGAAGTGACAAATATCAATGGCGGCAAAATCAAAGAGAGCGTGAAGGAAGGTGGCCATGTTCTCAAGCTTTAGAGTTCAGTGCGATTACAGATTGGATATATTTGTCAAAGAAGAGCGGATTTCGATACATCCGCATGTGTCACTTCCTGGTAGTTTGTTCTATAGCTAGACTTTCAAGACACCCCTCTTGTCAGACTTCGAACGTATCTGGTAGAGAAAGATGTTCTCCCGCCGGTATGTCTCCGCATCAGGGTCATCCCGGATTTCGGCCACATCAAACATCTTCCTTGCATGTTTCATGAAACGAAGGTCTGCCCTTCTACGCCTCTTAAAGCAGAAATAGCAGACGGACTCTGGCCCAAGAAGATCGTTCAGAGTCGAGATTAGGAGCGGGAAGGCGGGCTCAAAGTAGACACAGTCAGCGGCGAGGATAATTTCTGGATGCTTTGGAATGCAGTCTGGAAGGGGATCTCCCCAATTTAGTAGTGTAGGTTCGACTGTAGAAGAAAGATTGTTGAGCTTGATATTCGTTCTCATCAGGGGCAACATGGGAGCTTGATCCGTAATATAAATACGTGGCGTCTCAGGGTGACATCTGCGTGCAAGCGCAAGGCCAACAAGACCGCCGCCGGCCCCAAGTTCAACTCTAACCAACGATTAGCAGAGGTCAAGTACCCGCATATCAGGCACAAGCAGAGCGGGTGGAAAGTGCAGACACAACTGGGTTATAGGGCAACGGACATTGTTTTACCGATAAAGTTAGAGTGATGTTGGCGTAGCAAGTACTTCGACAGGACCATCCCCGCTGGCCATAGCTGGCCTCCACACCCTTCCTTTAGATCTTCCTGGAGGACTAGAGGATTCGATAACATCCCGTCAAAAGAGATGGTGCTTTGGCTGGCGGGCTTGTGATCCCTAACCGGGATCAACGATTCATCGAAGTCTAGCGAATCACTCATGTCGATTGCAGCTGGCATTGAACCGGGATCTTTCCATTAAGTATGATAGTCTGTTACAGCACACAGCGTTGACCTAACTTTCGATGCCGAATGGTAAAATGAAGCAACAACTTCGGGACTCTTGGATGTAAAACAGATGGAAGCACAATCAGTTTTGATGGAATTGTTCCTTTTCGGATCAAATTGGGAGGTACGGAATGGTTAGCTCTATTTCCACTCATTTTTTTTTCTTCCCGCCCTACTTGCCCCATCGGCTTTCTAATGTCTGGAATCCTCATTACCCAATTCAGTGCGGGTTGTCACACTTTCACAATGTAGACAGGGAAACGCCCACCATTGGAAAAGCTGAATTATAAGTCCGCTTTGCGCGACATAAATTGCCAAGGAACCTATATAACCGGTATCGAGGGCAGAAAAAAGGGCAATGAAGGGCAAGTGAGTAAAGTACCTAAGAGCTGGGTTGGGGGAGGGGACGAGAAAAAGGAGAGAAAGAAGTGGGAAACGAAGGACAGATCGATGTGAAGCAGACGCTCTTCAACAACACCGGGAATGTGATAACTTATTGACAGTATCGTCATCGTGTGGTAGTAAGCGGGATTGGATAATTATACAATGTAATAATAACGATATAGCGAGCTTAGAGCCTATGATCAATGACACGCATATATGGATGTGGAATATATCGTAAATTTTATTTCAGACAGATATCGTATCTCATATCGAAGGCATTAATGGAAACACCTGAAATGACACTTTCATTTAGTCGTACTTGAGTAACTATTAGCAGCCTATGCGAAGACGAATAAAGAGAGACTACGAGCCGGGCGAGCCGGGTAATTAACATGAGCATATGTTTTTCATGAAAACGTACAACAATGTGCACACATTCAAATTAGACTACATACTCCGGAGTAGAGTAGTTGTAAGTTGTAAGTGTCGCTAGGATAATAATGATTGTGGACACTATGACGACGTAACTATTGAAGTGCAAGCAGTAAAGATCTACTGCTAGGTGTACTGAACGATCCAGGGACTAGTATGATTGCGGCAACCCTACGCCAAGTACGTAATAATCCTGCACCCATTGAAAGTACTGTATGATGTCATGATAGAGCACTACCGTACAAAGTATGCTCGAGGCCGTCCTCCATCTTGCTGTGCTTCTCGTGTCTTTCGATCATAACGACGTCACTTCGTACCTCACCACGGTTTGACTATGGACTTGTCCGGTGACGGTACTTCGGGGTTGAAAAGGCCAACCTAGCCCAGCACCGTGCCATAAAACCAGGCTTGCTTGCTCGAAAAGAAAACTACTTCCTAGAACTAGATTCACTCAACTTCGACACGTCCTACTCAAAATACTTCGTTTCTCTAGTACATCCAAGCCCCTAACTGCCTTATCTCCAAAATGACGACCTTGAACTGTGAGTACTCGCCTGTCCTCGCAGTGCAAACGACGACCCTCCCCTCTAGGCCCAATTCATATATACTAACGTGATTGACCTAGACCTCCCCCCAGTCAAGCCCTCTGCAATTGCGGCAGGTGCTATCTTCACCCACACTGCGTCCCTGGGAATTCTTGCACCGGTATTTGGCGATACCTATCACCGTGCCCAAGCAGCCAATTCGAAGGAAGAGTTCCTCAAATCTAAAGAGGCTGCTGGTGCAGTAGCTGCCTGGGGTACCTCCCTGGTTGGAAGCTCTGTCCAAACATATGGAGTTGCAGCTTTGATCAACGCCACAGGTACTTTGAGCTACAAGGGCGCGGCTTACCTCGGTAGCTTGATTTTCATGGCCAGCGCAGCCCCCGGTGTATGTTCTCCCATCCCCTCGCTTTCTACCTCTATCTTGCAAGTTTATATATACTAATACTGTGTTACCTTTTGTTGTACAGGTTGTGAGCCAGGTTTTTGCCGAAAAGAGACCCCTCGACACTGTTGCCGTAGGTGCAGTCAGCAGGTTGTTTGAAACAGTGGGACTCAGTCTCTTCCTTACTTGGTGGGGTACCCGCACGAATCCATTCTCCAGCAGCTATTAAAGCTCCTACTGTTTTAATGCCAATCTTGGTAATATAATTGATCACATATTCGGCAACTAGCTTCTCAAGTCTGTATAAATGTAATCCTACTTAAGTCAAATACCGAGAATAGAGGCATGCGCCACACAACTATACCTTGACATATACACTTCAAATTCTATACAGGTTCCTCTCGAAGCTCTTCCCGTGTAATTTCGTAGTAGGGTCGCTAGTTTCATTGCCAGCGATTCTGGATGTGACACTCCCCCATTGCCCAGATACGCAACATAACGAACTAGAATTTACTCTACCGGGTATACCGAATATCCTCAACTTCTTTGATCGATGGTTTTGTCCAGTTCCTGAGATCGGTGTCCTGGCAGCAAAATATACCTTGCAGAATTTCGCCATTCCCAATCAATTTGCTGGTCTTTTTCTTCGCTTTCCCTAAGGATAACACGATGAAGGTTAATGGGGTACAACATGAACTATGTCTACAGTCCTTTACAAGTTTACAAAAAGACTTAACTACAATCATAGTAGATCAACATACACAAGCATAAGGACAGACCATCTAATAGTGAGAACCCGTAGTAAAGGAAAGTAAGTACAATTGCATTTATCTCAATAGTCCGCTCAATAGCCGCATTGAGAAGCTAGACGAAAGTGCGGCAAGGGTAGCTAATGAAAGGCGTTAGCTTAATGGAGAAAACAAGGGTTAGGCCACACATACACATCGGGGTAGCCATGGTCATGGCCGAGCTGATATTTACCCCCAGAAGGGTTCAAGTTGCATGGCAGCGGAGGCAAACCATTAGCGCCCAGAACTTCCTTGATTCCGTTCTTGTCCTTCTCAAACAGACCAGCAAGACCACGCTCCTCGGCCTGTTGCTTGACAGACACAAGTTGTTTCTCTCCTGCTTCGCCGATCTGGAGTACATCATCCTTGGGGGCAGCTTGACTGCCTACACTGAGAAGGCCAACAGCATCCGCTTGACTGACCGCACTGAGGCGGGGATAGTTCCTCCGAACATCACGTTTCCAGTAAGGGTTGTCAGCCAAATCACCGGCCGGAACAGTAACCGGATCATCGTAGGATAGAGGAGGAAGAGCTCCAGGGGTCGGTAGACGATACTGAGCGTTCAAGGGAACACCAGTGGAGCGAGTCGGGTCGACGGCAAGGAGGCGGCGAATGCGTTCCCATATCCCGGTGGACTGAACAGTATATTTCTAATACAGGATAAGTACCACATCCTATCCCGACATATCACAGAGCAGCCAATGGCTATGACCTACCTTATGAACGGCTATCACATTGGATGCGGACTTGGCCGCTTTCACGATGTCGCGAGCCATGATTTCTTCCCTGTCCAGATCACGTATTAATCCCCCGAATCGCACGTATAATAGGCGAATTTGCTATAGTGGGTGTTCATTTACCTTTAGAAATATATCAGAAGGGAATGAGAGACCTTACAAGGGTACGTCCTTCGCCGCGCGGTCTCAAACGGAACCAGGCCTGGCGGAATCGAGCCTCTACACACGGAACAACCTATTTTCCGACAGTCGCACTTGGCCGTTCATCCAATGTTATTATCGTGATTTCAATCGGAATCAAAGAGCTCTATATGCCCACAGAGAAAATATGAGAGCATGCATTTACAAATCACATGTCAGGAAAGACCAAGTTGCCTTTGTACGAATAGCTCACGTGTGAGAACGGGGCTATTATAGCCTATTACATTTTGGGCTGGAATATTCTGGGACATAGATTGCGATGATGATTCGAAACTGCATATAGTGCTCATGCCAGACAAAGCTTGTAGCAAATGGCCACTTCAACATCTCGATATGTCTGAAACCTTTGAATCTATCAGCTTCCGATCTAAGTAAAGCGAATGATTTGACTGGCTACCTACCATCATGGATTATTTATCCGTAGCTATTGGACTCGCGCGTGGGGTTTTGTCTTTAGAACTACTTTGTTCCTGCAATTCTGCAACCAGATCTTGTACAGCATTAAGCGTTGCATCAGGGCCTCCAGTCTGTAGTATCAAGACTTTGCCGTGTTTATCGATAGCAAAGACCCCTCTAATTGTGCCCCTTGGCGACTTTTTGAGTCCAAGAGCTGCTATCAATGTAGCGGTGGGATTGCAGAGTAGGGGGTATGGCAAACTTTGTTTAGTCTTGAACGTAGTATTTGCCTTTGGTGAGTCCGCTGAAAGACCGTAAATCGAAAAACCACTCTCCGTAATGGAGTCATAATTGTCACGAAACAAGCAAGCTTGTTTGGTACCTGTTGTCAAATTAGCTTTCCCATACTGACCGCAGAGAATGATTAGATCAATGAGCATAATCGCGACACAAGATATGCAACAATGATCATGCATGTATGTACCCATACCAGGTAAATGGGAGTAGAGATTTCCACGTACAGCCTGGGGTTGAAGCTCTAGGGTACGTGAACAGCACGACACCAGCTTTACTAGCATCAACAAGATCTTTCAGCGTGGTTTTTTGGCCATCGTTAGTCTCAATATCACCGCCGAAGTTGTCCAAGTCTAGTTTGTCGCCAACTTTTGGAGCCTTATCGTCGGGAATGGCCTTAGAGACATCCAGCTTTCGAGATACCTTGGATGCCTGGACTTTCTTGGTCTCACGCTCTGCCGCGGGGACTTGTGCTGGCGCCTTGCGCTTTCGTAGTTCGACCATAACTTTGATCAAAAATCCAGACGGTTTAACTTATGTTTTGTGCAACTGAAACAACATGTAACGATTGAGGGACGTTAAAGAAGACCTTCGAAGATGCTGCCGTTTGCTTATCAACAGTTAATCAGTGGATAAGCTCATGGGTAATGGAGTCTAGGCCAATAATAACAATAGGTAAACCGAATAACTCCAAAGGCAGCTACTGTAGTATGCATGGGTGATATTTGGTAAATGGTAAGGATTCTAGTACAGGGGTATGTAAACAACTACTTAGTAAGTGTTTTGCCTATGTGACTACTCAACGTATCTATCACCCGAGGATTCCCCCTCCCCACTAATATGGGGGTTTCTACCGAGTACCCTCAACGCATGTGTTCTCTTGAGGTTGGCCATCGGTTTTGAATCCATTTGACAGATGTTAACATCGAGAGTGGATGTTTTGCTCTTGATGGGTTATAAACAGTTGGGGTACATTAAATGAGGGGCAACGCACCATTGAAACTGTCATATCTAGAACTCCAGTACTTGAACAATCTTATAGTATGAGTGATTGATCGGTAGTATTTATCTGCGAGATTGTTCGACTAACCTATAGTTGGTGTATTCTCTGTGAAGTTGTAGGCGGTCTTTGACCTTGACCGTCAGTCCGATTACAGTGCCGGTAAATCCCGAACCTTGGCGCCACCGTGCTTGCCCAGGAGAAGAAAGCGGAATCCGGGGCTAAAATTCTCGAGTTTTCTACCAATCCTACTGCTATTGCACAAGGTTGGCAATCGCCACTCTCATTCATTGCGTCCGCCTTCACGACCACTCATGTGGAGTTCTCATTACTCATCTTGTAGTAGTTGATTATTTGCCGCATCCTGAACTCCTCGTAGTTATCGGATTCATAAGAACCTCCGAAGCACCTACCGCCACAGTCTTGGGTTTCGCTCCCGGTCTGGCTCGCACTCTTTTGCTCCTCCTTGGATGTGCAGTTCCTCGTTCTTGAAGTGTTCTATAAGCATACATACGAAACAAAGGCACGTTTCAGATTGCAGTCTATCGAGATGAGAGTCTTTTCTTCGACGTGCACGTTCGATTATTCGTGGGAAGAGGTTTCTGCGGCAAACTGGCGCAAATATTGTCCATGGAATGACAAGTCTACACATGTCGTGGCAGTAGACACCCTATCTCGGGCGGTCGATGCTGATACTGGCGTTGTACGTATCGTCGAGTACCTTACGCTTATTCTTTCCTGCAACATTGGCTGATTGTCCTGTCTCATAGCTGCGGACAGAGCGTCTTATCACTTGTAACCAATCAGTGCCGCAATGGGTCCTTTCACTCTTTGGAGGCAGTGCTACGTCGCATGTTTACGAAGTATCCTATGTTGATCCTGTCTCCAAGAAGGTTACGATGTGTTCAACCAACCTTACGTGGTCCAACGTTTTGAATGTCAAGGAGACCGTCATCTATCAGCCGTCGCCATCCAACCCATCCTCGACTACCGATTTCAACCAAGAGGCGAAGATTACTGCGTTGTGTGGCGGATGGCAGAAAATAAAAAACAAGGTTGAAGAGGCTAGTGTGGAGAGATTCAGTCAGAATGCGAAGAAAGGCCGAGAAGGGTTCGAAGCTGTCCTTGAGATGAGTCGCCGAGTTTTCAGTGAACAACGGGAACTCGAGAGCAACACGCTTCAATCCTAATTACAACCGTGGCTGTCTCCACGGGCCCATGGTATATCTTATCCGTCATACGTTATTTCAGCGTTTGCATTGACTGGCGTCTCTCTCTTCTGCCTTCCGGCTTCATGCATGTGTCTTATATGAAGCGTTTTTTCCCCCTTTTTTCTTTTCTTTCCTTTTCTTTCTTTTTTTCCCCCTCTTTCTTTATTCCCGATGGATCTCCCCTTTGCAATAGATTCAAACCGCATCTGCTCGTGATTGTCTTTCAATGATCTGCCTCAGCGCTTTTTGTTTTTGCTACCAGCCAGCACGCGCAACTGATGAGACATGTACTACCAAAAGTTATAGACTATTTTTTCGCATTTATCACCTTGTCCCTTTATGACGTGTTTATCTAACATGAGTACTATATATACACCAGAATAGATGAATGAGCAGGTAGAACTAACCCCGCTTCTGCCTAATGTGGTTGACTAACGGAGATGCAAGGGAGATGCCAGGCCGTTTGCTCTAGACGATCCCAGATGATGGCACGCTGAGATGCAGCTTTCTTGGTCTCCTTTTTGGCTGGCACGATCCAAAAATCCCTAATTCTACCATGCGACATGTGAATGGAACAGCGTCTTTTTAAAAGTACAGTGCCTTAACTAGAACAATCCTCCACGGTAGTATAGCATCTCTGAAGAGTAGAACTATCTGGGTTGGCCTGAAAACCACCTAACACATGTAACGGTGACCCAAAATGGATGCTTTGTAGGCTTTCTACTTAGAGTTTGTAACCCCAGGTACGTCTGAAGTATGTCGGGAGTATAGGTATTGTAGGTAGTAGGTACCATTGTTAGGCGGGTACTGATAAAGTATCGCCCCGTTATCCTGCGATGTCATCCCGCCCGCCTTCTCCGCATGGCACATTGCCCCTCTTCAGCCCCTAGTCGGGTTAGGTAGGTGGACTCCCTAAGTTATTTCACGGTCTCAACCCGTCGACAACTTACCGGAACGCTTCAATACAAGCATAAGGCCAGAGGAGATTATTCAAAAACCCTGGAAATTATTCCTCGGTCTATATTCCTTCATACGGAGTTGCCCTACAAAAATGAGCGCCATTACAGAAGACATGATCCCCCCGCCAGGAAAGTGGCCCGTGGACCCTCAAGATGATGTGCCCATTTCCGAAAATCGTATCTGGGTAGACGGATGCTTTGACTTTAGCCACCATGGTATGCCACCTTTTGCTCGTTCTTCACAATGTATTTATTAGGCTGAATTTCGTAGGTCATGCGGGTGCTATGCTTCAGGCTCGCCAATTGGGAGACGAGCTTTATGTCGGCGTGCATTCTGACGAAGCAATCCTCGAGAATAAGGGGCCGACAGTTATGACATTGGATGAACGGTTAGTTTCCTATATTAAGCAGTCCATTGGCTTTCTGACCCGAGTCTAGGGTAGCTGCAGTGGAAGCATGTCGTTGGGTGACTCGCTGCGTTCCCTTCGCTCCTTACGTGACATTTCTACCTTGGGTATCGCACTACGGCTGCAAGTATGTCGTCCATGGCGATGATATCACTTCCGACAGCAACGGGGAAGACTGCTATCGGTTTGTTAAAGCGGCAGGGCGCTTTCGCGTGGTCAAGAGAACACCCGGAATATCCACGACAGACCTTGTTGGACGAATGCTTTTGTGCACGAAAAACCATTTCGTCAAGAGCGTAAAAGATACCCTCAACGGGGAAGAGGGTTCTGGAAGTCTGGAAGAGCGCAAACACTCAGCTGATAGTCTCATGCAAAGGATTCGTGATTATGCCACTGACGAGACAGGTCTACAGCCTGGCCCGCAGGTCTGGATCTGGAACGGATCGAGTTCTGCGAAACTTGGAAACACAGTCGAGGAACCTGGTGCATTTGAGACCATTGTAAAGGGAAAGCTGCCAAGACCAGGACAGCGAATTATCTATGTTGATGGGGGATTTGACTTGTTCTCATCTGGGCACATTGAGTTCCTTCGACAGGTATTAGCGCAGGAGGAATCGGAGGGCCACCGCCGTGGTTGGTATGACCAAGAGCAGACAGATAAGAGAGTCAAAGAATACGGAGAGGACTACGGCCCTGCTTATGTCGTTGCTGGCATACATGACGATGATGTTATTAACCACTGGAAAGGTCTCAACTATCCAATCATGAACATCTTTGAACGCGGACTATGCGTTCTGCAGTGTCGCGTATGTTATTCAGAGTGTCTAGCATCTTGAAAGGAAGCATCGAAACGCTAACCTGATTCTAGTATATACATGCTGTGATATTTTCCTCGCCGTTTTCACCAAGTCAGTCATATCTCGAGGCCATGCCCTTAGGCGTTCCAGATGCAGTTTACCACGGTCCTACTACATTCATACCCCTCACCTATGATCCTTATACGGCACCCAAGCGCATGGGCATTTTCAGAGAGACTTCCAGCCATACATACCAGCATGTTAATGCCGGTGAGATCGTTGACAGGATATTGAAAAGTAGGGAAGCCTACGAAGAAAGACAGCGTGCCAAACTCGAGAAGGGTGCTGTTGAGGAGTTGGTTAAGTCCAAAGAGTCGGCATCTGCCTAGATAGCAATGGTGCCTAACAAAGCCGGGCAAAAGCGATTCCATAAAACATGGGATAATATGTAGCATAGGAGACGGAGAAAGGGAGGGATGCTCGGAGATAGCGAAAGGAAACAGCACTCCGATATTGCAGCCGCTCTTGTGCACATAAAATAAAGATAGACACACTCTAATTTAATGGTATGAATTTCGGCCAATGTGTACGTCATTTAAATTCACGTAAGGTTCTCTATCCTCCCATCCTTGACCGCGCTAAGAATTAAATGCAGACAAACATTGAGTATCAAGAACACGAGTGCATCTACTGATAACTTAATTCTTTCGAACGGACGAAGAACGGAATGATGGTTGGTTGTTAATGTACAGAACGTGTATCGAGGCAGCTGTGCTAATTCACATTCATGAGATTAGTCGGCCGCCACAAGAACTCCCTTCTCTTCGAGCATTTTAGCAAGTTCTCCATTCTGATGCATAGACATCAGGATGTCGCAACCACCAATGAACTCCTTTTCCAAATACAGTTGCGGAATTGTGGGCCAGTCGGAATACTCTTTGATACCTGAGACCTAGTATTAGTTGACTTGAAGTGGGGATCGAGGATAGAGAGTCCATCTATAAAGAGAAGCATACCCTGACGAAGTTCTGGATCCTCCAACACATTGAATGCAACGAACTTTTTCGGATCCACTCCCTGCAGCCCCAGAATTTGTATACTGGCCCGAGAGAAACCGCACTGCGGCGTCTCTGGTGTACCCTTCATGAAAAGAACGACAGGTGCAGATGCGACAGCCTTGTCAATTGCTGTCCGTGTCTCCGACGACAGATACCGAGCATAGAGTGTAGAGGGCAGCTGAATGCCGGCAAATCTGGGTTGCAAAACTTGAGGCTGTCGGAAAAGCGGCCGAAACGCCTAAAAAATTATTGTAAGCTTGATGTTCATGAAGCAGGAAGGAGCGGTATGAGGGTAGTTGAGAAATCAGCAGTGTAGAGATTCGCAATACGCACCGATGAGGCCAGAGTCCTAGAAAACATGGTGAGTTATTAGCTTGTGAGAATATAGAAACGTCAGATAATTGCCGCTGAAGTCAAGCTCTGCTTGTCTATATGCGCAGAAGTCCGGGTATTTAGTAACTAGCACTATGCGGAGATGATAGCTAAGTAAGACTACACATGCTCACTAAGCAACCACTGCAGTCATTGACATTAATAAGGTACAGTTCGCAGTCATGTGATCCAGATCTTGTCATAGGCAGTTCAAAAGCCCAGTGAGCAAGCAGGTAAGCATGCATCTAGGCACAATGTATGAATATTGCATTCCCCCTACAGAGAAGTAATTCAAAACAAATAATAGCTACTACTCAAAGTATCAAGAGCAGTAAAATAAGATGCCTAGTCAAGGTAGCTTACGGCTCCATCCATCGACTTTGGAGCGAGACACCAACTTGGTGAAAGTAAGAGTGGACAGTTGGGAGCAATGCTCCATAATCTGTATTGAAAGTATTGGGTGAATGATCTTT
The DNA here is from genome assembly GCF_001889945.1 of Aspergillus brasiliensis CBS 101740. NCBI lineage: Eukaryota > Fungi > Ascomycota > Eurotiomycetes > Eurotiales > Aspergillaceae > Aspergillus > Aspergillus brasiliensis. Next base: position 1,900,431 of record NW_027137448.1, on the reverse strand, counting down.
ACGTGACAAACTGTGAATGTCCCCAAGGTCACGGGAAAGTATTAGCAGAGTAGTTGATAACGCGGGTCACTCCTCCAAAATGCCCCGCGTGTGTTCTCCAAAACACCCCGCAACTACAAGTGTGAATATTATCACCCCGCGTGCTTAACAATTGTTTTCATCAGATCATCTGCCCGATCCGGCGAGGATCAAGCCAAAAATCCTATGGAATCCTCACCAGCTCCGTTCTATGCCCAACACCACCTGGGTGACAATAAAATCCATGTGCTCCTTGCAGCCAGCGGATCAGTAGCCACGATAAAACTTCCCCTTATCGCGGAAGCCCTTGGCCGCCATCCGAACATTTCTATCCGCATAATCGTTACAAAATCAGCGGCAGAATTTTTAAAGGGACAAAGTCACGAGCAACCATTGCTTGAGAGTCTGCTGGAACTTCCTGGCGTGGATGCTATTTACCGAGATGAGGATGAGTGGAGGCACCCTTGGACCCGTGACGAGCCAATTCTACATATAGAACTCAGAAAATGGGCACATCTATTGCTCATTGCGCCTCTATCCGCCAATACCATGGCCAAATTGACCATGGGTATCTCGGACAACCTTCTCCTCTCTGTTCTGAGAGCATGGGACACGACGGGAACGGTCGACGCCCAGTTCAAGGCAAAGAAGCCCCTTGTGTTTGTTGCCCCTGCCATGAACACTGCGATGTGGAATCATCCCATCACGGAAAAGCAAGTGGCTATACTGAAACATGAATGGGGTGTGGATTCGGGCAACAATGGGGGCTGGGTGTTTGTACTTGACCCCATACAGAAGTCCCTTGCTTGCGGCGATACAGGAATCGGAGGCATGATGGAGTGGAGCTCCATAGTCGGTTCCGTGGAGCGATACTTGGGTATCAGCAAGGACGATGAAAAAACAGTTTAAGCGGAGCTTCAGGACCTGAAAAGAGGAAGGGATGGGTTTGTTTTCTACCGGCACTCAAGGGAAACCGGATCCTTAACCGGTTCATAGAACCCAGTGGTTTGCGCGACATAATCAAGGAGCATACCCAGGGTAATACCTCCGCCGGTAAGCAAGCAACCGTTCTTAAACCACCACCAGCAATTTTGTACGTTTTTTAACTGGACTTTCCAGATCATGAGACCCAGGGTGACAGCCGCACTACCACAACTGCCAATGAAGAAGATAGGCCCGCTTCCCGCTGCTACACCTGCAGCGGCGAGTAAGGGCACCTGGACGGCAGCGAGAGCTGAAAGCACGGCTTTTGTGTTCTTTTCATGACGAAGGGCAATAGACTTAATGCCAGCCGCAACGTCATCTTTAATGTCCATATGCGCGTATATCATGTCATACAGAACCGTCCAGGTCACACAACTGGCGTAAAGCGCAGCAGCAGCTTGCAGTGCGGCGCCATTGCTAAGAAGATCGACACCTAGCGCAGGGAAGCCCATAATCGCACCCCATGAGAAAGTAAGGCCTAGCACAGCTTGGGGATAGTAGGTAACGCGCTTAGCGAGAGGATAAGTGGTTACCAAAAGAAGACTAGGTATACCGTACCAAAGGCATTGATACGGAAATTGAAGAAGAATACCGAGTCCTGCCAGTAATTGAGAGCCCGTAAAAAGCACCGCTTTACCAGGCGAGATTGCTCCTCTTGCGATCGGGCGGAATTTCGTGCGTTCAACATGCGGATCTAAGTTTCTGTCCCATAGATCATTGATAGCACAACCGGCACCGCGCATAATCAACGCACCGGCGAAGAAAAGCCCGGTAGTTCCAGCGACCTCCCAGACTGAGACCGAAGGCGCCATGGAAGCCGCAAGTAGTGTAGAGTATGCGCAGGGGAAGAAAAGGTAGTATGTACCTGTCGGTTTATCGAGACGCAGCAGCTCAGCATACGGTATCCATGACCGAGGCAAATAAGAGATGAGGCCTTTGTTTGGTGGCGTATAGCATATCACTGAGGCCTGGCTTGTTGTACTGTGTGCATGGCTTAGTATAAGGGCCGAGCGACGGGGATGGCGGTTGTGGGTTGTAGTGTTCGGATTTTGGCAGGCTGACTGAATGCTGTTGGCCGCCGTATAACCATATCTCCCAGACGACGATAAGGAAACTGGGCCACGGTGTCCCTGTATGGAGATGCATCGGTTTATATAAGTGCTCCTTTCTCTAGGATAGCGGCATAATCGTGCATGCCGGCCGGCATACAAGCAAGTGGCCCAGGCACTCATAATGAACCGGATGAGGATATCGAGACGATGAGGCGTAGCGATTTAGCCACTGTATAGCTAGCAGTTCCAGGCTTATCCTACACGGAGACAACAGATTGATCTGGCACGGCGGTTTGGCAGATGAAATTCGCACGCCAACCACAGACTAGACGCTATCCGAGCCAATTGACCAGCAGATGATAAGAGATTGAAGCAAGAAGAGATGCGAGACAAAGCTACCACTGAGAATTCTAATTCAGGAGCAGAAGCTTCCGGAAATCCACCCTTTGAAGAATGATTCGGAGAGGAAAAAGATTTATGATGCGCAAAATTTAAGGTACGGATATAGGCGTCCGGTAGTGTTCTTGAGCCTTTTCGGCAGTGGTTCCATGCGTTCCTGGGCCCGGCGGACGGGACCCACATGCCACAATCGCCGATGCAGCTCCAGCCAGAGTGACTCGAGACAATCAGCAACTGCGCGGTGTTTATAGGTATTGAATGCTCTCTTTACTTTCATCATTTGGGAACTGGGGACAGCCTGCGCAGACAGCGACTGCTTTTCCCGGCTCAAAGTCGTGGTGTTACTTGCCTGCTGCTCGCTATTGTGATGACCGCGCGACATGTGTTTGGGCAAGTGATGAAGTACGCCTCACCAGACCGTTTCTTGAAGCGCGTTGATCTCGGTCCCACGAAATTGAATATCTGTGCCGGGCGATATCCATGAATCATTCTGGTGTACGTACACTCCGACAATTCTTTCACGGCTTCCAGGAGAACACAATTTTGGCGCAGTGGTCCATCCAGAAGGTTTCTGTTTAGAAGTATGCTTTAGTGCGGAGAAGATCATTGGCTCTTTCTAATATCGCAAATAGGATGATCGATATCGTTGAGAGCGAAAGTACTGGAGCTACAGCCATTCATACCGGAGATTGTTGAACCCCCGTCAAGATGCCCGCCCAGCGACCCCGAGCGGCTTTTGAGCCACTTTCTCCAGACTTGGACCTCACAGAACTCGTGAACTCGACACCAAACTTTGAAGAAGTTGCCAGAATTCACTGTGATATGATTGACGAGAATGGGCTGGAGATATTTGAGAAGCTTGTGCTGCTCCATGTGGTTCGTGGTGGAAAACCTTTGGTTGTCGAGGGCTTCAATCACCGGCTCGATAACTCGATCTTCTCGGAAAAATGGCTTAGAAATCACTATTCGTCGAGAAGTGAGTGATAGCTCCTGATTTTTGATGTCTTCCTAATTCCTTAACTAACCCAGAGCCTCTACGCCACAGCGGAATGTGCGCGCAATTTGACCACGAAAACTGATTTACCTCTTACTATCGGTCATTATCTAAAAAACATGCCTCTTCTCGCAAGCCAGTGGAATGCATATAATTACAAGGATCCTGATCGCCAGAGAATTTATCTCAAGGACATTGACTGTCCCCCCCAGTGGCGCGAGCAATTGAAAAGGATAATACCCCCGGGACTGTTTTACTTGAACCAGTTCCAGGAAACCTTTGATGGTCCGGGAGCGAAGAGAAGTACGCCTTCCAACAGGAATAGGAACTCTTCGGGCATAGCCAGGCCTGGGGATCTTATGAGCTGCCTTCCTCCTAGCATGCGTGCGGAAAATCTGATGTGTTACATTGGTCACGAAGGTACCTATACACCGGCTCACCAGGAAATGTGTGCTAGTTTGGGCCAGAACATCATGGTGGAGGCGTCGGATGGTTCCACTGAATATGGCAAAGAAACGAAGCCGGGGTCGTCTATTTGGTTCATGACCGAGAGCAAAGACCGCCGGGTAGTCTCGGAATATTGGATGTCAACTCTAGGCCACGACATTGACATCGAGGATCATTTTGCGCAAATAAATGCGTGGAAGGCAGCGCCCTTCAAGACTTACGTTGTCGAGCAACGACCGGGCGACTTCATCCTCGTACCCCCTTTAGCAGCACACCAAGTGTGGAATCGAGGGACAAGGACAATGAAAGTGGCCTGGAATCGTACAACTCCGGAGACCCTGGAAAAAGCGCTCACCGAGGCTCTTCCTCATGCCAGGATGGTTTGCCGAGACGAACAGTACAAGAACAAAGCGATAGTGTTCTACTCCCTGGAGCATTACTCGGCCATCCTCCGCAAGGCAGATACAGTGGACAGTGGTGATTCGATACTTCGGCAGATAGTCAAAGATTTCGAGCACCTTTTCAGCCTCTTCACTGACATCATCTTGTCTGAGAGCTTCTCGGACCAACTACCCGAAGAGGATGTTGAATATATCGCCTTTGACAGTAATATTACATGTTCATACTGTCGGGGTAATATTTTCAATAGATTCCTAACTTGCCCATCTTGTGTCGGACCAACAAACACAGGCGAAGAAGACACTTATGATATTTGCATGGAATGCTATGCGATGGGCAGGAGCTGTGCTTGCATAGCTAAGCTCAGATGGGTTGAACAGTTCCCTTGGGATGAGCTTCAAGCCAAATATGAGACCTGGAGGCTGCAGATAATCGACATCAACTCCCAAGCTCGAGACACATACGTGAGTCTCCCGGCACAGAGGAGCCGGCTGGAGAAGAGAACACTTGCAGAGGTTTGCCAGTTGGAACTCAGGAGGCGGCCGTGGGTCGATATAAGTAAGCCGACCGTTCAGTCAGAACGGCTAGAAGAGCTAGAAAGTGATTCGGAGCGACCCAATTCCGCGCGCAAACGGAGGAAAACCCGTCGAGTTGACGCATTCCAACAGACTCGAAACTGCCATATCTGCAGATATGCTGAGCCAAGGTGGAAACTTGCCTCCTGTTCTGGCTGCCGGACGAACTACTGCTATGGTAGCTTGTTTAGAGCTTTCAACATAAAGCCGCAGGAGACGATGGAGGCGATTGAGTGGAAGTGCCCAAAGTGCCGCAAGATTTGCAGTTGTGCTGCCTGTCGTCGCGATCCTACGATGACGCCCTTTGAACCGACATGCACATTATTGGGCCATGACACCCGAAAGATAGCCGATCCTCGAAGTGTGGAGAGCTTGGTGGATTTCCGACAATCCAATCTCAGATGGCTAAAGAAGGCCGGCGATGACGAGGTCAAACGGCTGAAAAAGCACCAAAAAGAAGCCGACGAGAAGCGTAACCAGTCAATGGTTGAGCATAGCATCCAGCTTGAGGAGGTGCCCCCAGTAACAGAGTATGCGCCCGACTATGACGATATACCGGTAGATCCGGCCCTGGAAAGGCTTGACGGCTCATTTATGAGTGTACCTGACCTTCCCGGCCAGTGACAAGTTTCAGGGCGCTGCAGCAATTTCCCGCGTCGTTATAGCTCTATGCATATCAGGCGTTATACTTCTTTTCCTATTTCTTCTAATTTTCCGCAAATAGCGAGAAAGCATAACTTGGCATTGGTATCAGCGGACGAATTCAGGATCAAACTTTAGTCTTGCAGTAGCTTTATCAATATGAGTTGAAGACTCACTAACATACTCTTTGAAGAATTGAACCCATGGGCATGCGACTGTTGGCCGCGCCATTAAGGGTGATTGTCCAAGAAAGACATTGCAGCGTGTTCTATGCTCCTTTGTACTCATAGCGGAGGTTCTCAAGAGTTCTGAGATCAACCGAAAGCATGACCTTGCGTGCGACTAGGACAGCCGCAAACATTGCTATATCATGTCAGTACTTCTCTAATCTTTTCCACGAAAGACTCAAAGCAGCTAATGAAGCAAGGATGCTGAAAATCACCTACCTCCTGGAACCAAGTAGGTAACCGGCTGGATCTCCAGCGATGATTGCGCTCTGGGTTGTGAAGCGTAGACCAGGGCTAAAAGCACGCAGATCGCAGCATTGACAGGCAAGATGCATCGCTGGATGCTAGCCATACCATGCGGTGTGGTCATTGGTCTCTTGCCCTTAGGATCCGGGCGTTCAAGCGGGAGATACTTCATGATATAAGCGGTGACTAGTAAAGATAAGACGCCGAGCAAAGACAAGCATCGCTCAGATAGACTCGAGGAGCCTGACAATATCGGAGCGATGAAAGCGAAGCTGGAAAATAGGGGGATGGCAGCGAAAACGATCTATATAGATGCGTCGGCTGGTACTTAGCAGATGCTCTCATCCTCACTTTAATCGTTCCAGGATAGGAGAAATATTTACGCTGTATTCAGAATTTCGTTTTTCATTCAGTGATTTCAGCTGCTCTATCACGCGCTCCTGCTCTGCTGGGCCGTCAGCAACGTTGTCTGAATGGCCTCCCGCTTGAAATTGATGGTACATACCTTCTTCGTCCAGCTCCTCCCGACTGTGCTCGTCATCGCCTGAATCGTCAGGGTAGCGAAATGCTCTACGAAGCCTTGCCGTTGCCATCGCTGCAACAATATGTCTGCTGTGAAAATAGCAGAGAGAATCAGAGAGTGAGTTGGTGATGACGTCGCTCAGGCTTTAAAGCACACAAGGTCCCTTTAGCTTGGGCGTGGGTTTGTCTAGTTTGCTAAGTGTACGGCAGTACATCCGTTTCGGTTTACCATATTCCCGCCTCAGGTTTCGGACTTCCTAGCATTTAGCAACCACGCCCTACTATTACTGCCACTCCCCGCATACAATAGACCACCGAGATCCCACCACACTGCGCAAGACACTCGACACACATCGAGAGCCAATTGGATCTTTTATACCACCCAAAGATGCTCCTACAACTCGCAGAGAGGCGCATCGGCGCTTCCCGACTATGCATAAATCATCGCAGAATGCTCCCTCCCCGGCGCAACTTGATCCCCGCACCACAGGCGAACTCTGGCCCTCTTATGGAAAGACGGGCGGATAGAGCTCTACCCAATGTTCAGAACGAGAGGCGATGGATACGAACCTTGCCCATCTTTGCCGTTGTCGTGGGAGCCGCTATGCTGGGTATATTCAACTACCAGAAATCTTCCTCCAGTGTAGTTAGCAGTACGCTGTATGCGCTGAGGACTTCCCCGCAGGCGAGGGAGATTCTGGGTGATGAGATCTACTTTGCTCAGAAGATTCCGTGGATCAGTGGAGAGATGAACCAGCTTCATGGTCGCATTGATATTTCGTTCTGGGTTAAGGGTACCAAGGCCCAGGGTAAAATGCGGTTCCGCAGTATTAGACCTGACCGGACTAGCTTTGTTCGTTGACCCCATCACCTCTTTCTTGTTTTCTAACCTACTTCGCTGCTTTTGGGTCTTCAATGGCATAGAAGTACCTGACTAACGTTCGTTCATTGTATATAGTTCCGCACGGAAGTCTGGAGCCTGGAAACCGAGGACGGCAAGGTTGTCCAGCTCCTTGACAATGATACCGACCCCTTCAATCAGAGCAATTGATTGAGTCAAACTACTTGGCAACTCTTTGTTCGTGCTGCATACTCGCTTGTTATGTGGTGTTTGGAGAGTTGTGCATGTAAATATATCATATCATTCATGTGCATTGGGCTAAGGCGTTCGGGCTTCGGAAAGCGTCTTCACCCTCCCTTTCCCTCTCACCCATCCTTCAATTGAGCAAAGTCATGTTGCTTGAGTCGAAGTGGATGCGCTATTTAGAAGCGCCTACAAGGTGGAGAAGAAATGATCTATAGGAACCAAGACTTTGGGAAAGGGATATCATTTATGTATCATATACAGACGCCGCTCTTAAAAAAGAAAAAACAATACAGTGTAGTAGTACATTTCACAAAAGGAGGTGGTGACAAGAAGAACAAGAAGCGCGTGCGGTTAAATTATTCAGAAGCCTCAGTAGTCGCAGGGGAGACTTCCGGCCACGGCTTCTTGATAGCATCCTGTATCCGGACAACACAGCCCTTGGGACCACTGACGGATCCTGTTACAAGGCCAAACGTTAGCATCAACCTTATTCAACGACAACAATTTCCTTCAATCGGAGTAACTCAAGGGGATCCTACCATTGACCACGACGATTCCATTCTCAGCGTCTACCTTCAGAATCCTCAGATTCTGAACCGTGTTCTGCTCATTACCCATGTTACCCGCCATCTTCTTTCCAGGGTAAACACGAGAACCACCACCCTGACTGGGACCAGCGGAACCAAGCGAACGATGCGTCAAAGAAACACCGTGACTGCGATCCTGACCACCGAAACCATGTCTCTTCATAACACCCGCAAAGCCCTTACCCTTCGTATTAGACCTCGCATCCACGAACTGTCCCTCCTGGAACCAGTCCGCACTGACAGCCTGTCCAATAGGCAAAAGCCCGCTCTCATCCTTGACCCGGAACTCGTAGACATGACGCTTAGGCGAGATGCCATTGGCAGTGAAATGGCCGAGCAGGGACTTGGTCAGGTTATCAGGACGCCTCCATCCAGCGCCCAGCTGAACAGCGTAGTATCCATGCTTCTCACGAGTCTTATGCGATACGACTTCGACTCGATCGAGCTGCAGCACGGTGCAGGGAACACGTTTCCCAGTCTCGGGGTCATACAGGGCGGTCATGCCCTTCTTGAAAGTAATGGCACCGGTCCGCGGGGGGAGAGTGTTAGCCTTGCGCTCGAGGGCGGCGGTGGGCGTCGATTTCAACACGGGCAGTTCATGGCCGACGTTGAAGCGCGAAGTCTCGGGGGGGTTCAAGGACCGGATACCGAAGGTGCGGACTGAGGTGATGGAGAATTGGCTGCTGCGGACGGCGGAAGTCGGGAATTGAGAGGCCCAGATTGTCGTCAATGGAAGCTGTCCCAGCTTCCCGGATATACGGGGAGTCATGGCGAATGGAGGTGACTGGGGGGAGGAGGTATATACTCTCAACTCTCACTCTTTTCTGCCGCTGAGATTTTTGGCAAGACGTGCGGAGACCCCGTCGAGGATAGGCCGGAGAGTCTCGAAGGCGGTGTGTGGCGCGCGGGCGCGGATGCTGGTTTGATGCCTGGATATGATCCTCAGGCATTAATACATGCAGGTAAACATGAATTACTTGTAGTACTGTACAGACTACAGAATGATGCCTCATTAGTAGGCACGCATTACCTACACTGAATCACTGATTGTGGTCACGTAGATGACTCCTCTAAGTTCCTGATCCGAGCTAAAGCCGAAGAGAAAACGAAGCCAGTACCACAAGCTTCGAAGCATGCATTATTTCGCGCAGTCGATCCATGCTCCGATAGTTGCCAATCGGGAACCGGACTCGCCGGCACGCCGATGGCGGCGCCGAAGTGTATAAAAAAAAGGACGGGAGGGAAGCTGATCCTACGATCTGTTGCCCGCAACGTCATCCCCAATTTTGCTTACATTCAGGCCTGCATTGCCCGTCTCGGCTTCTTCTGCTTCCTAGACCGTCGCTTTCCGCGACTATATAAGCAGAGGATTTCTTGGTGATTTTGCCTGTTCATCTTCCCCAAGATTTGTCCGTTCTTTTCCGAAAATCCATCGACTGGAAAGAGTCACAACTCCTCCTACAACGAACCAACGCACTCGGACAAACCAGCTAATAAAACCCGAACAAAATGAGCTTACAACCGTCTCACCTATCGCGCTTGTTCTCTCAAGCGTCCAGAATTCTCCAAAATGCGCCACCCGCGTCCACAACAACGACAATAAGGACATCCCTATCCACCTCCCCACTCCTAAGCCGGGCGTTCGGAATGCCCAGCAGACGCGCATTGAGCTTTCAGACCCGCAATCCCTCGTCCGCCTCCCAAATAAGATTCAGAAGCGGCCAGATGCAACAGCCAGGGAACATCTTCCGACGGTCATTCTTCCGGTCCGCTCGGTCGAACAGCTCCGCGCAATCGCAGCAGCAACCACCCTCGCTCTCGCAGCGACTTCGCGCGCTCTCCAAGGAATATGGATGGTCCGCACTGTGGGTGTATTTGATTCTGTCGGCGGTGGATTTCCCACTGTGCTTTATGGCGGTTCGGCTGGCTGGGGTGGACCGGATTGGCCACTATGAGCATGTCATTTCGGAGTCGGTGAAGGGGGCTGTTCGGAAGGTGTGGCCTCCTTCGGAGGAGGAGGAGAAGGCTGCTGCTGCGTTGCAGAGTCAGGCGGAGCAGGAGTCGGCGGAGGAGGGTGAGGAGAAGGCTAATGGTGGTGAAGCTAGTAAGTTGCTTTCCCTTTTTCATATGTTCAATGTAAAAGGAATAAGTTTGACTAATCGCTTCATTGTTGTACAGGTCTTTGGACGCAACTTGCTCTCGCTTATGCGGTTCACAAGAGTCTCATCTTTATCCGGGTGCCCCTGACGGCTGCGATCACTCCCAACGTTGTCAAGGTCCTGAGGGGCTGGGGCTGGGATATTGTCAAGGGTAGGCCGAAGGGCATGTAGATGCCATTGGAGATGTGTTTTGAGTATGATGGTTGGGACGATTAATGCCAGAAGTGGCTCTGTGAAGAGTCTTCAAAACAAGATATTATATTTATAGAGATGTACACTAGCTGTTACATATAATTTTGCAGGACATGCGCATAGTGTCCTTCTCCACTCAGAGATATTGAACCGGGTATTTCCGTCAATCATGGTCGCCAAGAAGGACGACAGGGTACAGACGTTCAAAGAAAGATGAGACGGGACATTAAAGAATAGAGGACATCAGTCTAGAGAACCCAAAAACCGCAGCATGTAGCAATATTGAGCCAAACGTTATGGAAAAGTAATGACACATCAAGTTCATCCAGGCATGCAGTGCAAGAAGTAACAAATGGACCAGACCGCATGTAAAAGAAAAGACCCCACAGTGAAACAAACATGTATGACTGACACGATTACAATAGTTCGGGTTCCGTTGACGCCCGAGATACATATCGACGAAAAGGTAGTGAAGAAAAGGTGAGATGTATGCGAAGGAGCAGACTCGAGAAGGCGTATCACATGTCAATCATATCGTTGAATTTCAGGATGCCATTGGCTTTCATAACGCCGTTCACGCCGTCTGGCATCCTGTATGCCCATTCAGCCACACCCAATGGGCTCGCGACTTGCATAGCATCTAGTTGGTCAGGTTGCTCGGAGTCATCGGAGGTATCCGCAACTAACACGAGGCCAAGCTCCTTGATTGTCTCTACAAGCGCTGGCACAACGTTCTATGGTATCGACTTGTTAGCAATCAATCTTGTGGGCAGACTGTCGTAGAGTATCTGTGTGGAAAGCAGACGAAAAGCACAACATACCAAGAGACTAGAACGGCATATCAAGCCCATGAGATTGTTACTTTGCGCTATCCGCGCCGATTCCTTAATGGACATAGAAGCTCGGCCACTACTATCGACGTCTGGTAATGACTTCACGTCACGAGCCAAGTCACGAATTTGGCCAAGATCGTTGCAAAGAAGGACAGGGTCTGAGAGAGGAAGAAGAATATTAGCGACATTGATCCCTAACCAAATTCCTGTAAGGGCTGGATAACTCACAGTTCGGTTGCTTCCAGTTCAAAGCAATGCAAATATTGGGGTTATAGGAGGTAAAGACCACAGAACGCATGAAATCGGGGTTCTGATCACGCGAAATGCGAGCATGGTCAAACACCTCGGTAAGAATCGCATCGGCAAAGGTGTTGACATCCGCCAAAGACGTCATGTTCAATGCTCGCTCCTCAGCGGCAGAGGGGTAGAGGATCGACACATTGATGCTGACACTGAGTGGAAGATGGTGGAATACGTCTCGCAATGAGAGGAATGATGAGGCCAGCAAGCGATGAGCTTGTGCCAAGTCCTCCACCGCACGCGTTTGCAAGAACTGCAACATTTCCGAATGATTTATGCCCCTTTCGGCGCCCATTGCTTGGAACTGGGCATAGGTAAGATGGCAGATGGGGATCTCGATGTTATGATGGCCAATGGTAAAGTGAGGGTACAGAACCGGAACCCGATCCTTAGTGAGCTGCACAAAAAGCTGAACATGGTCTCCTGAGAGGCTTGAGCCGGTGACCAGGCCATTATGCTCAGCATCGATAGCACTTGTTGCCTTCCAATAAGTAGCAAAGTGGGTGATCTCCAGAGGATCTCCATGATACGGCTTGATAACCTGGAAACCAAACTGCAGCTGGCCGATCGAACGTAACCTCGGATCAAACAACGGCAATGTGCATGTCCCAGTACTGGAATTTTCGGCTTTGAACACTGTCGGTAGGGCGACTGTTTTAGCGATAACCTTAGAGCCAAAAGTGGGGAATATCTCAAAATCAACGGCGAATGACTCGAGGTTATCCACATGGAATGAGATAATGCGGGAGTCCTCTTGGATGGGAAGCATAATCGTGCGGGGAATCAAATCAGAGAGCTTTGATGAGATGGTCAGCCGAGCAGCAGGGTGCCGGCCGGCTTGGTCAAAGCAGATTGAACCAGATGCGCCACTGTCAAATAATATCTGAACAAATACTTTCTTATCCAAAAAGTTGTGGCCGTATCGCCTCAGCGGTATGATGGGCGGTGGAAGAGACAGATCAGGGATACCGTCAGCGGTCTCCATATCACCGGTTTCTGTCGCATCGCTGATTTGCAGGTCAATGTTGTGGCTTGTCTCTGCTGGTCTCGTACCGTTCATAATGTCGAATGGTGTTCGTGCGGGTCGTGAGTCGGTGCGGTTGGACCAAAGCAAAAGCATACATTCCAAATGCCCTTCCCAGGCTGCATAATACATCGCTGAGAGACCCTTCTCATCAACAGCACTGGCGTCGACCCCTAGCTCCAGCAGAGTGCGCAAACAGCCCACACAGCCTTCGCTAGCGGCGTGGAAGAGCGGCGTCCATTGATACAACTTGTCGCGTTGGTCCATGTCAGCCCCATATTGCTTGAGAAGTAAAAGTAATTGCGGTGACTGAGAGGCTCGTGCCACCATGTGCTGAGGATAGAGGCCTTCTGCGTCAGGAAGTAATTGCGCACGCCGCTGCAAGAGCATTTGAACTATTGAAAGCGATCCATGCTGGCAGGCAAGATTCAGCGGAATATGATCGGACTCGGAAGCGGGGTCGATACGGGCATTGTTGTGGAGTAGTTGCTCCGCACATGCTAGTTGATCTTTGACAATGCTGTGAATCAGGGGGGTAAAATTATCATGATCCATCACATCGACAGTATGAGGTCCTGCAGCCAGGAGATCCCGCACCATGTCCACGCGGCCATGCATACAGGCGTAATGAAGAGGAATTCTGCCGTAAACATCGGTTCTGGAAACATCGACACCGGCAGTCAGGCCAGCTTTGAAAACGAATTCGCGACCAGAAATCGCTGCTTCGTGCAGACAGTTGCGCTCATTGATGTCATCTTCGGCTAAGATGTCGACCAAGTCACTTTCCAGAAGAACCGCTAGTACATCATCGGAGAACTCATTGATGGCGGCTAGGAATGTGCGGGTTGCGCGGGCCTGGGCATCGGGGGACGACTGCAATTTGGCGGTCCATTCGCGTAGCGTCTGCAAGTTTCCGGCCGTGGCTGATTGTAGAATCTGCAGGTCGAGATCTTCCTCATCTGAGCCAAAGGCCTGAACAGCCATAGCCCGATCTACCGGGCGAGCCGTGTCAAAGTGGATGTTTTCGCCTTCTGCCCATGCTTCAAGCTCCAACCTGGCTGTCGTTGCTCTGTCGGACAGGTCACGCAAGACGTCACGATTGAAACACGGTTGTACCTCAACAGCGCGGTGCAGGTACAATTCCTTCATGCGAGACTATAGGAGACACACAGATAAGTAAACGGCCGGATGTGATCAAGATGGGATAAGTGGGCTCCATGATGCGCGGGGTATGGGTGATTCGGACCTTTGATGTTTTATCCCACTAACTGAACTGTTAGCCATGTCAAATCAAGGGAGCCGACGGCTGCGTTGCTTTCTGTGACGAACCTTCTTTAGAATTTTCGACATCGCCGTCTCATTGATCTCGACGAATTGCTTTTTCGGGCGGTCATCATTAGTATGCCCCTCCCGATGAAGCTTGCCAATCACCGAACGAACTCACTTGTAGCTTGTTCAAGTCACCATCGAACTGCTGAAACCCTTCGAAAAGAGCAACGAAATTGGCAGGTGCTTTTGAACTGGTTACTGTCCGCGTCTGGATAACCCGTTTCTTGTCGACCAGCGTTTTCAGCCGTAACGAGAACTGTTCCTCGGCATTAGCCCATTGCGTATTGGCAAGAGAACCTCAAAGGAGTGCAAACCTCGGCTTCCTTTTGTAGATAGAATGCATTGACTTTCTCGATCTCTCGCTCCTATGCAAATCACCAATGAGCCGCAATTCATTCCATTCGGTGCTTGGCAGACCATCTTACCAAACGGAAAAAGAAGACCTCTTTGTTCGCGCGAAGGGCAGCTTGCGCTTCGGGGACATTTTGGGGGACACCCGCGGCGCTCTGAGCGGGTATCGTCGGGGTCGCACTAAGTTGTTTGATAAGCTGTCATAGATGTCAGCTGTGACAGAACATGGGGTGTATCCGATGGTTCAGGGAGAAAGAAAGGCGAGGTAGTGCATGGGCAGCAACGTGAGCGCAAGACCGACCTTTTTCAAAGCCTTATAATTCACGAAGCTGGCGGCATATTCGGGAAGGTCAAGCTGTCTACGCTGTATCTGCTTGCCGAACTTCCTGCAACACTGGCTGTTAGTATTCCAATGGAAGACATGGACGAGCTCAGATTCTCAGGATCGGTGAGTGAGCCGAGATAAACTCACATCTTCGGAGGCTAGCTCTGCGCGAAGGCGAGAGAGCGATGTCACGGGTCCCGTAATGCGCTGGTGCCCTGTTGAGGCAAAGGTTGAGGGGCCTGGATAAATAAGACGGAAGAAAGAGAGACACTGGACAGCAGCAATGCCAGAGCAGTGGAAAGAAAGGAAGAATGGCAGCGACGGCGAATATGGGGTGAGAGCGTCCGCCCCTCTCTGAGCTCGGCCGGCGGGATGGAGGGAGGGCGAGAGAACGAGGGAAGACTGGACTAGTCTTGAGGGTGGGGCGTCAACAAGAAACCCAGGGGACGGGGACAGAAAAGCAAGGATACCCGTCAAAGTGAGGTGTACCTCCAGATGTGGGTAGTGATATCCCAGGGATCCTGGTACCTCCGTTGTGTACGTCGTACCTTCGCACTGGGGAGAAGACAGCGCAAAAGTGAAGCAGCAGCGGCGTCGGCGTCGGCGTCGGCGGTGACAGGGCAGGGAAGACAGCAGACAGAGGGGAGGAGAGGAAGACAGTCTAAACTATGGCTGACTGGTCCGGTAGTAGGATCTAGGTATCACTATCTAGACTACTAACTCCGCAGGTAGAACGTCTCGTTCCCTCCTACTAGAAAGGTGTAGATATGCCGTGTTCACCCGGAAGGGCAGACCAATGCGGGGCACCTGACCCCGGCGGGGCACAATTGGGAGGAGGGGTGCGAAAGATAGAAAAGGGCGAGAGGCCAGAGGGAGAGGCCAAGGGAGAAGAAGAAGCAAAAGGAAGCTCAAAGGCGCAGTCAGTCCCAAGACACGCGGTCATCCAATGCCAGAATCGGTAGGGGAAACGGACTCGTGCCGGGGGCGAGTCAACGTCAAGTTACGTCGAAAAAAAGGAGTGGGGAGCTCTGGAGAGCTGCCTCCGGTCCAATCACCGCCCGGAATGTGCCCACGTTCCCTCTATCGCCGGACGACAACGCTTCAATTCGCGGACTTGATGGCCAACGTGTTCTACAAAAAAAAAGTACACTAACATGGGAGTTGACTTCTGGTTACTAGTTACGAAGTTACTACTTGCTTAGTAGTTAGTCTTCGTTAGTAGTTAAAAGTACACCTGGACTTCCTCGGGTACCATGATATTGGAGGATAGCCGGGCTCGAAATACGTAGGGTATCCCCTTGGTAAGTAGTACTTGTCTACCTGGATACTACTAATGATAAAGATGAATGAGTACGGAACCCACGACGAACTCTTTTCTTCGTTCCATTCCATTCCAGTCTTGGCGGCACCACCCCTGCGTTGTCCCACATGCAGCCAATCACTCTGCTGCCGAGACCTGCAGGGTACTAACTACTTAGGGTACTTACTTTGTTTACTCTGGTGCATCAACGGGCAATCATCCGATCCTCTCCTACTATTCACTATCTACTAGTCACATTCTTGCAATGTGCGGCACCCTCAATCCACAAGGCCTGGAATACCCGGAGTCAATATAACTCCTGCACATGAAATGCAAAGGCAGGAGGGAAGGCATGACTACTTGCTTGCCTTAATTGTGCTCCCTTCTCAGGCTGTATATTTAGCAAGATCCACAGGGACTCGGTTAATCTGGACTATACTATGTCCCCAGCCCTACGTAAAGCACTACTGGCAGGTCCGCGACACCAATTGTATCATTGAGAGATCATGTCCGTGCGGGCCATTCCATACCCTGCTCCGGGACAGACGTCACACTCTTCAATTGAGAGTGCCATGGGACCCAATTCCACTACTGCCTAGCACTTCGGACCGCTTATGCTTAGACCCGATGGGATCATTCCGAGTTCCAGACAATCAGGAACAAACGTTCACAATATGTATTCCTCAACCGCACTACCATCCCCATAAACAATCCACAATGCAATTGCATCCAAATGTACAGGTAAGATGCACGCACTGCAGTGGCCTTGACCAACAATATATCCAGGCCCCAGCAAGACACGTTGAGACAAAAATGAGGCAAACAGGAAATAAAGTAAAAGTAGCAAAAGGAAGCGGGTAAGAAGGTAACAAGATAGGAAGCCCTGGTCTGCCTTGTGTGGAGGTCAGGCTTCAAAAGAATCATAAATGTACAATCACAAGGCCGAGGTGAACAAAAGTAGGAAAAAGGGAAAACAGTAGGGATATATCCATATACCAGAATAACGAGGGCACCGACAAAATAAGGCAATTGAAAACGAAAGAGGCATTTTGAGGTCTGAGAAGGCCACAAAAGAAAACAGAGAGCGAGGGATTGAAGAACAAGATATTCGTGATGCTGCACTTTGACCAATACCCGGACAGTATGGCGTCCAGCTATTTCACTATTCCAGACATGGGGCGGGGGGTGTTGTAGGCACCTTTCGTTCCATGCCACAGGTCTCGTGACCCTTTAACGGAATTTGAAGGCAACCAATTGAAGGGCGATTAAGTCTTGACAAGGCGTTTGATCGCCACGACGACTATAGATCCGGGTGAGGATAGCGAAAATTTTAAAAGTTCTGCGCAATACCAGCGTTTCCTTGTCTGGGGAACACGGCAGGACTCTCAATACGTGTATTGCGCCGCGCCTGAACGTCGCGAATGACAGGCGGAGCTCCGCCATACGGGCCTTCACCATATGCCCCATATTGCGGTTGCATATCATTATAGTAGGGATTATCGTCGTAGAAACCTCCCGAGGGGTGAGTGGCAGACATGTGACTCTCTTCGGACGCCTCGGAATGGTTGGCCGCAGAGTAGGCTGACGAGGCGTTCGAGGGACCACGGTGGATATCGACATTTCGACTGTTCGCCGCGGCTGCTGGGGCAGCGCCCAAGACTCCAATTGGTTCGGTCTCTCCCAATGTACCTTGTCCTTCGGAGTACTGGATTGTCCCATCACTGGGGGTCGCTGCATGGTGATAACCAGGCGCGCTTCCAGCCTCGGACATCGCCAGGCCAACACCGGCGCTACTCGATAGGTTCGTGGATGCTTTGCGGCCAGCAGATGTGGTTCCCCAGCCGCGGTAGCCCGAGGAAGTGTTGTCGTCCTTGGGGTCAAAGGCTCCACCACCCATGATCGGAGGTAGAGAAGGATCATTATTCGGATTGAATCCGTATTCCTCCACTTCTTTCCTCCGCTCCTCTTCGGCCGCCTTCTTCGCTTTCCATTTTCTCCAGAAGTACAAGGCTGCAAGAACAATTATGGCCACGGAAGCGACTGGCACAACCACCGCAACTGCGATGGTGCCGCCCGCCGAAAGCCCTGAGCTCCCACCTCCACTTCCACCCGTCGATGATGCTGATGCTGCCGATCCACTGCCCGTAGCAGTCACGCCATTTGCTGCAGTACCAGCAGTTCCCGTCGGGAGTGTAGTGTCGGTAGACGTTATCGTCAGGGTTTCCACGCCGGTCGATCCATCGGTCGGTGTCTGCGTAGTCACCACTGTAGTGACAACTGGAGTCGCAGTAGTGTGGGAAGTGGAGGAAGTAGTGGTTGAGGGAGCCTCAGTAGTACTACTCGTAGATGAAGTGGAAGTGCTACTTGTCGTCGATGGTACGGGGATCGTTGTAGTGGAAGATGTTGATTCCGAGGTCGACGTTGATGTTGTAGAGGGTGTGGATACAGATGTCGTTGAATCCGCGGAAGTTTCTTGCGATGTTGTCGCCTGGGATGTAGGAGTTGCTTCGGTTGTCGATTGGGATGTGGTTCCCGCTTGAGTCTCAGTGGGCGTAGTAGCTGCTGCATCAGCGGCGTTTGCCGATGTTGCTGCCGCTGCTCCTGCAGCCGCCGCAGCCGATCCTGTGGGCAAGTTCAGTATATCGCAAGCGCATGGTTTATTATGGACAGCAAAGAACAGCAATACGCTCTCCAAGGCAGGAATATGCAGTGGGGTAGCACTATACCGGAAGGCATCTTCAGATGGCAGTTAGATCCAGATGGAGAAGGGTCCGAGTGGTATCAGTCAGTAGGATCAACTGGGATTCGAGGATTCCACTAGGCCAGCTGCCAATGACTGATCCACGAAAATGGATAGGACGTAGTATTCAGCCGAGTAGTTTTCGGTCGTACACGTTCGAGCGAAATTTCGCAAAAGCACGAGTCTCCGTTAAGATTGCGTTAAGAAGGATCGGAAGGCGATCGAAAGAGCGAAACGATATTGTGATGGTGAAAGAACGAATATAGGTAAATATAAAGGGTACGGCCGTCTACCCGATAGGAATTAAAAAAGAATTGCTCCACTAGAATAAGAGTGTAGCGCCCGTAGAGTGGTGAAGCTGATAATGGACTGCCTAGCGGATGGTCAGGGGATAAGCACGGTCGCCTCAAGCCAGCGCGGGCAGAAAAGAAGAAAACGTATTATGGAATGGAAATAAAAAGGGTCCCCGGGAAAAGGAAAATTTCAAGAAAAGGGTATGTACAGTGGCAACTCACCGGAATTAAACAGGATGCCATGAGACAGCAGACACGGATCTCATATTAGATAGAGCGCAGAAAGAACACTCATTGGGACGGACAGGTGGGAGGAGTAGAGGGAAAGACTCCAACGAGAGTAAACGAACGGAAGGGAAAAGAGCGAGTGAGTGTGAGTGAACGAATGGATTGAACGAGCGGGAGAAGCGGAGAAGTATGGGCGAATTGCGGCCAGAAGCAAGCCTCTGCAACCGGCTGCTGGCTGCTCCTGAGGGTTACTCACTTTACTTTAGTTAGTCTTGTCTTGGTTATTCTTCCTGGGTATTATTCTTAGTACCAGGTACCTGACTGGAGAGGGTAACCCAGACGGTAATCAGGGTACGCAGTACGAGTACGGCGAGCACGTCCAACCAGTATGTAATGGTACCAGTTACACTTGGCCAACCCAAATTGCTGCGATCGGCAACCGCCGGAGTCAGCAAGCGGGCGTCCGTCATCACATTTTTTTCCCTTCCTCAAAATGATTGACACCATAACAATGGAGTAGTATCTGGAGTCTCAAGGGTTCATCTGCCATCTTCACTGAGCTAAAATCATACTCCATACCGGGTTATCCAATCTCCAATGTCCATAAAGGCCATGACATGCCCTGAGATTGAACTACTTATTCTTAGCAACAGTTAGGCCCGGATCCATGGGGGGCAACAAAAGTTGATGACCCCCAAGCGACCCACCGGGCGAAAGAGGAAGAATTGCTGATTGCAGATTGAGTGCCGCCTTCGGTGGGCCCCAATCTCCCACAGTCGAGATATCTCAAGCCCGGATTGGTGGCGCCGGAATTCATTCTTACCGCTAACCAAGTAGAAGCCACTATCGGTAACTCTCAGGTACCAAGTGTCTTAGAAAAAAAAAAGAAAAAAAACATGCCATGCCTCAGGTTACTAGTACCTACTACTATTGTTGAGGGTCCCCTGAACGGTGTAGCACCGATTGATCTAAATACCTGATATACAACAGTAATTTCCTTGATGTCAACATATCATCTCCAAGTTAAATCAAGTAGATGTACATACTTGAGTACTTAAAGTATGCCATCAGTGGCTTCCGCGAATGCCGCATCTCTCTCCACTCGAGAATCCGCCCGAGCGGATAAGTGACCAGGACGGTCGCGTCTATCGACTGTGCGCCTCCCTCATCCAAGACATGATGATCCATATTTGACACTTCAAACATTAGGCGTGATTGAGCAGGAAGAAGCGAATACGAAGAATATCATTATGAAGGCTAGCTACACTGCAACGCAATATTCTACCAACCTGTGTCATGAAACCTCATTTACGCTATCAACTCTTTCAATGGCCATGTTGAACTACTCAGACGAAGCCTCGGTCGGCCGCTTCCGGCTGTTATCCTTCCCTATCTACCTACCTAGCAGTATTGTCTCCCGAGGTTGCATCTGACAATAAGGCGAGACACGCTGGATAGGTCAAACAATTGGGTCTTTAACGGTCACATTTAGGCCTCCCAACAAGGCTTTGAATACTACGCCTTAAACCGTAAAACACACAGCATGAAGCTGCAAACTTCGTTGGGCGTGTATTGGTCTCGGGAATTTTCCAATGCACCCGCATGCAGCAATACTTGTAACAGCACCCGGTCGGTTACGCCTCCTATCGTTCGATGACGCAAGACCGCGTGTCATCCTTGCACTGTAGCGGACATACACGGCACCTTTACATTCGAAACCACATACTGGAGCTACGACGCAGAATTTCAGTAGCACATTTGTCAAGTAGAGCATTCTGGGGCAACAAGTATCGTCGGATTCAGACAGCGACGATCCGCTTTCCCAAGAAAAAAAAATCATATTTGCAAGTTGAAGGTTATAGAGAAACATGGCTGATCAGACCGAAGCGCCTAGAGAAAGCAGAGACGAACAACAGAAGGCCCCTTGTATGTATTCACGCCACTGAACATCGGGAGGATTTGCGAAATCGAACCCGGTTCCTCAAAAAGAAGTACCGCTAGGACAGAATATATAATGAACAAGAATAGATCGTGATAAGGTATGTAAGCACCAGATGGTTGTGGCAAGCGGGGAAATCGTTACGGCTGGGAAGAAACAACGAAACAGAAAGGCCGATATTTACTGCCGCATATCCCATTTAGGACGGAGGTTTGACATCAAGTCATCCTTGGTACCCACAGTGTCCGCGGGCAGACGGCTGACACGATACGCACCAGTGCGGATGTTGTGCAAATGGGTCGAGGAAATCCCGGTGCCGTTGCTGCGAATACTACCAGCATCGCTTGCAGTATCGTTCTTGAAGCGAGGCGGAGGTGCAAAATCCAATGTGTCGTAAGCGCCCGACTTGCGCAATGCGTGTCTGGATCTAAGTTAATATCAAGAATCAATGCATATGGAGAGCAAATGACTTACGCGCTAGGCAAGGCTGAAAGGTCATCGAAAGCTGAAACAAGCGGCGAATGGACCGGCACCGCCGGGCTAAATGGTTGCAGGCCGCCCAAGGGCGTTCCTGGTCGGCCCTCCTTTTGATCCTTGAAGTGATTGGAGGGAGCATACTCGATGGCAGACATGATGGATTCATCATTCAGCATATGGGGTGTGGGGAGGATCTGAAGGGGCGACGGCGGGGGTATCGGCTTGCGCGGCTTGGGGGGTCCCGGCATACGGTTAGAGGCCGACGAAAATGCACGGGGACCGGGCGACTGGAAGCCGCTGTTGAAGCCTCCGTCGGAGCCTCTAGCCATATGCCGAGCTGCCCCTTGGAAGCGTGGAGGTGCGCGAGGTGGAGGAGTCATGGCACGACGAGTCACTGGTTCAGCGAATGGCGCCGGCACCGCACCGAACTGATCTCCCATCATGGGATCGTGCCCATAGCCTTCTTCACCATAGTATTCCGGCACATAGTCATGGTACATTGTTTCACGGCCGTTCTTGTTCTCATCAAAGTACTCCTTGTAGAAAGACCTGATGCGGTTGGCACGTTGTTCGGGGTCCTCAGACGGATCCTCTGGCGGCAGAGGACGAAGCCCAAAAGTCATCCGTCGCGTGTCACGACGGCTCGCCTCAAGGCCTGTGTTCTGACCCCGAGGTAGCTCTTCGGCAAGCACAGCAGGGACGTCGGGATGCTGAGGACCATCTTCAAAACTCGTGGCGCTGGTCACATCTTGCACATTGACAGCCGGAATAGTAGACCTCCGCGCATCACCGTAATCGCTAGCTGCGTCACTAACGGGGAGCGAGATTCTGGGTGTTGATATGGATGCGGTTTGCACAGGAGCCGGGCTGGGGTCCAAATGAAGCGAAAGAGGGTCGTGTAACGGTGGAACATTGGCATGATGCTGAGGAGCTGGCACCGAATCCACGCCGTTATCCTGACCGTGATCATTGGGAAGGGTCAGATTTGCGTACTGTGGCATATGCGATAAGCGCTTCTGCTGGGCACTAGTCTCAGTAACGGCGTGATCTCCAGCGAATCCGGCTTCGTTGCTTGTCGTGTGCGGCTCGCTAATGGCCATTCCAGGAACATGTACAGGACTCGGGCTTCTGGGCAGATCCAGTTGGAACCCATGATCGCGTTCATGATCAGAGCTCGCTGGGCTCTGCACCTTACGGTCCCCGGACGGAGATTTGTAAAGTGGAGGCGACGAGCGCGACATTCTTTGGGCGTTCCGCAGAAGGCCCTGGTTCATATCGTCTCCAAGTGCGGCCCGTCGGGTTGAGCCTGTAAAGCTTGCTGCATCATCGTGGGGGCCTCTCGAGAACGACCTGAGGGACGAATTGTCCCCTAGGAAGGACCCGACGTGTCGGTACTTATCATCCTCACCATCACCGATAGATCTGGACATAGACGCCAGGGATTCCCTCGAGTTGTGCAGACCGGGAGGAAGAAGATAAGGGCTCGGCCCAATATCCAACGATATGCCTTTGTTGTGAGCCGCGTTGCGATCAGCTTTCTCTGCTTGTTGCATAGGCACAGCTCCGTTAGTGGGCGCCAAATCTAGGCCGAAGTCGAGAGATTTGTGTTTGTCGTTGGCATCTTCGCTACGGAGCTTCTTCACGTTTCTGCGGTGCAAGTAGAGTAGAATGGCAATGGCAATTACAATAGGGACCCTAGGTGCTTATCAGTCATGGCACTAGACCCTTGAAACAGAAGTATAGCTATGGGCTTTCCGTGGAGTGGAGGGCAAAGGTGGGCATTCTGAAGAAAGGAGGGAACGCAATTGAACGTACACTGCTCCTAAAACAACAGGCAAGGTCGTGGTGGTAAGGGTGCTTGTCGGTTTAGTACCACTAGTTGCAGAGGATGAGCTAGCCGAAGAGGAATCCGTGGACGGCAGAGGCTCTCTTCTTGCCAACGTCGGGGTTTCGCGCATCGTTAGCAATGGTAGTCGGTCACGAGGCACAAGGTCTGGCCGGCGTGGCCTCGAGCGACCTTGCAATTGTGTGCCATGGAGGGCCTGATGATGGTGGTGGTGATTGTGCATGGTCAGCCGAGTTCTTCAGGGAGGTAATCCGAACTCTCCGTGAGCCCGGAGGACTTCCAGATTCTTCCAGATTACTTCGACAATGGGGCAGTTGCAGGGCCACAATAGTTGTTGAGTCCGAGGTGAATATTTCCCAGGTGTCGATATCCGCGAATCATGAAGTCGAGTGGCGGTATTTATGACGAGAGGCGATTGAGAAAGTGCCTATGATGCGAAGGATCTCACTTGGGGCAGGTGGGCAGGCCTCAACAAACGGTAGATAATGGCGGACAAGAAGCGAAGGTACGAGGACGAATTTGGGTCCAGCAAGGAATGGACGGGAGCGAAAGAAGCTCCCTAAAATGAACGACTGTACAAACCCCGAGATATTGAGAATCGGGGGGGTGGAAAAGAACGACGTGAAACAGGTCAAAAAAAGGAAAGGAAAGGAGTAGCAGAAGAGGAGGCCGAGCGAACTCGATAGGGAGAGGGAGAAAAGAAGGAAAATGAAGTGAGCCGGCAGGGCGAAAGCCCAGAGGGCGTAAGCAAGCAGTACTGCTTGGGCTAGTTCTACCTAAGCGGTCTAGATGGCCCGTTTCATTTCCATTCATTTGTTTGTCTAACCGGTTGTGGGGAGGAGAGGCAAAGCTTGGTGGTGGTTTGAACGAACTAGACTGAACTAGCTGGTTAGTCGTGAGTATCCCGTCGTACCATACTGCGGGAGGGGAAACACCGAACACATGCCCCGTATTCGCAAAGTATGGTATGGTCATCTATCTGAGGAGGAGGTATCCATCTATCTCTATCTGTCTGTCTGTCTACGTACCAGCAAGATAAGGCAGTTTACTACTCTGTACTCGCTAGCAAAGTAGACTACTTGCTAGTTAACTATCTCATGTAGTGGTCTGATTGTTGAGGAGTATATCTCGCAGAAGAATTGATGTTATAACCCATAATTCCTAATAAATAGAAATTGAATCAATAATCTTGGCTTACCCACATAACTTCTACTATACTACATTACCAGGCGATTTATCTTGTGGTAAACAAGAGGAGCAAAACAACCCAGTGTCTACTTAGAGAAGGTACATTTCTTCTTCTGTCACGCCGTGGTTTTGCCGCCCCCTGAGTTGGCTGAAGATCAGAATACATAGATATTACCGAGTGTGAAGTAGATACCGGTATCACATCCGTATGGAACACTAGTTCACTAGTCATGGTGGACTCCAACGGTCTGGGCAAGCAAGCTGATTTCTTATCCCAGGTTTGCTCCAGAGAGTCTTTTGGTGAGTTTCCTTACTTGCAAGTGTTTCAGCTTCCTCGTGGGCTCTCTGGCAGATGTCCAATTTACTCTTGTGGTCCTCTTCAATCCACTCTCGTTTCTTCGCCCTTCAAGTTCCCTGTTTACATTTCTCTGCTTTAAGACCCGGGTAAGTAAGGTGGCCGTGATCCCCTGAGTCGAGGAAAAAAACCAAGGCACAGGTGGGGCGCCTAGTCTCTCCTTTACAGACTAGCGCCAGGAACCCGCTCGGTCCTGACCAATAATTGAAAGGTGACTCCGCCCCTTGGGAGATTACCTCTCGGACATCCTCCACCCGCCATACAAAGCTGAGCCTGTCGACTTGCTCGATTAATATCTGACATTTACCCCTTGGGAGTTGGGAAGTCTCGACAGGTGCTAGCCTTCTCGAATGATCCTACCGGGGTAGATTGGCACTGCGAAAGTTTGTTGGTTGCCTACGGAGCACAACTACTAGTGAAGTAGTTGACGTACATCCCCGATAAGAGTTGGTTTATTATTAGCATCAGTTGGCTTGGTCCGGGTATCCTTCCTGGCATGTAAGTCCGACGCATTGGTTAGTCGGTTACTGATGCTATCTATCCATCTCTTCTACCCGGAACTAACGTTACCTCAACAACAGCAATCAGTAACAGTCTCCAATGTGATTAAGTATGGGGCAGCCTCTGGAGACTATGATATTTCCCCGCCCTTCCGACATATTCTACGGAGACTACAATTTGTATAGAAAAGGAAAAACAAATCAATCAATTGGCCATTTATGTAGCTAGTCCATCTAGCCGAACCACAGCCTCAGGCTGGTCTACCGTGGCTTCGGCCATACGTTGAGGTGACCTTGGCGTTGGATACCATGAAACTGGGGAGTCCACATAGCACATTTTCCATGGCAAGAATATGACCACAGGATCCCCTTAATACCGTTACAAGTACTCGCCCACCGATGCATAGGTAACAACAATTTGTCCATCACAACTTTTCAGTAGTTGGGGCTAAGACATGACGGTAAAAGTCCTTTGACTTTGAGAATCTGGTTCCTGGCGAGGATCGCACCAAACTTAGAAAGGATTCGCCCATCGCAAGGAACACCACAAATATATCATGTATTATGTGCCCCTAGGATGAAGATCATGGCTTTCATACTTTCTAACTGAGGTCATGTGACTCATTGGAGCTGCTTCATATTGTTGGCTTGCTGTATCAACAGACTTTCTATCAGCCGCATCCTAATGATGTTTTGTGGTAGCTATAAGTAACACTCTTCCTCATCCTTCTCTTCCCAGCTATTCAAATATATAGTTGCAAGTGTACTTCCAATAGCTCGGTAACTAAGTATTATGATGCTAACTATATACACACGAAACAACTACTCCCAACCAGCTTAACCATCATACGTCTTTCAGAAAATCCATCGGCTATTAAGAGACTGCGCGAGAAGTATTTTGCCTCTGTGACCTCCCAAGTCTGACTGTGTCAGCCCACGCATATTCCTTCAGGACAGGTATCATACGGGTATAGTTCAGAACCGAAGTGCAGGAGATCTTTGCGTCGTTCTACCTTGAATGGGAATTTCATTACTATAGAGGGTTTTCCTCAAAAGAACTATATCTATGTATGCAAAGCCTTAGCCATAAATCTAGCAGAAAGTCGCGCGCTTTCCACTAAAGAACACAGGGGTCTAACTTAAACATGTCCTTGAACCCATGGTGTCGGTGCCCCGGGAAAGCGGTATATAACACGGATGGTATGGAATTTGATCTACGTAGTATGTATGCTATCCCGGATGGATAGACGCCCATACACTGGTAGCTCCTCTTTCAGAGTGCTCTAGCTGTTGAGAGCAGTTAATTCTGGGACGGGAGTGGTGCTTGCAACATTTCTCGGCTACGCCCTTTTCCTCGGGTTGGCAATGAGGTTTACTACAGTCAAGCAAAATATATATGGTGATGCTAGACACTATCGTTGCCATAGCGGACAAGGCCGTATAGTAATCTATGTCAATGTGATATAAATGACAACATACTACTAATAGTATATTCGATCTATGGCACCCAGTTCCCTCGAAATTGCCTTTCACACCATGTCCATTTGGTCACTACTATCATCCCCACGTTTGCGGTCTGCCCACCATATTCTTGATGTATCCAAAATTCTACTCCATATCCACTGAGATACATTCGCTGCCTGATTGCCGAGATGAAGTACTTGCTCAAATGTAACCTTTGGAGTGGCAATGGATATTTACAGGCTAAAGTCGAAAGACTGTTGGCTCACTGGGCTCATTTTATGAAGAATGTGATAGCCCGTTCTTCGTATTTTGCACTATTTTTTGCACTATTGGCTATTGAGAAATCACCATATCTTTTGTTTCCCCAGACAGGTACAACATGACCCAGATTCTTATATCCATACACCAATAAAAAAGTAGTCAAACGAAGAAAAGGGAACTGGCGGAGGCAAAACAAGCAATGGAAGACTGTACGGGACCTTCGTAATCCACTTCCGAAAATATCAAGTACAGAGAACAGAAGATGAAAGAAAAGGGAAACTAAAAAGGCGACTTTATGGAAAACGGTCGAGAGAGAAATAGAAAAAGACCAATAGAAAAGAATATTCGCACAAGAGCCGCCCAAGTACACAACACAAACCCTGAATGGGAAATACCCAACAATTCAGTTGTACAATGTGATATCCATCTGAAAACAGAAAATTTTTTATCGAATATCCCTTCCCTGATATAAAGGAGGGGGAGAAGAGGAAATTAGCGGTAGCGTAAAAGGTGAGAGCGTAAAAAAGTGAGAGAGCATGTCCAAGTCATTTGTTTCCTTTCGCGTCAATTCATATGCTCAAGAAATCGTCAGACTTTTCAAAAGAAAAAGATACAGTCGGAGAATAGAAAAGGCGTGAAGTAGTGACATCATGGAATGTAAGGAAGTGGCGTGGCTCATTTGCCGTACGTCTCAAGACATGCATCATGAGGAGAAGTCTGATCGAAAATGCGACGGAATGGCGGGTCTGAAGGATGTAGGGTGTCTCTGGGCTCCGCTGTAACACCTTCGGCTTTGCGGATTACTTCTTTCAGAGCACGGGTGACAACGCCAGCTCGGACAACCAAGTCTCGGAGAGATTGTGTATCAAAAGGAAGCTTTTTGGGCCGTGGAGGATGTGAATCCGCAAAGGCGGAGTCGACCGAGCCTCGTTGCTGATAGATCAGATCCAAGACAGAGTTCGGTTTGGTAGTGACATCGGGACTGGGAGAGGTAGTAGGGCGGGAATTGGAGTGTTCCGAGAGCGATAATCCCCATGATCCGTCGCTGACCCGTTTCCAAGGATCGTTGGTGTTGGATGAATCGCCTTCCGAGTCATCGAAACTAAACGTCAGGGAGGAAGGGGACCCAGGAGGTGAGTTATTATTCGAGTTATTATGATCATCATCGTCAAGCGTGGCCAGGTTCACGATGCCTTCTGCTTCTTTCCAAAGCTCGCTTGATGGCCCGCGGACAAGGTTTAGAAAGCTGCCCTGGTGTCGCAGACGCTTTAGCTCTTCAACCAGCAAGGTTAGTTCTTGGACCTGTCCAAACTGCCCATGAAGACTTGCTTGGCGTTCCATAATGGCTTGAGGAACAATCATGCCCCGCCGGGGGGTCGTTTTGCTGGGCTTCATGGACTCATTGGTTGTAGTCTCATCGGTGTCCTCAAACTCAAAGTCACTGTCCCAGTCCTCACTAACGCCTTTGCTTCCCAAGCCCCACGTGCCAAATTTGCCTGAGGTCTGACGTTGTTCATTGATTGTCGGAGGGTCCCTGGTCACTGGCACGCTTTGACTACGGAGATGCAGTGTACTCGGAGCTTTTCGCCCTGGCGCGCGGCTGCCACGCACGTCAGGCGTATGCTTCCCATGCATAGTCCGTGGCCGTCCATCAGAACCTGCTGCTTCACGGTCACTTCGCGGCTGTTCCGACCAGTCGAAGATATTCATTTTCGGACACGAGTCGAACGCCTCGTTCGTGAGACTGCGCGAATCGTACTTGTATGACTGCCTGGGCTCGCTTTTGAAACAATCGCCACCTTCGCTCTTCAACGGCAGCATTGAAGATCGTACTTGCGTGAATGGGCTGGTTGTTTCACCGGGCAACGCTGCCACCAGGCTACGAGAATCTTCATCGTCTGTCAAGTCAGACGGAAAAGAGATATTGCTGTCACCTTCGTGCATATCCGATGGGATGTCTGCGGCGTGGCCTGGCATAGCGATGGGCGTCGGTGTCGCATCTGCATCAGAATCACAATGGCAATTCCCAAGTGACTGTGAAGTAAGAGATCCGCTCGTTTCGAGTGCATGGTCATTAGAAGTCTCTCTCTTGGAAGTATTCACAGGGAAGTCCTTGTCAAAGATGGTCTCGATTCGAGGAGCATAGGAGCCCAATCCACTGCTGGTAGTAATATGCGTACGGATGGAATCAAAAGCAGTGTCGCTCAAGAAATCTGTCTCATCCTCATCGCCAGATGTGAATATGTGAGTATCATCAGAACCTATGACAGTTGACGCAGGGTCTGATGCAGCGATAGAGTGGCGTTTTGGGCGCTGACGGAAAGTGCCTTGAGACTTAGACAGTGTTACTGAGTCGAAGGTGAATGGACGTGATCCAATATCCCGTAGATGAGCCATCTCCTGTTTGTAGTCCTGACAATAAGAAGGGTAGGCTCTGCGTCGCGGACTCATTAGTTCTGACATCAATGACGACGAAGCCCCGTTTTGCGCAATGGTCGGACGTCGGAAAATATTAGGGTCGGTAATGTTTCGTCTTCCATGTGTGTGAGGTGGAATGACCAGTGTTCCTTCCGTCTTTGTCGACGCTGGAAGAGGCGTCGAGATTGCCCTTCTCTTAGAATAGACTAGGGGAGCATTTTTGAAGCTTTCGCCATCTGCGGCTCCAGCGTCGGTTGAGGGGGACTTGGGATCCGCATCCTGCAAAGAAGGCGAGGTCTGGGATTCCTCCGGCGGCAATGACAGCTCGTTCTGTTGCAATGTCCTTCCGCTGGGCTCAAAAGGGTTTCGAAACTGAACTGAGGGGAAAGGAGTAGATTCATCCAGACTAGCTTCCACCGTCGGTTGCTTCCCTCTGATAGATGTTGCCAAAAGGAGAGCCGGAGCAGTCTCCGCATTCGGTACGATCCGCCGTAGCCCCTGATCTTTTGGTCTCGTTGCGGTTGAAAATCTACGAGCCAACCTTTCCGATAATCCCTCGGGACTGACATCTATGTATGGATGCCAGACATGCTCATCCCCTATAGCAGCAATATCAGGTTTGCTTACCGGGGGGTTCAAAAGCAGACTTGGCTCGAAATTAAGACTATGAGTAGCCTTATGCCCCAGAGTCTCAGACCGCTGGTGACTAGTAGCAGGCCTGCGAAAAGCGGTGGGAGTCAAGGGAGAGGATGGCGCGATCCCGGACAATGAGTGAGAGTTAGCATGATGTGAAGGTGGCCGCTTGACTAATTTGTTGGGCCTGCGTTGAAT
This sequence comes from Aspergillus brasiliensis CBS 101740, assembly GCF_001889945.1. Classification (NCBI taxonomy): domain Eukaryota; kingdom Fungi; phylum Ascomycota; class Eurotiomycetes; order Eurotiales; family Aspergillaceae; genus Aspergillus; species Aspergillus brasiliensis. The sequence continues at coordinate 1,869,899 of NW_027137448.1, read as the reverse complement.
AGAAGCGGGAGGGCTGGCCGGACTACCTGGCGTATTTGATGAAGAGGAAACGGGGGTTTGGCATGAAGCGCGTTTCTCCGGTTGAAAGGATAGGCGCCGCACCCAGGAAGAAGAGGGTCGCCGTATGTGCGCAGCGAGGGAAATATTCTCAAAGACTGGCTTTGGCGGGCCAGTCAACGTCTGTCCGCGACGTCGCAATCGTACACCTGCAAACGATGATTTCCTGCGCGACTTCTCCTCTCCCGGTTGACTCGTATCAAACGCACCGTCTTCTGACCCCTGAAAGAATTCTGCGGTCAGAGGAGATTGTGCTGTCACTGATGCAAATGGGCTGGTGGGGACATGGTTGGTATTTGACGGGGATACGGTATTGTCTGTCGCAGTCGCGCATTGATCATACAGCGGGAGGGTCTTTTTCCGGAATCGGCCTGGTCTGGAGGAGCTTCGATCTACGCGACCGAAGGCGAAGCCAGTTGGTGCAATACCGACGGTGCTAATTGCACAGAGCTGATAGGAACAAGAAAGAAAAAGCCAATTAGCCGCGACGACTTGTAAACATAGAGGATGCGAAATCGGAGTCAAGCGCTTTGCGTCTCCCAAACTGCGCGAGGCGAAGGGCCTGTAGCCGCAGCAAAGTGGACAACCAAACGAATGCGGTCCAACAGCGATCTGATCGGACATATAGAAAAACTCACAGTTGATACATGCTCCATTCTCAGAGGGCGCCGAGAACAGTGTCGAGCACCATAAACCTCAGATTAGCCACATCGATATCACATATAGTTGACCACCCATCTGCATTATCTTGCACGAGGAGGATCAGCTGGCCCGACACATCTAGATAAACACCATCTCAAAAGAAGACAGGTGGAACCAGAACGCGATCTAGCCTGCTGTAGTGGAAGACGAAAGCCACAGTAGCCGTATAGCTGTATTAATTATTTGTACAGACAATCCCAGCGTGCGATCAGTGCGACCTTTAGGGTGGGTGAGGGGAAAGGGTGTCGGAGGCAGCTAGGAGGAAGCTAAAGGAATGGGGGAATAATCGAAAAGGAATGTAATCAAGGAATGAGGGACTAAAGAGGAAGACTGAGCGACTAAAGCTTTGGCCCGCGCAAAGTCGCAGCAGTTAACTGTCCTAAAGTCAACGGAGAGAAAAATAAGAAAATAGACAGCAGAAGGAAAATTGAAGAAGCAGTAGCAGTGCGGCAGCAATAGCAGTAGCAGCAGCAGCAGCAGCAGCAGCAGCAGCAATAGCAACATGCGAATGAGAGAGGTAATAATAACAGACCAAGGTCATCGATCAACAAAAGCCCCAGTGGGACGCGGTCACTGGCTTTGCTACCCACGGGCGATGTTCTTCTGGTTCTAGTCTAAACTCAACCACTGGGAAAGGAATGGATCACGCTAGGAGTTCCACCCCCAGCACACCACGACCGCAAGGCAAGTCCCAATAAATTGTGGCTAGAGTCAGGGAAGCGGGAAGAGCACAAAATGGAAGGGTAAAAGAAGGAGCATAGAAAATAAGAATGAAAATGAAATAAAATAAAATTATTTTTCTTTTCTTTTCTCTTCTTAAGAATTAGGAAAATCCGGTAGGAAGATAAATCCCTCCACCACCAAAGCCGTTGAGTTTTTACACCTCATTTATCTGGCATGCTACGCAAGACTCCCACAAACCTGCTTGGACCAGTGCATAGACAGACAAGTGTAGCCACCAAACGATTTTGAAGCTGCTGCTATCTAAATTTTGCTACTATAAAGTCAGTAATCGTTCGATACCGAAATCTAGTTGAGCTTTTATGACAGCCTGGGGTTTCAAGGCACCGTCTCACAGGTGGACAGATACTAGTAGCTACCAACAAAACCTGAAACGCCTTCTAATGCAGCATAAGGAGGAACACGAGGGTATTTATGTAAGTCATTGCTCATGTACTCCATCCATGTAGTATCATGTAGCATGCAGGTATTATTATGTAGGAGGGGACCTACTGACGTGGTGGACTGCCTAGCCACAGGAGTATGCTGGTGCGTTGTTTAAGATGAAATCCAATCATGCACATAACCTGGGGAATGAAACACTTACTCTTGTTCTGGGTAGAATGATCAGATCATCAGACAGGTAAGTTTATGATCCTTCCTAACTACTAACTCCTAATCTCTCGACTTCAGCTGCTTACTGTCCAGTGTCCACACACAACACACTAGATAGATACACTAAGGATGTTCGGAGTAGTCCGTCCGCCCAATACCCATCGGGCGGTGTATTTGGGTAATTATGGCGAGCCGCGATCCTTGCACCTCGGCGGCTGCAGATGGGCCACTAGCGTGCACGATCCCACCGCGAGAGACTTGCTGGCGAGGATGGGATCTGATTCCCGAACCTGTGCTGGCCTAATGAAACAAACCAGGGATCTTCAGTCCCCCTTCCCGAGATTTTATGAGAACTTGCTGGTCCAGAACATCATATAATTGGAAGAAGCATTGAGGACATTCATTCAACCTTCTCTCCCCCTGTGTTATTGTATCCCTGTGCGAAGGGATGCTGATAGTAAGGCAGCTGGACTCTGCTTCTTATTAACCTCCTACTTGATTCAGTATCTTGCCATTTTGCTTTTTCCAATTTATCCAGGACAGAGTGGAGATGCCTCTGCAGAGAGCTCCAAACCGCACGAGATGGGATCGAGGGTTACTGAGTCTGGTTTTCTCATGATGCAATCAGACCGCAACTGGCGTCCGAGCCTAGTACAGATCAGGAACGCTGATTCCGTCCAAGTCATGAAAAGAATGGGTCCATTTTATAACGCGGCTAAGCCATCATGCCCATCCCCACTTTTGACTGGGAGTAGCTTTCGGCTGGCTGGCTGGCTGGCTGGCTGACTGACTGTTGGAAGTCACCCTCATGACGGTAACTAATACTAATAATGAGAAATATTAATACTGCTAATTTTCTCAGATAGCGCGGGGCCCTTCGTATCCCTATCTACCACTACTTACGCTCTTTGCTTAGTCTGCCGAGCATTCAAGGGAGCGAAGGAGAATCGAACTAGGCTGGCGATCTCTGGGAACAACCCATCGGCAGGACATCTGGTTCCTGAGCTTTCATAACCCGGCCGGTTCCAAGGCACGGGGCCGAGAGGAACAAGCGGGATGCTTTCAGTTTCCAGGGTAGACTTTCTCAGTCCTTGCCTCTTTGAGCTTTTCAATCCATCATTTTACCCATCTTTATCCCTCCAGGTTCCCAATCTAATTAGAGAAATCTGCCCTTCTTTCCTCCTTGCTGACCCTCTTTTCCCTTCCGCCTGTCCCCAGGATGACGACACTGCAGTCTGAAGACTCCATCCAACTCTCCAAGGAAAATTTACCTAGCCCACTACGGTCGCATTTATTTTCCGATAAAGGCCGAGAGCTCACGGCTTTTCATGTTCCAGTGTGCCGTGTGCAAAATTCTTCAAGCGTTGCGATTTGTAAGCTAGATATCTACTAACTAACTAACTAGGAGAACGAAGTAAGAGAAGGTAGCCAATTTTGAGTCTACCAAGTTGTAGCGGACTTTCTCTCGGTCGCATGTGTCAAACCTGGCAGGCCAACGGTGTATAGTAAGCTTATCTCATCGAGCACAATGGCCGATCGCGATGATAGATCCAATTTCTCGGAGCGGAACGTGGACTGCGAGCGTCGAGCTTCCAAGGGCAATTTCTTCCGGCCGATTGCCGGCCCAGCTGGAGCCTTCAGGTCTCCATTTTTAATTATTTGTTGTTAGGTCAAGGCTTTGTTTGTTGTATTGCTATTGTTTCCTAGTCTAGCCTCTGGGCCTGTTTACGCAAGACAGATGTTTCCGTTCAGTGCCGTTCATTAGTTACGATGATTCCGATCGAATCAAGTTCGTCCGATCTGTATCTGCGAGCATTCCGTACCACTGTGCACTATGATATCCACTGTCTATTGAATAACCTTGCCTATCCGCTCCTGTCGCAAGCTTCATTCAGAATGAGTGTGTGCTTGAGGGCACCTCCAGCTGTGCTGATCGACTGTCTTGGCGTTCGCTGCTACTGATTCATTCTCAGCCGTCACCGAAACTGCCTTATTATAATCTGCCAGAAGTTGGTCTCCATGTTTCAGAAATTGAACCTGGCCCCATTGGATAAGAAGGAGAAAGAGTATCCTTGCTGAATGCACCCCTTCCTTCGGTAGGTGTGAAACCATCAGAAGCAGGAACACCCGCCAGCCCTTGCCTCCAGAATCCCGGCACTTTACTGATGGGGATAGTCTCCTAGGTGACACCGAGGGGCAACTTCATGCAACTATGCAAGCATAACCCTGTCCCAATGCTCTCATCATCAGGCCCCTAGGCTTGGAGTGCGGAGTGCGCTGCGGTGCTACTGACCTATCCAGATTTAGCACACTTGGTGGAAAAGATGTGCCGCTCGCTCCCTTGATTGGCGAAACTAGCCAGGGTTGCACGGCCCCATGAACAGCTGTCCTGCCTCCTGCCGCGCGATCTTGGGGAACTAAACCCGATAATCCTTGCAAGTTCCTATCGATGGACATTTTTCGCTCTCGTCACAAACCAACCATCAACACGACAGGCCCCGGGTACTCCGCAAGTGTCTCGCACTCGCAGTTGCCGATTGAGAGGCCCCTCTCCCCTCTTCGCCGGGGCAACCATGAGTGACCAAATCAAACCGCCCCTGAAGCTTGCTCAATTCGGTTGTGTGATGTTGCTTACTGCAGGTGATCACCTAGAGAGTTCAAAGTTTGATAGATTAACATAACATTCTGGCCTGTAGGTACACCGGTATGGCAATCTACCACATACATCCGAGTGCTAGCTATGTGTATGCACATTACTCTGACTATTTTTTCTGCTGCATTCGGACTAACCTCTAAGGGCCTGCGCTCACCGAGAGAGAGGAAAGTGAGCTGGCAAACCTGATGCTCCTAGCCTCCTTCACCGACTACGCGGGGCCTACGGAGGCGTGCCCGAAAAACCGGGGCGGTAAAGCTAAAACACGATGATATAATCATGCTAGGAAAACTACTTTGTCCTAGCACTAACACATTAACACATATGGGGCGCAAGATGCTGTAACCAATGAAATCATATGTTCGGTCTGTTGGATCGCGACGAGGACATGGTACCCGCTACCTAGATATTTGGTAGGGGAGAATGACGACTCAATAAGAATATGCCACTAGACTCTAGTCATTCGAAAGGTAGCATTGATAGTCAGAACAGAAGACTAAGACCTAATATGATTGCCTTCGCTCATTTGCCACAAGGAATCAGTCATTTTTACCATCATCTGAGCAATGCACTAGATTTTATGATCCCAGGAGCCCAGGAACACTGGAAATTGGTAAAACTCCCGGAACCAGTACATTGCAGGGAGACTAGGCGCACGAGTATGGTGATGAACCGGCTATACGTTATTGGTAGATGCTCAACCATAGGAGACTACATAATTGACTCTGATTGATTACTTAACTAGTAGGTAACTGGTGAGACAGCTATCTGACAAATCTAACAGGCTATTCCAGCCAGAACCCAGCTCACATTACCATTTATTGATCAGAAACTGATACTGCCCAATTTTGAAGGTTTTCTAACCATCCATACTCTCTGACTCATTTATCACCGCTGAAGACTACTCTGGCCTTATTTTCAAAGAAATAACCAGTATAACAAGTGCAGTACCTATCTGTGCATCATTTAAAACATTGCGACGTTCTAGTGAGCCCTACTCTCATTGGTTTCTTACTCAGATATCAATGATACGAAGGCATAGACCACAGGTATTTCCAAAGCTGTACATATATTAGCCAGTCAATCGAAGATATACATAGCTTTTCTGAGTACTACATGCTTTCTGACAATGCCTATCGGGTGCGTCGTGTCTTCTTTTGGGATTGGTGAGGCCAATAACCTCGACAGGAATGATTCCTATAAGCGAAAATCTCTCAAAACTTGTTGAGTATGGTTCATGTCCTTCTACTATCGGGATTGTATTCACATTCAGTGTCGTCATGCGAAAAGACCCCACTTTGGACAAGAAATCTTCAATATCAATGTTATAGCAGAAAAGCTCAACAAGGTGCATAGGTATTAGGGAGCAAGAGATACAACTATAAGATAGTATGGTGATTATCATGGTGTGGAGGGACACATTTGGCCGTTGCAAATTGAGTATTCCTTTCGAATTTGTCATAATCTATCTAGTGTATACTGTTCAATAGTGAGCTAGCTACACATACATATCACTTTTTGGAGCCAGAACATTACCCTGAGCGCCGTTGACAACTCCAGCGAGCTTGCAGCACATAAGTTGGAGCATCATGTTGCAAGGCTATTGTATAAAGGTGTATCTGTGGATAATTATCATCTTGTCTCCTACCTATCTGTTTCCAAACTAATTGAGAGCCCAAGCAAATATCTAGCGAGTGATCATGGACCCCGAATTATCGTGAAGACGGGCCTCTTTTTCTAGTACTTGATGAATAGTAATGAGAAGATGGCAGATGTGAGTTATATAACTTCTGAGACAAGTAGTAGGCGAGATGAACAGGACTAGAGTCAGATTTTCATTAAAGTGGAAAGGGCAGGTGGCTAATTCAAATGATAGTATAGATAACCAGCACTTAGTAGTTCCCAGCTTAATATCTGCTATTAGACTACTTGTGATAGAAAGATGATACACTTTAGTGGCCTTTAGAACCTGGTCGAATTAACGACACCTGGTTGCTTACTCACACAACGTCAGAGATAGCATACCAGCGCTTCGAACCATTGACCTGACCCTCTAAATCACCAAGGAAGTGCCCCTTCCCCTTGACATGCGGTTGTATTCAGATCGATGGCTGCGCCACTGTTGAGTATGGGGGCGGTGGGTCGCGTGAGCTGTCAGCCTTATTATGTAAAAGTACCTAGTTACCCCGTGCCTGAGCTAAACTCGCAACCACTTCTCCAGATTCCAGAACCCCCTTTCCCGAACAATCTAGTATACCCCAGATATCGGGTATACCTGGAAACTCAAGACATACCTGTGCCTGGAATGTCTAATATAGATAGCTATATAGAAGCTATTCAACCCTAAACCATGAATCGCAGGGACGAAAATGAGCTGTCTGACCCCAATGCTCCTTTGCTCCCTTCCGAGCCCCGGGTAGACCATGAGCCCCAACATGGAGAACACAGTGGGCTGAAGCCTACTAGCGACTCGGACCAGACAAACGGGTGGTTCATATACGCTCTGACCTTCTCCGCAGGTATAAGTGGGTTGTTATTTGGTTACGAGTAGGTCCAATCTTGATAGCCTTCCCATCGACGACATCTTCTAGTAGAGAGTTGATTGCTCTTCTTCGTTATACTGACACTATGGCTTTTGAAGCACAGGTGTAATTTCCGCAACCTTAGTATCGATCGGGTCCGACCTCTCTAACCACCCTCTAACGACACTGGACAAGAGTCTTGTAACGTCCTCCACGAGCCTGTTCGCTTTGATCGCAAGTCCGTTAGCGGGAATCCTGGCAGACAAGTTCGGTCGCAGAAAGGTGATCCTCGTTGCAGATGTGCTTTTTACGCTCGGCGCTTTGATACAGGCTATCACAAGCGCAGTATGGGGAATGATAGCTGGAAGGAGCATTGTTGGTCTGGCAGTTGGCGGAGCAAGTCTGGTGACTCCATTGTATGTTCAATCCGTTGCTAAAGGAGCCCCCCACTGAAGTAGTATGAAAGGAAAGAGTGTTGTTTCTTTGTCTAACACATTAACAGATATATTTCTGAGCTAGCGCCCTCCCATGCTAGAGGAAGGCTTGTGACGATTTTGAGCCTCTTTATTACAGGCGGCCAAGTCGTTGCTTATATCATTGGCTGGTTATTTTCCTCTGTATCTGGAGGCTGGCGCTATATTGTTGGCCTTGGAATGCTCCCAGCAGTCTTCCAATTTTTCATAGTTTTGGCTCTTCCAGAAACCCCTCGGTGGCTGGTCCAGGCAGGGTTTGAAGAGAAGGCTACGAAAGTCCTCTCCAGGGTCTATGGGAGCCATTCCGACAGTGGCCTCATAGCCAAACAGGTTATGCGTGATATCCAGCAAGAAGTGGCTCAGGAGGAGGAAGAATTGACGCAAACCAATAAGCCCTCCACAGGAAACTGGCAGTGGCTGACGAACGTTACGCATTGTGCTCGCCACTTAGTCTTCGTCGGTGGTAATCGGAGAGCATTGATAATAGCGGTTATGCTGCAAGGTACACAACAACTGTGCGGATTCAACAGTCTCATGTATTTCTCAGCGACCATTTTCTCCATGCTGTCGTTTTCGTCACCAACACTCGTGTCATTGTCGGTGGCGTTGACTAATTTCTTATTCACTTTACTCGCATTTGCTCTTATCGATAAGATTGGCCGGCGCCGCATCTTACTGTACTCAATGCCAGTGATGGCTCTCTCCCTCATTGCTTGCGCTTTTACGTTCAGCTCAGTCGACATGCCGAACCCCGAGCCAAGGGTACGAGCGCAAGATGGCACACATGATACCACCTTCCTCCCTTTTGTTATCCTTATTTGCCTCACCGTCTATGTGGGAGCTTATGCTTTCGGACTTGGAAACGTACCTTGGCAGCAATCAGAGCTCTTTCCCTTGAATGTGCGCTCCTTAGGGTCAGCACTGGCCACCGCCACGAATTGGGGTTCGAACTTTGTTGTCGGCCTAACTTTTCTGCCCATGATGGAATGGCTTTCTCCCGGATGGACGTTTGCGGCCTATGCGTCCGTATGCGTGATCGGTTGGTTTGGTGTATACGCTATCTATCCCGAGATGAGCGGGCTCCGCTTGGAGGAAGTCAAGGAACTTTTATCGGATGGATGGGGTGTTCAGAAAAGCCTAGCAAGACGTCGTGGTCGTCCTGATGTGAGCTAAGGGGCTGGCCTCTGCTCAAAGGAGACTCGCGTGCAGGCTTTACTAATGAGATTAGACTCACTTTTATCCAGTACAAACCGGCGTTTTAAAGACCAATGTCTGGAGCTAGCTTGAAGCCTTATATATGCATTAGTTCGTTTATAGAATCACACATCTTACCTTGCTCTGTCTTAAGGTGTACTGCAATAAGCTCAGACTGACGGGGCAGACTTACCTATCTCGTTAAATGCTGCGTAGACTTCACTTCGAGCAGTGAGTTGTATCGCTCCTTTCATTAGGCCTAATTGAACACAGACTTGTTCTTCATTCGATTTCTTTTCACTCTCGATTCGCATGCTTCTATAGGAGCTATATATCTTGAGCACGGCGGACTTATACTGACTCTATCTATCCACGGATGAAGTAGAGTAAAACATTATTGACTGCTTCCCGAATAGCTCGACAATCTAGGTCAATTGGCCTGCTACTACGGTATAGTCCTTGATAGACATCCTCATTTGCGCGGAAGCCCAACAGGATGAGCTCCCAAGCACCGACAATGGCGGAAAGCTGCTCGCATAATCCTTTCTTTCGCTTGCCCACAGAGGTGACAGTGCTTGCCATACCCATCTGATCTATTTGCACTGCTAAATTTGCCTCTAGATCATCCAGTATATTGCTTACTTGCTACCTAATGACGTCGATATGGTGAACTTCGCCCAATGCTGCCCTTGGCTAGCAGCAAAGACACTTCCAGCTCAGTCCTCCATCTGGCGAAGCCGCTTCAGTGATCTCTACGACGTTACTCAGCAGTATGCTTCTGACGAGGTCAAAATTGAATATCAGATTCGAGCCATTGTCCTCTCACAACCCATTAGTTTTAGATTCGGCCAGAAAGAGGCGCAGACTTTCTGGCTAGAAGTCCTGCGCGATATGCTATGTGAATCATACAGTCTTTTAAAATCGAACAAGCCATTAACTTCTAAGAACCACCAAAAGATCCGCGACATACTCTCTAGTTCTGAATTTCTGAGCAGGCCAGTTAGCGGCTACAACCAGAAGGATGCAGGCCGGCCTTCCGATCTTTTCTGCGCAACCCAATTGGTAGGCACCACGGCATTCATATAGACGATGGCATTGAGCTGACCTGACAGTGCCTAACCAGGTTAGCTCTGGATCCTCTGATGTCCGTCCAATGTCTGAGAACGGACTATGACGTCGGGGTTGTCTATGGTTACAAGGTTGAGACGAGCAGACCGATCGTGCATGATAACAAGCTCGACCTGGAGAAGTTACTTCATATACGCAACTTCTGGCTTCGTCATCTTCTCTGTCCGGCTGAAGCGACCTTTCACGCTTCTTACACTAACCTGCCACCATGCTACAGGCTCAAATCATGGAGTGAGCTTGCGCCTCTTGATGACGAATTGCCCTGGATGGGATTTGCATGTCAGTGGTTCATCTATTACCAGATCATAACATACAGGATAGAGTGTTGATTTGTGAGTAGCATGCGTCCATCCATATCCGAGATCGCTGAAGATCCTCGAGGAGCGCCAGACATGCGCGGATCTGGACACTTCTTGTGCACAAGTCCAGTTTCAGGTGAGCGCATTGTCATGAAACATGTTCTCAGCTGATGAAATGCCTGCTATTGTAGTCTCTTCTAGTGAAACCCGATTCCAATCCCCTAAACTGGCCACCTTTACTTCAATCGGTAGTCCCTTTTGGTGACCCGAACGCCGAACGATCATATTTCCGTGGGATACGGAGATCACCTGGGACTGTCGTTCGAACCCCAAATTTGGTGCGAGGATTCTGTGAACCGATCGCCGATCCTCAAGGAGGTTTTCCTGGCTGGCGTCGCATTTGCTTCGTGATATATGAGTGGGACCCTGAGCAACTACCCGTTCCTGCTTCTCATGATGGCACAGAGCCTGCTGTGGACGAGAACGCTTGGCTTTTCGAGGCAGGATGGCCACCGTCGGACTTTGAGTCCGAATTTTACTTGATACAAGTTTACGAGGGCGTAATCCTACCAGAAGGTAGAATAATGATCGGAAGTTGGATAGATTTGCTGGAGACGTTGGACAGGGGTCCGTTTATTTTCTGGAAACGTTGACGATTTGGCCTGTTTTTGAGCTCGGTTTTGAATTTTTGACCACGTCGGGGTCGGATGAAGTACATGGCAGAAACCAATTTATCCGTTATCACACATAAGATATGAAAGCTGAAAGATAAAGGGAAATGAAAATCTGAAGCCTACTCCTCGATGTCCTTTACCTTCTCCCATTGCCCCTTGAGGTTCTCCTTCCACAAGCTGACCTTGTTATCGCCACCGCTCACAGCAAGAATGTTTCCGCTAGGGCTCCAGCTGACGCGCCAGAGAACAGTGTCAAACTCGAGTGTCTGGCTGGTCCACTGGCCAGGGTTTGACGCATCGGAGGTCCAGATCCGGACGGTCTTGTCTTGAGAGGCAGAGGCGATGTAGGACTTGGAAAGAACGCTAGGCGACCAAGCAACATCCCGAACCCAGTCGGAGTGGCCTTCCAGAGTCTGCGTGTTGTTGTAGGTCTTGGTTTCCGGGCTGCAGAAGTGTAAGGATCAGCTTAGTTCAATTGAAAAACACAGTATCAGTGCGTAGCGGTTCATGGTGCATACTTGTAGTCCCAGATCTTCAGCAGGTTGTCGCTTCCACCCGTGACGAATCTCCGCTGCTGACCCGGTCCAGGGTTGGAGCTAATCAAGCTGCCAGGGGCGGCAGCAGGTGCCCAGCTGATGGAGTTCACACCCATACCGTGGGCGTGGAAGATCTGGTGAGTCCAGCTGTTGTCACGGAACTCGAGAACGCTAACATGTCCGTCCGAGGAGGCGCAAGCCAAGAGACAGCCACTCTCGTGCGGAGCCCAGGAGACCATGTTCACTGAAGCGGTGTGTAGAGAGAAGTCGAACACCTTCGTCCAAGCGCCGCCAGCGACGGGTGACGTGGCGTTCTGGTGTTGTTCGCGCCAGATGAGCACCTTTCCATCGTACGAGGAGGAAGCGAGGATAGTTCCGAACTTAGGGTGAGCCTAGAGAAGACAAGAGTCAGGTACATAGTTCAGTAGGGCAGCTGGACAAATGAAAGCAGATATGACGTACCCAAGCCACACACCACACAGCTCCTTCATGTCTGCTCACACACGGACGGAGGTTAGAATTAACGGCGCGTAAGATAACCAGGCATTAAGGTCCTCACCCTTTCAATGTCTCAATCAACCGATGTGTCTCTCCTTCAATTTCAAAGATCTTTATCGTTTTATCCGATGAACATGTTGCCAATCTGCGGCCGTAGTAGTCCAGGCCGGCATCGTGCTATGCGCCGCTGTCAGTCCCAGGGGTCACACGGGAAGGAGCGAGCCCCATTGTTATGATGGAGTCGGGGTTCCTGTCTCGATTCACGTACAATCATCTCATCGTGTCCGGAATTGGAGATTACTTGAGCAGCCTGGTTGCTTTGACGTTAGCAGTGCTCATTGACAGACCATCTGGGACCCATTGGGGGAGTTGAGGGACACACCATATTGAATAACTTTCTGCTCGGAATTAAGATCGACTCTATGAGTGTACAGGGACGTAAGCTCGTGGGTGGCCCTGCCGGGGAGTATTAGGGGGACTCTTGGGGGGTAGGAAGGCGGTGGTGGAGGGCCGAATCAACACGCAACAGGAGAAGCAGCAGCAAAACACCGCCAGCTTGTCCGTTTCGCAAGTCAGCCGCAGCCCGATCTTATCTTATCGGCTCAGTCAGCCATCTCCAGTCACGCTCACAGGCACGTGATCCGGGGCCTCGGTAGTCCTCGGTCGCCCTGCCCCGCGGCCTGTTCTCTGGTCTCCGTAACTACTGTCTCTTTCTCTTTCTCACTTGTCTTTGCCTTCACTCATTCTCTTCTTATCTTTTGTTGGACTCACTTCTTCGCTTGTCTTGTACATACGTCCTGCATCGCTAAGTAATATTGTCAGTTGTCTGTCTACTACGATTATTGTATATCCTCTTCCCAACACAGCCAGCAATCCGACACGCTTTATCTTCCAGCTCTTGTTCAAACCTAGTCGGCATCATGAGTGACGCTCTGTGTGGTCCCTCGAATGCGTTACAGAACTTTCAAAAACATGCGTCTGTTGATCGTACCCTCCAGCAAGATAGAATTATTTCTCGACAGTCGCCCTCTCAAGTCAGTCTCTCTCGCCATGAGCGTGTTTACTGAGTTGTGCTCATAGGATTACCAGGGTTTTCGATCTCAAGATCCAAGCCAAGGGGTACTTGATCCCGAATTCGCCGCCTTCGAGTCCGGTCTAGCAGGAGCGCCCCTTCCCGATGTACAACATGCCGGTCCTTTCGTTCCTCCCTCTCATCAATTCCCGATGGCAAGCCCGGCAGAATCGTCAAACAACTGGGCGGCAGACTTCCAGAAGATGCATATCTCGAGACCTCCGCAATCGCTCCATCAAACAGCAGGACCATCTGTAGCGCCGATGGCAGCTATGTCGCATCAGGGTTGGCAGGACGAGTTCGCTAAGCAGCAACAATCCTCTTTTCAGCAGCACCAGCCGCATGTCCAAGGGTTCCAGCCATCCTTTACACCTCACTTCCCCATGAGCGGTGCTGCTTTTCCTCCTGCGCAAGCCACTGCAGTAAATCAGCAACCGATGGCAGACACGTTTGACGAATCAGCGTTTGAAGCTGCATTTGAGCAGGCGCGGGCAGACATGATGTCGCAGGAAACTGAGACTAATCCTGTTCACGCAGAGGAAGTTTTGGAAGAGACGAATCAAGTTGCAGCTGAAAGCACAGAAGAGCATGTCAAGATTGGATCGGATACTATCCCTCAAACCGACAAGAATGATCAACAGGCAGGGGTGAACGATGCGGACGAGCTCGCCCGGACTGCGGGGCAGCTATTAGACAGCGTCAAACATGATCAAAGCCAAAAATTCAGAGAAAGCAACTTTCTTGCCTTGATGCGCCGCATTCGCGACCGTGAGGTTCAAATCGAGGGGGATGAATTTCGCGAAGTCAGTACCAGCAGTCCGTGAAATGAAACCAAATTCGGCTGGCGTGGAATGAACGCTGGTATAATCAAGACTTTACGCGCCGGCCTTTGTTTCTGCTAATCAGTATCTAGATTCCGCATCCACTGCACCCAGGCGGCAAATATTATCCGGAACGTCGGAAAGAACGGCAAGGACAGACAATAGGACATTCGGACCAGCATGCCCGCGAAGACGTTACATCCAACGCTGCGAGTAAGTTTGTGACGTGCCAGGCGGCCTAATACTACATCGCATGATGGGCTGGGATGATTGGCTGGAAGAGCTAACCAGTTCTTACCGAATAGACGCCATGCATGGGATTACCTCTAATGGTAACTCCACCTCACTGGAAAGTTCACCTGGTGGCTTCGGTCCTAGCGGTGACCACACCGTATACGAGGATTGGCATCATGGGGACCGCTGGGCTTAGCATAATCGGTTTGACTTGCCAATACAGCCTTTAGGGGCTAGGAACAGGAATATATCGGACTAGCGGTTTAGTAGGGGGTCTGTAGGATGCTGCGGGGTAGATCATATCACGCAGGTGCCGAGCAGACCTTGTTGATCCGTCAGAATTGGCTGTGTCTATTCAGATGTTTCTATTCATCCTTTGAAACTCCGGGGTGGCACGGCACAGAGACCCTTGTTTCCTCTGAATCGACACGTGACCCTATTCCGCCTATTGATAAGGGAGAACAATATCACAGCTGGAGCACGTCAATTCGAGACGCTGGTGGCATTGTTACGAGACAATGTTGACCAGTACAGGCTGTGTGATGCACTCCTAAGCCATTCTGGCGCAATAGAGTGCCGCCTTCGCCTGCTAGTGGATGGCGTTGGGAGACAGTTCGATTAATGGTGCATCCTTGTTACCTGGATAGATGTTTTGTGATGGCGCTTATTTATGTCAATTGCATGCTATTGTTCTTAACGATAGTGACCAATCCCAACCAAACACCGAGTTCAACCATTCTTTCATCCTGTTCTTTAAAGTCTGACCTCCTTCCCGTAAGACAATCTTCCCGTTGCCACAGTGCATCTCATCCATACCAATCATTGCATATACGCTCGGCTTCTCTATGACTCTTAGCGCTTATCACACCCAAACCGACTCATAATGCTTCCACGAGCAGAATCTACCCTCCATCAAATCCACAAATTAGCTGAATCGCAAGGAGATCCTCGCCGTGCGGACACCATCCCACCACCTCCCCCATACTCCCCATCCACTCTCACTTGCCCAAAAGAACCCAAGGCTGAAGGTGCCGCCTCCCATGAAGAGAGAGACCAAACCAGTCTCATAAACATCCACATCGACGCCTCAATGAGCATTCAGGGAAATGCAAACAGCATCATCATCCCATCAGTAGTAGCGCCGGCACCAGCACCAGCCCTCAGTCCACGGACATCATCCACTCCCATTCCATCTACAGCATCCACAACTCCCATGCCACATTCATCCCAACACCGGCGCCATTCAAAGTTAACAGACATGGCCACGTCCATCATCGTTGCTTTGCATCGTACGGGGTATTTCAATTCTAGGTCTGATGGCAACTCCGGTGCTGCGACAGATGCAACTAAATCACCATCTCCATCTGTTACATTGAATATCAATACAGGGATCAAGATCCTGGGAAGTGGGAATGTAATTTGTGTCGGTGTGAGTGGACAGAGGGGAATGGGGAAGAATGTGCTGAGGAGAAAGAGGAGGGCTTCTTCTGTATGTTTTCATATATCATGTCTTTCCTCTTGCTTTTATGCCCTGGTTCTAGGGTTATGGTTTGCGCACAGCTTCATCTAACAATACTTTCGAATATAGGAACCGCCGGAGACGACTAGTGCTTCTATTAAGAGGGCACAGTAGTTGCTTTGTCTATCTGTTCTGTCCCTTGTGGGGAGCGGATTGATTGATCACTAGGGCTATGTGGGTGGAGTTGCTCTCGTTCACTGTGCGTGTGTATACACTCTTCTAATTATCTCTTTTTTTGTGTCTTGTTTGTGTTTACTTCCTGGTTCTGCTCCTGACTTTGTTCGTTCCTCGCGTTCTTTTGATTCTTTCGGATGGGTTGAGTAATATTAAGTGGGGATAAGGGCATAATATATATATGGCTGGCTGAGTGGTGGTGGTGGGGAAAGTAATGGACTGGATGGATGATATATACTAGCAAAGATAGAGTAATTGTCTTTCGGAATAGTTAGTGTTAGTGTTGTTGATAGTTTACATTATAGAATGCCCGTGATTCATCTTTTCAAAAGAATGAGTTGTCATGATGGTTTTTTGGTCCTGCCGATTGCGTGAGTGTCGCTCTTCTATTTCATCATCTATGAAGATGGAAATTGCGAGCATTTCTGTTCTGTAGTATTATAGTATATAATGTCAATAACACCCCCCGCTGGAATCTCAGCATCTAATAAGTAGTCAATAATTTGTTCTCGAGACAACTAATCTCCTAATATTCTAATACTTGTCGCTCCCTACAATGCCGAAACTATCATACAACACCTCAATCGATATAGCAAGACTACTATATAAGCTACCACATATAACCCCACGCCTTATTCCGCCCGGTCTGATTACTGACGCAAAAAGAAAATATCAATAAGACCAGAACAGGCGAAGAAGAAAGATATAGAGAAATGTCCACCTGATCCTCGTAACCTTAGTAGTGTACCAGACCAAACATAACCCCACCAGATTGTAGCAAAAGTAGAATAGAAATGATGACCGAATATTTTTGCGAGTCCATACAAACCCAACCAAGGATGATGAGAATCAAATAAAAAGTAAACCGACCTATCGCCATAGTAGCAAGGGTAGGCGTGGAAATGAATACCAATCCATCAAGAAGAACATATTAAGGAGAGCAAGAAAGGAAGAAGAAAAGGTAATGAAAAGTAGTTAAGAAATTCGGAAGATATGAAAAGGATAAAAGAAAACGCCTGCCCCAACTATAGAATAGAGGTTCATTAGAGATATCATCAATCAGATAGTACATTGACTGGGGGGTGTGAAGTGCTTGTTCCAGCATGGGAAGACACAAGGCAGGTTTGATGGGAGTTGGAAGGCGTTGCCGACGAGGATTCATCACGTCGGGGATAATTCGTAAGATATGATGTTACGAAGTAGCTGGCCTGGAGAGAGAGAGAAACAACATGGAATCAGACTCTTGCTCTGACCCCTGCTTGAGGTATCGTAGCAGGGAGAGAGTTCGGTCTCACCTCTGCCGTATAGGTACAGAGCGTAGAGCTGGGGAATGAAAGAAAACATCTACGCTTATGCAATCCGCCTGATCTACGACCGACCGATGGGCATATCGTGACGGTGTAGATCTCTGGACCATTCGGGGGCCACCTTGTCTCGTTCGTACAAAAGGCCACAGTTGTGGCAGAGCGTCTATCATAGTTAAAGTCAGCAGGTGCTTGTATAAAAATGTGGCACACCGATCTTACTCTTGGACCTGCTGGGCCATCTCGGACGGCCCAAACCGCCGTACCCCAGACCATACAGTTGGTGCATCTCCAAGTTTGACGCTCCCTATCGCGTTGAAAATGGTGGTCAGTATGCGCTTAATGAAAAACATATGAGAGGTATAACATACCAGTCGGCAAGTGTACCGCCACCACCTCCATAACCAGCTCCTGAACCAGTGTCTGGGGTCCCTCGTCCACCAGGGGTTCCTCCTCTCCCCGAGGGACTTAGGCTGCGGAATCGTCTCTTTCGTTTGCTCCGCTCGCCTCTTCCTAGCGGCGTCTCACTGTCGACGTCGAAGTAACCACTGCCCTGTCGGGAGGCGTCAGGGGTTATGCCTGCAGTCGACGAGAATCGGGCCGTCTCTCGGCGTAGACGACGAATCTGACGTTCGCGATCACCCTCACGCTTCTCGATTTCCTCCTTTGACAGCGTTTCCACCTTTGGTTCCCATTCGTCGCCAAGTCCCTCGGGATCGTAGCGCCAGCCAGCCTCGGCGCCGTTGGCAGCTTGATTGTCGATCTCATTACCATAACCACCCATGCCGCTGATGAGCCCACCACTTTCGCATACTTCCTTCTTTAATTTCAGAGCGGCTTCGTAGATGCCATGCGCAATGGCTCCGACCCATTCCCCGCCCAGACCAAGGTCCGCACATGTAATTCGGGCAAATTCCTCTGCCATGCCGGGAGGATGCAATAGAGACCATTCGAATTTGTCTGTGTACAGTTTGTTCTGCAGGTTGATGTTCAGATTGATCATGCACCGATACGCGTCGTCCGGATTTAGTATGCTGTCGTTCACGAGAGGCTCTTTGGTCACCGTGACCTGATTGGATCTGCTGTCAGGTGTCGCGGCGTGCGTGGAAACCGGTGTAGCTGATACATCTCGTGACAGGCCAAGCTGCGGAACTGGAGGCTTCGGCTGTACGCTCTGGAACAACGGGTGCAGGGCAACACCGGCATATTCTTCCAATTGTTGACGAATCTGGTTGCTGATAGCCATGGTCATGGCTTGTGGATTGGGCAAGTCCATATCGCGAACGAATCCCACGGCAAATTCCTCGGGAGTCGCAAGAGCCTCGTGAAGATTCCAAAGGAAAGTGTCTTTGATGCGATAGGCAGGCAGCGCCTCTGGCCGTCTGTAGGCGGGCAAGGTAGGGTTGATACTGGGATCGAGGACTGTTCGCGGCAAAGGGAATGGTTCTAAAGGCTGATGCGCTGGGACCTCCAGATCAATTCGGATAGGTATAAGGGTGAGAGGGAGCTGCGCTTGGATTTGCAGTTGATCGGCGCAACTGTGCGAAGGGAGAAAAGACCCCAAGTCAGTATCATAGCAATCGCAGGAGGGACGCAGAGACAAACTGCAAACGCTTGAAGAAGAATCGAATAGAGTGGCACATACGCTGGTCGCAGCATCCTCTTGATCATCCAATCGCGAAAAACCCCTTGAACCTCAACGGGGGCGTGTATCTCTTTTCCCAGCTTTTCCGCCAGCGGTACCTTGTCGAACGTTGACTCCTCCCGTCGAAGGCTCCTCAGCCCCGTTGGCCGCCGGGGTCCCTCACTGTCTTCAAAGTCTTCATCGTCGAAACCATCTTCCGCATAATTGATAGCGGCGGTTCCTCGCTTGGTCGTCCGTGAAGTCGGGCCAACTTGGCTGGGTGGGATGATCGGGGTGAGAAGCGCATTGCCATATTGGCGCACACGAGGCGGGTATGATGTGATATAACCTCTGAGAGGGGACATGTTGGCCATTTAGCTGGTCAAGGACATGTCCCTTTCAGACACTGCGCAAGTCGATCGGCGAACAGGGCCGCGTGCAATCCGCTCGACCAAAGGGCTGACAGCAGAGGAGCGAAGACAATGATTTCAAAATATTATGGCTGAGGTGTCGCTGCGCAGGAAGGATGCGCCTGAAGTGTGCAGTTGCCGAAGGTACTAACGGTCCAGGAATTGAGGCTGCGAAATGGGGATAGTGAACTGAAGCCAAAGCTGCTCTTTGACGGTGATCGCGGTCGAGCTCCGCCTTTTCTGCTCGTCGCGTTTTGCCAGAACTGCCGGCCTTTCCACGCTAGGCCTCTTCCAGCAATCTAGTCACGTGATAATCAATATGCAGGGCAAGTTCATTTGAACAAGAACACTAAGTTGGGAGTTACGAGTTCACTTATGGTATTGGAATATTATGACTGCGATGTAATCCTCGTGTTATTTTGTGTATATTGTAGAGACACATTATATGTGAATCAACTCGGCAACTGAGTCTTCGCACTTTGTCAAAGCCCAGCAACAGGGCTAAACGGCCAAAAGGTTCAAGACAAGCAGGACAGGAATGAAATTATATGGGAATACAAATCAATGCATGGGGTCCGGCCAGCTAATGAAAACTATAAACAGGATTACACAGTACCCAATAATAATTGAATACGCCATCCCTCTTGTCTGTTAGGCTGCGGATGCAGACTCGGGATATAGGGGATATCATCAACTCCGCAAAAAGTGCACTGGGCAACGCAGGAAAAACAAATAGGCTGCTAATAGAGCGATTCTAATATGCATCGACGAGGACGAAAGAAATCGCAGGGCAATGGCGGAGACCAACAAGTTCATTGGTACGATATGACCGCCGCGAGGAGGCTATCGAAGCCCGATCACGCTCTGCAAATATCGGTTAGGTCCTGGATATGCGATAGCAGCAAAGTTGGGCGAACTCACCATCTCTAGAGTCCATACTCTACGGATCCAAACTTTCACTTTGCCTTCAACTCCCTCCACATCATCCAGCTCAACTCCTTCCCACCAGCATCTCCTGGCTGGTTTCCTCCAGAATAGAAGGAGCTTCTGAGCCATGCCAACTGCATTGTTGTTTGAGAGGTCACCCCGGATGTCGGTACGCAGCTTGGCCAGAGCCAGGCTACATATTACCGCTTTGTTGGGCTCTGGGGCACGGTGGCCCCACCGGTCATCACGATCAAAGCCACTACGATTTGTTAGTCTCAAAAGAGCATCCTTTGAACCACCTGTCGACATAAGGAGTAGGGACAGCTAACTCACCCCGCGGTAAGCATCTCTATGAGATGCTGCTCTGTCGAACCGACTTCGTCGCTCTTTCTCAGTCCAGAGAAAATGCCGTCCTGCTTTAACAATGCTTTTGCAGCTGCGCGCTTGACCTCGATCATCTCCACCTGGTCTATATCAGGGCGAGGTGGTATCACATAGAAATCGAGATCCTCGCGCAACACTATGATACCAGCACGGTCCTGAAGCATATCTCTAGCCGTTCCTTGCATGGAATCGGGGGCAACGTCCAGGTCCGGAGAGGTCGATGCAGATGGTGAAGATGACGGGATGGATTGAGCAACCGAGCGGAAGAAGTCTAACATGTATTGCAGAGATGCCGGATCGTACTAGAAAGTGGGAACTTATGAGACGTGTCCTGGGGAAAGCATAGGGAGAACAGCGGCGGTGGAAGGTGGAATGTAGAGGAACGACTGTTAACTCACGTCGACCGGATAGATGTCGCCTTCATGGAAGGTACCCATGTGCCCGTCAGGAAGTAGACCGTTCGGAAAAAGCGACAAAAGGACAAACTCGGGGAGAGTGAGCAGCTCATCTCGGGAGAGGGTAAAGCGAGTTCCCCTGCGAAATTGGTTAGGAGGTCTATGACTCTACTTTGGGTGAGGTCTGATAGAGAATTCTCACCGAAGGTCAAGAGTGATATGTTCATCCCCACCGATATCTAAAATCCATGCAAAGCAGTCAGCCAAAGAAAGAGGTTTCCCCGTACACGATGGCAAATAGCTTTCGTACCTCCTAATGTATTGATCGGCGGCCCTCCGGTCTGCTGCACCTGCGTGATGATGCTCGACGCGCCTCCTGCTGCAGCCATCACGTATGTGAACGAGTCGATGGGACTAGATCCTTCAGTATACGGCGGAGGAGGTTCTCCCTCTTCCGCGGATTTTCCTGACGATTCCGGTTTGTGGTCCCGGGAGAAAGAAGCCTTAGTTTCAGCGACTAAGGATAAAGAAGGGCTTGGTTCGAGAGGCTCTTCGTCGGGGGGAAGAGGAACGGAGGCTGGAGCTGAGGCCGATTCGGGTGGGGAGAAGGTAGCCTTCCCGCGATTGAATTCGGTCGCCGGAGCGAAGACAAGAGACGAAAAGGGGGGAGGGCGCGACGAAGAGAAACTAGAGGAAGAAGCCTCCGAGAATGGGGAATGCGGCGGTGGTGGTGCGGTATAGAAGTCGTCGTCCTCCTCCGCTACGGAGTCTGTGTACTGATACGGCCGCGCCGTGGGAGGCGAGCCAGAAGAATTCGGTGACCACGACAAGGTGTCGGGAGTTGTAGACTGATGCTGAGAGAAGGCCGTCTTGTCCTTTGGTTTAGCGGAAGCTAGATGAAACCCCTACTAAGAAGGGGCCTTGGCCGGAGTAAATCCAGACCCCGGGTTGCTCGAGTCGCTCAGGAGCCCTCCGGTTTGTTTCTAAAGGCGCTCAAACATGGAACTTAGGGGGGCAAGTCTGACAGGTCCCGATCGGATTCTATCCTGAAAAGTATGACAGAACAACAAAGAAAATGAAGAAGTAACAATGAGAATGCGACCGCACACAAGATGATAGGAGATCGGTCTGTGGTGGGGGGAAGAAGAAGGTTCAAGGGAAGAGGAGAGAGAACGAGGATGGGGAGGAAGCGCTTACAGGCACGAGAGAGCCTGGAATCCGCCGTTGCTAAAGGGAGGAGGAAAGAGGAGGCGGCGGCACTTGATCCACCGGCTGCTCTCGACTGCGGACATTGGCTGATCGCTCCCGCCGCCGCTCCCTCCCAGCTTGATGACCAGCAATCACCTGGCGATTTATCTACGTGACGTACTGTCTACGAAAAGGTTGTCTGTTATCGATATGCTTGAAAATATTCAAGCCATTGTCTCTGGTAGGCGAAGCTGCCTGTCAAAGTGGCGATCCCCCACATCTCCGAGTCACCTGATCCACAGTAGTTACGGAGAGCGGTTTCTCAAGTACTAGGTAGATGGTAGAATAAGAAATCCTAACTATATGCAGGTCATTTTAATGATGCATGTCTGATAGATCCAATCCAAACTACTACACCAGGCAGTGTGCCGCATGCGGAGAAGACAGCCGCGAATATCGGGTGATATTAATCAACCCGTTAATACTCCTCCAATCACCTCAACGCCTTGCGCGTTCAGACATTACGCTCCACAAAGCTTTGGATCATTCCTTCGAGCGTAGGCTCGTACTCCTTGAGTGTCACTTCATCCCCGTTCAGGATAGTGTTACCTTGCACGAAGACCTTGCGAGGAATTTTGTTCTTAAGAACAATTTCGCGGACCTTGGTACCCCACCACTCATCGACCGATGTAATATCGTCATAGAGCTTCTTGCCCGCTTCAAAGTCTGCAGTGCTCTTGTATACATGCAATTTCTGCAGATACTTCTCCACTGCAGGACGACCATGAGTCAGAATCTTGGAACGGTCCAGGTGGATCTCCAGATCGGATAGGTCATCCTTGGTGTATGAAAGCTTGACAAAGTCGCCTCCAGCATCGAGGAAAGTACGGAGGATACTGTACCGGGCCTGCATATGGGCCTGGCCCCATTTCTGCGTCTTGGGGTCCCAGAATTCCAGAGCCACGAGACCAGCACGAGCCATCTGCAAGTATCCCGCGAAAAGAACGTCACCGGCCTCGTTCGTCAGATCTTCCTTACCGTCACCAAAGCCGAACAGCTGCAAGATGCTGAAGTCGCAGCTGAGCGCCATTGCGACACACTCTGCGCGGCACTCTTCATAGGAAGAAGAGAGCGCACCGAAAACCGAGCCCCAAGTCTGTCCAGGCTTGTACCAGGATGAGATAGGCTTGTTCGTCACCGGGCTAATGGGGGGATTCGCGATATCGAAGTTGTATTCACCAGGGGCAGTTTCCTGGAGCAACTTTCCGGTTCCGTGGCCGAGCAATTCATGAATGCCGACCTGGACCTCAAACGCAGCATCACGGCATCTACGGTAGACTTCCAGATCCTTCTCCGCAATGAAAGGAACGGGCTCATTAGGAGCCTTTGCGCTAAGGACATTACCGAGGGAAACATTCTTGAATCCAAGGTTTTGCCGGATGTCATCGTAGTTTGGCAAATTGATACCAGCCGGGATGCCAGAGGACTGGAAGCTCAGCACCTCCAGGGAGGTGAAGTCAGGACTTAGGAACTTGTCTTTCTCGAAGTCCTCACTCCAAGGAAGCTTGGGGATCATGGCTTCGGCACTATCCACCAATTTTCCAAAAGCACGTG
The DNA here is from genome assembly GCF_001889945.1 of Aspergillus brasiliensis CBS 101740. Lineage (NCBI taxonomy): Eukaryota > Fungi > Ascomycota > Eurotiomycetes > Eurotiales > Aspergillaceae > Aspergillus > Aspergillus brasiliensis. The sequence goes on along the minus strand of NW_027137448.1, from coordinate 1,846,162 downwards.
TCCGCTCCAAGTTGACCTGTTTTGGGACGCTTGTTAGCTGCCTGAGTGATAAAGGCCTTTGGGAGTTGACGAGACGCTTACCAGGGCAACAAATCCTTCCCATTCTCCTCTCACACCATGGGGGTCTCTGTAGGTCTCTACAAAACCCAGATTCGTCTCTAGAGCCGGCTTTTGGTCCTTCACCCAGATCCTTTGACTCTCCTTGAATGCTTCAATCGAGCCAGAGCCGAATGACATGGCATATGCATCCAACATGCGCTTCTGATTCTCATTTGCTGCATTGAGCCCCGCCAGCTTTACGCTGTGGGCGACCTTCGCCATTTCCTCCCGATAGTCGCCAAAGACGAGACGAAGCGTCTTTCCCTTGAGCTTTCCATCCAGTTGGAAGGTCTCGGCGTCGCCAAGATCTCTATCCCGCACAGGTGGTGAGGAGACACCTGATGCGATCAATAGTTCGAAGTCACCCGAGGCGGTCTTCTTGAGTCTCGTATTCTCCAATGGCAATCCCTTTTGCTCCATCAGATCTCCAATGGCCGTGATTTCATCCTTTGTAATAGACGGTGAGTCGGGGTAGTATGTCGTCATGTGTCCGCCCTCGGAGTAGCCGAGGTGCATACGGGACTGCTCAGCAGTCTCGTAGATGCCACCACCAGTAGAATTGGCCAAGTCAAAGGCAGCCTTTGTCTTCGGCGTGGCGGAAGCTAAAGCCTGGAGTGCCTCAACAGGGATTCGGGGAATGAATTTGGAGTCTCCGAACCCCTTGTAGTTGCCACAGTTTCCAAGGAATTGGGTTGCATACTCCAAGAAGTAGCGCAGATGCTCCTCGCTGACATTAGTCTTCTGAGCGAGATCGGACCAGTTCCCATCACAGGCCCGATAAAGCTCGAGAATGAGGTCGTAAATAGGCTCGGACTCGGGTGAGACCTGACGGAGGGTGATACGAGTTCCTTCAAAGGCAGCTCTACAGGGACATGCATATTAGTGGATTGCCATATAATACCGAAAATACTAGCATGTATCGGTGGAGTTGTAGCATTATAGCGCACCTGCTCAGATAATGGGCGTATTTCCGCAGCTTCGGGTCTGTGAGATTGTCAAAGTGAGACTTTACTTCCAAGCGAACCACGGTTGGCGGAGAGTCGGCCAGGTAGTGCTGCTTGACCTGGGCGTCCATTGTGGCTCGATGAAAGGGATGAGTCAAAGATTCGGATGATGAAGGGAGGGGATTTGCTACAGACGAGGAAGAGCAGCGGGTGAGGTGGAGAGGAGGCAGACGATGACGGAGGGGCAGCAGGGACGAGGGGCGGTGGGGGAGGACAAAACGCTGAGCCGACGGAAAGCGTCTCAAGGCGCCTCGAAGAGGAGGTTGCATGCCTGGAGCTGGTGGTCTCCGTCACTGCTACGTCGGGTCACCGTCGGGGAAAGGAACCTAGATGGCAGTCGAATGGAATAGTATCAATCTACGGAGTATCGGGTTGCTTGGCAACACCAAAGTGGAGCCTTGCACTTATCGGTTTCACGCTCATTGTTCTCCACTACAGACAACTCACACCACCACTGACTATCTTCTTCTCCCCATGCTCCATTACAATCAATGTGGTTTGATGATGGTAATATGTTATGTCACATCCTTGCTTGTGCACCATACGGAGCCAAGCCAGACAAATAGAGGAAACTGAAAACTTTTGAAGCCCATTTTGAACTACGCCTGAAGCCATGGGGGAATCATGCAGGATGCTGTACACACAATATAACCGGTGACTATGCTAGAAAGAGAAAAGAAATAAAGGGAACTTCCCAAAGAGTATCTGAGCCTGGTGGCTATAATTTGCAAAATATGCGATTGAAACCATTGTATAACTTGACCGTCGGACTTCACAGCAAGCTCTCGTACTTGTCGAGGCCTTGCTTTTGTGGTGCTTGCGGCGCACTGTTGTTTACGAACGCATTGGAGGAAGCACTTGTACCAAAAGCCGACCCTACCGGCTTAGCTAGACCCCCAGGGCTGCCAAACGATCCAACGGAGCTGTGACCCGACGGAGGCGGAGGAATTGAGAATGCAGAGTAATTGGGAACAGCTTGAGTGGCTTGGTTAGGCATAGGAGCTTGTGTCTTCATGTTCGCTAGTGCTCCCAAGGAGAGACCAGAAACATTAGGTCTCTGGGCCGGTTGCTGATTACTCGCAGGGCTCGGTATACTCCATGATGAAGAAGGCGAAGGCTGCAGAGTAGGAAATGATGGCGTTGGGGGAGACTTTGCCCGAGCGGCAGGCTCTAGGGACGGGAAAGTGTTCAGGCTGTAATCAGGTGTAATCGAACGCATGCTGAGATTGTTCTGTGCTGGGAACATGTTCCCTTTCACACCTGGACTTGTGGTACTAGGAGACCAGGAGATGCCCGCAGGCGACGTCGTCTGGGCAGTAGACGGCACTGCGGGAGGGCCTGAGGTGAGACTACCCCATTGGTCAATATCCTGGTCATTGGAGGTGGCTGCCGTTCGTCCTAAAACAAGACGCTCAAAGTTATCTCTTGTGTTGTCCATTTTAGACTGGCCCAACGAGATTGTGGCGGTCGAAGAAGACGCAGTGCCGTTCTGGAATCCTCCAGTGTCTCCTCCCGACGAAAGCTCCTGAAGCTTTTTCGTCTGTTCCTTTTCGATTTTCGAAGAAATGCTTTTGATTAACGCCATGAATTCCCCAAATTGACGCAGGTCAAGGAGCGGCCCGAGACTGAAGCTCCAGAGAACCGGGAGGACTTCCAGAGCAAGGAATTCGGTGTCCGCCACCGTTCCAATTTGGCGGAAGACAGACAAAGCAGCCATCATGACGGCTGGTTCCTTGGTTTTTATGGCTTTCAATGAAGGGACAAGCTTTTCTTGTATCGTGTACTTGTCTAAGATGGATGACTTTATGGACTTCGACTTGTTCGTTTGGCTTACGCCTGAGAGATCATCTTCAATTGCCTCCTTACTTTCCGCGGAGCCGCCACAAAGAACAGCGAACGCCTCCAAACAACGCACCTTGATGGCGAGACTGTTTGTCCGACTGAATGTCGACGCTATAGGCGGGAAGACCTCATTTTTGACCGTGCTGAAATCAAGGGCGGGAAGAATAACTGGTAAGCATTTGATTGCACCATCTACCAAAGTGTGTGTGGGTGAATCGAGTCCCAGACGGATCAGGGGTAGGATGTCTGCTCAGGTTAGTCACGGCTCATCCGCGCATCCTTGGTCCTACTGACCTTCTTTGAACTCCTTTCCGGAGCAACTGTCTGCCACAATATGCATATTTTCTAGAACGACCAAGAGACCCGCATCTCGTTTGGAGTCACGGTCCTGGAGAGCACCTTTTCCTGTCGGAAAAGCCTCTTTGAGCTGGGGTATCACTCGCTCCGGGAACGCGCGGCGTGCATTGGGAATGCGCTGCAAGATTGCAAATACATTACCCAGGATAAGAGGCAAAAGCTCACGATCCTTCAGCTCTTCCAGTAAGGCGCCCAGAACCTTTCTGTCTAGCACGGAGACCGGGAACTCTGGCAGGACTCGCTGGAGCCCACGCATGAATTGTGACTTTTCGTTGGCATTTTTCGCAGGTAGAGACTCCAGAAAGCGGATTGTCGAGACCAGAATATTATCAAAGTACTGGGATTGTTGAAATTCGCGCGCATTCAGACGCTGGGCAGGCCTTCTCGTAATCAACCTGGGTAAAACGTGAGAAAGGACGTCCTTTGGAATCGGGCCCGAAGACAAGAAGTTGTTGGCCTGAGAAGGAGTGCTGGATGGAGAGCTGAGAAGCTTTTTGTACGTATTCACATTGGAATGCGTCTGTAGAGGGGAAACATGGGGTGAGTTATAGAGCGCCACTATGATAAGACCGAGTGAAAACAAATCCGCTGCAGGAGTGACGTTGGTATCGAGAACGAAATCAGGTGAAGTATAGTCCAGATTCAATTGCACAGATGGGGGCAGGCGTGGGTCTTGGTAAAGAACTTCTGATAGAGCCAAAGGTGGGAGAGTAGAACGCGACTCCGTAGAGCTAGCGGGGCCAGCAAATCCAAGCCCGGAGATTTTCCAGTCCGATTTAGCATTGATGTAGATGGCTTCGGGATTCAAATTGCCGTGGACAAGCCCAGCAGACTCGTGAAGGAATTCGAGACCTTTGGCAACTTGCAATAAACCTTTTTGGATCTCTAGTTCATCGATTTCGAGGTCTCTTCGCCTGCGCGTGCCGTCAGGCTCTTCCACCATGTAACGGCTAGATCTCGAGCCAATCCTCGAAGTGTTCTCCTGCGCATCTTTTGTCTGCAGTAATCCTGCAAGAGATGCGGTGATCTGCTCGGTAGCAAACATGAGTCCACCATTTCGAGTCTCTTCGACAGGCTCTAGCACTTGAAGGACCGACGGATGCCGGAGCCGGGCGAGATTGCTAGCTTCCCGTTTCAGGCGTTCGACAACATCTTCTTGCAGCTTTTTGGTGGAAGAGCTGGAACGACTACCAAGCCCACTTGATCTCGGTTCAAGAACTTTCTTGTCAAAGATGAAGATTGACGCTGTGGTTCCGGTAGATTTCTTCTTTCCATCGTGGATCTTCCAAGGACCGGAGACCACGGTGGGGTGTGGAGAAATGTGGTAGTTGGACGATATATTAGAGCTCAGGGATTTGAGAGCAGACGAAAACATCTTTGTATGTTCCACTCCTCACAACACAGAAGACACAATAAAGCTGAGACAAAAAGGAAAATCCGCGGTAATGAGCTCAGTCCATCCAGTGTGGTCGCCGGAACACTGGAAGTATGCAATGCGTTTCCGCAAGAACGGGGAAGAACAGGGACACAGAAGATAGGGGAACAAATATTACAATAGTAGTATATAAAAACAGAGGTGAAAGTGGGACAGGCAAAGCTGATAAGGTTAGATTGGGGCCTCCTCAAGCATAGACGAGGCGAATGATTTCTCCGCAATCATACATTGCCCGGCCTCTGTTTTCTTAAGTGTAATTAATATGATATCTCTCTCCCCTCTGGGTAGGCTTTCAGGTATCAGTTGGCCGCTGCTAATCTGCCCGGTCGGAGAACATCACGTGCAAGGGACGCTCCCTCGCCAATCAGGAACGAGGCTGGAAGGAGGTCTTTCCCCGGACTCACCGCCTGGCTGGATCGCGGATTTACTGCCGGCAGCTCGCCTCGCCGACGTCGGACTTGGACTGGAGACTGACCAAAGGGGATCATTCTGGGTGTGACTTATTCGCGAGTCCATCGATTGGTTGGCAAGTTTGCAATATAGCCAGTACAATTGCTCATGTAGAATCTATTTACGTACTGGCGTAAAGCCCTGATTCGAATAGTCGCTTAGTGTGGTCGCCATGATTGGAAACCCAAATCGACTGTCAGACCTTAATCTCGGAGTTGGTGCCGCAGTCCGTGAGAAAGAGTCATAGACCGTTCTTATCCGCCTTTTAAGCTCCACCGCCGCCCTCGGTCCTTTCGGTACATTCTTCTGATTTATCTCCTGGCGTGGCTCTTCTCTTGCGCTTCCTTACTGTCGATTGTTTGGACATCTTATTGTTTCTTTGTGGAGTTATCACGTTTTGGATTGTTATTTGAGCCGGAAAGCAATCATGAAGTCGTTTCAATTCGCTCGTCGCAGGGCGTTACATAGCCTCGTCGCACCGCGCGCTTTTCAGACTCCCGCAACGGCTCAATTATGGAAGAGATGCTTCAGTGCTACTTCAGCTGCCGCCTCCCAGTTAGCTCCCCTCGACCCGTCGAAACTTACAATCTCGAAGACGAATACTCCTAAGGAGTTGACTGCCCCGAAGGACTTGGTCTTCGGCAAGACCTTCACCGGTATGACGAGCACGTGTCGCTTTCCAGCGCTGTCCAGTATCTAATGCGCGTTTTACCCTAGATCATATGCTTTCGATCGAATGGACTGCGACAGAGGGATGGCACTCTCCCCAGATTGTTCCGTATCAGAACCTCAGTCTCGACCCGTCGGCTTGTGTTTTCCACTATGCGTTCGAGTGTTTCGAGGGCATGAAAGCCTACAAGGACGAGTCTGGTCAGATCCGGTTGTTCCGTCCGGACAAGAACATGGCCCGCTTGAACAAATCCTCGACACGCATTGCTTTGCCTTCATTTGATGGCGAGGCCCTCACTAAGCTGATTGGAGAATTTGTGAAGCTGGACAGCAGGTTCATCCCAAGGTTGGTGAAAACCCAACCCAATTGATGCTCGCGGATGGCAACTTACCTTCATACAATTAGTCAACGGGGATACTCACTGTACTTGCGGCCCACGATGATTGGAACTCAGAAGACCCTTGGTGTGGGACCCCCAGGTTCTGCTCTCCTGTTTGTGATTGCCAGCCCGGTCGGCCCGTATTACCCCACTGGCTTCAAGGCCATTTCCTTGGAGGCTACCGACTATGCTGTTAGAGCCTGGCCTGGTGGTGTTGGAGACAAGAAGTTGGGCGCCAATTACGCCCCCTGCGTCCTCCCTCAGCTGGAGGCGGCGTCCCGTGGCTTCCAGCAGAATCTGTGGCTCTTTGGAGAGGAAGAATACATTACTGAGGTCGGCACCATGAACCTCTTCGTTGCCCTGAAGAACAAGGAAACTGGCCAGAAGGAACTGATCACTGCGCCTCTGGACGGAACGATCCTCGAGGGTGTGACCAGAGACTCTGTGCTGGGGCTGGCTAGGGAACGGCTGGTGCCCAAGGGCTGGACCATCTCCGAGCGTAAGCTCAAGATGTCCGAAGTCGCCGAAGCGGCCGAGGAGGGCAGAATGATCGAGGTGTTCGGTGCCGGTACCGCAGCTATTGTGAGTCCCGTGCGGACAATCAGCTACCGGGGTAAGCTGGTCGACTGCGGTCTGAAGGAAGATGAGGAAGCAGGTGAAATTGCTCTCCAGATGAAGAACTGGATCGAGGGTATCCAGTATGGTGACGAGAGTCATCCTTGGAGGTAAGTCTAAGATATGCATTGTTCTCTTAAGAAGTTGCAGCTTGCTAACCGACTAATAGCTATGTCCTCTAAATCAGCGAAAAGTGTGATTAAGATGTGGAACTAGTCTTTTAAGCTTGCATTCTAGATTCTTCTGGTATATCTTGATGTTAGATGGATATCAAATGGCTGGTCTTGTTGGAATATTTTTTTACCATACGTCGGTTTAGTGGTGATTGTTCTTGGCGAGCACGAGCATCACATCAAAAGAAAGGCGGCAATTTTTCTTACGTCTTGCGATCTAGCGGTGATTGGAGTACCCAAGTAATCGAGGACCGTTCTCTGGCATTCTCAGCAGGTGGGCTTGGAGTGAATAGGGAAGCCATTGACGAAGGCCTGCCAGGTAATCCTAGACAAGACGGAAACATCATCTGCGGCTTTCTGCACGACATACACATTCCGTCCAGCAACGGAGGTCAAGGATGATGGCGATACACGCGAGGAGCCTGCAGATAACGGGTCATGGCAGACGTAGTCAGCCGTGCCTTCGAGAGATTACTTGCAGGACGCCTGAGGCATGTCCCTGTCTCAGTTGGTTGTGTTTCACCCCCTTGTGAGGTGCAGAGGGTAGCTGTGTTGGACATGGGCTGTGACCCGGGTGCGTTGGTTTACTGGCACACCCAGCCGTTTCTGTAAATAGCATCGCTACACAACAATATCCTAGCTACCATACTGTGAAGATGTAGCAATCAACACAGGATGATCGACAGTTGTCAGATGCGCATCCCGCCAGACTCATTGATCATTGGATATCTCCCCATCATTGGAGTAGACGCACGTCCACGAGATCCCAGTTACCATGCGCCTGTAGGGCGTGGCTGTCCGGTTTTGGCCCCGATCTACTAGGAAAGCAATGCCCAGACACGGGATATTCAACACCTACTACGGAGTAGTTAGTTCCTACTTTCAGTTCTCCGTGAGTCAGTGTATCCCGATGAATTGCGGAGAAGTTCATGGCAGTGAGATCTCAGCTACGGGACGACATCCAAAAGAGAACAATCAACCCCAAAGCTACTACTGAACCCCATCCAGGCAACAAGCACTTGCGAGCGGATCGTCGAGTAGTAGTAGTCTCGTGTCCACTATGCCTTACTCTGCCGGCAGGATCCGTTCCGTCTGTCTCTCTGACCCTTCTTGTCCGAGACGGAGCGATATGATTCTCACAGAATGCTCCATCAATGGCCTTCTAGCCAGTAATGGGGATACATGGGAGTGAGTGGTGGAACCTTCCCATACCGTCATACCAACAGATTCCAGAGATGTTGATCGCCATGACCTCGCGACACATCTAGTTCAACCGAGCAGTGTGGCAGTGTGCTAGTTCGAGAAGGGGCCATGAAGCCGACAGAATCTGAAACGAGATGGGGCGCCTCAACAACCAATGTTATCCAACACCGGCCTAAGCAGCAGGTTTGTGGTCTTGGCGAGATGCCGACTAGATTCCATCGTCACTGCCTAAGGCCTGCAAAACGCGAATGAGAAGCGATTGGCCCCAGCACTACTCCGTACTCCGTACTCCATACTAGATTACTAGTGTGCTGGACACGGAGCTGGACGAGCCGCAGTTAACCCCGAGCTTTTGCCACGAGGTGACAGCAATCCATCAGTCAATCAATTATGAATTATCCCTCCACAATTACCCGTGCGAAGGAAGGCAGCTGCCTACCTAGCTAGCAACAGCTAGATAGAGTGCTCAATCCGGCCCACCACCATACAACTAATGTCCGAAGGAGTTGACGTAACCCGATTCCCAAGGGTTCATTTAATCTATTAGCTGGGCCAAGTAGTCCCCAGGACGCTCGTACAAGGAGTCATTTGATTGACTGTTAAATTGATTGATTGCCGGATTGAGGTCGGCAGAACTATGTCCGTTCCGGACAGTCCACGGAGTTCGGACAGTACATTCACCGTCCCCGAGACAACTGACGATATTGGTTTCTAATGGCTCCCAATATTCTCCCAAATGGATAGTCTTTAGGCGGCCATAGTTATCCGTGGCACTCATGGACTGACGTATGTGCCATCGAATGTGAACAATCGATTCTATGATTGGAAATCACACCCCAGTCATGGATGATACCAATGAATTTCATTACCACCAGTTACCCATCTGGTTTGATACGGCGTTACGGAGCCTTCCAGACACTCCTGGTCCATGGTACGGACCGATACCTGTACTACCACCCCCGTCGGACAGGCCGACAACTTAACTACTAGTACTTAATTATTACCAAGCAAGGCAAGGCGTTCCCGATATACGTACGCCCATGTTGGCTGAGCGCACACACCCTTATACACACACACACACAGCTACGCACTCACTTGGATGAGGCTCTGCTGTGCTGGCTTCTGCATCAACTAGTCCTGCACCCAGCAAACACGCGGTTGAAATTCACCTTAGGCACCCAGCCCGTCACAGTGGTTTGGCTACCACAAAGGCATCGGGCAAATGCAAAGTAGCAATAACCCAAGGCAACACCCTGGCCTTATCGTTGTGTCGGCAATCTGCAGTATTAAGTTCATTAAATCAGGACATGGGCTAAGGTCGTTGAACAGACCTGTACTATCTCCACTGGTGGACGTTATTGTGACAAAAATTAGCTCTCCGTATTTGCAATAACCGCAGCAGTGCCCCATGCACTTGGTGGACTCCTAATGGGTCAAGGCTAGTACTACCTGGGCGATATCTACGCAGTGTGATTGGCACCCTCGTTTAATGGTGTCACTCTCATTAACGTATGGTAGCACTAGGGATATATCCCCCAACGGACAAAAGTCTGCGAGAGGACAAGCGACTCTTGCAACTATGCAATCAATAATAATTCCAGCACACAAGCAGCTTCGATGCCAATCATTCAACCATCGAGTCATGTCGATGTGCTCGTTTCGAGCTTGGCTGGTGGCATGGGCTGCGAATAGTAAGCGAGTGGGCTGTAACAGATGTGCCCGGCTCATTACACCGTCACTGACGCAAAGGGTCTGTGGGCATGGGCACCTATGAGGAGAAAAGTTGCGATATGGAGCAGCAGGTGTGAATTTGGGGGCCATTTCTGCCGTTGCTCCGTTCTGAAACTAGTCCCCTGCTAGGTTGAGGGGGCGGAAAGACTAGGCGATGTTGGCCTCATGTCGCCGCCACGTTAGGATAGCACCGCATATTCAATTATTGCGGCGATGGGGCCAACAATATAATGTTGTATCTGCGGAAGAGCACCGAGAGAATGAAAAAAGACGCATTATTGCGAAACTTGCGCATTCAGACATGCTGAATAGAAGACTCACGTTACTTTTTTTGTTCTTTTTCGCGAAACACCATTAATATTATTGTTCTGAGTGGCAGCTCATTGAATCCGATCAAGGGGTACAAAGATGTGACTATAATGATCGTCAGATCTATGGAAAGTCTGACAAGGTTCCTGAAAGCTTGGAGATTCCTCAGGCCGGGCATTGCGCCGTCGCATGAATGCCTCCGTCCATTTTTCCCACGAGGCGTGCTGGCATTAATTTAGCATGGCGCCGATAAGGATTGCACCATCCCTCCCTTCCCGTCAGACGCCATGACCTTTGCACGTGGAGTCCCCGTACTTTGTCCCAAGTGGGTTTTCGTCACTCTCCCATTCCTGGCAGCGTGCGGGGCGGCCAAGATTAAACCATGCCATCCTGTCAACCGTGACTCACGGCCATAGGGAATGGAGTTGTGCGCGCGGAAATTACTGGCCGAGGCGTCCGAACTGGTCCGACAGACAGTCCAGATGCTAGTACAGAGTAGTTACTCGAGCTCCTTCGATGGGAATCGGTAACCTGAAGCTAACTTATCCCCCACTTAGCGTCCAACTACCTCTTCTGGCCTGAATTTCCAATCAATCTCAATATACATGGAAATGATAATACCGTATCCTTCCCTAAATATTAAACCCTTATCAGGAAAAATGTTCTGCATCCAAAAAGATATTGCGCTTTTTTTGAAACTAACGGTCAAGACCAAGGCTACTGCACGCCTCGTGCACACTGCATTCCTGAATATTATTAATATCTTTGATGTCGCAGAAGCCAGCCAGTGAGACCACCGGGCGAGCAAACATACCAACCAGGTGTGCCGTCCGCCAAGGACCAGTGCTTCTAGATATGTACCAGAAGGTTCGAATCAGTATCTGACGACCCTTGGCCGCCGCAGGCGCTCCCCCCTCATCCCTGTCGAGAAGAGGGCATCCTCATACACTAGTAACAGGCCATCGGCATGCAGAAATATACGAGCACTATCCTGGACCAATGATGACGCTATTTGCCCAGCTCTAGTGTATAGGTTCGGCACGCAAGGCCTGATGAAGAAAGAGGACAGAATAGCCAGGCACACCCATACGAGATATGGTTACATGTGAATTAGTCGGGTAGAGTCATGTGTCACGACCTCTTGTATCAGATGGGGGCACACATGTGGACGCAGACTCTCACAGAGAAGACTAGAGCCAGGGTAGAAGGAAAAATGCTTCGCCGCTTTCAGAAGCTGGACATTCCGACCGGGCAATACATGTGATATGTGATTCATCGAAGGCTTGACGTACTCGGAGGCCTATGCATTACCTCTCTGATCTTGGATCAGGCTGGGGAAATTCAGCGTTGGACCAGTGAACCACGGACCATGGACCGTAACTGCCATCAGCCCTACACATGGACAATGATGCAGACAGGAGTCGTCGTTGACACCTGGCTACGAGGCAGTGTATGTCAATCAGACTGAAATATGCAAGTGGTTGAGCCTCATAGGAGGTCAAACATGGGAGCGTGCTAAGGCATCCCTCAAGAGCCCAATTTCCAAACCCGGTAAGTAGTTCGTACAGCCAATTGCAAGGGAGGAATGACACCTTGGGGCTGAAAAGCCTCTCGCCTTTGGTGCAATGTCACTGGCCCGCTCGTGTACCAGTGGATCCAGCTGGTCCCCACACCGTCGGTTAGTATCCACAGGATTTTTTTTGGGGGGGTCGCTGATCGCATTTGTAATGGCATCCACTAACAGTACTACGCAGGGGTCCTGGTTCTTAGATTACAAACCGAATCTGGCAAGAGCCTTTACATTCGGGGGGGGGGCTCTTCGAATTGTGATTCTCTTCTGCAGCCACATAGCCACCTACCTAAATGCCCTCTTGGGAGTAGTGTCCGGAATGTTGTATGCAACAGGTACGAGCAGGGTGCTTGATAATGCAATAATCTCGGGGCAATGTGCATGCATCCATCTATTCCCCCATTATGAGGAGTAAGGAGTCTTGACCACTTTGCGATAAGGCTATCTACTATCTAAAGAGCTAACAGATGTCAATAATACACTTCTTATGACAATCGATGACACTGGAAGATAAAATAAAAAAAACCTTAATGTTAAAAATAAAACAGAGGAAAAAAAACCATCAACACCCGAAAGGCTGTATGCGGGAACAGAAAGTCAGTCAGTCAGTCAGTTCAACACTTCGGGGTTAGAGATGGGCAGCCTCCGAAACAAGGCTATCTTCCCCATCTCCGGACTGTCCGCCATCCGGGCTGTGCTTGATCGAATTTAGGAAAATCAAATGATCAACTGATCTGCAAGTTTCTCTCCCTTCTCCATGTCTCATTGCGCCCAGTCCAACTGCAACTTTCCAAGCATCGGCAAGGTATGGACATGGACGTGATGTGATGGCTGACAAAGATAGATGAAACAAACACCACACCCTCCAGAAGCAAGTCAGCCAACAAATCAGCAATGGGCATTGGCTTACCTATAAGGGAAAGGAATGTGACTTTTTCAAAAAATTACTACTTAACAAGAAAGTGGATGATGAGCAGCGCCGCCCCCCTCCCTTCCGTCTTATTTTCCCCCTTCTCCCCTCCCTTTTCCCCTCATTCCCACCACCCGTTCGGAATAGGTGAGATCTTTATCCTTAGTGTGCTGCCAAGATCGAGGGGTGCAACGTGGCAGAAGTCGAGACCGTGCACTAGAAGGGGGCGCTGCTCGTGTCAATCGAGGCACACTCACACACACTCATTCACACACGCACACGCACCCTTTTCCTTTAATCCCAGTTTGTCCTCGACCTGCAGATAGACTTGACGCAGGTGGTCAGTCAGGACTAGTTAACTAACTAGACTACTAGTAGCCTGATGCCGGTGCCTCATGGTCGGCACCCAAATGGCACGGCACACTTCCAATGATATCCTGGGCAAGTATCCAAATATGGAAATCAGCGCGCGCGCGGGCGCTTGCGGGCATGATTGGATGGAACTATTTTGAGAATCATGCATTGCATAACATGTAAGGTCAGTAGAGACCGCAAGAGCAAAAAAGAAGGCAGACGACGGGACATGATGTTCGAAACTCAGGAAGCTGAAGAAACTGTGCGTCTCTGTGTGAGTGTGCATTACTGGGGGCTGTGCGTGTGGATGTCGAAAGGATTCCTTGTTGTAGTAACCACTGCGTTTATTACTAGGAAATAGTAAAACTACTAGGCATAGTGGTTAGGTAACCACACTCTCGTAAATCGTAAACCAGCGTAACTCATTGATACGCAGGAATACGACCCGGGTGTGATTAAAGCCGAACAGTGCCGTGCCGGCGCCATACGAAAGAAGTAACCGGACACTGATAGATAACTAGTTAATAGGAAGTAAGTACAACTCCGTACTACATTAAATAAAGTATACGGCAACAACCACGTGCTCCATCCAAATTATCCCATTTCTGCATATGGTTTGCTCAAGACATGGTTCGAAGGAATGCCGCTTGAGGGAAGGGAAGGGAAGGAAGGGAGGGGAAAGAAAATCCAGCGGTAATCTGCACAAAAAAATAAAACGTCGTTAATACGAAAGCATTATGATCTGACTTGAAGGATGGGTAACTGTCTTACTAGGCACGTTTTAATCTCCATTGTCTGGGGTGATTGGTGGGAGATGTCACCATCTTGCAATTAGCTAGGGGAAAACTAATCTACTAGGTACTACGGAGGACAGCGCGGACATTCCTCTATTTCCATGGTTCACCCGAACCTGTCGGATTTAAGCGACAAAGACAAAGACAAAGGCCGTAGTAGTTTGGAACTTGGTGGTAGGGGTGGTAATGATGGTGCTACTACTATGTATGGTAGTATTGGAGTAGGTACCTACAGTTGATATCCTCGTTAAATGGGGTATTGGGGGCTAACTATCGGTCTAGGATGAACCATTAGCTAATGGGTTAGTAGTTACGGAGCTCCGTTAGTTGGTTCATTCTGGGAGATTTTATTTGCCTGAGGACTACAATAACTCTCCTTCATACAACAGTGGTAATGTATGTATGTAAGTATGTATCTAAAGTCCGTATCTCCGCGGATCGTCGGCATGGAGACTTGAAACTGAACAACATAATTATCGAAACGCATTCATCAACCACGCGAAGTCTAATTATGCTATGAGACAATTGCATAAATTCTTCATTTATCGGACAATTGCCCTGCCTCACATGGTGTGATGAGAAGAAGGGAAGGAGGGAACAGGTTGTGTAACCATACCCAACAATCAATGGATAACTTACCCAGGAAACCCATACTGATACAGTATTGATACAAGGCCACCCAACATACCACTAGATGTAAAAGCCGCGCTTTTCAGCCCCCTCCTGGCAGATACCACTCCCAAGTCTAGTCCAACAAACATCCTGCTTAAGCCACGCACTCACACACTTTCCGCTGGTTTCAAGCCTAGGAAACGAATGTAATTGGATCACTCGTTTGAGACTACGCCCTTAGGCCGTCCATCGGTACTATCATACTGAAGTTGGTAAAGCTAGTAGTAGGCTAGATTAGGAGCCCGCCATGCTGGGCCCAGTCTCCCCCACACACTCACTCACTCAACATGCGAGGTTGACTTATCATCAAGGGGGTTGAGTGGGTGTGTGTGGGAATGGATGAATGGCTCATGCAGCAGCAGCAGTAGCTTCTTGGGGCTTTTTTTGTTATGACTGACCGTCTCGGTTGGCTTAATTGAACGGCTTTTCTGTTTAAGACACGCTATCCAACTAGTCCGGAAAGGGCCCGTTGTTGCATTCGTTTCGAATCCTGGGCCGACAGAACTCAGCTCCCTCTCGGCACTGCATAATTTGACAGGGAATATACGACCGTGGAATCTCGGGAGAATGCTGCAGGATGGGGGGTACAGATGCAGAGCCTAGTTAGTAGTAGATAGTTGTTGTTGTAGTACTACGGAGTAATACAATTTGTTTAGTATATTCCATGAATACTCGAACACTTGCTGTCGAATGCTGTATAGAGGGAACTTGTTCCTAGTCTCAAGCATTCGGGGCCTGTCCGGTAGCTATCTCTGGCAGATCGATATGGAACCACATGGTCGTCGAGATTGGTGGACCAACCGGGGACAGAGAGAGAACTTAGAGAGGGGGGGGGCTGGCTGGGCTTGGTTTAGCACTGCCTGATATCATGGATCCTGTTTAACCCTCCGTCGCCGCGCCCCCCTCCCTTCTCAGTTCTCACTCGTTCTCGCTCTGTCGGCCATATCGGTGATCGGGGTCCGCCAAAACAGCCTCACGCTTCCCTCCCTCCCCTTCCCTAGGATTCCCTCTAGTCCACACCGGGCATTAGTGACGCAGCCCTGCACATCCGCCAATCCATTCGGGAAAAGTTCCCTACCAACACATGGTCAAGCCATGCATACCCTGCAAGTCTCCAGCCATTCCCAATCTGATTATTTCCTTTTTTCTTTTTTTCTTTTTTAATTCAATAAATTAATTTTTTGGGTTTGAGAAAAATAAAAATAATAACCACCCATTATAAATCTAATTCAAAAAAGGAAAATGTCAATTAAAATAAATTCTTCGGAGCACGGACTAACGCTGCTATCGCAACGGTTCAATCGACCATCACGGACGGGCTGCTTTCATTCGGACCCGGGGCTTAGCAGGCATAAGCTACAGACCTGTTCTCCAGCTGATCGACCCATGGCTTAGTTTTAAATACTGAACATATCCTGTGTCTTTTCTTTTGAGTTTCAGATGTTGATCATCCTTGACTCGTGACTCTCACTTGGATTCAATATCTATATAGTCAATCCCAGATCCTCCTTCTGGCTCCTCATCTTCTCTCAACTTCATCTTCCTCTGATAACATCATTCCAACTGCTTCTTACTCTATACTACTACTGCTTGTATATCTCTGCTTCTTGCGAACAAGAGCTTTGATCTATATATACTATCTCCCATCTATCATACATCAAGCCAAGATGCATCGGTCTTCCAATTACTCATACCAACAGACCACGAGCTCGAGGAGCTCCAGCCATGGTACCAGCAGCGCTTTCAGTCCCAATGCCAACCCCAATGAGGACTGGACCAAGATCTCAGACCTTGCAGAGCGTCGTCGGATACAGAATCGCATTGCTCAGAGAAACTACCGTATGTTATCTTCCCCTGCTATTAATTATTTGTGCTGCAATTCGAAGCTGACTAAATGCGATAATATAGGCAAGAAGCTAAAGCGTCGCCTCGAAGACTTGGAGAAGAGAGCCGCAACTGCTTCTACATCTCCAGAACGGTCACACGAGGGTTCGGAGTCGCCGAAGGCGGTGGTGCACACTGTCAAGGCCCGCACCAAACAGGCTCGCACCACCAAGTCTAGCGCAGATGCAACCCGTCACACCTCGGCGCAACGAGGCTCTTCCTATGACAGCCACTCCACCCAGGAAGATCGCGGATCGATGTTCTCCCAGCAATGCACCCGACAGCTCTCAGCCTCGCCGCCTCCCGTGTTCTCTTACCCCTCATACTCTCACTTGGAATCCTATGGTCACCACTCGTACGGACAGCCACCTTCCTATCACTCCCTCAACCACCACTACAATGACCTCCCATACGGAGAGTACGGAACAACGCTGCCCTCGATCCTGCCTGGTCCGATACTCGGATCGGGCGCAAAGAAGCACCACTCCTACGCCGATGACGAGATTGTCAGCCCCTTCAGTATGAGCTATGCGTCCATGGCCGGCATTGATCTGAGCCCGACACCGCAACACCTTCCAGAGCACCACATTCCTGTACATGCCCCTCTCTCTACCTGATGCCGGTCTGTGCAAGAAGTACCAGGGTTAGCGGAGCTAATGCGGTCTTTCAGATGCCACCTTTGTCTTCAGTCTACAGCGATGATCATTCCTCCCCCTCCACCCCAGCAGAGCCTCTACTGGGTTGCCCACTTACACCGAAGTCGGACCCATCTTCTCCCCACCCATACTCGCTGTTCTAATTTTGATGTTGTTTCTCTCTGAAGGCAAGGCGGTGGTACTTTGTTTTTATTTTCATTTTCATTTCATTTCTTTTCTTTTTCTCTTCCCTTCTTATCGATTCCCTTGATTCACCCCACTCTTGCCGCTCTAATGACAGTTATGATGTATTATTGAGTCAAGGTTGGATGTAACCGCGTGATTCAGTTTATTTTTTATCCGAGTTTCTTTTTTGTCTGCGATTGATGTTTTATTCCCTTTGTGAGCACCTTTGGCTATGATTCCTCTCCAGAGGAATATTTTTATTTGTGGACTGCGCAAAAAGGACCCCATCTCGGGTCCAGCGCATTGCTTTGAGAATTATTTGATTTGTGCAAGCCGATAGATGCATGTTTTGCGGCGTTTATGATGAAATGGAGGGGAGGTGGGGGGAAACAAGGCTACAGGTGTATCCGTGTGTGGGAAATTGGCTATTATTGGGAAAGCAATTGCCTTTTCTTTTTTCTCTACTTTTATTTCTTACCGAACGATCAATCCGTCCGTGTGTTTGTTTCAAAAGATAGATTACCATACTTTTCTGAATCAAGTCTGGCTTCACCCAAGCCGTGTCGCTATGCTATGCAAACTATGCTCCATCCAGAAGTTCGTCGAGTCGAATCGAGCCGAGTCCAGCCAGGTCAGGTCGGGTCTCAGGCCCGCCAGCGACCCAAAAAGTTTACTTTTGTCGGCAACTCCACCCATCCCGAAGTCCCCGCGCATGTCTCCGGTTCCCAAAGTGGGTAATCTGCCAACCCAGACCGTGGACGGGGGAGGCGAAAGCCTCCCGCCGGTGGCTTGTGTCTGCTGATTGGTCGGCTCGTATGCTTACTAGCCTACTACAACCCTGGGGGGCAGTGGGTTGCGCTTGGCCCCTTGACACTAAATTAGTAGACTAGTATGTAGGCCTAACTTACTGTTTACTTGAAATGGGTTAATTAATTCCTTTTTTTTTTTTTTTTGGTTCTACCGGTTCCAAACAAGCGTGGGATGGATGCCTGTGAGTTCTATCCACTGTTGTTAACTTGTTAGTCAGTTAGCTACTAACTACTAGTTAGGTTGTTTACCTTGGCTCAGTCAGGTAGTTAGGTAGTCGGGGTATGAGTCGATCCCGGCGGTGTTTTGGTTGATTTCCGGTTCCGATCATACTCAATCTAATTTGTATGTCTGTCTATTTACAGAGTACCTATAACTTATCCGAGGGGGGAAAGAAAATACACTCTTTTCAGCGACAAAATTACATCTTCGGCAATTGAACAACCCCAATATGTTCAGTAAGTAAACAGTAATTCGATTGGATTTTTATGCCTCGGCCCAGGAAACTCGATCGATTCAAATCACACCAAATCAATAAATACCGTTCTGGGGACCGCGATAACCACCTAGGTTGCGATAGTCATTTGTTCATCGTGCATACACATACAGACAGACAATTAGCTAGCTTTAAGGAGATAGTTACCGGCCGAGCCCAGACGCAGCGCAGCGCAACCTTGGGGCCGTTCGCAAAAAAGTTACCTAGATAAGTAGTTACCTACCCTAGCTAGCTAGCTAACTACTATGTAGCTGTGTTGAGTTTAATCGCAAGGCTCTCTTTTTTCATTCTACTTTGCTCCGCTTGCTCTCTGCTCTGATCGGGCCCTCCGGCGGCCGCGGGGCCACATCCATCCATACTTTAGTGACTTAGTTGAGCTAATTGCTCTAAACGAACGAAAGGATTAAAAAATTCCGGGCGATACGCCCGCCCGTCCACCAGCGTGTCTCATACGAGTTAGTTAAATACTTAATTATCCAGAAGAACCAACGCTAACTAATTATGGGGACCGACCATGTTCTACCTAGAGTGGCCCCCATCTGAACTGGGTCTCTTGTCTCAGGTACTACTTACTCTTTTCCTTCTTTTAGGCTTTCCAGAAAGCCACTACTACTACACTACTTAGTCTTATCTTCCATGAGGGAATAAGCAGTAAGCAAGTAAGTATTCTAGATGCTGACTATTGATGAGGAAAAGAAAGAAAGAGAGAGAAAGGTATGAGGTAAGTAGGTTGAACAAAACAAGCATTAAACGAAGTGAAACCCCAAAAACCAAACAATAACCGGAGTTATCCTCTCGGAGATCGGACTTAGGCATTAGGAGATAGTGTATGTCCTACGTAGGTTGTAGGTAGAGTATCTTGTTTATTCGTGTTACTGTGAGTGAGAGAGTGTGTGTGCTATGGTGCTATGTTTCTAGGCCCCCCTTGTCTGTCTGTCTTGAGATCAGTTGAATTCAGCTGGTAAAAGTAAGTACAGAGTAAGTTATTTAACGAAGTACTCTACGCGAGGATGGGTAAGTAAGTACTAAGGGATAACTACTATGATTGGGCCCGCTAGGGTGTGGTGAGGGCGTTTCCCAACGCCAGGGCCAGAACCCTGTCCCTGCGACGCCGCGGCGCCCGTCGAACCCGCTTCCGGCCAACCCGATTTCTTTCTTCTTTCCTCCCCTTGGGTAAGTACTAGGTGAGGTGCCGCTGCTCAGCTGCCCCATCAATCACTCATCTACTAATTACGGAGTACTCCATAACTAAACGAACGACGGGCGGGAAGGAAAGGGAAGGGTGGGAAGTTTGAACGACTGGAATGGAATGGGCGGGAGATCGATCCTGGCCCGACCGGGCACGTCGCTCTCCCTTCCTTAGCTGGTTAGTAATTAGTAGTCTATACGAGAAAATTAAAATAAAAGGTTCTTATTTTTTTTATTCTAAGAATGTACTTGGTAGTGGGGCTCTGCTTTGCTGCCTCGCTCGCAAAAAGTAGCTAAAAGAAGACGAAGAAGAGAAAGTTACGAACATGTGCTGCTGCGCCTCCACAGCTCCCGGCATGACGTGGTACTTGTCCTACAGGGTAGGAGTAGTGTGCTTCAATGACTGGCTAGGAGAGATGGGTTCTGGGAGGGTTGACTTGACCCGCTTGCTGTGGTCTTTGTCTTTGTCTTGGTTTTAGAAATCATTTACTGCATACGTACTTAGATCGAGCGAGTACCTTTGGAGAACAATGAGTAGTTAGTAATACTGACATCTCGATCTCTACTTACAGATAGATCGTTGCTAGTTGGATTAGAAATCGACTTTAAGTATCTTACTAATTAACCGTAACGTTGTCTGACTACATCTGATCTGACTGTAGGTGATTACTTTGATCGGTTTAAGCCTTCGATGTAGCGGCCCGCCCATCTACGTATACGGGACTTTATACTTTGTACCAAGATATCTGATTTCCTTGGCTTCTGCAGGGTGTAGATAGTATACACCATTTCACTCCGATGAAATTTAGGATAAGTACCCTGCTTAGGAATACCATAATTCTACTTGCCTACTTTCGTTGCGGCTACCTGCCCACAAGCAATCAATAAGGACCGATATACATACATACGTCTTGCATCGGACAACCCCGATCAAATCAATCACTTTAAGGATGTCAATCAGTCTGGCAGTCAGTCAAGTGAGACCCTAGCGTCAAGATCCCCACCGAAATTCAGTTCTTATTTGCCATGCAAGTCAGTCCACATGATGTGCTGCTTGCTCCAGTAACCATCCGTCTTCGGGGATAAGATGCGGCTGGCTAGCTAGCTAGCTAGCTAAATAGCTAACTGACACCGAAATATCGGTAATTGCCCGGAAACGAAGCTGTATGGTCAGGATTCTCTTTTCCTCCATGCTTTGTTTGTATACCACTGAGAGACATACATACGAGTGGCGACAGCAACAAATTGAAAAAAAGAAAAGGAATGCAACAGTGAGTAGACACTGTTACAGTCGCAGAAAATCCACAATCAAATCTAAGTTCACCGTTTGTGCACGCCTTAGGTAGAAGAACTAGACTAGACTAGACTAGACCATGCCCGACAGAGAGCGTGGCAGACGTTAGACAGGTAGATACTATATCATAGTTGAACAAGGCTCAAGTATACGAGTCTGCTGCAGCCACACACACAAGGCTGTCTCAGGCTCGGAGTTAAAGAACGTTACTAACTACTCTCTGTCGATTACAAATCTAATATTTTGAATGTGATGGATACTTTCTTTCCCGTGGATGCGTATGTGTACTTTTTTTCTATTTCCCAATTTAAACTTCATTTTGTACAACATTTAGAAACGAGAAAGATGTGTTCGCTGGCACCATCCAAGGGTGTCTGTTCATCCATCACCATCACCATCACCAACTGCGGCAAATTCTATGTATCTCATTCATCATTTACTCATTCGTGAAGCGGCAGAAGAGAAAGAGGAAGAGGAGGCTCAGAATGACCAGGACCAGGATCTAACCCAATCCCAACCCTCCAATCCACATCTTAGCGTTGCAGCAACAGCGACCCCAGAAACCGGGCTACAGTTGCACGAGGAAGGGCAACAGAATAACATCTGATTAGAGCACAAAGACCAGAGCAGAGCCCGGCGGCTCAGACGCTAGAAATTCCTAAAGGAGAACGCAATTTAGTCAAGTCCTGACTCGGTCGGGGTATGAGTGAGGGGTGAGGGGATTCTCGTATAGGCTGAAAGCCACCCCTCACATTCATTCCTCTTTCCTTCCCAGCATTGGTTGGGCGTGGATTCGTCATGCATGAGTGACACCAGGAGGCTCAAGAGAAAATAAAATAAAATAGATTTAATAAAATCGATACATACATACATACTCCGTACATACACTGGCAGTAGTGTAGTATGCAGACACGGAGGTCGGACAAGCTGAATATCGGTGAAATCCGATCCTTCCTCCCGCTCGCCCCCGGTTTTCCATACAGAAAGTCAGTAAATTATTCTCAATATCAGGGAGCAGAGGGAGGAGGAGGAAGGCTTGTTGATTGGTGGTAAGGCTGGCTGGATGCCTTGCCTGTTAAAGCTGGGATTGGGGGGCCTCATGACTCACGCACTCATGGCACACAATAACTAACTATGGAGTAAATAACTAATGAATCCTTCTGGGCCGTCGTCAATCACTCATGAGTAATTTAGATGGTCTAATTTTGGCTGCTCCATACAGATTCGTTATCAGTTGGACGCCTAATGTGTAAAGTAACGAATAGTACTTTTAGAGTTCTGGTAAACGCCAAAGGACCAAAGAGGGGGCCGTAAACCAACATTACAAATACGACAGCTACATACATAACTAACCTTATACTGAGGATATTATGCATCCAAGGACACGGACGGACTGAACACTCCTCCGACTCCGAACGGGAGTCAGGTCATCACTTTATTTTCCCCTTTTTATTTTTCCTATTTGCTCTTCCAGGGTCTGAAGATTACGCTCGACCGGTCGGTCGGTCGGTCGGCCGGACCGGCTGAATACTAGTTAGTAGATAGTATCTAGTGAGATGGATGAGATGGTGTCATTCTAGACTTCGAGCTGCTTATTAGTTGTTATGATCCTATCGTCGGTGTACTTAGAACAGACTATGTGCGATCCTGCGATCCTTCGTTCTTCCATTATCGTAGATGCCTAGTAGCCGTTTTGGATGTTTCCTTATAATTCATCTAAATACCATATTAATACCTATGAGGCGATGGCTTGATTGGGAAATGAGTCTAGCTATAGATAGCTACAGATAGCTAAGTACAGTGGATGTTGATGCCTATTGCATTATTGTGCTCCTTTCAAATGTAGCATATGTTATTAGCACTAACTATTCCAGAGGATTCTTTGATTGATAATCTCAAGGAGATATTTGTCAGTAGGCTTATAATCATTCTAGGCATTAGTATTCTCTGAATATAGACAGGCACCTACCACTACTGCTGGTTTACCAACCCATCTTGGAGTTAATGAGGGTCTTGATGATGGAGAACGTATAATTCATGCTCTTATAATATATATACTATACTATACTATACTAACTCGTATATCAAAATAGTACTACGCACTAGCTGCATCAGAGATGCTAGGGTAGTATTCTGTAAGGATACCTTTTTCCCGATCAGGAAGTACCTATCATATTCCAGTTGCTCCCGATGTAGCTAGTCTACTATATCTGGGGTTGTGATGTTTGATAGAATGCTAGCTATGCATGTGCTTATCTATGAGGTGAGTTAGCGCCAGACGGAAATAGATAGGTATGGATGGGTCGGTAATGATGTAGTTGATCGTTTCTCTCTATTCATCGTACTACTTGGGCAGATGGGTTACAACCACGATGAACTGTGATGCCTGCTCTGCTCCGATGATATGCCTGTATTTTATACTAGGAAACTGGGAAACCCAGACGAAGTTCGAGATGAGGCGAAACACATCTGCCTATTCAATTAGATTGGAGTTAGGTAGCTGCATTCGTGGGAGGTATGTATTCGGTCTTCTTTATATAGGCCCCTATGGTACATCAACTGTATGAGTATGGTATTTAGTAGCCGATTTCAGATAGATACTAGTTCGGATGATGAAGATACCACCCTAGTAGATAACGGAGCGAATAGAGACATAGTTTGGAGCCTGTTACTGATGGACCAAACCAAGTATGTTTGGAGAGACCACGGGGGCAGTGTCTGGCTCACAGCTACGATGTTCATCACTGCATCAAGCATCTGATTACGTCAATGGTATATCTACTGCACGTCCTCTCAATCAGATTCATACAATCATATTTTATCCATGGTTCTCTGTACTGTATTCGAACGTGAATCTGTACGCCAAAGACGAAGAAACTCGACTCAACGACGCCTCGATGCAGGTCAACAGAATGAGCTGAAACGAACAATGTGAACTCAAGCGAACAAGGTCAATAGACAGAGGTGGTAGAAGTGGTGTGTAGGTTTTGCGGGAGGCAGTGATGGCCACGAGTAAGAGATATTGCGGTAGGAAGATAAAGGGTGATGATTCCAAATATTTCACTAGATGGAGCACAGACAGGCAATGAAAGGAGACGAAGAGCATAAGAATATATAGATAAAAAAGAAAGAACAGAAAGGATTAAGAAAGATGTGAAACATCCCTCAAATACTATCCCAACAAGGATACCGCACAAGACAATGGCGGCATGTTATCCGGCCTCCGCTCCGTTGATGCTCATCTGATCAGGGTTGTATCGTCGTCTGCGCATGGGCGCCTTTTTCCTTTTCGCAATGGCGGCGCTCTGTGCGCTGCCGGGGGCGCTCCCCATTTCCGTGTCTCCGTCATTATCAGCCTCCCCGTGCAGCGCCTCGTACCGCGACAGCTCATCCAGTTCCCGAATGTCAAGGGGTTTCATCCGCAGCCACTTCATGCGTGGTCCTGACCGCGAGCGTTCCGATACGCGGAAACCATAGATTCGGGACTCATAGATCCTACCCGGGCCAAGACCCGGACTAAAGTTGACGGTACGCATGCCATTGATCTCGACAGGCTGGTTGGGAGGGGGCACATCCGGCACCACTTGGTTGTTGATCGAAGAAGATGTCAAGGAGGAGGAGCGGGTCGGTGATAACGCGGCGAAGGAGCTGTCCAGCCGGGGTCCAATATCAAGATCTGGGAAAGTCATAAAGAACAGGCAACCAAAGGTAGTTCCAAAGAATGCTCCGTCGACGGAGTGGAACCGACTGTTCGGGGGCGTGTACAGATCTTGGCAACTAGGGCAGAACAGCTTTACCGTCTCTTGGCCAGGTGTGTCGGAACGTCCGACGGGTAGAACCTTGCATCCATTGCAATAGACTCGCGGGCAGACACCGAAATGTTGCATTTCGTACTTCTCGAGCATCTGCTGGATACCGGGCCGTGAAGTGATGTAGCGTTGGTGGATCAGTCCGTAAAGCAATTCAGCAGAGCTCTCGATGACGCTTAAATCACTTGCGACTCGTGCATGCCTCCGCTCCCCTGCCCTGCGATATCCTGGTGGCTTCTCGTCCCCGAGGATCTCGTCCTCCTCGTCCTCTTCCTCCTCTTCTTCTTCGTCCTCCTCGTCATCCTCAGGTTCCACGTCCAGGATCATCTCCAAGGCCTCCTTGTACATAGGCACCTGCGATTGCAGGCCCGTCAGGTTGAAGTCATCTTCGATGAAGTCCTCCGACACTTCCGCAAAGAACTCATGACCCATCAAGGAGCAAAACGAGGAGATCCATGACTCCGGGGCCCCTTCCGAAGACGACATGTCGAAGGAGTCGGACGCGGACGACGAGGGCGTCGATTCAGACAGTTGACTCAGATCCAGCCTGTCTAGGCCGTCGGCCAACGCCGAACCTATCTCTCTCGACACGTTGCCGAGCTAGGGAGAGAAACGACTGCGAAATATCTCGTGCGAGATGAAGCGCCGATTAAACCTGCACCAGATGCAACGGGATCTGGTACAAGGTTCCGAAGTCGTGAGCCCTCCTGTGGCAGGAAGGCAAGAATTGGATGGATATAAGGTATGATCGGACTGCAGATGACGTCCGCTGCAGGATTAATGTAATGACAGAGTTGTGATGAATGCCACGGTCATGGCAGTGTGCGAGCGGGCGAGCGGGCGGGCAGATTGTTGTGCGATGAGGGTGTGTTAACGCGATTGGAATTGGGTGCGGGACTCTTCAGCAAACGATGTCTCCCAGAATCACCGATGGCCACCAGACATTAACAGAGACCGGTGGATTTGATCCGTCCAGATGATAGTGGATGAGGATGGATCACGAATCTATCAGGCTTTCCTTCCCTCTCGCGCTCTCTTCCTGAATCGATCGACGGAGGTTGTCGAGGGGCTTCCGAAATTAGGTTCGTGGGGCGGTCGGGAAAGGTGCTCAACACGAAGAGGGAGCGATAGATAAGGCAGCTAGACGACGGCAGAGTGGTGAGTCGGGGCCCAAAAGATAGACAATAGAAAGACAGATGTCTTCAGATACAGAAGAGATGGGTGGCCACACCAACAGCGATTCACAAGTGGAACATGTTCTGGGATTGGCTTTGGAGGAGGTTGGCGACCGAAAGTCACCCGCCGCTGGCTTTCCCTCCCTCGGTCACGTGGCGATCGACCAGCCTCGACTGTCTACAGTATCTCTCTACATCGGAGGGTTCTTATACAGGACGACAACACACCAGGCTATGATTTGAATAATCATGGTTACTGTATGTAGTGATGGGGGGACTGTGCACACATCATCTCTTCTAGAATAGATCTCGCACCACCCGCGACCATTCGCCTTCATCTCCAAGCACTCCCGAGAGCCCCTCCCCCGTGTTCTGGATCTCACCATCATGACCTACAAATCCATTGATTCCCTCGGCTGCTGTCCCGGATGCCATGAAGTTCCCAAGCCCACCTACTGCCTCAAAGAGATTGGTGAGCTCATGACTCATTTGCAGTCCGTTGAGTGGACTGTTGCCGAGCTCGCCAATCCCATTCATCGGGCCATACACCGACAAGTCTTCAATTTGATGCCCTGCTAATCCGGCCATGGCCACTGCTGCACTGGAATGAGGATCATTAGAGTCGGACCCGAAAGGCCGCATAAGCACTCCCAGTCGTTCTCCGATTTTTCGAAGTCCTTTAATAGCCTTCCACAGTCGCTTTGAGACGTATGATTTGGTGCTGAACCCGCTGATCAAGTCCAGTGCCATATAGAACTCATCCCGCACTTGCCGGTTGAACTCTGTCGGTGCATGGCAAACAGCAAGGAAGAGAACTGCCAGAGCAGCCACGAGGAAGTAGTTAAAGGTGATCTGTTGGCTGCGATATATGTCAGATGTCTGATTGAGTCGGGTGAGCACACGGATCGTGTCTTTTGCAACATCCACCACCGTCTGAGCATGGCCCTTATCCTCGGCAATACTTGCTGCAGAGTGGAGGACGGGGCGATAGATGAGAATCCGGAGCTGATTCATTCGTAGATATAGTAGAACCCTTAGTCGCCTTAGGCCCCGGTTGGCCGAGTCAACATGAGTATTCTTTGGAGACTCGATTGGGTAGAATTTCAGGGCATCCGGAACTTGTTTATACCACTGTAGGATCTGGTAATCCAGGTAGCCTATCTCATCCCGACGTATGTCTGTTGTTCCCTCAGAGCCAAGCCCTGAATACCAGATCTTCGAGCTGATACGATTGTAAGATATCATGGACTTGAGATACGGCAATGAAGCATCCTAGGAGTAGTTAGCAGCTGGCCAGTAAAGACTACATGAAGGAGTGTAGCTCACCGGCTCAGGGAGGTTAGGGTCGATGTCCTCATCCTGGATGTTGAAAGGCAGCCCTGTCCCGAGACTCCATCGTCGGTCCAGACTGTAGATTGTCCAGAAGGTTTTCACCACGGTAGGCCATTGGTCCTCGTCGGGAAACATCTTGCTCAGGGCATCACGCCGATGCAAGCCCATCTCAAGACACATTCGTGCGGCCAGGCCAATAACGCGATAGGCCATGGCATCATCGTCCATATGGAAATGGAAAGTTGCCTGTTGATAGATGTGTCAGCGCAACTCAATACACAAGGTGGTATACGTACAATCATGGCGTATATTTGGATTGTTTTGATGTCGAGTGTATCCCAGAGTTTCGATTCGGCGATTGGCTTCACGCTTAGCCACAGCCGCTGTCCGAGCTCGCTTTGGCCGCCTCCCTCCACGACCAGTGTTATGGCAAGTATCATCTTCAAGAGAACCGTATTATCATCAGTAAGACCATCGGCTCCGGGTAACCCCCGTTGCGCAAATCCCGTCCGTATCGCAGATTCCATGAACGTGTATAGTAGGTTCACTTGCTGGGCGATCTGGTCTATATTTACCAAGGGATACATGATACCAATCTCCTCTTCGTAGACTCGACACAGACGCAGAGCTTCATCTCGCTTGATGGACCATATCGGATCCTTGGTGGGATGCATGGTGAGAAACGAGGGGCCCACATGGGGAGGAGAGCCAGCCGGCGTGACCTGGGCCGTGGTCAAATCGTCCGGTATCACTTCATCTGGTGGAGCGATACCCATATTCTGTAGACTAGATCTTGCGACATCAAAGTTGAAAGCAGAGCTGGTAGGCCCCTGGAACCGGGGATGCCTTATGCGTGGTTTGCTCAGCGGAGCATGCATAGGCGTGAACACCGACTGCGAGCCATCACGAGAGAAGGCTTCGAAATTAGGAGAGTCGAGGGATGATCTTTGCGACCGAAGGTCTTTAAGATTCGTAAAAAGACTATTTACCTGATCCTGTAATGTCTTGATCTGATCTGTCATCGACCGGAATTCCCTGGTTTGGTGAAGGATCGGTTAGCTGAGGATCATGATAACATACTGCAGGGAAAGACAGCCAGATGTAGTGATCGACGTACTCGGAATCTTTGAAATTATTATTGCAGCAGTTAGGGGCATATCGACCTATGGAAATGGTAAGCCGCGTTTGCCATGTATATCACGGAGAAACAGCGAGGAGCTGTAGCCGACTGACATTCGAGGTTAAGGTGTCCACAGCGTTGGCACGGTACCTGGCCATTGCATTTGATCTTCCGCCTCTTGCACTCGTTACTAAAAGGGGAATACAGAATTAATCAGCTAGCAGCTAAGAGGAACCGTGCTAAACCAGCGACAAGAGGGTCAACATGGGTGGATGGCAGACAGCCGGATCATACCACGCGATGGAGATGTAGCGATTCCGCTTGGAGCGAGTATGAGTTCCGTTGGCCGGTTCCGCTTTCCTCTTCGCGGTATCAGCGTCCGGGGCGGCATTCTGCTCGCCAGCATCTGGCTGGTGTGGTGCCATATCGACCTGCGGCGACTCCGAGGACATTCTGGATGGAAATCAGATCGGGACGATTGGTTGTTGGCGCGAAAGAGAGCAGCGACCGGTGCGGAGAGATTCCTTTCGTTTGTTCGATGGCGCGCGGGGTTTCCGTTTCCCCAGATGTGGCCGGACCGGGAAGGGATCGCCGAGGAAGAGGATCAGGTCCTGCGGATATATTCTTATAAGCTAATGGAAAAGGTTCTTCGTATCAAAGTGGTAGCTGATCCTGATGGTGAGGTTATGGTCAAATGACAGGTTTGTTGTTTGCCGTCTAGTTTCCAATTGGGTTGTCGAGGTAAAAAGACCGAGTGAGTTTAGTCCATGGGTTATCACTACCAGCACCTGATGACATCCTTATCGGTCCTTGCTTGCACTGCTGTTGACTCCACAAATTACGGGGTTTCCCCTGAAGGTCACTGTAGATATTATCTAAAGGGATATAGTAGATGAGGACCCGAGTAAAATTTAAGATGAAATGGAAGAACTATCGAGCAATCTGAAGCGGACTCTCTGGCAACTGGTCAATCCCAATCGGGGCGGAAATTCCCCGATCTGCACGTGCTGCAACATCCAAGCAACGCTGAACGGTGGATACGGAGCTTTCTCAACCTACTTGTCTGCATGACTGAACACTTGGTCTTCTGAATGAAGCTCCAGCAATGTCTGCCCAACAATAACCTCAGGGTTTGGCAGCGTCCGTCGACTGTCGCCCTCCGGTTCTCTTCCAACCAACCGCGACAACGCTGCTTCACCTCCTCGACGTCCCGCCAATACCGCCCCCTAGATATCCTCAACGACATCGACATTAACGACTTCCGCAAGAACTGTTTCACTCCGGAACGTCCTGCAATCCTTCCTCGGGGTTCTTTTCGCGATTTTCCCGCCTTCGAGCGTTGGTTCCAGCCCGCTCCGACCGACCGCAATGTATCTCAACTGAATACAACCTACCTTGCTCAACATGGGGCCGACGCTTTCGTTCCGCTGGAACTCACACAACCTTCCTCCGACGGCGCCGCTGAGACAGAGACAGATGGCCTCACCTTTAAACAATTTCACGCACCGCTGAGTCTGTTCCTTGATTGGATTCGTACAGCAGAAACGCTCGAGACACGATCCGCTCGGTTGTATCTAGCGCAGTGTCAGCTCCTAGACCTCCCGCAGGTACTCCGCGATGACTTTCCGACACCTGAATTAGTGGCGCAGGCTGGAAAGGGTGATGTCTACGACACTAATGTTTGGATCGGATATCCGCCCACGTATACGCCTCTCCATCGGGACCCGAACCCCAATCTGTTCGTTCAGCTCGCGGGGAAAAAGGTAGTGAGGCTATTGTCGCCTGGCGATGGACAGAAGGTATTCGGGGCCGTGAGACGTCAGCTGGGACGGAGCGCAGGCCGCGAGGCTTCCGCGATTCGAGGAGAGGAAATGATGCAGGGTCAAGAAAGGACATTATTGGAGCAGGCTGTCTGGGATGAGGCCAAAGCTGTGCCGGGACTAGACGGGTATGAAGCACATCTCGAAGCGGGGGATGGAATGTTCATTCCCCGGGGATGGTGGCATAGTATCAAGGGTGTAGGGACAGGGGTGACGGGTTCGGTAGGTTTGACTCAGATTGCGCACGTATACTTCTCCTAACATATCTTATTGACAGGTCAATTGGTGGTTTCGCTAAGAATCAGCGTACATGAAGGATATGCTAGCAGTATTGTAGATATAGTAATGTTCGGAAATGGATCTATATCGGAATGGATACAAGTTCTAGCAAGACAGCTAGTCCAAGAAAAATAAACTAATTTACCTATCTAAATCTCGATAAATGGCACTGAAACCTAAAAAGACATGTATACTCCAAAATGTGTAAGTAAAAGGGCAAAACGTACCTCGAAGACCCAGAACAGATCCAACGTTCTAGAATCCTCTTTTCGACTCCGCCCGCCTTGACTCCCTCACTCCACATCCCAAGATTTCGTCAACGACAATCATCCATCCTCTCTCTCTTAATCAATCAAATTCCACCTCAACCCACACACTACCACCACCAACCAACAAACCAACAACCCAAACAATAATAATATAATGTACATGTCCTCCACCCTCACCCGCGCCTCACTCATCAACCTCCTCCTAACCACAACCGCCCGCATCGCACCCGCATCCGCATCCGCAACCACAACTCTCACAACCACAACATACCACACACCCCGACACTTCCTCCACCAAGCCACACTCCCTCTCCACCCTCACTGCTCAGCAATCCACCTCTACAACAGCAACACCAAGCAAAAACCCGCACACTACTCCACAATGAGCACACCTCAAGACCAACCTCAACAACAACAACCCCAAGAACAACAAGGGAATAATGATAACCAAGAAAAACCCATCCTCGCCCTCCCCGACGCCGAATCAGCCACGAAACTCGACGTAAGCGGGGACGGATCGGCAGTGGCATTGGACCACTTGGGTCCGGTGGTGGTGAATCAGGATGGCACGTTATCGCGGATCTCGAATTGGGAGACTATGACGGAGATTGAGAAGAAGAATACCCTCCGGGTGTTGGGGAAGAGGAATAAGATGCGGTTGGAGACGTTGAAGAAGGAGAGGGGGGAGGGGAATTAGAATCAGAATTGAATTGAATTGGATGTGGTTCTATGTATTATACGTATGTAGAGGGTGCATGATGGATAGATGGATAATTGGTAAGAGGGGGGAGGTTTGTGGAGGTGTATTAGATTATATCATATCATCTTGGAAGGGGTTGAATATTGCATCACTGTGTATTTTGTATGATAGCGATTCCATTGTTTGTCTTCAGAGTTGTCTTTTGGTATTCATCTGCTAATGAAAGAAAGGAACAAAGGACTTCTATCCAAGTACTAGTAGCCTCCCAGGTTTTTATCTATTCGTTGTCTTCATGATGCTGATCTAACCAAAGACCCAATCGTTGAATCTCGTAAAAGCGTTACTGCAAGAATTGTTAGTATCCTAAGTTCCACCATCAGCATAAGGCACACCTACCTTGACGGTTCTTCAACATAATTTCTCGTATACACATCCACTTCTTCAACTCCAGTGACGATATCAACTTCCGTAGGATCCAGGAACTTCGTACGATGCCAGAGTTTCCATCCCACGTAGATAACAGGAAATACCCCGATCATGGTATACGAGAAGAAGAAAGTCGGGATGTCCCAGTTACCAGGTAAGAAGACCGTGTAGCCGCCCACAAAGGTCATGACGAAAGTCGAGACTAGGGCGATATACGCGACATATGGCTGGCCTCGGCTCTGGTAGGGGAGGGATGTGCGGGGGACACCCTGGGCCATGAGAGCTTTTCTAAAGCGGGTGTAGGTGAAGGTTATGACGGAAAAGTTGATCAGTTGGGATGCAGTGACCTAGTTTGTGTCTTCTGTAAGTTATCTGTAGATGGGGTCGTTGATAGGAGTCGACGCACCAGATTCACAAACCAGTTCAGCACAACAGCTGATCCGTTAGATACCTGCAGGAAAGACAACAGCGCAAAAATGAACACGATCAAGACGCAGTAGATGGGCACTCCGGATTTTGTACATTTGGTGAGGATGCGCGGGGCCTTGCCATCCAGAGCAAGGCCATACAGACTTCTGCTGGAGCAGTAGACGTAACTATTCCCGGCACTAAAAGCAGCAAGGAGGACCATAGCATTGACAATATGTGGCAGGATAGGGATTTTCAGCCGATCCATGGCGACAACATACGGTGACGCAGCTGCACCAGGCAGGTCTTGCTCGTACGCAGCAGCCAGGTCAGGATCATTGTAAGGAACTAGGATACCGACACAGAGCACACCAACAACGAAAAAGGTCGTGAGTCGATAGAAGATGCCGTTGTAGGCCCTGGGCAGGATTTTGCGGGGGTTGACTGCTTCACCGGCAGCCATGGAAACGTAGTCAGGACCGGCGATTGTGAAACTGGCTTGGATGAGGCAAGCGAGGAACCCGAGCCATCGGCCTAGATCGCCGGTCTTGTAGTATTCGTTGAATGCCCCAGGGTTCTTCCAGTAGCGGAATCCAAATCGATCGCCAAGAGGGTTGCCTCCGAGCATCACAATGAATGTAAAGAAGATCAGGCCCACACTAAGCAAGACCTTGCTCAGGGAAAGCCAGAACTCAGCCTCGCCATACCACTTCACTGCGAAGATATTGAGTAGCCTGATGCTCGTTAGCTTGCACTACCCTCAAGTTGCATTGGCTGTGTGCATCAATTGAGAGCATAACGTACATGAAGAGCACCAGCACGATTACAATAATCCCAGCGACTGGGACGGCGTCGCTCCAGTAGGTAATGATCAAGTTACACGCCGTAACCTCGAATGGTACCATTGCAGCCTGAAAGATGAAGAAGTTGTAACCCGCAGCAACTCCAAAGGCCTCGTCAACGTATCGAGTTGCAAAGCGAATAAAGGGTGAAGAAATGGGCAAATATGTGACCATCTCCCCCAAGCCTAGGATAGATCTTATCTTAGTGGAATGCTACTTCAAAAGGAAACAGATCCGCGAGCCAAATTGTTGCGATGGAATCAGAGAGGCCATTGGGAGTTCGGCGCCTTGGGACATGCAGATAACATCGCACAGGTCGCAATTGGCAGGTTTGGTGTTGCTGGCGGCATGAAGAAAGAACAGGGCTGTTTTCAAGATCGCAGGGGAAGGGAATCCGTACAAACAGTAATACATAGAATGACAGCGGACCTATAGTTAACGAGGTATAAGATTCCATATATTTAGCAGTAACATGCAGACGAGGAACGCAAGGCCAGACAATCCCAGAACCCTGCTGTCTCCAGGGTATAGCACACATCAGGAACAAGGAGGCAATGTTGAAACTGCCATAACTACATATAGTGCATGTGGTGTCTGATATTTGTGGCCTTTATCGTGCTTCCGGCTCGAGACACTTACCTATAAACGAGGCCCTTCGAGACTGTTCACAAAATGGGAATTGCAGCGCCGAGAGGGAACAATGAAAGGCAAGGGAACAAACGATGGGATTAAGACTAACCATATAATAAATGCGAGGAACAGACTAGCAGGGCCGCCTTCCATCAGTGCTTTGCCAATCTGGACATACAACACGGTGCCGACTGAGCCACCGATACCGATAAGCTGGATATGCCTAGGCTTCAGCTTGCGATGTGTATGGTCATAGGCAAGCTTCTTCGAATCATCTTCGAGTATCTCTTCACTGTCACGAACAACCGCATCCTTTTCAGAGCGTTCCATGGCGGTTTCTTTACGTTCTTCTCGTAATTCTTGAGGACTGATTGTGGGGGAATGCCCCCCGGTTTGTATGGCGGACGTATAAGCCATGATGTGGCTGAAGATCACTTAACCCCCACAGTGGTCAATTAATGAATGAAAGACGACAAGTTGAAGGACATAAGGTGAATTATAAGGCTTGAAAACAGAAGGGAGTAGAAAAAGAAAGCGGGCGAAAGGAAACCGCGAAGAAAAACAGTGGGCTAGCTAGGCCGGTCAAGAGCCGTTCTCGCCAGGTGAACATCCCTCATCATGGGGCATATTATTCGGCAGAGGGCATTTTAGTCAATTATGGTCTAGGGATAACTCGTGCCAAAGGGAATCAAGGAGGCAAATCACAGCGCGGCAGCCGACTTTACAGCTTCGGCGACTCCATTTGGAGCCCCCACAATGGCGGGCAGATACAGTTGTGCGTGGCGTTTGAGCAATGTCCTTGGTTGATATTTCTATCCTACTTGATGATGGTAATCTATCTACACTAACAACTACACTGTATCTCCCATCGATTCAAAATTGTGATAAATGATAACTAAACTGAAAGTCAAGCCACACAATATACGTCCATTTGATGAATTGATCAGACCCTACATCATCTGTGTCGGACATTACCTTGTAGATACAACACAGACAGATCGACCGTATATGTGTCTAATCAGCTTGGAATACGATTTTCGTGTAACCATGAATTGGTGTCTCTTGCCATGAGGTGGAAGCGATGGATTTTCGTGAATCCAGAGTAAGAGTGCCAGGCAGCTATATCTGCAAGGTAGATAGTAGTAGTCAGGAGACAACTATATGCCGTGAAGACATACCCCCCGGATTTCAGGTCTTCAAGTCTGACAGGGGAAGCGAAAGCTATGACAGGAGACATCTAAGCTACAGCCAGATAAGGTAAAGCACATTAATTGGTGAACCGCCGGGTTGGTTTGCATCTATCGACAACTGCAGCCAGTCGCAGATGTAGTTGCAGCTGAGCATATCAGCATAGTACTAGTACTAGTACCGAGCCAAATGACACGCACTGTAGATAAATGCCACGGGCAGCAAGGGACCCAAATATGAGGGGCAGTGGGAAATTGTTGGAAGTTAAACCTCGGCCGGGGATGTCCCGCCCTAACTGTTTTGGGGAATTGCCGTGGCATTCAGCCGGGGGAGTCACATGAGTGATTTTAGACTGTCAGTTGACATCTGGTATGGACAATGATGGCAGAGAGGAGAGGCTGATGCAGGCCTGCAGATTACACAAGTGCTTAAAGCCGTCAAAGGAATTTATCTTACTCCCGCACTGCAGAGCATAAGACATCTGAGCGCAGCTGGAACTAATTAGCAATGTAATAGCAGCTAGGGTTCCATAAGTTTGATCGCAACCTAGACCGTACATGATACTAATCCCAGACTGACTAGAATGATAATACCCAGTAAACCTTGTTCCAGCAAGCGCCCCTGTGATCGCCCCTTGATATCTCAATTGTACTAGTTATGCGAGGCTCGGTTCCAGCCTTCCCCGCGGCGACTTGTATGTATCCATGAGAATTTAAGGCCCAAAAGGAAACAAAACGGGTCCGACGGACATGAAGCTGTTTTCATGCAAATTTTCATCCCTCATATTTCGATTACAATCTGAGCATCGTAGTCCATAGTTCCAACAAGTATGGATAATTGTTCACGCCATAGCGCCAAGCAAGGAAAGGTCCACAGTGAAATAAGTCATAGTTATTCAGGCGAAGATATTCTGCCTCATTGCTCATGTTCGCATCTCGGTTTGGGTATTCTTAGCCGAAACATTCGTCACAAATTCCTGTTGCGTAGGTGGTTTCTTCCCTAGCCAGGTCGGAGGGAAAAAGCACTCGTTGTCTTCATAGTGGAGGTAATGGGATAGATCGGACTCCTCCGAGATCGATCTGCGCTCTCTTCCCCCATCATTTTCACGGGGGTCTTGAGCAAGGGATGGCGTCTGGATGGCTCTCGGTTGACTACTTTGATGTGAGGACATTTTGTCCGCTCTTTGGGGAATTTCCAGCGATGGATTTGTTGACAACGAGGTCCAGAATGGATGACCTAGTTCCGTATACACGATATGAGAGGGTTTGCAATACGCATAGACAGAAATGGATGGCATGTATGATGCTTGCTTAAATGATAGATACAGTTGGTCATCAGCCGTTTTTGACGTCAGAAGTGGTGCCAATCACGGGGCTTCCCAAGCAGGCAACTCTCTACAGATGCGGAAAAGAGCTCGCCTGAGTTGCCAACCAGACTATTGTGATCACGTTGTTACAGATCACTGACTTCAACTCTAGTCGTGCAAGCATATCTCAGACGAACTACCGAGACTGACTCTGGACTAGGCGAGTGTAAATCTACCTAAGTTCAGGGGCAGTGGATAACTCTGGGAATATTGATGCATCGATGTCTCGAGAGCCAATGAAAATAACTGTAAAGGATACTTACTACTCATCCGAGAAGACGAGATGGGGACTAAGGATAACATCACCGAGCCGCGGATGGTAGCTGCCAGACCTCCGACCCACGGTTTCGCCGCTCCGAGCTCTCCCCGCCTGCCCCGCGCCTGTTTAACCGGCAACGAACCTCGTCCTTTCAAGGCGCCTGCTGCTAAACAACAGCTTCCCAGCGAGAAGACCACTTTCAATCTAAATAATATCAACTGCACCATCAACAATCGTCACAATGGTCGAGCACGAGCCTGAGCCGAAGCGTTTCTCTCCTAAGATCCCTGTCCAGCTCGATCCCCCGAAATATGATCCCATAACCGTCGAGGAGCTGTCCAAATGCGACGGTGAGTTCCTCCCATTGCACTTCCGAGAATACTTCAGTCTGTTAAAGCAGTATATACTGACCAACTACAAATTTCAGGTACCGATCCTAACCGCCCCACCTTGGTTGCGATCAAAGGAATCGTTTTCGATGTGACTCGGAACCAGGCATATAGCCCTAGTGGACAATACCACGGTAAGCTATTTTACCTTGGATACAAGCCTATATCTATGCTTTGTGATTGTGAACATATAGCTGACGTATGTTTGGTAGTCTTTGCTGGAAAGGATCCCTCCCGCGCCCTTGCCTCTTCGTCGCTTAAACCCGAGGATTGCAGACCCGATTGGTATGATTTGGAGGACAAGGAGAAGACAGTCCTGGATGAGTGGTTCACATTTTTTAGCAAACGCTACAACATTGTAGGAAAGGTGCAGGATGCTACGAACTACTAAAGGAAGTAAATGGTTAGCAGCGATGCTAGAAGATAATCAACCCTTCTCTAAAGCAAGGATTATACCCGTGGATTTCGCTCTTACGCGAGCTTCTCCCAATGCATAATTGTTGGTATCAGAAACGCAAACCAATATGCGCAAATGGCAATGAGCTTGTTGACAGTAATCATTAGCTATCTACTCCTTATATAACCCGCATTGACTTTTATCTATGTACCCGGCCTTAAGCCTTTCCCTTCCGACTTCTTCGCTGCATCCGCTTCTTCGCAATGATACGATTCCGCTTTGCAAGCTTGTTCTGTTCCTCCTCATCCTCTCCATTTGCGCCCTTGTCGTTGTTGTCAGAGCGCTTTCTCTTCTTCCCGTTGGGACCTCCCTTGTTATTCTTCGCTTCGTCCTTATCCGCAGAACCTTCACCATCTTGCTTTCCTTTCTTGAAGGTACGTGCCTTGGCCTGCTGTTCTTGCCGGCGCTTGACAACCTGGGCGTTCTCAATAGCGAATTCGACGATCAAACGCTTCTTCTTGTCTTTGGCATCCTCCGAGCCAGTCGCGGGTGCCTCGACAGCGTGGCCATTGAGCCATCTAAGACCCATCAGGGCATGGCGGTGGGTATAGTATTCAATGAAACCATAACCTCTGCTTCTTCCCGCAGCTTTATCCTCACCAATCTTGTGGCCATCACGAGTCTCGAAAACGATCTTCGCTTGT
This sequence comes from Aspergillus brasiliensis CBS 101740, assembly GCF_001889945.1. Lineage (NCBI taxonomy): Eukaryota > Fungi > Ascomycota > Eurotiomycetes > Eurotiales > Aspergillaceae > Aspergillus > Aspergillus brasiliensis. Next base: position 1,807,992 of record NW_027137448.1, on the reverse strand, counting down.
CTCACAACACCAACACCCTTCTTCTTCCGCAACTGCTCTGCCTCTCTCATGATGTCGGATGCGCGATTCAATTCCTCCTTCGAAAGAGGCTGCCTGAGTCCCTTCTTCGCATCCGCTGCAAATCCGGCGATCGCTTGACGAGCGAGCTGTTTCAGATCTTTTGTGGTGACGTGACGGGGAATATTACGGACTGACAAACGCGTCAAACTGAGATGGAGTGTCGGGTTCTTTTTGATGAAGTTCTGTCGTTGCTTGTAGCTGTCTTCTCTCATCTTGATCTCCGATGGCGAAAGCTTCTTGTAAAGGGCGGAGTTCTGTGGGATGGTACCCTCGGAAAGAAGGTAGAGGCGGCGCTTGTCGGTATCGCGGACGAGTCGGCGAGACACACCTTCTTCCTCCAGTTCTGAAGCGCGAGATTTGCTCACTGCGCGGGCAATTTGTAGTACACGGCCGTCCAATGTATACCGTCCGGTAGGATCGGCGTTTTCGTTCTGTAGAATGGAATGCTTGTAGGCGGTAGAGGCTTTCTTTGCCTTATCTTTCTCTGCGACAAGGGTATCTTGTTGTTTGGGGGCGTCGCGCACACAGGCTGCTGCATCGTCGGGCTTCCAGAAGCAAACGAAACCGGTACCACGGGGACGCTCGGTTTCGCGATCGACGACGATACGGGCATAACGAAGGGAACCGAATTGGGTGAAGTGTTCGTAGAGCATATCATCGTCACAGGTGAACGGAAGGTTCCTGATGAAGATGGTCGAAGCATTCCTTTCGTCTTCCTTATCTTCCTCATCCTCATCCTCCTCCTCCTCGGCATCGTCATCATCAACGTCGCTACCGTCTTCCATGTCGTCGTCCTCATCAGATTGGGCTTCTTCATCAATGCCAACTTCTGCTTCGATGGCATCCGCCATATCAGCGTCTTCTGAGTCCTCCTTTACATCCTCCACTGGTTCCTCCTGGTCCTTTTGCAAATCTTCCCAGACGTTCTTCTCGACGGCCCAATCGACGGCTAATGTTCTTCCGTCCACCTCCTTTCCGTTGATTGCCTGCAGCGCCTTCTCGGCGTTCTTCTTTCCGCGCAAAACAACGAATCCGAAACCAGCCAACTGGTCTCCCTTCTTGGGAAGGGTAACGAATTTGACCTTTCCGAAACTGCGAAAGAGAACCGCCAAATCATCAGGCTCCTTGATGCTCCACGGCAAGTTTCGAACAATCAGCTTAGGCGGCTGAGCAGCCGCCCTCTGTTCCTCTCTCTTCTTCTTCTGCTCAAGAGCTTCGGCCGAAGGCTTGCTCCTTCCGAGGTTCTCATCAACAACACGGTGACGCGGTTGCGCGTATTCAACCTTGATCTTCTTGCCCTCGAAAACGGAGCCATTGAACTCCTCCAGCGCGGCCTTTGCGTCTTCGATATCTGCGAACGTCACGAAACCGTATCCCTTCGATTGTTTCGTCTCAGGGTCTGTGACAGCAACGGCATGCTTGATAACGTAGGATTGCGAGAAATATTCCGTCAGGCTCTCGGTCGTCGTAGAGGCGGGAAGCGATCGAATGAAAAGCTCTCTCCTGGGCTGATTGGAGGCCGCTGTCTCCTGTGCCGGCTTGTCGTTCTGTACTTCCATGTTGGTCTCAGGGGCAGCGCTGCCCTTGACTTCACTGGCTTCGGGGGAACTCATCTTGGACTCGTTCCTCTCAGCCTTGATTGGTGTTATTGGGTAACTTTTTTTTCTGTAGCAAAATCAGCGGCAGAAAAATCCCGATGCCGTTTTTTGACTTTTGGAGGCAAAAGCGGGTCTGCGGGCGGTGAGGGGAGATGGTCTCGTCTCCACCAGGCTCCATCTACTTCCATTCTACACTTCAGTCTAGATCTTTCTTCTGGCAGTTTGTCTGTCTCTTGAGTCTTGAGAACTTTTGTCTGCTCTCACACACTCGCTGGCCATTATTTGTAGAGAGAAGACCACTTTCATTGGTGCTCGATGAGGTTGGTGGTTTACAATGGCATAAGCTACACTGGGGCTAGATGATCCTGTACTCGTATAAGAAAGAGGGTACCCTTACGATTTCTGGAAGACGGACTCTGTGACCCCATATAATGGAGGCTTTATATTCATGTCCGTCATCATCCAATCCTCTTCTCATGGCGCATATCTAGAGGATATATTTCCAGTCACATGATGCCAAACATCACGTGAGCTCAGTCATAAACACCAATAGGGAACCCTTGCATGGCCCACCTACTACTGCCAAGGATTGGTGTAAATCGAAGTGATATGACAACACTCGTCCGCTTATGTTCTGCGAGACGCTTGATGCAGTAGCTTTCTATTTCCTCCGAACCAATAGCGGGTAACACTAAAGAGAAAGGCAGCATGGACCCAGTAGCACGTTCAGAATCGGCTACGCCTCAAGCATCTGGCGCCTCGACGCCGCAGCCACCGTCTAAAGTCCAACAGCCTAAGCCACAAGCACTCCCCAGCAGGTCTGGTCCATCTGCCATCCTCGTGTCAACGCGACAAAAAGGCAATCCGATATTGAACCACATCAAATTAATGCCATGGGAATATGCAGACATTCCGGCTGACTATGTGGTCGGAAGCACCACTTGTGCTCTATTTCTTTCCTTGAAGTACCACCGCTTACATCCTGAATATATCTACTCGCGAATCCGTCTTATAGCAGGAAAGTACCTGTTACGGCTTATCTTGATTATTGTGGATATTCCGAACCATGAGGAAAGCTTGAAGGAGCTTTCGAAGACATCCATCGTCAACAATATGACGCTGATCCTTTGCTGGTCTGCACCCGAAGCTGCACACTACCTTGAACTCTTCAAGTCTTCGGAAAACTCTCAGCCCACCGCTATTCGCACGCAACAGGCTCAGTCATATAAAGAATCTCTTGTTGAGTTCGTCACGACTCCCCGAAGCATCAACAAATCAGATGCAGCAAGCTTGATATCTACGTTTGGGAGCCTGCAGAATGCGGTTAATGCACAACCCGAGCAGATTAGCGCTGTACCCGGGTGGGGCGACAAAAAGGTCAAGCAGTGGTGTACTACAGTAAGGGAAGGATTTAGGGCCGAATCGGCAAAGAGGATAACTACTCGGGGAGGAAGTGCCCAAAGTCATGCAACTGGCGGCATTGAAAGTCAAGAAGACAGGTCCTTCAATCCTTTGGAAATAAATCAATCCACGGCGGCAGAGACAATTCTGGCAGATGCAGAGGATGGTCGCTTGGAAGCACGGAGACAAGATATCGAAGACCGTCGATTGCAGGAGTCGAGTCAACAGGAGGAGATGAGTGAGGGCATCATGGCAGCTCTGGCGAAGTATCGAAAGGACAGCGGTTGATTGTATATGGCCGCTCTGTTTATTATATGGAGACCGTTATCTAGAGTAGCATTGCCTTACACCTGATATCCCAAAGACAGTCCCAGCCCGCAGTCGAGGTATTAAGCGAGAAACTGAAGCCGATCTTTCAATATCTCACTGAGCTTTGGGGCTTTTATTGCTCCCTCGTTTCTCGTTGGAATTACTGAGCGGGATCCAGGCAGGATGCGGCCTGGAGAGTATGGAGAGCATACAAGGGAATCGCACGAGCGACACGTGACTGATATATATATATATAGGGTGGGGTTCAAGTATGTAGCTTATTTTTCTGAGCATTCACTCTAGTATTTCTGACTCGCTCGTACTTAACACAATCTAGGTTGAGTTGGTCAGCTTAGCGGACAGTAGTTAGAAGATGACAGAAGCTTAGCCAAGATTCATCGGCCATTGGCGCACTAAACACCCATACCGTCGATAGTAGGCCACTAGGGCATGATCGTGGATTACGTGTGCTCGTACCATCAAATCAGAAGGCCGCCAGAGTTAATTAACTTAACTTTGCTAATTGTTATAGTAGGAGTCAAGTTACCCCATGGGGAAGAGGGGATCGGGAATGGATTTAAGGCTGGTGGAGTAGCAATGCTTGTTTTGTAGGGTGTCTGGGTCTCTCTCACACAGACACTGCAGTGTATCAGTGGATCTAAACGAATCTCCCTACATAACAGAAATTGCTCTAGTTCTCCTATATAGTGCAACGAAAAAGACCAAAGTTATGTTTTTGATTGTCCTCTACTCCGTAGAATGTTTGTTTCAGCGGTGAAAGAAGATGGCAGCTGAGTCATCCGGGAGATCATCACGTGGGGGCACGAGGGTGGGGGAAGCAAAGCCCAAAGGGGAAATCGGGCTGACGGCGAACATTGGAGTTTCGCCATTCTGTGCCAGTCCAACGACATCCTCTGCTATGCGCCATCTCTTGCGGCCACGGGCTTAGTTTCTGAAGCTTTTGCCCTATCGATACTCATCGGGCTTCTCGGACTGCTCCACTGCCCGAAAGAGCTGCAGAAAGTGCAGACAGACGCCTTGTTTAGCTTTCCCCACCCTTCGGCTCCTGCCCCCCCAAAAAGTCCCCCCAATTCCCGGGCCTGACCGGTACTACGCGTTTGCCGGGCCAGGCCAAATCATGAGATAATGGGGGAGGAGGGTAATCCCGACCCCGGAACCACTTCTACTAAAGCCGATCTTAAGTTTGAGAATGTGAATGTGGCCGCTGTCTCAGGCCCTGCGCCTGCTCGTCGTCTTTCCAATGATCACAACAATCATCATACAGGAGACCGCTCAGCTCCCTCAAGGAACCGACCTGGCAGACCAGCCCAGCAGTCCAGCTCCAGGAACTTCGAGTTTGTCCTAGTCACTGATCATGAGTCCAAGCGTCAGGTCCGCCGCCATGCCATGCGCCAGTACATGCACCAGCGGCGCTTGGACAGCATCGCGCGACTGGGGACAGCTCGTATACCTGGCGGTGGTTGGACCCCCCGCTCTGGATCTGACTCCCAGGTACCCAATTCCTCCCCATCACTGGCGGAGGAAATTCAGGATGAGCCTGCTATCAAATCCGAAAAGGGTTCTCCAAGTAGCGAAGAGGACCATCCACCGCCTGAAAAGGCAAAGGGGCCTTCGCGATTGCTCATCCCTAAACTACACAAGGTCAAACGTGAGGAAGGAACTTCTCCATCCTCCTTGGCTGTTCAGAAGCCTACACCTAAAACCTTGGATCCTCTCGTTACCCCTGGGGAGGGATCCGTTCGAGACCCGTTTAGTTGTTATCCAATTCCGGTTAGCCATGCAGATCATGAATTGATCCAACATTGTACGTTATACTGCGCCGCAGGTGTTATCCCTAGCCCGAGACGTTGCATGCACATATAAAACCCCTGCATATTGCTTTGCTTCCTGACTGAAGCTTACACGTATGTTAGTTGTGGTCACATATCCATCTATGATGTATAAGTTTGCCGACTCGATCGCGAACAACCCCATGATGGAGATATTCCGGCAATTTGCGTTGCACGATGGCTTGCCTTTCCAGGCCATGCTCGCCATTGCTTCGAAGCACCGTGCAGGAGTCGAAGGCAAGACCGAGTCCGTCCAAAGCTTGACCCATAAGATGCGAGCGCTGCGGTTGATGAACGAGCGCATCCAAGCAGATTCTACTGGGCAGTATGATGGAACAATCTACGCTGTTGCCACAATGGCTGTCATTGAGGTACCGTGACTCGTTGCCTTTTATGGTATAAGGAGCTTACTAACACCCCGAAGAAATGGTCCAAGGATGCATCCATAGAACGAATGCATTTTAGAGGATTGGCATCGATGATCAGAAGTCGCGGAGGGATGCAAGGCATGCGGATATCTAGCCCCTTCCTGGAGAAGGTGCTGTATTGGTAACCTTTGTCTGACTGTCTATATCAAAGGAAGTTTGTTGACCGTTCTCAGGGTGGATTTCAGTTGTGCCTCAAAAGCCATCGTCAGCACCTCTCTACCCTGGACTGGTGCTGTCTCGGCTACTCCTCCACTCGACTTCCTGGACCCGACAATTCACCTTGCAGTACCACATGACTCGACTACCGCAGAAGATTCGGAAAGTCTCTGCGAAACCTTCCGCGCCTGTGAAGACTTTTTACGATTCTTCCGTCGTCTCCGCGAACTCGAACGCTGTGCTCTAGATGCTCCTTACACTCTCACAGCTGATGCCGCCCCGAAGCGCATTAACTATTTCACACCCGGTACACAGCTCTACACGATCCTCACCATGCTCCCTGACTACGATCACGGAATTCGGGATATCCGCTTCATCGACGAATACACCTGCATGGCCTGTCTGTTCTTCCTGGCCATTGCTCTCCACGACTGCTACCTGAACTCAACCTCCCTCGACCCCTACATGGAATGGCTAAGCATGGAAATCAGAAGCATGAACCCCTTCGCCAACCCCAGCATCACCTCCGTCCTATGGCTCTTCCTCAACAACGGCGGCTACCCGCCAAATTACCGCGGCGATACCGGCGCCCGGTGCTGGATTGTTTCCCGCATGGTCCGAGTCGCCAAGCGTCTCGAATGGAAACGCCATGGCACGATCTGGGACCGTCTCCGGCAAGTCCTCATTGACTTCATCGCCACCCAACAAGAATGCGCGCTCGGATGCGATCAAATCGACGCCAATACTCTGGCCGCTCGCCAACGAAAACGTCTACTTCATGTCCAGGAAGACGCCTCCCCTTCTTCATCTTCATCTCCACCAGAGTACTTCTGGAACGAGGCCCAGATACGTGAAGATATCCTCAATTTTAGTTTATCCTCCATTACGACCCGCGATGTGGGTGACGATACTACGAATATACCTGTTTTCACTTGAGTAGTTTTCTTTTCCCCTCTTTTACCTTCTACGTCCATCCTAATGCCTTAGGGCGTATATGTATGTTTCTTGTTCACATCGCATCAACCTCATTCAGTTACTGGGCGTTGGCTATATGAAGGAGGGAACACAGGACACTACTGGATGGGCTTTAATGACGCAGACGGGGCCATAAATGCCATGCCTCATGCTTATAACGAGACAAAGATGGCTGATGAATGAACGATTGGGACCAAAACTGAGTGGCGTTTTGGGCGTTTAACCGGCAGAATGAAAATGGCGTATCATGTCAAGCTTATCTGGTTATCGGAAGCTTTTTTTCTCTGTTTCTCTTTCCTAAAGGGGCTGCATCGCGCTCTTTCTATTTGGAGGATGGGTGGGTAATGAGGGCGGGGTTTGGTTTAGTCTGATTTGGGTTGGGTTGTATTTCGTTCCGGTCCAGATTGGGGAAATAATACTAATTTGGTGGACAGCAGAATAATGGATCCGATGTTGTTGTATTTAGTGGAGGTAATGGCAGAATGACACAATGAATGAACGAAGTGCAAAAGTCCGTTTCGATGTTACCAGTAGTATGTACTAGTATGATGTTGTTGTCACTTTGTACGATGCAAATTCGTAAGCGTCTATCTCTCGCTGAGGCTATCATACACAGCACATAAAAAAAGAAAGAAATATTGAAGGATGAAAATAACATGGTAAAACAATAAAACCATCAACCAGTGGGTATTTGTATTACGTCCCTAAACCACAAAAATGAACAACTCTCGATAAATAAACGGAGGGGGCATCAAGGCAACAGACATGCGATCGGCCAGCAACATCATCATCATCTAAATAAATAACTGAACAAGATAGGCAATGACAAGCAGCAACATAGAGCATAGTATAAGATAACATAATGATCATCGTGCACGCCGTTATTGACAGATCATGTGGGGGTGATGTGATGGGAAAGAGTTCGATGCAGACAAATGAAAAGGGAAGATAAAAGGGCAAAAATCACAATCACTACCAATCGAGATCAATGGTATCAAACGCAAAGACAAGATGAGCACCTGCTGAAAACTGAAAGATATAGACGGATAGGTTAGGTAGAACTTTTTTTTTTCCAAATGCGAACTGTACTTCTTTTGGTTCATTTCACGTGTTTATTGCTGGTAATGCCTTGATAGTCATCGACGTCAGCATCTCAGCGTGTCCGTATCCACATCCATGATATCATTAGTATAAAAGAGAGAAATGCAAATTCAAAGACGTTAGAGTGGGTTCAGGTCGGCTTATCGCAGCCGATCCGGCCCAGCAATGCTTTGTGATCACTCTGGTCGCCAAGACGAACACGGCCGCGTCCACGAGGCCGGACATTTGATGACCCATTGGCACGGCGCCAGTCAGCACTGGAGCCGTCGGTCGGGACAGCTGTTCCATTGGGTCCATCCTTGCCCGCAACATCTTCCTCCTCCTCTTCATCGTCACTGCGAGGCTCCTCAGCATTCCCAGTGCGGATGACTCCGACGGCGACCCGGATGACCATGGTGAACCAGATGAGTGAGAGGGCCTGCAGCGCCAGAAGGCAGGAAAGAAAGATCCATTTGACGGTGCGGTTCATGCAGATTGGGCCGCTGATGTCCTGGAAGGGGTAAAGCAGGTGTTGCCAGCGATTGGGATATGCGTCGGTGGACGTCATTTCCGCAGTGGTACCGGAGTAGCAGCCGTATGCCATCTTAGCCGGGACGTCCTTGTAGATGGACCAGCACAATTGCGGGTAGTAGATATGGCGCGTAATGAGCCACGTAACCATGAACACACCAAAGGCGACATTGCAGCTTGTCTCATATTTCAAATATTTAAGGACCTTGGCCGTCTGATCTTCGAATTAGCTCAGGTCTTCATTCTTAGGGTCGGATGACTACTCACCGGTAGCAAGAGATCCACAATGTCCATGAGCGACAGCACCACGTTGGAGACATTGTAAAAGCCGTAGATGTAAGCCGATCCGAAGAGAGTGATGGTGATGACATGGTGAGTTAGCATCTGATAGTGGTCTTTCCGGCGCTCCTCAATGTTGATAACCAGGAGCATCTGCACCCAGAAGGCCAATTGCACCAGAAGGTACCATTTCATCAAACCCGACACATTGCGTGCGGGCCACTGATCCCAGATGGCGCTGAAGTCGCCCCAATAGTAAGAGTTGGACCAGATGTACTGCATCCCCAAGTGTCAGCACGCCGAATCACACATAACCGCGATGCATAGTACGAACCATTCCAAGGGACCAAAAGAACCCGTAGTACAGGCAGAGCCAGCCTTGCTCGGCCAGGCGAACCGAGGCCTTCCGTTTCAACCCGCAGTGTTGCGCCAGTGGCTGGAGCATCCAGTCGATAACAATTGCCCGGATAGCGATGAAAGCAATCGCAGAGCTGGCGATAAAGTAGATGTCATCCCATCCTTGCACATAATCTCCGGTGGCGGGCTGGTAGTACGACAGCTGGAAGAAGGGGGCGGTGTAGGGATTCAAGGAAGGGTAGAGGTGGTGAACGGCCAGTATCATGGAAAGAATGGTCAACGAAATACCTGTATACGGAAAGTTCGAGTTAGCGCACAGTTCGCATGAGGTTGATCAACTGTTTTGCAGAGCATTTGCAGGGCAACGCATTGAATTATTATCGGAAGCCGCATGATTGGTTCATACCGATTTGGTTGGCCAGCATCCATTCCCGGAACGTGGTTTCTTTGGCGGCTGGGCGGTGATGTCCGCTGGAGGTGGAAATGCGGGCATTGAGCTCCGGGGCCGACTGTGAAGCCGGCGACGATGCGTCTCTGGCCATGGCGAAACAAGGGAATACGGAAGGGGTCGGAAATCCCTGACCCAAGCAGCAGTAGCGACTGTTACCGCGAAGAAGAGAGTGAAGACCAATTGGGGAGGGAAAGATGTCTCCGAGAGGGAGGTTCAGAAGAGAAAAAGCAAGGAGCTTGAAAGGCGACCGTCAAGCTGGCCGAAAGAAAGAGAGAGAGAGAGGGAAGGGAGCGAGAGCGATGGGGATCGGAGGAGGTACGTCGCGGGTCTAGCGAGAGCGGGCGAAAGTGGTTCCCGCCCACGGCTTGGATTGGAGTGAGTGGCAGGCTGGCAGCAGTGGGCTGGCCGCAGCTGCTATTCTTTTTATTATTTTTTTTTTCTGTTGAGATCGGCCTGGCTGAGACTCGTCGGAAAGAATGGAGACTCTGAGAGAGACAGAAGAGCACCACCCGCGGTTCCACGGCGGGTACCTGGGATTGATTAATCGGTAGGCCTTTGGGGAGGAGGATGATTCCCTGTTGGGGGGCTCCTCAGCACGGCACACACCCTTGGTAAATGAAGAGTATAGTTAATACAGCTGAAGTCTGTCTCCCGGGCCGGGCCTGCGCGGGATATAGGGATACCTTGAGAGGGTAAACAAACAAAGCGAGTGTCCACCAAAACCTCACACAAAAGTTGAGAAGTTCAAGAACTGCTCAATGCCCTGAGTTGCTTGTTTGGAGAGAAAGGTGAAAAAGGGCGAGGGAAAGGGCAGAGAGGAAAAGGCCGACGATCTCAAGGAAGGGAAACAATATTAAAATATACAAATTACGATGAGGGGAAGGTATTGACTGTATCACGTCTGTTTCAAGGCCTTTCGGCCCACTCGCCGTTACGTACGCGGTGCTTCTTGGCCTTACCCAAGTGACTTTCCCTGGGGACATCCACAGTGACTTTGCTGGTACTTCCACCACCGCTGACGCTGCCCGATAATCCCAAGTATCCCACTGGTCACTCTGGATGGGACAACTGTCTCACCGCCCATGTTTTCCTTTTACTAACTTTCGTGCATGCATGACTGTGACGTACCATGGTAAAGTAAAATGCAAAATGCAGAGAGAAAAAGTTTAGATAGATAATCTAACTACGGGTTAGATAACTAATATTAGAGTTATAAGAGTGAGTAGGGAAGTAAAAACCGAAGGAGTAGGACTAGTACTACAAGGTTACTATTCACTAGAGTTTCCCCCAATGGCCGGCTGTCCTCCTCTCACCTGCTCCTCCCAAAGGCTCTCCCGCTTCCTCTTCTTTGCAACTCTCATAAACGATCGCCCGGTCTTCTGATCATCGCGATCCAATCACGGAAAGTAGGATCCTTCGTCTACCTCATACGAACCTTTCTCAATGCATTAGTGTGGAATTTCTGCGGAGAAGCAGCACTAGCCTGCACTTCTTGATAAGCGTGTTCTATCATCCTAATTATCATCCAAGTTCGCCTATCGCTAACTTCGCGGCCTGTCTACCGTCTATCTACTTATAAAGTCCCCCGTATCCCAGACCTGCTGATCATATTATATAAGTACAGAGTTTAGGCTCAGGCCTCATTTCCCACCGGCTGGAGGCGCACGATTATGCTGCATGTGTGCCTTAACCAGGTGACCAGCAGCCAGCGCGGCACAGAGCGACAGCTCCGCAGCTAGAGTAGCCGCTGCGATGATGCGAGCGAGTTGCCGGGCGTTCGCACCCGGCTCGGTGGGATGCGATCCTCGGATCCCAAGACTATCGAGAATGGCGCTTTGAGGCTCCAGGATGGTGCCTCCTCCCAGTGTACCGACTTCAATGGAAGGCATCGAGACCGAGATCTGGAGGGAGCCGTGAAGACTGGGAACGGTTAGAGCCATACCCGCATATGGACTGACGGAGCTGAACTTACTTCTTCATGATGGTAATACAGTTGGCACTTTCTACAACCTGTGCCGGATCCTGCCCCGTCGCGATAAAGATGGCTGCTACCATGTTGGCAGCATGTGCGTTGTACCCTCCTATAGACCCAGCCATGGCCGATCCGATCATGTTCTTGGCCACAAAGAGCTCGACCATGGAGTCAACGTCTGACTTCAACACGCTCTTGACAACATCCCCAGGAATAATGGCTTCTGCGACAACGCTCTTTCCACGTCCTTCAACCCAGTTGATCGCTGCTGGCTTCTTGTCGGCACAAAAATTGCCGCTCAGTGTTATGATCTTCATGTCTTCAAAGCCAGCAGTCTTCATCACCTCCAGGGCGTACTCGACGCCCTTTGAGATCATGTTCATGCCCATTGCATCTCCCGTAGTAGATTTGAACCGAATGTAAAGGTAAGTGCCTGCAATCGCAGTGCTCATGGATTGGAGCCGTCCGAAGCGAGTGGTTGAATTGAAGGCCTTCTGCATTGTCGTTTGGCCTTCCTCGGAGTCAAGCCAAATCTTAGCCGTGCCCGCGCGATCCAGGGTTGGAAAACTGACACAGGGACCCCTGGTCATTCCATCTGCTGTTAACATGGTTACGGCACCACCGCCAGCGTTGATTGCTTTGCTTCCTCTACTCGCACTCGCGACAAGGACGCCTTCGGTGGTCGCCATAGGGATGAAGTAGCTCTTCCCGTCAATGACAAGAGGACCGGCAAAACCAACGGGAACTGGCATGTAGCCCACAACATTCTCGCAGCATGCACCGAAAACCCGAGACCAGTTATAGTTCTCATATGGGAGCTTGGATTGTTCCAGGGTATTGGTGATATCCGCCGTGGTGTTGTTACGGGAAATGACGGCGCGACGAACCTTGACGGCGCGGGTAAAGTCTTTTAGAGTCTTCTCCAAGGCATGGCCGGGAATCTTTCCGCGCAGAGAGAGCTCAACTACCTCCTCATCAGTCAACTCATGGGCGCGTTTCTCTGAAAGCATCATCTCAATTTCATCCGGCGTACGCTTGGCCACAGTTAAGTCCCCCTCGGCGACCAGGCTCGTTGGAACAACAGCTCGTTGACATTCGCATGGTACGTTGCGAGTCACTGGTGCTGGCTTCTCTGGTTTAGTCGAGTGTTCCGGCGTACCCGTCTTAATGCCGTGTCTAGCTGCCTTGAAGAGGTGGCTGTTGAGGGCAACACTCAGCACCAGAGCGGCAATCACCCACTTAGACAAGACGGGGTCGTCCAGACTTTTGAGTAAGCCGCCAACAACACGGCCGCCGACACCGTATCCATCAAGGTTGAAAGCCGTGTCTTCGGAAGGCCCCATCCCAGGGAGGCCATAGTGAACAGACGGGAACTGCAACTCATACTTGACCGGGGCAAGGACCGTGACCATCATATCTTGGCCACTTGATCTGGCCTTATCAAGAATCACGTCGAGCCCACTGGAGGCAATCCTGAAGGGATCCACCGGTGGAGACATAACCACACCACCCAGTCTGCGAGCCAGATCTGGCAGGTCCTTGACTGAGTGTGTAGTGCGAAAAGGAACCATACACATGCTTGCAATGTTCACGAGGAGGAAACCACCAGTCATGAGGACCTTGAATCTAGGGACATGCGTACTTTTGCCGAAAAGCGTCGTTTCGGGCTTGCTCGGGCTGTTGCTCCTAGCCACATCCTCAGCCGTTTGGGAGCTGATACCATCGTCTTCCAAAGCCTTACGCATGTCGGTGTACCCCTTAATCTGATTGGTTTCAAGCTTGATGCAGACAATTGCGGTGTAGAATGTGAAGAGAAGGATGGCGTCAAAGAACAAAGTCCATGCCGCCAAGAAGCAGAATTGCTCCAGTCCTCCCTGCACTCCAGACAAAGCTCCCAATACAAGTATTGCGATCTCTATAGCATATTCTTTGACAATCTCAGATCCTTTGTCGTTGATGACAAGCTCGATAGCTGACTGGGTGGCGGAAAGTCCTCCGGACTGGGGGCTGCGACGGTCCATGGAATGCATGAGGATAGCCCGGGTGAGACCGATATACCTTTCAAAACCGACAATTACCACCAGGAATGGCAAGCCCTCGGAGAGGAGGACCATGTTGATGGGTACTCCAAGCTCCACAGTAACGAACAGACCCAGTACAAAGGCAAATGTGGATGAGAACAAAACGCTTGTGGCCAGCCAGAAATTAGATCCCATGCGATACATCGAAAAGAACAGCGATGCGAATGTCATGTGCATGAAGATGTACCCCAGCAGCATAATGGCTATATCTGCCGTTTGGGTGTTCTTGAGAAGGTCCACGAAGCTGATCCAGGCATCTTTTGCTCGATCTACCAGACTGTCCTGTTGTGCTCGTGTATCCTTCATTATCCACATTCGCTGTTCACCGTGGTCCATTTCCTGGTCTGGGCTGCTGCTCGGCACTTCCTGGACCATAGCCAGGAAGTCGGATGTTTGGCTGTAGGGGATGGAGAAAGCATAAACGTGTTCCTTAGAGTAGGTACTCAATGGTTTGGATGTCGAGGGCAACGGCGTGACAGACAGGTTGCTCGGCAATTGGATCAGGGGCGTGGTCAGGGAGTCATAGAAGGTCGACTCGGTCTTCTCGGGGAAAACCAAAGTCAGGAGCGCGGTATGGTCGACATCGCTGGAGACCGGAGTGTTTAGCTCGTCCACCTGCCAGTTCCAGTCGGATTGAGGGCCCGCATAGAGTCGTCTACTCCCCGCGGAGAGTGATGACCAGTCTGCCTTTGCCACAGACTTGGTCCTGTCGAATATACTATCTTCCAACACACTGCTATATATTGAGCTAACCAGCAAGGCGACGGCGGCCACCGTATGTATCGGATGCGCGGATGCAAGCCGAGAGAGGGAGAGCAACCCCGGTGTGATCTTTTCTCTGAACCATGATGGAGACGACACAGGCTGCTCCCCGCGGGAGCGCGAGGAAGGGAGTGAGCCAGCCATGCTCTGGCGGGAATCAAACAAGAACGGATGAGGCTACTTCTAACCTCACGAATCGGTAATCACTCAGAGCAAAGGAATTGAGTAATTGAAGTAAAATTGCATCAATTGACCGCATCCCAGAACTAGGGAAATAAGATGCAGTTCCCCAAAATTCGGCCGAATAAATTGACCGACAAAAAGCAAGCATGAGCAGGGGAGAATAGAACTAGCGCATTCGCTCGGCCGATGAGATGAGCGAGCGAGCAAAATGACCTAGCAACTAAAATCTCACCCGTTTGGAACAGCAATAACAATGAATCGTAGTACTTACATAGCAGCCTGGCTGATCATCCTATGATCCCTCTAGTCTACTACTTAGTTAGCCGTTTGCCCTTTGACTACGTAGATACTAGACTAGCCCGCCTCCGCAACCACCAACATGACTGGGTCCATGCTTTTTGTGGCACTCCCGTTATGGAGCCGGTTATGGAGTTACGGGTGTGGCAGTGCATTCATTCAAACCATCTTAGTTACTCTTAGGGAACAGGAAAAAATGTTGCCTAAAGTACGGAGCATCCGTATTCCGATTTACAAACCAAGGTTATGGTATGTCTTGCTTTTTGTGGACCGTATCGCGACTGGATACTCTGTATGTTCTGTCCGGACTCCGCGCGCCCCGGGAACCTGCTAGCTAGTTACTTAGACGGGATGGATGGATACTTTGTGTACGGAGTGTAGTGGTAGTTGGCTTAGCTCGTCGTTTAAGTGGTTCCGCTTTCTTTCTTTCACCGTAGGTATCTATATTTTATCTTGATGAAAGTATGTTTGTATGGATTGGGGAGGGTTATGGGTGGATGGGTGGGTTTGAGTTAGCCTGCGCCTCGATTGATTCGTTAAGTTGGCTGATGGTTAGTTTATTAACCTCTGGTTGGGATTGGCCGTTTCGGTTAGCTTTGACGTTGTTGCTTATATTGATGTGTTTGGTACTCCCGTAGTGAGTTTGGGACAGCTTTCGCAGAGTAGTGTTTGTACTATTTATGGTGTTGTGACAGATTTTGGCTTTTCTGTTCCTACTACTATGGAGGTGTCCCGTCGCTCTAGCAAAGACTTGGAAGTAAATAGGTACTACTGGATATATATCTACATGCTAAGCTTCTCAATCATACATAGAATATATAACTCAAAACATCAACTAGAAATTTACTCTATCAATTCCCCTCCAACCCAGCCGTAACACCATTTACATACTCCGCCGCATCCATCCCCAACCTCGCCAAATCAACACCCCCCTGGCCCGCCATCGCTCGAGACATCGCGCGGACAACTTCCTCCTCTTCCCAAATTGACGTAGGCGGCACGGCTCCCTCCTCATCGCCATTCTCTCCACCACCAACCACCGTGCCCGCCTTCATCGCCGGATTATCCACATTCATAGCGACCACCGTGCGCCAATACGCATCATCCCGGTCCCTAAGCATCTTATCCCTGACGACCGCATTCCTCGCCACACTCACAGCATGCAGTTTCGACGTAGATCCCGAAAGCGCCCCCAATGACGCAGACACAACCTGCTCGACCTGTTCTGCCTGCGACGGCGGGGTAAAGAAAAATCTCCGTGTAGCGGAGAGCCAAATCAGCAGGGCGCATACCCCGTCAAAGACAGCGAATAGCAGCGGACGCAATAGTCCGATCTGGTAATATGAGCTCGGCGGGACTGCTACGCCTGCGCGCACAGCCGCAGAGGCGTACGCCATCGGGTCATAGGACATAACCACGTAGATATCGAGGAGAGCGAATGCAATGCCCATGATGGAGAACTCCTTGCGCCATTTGCTTGCATCGGAGCCGGCGAAGGTCGAGGAGGTTATAAGGCCGATTGTAGCCATGTGGAAGAGGTGAGGGAGGAGGACATTGAAGGGGAGGTGGTAGATGGCGTAGGTGGTGAGGTTGTCAAGGGAGCAGAAGGCGCAGTTGGCTAAGGTTTCAGGGCCGAAGCGGAGGTATATCTTGCGGGCGAGAATGGAGGTGAGTTTGGATTTGAGGAGAGTGTCGGATTCCGTGAGGGATTCATTGGGGCGGAGACGCGCGAGGCGCGAGAAGATGATGTCAGTTGATGTGGTGAGCCGGGAGTTGGTGAGGGTGAAGATACTGGGCGTCGGGGCGTGCGGGTTGAAGGGGAGACTGAGGCAGAAGAAGAGGGTGATGGTGAGGAAGAGGACGTTCAAGGCTCGACTGGCATCTTGGGGGAGAGGGCGTGGTGGTGGGCGGCTGGAGAGGGCGACGCGAAGGGTGCGGTAATAGTTGATGGCACGGGGGATGATGATGGGCGCGAAGAAGATGAGTACGGATTTGACCCTGACAAGTGAGATGTGGAGATTAACGGTGAGTCTGGATGAGAGAGAATCACAAGACGGGTGCTTACGTTGAGAATGAGATCCCTATTTCACCCATCTTTGCGGAGAATGGCGATGGCGCATTGCAGTAGTTCAGGTAATGGGATAGATTCAAGACGGTACAAGAAACGGAAGTTGGCCTCAAGCGGGCTTATCTTATCGTGGGTGGGCGCTAAAATATCATGCGTTTTCTACTGGTCAGGCACGCGGATCAGGGACGCCTGCGCAGCACAATAAACTTCCGTTCTAGAGAAGATCCTCGACATAATTATTGAATAGAACATGATTTAAATCAATGGTTTGCGGTTGATGAAAACATAATGAAACAATCAATATTGCAGATACAAATGCAAAACCCGAATTTCAAACGTCCTCATTGCCTATGCTCGCTAATTGCCATACTGCCAACGCCAACGCATTTGATGTCCCTGCATCAGAACTCCTTGTGTCATCGTCAAAAGCACACTGTCTCGGATTGTTTCATTAAACCTGCGATGATTGCATTGCAGGATGATGAGCAAGATCGGGGATAGTCATTCCTGCGGAGTCCCTCGAGTACTTCGATGACGCCGCATCGTTTATATTGATAGGGTTGACTGGCGAGGATATTTTCAGAGGAAATCGCATATTCTGTCGCATAGACATTTGTCTTTTCACCGAGCTTTGGGGACTGTATGTCGGCAAAGTTTCCTCCCTCTTCATGCTCAGCTGGAATGAACGCTGGCTGCCATTTCGCGTCATCACTTTCTGGGGCGCCACTGCTCCATAGGCCCGCACATGCCGTGCACTAACACCAAGATCGCTATCGGCGAAGATAAAGCTCTGTGGGTTTATACTGTTAGTTTTACGCTCAATAAACCGAACTTCGAGACTTACTGCAATCACATTGATCACGCTCATGATCATGGCGAGAATGCCAGCAGAGAGCACAATCCTCCAGAATGCCATTCCAAGAGACTCCTGGCTGGTGGCTTTGGTATTCAGGTCTCCCAAGACTCCAACGCCCAGTATCAGCATTGCTATCGCCAAAGTGATGAACCCAGAGTTCTGCCCCAATAATGGCCAGTTTCGATCGAAGTAACCGCGGAGAAAGGGAAGCTCGGAGATGATGAGGAATACTGTTATGCTAAAGCGTTAGCCATCTAGTACAATGTATGGAGCAACGGCCACTTACTACTAACGCCTGCAGTGGCGACATGAGAGACAGCCTCAAAGAAGAAAAAGGCTGTTAACAACTCAATCTTGACCAGCATGACCACACTGGCAGCAATGATATCCAGAAACACAATGATGTTGATGACCCGAATGGCGTTGAGAATCACGTATCCTGGACCGGCCAGGGATTCTTTCAACGAAGCCATCATGATTTTGGTTGTAGATCAGCGGCTCGGCTGCAGGGGAGGTCGAACTTTCTGTGGCCAATATGAAAATGTGTGATTGTATCTCGAGAAGTTATGAAATTGAATATCCGTTCTTATTGTGATGTACCTTTATACTCTGCAACAAAAACCTGTAGATTGAAAGGAATGAGGAGTAAGGGCTGACCAGCAGCGAAGTGCTAATTGATATGGCTTATGAGCAAGGAAAGAAAGAACCACGAGGTCAACTCGGGAGTTAAAGAAAGAACGGGAGCCCAAAGAGTTTACCAGAGGAAGAAGAGAAGCCAGAGGATGTTATTATCTGTCAAATCTACAAATGCCGGACAGTGGTCTGTCTGCTTAAGCGGGACTGACATGCCCAACAAAGACAAGAATAGACACAATAGGCGCGAACCTGAGGCTGAAACACTTTCGAGACGATATTGAATGAACAATAGCCATTCATTCTGGCCCTAAGAAACAACCGTTGCCTACTTGGGCGGCATCTGCCCTATTCCAGCTCCCTGACTCGATCAGTGTTCCTCTTGCCTTGGATTTCCTGATGGATCCCTCCCGAGCCGAAAGCCTGCAAGGATACAGAGCGCTTAGGATCCTCCATTCAGGGACATTCGTTTACCCAGTGAAATTGAGATATAAAGATAGAAGGCGAACAGAAAAAGGAGTTGAATGGTTTCAGCCCACCAAAAGTGCTCTCTTAACATCCACTACTTCATTATTTTGGTGGGTGCTGCTACCACCATACTATATCTAGTTAAGGACGGGAAGTGCCGGTGTTCAAGCATGGCAGAGAGAGGCAAGCGCCGAGCTGTTACTGGTACCATTGTCACCAATACTTTCCATAATATTTATAGCAATGCACTATCACAGTAAGCGCTGACTTCGGAGTCGGTTGCAGCCAGACTGCGCCCGTTTCCGGGTATCTCGGCCTATAGACCAATGCCTGGGAGTGGTCGGTGTTGGGGGTGGTTAGTTGCAGCCCATCCTGTCCAAAACGACGCTAATACTAGTTTAGTGCCTCCCTCCCACTGCCTTACCTTCCTATTCGGGTGTACGGAGTACCTCTGGCATACTTATCTACACACTCTCTCATCTTCTACAAAATACACAAGACGATGGCTTTACAGGAGACTTATAGACCGAATACTCAAGGAGCCTTATCAGGGGGTCTCGAAAGACCTACAATAGGTGTTGAGTGTTCTGCCCGGTGCTCATATACGCAACGTGCTTAAAGGGCAGATCTACAGGGATGTTGGGACGCTACATGTCTTTGTCCAATCAAGCAAGCAACACAGCCGCCCACGGTACCCCCTTGACAAGCTGAACTTACGCGGCGCAGCAGTTCGCTTTGATTAGTTAAGGAAGGTCGCAATGGCCTTAATGAGGGGATGCCCCGAGCCTTAGAGGTACGGCGGTGATTAGCGGCCATCGGGCAAATGTGATCGTTTCGACTTATGAAGGGCAACGCAACAATTCACCACCCATGAAGGGTCGGTAGTTAATCGAGCCCAGTGAAGTCGCAGAATTGAAGCCATGATGGTAAGTCCTTTGTCTGGCGCCGATGGGAGAGGGTTTTAATAGCATCTTAGGGCGAGTATTATTTGCGTATATTGTCCGCCGGGGCAGATCCCAATATTGAGTCAGTCATTTCACTAACTACACCATGTCGGCTTGCTAACGTACAGTAGCATTGTCGCTGTCCATGGACTCAACCCGAAAAGCAAAAAGAATCATGCCGAGAAAACTTGGGAGTCGAATGGGAAGCTTTGGCTTAGGGATTTTCTTCCCAAGCAACTACCACGAGCCAGGATCTTCCTCTTCAGTTACAACTCCAAAGTCGCAATCCAGTCATCCGCAGCTGGAGTGCGAGAGCAGGCGCATGTCCTCCTTGACCGGTTAAGACTGGAAAGAGAGGTAAGCAACCTTGTCACGGGATCTGCCAAAGAAGCTTACATTACCTGCAGAATTGTGAATATCGACCCCTGCTATTCATTGCTCATAGCCTGGGAGGGATTGTTGTCAAAGAGGTATGAAGCTTCTCAGGTAGAACCTGATATCGGACTGTCTCTTATGGTTTTCAATGTCAGGCGCTTGTGCAAGCCAAACTTAGCGCAACATATGGCTCGATATGCACCTCAACCTTTGGAATCGCTTTCTTTGGTACACCACATCGAGGGACACACCTGGCGCGAGTGGGAGGCGTGGCTGCAAAGATCGTGAGGGCTATACTAGGAACAGCGAGCAATACCCTACTGAAGGCCCTTTCAAAAGGCAGCCTTTATGCCCTCGAGCTGTCTGCGAACTTCGACAAGCTTCTTGAAAACTACAAATATCTGAGTTTTTATGAGACTTTACCATTCAAGAGCATCGGCATAGTAAGTACATCAGCAAGTGACTAGGTACTGGCACTAACGAGACTCACCGCTTGGATTAGGTCGTTGAAAAGGAATCTGCTGTTCTCGGCTTGCCTGACTCCCGTGAGAAAGCGGTCGCCTTGAATGCCGACCACGAAGAAATTTGCAGATTTCACTGCGATGAGGACGATAACTATCAATACGTGTCTTCGCTGATAGTCGAATTAGCAAACTCAGGGACGGAGACGCGCCCTTTAACCAGTTGCTTTGATGAATCAGACTCCACCCTCTTGGCCGATGAAGCCGATCCTTGCTTCTGTAAGTCCTCTGCGTTGCTACATATATGAATAATTGGAAACCGGCTTACAATGCCGCCAACCGGACAGTCATGGTACCTTTTACTCGCAATCCCGGATTCGTCGGCCGCGAGCACACATTGAGTCAGGTCATGGAGCGTATCATGCCACTCGGAAAGGCTCACTCTAGAGTAGCCTTGTATGGTCTCGGAGGCGTCGGGTAGGTTTTGCATATTCTACCAGGAAGTCTTTAACTGAGAAAGCAACCAGTAAAACCCAGATAGCCATTGAGCTGTCCCATCGAGTACATGAAGCCTATCCTGACGCGTCGGTTTTCTGGATCCATGCAAACAGTATTAGCAGGTTCCAAGAAAGCTATTATAATCTGATCAAAGAATGCGAAAT
This sequence comes from Aspergillus brasiliensis CBS 101740, assembly GCF_001889945.1. Classification (NCBI taxonomy): domain Eukaryota; kingdom Fungi; phylum Ascomycota; class Eurotiomycetes; order Eurotiales; family Aspergillaceae; genus Aspergillus; species Aspergillus brasiliensis. Next base: position 1,786,755 of record NW_027137448.1, on the reverse strand, counting down.
TGAGAGCCCGAACGACAAAACAGACAACCTCACGCTTGTCAAGCAATGGCTGGAAAAGCAGTGTAAACGCTGGTTGCTGATCATCGATAACGCTGATCAGGCGTCACTCTTCACGTCAGATGGACGTCAAGGACAAAAAGTCTCGACCTCAGATAAGCAGCTGCAAGAAGATTCTCCAATCGTCCAATTCCTTCCCGAAAGTTCCTATGGCTCAATTCTCATTACAACTCGTAACCGAGCTGCTGGTGTCAAATTCGTCAGGGGTATTGGCCGAAACATGCTCGAGGTGGATAACATGACCAAGGAAGAGTCGAGGTGCTTGATCAAGTCTGCTTTGAGTGGCAACTATCCTACAGAATCGGATATGGATGAGCTTGCAGGGCTGCTTGATTACTTGCCATTGGCAATCATGCAAGCAGCTTCATTCATGGAAGAAAACGTGCTTACTGTGAACGAATACATTAAACTGCATAATGACAGTGACGAGACCAAAATGAGTTTATTGTGCGAGCCCTTCGAGACGTTAGGAAGAGACAGCGAAACCCCAAATGCTCTCGCTACCACTCTGATGGTTTCTCTAGATCATATCAATATAAAGGAGCCGAACGCCATCGAGGCTCTTTCCCTCGTCGCTTTCCTTGATCAGCATAGTATCCCATCGAGTCTGGTGGAACAGAGGCTTGTCAGGCCACTGGACCTGACGAAGGCGCTGGGTACACTTAAGGCATTCTCGCTCATAATAGCAACAGGGAAGGGTGAAAACTTCTCTATCCACCGGCTCGTACAGCTTACCGTGCGGAAATGGCTGATCATTGAGCAAAACTTTGAAGAAAGAGCGATTCAAGCTATGGATACCCTCGCCGAAGTCTACCCAAACGCTCAGTACGAAAATTGGGCTATCTGCGCTGCTTATTTGCCTCATGCTGTATCGGTCCTCAAATTTATACCGGTGCTGCACGGAAAGCTGCTGCGAAGGAGGCTTTATCTGCAGGAGGGTATAGCATACTATCTATGGTCCCAGGGCCGCGCAGATGAGGCAGAAGAGCTGGACCTGCTCATCGTGGAAGAGAATAAGAAGGAGTTTGGCCTGGAGCATCCCGAGACTTTAGAAAGCATTGCTGGCCTTGCTTCAACGTATGCAGACCAGGGCAGACTGACAGAGGCCGAGGAGTTGGAGTCGCTGCTCGTTACAGCCTACACAAAGCTTTACGGGCCCAATGATAGCATAACTATGAACAGTATAGAATGCCTGGCAGCGAATTACCGGAGACAATGCCGTTTTGAGGAGGCGGAAAGCCTGCTGTTAGATGTGCTTGAAAGAGCCAAGTCCGTCTTCGGAGAAGAACATGAGGAGACAGCAAGTGCCAGGGGCCACTTGGGCTTACTTTACTCCGATCTGGGTAGATGGGAAGAGGCTGAAGAATGTACCATCAAGGATTTGGAATGGCACCAAAAGAACCTCGGACCAGATCATCTCTGGACTTTGAGCACCGCCTGTAATCTCGCGACAGTTTACAGAGATCAGGGCAAATTGCTTGACGGAAAAGCACTAGGTATCCAAACGCTTCGAGCCTGTGAAGATAAATTGGGCCCAGATGACGAGAGAACTCGGCGTTGCCGACAGATCCTGCTGAACATCTACCACGAGCTAGAAGAATGGAAAAACGCAGAGGAACTATGCTTGCAAGTTCTGGAGGAAACCTCAAAAAGACAGGGACCCACTCATTTTGAGACTCTTGACTCAAAGCAGCAATTGTCCGATATCTATAAAGGACTCGGCGATGGTGATAAGGCTGAGAAGCTCGACAACGAGATAGTTGATGAGTGCGCCCGTACGTTCGGTATGGATCACCCCTATACGCTGAGATTTACTGCTTTGGCTCAGCGACGCCGAGGGAAAGATGCCGAGGCGATACAGCTGATGGCACAGGCTATAAATAAGGAAGAAGTTTTGTTAGGTGCCTTCCACGATGAAACCCTGGCCATGCTCCGGATATTAAGACGCTGGTGTGAACCCGAACGAAATGTTGTGGACGTCCTCTTGGACGCGGAGACTGGTTGCCCATGAAAAAGCAATGTGTACAGTCCCACATACTTACTCGGTAATGGACATGGCTGAACGGAGGAGCGTGGCCTACAACTTCAGCTGGCAACCTAAAGCTACATCACAAGGCAGCCTGGTATGAAATGTTGCCGCCAATATCCTTTCCCATCTTTGGCTGAGAAGATGGTGATGTGGAAATGGCACCCATGCCGGCTTGCCACAGCTGCAGAGAGTAAGATCAGCGGAGGCGTACGGAGGCACACCTGAAGAGGGAATTCCGGGGGCGGCGGCTCGGCGGCCTTCCTTCTGAGGCGGAAAAACCTTCGATGCCCGAAACCCTGCATATTCGAACAGCACCCACCCTTCGATTCGTTTCTCGAACCCCCTCGTTATACTATCTTTCAAAAAGAGGCATATTTCTAGCGAACAAGAGCCCAACAACTCACTTGTCGTACTTGAACTATAAAAATGGCTCGGGGTAACCAGAGAGATCAGGCCCGCCTGAAGAGGCAGAAAGAAGATGCGAAGAAGGTAAGAGAGTTTCCCTGTTCTGCCTCCTGCTTTTCACCTCCTAATGCGCTTATGTTGCATAGAAAACAAAGACCGACGTGGGAAAGGGTGGTATCTTGGCCAAAAAGGAGCAGGATGCAGCGAAGATGCGAGCGAAGCAAATGTTGGGTATGTAGGCTTTTGACTTGGTGGTCTGCGTCATCCTCGGATCGTTCATCATACTGACTGCTTTATTCCCCGTTTAGCCGACCAGCGAAAGGAATCTGAAGCACTTGCAGCATCCAAGAAGTGAGACAGCCGGTGTTTGCCCACGTTGTATAGGCCAGACCAAACGGTTCATCGCATAATCCTTACCCACGCTTCTGGTCTACGCATTTTGTACATGTTCGTTTGGGAAACGTCTTTTGGCTACCCAGAATGGATGTTGTTGATATCAGGGTATATCTTGGGGCTTGCGATGTGATCTAGCTGCGACTTGTGGCGGACTCTTGGCTTCATCAAATGGGGTGTGTTTGCAGATGCATGTGACGAGACAATGGTATTTAGCGAGGCGTTGAATCAAGCAGCGTTCAAATTTGCATGAAAGAAGGCGCATATGGTGCACTAAAGCCTTTACCTTGTGATATATATGATACATAGTGTCTACCCTATCTTTACCGCGGGCTGCCGTCACCTATACGTGTCGTTGGACCGGCTACCCACCTGCTGACGAGCAACCCAAGCAGCCCTTGCCCTTTCCAAGCAGGTCTTCCACCCGTCTGCAGCCCCAAATTCAGACAAAGGAAGGTTTGTCAATGCATTCGACGGCATCCTACCTTGGTCTTTTCCTGAGGCTCCTCCGCCTGTCATCTTTGTCGCCAAATTCACAAACGTCCAGATGCTCTCGCCTTCCCAACCAACGTTCAATGCGAAAAGCAATACCTTGTCAATACAATCTGCTCTGGACTCTTCATCAGGGACCCAGTCCAGTAGGCGCAAAGTGAACATCCAACCGGAAATGTCACTGGGATGTGCGAGGCACCAGTCCATCACTTTTGGTATGATTGAGGCAGCTAGACGCGCAGAGGCGCCTTCTTGGTCCTTATAACTGCCCGATAACATGTCGAGAAGCTGTCTCATATAAGTGAATCCGTAGTAATTTTTCGGGTGCAGCTCTCCAGATCGGAGGACAATAGATAGTTCCTCATCTAGCACCTTTCGGTCCGACACAAGACCCCTGTCATCTTCTCGTCTTGTCAAACTCCCGCTACTTTCAGAAAGCATCTGCCTCAACACCCATAGCCGGTGGTTATAAAGCGTCGGGGACTTCGTATGACGATGCAGTGGAGAGCAAATGTAGGTGGTCAACAGAGAGAGTTCTGTATTCAATTGACGAGTGGTCATTTCCCGATGGCCAAGGCTAGTGTCCGCAGAGCCACCGTGCTGTATCAAGGCAGCCAGACGCCTTTTGCGCCAGCTACATGCCGTCAGGTGTTCGCAATCGAAGAGGAGAATGATTTCGCTGGCATTTAGCAGGTCGTCTCTTCGCTTCTGTCGCAGGGATTCGTTTTGCGGGGCTTTGCGCTCGTCTTCGTGGCCACTGGCATCGGGAAAATAAAACGGCTCGTTTGAAGCATCGAAGAAGATTCGTCTAGCCGTTACGAAAGCCTGAACCAGGTACTTCTTTGTAAGTCCGATCGAGTTCCCATCTTCTAGCAGTGGACCAAGACCGGGCGGGAGTATCTCGATCTCTAGGACACGATTATCTTTGCGTCTGGCGGAGAATATTCGAGCGAGTTCATTGTAAGCCGCACTTCCGTCCGGAGGAGTAGACATTGAGAATCACCCGCCTTGCAGCATGGCGTATGAAATATACTAATAGCGGACGTTATGTTAATGTTGAAAGGAACATGGTTTAAAGCTCGGGGGGAAACGAAAGTGCCGCGCCGCGGCCGACGGGCGGGAAACAACGTGACAACGTCATTTGCTTTCTCACTCCATTCATGGATGTCATTTCTCTTTCAGCCTCAGTCTTTCTCTCTTTCTTTGTCTGCTCGCTCATTGTTAGATCTTCCCCAACCTTACATAGGGAAAATTTGCTTGTCTGAGGCAGGTTGCACGCACCACTCTCCGCGCAAGTCGGTCGGGCTTCGTGGTCTCTTTTTGCCCACATTTCCGGGAACCAATTCGATCTATTCCTTGTTCTTCCTCCCTCCCCTCCATCACTCGATCGCACCGACGTCTAGCCCATCATGTTGTCGCTCCTGTGGTCGGTTTTCTTCGTCCATGTCGCCATCTATTTGGTTAATACCATTGGCGCTAGCACGATTGATAACCTGGTATGTTTTGTCTGGGAGCTTACTGAGTGGTGGCCTTTAGCTGTCATACGCCTTGAGCTACTTGCTCCCTGCCATTTTCTTGCTCCCTAAATGCTAGATGCCAAAGTTGCAGTAAAGCTAACAAGTACCCTCTAGCTATGGCTCCTCTACCTAAAAGTCCCGACCTCCACGTCGAAGAAATACAGAGAACAAAACCGACTCAAGCGCGAGGTTGTCCAGCTGAAGCGGGACATGAACAACACCAGCTCACAGGATGAGTTTGCGAAATGGGCGAAACTTCGACGGAAACATGATAAGACCATGGAGGAATATGAGGCGATCAGTACGTTCAAATCCGATCAGAGTTACGAGCTACATATATGGTTTTGGGAGTGGGTAGATTGGCTATTACTGGAGAGAGAGCTGACAAAAGCTTTCCAACTTGAACAACAGACAAACAACTGGTTTCGCAGAAAACCTCCTTCGACTGGGGTGTCAAAATCGTTCGCTGGTTCGGTACATCTGGTCTCAAGTTCTTCCTGCAGTTCTGGTACTCGAAAACTCCGGTCTTCCATCTGCCGGAGGGTTGGCTTCCTTACTACGTGGCGTGGGTGCTGTCGTTTCCCCGTGCGCCCATGGGGTCGGTGAGCATCCAGATTTGGAGTAATGTTTGTGCGACGGCGATTACCACTATGGCGGAGGTTGTGACGGCTGTCTTGTTGCAGAGGGCTACTGCTGCTGCGGCGCCTGCTGCGAAGAAGACACAATGAAGTTATGTATGTATGCTATGCTAATGTATGCATGGATGTTTTAAGCTACGTGGAGTTGGAAGTGTAAATTAAAATGGTTCTTCATATTTCTTGGAAGATACTTGATTCATATTTCGAGTTATAATATAATGCAATAGGGGTATCAATAATGTGTATGAATGTGGATGTTCATCAGATATGAAAACAATCGTTTATCGTCAACAACCCCATACCGTAGTATAAGGATTTCAGGGCTTGACTCTATGATTGGTATATCATCACACGAACCATATCAAAACAACATCAAGAACAGATAGATGGAAAGTAAGTGTAGAGTCCGGCTCCTTCGACAGAGCATCTGCGACGGAAGCCAGATGATAGATCAGAATCACCCAAGGCCCACAATCACCGCTTTCCATAAGCTACAGACTCGTGAAAAAAAAAATGAAAATTCAGAAAAGATTGAACTCCTCGTCTCAAGAATGAGCCCCATTGAGGTACCCCCCAATTTCCCAACTAATCCTTCCCGACTTTTCAGCCAAAGAAGGTCTGTTCACATTCACCTCCAGATGAACGGAAAACCCAGAAGAGAAATAAAAATGGGGGGCAATCGCATGACTATCCAAACACGACGAAAGGCAACCCAAATAAAAACCCACCTCTCCAGCACTGCCCTGCACCAACCATTGTTTTCCACAGAGACCCCGAAGGGGCAGAGTGTTCGGGTACAGGAGACAACACTGGGAGGGGAATAGGGCGTATAAGCCGCTATCGAATTGCTTCTATGGCGGCGCGTTTCCGCATTGCCTGACTGGGCCCTGCAAGAGGACGTTTAAACAGTCAGGGTGTCCGGGGACTTTCTCCCAAAGCTAGGTATGGAGAGAGAGAAGAGTCATGACGACTTTCTCTCTGTGTGTGAGCTTTGAATGCGATTCTTTGAACGAGGAGTTGGGAGAAGAAAGGGAAAAGAGAGGAAATTTGGATTCGGTGCGTGGGTTTTTTTTATAGCCGATTAGTCAGGGGTGGAGCTGTGGGTCATAATATGTCACGTGATTTACAGTTTAGTATGTTGCTTTTGGTTGCCTGAGGCACGCTAAGCACGGACTGAAAATAGGTGGTTTTGGGAGATGTTTTCGAGGATACGTTTACTGGACAGAATACTGGACCGAATCATGAATTAAGACTCATTGTTGAAGCGAAAATAATGTCCATATTGTCATGTACAATTGATTGAACTCCGGGTAATTCTCTTTTAATGCCATAAGGAAGAAATACAAAAGTATATAAACCCCCCAAATCCCTCTAAGCCTTAGACTTGGCCTTGGTCTTCTTCTGGACCTTCTTGGCCTTCTGGGCGGCCGGGGAAGCAACTTCTTCGGTGGTCTTCTTCGGGGTAGACTTTTCTACCGACTTGGGAGTCTCCTGCGCAGCAGGGGACTGGGCAGCCTTCTTAGTCTTCTTGTTGGTCTTCTTAGGGGTATCTTCAGCGGGCTTCTCGGCCTTGGGTTCCTCGACCGGGGCAGCCTCAATGGCCTTGGCGGGCTCTTCAGCAGCAGGCTCAGATGCCTCGATGGCCTTGGCCTCCTGGACAGGAACCTCATCCACGCTCTTCAATTGCGGGATGTCGAGATCGTAGCCCATAATAGCCTTGAGCTTCTCAGCCTTGGCGAGGCGTCTCTTCTGCTCCCTCTCGATGCGCTCCGTCCACTGCTCTCTCGTCTTGCCCTTGTCCAGACGCTTCTTCTCGATGCGGTTCCAGGGGGTGCGCTTGAACCGTCTGTTGGCGCCCTTCCAGACCTCCGGGTGGAGCTGTTCGGGGGACACGTATTTGCACTTCAGGATGTGACCGTACATGAGGTAGTTGTCCATGGTGGCAGCGACAATCTTAGCGACAGAGTTTGATTCGAACTCGATGAAAGCATAGTGCTTGGAGCGACCGGTGATACGGTTACGAGAGAGACGCAGGCGGGTGATGTCACCGAACTGGCTGAAGTAGGCGCGCATCTGGTGCTCGTAGAAACCGTGGGGAATACGTCTGAAAGCATAGTATGTTAATAATGTGAACATGTACAAACTCCTTGATGTTGCGACTTACCCAACATAAACCGTACCAGGCTCCTCTGCGTGACCGGCATTCTCCTTCTGCTTCTTCAAGATCTTGCGCTTGGCCTTCTTCGAGTCGGGGATCTTAGGGACCGGCTGGTCGGGGTTGAAGCCTTCATCGCCAGACTCATCCTCGTCGCCACTGCTCTCAAAGCCCTTGATAAGGGCAGCTGTGCGGTCATCCTCCTCATCCTCACTCTGACTAGCATCCGAGGCAGCGGACTCGTCTTCCTCTTCAGATTCTTCAGCGACAGGCTCTGCCTTCTTGGCCTTGGTGTTGGATTTGGCGGGCTTGGCTTTTGTCGCGGGAGCAGCTGTTCCGTCCTCCTTCTTCGACTTCTTGGTGGTAGGCTTCTCCTCCTTCTGGGTCTTGGGCTCAGCAACTTCCTTCTCGGACTCACTGTTCTCGTTGTCGCTCAGGAAATCGGCCGCACGCTTGCGAGGCTTGATCTGTCTGGCGGACTGGCCATTGACCTTCGGCTTCGAAGCGCCATCGGTCTTTGCAGCCGACTCTTTTTGGTTGGCCTTCTTGAGGATAGACTTGGGGGCGTCCTTGGGGGATTCGGCAGGCTTGGCCTCGACCTTCTTGGTCTTCTTTGCGGGCGAATCGGCGGCGGCGGCGGCAGCAGCTGAGCAGCGTCAGTAGGTGCACCAACGGGTTGAGAATGAAAATCACTCAAATGGTGTAACAATACATACCCTTGCGCTTCTTGTCCTTCTTGTCGGGGGCCATCCTGCTGTGATTTTTGGAGTGAAAATGCAGGCGGTTCCTGGAGGACTACAATCGGAGGATCGCAAAGGTGCGGGAAACTTTTTTTCTGCTCGCATTTTTTCGGCCGCCAAGCGGTGAATGCAATCCAGCCCGGCCGACGGGGCCTCGCCGCGACTCCAACTCTAAGCTCCTGTTTCTCCGCAACCCAACCCTCTCACACGCCCGTTTGCTTGCACGCACTTGCCAGGGTCATGGGGAAATCGGCCAAGGCGAATAAACCCCTCACCCAGGAAGAGATCTGGGATGATTCTGCCCTCGTCCAGAGCTGGGATGAGGCGGTCGAGGAATACAAAGTATGTCCTCCCCGTGCACGTGATCCGCTCGCTGACTGGAACAACAACAGCTCTACCACAGCATCCATGCTAAGGGGGAGAATGTTGAAGATGTCCTGAGAGAAGCAGAGGCTGCTGAGAAAGCTGAGATGGCACAGGACGAGCAGCCGTTGGACGAGTCGGCCGATCGCATGGATGCTGACGCCGACGTCGACACTGCTGCCAATGCAACAGCTCCAGCCGAACCGCACCAGGTGCCACAGGTCAACACATCGCAGGTGAGTTGCTCCGTTTGCCGATTGAGCCTACTGGGCTGACCTCATTTCAGGCTGCGCAAGGGCCAGAACAGCCCTCTAGACAGGGTGCCCATGTCACGGATCAAACGGCTGGACCTAGTCCTGTAGGAGCGCCTCCTATGCCTCATGCCACCCTATCCCAAGGTAAGATGCGCTCTCACTCTTGCTTTGGATAATACTGACTTTCTTTAAGTGCAAGATGAAGGACTCAAGAACCTCATGATGGCTTGGTACTACGCTGGATACTACACTGGTCTATATGAGGGCCAACAGCGAGCGAACCAGAACAAGAGCTCATAGCCCAGCTGAAAGTACAGTGACGAAAGTGACAGACGTCTCTTCTGTCTTTTTGGTAATCCTGGTGGGTTGCATCGCAGTATGTGCGCAAAAAGCTAAATCCCCAGGACGGCCGCAGGCGCAAACAACATCCCGTCTGGGTACAGGCCAGGATTAGATGAGAATTCTCCCCCAGGTGGCTGCGGATGGACATGCGCGCAGTCGAAATTCTACCTGGTTAGCGGGCTTGCCACTTGGCCACGATCACCGTTTGTAACCTTGGACACCCACATGAGGGTTGTGGAACAGCGCTGCATGTATCGAATGATGCGTGGCGACTTTTTTTGGCGGCCTCATCCTAATCCCCATGACTCCTTGCGGTCTAGATCTAGAATATCATTCTCATGTCTATCCACCTTCTTTTGCTAGGAAACCTGTTTCCGGGAGCTATATATCCCCGGTCCTTCCGCCCAACAGGCTGGTTTTCATTTGATCTCCCAAGATTCCTTTCTCTCTTTCGTATATAGTATATATATCAACCCCACGCTGCCATTCGCAGCTGACATTCACATGTTTCATACTGTGTAGTGCGCATGGAGAGGGAGAGAAAAGCTAGTCGCTAGGCTCTCCATTTCTTCGTCCCCTATAACAACCTTACCCCGCCCTCTGGACTCTTCATGTATCATGGTGCCACGCCGGGAGGAGCTGGAGCACCATTCTTTTGACCATGGACTGTGGGCTCTGCGGCTTTTCAGCGCATTGTCCATTCAAAGGGTATTCAACTTGCTGTGGTGATTGTTGTCGCCCCTACAAGCCTGGTGTCCCTCACGGTGCTGGAAGCATGTATATAACCTTTGAAAGAGGTAAGAGCATAGCAGATGTTGATTTTCACATACAGAGCTCATTGGTTGCTTGCATAGGCTTCATCGATATTTCAGTGAGGTTGAGGATTGTGCTAGAATATCCTGCCAGGAACGGACGCAGAGGAAAAAGACATCTAAACGTCTGCATCTTGCATCTCCAGAGGCTTTCGACTATATATACGCCCATGATGAAATTCCCCCCAATTATATGTCTCAGATGACCATGTCCATCGTTTATTATTCATCAATTTTGAGTTTCGAAACTGCTCAATACAATTATAGGACCTTCCTGCTCAGTAAGTCATGGCTTCTTTCCCTCCTCACCAGGTTACGCGATTAACAAGGCTATGCAGGTGGAAGACTTCCATGGCAGAGCGATAGCCACTGCTCTCATGTTTCCAACCGGCTGTTACGGTCAAGCGACCCTGATCAATTGTTGTCCTGCACCGGGGCGGTCCTCATACAACCCGGTTCTCCTTCAGTGACCCGCAAAATCCCAGTGAAGCAAGCAACCTGCACTTCCCATCACAAAATGGGATCCAAAATTGGGTCTTCGAACATCTTGCAATCCCTTTGTTCCAGGAGAGATCATTCCTGGTATGCCTGGCAACAGTGGCGGCCTGCGCTACGCCCTGATTGATGGGCGAATGAAGAACAGGCCCAGAGAAGCCTTGCGATGGCTTCATCAGGGATTCATGAGTCGATGGGCGTTGATCACGGGCTCAGCAATTGTCGTCTTGCCGCCAAGATTCCAAATCGTGCTGCAAATACACCATCGAATTGGCCCCTCTCGCTGAACACAATTAGACAAGATCTTTTCCAGGTCATCAGTGTATGGAGATGGAAGCACTGAATCTCTCGAAACTGTCATTGTTGTGTCTAATTCCTGTCCCTGAAGCAACCTATTGCCTCACTCATGCCATTGGAATTAAGTCACGGACCTGACCTATCAGCCTGTGTGTGTGCATACAACAACTTCGCAACATCAGTCTTCCAATTCATATCATCTGACATTCTGAGCCCAATGATAAAAATGATGTCGAACCTTACTTGTTCAGTCACCCGATATTCCTTCCGAGCTGATGACATACATCCTCGGTACGTTCGCTTCAGCAACCTTCCTATGATGCCATCCAAATCGCCTATGGTACAAGACGCTTCGTCTCAGAAGTATATCATGTCGTCGCAGACCGCATTTTGCTCCTGCGATTCCGGGTTCCATGCCATGGCGCGTATGACAACGAGTTGCGAGGCACTATGTACGAATCATTAGAACGACCACCCGACAATTCCACGAACCTAAGGGCTTCGCTACTCGGCATGAAGCCGTGCTGCGCGTACGCCTGTCTTTTCCGGCTTTTATGTAACGGTAAATTCGTCGCCTCGATTGCTACTCTCCTGGAGCGCTTAGTGGCAACCATTTCGATTCATTTACCCAATGCTATCTGCAGACAGCCTCAGGCGTTGCCGTATACGCAGCCACGGAGATGCTCGAAGCCATCCTCCTCCATTCCGTCGGGAGAAACCGTAACAGTTCATAACCTTCGATGCTCAGAGTCTCGGTAGGAGCCGTGAGCACACAAAAGCTGAACGGCTCGTACTCGGCCTTCCTGACTGCTCCCCAGCCTACGATATCACATCAACCATGGCCGATGTACTTCCGCCAAATACATTGATATAATGTATGGTGAAACCCGAGAACCTTCAAACAGGCTGCGCGAGAAAGGGGCTGTCTTGCGATTCAATCTCCCAAAGCTACAATGACCTTGCATTGCGCCGCACACGCAAGGAATCGAAGACAAAATCCTGCACCTGCGACGGCGTCCCAGATCCACCCAGCTGTCATCTCAGAGTCCAGAGACAACCCCCTCCACCACCTTCCAGGCACATCGCTATCCTGGCCTTGCTCTGTCCACTTTGCTTCGCATGGTGGGCAAACGAAGGACTTCGGGGAAACATGCATCCAGCTTTGGCCTCTCTTCTTCGGTATACTCTACCCTGGTTGGCTAACAGCTGAACATTGTCGACTGTGTATGCTGCGAAGCGTACAGTTTCGGCAGACAAGTGCTCAACCGGCCAAGATGTAATGTACTTCGGAAGAGTAGAATTGAGGTGAAGCAGTCACAAATCGGCTCCTACTGCATCTTCCTTTTCATGGGCAGTGGTGAGACCGAACCGAAATCTCACTCCAATGCAAACGCCTTATCCGGACATGCCACCGACGCCGAGACTACCAGCCAAAAGGAGCATACTGGAGACTTATCTCCTCTTTCCAAATTACATGATAGTAGAGCTTCTCTGACCTCTGAAGGATCAGATTCAACCCCCGACGCTATCATAACCATAGGAGATTATGTTTCATGCGTCCTGTAAAACAGTCGGGCTCGATGTTCTGCACCTGAACCCACCTTCGCCAACCAACCGCCTACTCTTCGGAGTGATTGAGCCAGTCACAGCACGCTCTTTGCTTAGAGCAGGAAGCATTACTCCTCTCGTCAGTCCTCACGGTAACCCGCCTTCATTGAACTTCTTATGCAAAGATCCCTATCGGCAACGGATATACTGGGTCCAGACAAGCGGCCAGAATCGCGGAACTGTCTCCCATATGCCTTCCACCGGTGTGTGCAGGGTTTTGGGTTGAGCACGGACTTGGATATGGACGAATCATCGGGGTAAATGAAAGTAAAAGATGATACCATCGTTGTCAGGTTCTCGCTTTGCGCTCTCACAGCGAATCATGAGCCTCGGAATCGAGCATCGGGACGAGGTCAACAGCCAACATGCGCCGAAATAGACTGCATGTTTCCTCACGTCTACATACCCACCACATATTGTGGCAACCTAAGTCTGAGACTGCAGCCATGGGTGGTTTCGTCCAGTTTATCAGATCTATAGATTCTATTATCAACAGCGACAGAAAATGGGTGGAATATAACCATCCGAGGCTTGGACATGTTCCGAGAGAGGAACATACCGGTTATGAAGAAGGGTAAGCTCTACTCAAAAGCTGCTAAGCTTCATCTACTTCTGCACTGATCATTCATCTTTCTAATGGCTTTTTGGACAGCGCAGATGATTGCTCATTCTGTCACAAGGTTTTGACGAATTTATCCGCGATCCTGTTGACTGCCAGCACGTTAAGTCATCTTCTGCCTCACAAACACACCGGCATTAATGGGGACCATACGCCACCCCATAAGGCAATCAGGATCCAAGGTCACCATCTCCAACATATCATGCTGCTCTCCCTTCTCAAGGGGCACAAACGCTTGACCAAAATGGTTCAGGAAGCAGGAGGGCCGGTTACGGCGCTCTTGTGGTGGGTCAGCTGGCCCGGTTCTATGTCTGCGCCAGTGAGGGGCCTGCCCAGTTAAGTCTCTCTCTTTTCGACGAGGGCAGGATGGTTTTGAATCTAGAGCACGATCAGCACCTGATTGGTGCGCACTTCGCATAGATTAGGAATGAGTTCCCAGACGACGTATATGAGGCTATTGCTAATAATCTGGGTCTGCAGACAGCTGCCGTCCGGGCAACTGAGATACTGGATTTCATGCAAGAAAAAGCCTTTCCATCCTAGGATCGTCAGTTTGACATCCCCAGAGCAGATGCTGTTTACAAACCTAGGCGGGAAATTTTGCGGCTCCGGAGTATTTGGTCACTGAAGGTTCTATCGAGGGTTTTCCTGGACCGGTCTATTCAGAATAACTCGAATGGGCACAGTGCGCTGCAAGATGCTGTTGCAACCAACGATATTGTCAATATTCGAACCACTACCTGAGCTCGAGTCTGCGAAAAGCCCTTGCTCCAATAAGTTGGAGCCAATGTCCGAAAGAATGCTTGAGGCTTTCTGTAAAGTTGATCTTCAACTGAGTTATAAAGATGTTGCGGAGCAATATATACCAGTTATCCTCAGCGAAGACGCACTGATCAGACAAGCGATAAGCCACACGAAGCATGGAGCACTCAACAGAGTAATTAGTAACACATTATATCTAGACAGCGAACTGGGCGAGGGTGAGACAGACGATGAGCAGAAGAAGTATATCACATCCCGGTGCTGCTGAAGTGCTCGAAAAGGTTATAAGGCCTTTACGCGTGCTCAAGCACCACAGCAATGACACTGGGATCCTCTTTATCCTCCTCTATTTTATCCACTGATACAAATATCGACAATAATATCGACACTTTCAATAGAGAAGAATAGTCAGACATGCGAGATGACCGGAAATCCATGGCTAATCACTCATACATACCATCCATTGAACGCCTTCATCACGACGAATCGGTTTCCATACATTCTCTCAACCAGAGCACAGTCAACATTGCTAGATCAATTACCTCTCTACCCACCACCTCCCCTGTCACGAGATCTCATGGTGCTCTTCTTTCCCCCAACTCCGCTACTTCGCTCCTCATAGTGATCAACGCCAATGCCTACCCTTCTGATGGTCCTCTATCACCGCGGAGCTGATAAAGCTTGACTCCGAAATTCAGATACGTCCAGGGGAAGCAGTACCGAGAGATATCCAACACATATTCTTGTTCCAATCGACTGACACTTTGCAAAACTTATACCTCATCCGCCATGTATGCACCACTCTCGCACACGCGAACTTCTATACCAGTGTGATGACTACGATTTTGTGTATTACATTCCTGTTGTGACCAGCACGACATATGGTCGCATAGTGTTCGTGGCAGTTGCTGGACCTGCAGGGGCCGGTCGCACACCTTTGCCGGAACTCCTAGATCGTCTATTTACTGATGATTCTTTGATCATGGAAGAATGCTCTAGTCGCTGGTCATGTCACCGTTAAACATCAAAGCAGACTCCGCCATCCCAGACTATGGGGTCTCTCTAGCAAGGTCGACCCCAAAATCGCAAGCGGATTTTGCGCGATATCCTTCCATATGGCGGATTTGACCGCCCTTGCTGAACCACAGCCTGCGGATTTGGGCTTCATATCCTGGTCCACGGTCTCGGCACGTACGTGGTCAGAAAAGAGCATGAGGGGTCTCTAAGGTCTTCCTCTGGTGGCTATATACCGGCTGAGTCAAGTTTCCTCTCGCGCCCTTGATGGATCAAGGCGCCGTGTTTCATGAACTTGTCCGGCGCGGTTATATCTACTCGCTTTCACCACACACATCGAGAGTTTAAGTCTTAGCCAGCGCGAAGATCCATTCCTCACAGGCCTCATCTTATAGGTCACGAGCCCCATTGCTGGTGTGTGTGTGTGTGTGTGTGGGTGTTGAACCTCCATCCATAGATCCTTTTGAGGACACCCGCTTTGCTTTGACATGCGTCGTTCCTTTCATGACCACATGGCTTTCGCCACTGAAGCCCCCAACCGGTTGATCTCATAGAAAGAAAACAGTTCGCAGGATCTCCCACTCTGCACACAGTACAACCTCAAACCGAATCCGAAGCCACGACCCGACTAGTCCCCTTAGCATATCGCATACGGATGTGGTCTCTACTAAGCTACTCAGCACCTCCGCACCTATCTTCGATCCTTCTCATATCATGTCTGTATGATACGAAGAAATGGGGAATGTCGAATTCAATGTACTCGGCTGGAAATAGTGTTCGTGGGGTATGGAAGCCGTTTGCACAAGAGCAACGTCAAGTGAAGTGACAGACACCCTGATGATGGTCTAGAGGGGTGAGGGCCACAGACGATACACAAGATATCTGGATCAAACCAACATCCAATTTGACCAGGTTGCATTTTCTCATAAAGAGACCATCGAGCCGTGCAATTGTCCCCGTCTAATGCCATTAGCGCTCATCGCCCGACACGAGTACTACTACGCGACCTCTCTGGCACCGCTTGTGGTCGAGACTGCGCGGAATGACCCGCAGATGAAGGATGTGCTGTCCTGGGTATTAACGATGGGAGAGAGCTGTCCATTTCCTCTACTTGCTGTCTTGTTACAACCGACAGATATGGATACGTACCCCAGCCATATCTCATCCTTCCTGATCGAGAGATCTTGTGATCTATCTATAATGGGATGCCCTACATGTCATCTTGTTGAATAACTAGCAGACTACTACGTCTGTGACAGTCTGTTGCTGGGATGGACCCTGGAGTCACAACCTTTTTTTTTTCGTCTTATTCTGAGTCTTTCCGAACTGCCGTTCTGTTGTACCCTTACTATCTCACTTGTCGTGTTGCTCCAAGAGATCACACTACAAATACCAGGTCTACTCTATCCTGGCTGATTGATAGTCATGACTCGAGGGTCGACTCATGTACTTCACTAACTAAGGTACCAGAGAGACGTGACTTCCCTGACAAAATTGCTTGAGATAATTTAGTTTGATGGTTTGGATTTCAATCAATGTATCTAGCTAGCTATACTAAACCAATACTAGTTATTAACAAAGAGTACTAGACAAGAGATAGACTCAACACAGTCAAGCCTATCCAAAAAGATCTTTTTCCTTTTTTTATCTTCCACTTCCACCCAAATAATCAAACTGCCTGCACAGCAAAAACAAATACACATGACAGCGACAATAATAATAGCACAATGCCCTCCCATCACTCACTGAGGTGACAGAGAGTAATCTAACCCAAAAGCCCCCCAGTAAGAGACCCACTACCACCACCGCTCAACAACTCGCCCACAAGCGGGACCTTGGAGAGCGGGTTATCATTCACAATATGCGAAGACGAGGACGAAGGTGCAGAGCTGGGCGTGGATGCGGTGTTCTCGGCCGTAGAGCTAGGAGTAGAAGCAGAGGAGGGCTCAGTGTCTGCCACCTTCTTCTCGGCTTGGGGGGTAGTCTTGGACGCGCTGGGCTTGGAGCTAGTGGCAGAGGGGGTTTTGCTGTTGTTGTCTGCGTCCTGTTGCTTTTGTTTCTCCTCGTTGTCTATTTGGTCGAGCATTTTGCTGGCGGACTAGTTTTTGTGTCCATGTTAGTACTTATGTATGTGGGAAGGTGTTGTGTAGGGTGTTTGAGTAGGAAGGGTGTGTCTGGATTACCTCGAGGGATTGTTCGGCGACTTGTTCGGCGAGGCTGCCGTCTATTTCGTTACCGTTCGAGTCGTCGCGCTTGACGGGCATGGCCGTGACCATTAAGGCCAGGAAGAGGCAGAGGACGAAGATTGAAAGGCTGAGACGGGCCATTGTGATGTTTGTGTAAGGATTGGGGTGGTTTGTGTGGGAAAGGAGAATAGATCGAGAATTGAAGTGTGATAAAGAGTGGACAGGCGTGATAGATGAATGTAGATCGATCTATAGCCAAGTGATATGCAGACTGCAGATACAAGTATAAGAAAAGAAGAAGATGATGAGACAAACGACCAGACCAGAGATGAATCCGAATGCTCGCCTGGTGTGCTACCGAGCCGACCTCGTGGGCATTTTTATATCTGTCCTTGGCTCCTAGGTACACGATAAGTTGTGTGTAACATTCCCTTGGTCGGGATGGCGAACGAAGGGCCGCGCTCCTTCGCGATATACCAAAACATAGATGATCCGCGTGGTTCATATTTGGGGAATTCAAGGGCTTGCTTGATGGTGGCTCTTGTTTGGCTGTTCATCCCGTGGCGCAATGGAATTGTACCTTGATGGACGCAAGGGGTGCTCAGGGCGGCACATCCTCGTGCAGGAGGGTGGAGGGATAAAGCTTGATACGTACGTGGATCGGCAAATCGGCAGGAGGAAGGGCACATTCCGGGAGGCAAGAGTTTTACACAATTGTCTGAATTGCCCTTGGTTTATTGCGCGGCATGGTTTACTTTCCCAGCCGTTCAGCGGGAGGGCTGCGTGTGCGTCCAGGATGCATGCCTGACAGCTAACGCGTCTGTTTCACATCAACAGGAGGGTTCTTTGGTGAACGATGGGAGTGACTCTAGCTTCAGACAGATTGCATTCAATAAAGGGCGTTGTCCTAGTAGCACAAATTTCATGGTGGAATAATCAAGGTGAGGGTTGCTCAATAGTCGCGTACTTGCTATTGCCAGGAGGTTCGAAACGATTTGCAATTAAGTGCCGAACTACAAACATCAACCAAAGCCTTTTTCTTGCATACTCTAGTTCTTACTGATTAATACATCAGCTGGCTGATGCCGACTGGCCATCCAATTAGCAATAGCGCTCAATGGCTGCAGGTGAGAATGGGACGTTCCAAATGGTGAACAGAACGTAGATATGGTCTATCATGCTTATATGTATCCATATACTAATAAAGGCTATATAATTGCTGCACTCGAGAAGAGATTGCCCCTTGATACCTTAACAACAAAAAAAGAGATCTTGTTTATCCACAGAACAAACTCTGTTGCCAATCATTCCAATTGTCTCACGCTGCGGCCGTCCCCTCCGCACCCAGTGACTTTCAGTATAGTTGTTGGGGTAATGCCACGAATAAAAGACTTATATTCAAGATGGCGCAATAATTGTACAAAAGTAAAGCGTGTGGACCTTCTATCTAGATCGGTATATCCTTTTGCTAACTATCAGATTCAGTAGTTCTGTCTTCATATTAGCTCATGAATAACGGAATGGTGTCAACCCAGTATGAATCCTATTAAGCTCTATGCCGCTCGGAGCTGACGCAGATGCACCAGGTATTAAGCTCATAGCTGATATCTCTTCCAATAATACAAGATATCATAATGCAAGTATTCAACAGCCCCCGCGGTAGTGACGGATCGACTCTGAATGTCGCCATTCGCCGGGTCCAACATTATCTGCCTTGGAGTATATAGTGTGCCTTAGGTATACTTATCATCAACGCAGCTTTTAATAATGGCTAGACGACCTCGCAAAGCACGAGATTCCCAGTAACACAATTGACAATAACCTAACCCCCTTCGTAAGCAATCAAAATAAAGTGAACAGATCTCTGGGATGCTCACCCATCAACAACACTCAGCGCAAGATTTGTGGATGAAAGCGGGCTTTCCCCCTTCACATAGCGCTTACGGTAGCAATAATTGTGCTTATATCCCCCACAGCCCCCAGAATGGTCATGAGCCCAGGTTGCGATTGTTGCAACCCAGAAAACAGTCGTGAAGGCATTCGCCGCGACGAGGATCCAGAATTTGTAGGCGTATCGGGCTATCGAGGAACCGGTTGCGATGAACACGGCGACAATGATGGTGGCGACAGCCTAGATAGAGAAGAAATGAGACAGAAATATACGTGGGACAATAGAAGAAGAGATTGAATAACCTACTGTGAAAATTGCTAGACCGGGTGCAGTTGTTGAGGCATGAGACGAGAGAAGTGCGGCGGAGCAACCGATAACCACGATAGCAATCAGGGACTGCAGAGCATGAATGATAAGTCTTGCAAGATGGACGGTCTGCATGTTTTGCTATACTGAAATAGATAAATAAGGCCGGGGGTTGAATCTTCAAAAATAACGTCGATGCAATGCCGTCGAGGTTCTAAAGAGTGGTGTAGCCACTTGCCTATCTTAAGTAGCCCGGCAGTCCCTCGCTACACGATTTCATGGCACACAGAACTGCCGGTAAATTAGGCTGCCTATCATGCCTTTATTTTTAGTATTTTAGTTCATCAGATAATACTGATTCGGTAGTGTCTACGAAGTACACGTCCAGTCTGTTTACCGAACCACGGCTTGGGACAGGGTAAATGCCGCTCACGTGCACCGATTCGGCATGTTGAGAAGGACTCCCAAGACGTGAAAATCGCCGTTAAGATCATTGACTGTTTACTAAGAATTGCTTTGTTCTTGTAATTTAACTCTCCCATTCAGTTCCTCGCAGCCGCTGCATAAGATATTCCACCTCAACCCGCCTCACCAAAGGAAAGACCAGCCCCTACAATGTTGAACAGAGTTA
This sequence comes from Aspergillus brasiliensis CBS 101740, assembly GCF_001889945.1. Lineage (NCBI taxonomy): Eukaryota > Fungi > Ascomycota > Eurotiomycetes > Eurotiales > Aspergillaceae > Aspergillus > Aspergillus brasiliensis. The sequence continues at coordinate 1,766,749 of NW_027137448.1, read as the reverse complement.
GTCACTCCAATGGAAAATCCACAACCATCCAATCTAGTGTGACCACCTACCCAATATAAAGTAGACACCGCGTCAGCAGCAATCTTCCTACAATGTGCCGCCGGAACCACAGAGACCGTTCCATAAGTCGTAGCCTTGAGCCTCAAGCGTTCCACAACGCCATCTTCCATACACCTCTGATCAAGTGCGGCGGATAGACCCCGGAGATCACGTCTCCGGATGAGATCTATGAACGTAGTCGGCTCGGACTGAAAGATCGCCTCTGCACTAAACTTACCCAGGTGGATCCGTTGCGACAGCGATTGCAGACAAGCAATGTCACACGTCGCCGTCGACCCGGGATTCGTGTCCACCAAACCCGGCAGGCAATCCTTCTGGCCACAAATCAACGGTACGATCGTATTGATATATCTAAGCTTAAGATCGTGGTTTATGTTCACGTCATTTTCATGGAGTATAGACGGGTATTCCGGCGGATGCAGAATCGGATTTCGGACCGCATCTGGGAAAAAAGGACACTGGTCCTGGGACTCGAACCGTCCGAGCTGGGAGTGAAGGCGCTCTTGCTCCTGAAGAAGAAAGTCTAATAGACTGAGATTGCTATTGGGGATGGCGATGGCGCCGGGAATATAGATATGTTTGTTGAGTGGGTACTGGGACCTTTCGATAAGGCGGAATATGATTGTGTCTTCAAGGCGTCTAGGAGCGGGAGGGTTAGCTTTGGAGCCAGTCAACTAATATTCTGCCAGCGAAACACTATATAGCAGCATGGCGCAGCAGGAGAATCACTGCTCACAAGAAGATTGGATATAGAATCAAACAGACTGGGGATGTCTGGTGGCTCACATCAATCGTGAACGGATGAGCTGTAGATCGAGTGTTTTGTGAGCATTAGAGGGGCTGGCGGTAGCTCCATCCATTTTTTGTGGAAGTACTTTATCTTGGCCCTTATACCAATGGCCATGACCCGAAAGATATCTGCAACGCCTAGTATATAGTAGTAAACCCGCAAGTGAATTATACCAATACCGAGTAGTCTCTACAGTGGGGACGGAACTCTCACTTGCGGTTCCGCTCACGTGGACGGCATTCAATCGATCTCCCTGTCCATCACAGTTCAATCACCTGCCTCTTGTTACACCATGCACTGAGTTTTCACAGTTCTAGTAGACCTTGCCATGATGAATCACAGCTTCCTGGGGTCTGAACCGCGCTCCAAGAATGCCTGTGACCCCTGTCGGTGAGTGAGACCGCTGTGCACATGCAACAGCGGAGAGCTGATCAATATGTCTAAAGCCGAAAGAAAACCAAATGCCCTGGGGAACAACCATCATGCTCATTCTGCCAACGACTAAATCAGAAATGCACCTATTCACAAAAGTTCAAGCCAAAAGCAAAGAGAATCCACAAAGTACATAACCCACATGTGCGTTTGTATACTCGTGGCCCGCCGAGGGCACCGTCATTGACCCGGTTTTCCATGATAACTAGGCCGTTCACCATGACTCTCAGGGTCAGATTAGTCGACTGGAAGCCCAAGTAAATCAGATCAATAGTACTCTCCAGTGAGCCAACCAAACCTCGTATATATGTCATCTCGCTTTCTGACACCATCATAGGGCTCTCACCAGACCATCAAGAATCGATCCGAGTATGGCTGCGCGAGACCCTGAGCCAGAAACAGACCAACGATCCGTCCACGCAGCACTTAATCCTAATGCATCAATAAATAGCTATTCAAGACCAGGGCTTAGCCCGTTGTTTGGGTAAGAACTGAAATAGGTCACTGTTGGTGGATAGCACACTAACAATCAGCAGCCGGCACCCCTCTCCAGAGCTTATGTCGCAACTCATCGAAGTATACAAGTCCGAAATACATTTCCAACCGTTTCCATTGTTCAATGTTGCTTTACTGCGGTCTCAGTGGCCCCAGTGGCCTCATTACTTGCTGCAAAGCTTCCTGGCAGCCACGTTGACTTTCGCAGACGCTTCTTTTCACAATAGCACCGGACCTTGGCCAATCGATAGCTTCATTCAAGGGGCTCGAGCAGCGGTTATTCCACTCGCAGCAGATGGCACAGTGTCAGTGCCAATCCTCATGTCTTTATGTTTATTAACACTATGCGATATCTTCGGTGGGTCTCTCAGTTCTGATCTTTTCCCTCGCACCATTCTTACCCTGTGTCCTCGGATTCTCAGCGAAAAATGAGCGTCGCGTATCGATGAATATCTGTATAGCCACGAATCTGGTAAATGAACTGGGACGTAACGCAAAGTCTACAGACCAAAGAAGTCCAGATTTGAGAGAAGAAGAGGCCAGATGTTGTTGGAATGTCTTTCTCTTTGAGAGAGCCTTCACTCGAGGTCCATGGACTCTACACCCGAACACATCAACGATGGTGAATCTCCCGGACGTTGCGAGCCCTAAGCTGCCGCGCGTCATACACCGTTCCCAATTGGCACCTCCCCCAATTACAAACCCAGATTCGAACATCTTTGTGTCCTGTCTGCATCTCTTCTCCATCTGGGGGAAGATTCTTGAGTATACTTCGCAGGCGCAGTCCGGCCAGCCAGAGGAAGCATGGCTGGCCTCTTCAACGTATTCTACTCTGGGGATGGAGTTCTACCAGTTCGAGACAAGCCTTGCACAAATTCACCGGTTCGAAAATGTGGGACTCAACAGCCGGTCATCGGAAGAGGTCTCCCAGCATATGGAGTACTGGTCCTCCTGGTTATTGCTACAGACCACGTTCCACACAGGACATGCTCTCTTGAACCATCCCCTTCTTCACGCTCTTGCCGACTCTCGTCCTGTGAACGAGCGTCCCACCTTCAAACCACCGTCCTTCCTCCAGCAGACGGTTGACCAGGCGCTCCTACACGCGGGCTGGACATCTCGACTCATCCGTGCCGCAGGAGACATGGGCATCCGAATTAACAATCCAATCATTGCCCATCAAGTGATCGTCAGCGCTACAGTCCACTGGATTTTCTCATTTGCTACCGACCCCACAATCGCTGCGAGGGCAATGTCCGACCTGGACCAATGCTATCAATTTATCTCTAATATCGCTACCCGCTGGCCCCGGTTCGCTCAGAAGGTGAGAGTGTCTCTTCATCACAAGCACGCCTTCCACCCCTCCCTTCTTTGTTGAAGACCATCTCGCTGTCTCAAATTTACAATTTTCTAATCACCCAGCAAAAACAGGCCACTGCACTCAGCCACTTACAAACCATCGCAAGACAAACACGCGGGGTCCTAGGCCCGCGCGGCCTCTCAGCGCCGATTTCCTCGCTGCTATGGAATCTGATCGATCCGCACGCGACAGACATAGACTTCACCGTATGCTCGACATTAAATCCCAGTGGAGATAGGGTCCCCACCAAACATCTAGCCCAGTTGCATGAGCGCTCTCATTCGACGAGTAGTACTACCCAGCGAACAAGCGAGGAAGTTTCGCCAGACGCAGAAGAGCAGCAGAGCCTGGCTTCCGTAAATTTCATGCAATATCCGGGGGGGTTTCTCATGGACGAGGAGCTGATCTCGGCTGAGAATCATCTATCGGAGTCATTTGATTTCCAATTCCTGGGTGGTTTTGGGAATCTGGGTGGGCTTTAAAAAAAAAAAAAAGAGAGGCATGGATGTCGAGGACGAACAATTTTTACTACTTCAACTACACTGTAATATGTCGGTATATGTAGGGGAGGAAAAAGAAGTAGAAGAAGAAGAAGAAAATGGGTACGATCTTTGAAGGCTGGTTGGTTAGTCTGCATCGTAGAGTAATTGAAGGTTCTAAAGTAAGCACAACTAACTACCATTTAGATGTTAATAAAAATCATTTTATTTGATGCAGTGTGAGAGGACGTGTAGAGATGAGAGATCCATTGCGACTGAACTGATAGAACCAAAGTCACAACGACAAACGTGAGCATGGTGCATGGGGAGAAAAGCTATGAATGACACAGAAGAGAGAAACCAGTAGAGTTTCCCAGTGGTTAACGTGCGATTGACCAATATATTACCAACCGTTATCATCCCTATGGTAGTTTCCCGTCCACTGAAGCATTTCAAAAAGATCCGATGCTGTGGCATTTCCACCGGGAACTCCAAAAGCTATCTGTTATCTGCGCAAGAGAAAGCGCCATGAGCACTCTTCGCGCTAAGGGAGATATTTTTCCCTGTCGCCCAAAGGCCCATTCCACACTATCCCATCGGATATTAGTCAAAAGTCTCCCCTCAATGGCTTAAGTTCCCCTTTTGCAGGAAATTTTCACTTACTATAAAACAGCAGAGAAGGACAAGGAAGACGTTCAGACCCGCCAGAGCAATTTGTTTCGCAGACCGAAGCTCCCGGTTCATATGTAGCCAGAATAAGCCCTCCAGTCCGAATGAAAACCAGCTGCCAAAAGCTGCAGCCAGCAGATTCAGAAGATCGTTAAACACAGGGATGGCGTTGGCGATGACCCAGGCGATTGTCCACAAGACCAGCACGATGATCACCCAGGTGCCATAGGAGACCAGGGTTCTTTCATTCATCCTCCTGGTGCCCCGGAACAACCGTACGTAGATTGTCTTTGCGCCGACGTGGCCAATAATGACCCCTGCAATGACAATAGTGCCGACCGCGACGCCAAAGGCGACTTTGGCGACGACTGGGCTGGTGCTGAGAAGCGCGGGGCTTTTGACCCCGGCGCCTGCATATCGATAGATAACCACGGCGGCGACAAGGTACAGCGAGGTGTCAGTGACCTGAAGAGCGACTAGTGCCTTGGTGAAGTCCTTGGGCTCTGCAAGCTCCGATTGGAAGCTAAAAAATGCGAGGTGGCCGGCAAAGGAGATGATGATGTTGAGCGCAGCCGAAAAGCCCGACAGGAGGGTAGGGTGGCCGATAGCATACGCTCTTGGATCTGGGGCCTCAATGCCAATAGCGACGACCGTAATCATCACGGCAATTACGATGGATAACGAAGCTTGTGTTTCAAATCAGCCACAGGTAGAGTTATATATATATATATATATGGTAAAACGCAGGCCTCCGTTCTTACATATTATTCCTAGATATGAAACTTCCTGTAGACGTCTTGACAGGGTCAGAACGAAGGTTAGAACGGTTCCCGCCAGGCAGAATAGGATCGTGCATGCAGCATGGTTCGTTAGGGTATTCATCATGATCGAAAAGGTCAAGATATGGGCACCCATCAGGAAGACGAAAAAGATTATCTGCGCGATGGTGATGATTTCTCGACCCCAGGCGCCGAACAGGATCTCTGCTGCATCGGACATGTTGTGGATCTGAGGATGGCGCACTTTGAATTGCCCAAGCACGTACCCGGTATACGTGGTCAGGGCTCCAATGGCAACAATCAGGATACAGCCACTGGCTATGTTAGCAAAATGGCTATCAGGCGCGTGTTTGATACTCCCAAGAGTATCGGTGAAGCGTACGGGACAAATCCCAATGTCGCCATGGATGACGGGAGTGAAAGGACCCCTAAGGAGACTGACTGAGCTATCATCACTGTGATATGTTTAGCTGCGATCAGGGAGTCATATTGACTTGGTTCGTTAGGTACATACATATAGCACAGTGCCTGGTTTCCGTCATTACTTTCCGTGACTATATCATCGTGCACACAAACAGAGAAGAGAGAGAGAGAGAGAAAGAGAACACACCACCACTGCATACTCCGGTATTGTATCTGGGCACCTTCTTCGCCTATGAACGGGTCTTGCAGACCCGAGGGTGGCATTATATCTCTGATCGACTCGCTATCATATCGATCAGGACAGCGGGATTGGTACTGTGTCTGACCTTCGACGATTGAAATCCTCTCGTCGACGTCGTCCTGGTTCGTCTTTTTGTCGGTAATGGCCATCATTTTACTGGTATACATGAAGTAGAGAGCGCTAGGAGGGTTTCAAACGATCCAAGAGTGGTAAAGAGATAGTAGTTAAAGATAATCTTCGGCACTTAATATCAGCGTCTCAGTCCACACCTCCTCTCAAACCCCCAGGGGTACTTTAATAAGAAAACAGTCTTCGTCTCTTATCTTTTTTTTATTCTATTTTTATTTTCCGTATCGGAGAATATGGTAACCCCAGGCTTCGCCTCCACTTCCCCGCAAGCCACGGGGAAAGCGAGATAAAACCATGCGCTGCCAATGGTTCACAGGAGGCTGCTCATCCTAGCGGACACGGCGAGATACCGTATGCACAGTCCAGGACCAGAATAGATGTTCTGGTGACAATCCCCCACCTCGACTAGCCAATGGATCCAGCGCGATGGCAATATCAACATCTCCGGATTTGCATGGACGGGCAACGAATGCCCGCTCACGTGGACGGAAGGAGTGCATCCAAATCCAAATGTGTGTATCTCCTGTCTTCTATGGCCAGTATCAGCATTTTCGGCCGACGATTGATGATAATGAGCTCCGTAATCATCTGTCCAATTGGGACTGTGATGCCGGGGAGGCGAACAACACCAGACCCGTTATCGTCAGGCGAGTGGTCCAAGATATTTTGGGGGTGGTGTGTGGGAGATCAATGCACTGGTGGGTACTATAATCTATGATCTGGAAGTAGCAGACTGAAGCCAAGTAAGTGGCACCACTGAGCTAGGGTAAGATTTTGTTTCGAGATCTTAATAGTAGGGGCCCGTTTATAATTTTTAGATCACAGTTGCTTAATCTTGGAGAAAAATCGACTACGGACTCTCGACTTAATATTCCAACTCACAGTTTACGCAATAGCATCAATATGTTCAAGTGCCACTTCTTTGCATGTTCCACTGGACTGTCTCTTCCGGATTTCACTGACAATTCACCAACCTTCCATGCACGATTATGTTGTAGGAAGCAAGCCAGTCTGAAGTGAATTCAATTTGAACCCTTTTGATCAACAGCTCCTTCTCAATAGTCACCCCCTGGCAGACAAATAGATAGTTGATCGGCTTGAAGCAGCAATGTCACTGCATGCAGTACAAGAGAAGATATCATTTGGAACTCGCTGGAGAACTGGGCGGAGGCGTGGATGATGAGACTGACGCAGCAAGATTTTCTAAACCGGGGCGGCTTACCACTTGAGGGGGACAATGAATTCGAGCATGAATATAATACAGCAATGGCCTCTTCTTCCCCAGCCAATCAGTAGAGGAATGGTATGAATGCCCTTACTGCTTTTTCACGGTCTCGGTTGATTGCATGCAATACGTATGGACCCAGCACGTCCTCAGCGATACTGGCCGTATGTCTGTGTCTTCCCAGAATGCCCATCGCCTCTTCGTTTATATGAATCACAACTGAAATGGTTCTCTCACTGCCAATATCATCTCTCGAAGTTGGACACGATTAATGTACTAGATTGTCCTTTGTGCGAGCTGAGCATGAGCATTGACTGATTCTGGGAGAGTCACGTTTGCGAACATTCTCGAAATACTGGCACTATTTGCAGTGCGTCCACATCAGCTAGTCGATAATCCAAGAGAGCCTATTGCCTGTGGATACAGAGAGTATTCGCCTTATCGCTTCTTTGGGGACGTACCTGGACGATTTCGGCGGCAACCATAAAGAGCTGCTTGTGAAAACACCAGAAGCAGCAGATCCCACGTCTTCTGGCGAAGATGCAGCAGCGGAAGCTCAATCTTCGAAACTTATTTGATGGAGATGTTGTCAATGTGGAGATTCACGGAATGCCGATACAGAAGCCACTGGGTGCCTTTCTTGTAATCATTTTCGCTGTACAAATTGTCGGTCCATTTCAGACAGTGCCTGATATTTCGCATGTATGCATGCAGTTACAGTTTCTTATGTCATTGTGGTTATAGCAGATGAATGTGAACTGAACTACTTGAAACAAGAGGAAATTCTAAGGCATGTTTTTATTCATAATATCTTTCAACTGTGATCGACACAAGTTGACCATGCAGCTCAATCTACTTTGCATGACCAGGCCAATTCTTTCTGAATAGAATGTACCTCCCTACTTTGACACGTACCACCCCATACAATAAACAGGCGGCCGCAACACGAGGGAGAGATTTAAGGAACATATATAAGTCCAAAGAATCCGTTCACTCTTGGCACGATTTTGACCTCGACGAATCATGGGGATACGACGGACAAGGCTTCGAATGTGCCGACTCCTTTCTCTTCTATCCTTCCATCCTTCTTCCTCTTCCTTGTTATAGACCTGTAGTTAGTTTGAACATTTCAATAATTTGAGCAATAATGCATGACTAGCTAAGGAAGCTCATTTTCTTCCTTTTGCCAATCAAATCATATCATATCATATGCAATCCAATCCAATCTCAAAATCAGATAGGATGAACAGAAAAATAGATAGAAATCTTGGTATGGTGTATGCTCAAAGCGAACCCAAACGACCTCGTTCAATAGTAGTCAGGCAATGGGATTAGAACGAGCATATGCAATCACTCTCGGTCTCGAAGCTAAAATTTGCTAGTGGAATAGAGCATTCATCCATCAACAAGGGTATGTTGGAGACCTTTGAATATTGAAAAGAAAAAAAAGAAAAAGGAAGGGAAAAAAAGGAGCGACGCGAAAATTTATTTATGCCGGGCGGTGGAGTGAGGTTGCTTAGTAAGATGGTGCTGTAGTTGACTAGGGGCCCCACTGAGTGGAGTGGTTAGTAGTTATCTTATCCCCAGCCACCGGGTTTATTGACATCGCGGTTTCGAAGGAAGCATCTGAAATGAGTATCTGAAATGTGAGACTTGTGAGACTTAGTCTTCTGATAGATGCTTTTGCTGATTTGGGATGTTCTGGTTCGTATACCGTAGTGCTTGGCTGCTGTTTTGGGAAGGTTTGCTACAGCAAGTGGAGGATCTGGGTATTGCATTGTATGCTATGTGGGTGATGGGGAATTGGTAACTAAATGGAATATAGAAACTGCATTACTATTCATGTATCATTCTCAGAGCGAGCTACGCCCTTAGAAACGCGCTAGAACCCTCTCCTGCGTATCGCCCAATGCCCATGAGTCGCTGTGGTTCTTGCTCTGCACGGACTTGGCCTGCTCCGCCGTGAAGCCCTTGGCTTCCACGGCCGGGTTATAGCCAAGCCCGGAAATCTTAGCAACGACATCGGATGGCACGGGTGTGGCAACCTTGCCATCTGCGCGCTTGTATACCGTCACCACAACCGCACCGCCCAAGCCCAAGTTGTGCTGAAGTGCAGCATCCGTTCCCTTGATCAGGCGGTTGTTAGCCCAGCCGCGCAAATGCCAGACCAGCTCTGCGCATTGCGCCAGACCCGTGGCGCCCAGCGGGTGACCCTTGGAGATGAGCCCGCCCGAGGGGTTGATCACCATCTTGCCTCCGTAGGTGATGTCTCCCTTGCGGACCATCTCGTGGGCCTTTCCGGGCTCGGAAAGCTCTAGAGCATCGATGGTGATCATTTCGTTGGCGGAGAAGCAGTCGTGCAGCTCGCACACCTTGATGTCCTTCACGTTGACGCCCGCTTCTGCGGTCGCGGCGCGACATGCTCCGCGGGACATACCGAAGCCCATCAAGTCGATGGAACTGCGGTTGTAGAGCGTGCTGTTGTCCGTAGCGAGCTGCTGGCCAGCGATGAGCACGGCCTGATCCTTGAGATGCGGGCGCGCATCGAGGAACGCCTGGGAAACAATGACGGCGGCAGCAGCTCCATCCGAGGTCGGGCAACACTGCAGCTTAGTGAGAGGTTCATGGATCTTGGGTGCCTTGAGAATCTGCTCGAGTGTGTATTCATCTTGGAATTGAGAATATGGGTTGCGCTTCGAGTGCTCGTGGTTGATCCGGGCAATCTCGGCAAAGTCTTCCGTTTTGGCACCGTATCTAGTCCTTGTTAGTACATCTACACGGACGGCGTAGGTCTCGACTTACTTCTCCATATATTCACGCCCAGCATTGCCAAACATTTGTGCAGCGCCAGGAGCATTGGTGACTCCTCTGGTTTCCGCCATCATGGTACCGAACAAGCCCGTGGGGTTGGCACGATCGTTATAGACCGACTGCAGACTTCCAGGGCTCATTTTCTCGAAACCAACGACCAGAACACAATCGGCAGCTCCATGAGAGACCATGGTCCGGGCCATGGCCAGCCCGGTGGAGCCGGTGGAGCAGTTGTTGTTGACATTGTAGATGGGGATCTGGGTCAGACCGAACTGATAGAACACGCGCTGACCGCAAGTGCTGTCACCGTAGACGTAGCAGGCGACACCTTGCTCGACGTCGTCGTAGTTGATGTGAGCATCTAGCATGGCCTTGACACCAGCTTCAAATCCAAGCTCGTGGTAATCGACCTTGCCTCGTGGTTTAATGAACTTGGTCATTCCCACGCCAAGGACGTAGGCCGGACCTGATGGCTTCTTCCCCATAGTGAGTTTCGTAATTGTTCGTGACTGTTCGTTAAGTTGGTCGTGAGAGATGCTGCAAGTTTGCAGAAAGATTCGTCAATGTATGTTTTGTCAGTGAGTTAGTGAGTATAAGACTAGAGTACGGGTGCAACGTTAAAATAACCCCTGAAGCACATGGGGATAGCAGCGGAGATAAACTGAAGACTGTTGAATGCGGAGAGGCCCCTGCGGGGAACCGTACCGACCGAGGTCCCGAGGATAAGCTGACCCCAGTTGTTCATGCACAACGACTGCATTGTGCTCTTATGCAATATGGATGATAGCTCCTGACCAACATTTCTTCAAGTAGCACAGTATCTACCTACTCTCCAGTTTTGGGTTGGAGATGGTGGACACCGCCAGATGTTCATCATCCAGTCGACCCCACGTGAAGTGTCCGAGCCGAGTCAAACCACCAACGATGTCCATTCCGAGGATGTCAAAGGCTGAGATGAGCTGACAGGCTGCCAGACAAGTCCTGAGTGTGAGGAAATATTATTATCGTGAAATATTTCTCCCCTTGCAAGAAGAAGTAGCGCTGTTTTCCTGGCGGGCTCTATGGCGGACTCGTAGTACTGCACAACATCAAAGTATATACTGACAACCCGACATGCACTGGGCACCCACACATCCCTGACAACTAACTTGATGTCCACGAACTGCCTGCTGATTCACCACGAAAGAAATGCTGTGTACTACAATGTATGGCCAATACGGTAGCTACCGCCATATGTGGGGTATTGATGAGATGCTGAGATCGACCGAATCCTGATCCATGCATATCAGCCATCCCGGGGACGGCCTCCCGTGGCTCAACAATAAGTTTCGACCAACAATGGAACCCAAGGTTAGTCCACTCAACGCTGGAAACGCATCAGCAGGACGCGGTTTATCACTCGATGAGCCAATGGCTTTGATACAATAATCGATCGAGAACAATCTAACTGGAACCAGGTCATGCCAGTTCTGGCAATATTACGACACCATTCTCAGAACGGGTGGCACTGGCACGCAAGACCATGGTTGTACATCATCGTCCTTATCTTTCCCAGAGATGACTGGGGAATGTTAGTGCGCTCGTACCGCGGTATGTCAGTGTTCCTTTGGCCACATGTTGGAGCTTGATTCTCTGCCACTGAGGATTTCCGGAACTAGATTAAGAGCAACAGGAGGATGCCACATAGTAGGAATAGATACGTCCATCATAGGAAAATGACTTATCCCGCCCGCTTTGCATGTGAAATGCCTTGCGACTGTAACTGTGCAGTACTAGTAGTATACCCCTCAGAACCGTCTCTGGCCACTCGTAGCATTGATGTTACCAACTGCTTCTATTAGTGTCAAGCAAGACATGCCCCGGTCTAGCTGGCCCGACACTCAATGCTGGAGAGGAGAGCTGCGGAATGCCATGATTGGAGGTGAGCAGAGAGATGTACCTGGCTTCCACAGCCATATCCAGTTCCAGACGCAGCCCGCCCTCCTCGTCCATCTGCCCGTCCGCCGGGGAGGAGCCAATGACTGCCGCCCATCCAGCAAGCGTGGCCATGAGGGAGTTGTCAATCCGTGACCATCCGCCTGGTGAGTGGCCCCAGAGCGGGTACCTCCAACCGCCGGACTGGCTTAGTCCGACGCAAGCTTCCTTGCTACGCCTCCCTCTTTGGGTTTAGCTCCCCAATTCGAGGCTCGAGGGTGGATTCTCGGCAACAAAAGAACCAATACGGAACAAGTCACACATCCCGGAGCACTTGTCAGAGTTGAGGTTGCGCAAATGGGTTTGAAATGTATATTGTACCATGTCTCGTAGAGGAGAACATTCTCATCGATTGCGAGTAATAGGCGCGCTTGCCTTCAGTCAGAGACAGCCGGCGAGTCCTCTCTGTCGGTCAAGTCGTACTAAGCGTATCAAAATACTCGGTTGTCGCACTGGATGCCTTCACGACGACGTCACAGCTCGGCTGACACTAAACCCGATCCAGAAGCACAGTCCACATGCCTCGTTTGTTGGCCTGATTCTTGGGGAGATTCCCTGCCTTAGTCAGAAGAAAGCAGACAAGCTGGAGGTCACTAACTTAACTAGTAAACTTAACTTTCTCCCAATAAGGACCTAAACCAAGTCGGCAGTCCATCGTGATGATCTCCGCCGCTCCCTCCTCCCTCTTTTCTTGCATTTCGACTCTGGATTCCTCGCCCGCACGGCCCATTGTCCCCGCTTCATTGACCTTTCTTCCACTCCCGACAGTCGAGTTCGTCTTCTGGAGGTAAGTCATCCAGCCTTGGTTCGTGATGTTGCTCGGACGGAGGTAACTGGGAACAAGAAATATTGTGGTTCCGCAGTGATGGCGGGGTTGGTGCGGATGGAAAGAACCCAAATGGCTAACGATCTGTGCGTCCTGTCCAGATAGCTCAGACGACGTCTTTGTCTCGAAATAGTGCCTGGGTGTGGAAGAGAGGATTGTCTGCACGCTCTTGCACCTGGAACAAGGCATTTGTTCATACCATCACGGCCAGGTCGAGTGCGTGAAGCCTGACTATATTGCTTGTGCAGCTGCGTGCTGTCACTGCCTCGGTTGCTCGAACTTGCACGATCACTCTCTATATAAACCAAGATTTCACGCTCCCTTGTTGTGTACAAAGACTCTGCTATCGCCAGGCTTGCTGAGGCCTGCTTCATGGACAATTGTGGGACGCTGAACGGTCTGCTCGCACGTTGAGAGACCGCTTTGCGTTCCATAGGGTTCCCCAGCCTGCTTCTCACGGTCGACCTTCACTGACCCTCACGGTCTCCGCCGGCAACGACGACTAAGCGATCAACACGGGAGCACTTTCATCTGCCACAGATGGGATACCTCCAGGAATGACTCTTGACAAACACTCTGAACATGCACCCTTCTCTCCTTCCCCCCCTCAACCTCCCTTAGCCCGATCCGCGCAAAATACGTGGAAGATGGACGAAAGAACCCGCAACAAGCTACTTAAGAGCTACAAGACTCAGGTGGCCTCGGCGACTTCCACTGTCTTTGCCACGCTCGCCGTGGTGAGTGTTACGCGTCAACTATCCGAAGCAAGAGGACTAACTGGCCTGCGTGCAGACTCCCCTTGAAAACGTCAAAACGCGTATGCAGACGTAAGTAGAACCCCTGATTGCTACTAACTTCAGCTCCACTGACTTTGACAGGCACAACTTTCAGAATGTAGCCCAGTGTGTTCGCTATCTTTGGCGTACTGAGGGACCCCGTGGATACGTGGCTGGTAGGTCGACATCGCCCGGGATTCTTGCAACAGATGATTAATGCAGATGTTGAATCCAGGCGCCCTGCCACCTCTAGCGAGCGTTACGGCGGTCAGGGTGATGAACTTTTCTACTTATGCGTTCGCAAAGAACCGCGTCTCTGATTTCGTTGAGAGAATGACCGGAGAGTCGCCTTTGGCAATCTACGAACAGAAAGGCAGCAGCCCCACCGTAGCGACAGTGTTCACCTTTACCGCTGCTGGTCTTTTTGCCGGACTCGTTAGCTCGCCGGTTGCCTGTAAGACACGGTTGATACCCATACTCAGAAGTCGTACTAACGAGAACAGGTCCTTTTGAGCTTGCGAAGAACGTCGTTCAGACCTCGGTTCTAATGTCCCACCGCTCCCAGGCCTCTCTTAACGCGCCCAATGACCCTTCTCTGCGCAACATGCCACGTCTCAGTACCACCGAGGCGTTCAGACAGATTATTCAGAAATACGGCTTCCGCGGATTGTACACTGGATTCCATCTGCATGCGATGCGCGACACCATTGGCACCGGCCTGTACTTCGCCGTGTACGAGACTATCAAGCAGGTTGCCGAAAAGGAAATGGGTACGAGCAAAGGGCCCTTTGGAGCTCCTATGATTGCTGGTGCGATGTGCAGCACTCTGCCTTGGTTCTGTGTAAGTGGAACGCCTAATGAGACTGGAGGTGGAATGAGCTAACGAAATAGACCTATCCGCTCGATACCCGCAAGACTCGTGCTCAGAGCGTGCTGCTTGGCAAGTCCAAAGAAGTCGGAGAGGCGGCGTCGGCTATGGCTAAGTCCAGCATCTACAAGGGTCTGTCGATCATTATGCTGCGTACCGCGATTAACAATATGATTCTTCTGAGTATCTATGAATACATCAACAGAAGAATTGATGACCTGGATGATTAAATACATCTACAGCAGAATCAGCTGGGTGGTTGAATAGATCTACGGCAGAATCAGCTGGATGATTGAATACATCTACAGCAGAATCAGCTGGATGTTGAATACGTCTACTGCAGGATCAGCTGGATGGTTGGATACATCTACGGCAGAATCAGCTGGATTATTGAATACATTTGCAGTAGAATCAGCCGGATTATTGAATACACTTGCAGCAGAATCAGCTGGATGATTTAAAACAGGAATATGGGTTGGACATTGGGTGGATAGGAAGGATATTGTTCATGGTCTGGAAGTAAATAGTACATGAACTAGCCAGCAAATACAAATTGATTATGTACATCGCTGCAGTAGAGGCGTAGAAACAGAGGGTGTATATTGTAGCATAGTTAGTTCTTAGGACGTGTAACATACACCTTCTGCCTGAGGCATCAACAACGTCATGCGTTGCCCGGGTGGGGTTGGGCTTTTCCGTCAACAAAACTTCCGGACAATCTGGCTGCATGTCTATGTGCTCTCTCGACTGACACGATGGCGTCGTACGTGCTACTGATACAGTTTACATGATGAACCTTGCTAATCCCCACCAGTAATATCCTCCAGGTCCCGTTTCGGCGGTCGCACTCCGTCTCGCTGTCGAATGCGATCACGCAGTACATCTCCTCCAAATATGACCAACGTCCGGACATGTTCGCCGAGGATCTATTGATCATCGAACGACTGAGAAACGAAGCGATCAATGTTCAGGAGCCTCATGTGAGCGGAGTCAGTCGACTAGTCACCTATGCGGCGCAGCTGAAATGGCTGGGTGGGAAGTTTCCGGTGGATGTGAGTGAGGTCGACACGATACATTAGGCACAAGGTTAACGTGTGTAGGTTGGGGTGGAATTTCCATGGTATCCTGCGTTTGGATTCAATACTTCTAGACCGAGTAGGTGATATCGTGCATTGGGTGGGGATGGGTGGCTGACCGTTCTCAGTTTCGCAGAATAATATCCGCTTCGAGCTCGCGAACGTCATCTTCAACCTGGCCGCGCTGTACTCGCAGCTGGCGTTCTCCGTGAACCGCACGACGTCCGATGGCCTCAAGCAGGCTTGCAATTACTTCTGCCAGGCGGCTGGGGTTCTGACTCACCTGCGGTCGGATATTCTCCCCGATCTGCGGACGTCACCTCCCGAGGATATGGATGATATGACACTGCAGAGCTTGGAGCAGTTGCTTTTGGCGCAGGCTCAGGAATGCTTCTGGCAGAAGGCTGTCAAGGACGGGCTGAAGGATGCTTCGATTGCTCGGTTGGCGGCCAAGGTCTCGGACTTTTATGCAGAGGCGGGAGATCATGCGGTCAAGTCGAATGCTATCAGTCCTGAATGGATTCACCATATGACGGCTAAACATCATCACTTTGCTGCTGCTGCGCAGTACCGGCAGTCTCTGGATTGCTTGGAAAAGCGCAAGTACGGTGAGGAGGTCGCTCGTCTGAGGGACAGCGAGGCATGCGTTAATGAAGCGTTGAAAGAGTCGCGCTGGATTAACCGGACGGTGCTGGGTGATCTTCAGGGGTTGAAGAGCCGGGTGACCGAGGATCTGAAGCGTGCTGAGAAGGATAATGATATTATCTACCTCAATCCGGTGCCGCCCAAGTCGGAGCTCAAGCTGATCGACCGGGCGTCTATGGTTGCTGCGAAGGCGCCGTCCCAGGTGACCGATGCTATTTCCATGCTGGGCGAGAACGGGCCTCTGGGACAGCCGCTGTTCTCTAAGCTGGTGCCGTATGCAGTGCACATTGCCGCTAGTATCTACTCAGATCGTCGGGATCGACTGATCAATGAGAACATCATTGGAGAGCTGGAGAATATGACGGATAAACTGAGAGAGTAAGTTGACCCATTCTAGTGCTACGCAGGGCTAACCAGTTAGTCTTTTGTCATCGTTGAACCTCCCGGGATCATTGCAGGCTCTGGAGAAGCCGCTTGGACTCCCTCCGACACTGGTATCGCATGCAGAAGAGATGCGCCAACAGGACGGGCTGAACCGGTTACGCAAGTCGCTCGAAGACACGGCGAAGGTCAAGGCCAACGACAGGGCTGTATACAACGAGGGTGTGGAGCTTCTGGCGGCTGAAAAAGCCGAGGACGATGCGTCGCGGCGGAAGTACGGAACCGACCGCTGGTCTCGGGCGTCGTCAGAGGAGGCAGCACCGAAGTTGTACACGACATCGCGCGAAATCGAGGGATACTTTACGTCGGCCCAGAGCAGCGATAACCTGGTTGAGCAGAAGCTGAAAGACTCCGCGGCAGTGTTCCGGGTGTTGACAGGCACGAACCGTGATCTGGAGATGTACGTCCCTAGTAGCCGGTGGGCTGCTCTGCCGCCGGAGGTCGAGCGCGAAGTGAGCCGACTCCGGGGATGTATGAGCGAGGTGAGCCGCCTGGAGAGCCGGCGCAAACGGCAAGCACAAGCCCTGAAGGACAAGGCGCGGGCAGACGACATCAGTGAGTGAGTTGCAAATGTGGTAAGGACGAGCTAACAGGAGTAGGCCAAGCACTTATCAAAGAGACGGCACGGTTAGAGCGCGAGTTCCCCATGCAGGCGATCCAGGCCAGCCAGTTTGAGGATCTCTTCGAGGAGCAGCTGCACTTGTATGACACAGACCTGGACATGGTCATGCGGGAGCAGCAAGACCAGGATGAGATTGCGACACGGGTTCAAGAAGCCAACCGGGCGTTTACACGGGCACATACCGGCGACGCATCGACCAAGGAGCGCGAGCGGGCATTGCAGGAGCTGGAGAACGGCTATCTGAAGTACAAGGAGATTTTGTCGAACATTGAAGTGGGACGGAAGTTCTACAATGATTTGGCCAAGATCGTCGGACGGTTCCGCGACGACAGCAAGGCGTTTGTGCATAAGCGGCGCATGGAAGCCAGCCAGCTAGAGGGGTAAGCTATACGACTGATACTGGAGTACGAGCCTGGCTAACTGGTATAGGGACATTTCGAGTGCTGCTGCCATGGCATCGTTGAATATCTCGCGACAGCCACAACTGCAGCCGCAGCCGCAGCCACAACCACAGCAGCCTGCTTATAATGCCCCTCCGGCGCAGCAGATCCAACCATCGTATAATGCTGCCCCGCAAGCAGCACCCAGACCAGAGCCCATGGCGGCACCGCAGCCGACGCGGGCAAATGCGCGGCCACCAATGACGCCGGGGATTTGGTCACCGGAGATGGGGATACGGTTCGGGGGGCAGTGGGATCCGAGCAAGGGAGTGAAGTTTTCATAAACCTATCGTAGAGTATACATACATACATACATACATACATACATACTACATACACGAGGAACATATTCCGTTCACCCAATACATTATTACATTCTGTTAATAGATTATACTACTATGCAGAGTAAGATCCACTCAAATTATGACCTATGACCTATATACAAAGTAGCACTACTATATAGAGATACCGCCTATAAATCACCCATCGCCAACACCATTACTAGTACCATCACTATTACTACCACCATGATAATGAGCAGTATAAACCCTCCTCAACTCCTCGCCAGCCAACCAAGCGCCCTCCCTCGTCTCATCCCATAATCCCAAAGTTGATCCCTCCCTCAAATCCCCAGCAAGATGATTGAATCGTCGAATCCACGACTCCCATGTCTTTCTCGTGATGAACCTCCTTCCCTTCCCACTACTTTCACCTTCATCTTCATCTTCAGCTCCAGCTGCATTATCCTGTGGTGGTATTGATGCTGACACTGATAAAGATGGAGAATTCGCCCCAGACGCAGCTGCAGACGCAACTGCAGATGTAGAAGTAGAGGTAGATACAGACCCTGACTCGAATTCATCGAGGGTGAGACCTGCTACTATACAGTTATCATACTCCTTTTCCTTCTCCTTCTCCTTCTCTTTTCCTTTTTCTTTCTTTTTTTCTTGTACTTCTTGGTTATGAGGAGGGGAAGAAGAATCTAGAGGCGTCGGATCACCCCGTCTTCGCCAGAGATGGTCCCCGTAGAGAAGGGCGAAGGTAGTTGCTGTGCATATCGTGGTGTTTCTTTCCAGATTGTCTTGCTCTTGCTCTTCACTCTTCTTCTCAGCAGCTTCAAGATCCTTCAGATGTTGATGATGGGGATGGCGGGTATTAAGTAACCGAAGAAAACAAATCGCAAGATCATCGATCCATGATCCGATTCCATCACCATCGTCACCATCGTGATCATTATGGAGATCATCAAGGCCCCAATCATACTCATCAAAACCATACTTGTAACCAGTGTTAATGTCACGAGGGGAATATAATACCCCCTCCTTGGCAAGAAATGCAAGGAAGGTAATGAAATTTATCCATGCTTGGTATATTACCATCTTCTGGTCTTTTGTGTGGATTTTTTGTGTTGAAGGAGGGGGATGTTGTTGTTGTTGTAAAAGGGGAAAGAAATCCCCATTTAATCCGAGAAGATCTCCAAAATCAGTAAATACTGATTCCACCACATCTCTGAAATGTGGTAAGTAGGCCCACACTAGGCATTTGATTTTTGTGGGCCGGATGGTAGATTC
Organism: Aspergillus brasiliensis CBS 101740; assembly: GCF_001889945.1. Lineage (NCBI taxonomy): Eukaryota > Fungi > Ascomycota > Eurotiomycetes > Eurotiales > Aspergillaceae > Aspergillus > Aspergillus brasiliensis. The sequence goes on along the minus strand of NW_027137448.1, from coordinate 1,747,617 downwards.
GGATGCTGAGGATTGGATTTTTGGGGGGTTGGGTCTGTTGGTGTCTTCCTGGGTTTGAGTTTGGGGTGTGGTGGTGGTGATGTGTCCCTTCCCTAGTCCCGACGAAGACGAACGAGGAGGGGGAATCGGAGGATGTGGAACAGGAGTAGAAGTCGAATCATGTAAATGTCGAATATAATGCGATTCACCCACCGTCCCATCAAGATAAAGACCCAAAGAAGGATGGTAGAGTTCTTCTTCTTCGGTGCTTTCTCCGCCTTCATCCCCTTGTCCATTTCCTTCGGGTTTTGCAGGATCATCCACATCCACATTCACATTCACATTCGCATCCTCATTCTCATCCTCATTCTTCTCAGCAATATCACCACTACAAGAATGATACCTATCCCCCCTCCCTCCGGAATACAACTGCGACGAAGAAGAGTAAGAATATCGTGACTGCGGACGAGTACGAATATGCACATACACATCCGGCATATCCTTAATCGCATGCATCAACGCGATGAGTTTCTTCTGTGGCGGGGTAGGTGTTTGTCGGGATGAGATGTCGGTGTCGATGGTCAGTCTATCTCTCTTCTTCTTCTTCATCTTTATGCCTCTCACTTTGGCATTTCCATTTGATTTGATGACATTGGTATCAGGCGTAGCTGATAATATCCCAGTAGGGATAATACTAGTGGTGTGGGAAGGTAAACATCTCCCCGCATGCAGAATACTCCCCCATAAGTCATGGACACATTCATCTGTAGCATATCATCAGCACATGTCATATATTTCATATGATATATGATAAGGGTACATACCAACGCCTTCTTTCTTCCCCCCGATAAACCCACTGATTTCTCCCACTGCTGTCGCCACGGAGATCTCCTCTGCCAGGTAGAGTTGGATGATGCCCGTGAAAGGATAGAGGGATGGGGCGCCTTGGGTCCAGTTGTGGAGGGTGGCGAGAGTGTCGATTTTGTGGTCCATCTCTCTCTCTCTCCCTTCTCTTTCACTTCGCTACCACTTTGTATTTGAATCCATGGTGTATTTGAAGTGTTTGTTTCAAGTTGGTGATCGATATTGTTGCCATGTGAACTGTATACGGAGTATGTTACTGAAAAGTTAGATGGAGGGAGTGTGTGTGTCATGATGTCATGTCATGTGATCGTGGCCTAACTAGATATATATATACCATGCTACTTTTGTATATACGATGCTGGTATGTGATTATAATGTACAGGGTATCATCGCTCCTATCATCACTCCAATGTTCACTCGTCTTCCCGAAGCCTCAGATTCGGGCTCATTATTCGCTTCTTAAGGATTCTCCACCTCCACCTCAGGCATCACCATATCAAGCCCCTCTCCCAGGAAAAAGTCCAGCTCGCTGGGTCCGCCCTGCGAATGCTCGTTTTCGGCCAGCTGCTCCAGCAGGCTCAGAAACGGGTCTTTTTCACCTTCGCCGGTTGCTGCTCCTCCTGCTGCTGTGCCTGTTGCGGTGGCGCTAGAGCTGCCCTGGGACGGGGCGTCCGGCGTCAGGGCTGGTCCGCCCGGCGTGGCTTCGAACGGAAACGTCGCATACTGGGGCTGCGCTGGCGGTGTCGGTGCCGCGAATGGGTCGGAGAGGAACGCTGCAGGAGAGTTGCTCACCCCTGGTGAGAAGCCTAGACTGCCCTCTGGCAGGGCGAGCTCGGGCTGCGGCCATGTCGGCGACGGCTGGAAGCTGATGGATCCTCGGCCTTGGGAGGGTAGGGTCGATGCCGGCGGGTACATGAGTCTGTTGGAGAAATCGGGTCGGTCCAGTGGTAATCTACACTAGTCAGCATTGCAAGTCAGAAAATACTGGAGTAAGGACTTACGGCTCGTCTCCGTCCACTAATCGCAAATGCGCCCCATCCACAGCCAGCCCCGGATACCGGTCCAGGAAATCCTCGAGATGGAACACCGGAGCAAACCGCACTGGTCGCGCTGCCATCGTTCGTACCAGTTCGGCATGGCACCCTGAAATGCTTTGCAGCATCTCCCGCTGGTGCTGCACCCCCGCCCAGTACTGCCGCAGCCACGACAGCTGGTGCATCTCGCGCGCGAGAAAGTCGGCGCTCGACGCAAAAACCTCCCCCTCGCGCCCGTGGTAGTGCACTCCGTGTACGTGTACGGTGCCGGCCGTGCACACGCAGTATGCCACCAGGGCGGGCCACTCGATGCGTGGCGCGTGTCGGGCCAGTTCCACCAGCTCGGCGATGGCGTTGGCATGTGAGAAACAGAGCGTGGTCGCCTCGATCTGCCACGACTGGTGCTGTCCGGTGCCGCGCAGCTCGACCAGGTCGATGGGGAGGAAGGGTCGATAGAGCAGACAGTGCACAAGGTGATAGATGAGCTTGCTCAGGAGCAGTAACGTGCTCTCCGGATGACCGAACAGCGTCTCGATCGATGCAAACAAATCCTGGGTGCCGGCTGCCCAGAGATCGAGTTCCTGGCGGATCTTGGATAGATTGGAGAGGGCGTGCCAGGGGAAATGTGAGTCGCCTTTGACGCCTCCTGCGGCGAGATAGCGATGAGTGACCCCCAGGATGCGCGTGATGTCAACCAGGAGGGCCGGGCCACCAGGGCCTTTGCGACGGTCCGGGGAGTAGTGAATATTAGGGCCAACCGGGTTAAACCATTCGCCCGCCTCCGACCCGGTGCCCGGAAGACGCAGGACGATGGAATGGTCGGCAATGAGGCACGGTCGCTTGGAGCCACAGGTAAGAAAGCGATCCATCACGTAGACGGTCCAAAACAAGCGCCGTCGCATCTCACGTTCTGCCGCGGGCAGCGCTGCGGGCGCTTCTCGATACAAGTCCAGTGCCAGTGTCATGGAGACCGCATTGGCTGGGCAGTCAGTACCAGTCAGCCGTCGATTGGCGGTCGCACATACCTAATACCATGTAGGCCGTTTTACCACATCCGTAGGCGAAAAAGGTATGGCAGAGCAACAACAGAGACTGGGTCCCTTCGATAGACGGGTTGTCAATATCGACCAAGCGTCTTGCCTGACGCGCATACTCCAAGCTCCCTTGCGGTGGATTCGGCGTAGTATATCTATAGACATCAGCCAGATCCTTTGCAGCGGATGGAACAAGATTACCTAAGAGTTAGGGCATAAATCGACATAGATAGATGCACGGGTAATTGCCCATGCTGATGCCGTTGACGGGTCGCCGTTTCATCCAGAATCCAATAGGGCTTCCCATGTAGCCGGGCAAAGTAGGTATCCAGCATGGCATCCGGCAGCCGATGTTGCTGCGGCGGCTGCGATTGCGGGGGTGGGGGAAAGCCATGAGGTGCCGGAGGGAACTGGAAGGACGTCGAGGCGGATGGTAGCAGTTGCTGGTCCATGGATTTGACGGGGGAGGTAGCCGAAGTAGGGGAAATCGGCGAGTCTTCCTGGAGACGTTTCTCCAGCCCGTCGACACGCTTCAACAGAGCCTCCAGGACATCGGTTTTGGGTCCCCGCTTTTTAGGGACGGCGTCTACCAAAATGAGTAGAGGTTCGGGGTTAAGAGTGACAGGCAGAGGGAATCAGACCATAGATGCATGCACATTGGAAGACCTTGCAGGCCTCGCAACTGGGACGTAAACGATTACATTTGATCTGGCAAACATATTGTCAGATCAAAGATAGGAGATCTCACGAACGATGGTAGTATGGTTACCTTTCGTTTCCTGCAAGACTTGCAGTTCATCGACTCGCGGGGTTCGGCATGAACGCGACGGGGAGTGAGACGGTCGATGCTGACCTGGGGGCGGGACATGGCATTGCCTGTGCATAGGAGAGATGGAAAGATGGTGAGGGTGTAGAGGAGGGAGTTGATGATGTTGTTGGTGTAGTTGAAGTGATTGTGGTGGAAGAGAATAGATGATGAAAAGGAGAGAACGGAAGAAGCAGAAGCATAGAAGAGAGAGAGAGCGAAAGAGAGAAGGGGAAAGGGAAAGTGAGGGAAAAGAAGAAAAGCGAAGTGACCCCGGATTTAAAGCCAAATGAAGCAAACGTGGAGAAGCCGGTGGACTAAGATGGATCTGGTTAGACCTTGCGAATGCGGGGGGGGGACTCAGTTTGTTAGTAGCAGTTGATTAGTTATTTACTGAATAGGAGGAAGTAGTTAGTTACTGATTTAGTTGAGAGTTGCTTAGATATTCTTAGTATTCCTTGTGACTGGCTTGAATGTTAAATTCATGCAGGAAAGGAAAGGAAGCAACTCTGTCGGTTAAATATCCTCGGGATTTTCCCGCTTCCAGCACGGATTCTCGTCCGCCATTCAGCACTTCAGTTGCATTACTACAGAACCATCAATCACTATTCATAATAATGCCAGAATATATGGTGAGCATCCCTTGAGAAGGTTGAATCTGTCGATCGCAATCTATGCTCCGGCAGACCTTTCCAGTCTAGCAAGAGAAGCTATTCTTCAGCCGGCATATGCCCCGGCCCGGCACTGCTGTTTAATTAATTTTCATTTGCCGTGATTGCTTACAGTGGTCTAATATCGCCTACTATTGTATGATCACATTGCTTTCATCACACCATTAGCACTACTTACTCCTCCAAGTGGATACAGTTCATTCATCAGTCTGCTTGCTTCAATTCTATAAATATATATATCATATACTATCAGAATATACTACTAATCAAAACACCCGCCCCGATGCCATACGTACAAAATCAAACGGCACATTCTGTCCCACCAGCAATCGCAGCGTCTCCACCGTTGTCCATGCATCGACATCTTCAATTCCATACGCCGTCCAACCTGCCCACACTGCAACCCCGACCGGATCCCCCGTGCGCTCCCCCCGGGTCAAGTCCAGGTACACTTTTCCCCGAGTGGACGGCGGCGACGTGCGGCCACTCGTCCGGTAGTGCCGCAGCAACGGCTGCACCAGCAGCGACTTCTCTGGCGGCAGCGCCGACACCATCACAAACGGCTGCTCCACCATCTTCACCGATTGGATCGACGTGAACGGCTCCAGTCCCTCCGCCAGCGGGCCGCGCGCCCGGAACCCGACCGTGTGGATCGCGCCCACGCCCAGACTACGCAACGCAAAGATCGTCGCCGACGCTTCACTCTCGCTCCCCGCTAAGATGATGGCCGTTCGTCCCCGGTACGCCGACGGCACATAGTCCCGCGTCAAAGTCGCCCGAATCCCCTTCCACGTCGCATTCTCCCCGATCAACTGCTGCTGCTGGGGCCGCCCAGAGCCCCGCATGGCCACAATCGTATCCACCAGCCCGATCGCTTGCGCCGCTTCGCTGATGGCCGGGATGCTGCTCGTCCCACTGGCGATCGGCGGGTGAACAGACGCACCCCCAAAGCTCGGCTGCGTGATCACCCGCTCGATCGAGCCCGTGGGACCCCGGTCGATCGAGGTCAGCGTGTGCGGCAGACTGAGCTCATTGAAGCATTTCTCCATAAACATCGACTGCGGCGTCGATCGGAAGGACCCAATCGCGTACAGATCCCGCTTGGGCAGCTGTCCCATGATGTGGAGGGCCTCGTTGATCTCGGCGGCGGTCAGCTGGCCGGGCGCGGCAATCATCGGCAGCAGCGGATGGGTGATGGGCGAAAACACCGTGTTGAGCGCACGCGAGAGCTGCCCCAGTTGGCCCATGTTGACCGCCGAGAGAAGTGGGTAGGATCCATAGGTCCCCTTGATCGTCGACCGGAAGTACTCCAGTTCGTAGTTGGCCTCGATCGTAGTCACCATGGCAATCATCTTGACAATGTCCGCGTACTTGGCGCTTTCCGCAAAGATTCGCGGCGCCTCTGGAGACGTCCACTTCCACGTCCCCGAGAAATCGTGGAACGCAGACATGATGATGCTGTTTCCCTTGACCTCTGACAGCCGTCTCCGGATGTCTTCGGGCAGCCACAGCTCCACATCAATGTACTCCACTCCCCACTGAATCGCCCGTCGGAGATATTTGTAGAAGAGCATCGGGTCATCCATCGGAAACTTGCCATTCTCCTTGGTGCACCGAGTGGTGAAGATGATGGGCAACTCCGTATGCTGCCGAAGCAACATCAGCTGCTGCCCCACGTAGCGAAGGCTCGGCACAGACACCTCTGTTCCCTGGGGTGGTTCGGGATCAACCAGCAGATCCACGCGTATTTCGACGGCATCTGACCCCACGGAGAGGATGTCAAGGTTTGGCAGGGCCGCATGCACATCCGGAAACGTCGTGGAGATGAAGTTGGTCCGGTTCTTGGTTTTTAGGTCCTCATGCGGCCGAGTCTGGCCCAAAATCAGCGACAAGAAGCGAGTCAAGTCGCGGCGAAAGAAGGGACTCCGCAGAGAGTACAGGAACTCATAATGGCAGCGTTCAGTGAGTGCGTCATCCGGAAACGACCCATCATCGACACAATGCGTATTGACCAGAATACAAGCCGTCTGGTCATCCACTTGCAAGCTTGGAATGGAATCTTCCGTGGCAAGAAACCCTACGACGACGGCGTTGCTGCCGCGGCCAAACGTAGACAGTGAGGTTTCGGTGGTCCATGGTTTACCGAGAATATCCGCAACCACTTGAACGATGGCCTCCTGCCCCGGCGTGTAAACCGCGACGACCGTCCGTGTAGGTTCCGGCGGCACGGTTAGCGAAGAAAAAGCAGTAGATGTGGTAGAGCCTTTGAGAGCCGTGAGGGACGAAGTAGCGGCATCAGCCAAGAGTGTCATCCCCATGGGCTGATGAAGGGCTGTCTGCATCATCTCATTGCATACGCAGTATACTGCTCGTTCTCATACTTGGATGCGACCGTAAGATGTTGAAGCAGAATACGTCACGTTCACTCTCCCGTCGATCACAGAGGGGAAGATCACGGAACAGGATCAATAGCGGACGTAGTAGTATGTGGTAGTGGAAGTAGCAGCAGCAGCAGCAGCAGCAACAGCAGTAGTGGTAAGTCAAGACGGTTGGTTATAGATGTAGTATGTATGTACTGTAGTGTGGCATTGATGGACCCCAACCAAACTCGGGAAGGTGATATCTGCACCAAGAGCCGAGTACACCGATAGACAACCCCAAGCCCAGACAAGACAAGGAGGGAGAGTCAAGTACTACTAAGAACGGAGAGCCGGCGGAAAGAGAAGCAGCGTCGGGGCTTAGCGTTTAATAGCCGGGAATGTCGGAGTCAAAATGCCAGTAGGAGAGTTAGGGGCTTCACGCCGATCAACAGAGTTTCAAGACAACGTGGGAGAGGGGGGAAGCAAGAGACAATGAAGAGAAGATCTGGAGAGAAGGAACGACATCTGCTCGGGAAGAGATGAGAAGGAATTCAGCCGATAAAGGGAGCAGCAGATCAAAGATGAGGGAGAGCGAGAGAGCGAAAGAGACTTGGAGAATGAATTGGAGCTGGAGACTAAGTAAGTCAAGATGGCATGGATTATTGGCGATGGAGAAAAGAAACGAGGAATTTCCCCGGAATCCCAACTCCGCCTACCGGGGGGGGCGGAGGCCATTTCTCCGCCAATCACGGGCGGGACTCGTCCTCTCCCCTTTGATGGTTCATATTCTTCCGACAGTCAATACTGAGTCCTGATACTACTACGGAGTAGATACTACTGTACTCTGTAAGTTCTCTTCCATTGTTTTTCACTTCTACTTCCTGTTCAGGGTCTTGTGTGCAAGCCTATTAGATTAACTTCTCAATAGCGGTCCATTTACATCAAACAATATCGCCTCGCTGTCGATCGGTTTCCTCACCCCCCCGGTTCCAGGCAGCATCCAAGCATCCCAGGATCTTCATCCATTGGACACGGTCGCGTCTATCAGGATGATCCGTCTCACCAGCCCATCACCCCCTCAAGCTCCCTTGATACGAGGAAAATAGAAAAACCCTTCCATAGCGTTATCTACACCTCTTCTTGTTGGTTCGGACATGCCCACCTGCCGCAGCTTCCTGGCAGGGGGAGTAGCCCGGCGTCGTACCCCGTAGGCCAATTGACGTTGCATCGTTCAATTTAAACTGGCCGCCATCTCCACCTTCCTGGTGCATCGGTAGTAGCTGACCTTACTCCCCGGATGCTCCGGCCAGCTGCCCAGGACAATCAGCCTTACCGCCAGGGCCGACGCCCGGCTCTACTTCATCAATTTCAACGCATATCGGTGTACCACAGGTGGCAAGGGATCAATTGGTGCAGAAGAAACCTTATGTAACATGACGGCTGAATCCACCAATAGTCCAGAAAAGGCACTCGAATAGATTAAAAAGAAATACCAACCAATCAAAAGGGGGTATTGGAAAGAAACAGAAACTAAGATGCTCTCGAGAAGAACTGACGACAGAAAAGTTCAAATAATGACACCAGGTAAGAAAATGCATACCTGTTCCAGCATCGGTGGATGCTCGTTCATGTTCAGGCAAAATGGGTTCAGCGCAACATATGTATGGGGGGGAAGGTATGTGGTAGTTATGTGTACATGGATGATGCATATGATGATATATGTACTCCGTGACTGCAAAGCCAGGTGTGAACTGGCATGCCAGTCGATCATTAGTATGTTCGTCGCAAAATGAGGTCTGTCATGGTATTCAATAAACCCTGAGCGATCCTGCTTCACGATGAGCGGTTGGGTAGGCCCCGTTCACGTGAAGCTATAGATCACCCGAGGCCTTTCAATCCACGGCCTCCAGTGTCAGACGTTTGTTTTTAGTAAGCAATAAGCCTGGCTTGCAGACAAGATGCTGTAACCCAGGGGTCATGTTGCACCGGGATCTGAGGCACGGTGCGACGAGTGTTTCAAACACGGTCGCGGGCCACTCGTAAGTGATATTCGGTAATGGTAACCCACCGCACGTATCCACATGGTTGTCTCTACTCGCATGCAGTAGCAATTAGTCGCGGACCAAGAGAGACGACATGAGATACGTGGCGGTTTGGTGTCACACGGGGCCGTGCCATTTCCAATGGCGATCTTTCGGAATGTGCACTCCACCAATGTGATGTCCCCTCCCTTATGGGGGTGATATGGTGAGCCCGTTCATGAGCTTGGGAAGCGGCTTTCTGCGTGCAGTATTTGCCGTCTTCGAGACCCGAGGCGCCCCATGGATCATGCGGGGTTCCTTCATCAGACTGTTATCGAGCTTCGCCGGAGCTGTCATTTGATTCTTTGGTTAGCTCGAGACACAGATGGGGGAAGGACGGTCCACAAACCTCGTGAGACTAGCCGGCTATAGTCCCCGGACATGCTGTTCTGGCCCCTACTACTGCCTCCAAAGGATGTGGCACTCGCGGTCCTCCAAAGGTGGTTTGACGTGTCAGATAGGAAATCGGTCATACTACGACCGGAGAAAATCGAAGATCGGCCCCGATTGCGCTTGGACAGAATGATCTCATCGAAGAGGGCCATTCGGGGGTCTCGAGACTTGGGATTCATTCTCTCCCGTTCGCTGATAAACTCGTTGAAGCCTAGTGACACGTCAGCAACTACAACTACCATCAGCGCGTAAGCGGCCGTGTGTCTTACCTTGGGTCTGTTGCAGGACAGCAATGTATTCCGCGTGTTCCCCGGGCAAGCTCTTCATGAAGGCTTCCATATTGAAGTTATATGTCAATCCGGCTTTCTTTTTGTCACCCGTGGCGGGCTGAAGGAACTTCTTGTATGTGTAAAACAAGCTAGCGAAGCATCGAACAAACGCAGCGCGAACTTGCTCGGGATGGAAAGCAGCTGGACACACAAGGCATATCTGAAGGGCGCATCGGTTGTGCACCACTGTCTTACAGGCGGTACACTTGTACATATTGTCTTCCGCCTGGTCATCACAAATTGCACAGGTGAGTTTGTCGTCCCACGGTTGTACTTGTAAGCAATGTCCCTCCACCCAGCAGGTACCCTCTGCGTTGTGGATGGGCTGCGCGGAAGCCTGGGGCACTATCGTCGACGCAGCGACTGTGGACTGTGCATACACCGACGGTGCGTAGGTGGAGCCCGGGTTATAGTCGGTGTTCAACGTAGTCACGGATAGATTGGGTGCGTGGCCGAGGAAGGGGGCACTGGGCCGGCGTGGCACCCCGGTGCGCATGTCCATCCCAAACGACGAGCTACGCCGAGATGCTGCATCAAAGTGGCCGGAACGTTTCTCACGCAGCGATGCCTGCAAGGTAGTACCGGAATCAGCACGGGAGCCAGAGACCGACGGGAAATGGCCTGACGTGGGCGAGATATCCCTGGGAGAGGGCGGAGAGCCCGTCTTATGCGTCGAGCCAGTACCCGGCCGGTCTAGGCCTTTGGACGAATACCCCCTAGAAGCAGCCTGCTCATAGCGAGCATGCAGATAGGCATTGAAAATGAGTGGTGGCTGGGTATTCGGAGTTACAGAAGTAGCTCCGAAAGCGCTCGAGTTGAGACTGACGTATTTCGCCAACTGGGTCGATTGAGCCTTGGACGAGAAAATAGAGGAATTCTCCGACATGAAAGCATCGAAGGGGTATGTTTCCACAGCATATGCCGGGGGCCCAGTAGGTACCCCACACCGACTGTGATGAGGGGCAGCTAGCTGGAGCAAGGACAGCAGCTTTCTGCGCTGATGACGAGGGAGCGGGGTGGGTTGCACCGTGCTTTCGATCAGGTCGGCATCCAGGTCGACCAATACAAAGTCATCAGATGGCAGCTCGACCTTCTCGTACCGACGCTCAATGCCTACAATGTAGGGACAAGGGGCTTCCAGAGCTTGGATGAGTCGTGCGGGCAAGATAGGGATAAGCACACCGGTCCACTGCAGCGGGAACAACAGATCAACGATGGCCTTGGTCGCAAGGTACAGCATCGAGGTGTGGGAGGACAAGAGGATAATGCGCGACTCTGTGAGAGCGTACTCGAACAAGATCATGATGTTTTGTAATGACAGGGCCCGGAATAGCGCATAGAGGTCGGTGTTCCGAGAGCCTGGAAGCTCATTTGCAGCCTCCTTGCGAGCAAAAAGACGCAACTCGCGCACTGCCAGCTCCACCTGAGTCTTGGACGAGTTGGGACTAAACGCCTCGGTACACAGGTTCATCACATATCGCTCCAGGGGTTGCCAGATGCCCATGCGTGGGGAGCTTGGGGGAACCCGCTGGATGCTGCCGTCCGTCATGGGAACAACGACAGCCTTCAGCCATTCTTTCCAAAAGCTGGTCATATTCTCCTCCCGGCCCAGGATACCGTAGGCACGGGGAATCCAAAATCCCGTATCACCATCGGTCAACCCCTCGATCTTCGATGCGGCACCGTGACGGACTGGACGCAAGAGATCGGTCATCAAGGTGATCTTCTCTTCCACCGCACTGATCTCATCTTCCAGCTGCTCTCGCGACTCCGACCCTGAAGGAACTGTGGGCAGCTGAGCGAGAAGCCTGGAGAGTTTCGCTCGCTCACTTGCCAGCCTCTCACCAAGACTCGCCGCCAGCTCCCTCTCTTCATCGGTCATGTTATCCTTCCGCCACTCCTCGCAACGCTTCTCCAGTTCTTCGGCCGCTCGCTGGTTGAGTGGGATCCAGATGATGAGACAGATGGCGTGCAAGCGGGAGCCATTATCAGTGGTCATAACGAAGCCGTGCCAGGTGGACCGTGGCCGTTGATCCGACGACACGATGTTGATGTCGTTCGGGAAAGCAAACATGGGTACATAATCCGGGAAGTTTCCTCGCAGCTTCAGTTCGTCGGACATGCCCTTGGTCGGATACCGGTCGAGAAGGACGGGCTCGAACCTCCGCTTTAAGGGGTGCATGGTGGGGGAGATTTCGAGCGGTTGCGGGACAGGTATTACGGAATTGTAATTGCTCAGACGTCGCGAGGTACGGATAGATGCTGTAATTGTCCGTCATTAGCCATCTATGTTTCGACATATCCCTGTTGTCGGCCTCCCCGTCTTTTAACCCCACCAGAATCTCTACTTACCTTGACGAGCAATCGAGGGTTGCCTCTTCATACTGTTCATATCGCGGAATGCCATGTGCCGCCGCACACTACCTATGCTAGACCGCAGCAGGCCCGCGGGCTGTGAGGTCTCCTCGGAGACGATCTTCTGGGTGCGTAATCTGGACTTGGGACGAGTTGAGGGGGTGATTGCGCCCGCGCTGACATTGAGATCGGACAGAAACGACTCCCTCTCCGACGCAAACTTGAACAACGCTTTGTCAAAGTCGAAGTCTTCGAGGAAGGAGGAGCCGCGCGGAGAAGGGGCCCCTTTAATTGTCATACTGCTGCGGTTGCTGTGGGTGCCATTCTCGTTGGGTTCGGGATCGACCGAGCGCATGGAGAAGCGCTGAAAGGAGGCACGGTTCCCGGCCATGGAAATGGGACGGGAGAGACTGTCCAGATGCGAATCCTCCTCGGCATCGGCATCTTCCTCGATGGTATCGGTGACGGCGGGGCCTGGCGAAGTGGCATTGTTGGCACGGTATTCATCCCCTAATCTGCGATAGGTTTCTAAGACCTCAGTTCCATCCACACCAGCGATCCAAAAGTAGTCGGCGAGCGGGGTGGTAGAGGCTTCGGGCGGGGAAGAGGAGGAAGAAGAGGAGGAGGAGAAAGGCATCTCGTCGAATCGTCGCTGAGAGATCGCAGGGTTGTACTCATCAATCGTCACAATTCGTCGGAGTCGTCACAGCATGGAGTAAATGCAATTCCTAGATGTTCTGAAGTTCCCAGGAACATCAATAATAGGGAGGAGGGGAATTTTCAGCAATTAGGGGGGGGGGGTGTTGCAGAACACGGGCGGGTATTGAAGGCAGTAGTAGTAGTAATAGTGGTGGTAGTGGTAGTAGTAGCAGCAGCTAGAACGCATAAGTCTAGAAATGCGACGCTGTCGCGAACGCGAACGGCAGGATGGCTGGGGCACTCAAGCGTCGGTGCAGATGCAAAGAGGGGGAATAGTAGGACGAATTGCAGAAAGGCAGATGCTGAAGAGAGGAGACGATCTGAAAGGTTGATCTACGCATTGACAAGAAAAAAAAGGAGTGTCGGTTAGTGGAGGAGCCAGAAGAAGGAGGGAGGAGAGCGAGCGAGTGAGCGAAAGAGAGCAGCGAGACAGGTGAGGGGGCCAAGTGGGAAAGGGAAAATGAGAGACAAACTGGAAAAGGAGGAATGCTTTGACAGGTGTCTCTTTGTGTAGGAATGGGAAGAAAGTTAAGTTATGGTTCCTTAATTTTTTAAAAAGGACTCCCTAACCTTCTTTATTTTTATTTTTTATTTTTCTATTTTACTTCTGATTATTATTATTATATTGTTACCTATTTCTTGCTTGACTTCAATGGTTATGAATTTCTTCTGCCTTGAAATCTTATAATATGTTATTTTTTATTTTTCGAACTAGACTCACCACGCAGACGGATGGTTGCGTAGACACTTTGACTGGGAAGGGGGGGAAAGCGAAACGGCTGCCAAAAGTCCAAACCAGCTTCGGCACCCCCCCGTGTGTCTCCCCCCTGCCAGTGATCTGCTGGATTGTCCGACTGCTATTAGACTACTACTACATTGTCTGTCTGTCTGTCTACTACTCCGTCTCCTTCGCTCTCCTGTGCACACGCACTATACAGCCACCCCGATCGCTTCTATGATTCTTTCCTCTCTACCTAGTGGAAATCTTCTCTTAAAGGTCGATCAGATATTCCACATCTTTTTCAAATAGAATAAGGAAAAGTAAAGAAACGTATGGTTGGAATATCAACTACATGTGGATCATGTCAACAAAGAAAATGGCCAGGAAAAGGGAGAGGCGAAAGAAGCAGGCAGGGCAAAAGCAATGTGCAGCCAGAGAAAAGAAAATTAACAAATAAACGTGCAGCTCTGTCCAGATTGGAACCGGAATACAACCAGTCGGTGGAACATCCTCCTCCTGCGACGGGATACTACTGCCGCTCACCTACTCTTTTGTAGGCAGACGCAGTTCCCAGGTACCAACAACCTTTCCCTTCCCCCCCTCCACCTCCAAAGTCCCGGGCGCGACCATGAACTACTGCAAGTGTGCATGGTTAGGTGCGTCCCACCAACCACCACTCGCAGCCGCGCAGCAACTCCCGGCATCAGCTGTGTTACATGGATCTCTGGGATCCGCTTGCCTGCCTGGCCAGGGCAGGGCAAAAAAAGAAAAGAAAAAGCAAGGTCGCTAGCTAATAGGACGGGCCAATGCTTGGGTGCAGCTGCTTCTGTTTCCTACTACCAAGTTCTGTGGTACTCGGTATAACTAATGAACTACTGGGTGGTATGCACATAACTCACCAAGGACATACAGAGGGACTTGCATCTCATCTGTGAGGGACAGGCACCGGGAGCATATCAATCGCTGGGGGCCCTCAGTGGAGCCCGTCGCGCACAAATGGCTTGGCTCACTGGCAACTCTCTGCTCCTGAATGGTCCACGTTGGATCGCTGCAAGAGAACTACCGTTCGGGATAACCATGGAAAACACAGACCATTACGTCTTCTCTTATCGTTACGGCCGCCGAAGGTTGAAGTTTTGGGGCTGAGAGGACGGAGGAGAGAGGCCATGTGGAGCAGCTCCGAAGAAAATGCGGGATTTTGAAGCAACTACGGGAGTTGTATCATAATTATTATTATTCCTATTATACGTTCCTTGGACACATAGAGTAAGTCATTATCGCTTTCCCCATTGTGTGTGTGTCGACCGTGTAGTGAATCGAAGGCTAATTTCGTACGCACACACGCACACAGCCAGCCTCCCGCCAGCTGTGTCTGGGGGGCGAAGGAAGTACGGAGACTTATAAGTAGCAACATCGGAGTTCCTGAATAGGTAGGTAAGTGCCAACCAGCGTTCGGAGATCGCCATGACAGACTATGATTGGAGGACCAGTATCGCAGCCTCGAATCCCATGGATCCAGAAATGCTGGAGCTGAAACTGGAGGGCGGTTCCTGAAAGGGGGAAAAGGGTGCGATTATCTTTGGACCAAGACAGCCGAGGTTCTCACTTCCGCATTGTGGGAGAAATTGCAAAGGACCGAAGCGCATACCAAACTCGATTTCTTTTAAAAAGATAACCCACTGATCTAGTGGGGACAAAAATTTTCTGCACGCTTTGGAATGTATATTCTCACATTTATTTCAAACAGGCAGAAAAAGGAGTGTAGATCCTCTACACCCGAGAACTCCAAATCGAAATGAATGGCCCGGGGTTGAGTTGATGATCCATGTGGAGCCGAAGCAATGACGATAATCCAGTGCCAAAATCTATTTCGCCGGCCGACGCTCCGAGACGAGACCAGATATTAATTTTGAGCAGATAATTGATGAATTCTAATCAAAACTTATTACGATGTACACCATCCCTCTAGTGTCGACACATGGATTCATTCTCAAACTCACGCACCATACCCAATCGAGTAACATCCCATCGTCGCAGAATAGATAAGACGCCAGCATAGATTGACGAACCAGTTTCACCATTTTAAACTTAATCCAACCATCCCCCTTAACTTCGGCTTCATAGGGCTCCATCGTAAGTAGCAGAAGACCTCCTGCACATTATCAAAATATTACTGTATACTACTTTAGGGAAAACAGCCACCGCTCACTCATCTCAGGCCGCCACCAAACACTAAAGTATGTACCCACCACCATCACCAGAGCCAAAAAAAAATCATAAACCGGGTGGCTAGTAACTAGAATGAGTAGACCAAACCCTGCAGCAATCAATGACTCCAACTGTGGGTTTTCATCATACATGCATATATCCTAAACCACATAGGGACAGCAATCTCAGCCTTCCGTTCCTTCCCAGCCCAGTCCATCTTTACTTCAAACATAGATAACCAAAGAAAAAGAAAGAAAAAGAAACGAAAGAGAAAGTTCCAATAATGGTTCCTTGCATAGCCCTACTTCCCCGGACTTGCTTACCCGCAGGATTGATGCAGCAGACCAAACCAGCCAAGCATTTTACAGTGGTTTGTTAGTTGCTTCAGGATTTTGTTTATTTTTATTCTTATCACTTTTTCTTTTTCTTTTGCCAACCCTACATAGCCTACCTTGTAGAGTCAAAAGAAAGTCGGTAATGTTGCCGATCGATCTACTTACATACTCTACATACTTAGGAGTAACTTGCTACTGGAGAGAGAGTATGTACACTACGCTACGGAGTATTGACGCTACTGCTACCATTTTTCCTCTTGGACTATTCTACTCCCTTCTATGGAGCATATCTGGATGAAATGGACACTACCTACTAAAAACCACCTTATTTATTATCATTATCCATTCCTACTAACTACTTAGTATCTAGGACCAGTCCCCGCTGTGGACATTTAACTTGACGTGCCGCGACTAGACTGTTTTGAACTTGTTAGTTAGCAGTTACATAATACTTTTAATATTAGTTAGTTAACAACTTAGTAGATTAGAGGGGTGAAGAAATATCTTTACTGCTCCATATCTACTACTCTCTAGACCCTAACTACGTAAGTTTGAAGCTTAATTAGTTACAAGATAGTTTGAACCTTGAAGAAAGGGGGTCGGTGATGAATTAATCTCATGGGTGGGTAGGTGAGTGAGTGAGGGAGTTGGCTGGGAGGGAAAACCAGCACCACACCACACCGTATAGTATGTTACAGCAGTTATACTACTAGCTAACTAGTCAGTCGCATGGTCTGGACCTGCTGCCGCTGATCTGCCCAATGCCCACACCCGGCCACAGAAGCAGTTATCTCGACTACTCCGTACGTATCTACTGGTAATGGGAAAAATATCCGGTTTCTTATTTATAGAGATTATGTCTTTGATTTTCTAGACATGAAGAAGAGTTATGAGTCAACATAAGACACACTACGGAGTAGACTAACTAATTATATCTCAAGTACGGAGTATGATGAATGAATGAATGAATTCCATTGTCAGATCAGTCAGGGACTATACTATATTTTCTTTCGTTCATTCGCAGCATGGCATGGCATGAAAAACCCAACCCCAAACCAACCAACTTCAGTTAACTCTGTACTAGTCCGGTCTAAGTCTACTTCTTGCTTGTCTGCTGCGGGCTAGAATCTTTCAAATGCCGGACAAAACCAACGAGCCAACTAACCAACCTGCCACTCAGTAACAACTAGCAAGGTTCTATTTTATTCTACGTGTTTTATTTTTCAGGGAGTTAAGTGGACAACACGACGACTAGTAGACTGCTCTTTGCAGTGGAGGTAAATTTAGCTTTGACCTAGGCCTATCTAGACTGCCCCCGACCGGCGGTCCGTGGGGACGGATGGATGTTGCGAAGTCTCGATTTCCCGATTTCCTTTCCTTCCCCCTTCTCCCCGGGGAGAAGACCATGGTATCATGCTATCATTAGGTTCAATTTACCCTATCGTACGGCGTAGTATTCTTGGCTATTTTTTCTGATTTACTGGAGGTTGGTTGGGGCTGGGCTGGGCTGGGCTGGGCTGATTGATGATTGAGCAACTACGGTGCTGACTGTGTACACTGTACACAGTGTGTGTGTGTTGTACAAATAGCACATGGCTGGTAGTGGTGGCTTGTCTTCCATCCATAAATATAATCCAGCGACTCTTTCCTCATAGGGAGCATATCTATAGATAGCAATTGACAAGACTGACTGACGGCCAAGCTTCCGTCGGCGTTAACGGGGGGCGCCGTCGGAAGGTACCATTATGTTTTTTTTTTTTTTTTTTTTTTTGTTTCTTTTGTACAAACCCCTAGACTAGTACTACTGACTAGTAATTAGACTCAACCCCCCAGATAAGCCCCCGAACATATGATGTTTCTTTGTCCCCCGTTAAACGTGTGTAACCACCACGTAAAGCGTCGCAAGCTAGGAAATGGGGATTGGCTGCCCTGAGAAGGTTCGCATCCGTGCAACATCCGCTTGGCTCCCGTCTCATCCATTCATCCTGTGTGCTGATGCACGCCGCCGTGGAGTCGGTGATTGGTTGAGGAAAATCACCGGTGAAGTTTGTGAGTCTTCAGACTGCCACACACGCAGAGGAAAGAGTTGGGGGTTCTTCAGGATCTGCGCTGGTATCGTTGGCTGCAGTGTCTGGAATGTGTGTGTTGTTGTTGTTACACAAGGGGGGACTCAAAGGCCAAGGAAAAGCCCGCGGCAGTTCAGGTACACAGCAGAGAGACAGTAAGCAGTAAATATTACGTCCGATTGGTCTGTCTCATGCCCGTCTTCGCGTCATCAAATTACCCGTCGTCAGGAATCCTTTGTCGCCCATCGCGCCTCTCCACTCAATCGACAGCTGGCCTAACACTGCGCGTCCGTCGCGTTTCATGTCCTTTTGCAAGGTCTCCAGCCCTTCCTGTTGGCCTTCTTCTTGCTCGACGAGGAATGCAACCTGCAAGACATCCCGCGGATGTAAAGTCGGTGGCCGCGGATCCGCTTGCTCCGGTCCTTGTAGATCCCAATTGAGAGATACGGCCTTGAATGGCGGTTTCGGGTTGAGCCTCGTTTGCTGTCAAAATTAGCATGTTGCCCAGGAGACCTTTGCAATCTTCGCAATGATTTGTGTTCGACGAACCTTGACCACCACAGGACCATCGCCTACATTCTCCAGTTGGGCTTCTAGTGCAAACCGGAGCAGCCGAGTCTTGCCATATGGTCCTAGTGTCTTATTCTCGACCTCCAGCGGCGCCAATTCTGAAGACTTGGTTCGAACACTCAGACAGGGCTGTGCCACAAACTGATAGAGCTTGCGGAAGGTTCTCACTCGCCCGCTGGCTGCTTGCGCGTCCGACCCAATCAATGTCTCCGTGTAGCTGACGCTAACCGCCAGGATGTGATTCCCTTCCTCCTTGAGATCAAACCGTACTATTTTCTGTAGTGAATGGCCCTTCTGCACTCCGTCCTTGGAAGCCGTGTCTTCGGCCGGTTCTAGGTCTAACGCCGCTACCTGCGATGGTGTTTGCATCTCTGCAACTATACGGACCGATGTAACGACGCGCGATGTCTCCTCATCTGGCAACTCATTGTTGGCGCTGAGGGTGCATGCAAATGTCTCGCCCACATACGCAGACCCAAAAGCCGGAGGTAGGGTTAACTTGTCGAACCGTCAGTGAGGTCCATAACGAAACCTGGAGGGTCTTCGTACATTGGGGGTGAGGATGAACTGATTGTCGACAATATCGGCGGGATAGCTGAGCGATGCTTTGCTGGAGATCTTCGTCTCTGCCGCTGGGAGGGGGTACTGATAGGATAAGGAAGGTCGCGATAGCCTTGCACGGTCAGGAGCGAGTGGAGTCGTCGGATGAAGTTCGGTGCTTACCGCAATACTGGACAAGATCAGCCAAGGTACCGCGGTAGAAGGGTGTCCCGGCAGAGCGTACCTTTGAGAGAGACTGCATGTGGCTCTTTAGGGGCATCAGCGCCCGAGTGAGCGCGAGGGCGTGCCATGGAGGGATGTGATTGCGAGTTGAACCAGAACCGGACGCGGCGTCATTCCGTCGTTATCAGCGCCGCACTAGTTTCAGGCAAACAAGCCAAATGGGGCAAACCGAGCAAACCTCCGCATCCGCCGGGATTCACCAGTTATTGGAATCATTCCCTTGTCAAGCTCGAGTTGATAGCTCCGATTTCTTACTCTCACTAAATATGGAGACACCACAAACATCCTTGGGATCGTCATTGTGGCATACTGCTTATTAGATCTCGATGCTAAGCAGATCATCGATCCCTGTTTCTCCCAGATCCGTCAATTCTTTTTGGAAATAGTCTGATTATGTCATAATCCGATCTGATTGCTTATCGATTAGGAGTCGTTTACTCCATACTACGGAAGCCGCCACCGCGACCATTGTCGTCTTACTACGCCTTGTTTCTCTCTTTGTCAGGCCCCTGGCCTACAATAGCTTCCGGGTTCAGGATGGCAGTGACACGTAAGACCCCATCTCGTCAGCAGCATGCTCGCGCCTCCACGCCGACGGACTCTCCAGCTACACACCCAAAAACTGTGGCAAGCACTCCCGCATCGTCCAGGAAGCGAAAAGCGAATGAGCAGAGCGTCACACCAAGTACATCATCAAAAAAGTCACGTCGATCTGCACCCAGTGGTCCTACCCAAGGTCCAGTCGAGGTTATCGATTTGACTGGCCACACACCTGGCCCTGCTAAAAGAAAAGCTCGAGCACCAGCATCACACGATGAACCAACTCCTGAACGCCGGGCGAGGAGATTCCGCAGTCAACCTCCCAGTTCATATCTCGATAGAGCGGCGCGTGCACTATCCCAGCGGTATGCTCTCGATGTGTAGTCGGATCTATAGAAGGCTAATATGTATTATACCCGCAGGATGTTTGTTATTGGACATGCTGTCACAGAAGTCGACGATGCGCCCGAGATCTCTTTCGACATCATCGGTTCCACTGGCAACATCTACACTACCAAGATAGGGAAGGTGCCAACTTGCAGCTGCCCGGATGCTCGAAAAGGGAATCAATGCAAACACATTTGCTATGGTACGTCAAGCCCCTTGCTTTGACAGGCTACCCCGCACACTTCGTCACTCTGATCGGTATTATACAATGTCCGAGTTGCTGATTATAGTTGCCTGTGAAGTCCTAGTGAAAGCCCTCCGAGCGCCTCCGCATCTCCAATATCAGTTAGCATTCTTGTCGTCGGTAAGTTGGCGTGATGGTAATCAACGAGGCTACATTGCTAAGGGTTATGTCATAGGAACTGCGGGAAATGTACGGCAGCTCTCCCATCAGCCGCGAGCAGGCCAACGCCGAAGAAAACAAAGATGGGAACCGCAAGCCGGTTGAAGGTGACTGCCCGATCTGCTTCATGGAGTTTGAACCGGACAAGGAAGAGATAGTCTGGTGCCAAGCAGCATGTGGAAACAATATACACAAGGCTTGTTTCCAGAAATGGGCCGCGACCCAGCAAGCTCAAGGAGTGCGATGTGTTTATTGGTATGTTTGATCTCAAGCGTCAAGAACAAAAAGTCATAGCTGACACTATCCTGCGCAGCCGTTCTGCTTGGCAAGCAGATACTGCCAACATGAAACTTGATGAACTGGTCAAAGGGGCCAGTATAGATTCCGATGGCTACGTCAATGTAGCTGACCAGGTCGGCTTGTCTGGGATTCGCGGTATGAGACCAACTCTGTGATTCTCACTTTTGTTTGTTTACTGCCCTCATGTAGGGCTGATACTGACGGGTTTTGGTATAGATTGTTCAACATATCATCCTTACTGGGTGCGCCAGCAATCGTCTCTTTTTGGTTCGCGACGTGGTAGAGGTGGGTGGGGCTACGGAAGACGGTATTGATTCTAAAGTTTGTCCGTCTGGCACGGTTGCTTATGGTTCAATTGTTATAAGCGTTGCAAGTCTGAGATTGATACCCAGGGCACATTCTTCTGCTATATCATTACATTGGTATTATTCCTTCCAACTAGGTAGTACAATTAGCTCAATCCAACCATGAGGCGAAATTGCCCCGAACATAGATTCCGCCTTCTGTGCAGATAGATCTGAAGCTCTTCCCACTATTGGGGGTTCTTCCACCGACTCCGAGTGATAGTTCTTGCTGCATAGCATAACGGCCAAGCCATCGCCGGCAAACAATAGTCCATCTTAACAGCCAAGCGCCCAAAATCTACGATTCTATATACCACGCCCGAGCCAGTTCCATTGCTCAGTTCCAGTCTGTATGAGCCACGCAGACATGTGGACGAATATGTCCATACGTTAAGACCCCCGGGCGCACACCAACTGCGCATTGCACGGGGTGAAAGGTGATTAACCAATACTTGCAGGCCTCTGGCTGGCTATCTGTATCCGTGCTCGGTGACACGCAAAGCTACCACCAAGGGGAGGACAAATAGGATGGATGGATGAATGATGGATACATGCATGCAATTTACATACCATCATAATCATCCACTATCCTTCACAACCCGCCGGCCTTGACGGACGACAGCTACACTCACTGCTTCTTCGCCCGTCATCCACGAAGGCATCTTTTCCGCATTGATAATTCCGTTTTCGGCTAGTTTGCGGAATCCGCTGATTACGTCTGTGCCGGTGAAAGTGAGGGACAACGTTGGTGTTGTTGATGTTGATGATGTAGATGTGGATTTGGACTTCGGGGGATCGAGGAGGCGGATGTCGAGACGGTCGAGAGGAGCAGAGGAAAGAGATGCGGAGGTACCGAAGCGGGATTGTACGGTTAGAGTGCGTTTTCTGGAGATGTGTGGGTCTTCGTGTTCGGTGTTGGCTCGTTTCGGTGGTTTAGATGTGGAAGTGTCTGCGTCATCTGGGTTTTGGTTTTCCTTGTGGTGAGAGGGATGGTTCATGTGTTCTTCTGGGGTGACGGTGTTGGATGGTCGAGGGTCCAGGGGACTTCCTTCGAGGGCGGCGTCGGCGAAGATGCTGAATGCGCCGGTGGACTGGTTGGAGCGGCCGGGGCCGCGGAGGGACAGGAGCGCTTGGAGGCTCTTTGCTGTTAAGGAGGTGGGTTTGAGGGTGTAGCGTTGGTGCGGGAGAGAGAGGGCCTTGGGGAGGGCATCGCGGACGAGACGTTGCAGGCTGCGGGGGTCGGTTGCGATGGCGGTGAAGGTTGCGGATGCGCTGCTGGATTTTGAGGAGCCTGGGTTGGAGGCAATGGAGGTGTATAGGTAGGGACAGCTATCTGGGAAAGCGATGTAGATGACTCGCGAAGAGTCGGTGAGGAGTTCGGCGGCCTGGCGTGGATGTTGGTAGGGGGAGTTGGTGACGAAGATGCGGAGGAAGGTGAGAGGGAGGGAGGTCGAGCGGGAGAGATAGTAGTGCGCTTTTACTAGCGGGGAAATCTGTTGCTGGAGCTTGCTGAGGAAGGTTGAGGCGTGGACGCGCGGAAGACAGGCGGATAGGTCGGCGGAGTCTGATTGTTGTTGTCGCTGTTGTTGTTGGCTGTCAATGCGGGAGAGCTCCAGTGCGGTCCATCGTAGACTGGAGGAGTGATCGTCGATGTAGCGCAGGTCGACCATGGCCAGTTGTCGCAGGGTGATACCGTGTCTCCAGTCGCCTTCGAGAATGCGATCGATTACTTCGCGTTTGCCGCCTTTTCGCAGCTGCAGTTCCTGGTATGCGTTTCGGACGTCGTTGACGGTGCGCTCCGCCGGGTACGGACTCAGTCCCTCATCGTCCTCCTCTTTCTGGTCTTCATCCTCTTGGAGGTACGGCGGGAAAGCCTGGAGGTTACGATCGTCGAGCCATTGGAACGCAAGATCCAGCAGTGCCTGCCGGGTGAGCTTGCCAAAAGATTTGACTAAGGACGGCGTGGAGGAGGGGATGCGGAGGTTGCTGGGTAAACTGGCGGTTGTGGGCGCGCGGACGGATTTTAGGCGGGCCATTGCATATGAGTGTTGACAGATGGCCTACTAAGTAGGTCCGTAGAGCAACGACTCGTCAGACTGGTAGGGGCTGCGAGGTTGCTATGTGTTTTGAGCTGGGGATTGGATAGATTGGATGAATGCGGCGCGACGGTACGGGATTGCCGGTGGTTCCTGGGGCATCAACACAAACAGCATCACGTGGCGATAGGATCACAGGGTCTTATCTTAGTGCGGTTGGCAGCGCAGGGGCTCCCGCATTCCAAGCCGATCATCTACAGTCATCAACTACTCCTCTCTTCATTGATTTGATGTTGCAATAGCGTTAGAGATGCCGGAAATAGCGTGATTACAGGGTATGTTGTCTACACGGTGACTATCGTGTGATGCATTAAACATACCACATCTGCAAGGATGGACAAAGAGGTCGTGGATAGCCTCATACGATAATGATGCAGATCCCGATTATTAATCCGTGCGGCAGCCAAGCAATGAGGAGGTTGTGGTTGTGACTGTGACTTGTGAGGTTGTTGCTCGCGGATAATTTTACTCTTTTTCGTAGTCGGCACTTTGGCTAACTGGATCGAGCAGGTACACGAGATGTGGTTTATAAGCCGGGAGATTAACTCCTCGCCAACCGCGCATAGAACAATGATACTAAACAATACTAAGGTCGCCAAGCCATCAGCCTCGAACCAACCAGGGCATTCCTAGCGGACACCCGGTCAGGCAAGTCTGGTAGACCATAAGCCAAGTGCGAGGAGTGTGTTCAATCTGACTTCATGAGAGTGGCCAGAGTCGTCCCTAGGTTCAACCGGTTTCGACCCTAAAACAGGCCGGCAAGGACGGCGTGGGATATTATTTCTTTGGTTCCGCAAGCCCGACTTCGGCCTCCGGAAAGAGGATGACTCGGCTTCGATGTCATCAGCGGAAAAGCATTTACTGTAGTAGAAAGTTTAGTGGTTTGTGCGGTGGCAACACGCGGCTTCCGTGCACACAACCAGCGCAGGTACCTCAAGGGGAGAAGGATAAACGGCGTAGGGTATCCAGAATCCAGGGCAGCGGAAGGGGAGATTAGATCTAGAAATAATCTAGAAGATATGAAATACTTGATGAATGAATGATCGCAAGATGATGCAGTACCAACGATCGGAGCCAGACTGAAGCGTAAGTGAATGGACGGTTAGTCACCGAGATTATTCAACGGGCGCCATTGCCGTCTTTTTCCCCCCGATAAGTTAATAATCAGCGGCATTTCCCTCCAATTCCCCCGCCCCGCCGCAAATTCCCACTCTTTTTCGTCTCCGGCCGTCCCACACTCCCAACTCGACTCGACCCTTTCTCTCTCCACGACTTTTCCCACGCCTTCTAATCTTCACCTGCCTCGTCTTCGAATCTCGCTGACATCCCATATCGCCTCCATTGCGACCCCATCGATTGGTCCACCGACTACGAATACACTGCACGGGTTGCCGTGAAACGGTTTCGACTACTTGGTGGTCATTGTACGACTAAGAGTCCCTGTGAAGAGGGATCTCAATATACAGATCACGAAACTTGACTACAACAATCAATACTGCATCGCCGCATCGAAGGAAAAAGAGGTCCGCAAAGCCTCAACACGACATCATGTCCGAATTTAACGGCCGTCGGGCCCCCAACTTCTCTCAATATCTCGATGATCTGAATGCCATTCCTTCGCCGTACGACCAGGCCCTTCAGCAGCAACATCAGGGTTCATACAACCTCGATGCTGAATTATCGCTTTTCACCAATGCCGAATTCTTCGACTTCGACAAGTTCGGCGATCTCAATCTGCCCAACTTTGACTCGCTGGAGGACAACACAGTCAAGAAGGAAACTGCGCAAGACACCAGCTCTGACATGGACTTTTTGAACCTTCTGGGAGGTGAGTTGCTCCAGGTCTTCTTTGAAAGTATCACAACTTGTACCCCTCGAGTACAAGCTGCGTGGCAACGGGCAACAGTTGGAGCATTTCTGAAGCGGCTGCATATTCCATGCATGCGCCAAGGTTCAAATGATTGCTTCAGCCATCGACTCTCATCGATGTGTTTTCCCCAAACCTTCAGCTTGCCATCCTCATCTGCCCTTCCTCTATTTTTTCTTTTTTTTTTTTTTTTTTTCTGCCATGCCCAATTTGCTTTTGATTGTGCGAGTCTCGTACCCTCTCAGGGCCTAGTACTAGCGGGAGAAGCTATACTATATCCCTGAGACACGAGCTGCTCCTTCCGCCGCGCACCTCATCTACACGCCTGCTCATTGGCTCGTATGCTGCATGGGGCCCTTTCCGTCAGTGCGCGATCGCAGAACGTGCAGCAGCCTTGCCTTGGGCTGGGATAACGCCAATCGCTCTCGTGATGGCGCCATACCACGTGACTCGTCCAGCGTGGGAGGTTGCATAGAGACACTGTTCGTGGCACATTCAAGATGATCTGGGCTCGCGTCGATCCCAGTGATGCTGTGCTTAATACCCCTTCCACCCAGCTTGGGACCCTTTCGCCTTTGTCGACTCTGCTTGCCTCATCAGGGGCCTTCATCCAATCATGACAACCCGTGACTAACGTTCTCTAGAAGGCTTCGGCAACGTCAACGACATCTCCTCTACCATGAACTCCATCAATACTCAACCTATGCCCGTCCAGAACACACAATACTCTGCAATTCCGTCCCTGCCAAACGGCCCCCTCAACATCAACACTGCTCCCAGCCAAGCTGCTTCCCAGCCCTCCCCGCAGTCCTCGGTCACATCCCCGCCGTCCGCAGCTGCCACCCCCGCCCCGGCCCCGGCTACCACCTCCCCCGCATCAGGCCCTAAGCGCAAGAACACTCAAAAGACTCCGGCCATGAGCGTAGAGGAGGCCGCGCGCATTGCCGCTGAAGAAGACAAGCGTCGCCGGAACACCGCCGCCAGCGCCCGCTTCCGCGTGAAGAAGAAGATGCGCGAGCAAGCTCTCGAGAAGACCGTCAAGGAGACCACGGAGAAGAACACTGCGCTGGAGGCTCGTGTCACGGCCCTGGAGCTGGAGAACCAGTGGCTCAAGAATCTCATCACCGAGAAGAACGGTCAAACCTCGGAAGAGGCCAAGAAGTCGGAGAGCGACATCGCCGCTATGTTCAAGAAGTTCCTGGCTTCTCAACAGCAGAAGGAGACCGAACGGAGTAGTTCCGAGTCCAAGATCGGCGTGGGCACTGCCTAAGCTCGACTTTTTCGTGTTGTCTTTTCTTGCTTGTTCATTTGAGCTTTGTAGATGATGTTTATGCAGAGTCGCCGATTCTCCCATCATTCTTCGTTTTATTTCTTTCTATTCTTTCAACTTTTTCCTTATATCTAATGGTGTACATGAGGGGATGGCGTCGCGGTGCAAGGAAATACCTAGGCTCGTCGGTGGCATGAGTGATGTTTATGAAGTACAAATTTCGATCCCAACAGATCAGATCAGGAGAGACTGTTGTGCATATATCACGCAGTACCTGTATCTAAAAAGCATAACAATGAAGAAAATATTCCGATAATTAGTTATACATGGTTACTCATAGATTCATAATGATGCGTATGCTCTACCCTAGCCATTCAGAAACCCTGCTAAACTAGTCACATTCGGTGATTGCACTTCCAACAATTCATAAAGACTGAAAGTTATTTCGGTTGGTACTCAGTCTCCTTGAAAGCCAGGATCCTAGTCTCGAACATGACAGCGTTTGTTCATTCCCTAATTAGCTTGACCGACGAAGGTGTACAAAGCAGCAAAAGATCAACGATTGTGTACCGTATCTCCTGTCACTAGGGTATGTAAAAGCTAAAAAGAGCTCGTTACAAACAGGCACAAGGTGTGGCCATAGCATAGCAAATACATTCATGTAGAAAAATATGGGAAGAAACAAACCAAGGCAAATAAATAAAGATAACATTTGATCAATGTGCCATACATGTTGTGCAACAAGCCCTTGGGGATATCAAATAAAAACCGTACCGTGCCGTGCCGTGCCGTCCGTCCGTCCGCCCGCCCAGATAGATAAATAGATAAATCCCTAGTGTCGATTTTCCTGTTCCTGTCCTGTCCTGTCCGTGTACACCGTATTCATCCCCGCGTGTTACCCATCCTACCGGAACGTGGTGTATCGTATGGTAAGTAGATGTACAGATGTGCGAAAAGGGTGAGATCAGGAAGGGGGAAGTGGTGAAATGAGTATCAACGCCGATATAACGCCTCATAGCAAGATAGATAAGTTGTCGGGGTATGTGGAGGAAGGGTTTCTTCACTCTCAAAGCTCTCTCGTGTGTGTGTGTGTGTGTGTGTGTGTGTGTGTGTGCATTAGTCATTACTTTGAAAGGGAAAAATGAACGCAGAAGCAGAAAAAAAGAAGAAAAAAGAAGAAAGCAGAACAGGGTTCACTCAATCTGTCATGGAATGTCTCATCTTGCGTAACTTCGTTGCAGTAGTAAAAGAAAGGAAAGGGATCGAAAAGATCTCTTTTCTTCTTGGGAATGACAATTTGGGTGAAGGGATTGAATTGATACCCGATCAATTAATCACCCTACTCACCAGATAACTCTCTTTTCACGTCTGTCACACCGTCAACTCTGATTTCGGGCTCCTCCTCTCTCCCTTCGACTAGCTTCTCTTCATCGCTCTCTTCACCGTTGATCTCCCCCCATCCTGAACTGCGACGGCTGATCCGCCCCGTCATTGGTTGGTTGCTTGATGGTCCGGGCCATGGACTGCTCATACCGGTCCCAGTGATGCTGGCTGCATTGCTGTCGTGGCGACTGTGCGATTGGGCGGCGCTGATGACACTGGCACCGTCTCCTGCAGTGGCGCCCTTGTGGAAGCTGCCGCGTTCACCGCTCCCTGACAAAGGCGCCGCGCCAGATGCTGAGTAGACGCTGGCACGCTCTACACTGGCGAGACCCACCAAGCTAGGTCTGTTGAGGACACCCGGTGGATTGAATGAAGACGAGGTTGCTGACTCTCCGACATTTCCACTCAGCACGCTCAAGGGTAAACTCTCACGACTGCCACCGAACACTGAGGACGGCGCCAGGGCGCGAACCGAGGCATTTGTGTCCAGGGAATTTCTGCGGCGCCTCTTCGATGACGACGCGAGCGTCAAAATGGAAGCATTGTCGGTCAAGATGTTGTTGGCGGTCGCAGTGCTATAGGTGACCGAGTGGCCGTGAGGGGCAAGGTGGGGCGGCACGGCCGTGGCTGGCGACGGGGGAAACTGATGAGAAAATTGCACCTGTTGCGTCGCTGGGTTGTGTAGTGAGCCGGTATGGGTCAGACCGTGGTACTGGTTTTGCGTAGTGTAGAGCTGTCCGGAAGGTGCTGCCGATTGCACGGTGGTCAAGGTCGTGGTCAGAGACCGCACCGATGGCGCGGGCGATGAGAAGGTGCTCCCCTCGCCTCCCCCCTGCGAACTGATGCCACCACCCGCTGTAGCCATCGTCCCTGCCTTGGAATACGCCGCATCGGAGATGGCTGTATCGCCGTTGGTTGAGATAGTTGGCGCGGTTGACTTGGCACTGGTGGCTGGGACCTGCTGTTCGTACCCGGAGTATGCGAGGGACGGTTCGCTCTGCGAACAGGACCTCCGGCCGGAATCTGCGCTCGCCTCCGAAGTGTTGAAGTCGCTATTATAGTCGGCGACCATGTGGGCAGTGCCCGACAGCGGGTAGGGGTTGTTCTTCGAACTCCGGCTTTTGTATTTGGGCATCGCATGACGCTTGTTGGACCAACGGTTGGCACTTGAATCGGTAGAATGTTTGAGACTGGCGAGTCGCTTCATCCAGCTAGAAAATGGGTGACGACGTCCATTGCGATCTATATCTTGTATATGAGCAACCCAAATAAGATATGGTAAGACGAAAATATTGGGAACTTAATCCACTCACCATGCGCCCTGGCGGGCCCTTCAGCCGTGGCCATTCTGGCCTTCCAACAATCCACAGGTGAGATAGCCAGTGAAAGTGAGTGTTTTTGCAATCGCACTCTCGACACGTTCCCCGTAGCGAGTGATGCAGTCCACAGGGATGTAGCGATAGACGGTTGGCCGATCAGATAAGAGCCGCAGGGGAAGATGCGTGAACCAAATCAACGGATATAAAGGGTTGGAGGGGTAGCGGAGGGAGAGAGAGAGAGAGACAGAGATGGGAGATGTGACGGGGGCGAAAACAAATAACTTCAATCCAAGAGATAACCCGACAAGAATCGTAGCAAGAAACAAAGAGGCCGGAAGGAAGGAAAAGAAGAGCGAGAAATTGGGAAAATGGCGATGGAGGAAGAGGCCGGCCATCCACCCTTTCATTTCCAAGTCAGGAGTTCCTCAGGAGCTGCACGTGATGCCCGTCGGCCCAAAGAAACGATCGGCGCCTGGATGTCGCCTTTCTCTGCTCTGCTTTTCATTCGCCAACGGAATGATGATTGATTGATTGAGTGAATGAGTGTTCCTGCCTCACACTTCTCTCTCCTGACAACGTGTCATCGTGCCTGCCCTCTCGAGTCCTCGACATTGTTTGTCAAGTGGTTCAGCCTGACGAATCTGTGTCGATCTGTTACGAATCCCGCCTCCAGCGCCATCTCAAGCTTCCGAGGCTGGAACTACTACTGCAGTAATGCGATAGCGCGTATCTCGCTAGTCCACTTATTCGGTCTACTTGACATGGATGTTCCCGGCGAATTAATGTTAGTCGATCCGTGCCAGTCATGACTCGCTGCCGCACGCTTTACTTTTTAGTCTGGTGCATGCCATCCCACGCTATGGGCTCGTGTCCAGTGCTTTTCCCTCCTGAACCACACCCTATCAGCAAGCATGCCGCAAGCTCAATCTGCTCGATGTGCTGCACTCTGAACCTCAGAAGCGGGTGAAACACAATCCACGTTCAGGGGGTTTGGTTAGTTGTTTGTTTCCACCTCGGAATCGGAGATTGTATACAAGAGGACCCAGCCACGATAAGCTCAAGCACCCGCAGTTGGGGAATGCGAGACACCACCCTAGCCAATGTAGCTCCGTCCTTGGCGGCTGAACAGGTGCACAAATGCTGTCTGGCTATTTGGGGACCTTCTATGTGGCCATCAGCATGACATTATCCCGTCAAGTATTTGAATTTCTCGTAGGGAGGCCATCTATGTGTCTAACTGTCTATGCCATCAGCTCTTATCGCCAGCTTTCTTATCATCACGTGATATGAGACGCCATCGGCCGCGGTTTCCCCTGCTGGGCTTCATCTCGATTGCTCTCCTCGACAACCATCAACATGCAGGGAGTTCTATGCATCTCCTCCATTATCCTGAGCTACTAACTGATTGTCTGAATAATATATATGCGCTTTGGGTTTTCGATGATCGATCTACCCTTTCTAGTAAAGCGACAGGTCAGAATTCAAACGCCATCAATTATCTCGGAGCGCCACCGCATCATGGCAACATGAAAGAATCTCTAGAAGACCACAAACTCATCTACCAACCCCTCTGGTGATGTCGTCATGGGATCCCAAGATTCGGCCTCTACCGCCTGATGTAGTGGCGAAGCTCAAATCCTCAACTGCCATTACGCACTTGAACGGGGTCATTGTAGAGCTAGTCAAAAATGCATTGGATGCAAATGCTCGTACCGTCTATGTCACGGTCGACTTCGGTCGCGGAGGCTGTATAGTCGAAGATGACGGGGATGGGATTCCCCCAGCGGAGTTTGAACCGGATGGAGGACTGGGAAAAGCGCACCGTAAGTTGAATGGTCACATATCATTTCCCTTCACTCATAGAAGACACAGATACTTCAAAGTACCATTCGAGCCATACTATCGAAGGACGTAAAGGGCTGTTTATAGCCTCGCTCGCTGCCCTCTCTCTACTAACCATCACATCACATCATTTTCGCCATTCGAGCACCAATACCGTTACTTTCCATCAATCAACGCCGGTTGCTCGATTGATGCCAGCTCCGGTGTATCAGGCGCTGAGGTTCGGTAACCATGGCACTTCCGTCACAGTAAATGATCTGTTCGGGAATATGCCCGTGCGCGTAAAGAGCCGAGCCTTGGCTCTTCAAAGACCAGATGAACTGGAGCGGCAGTGGGATGAATTAAGGCACCTTCTGGTATCGTTCCTGGTCGCGAACGACAAGATGGCTAAGCTAGTGGTTCTCGACGCTCATAGAAAAAAGAAGATCACGGTCCGCCCCCAGAGACTTGCAAGACAAGATGGTGGGGATCTCGATCTACAACGACTTCGTTCCATCCTGGCACAGTCGGGGCTGGTTGAGGCTCAGAATACGGGCGTCTGGGATACTGTATCGGCCAGTGTTTCCGACTTCACGATTCGTGCGGCGGTTTCTTTGACGCCCAGCCCTACCAAGAAGGTTCAGTTCGTCTCCTTAGGCTCGAACCCGGTGTTCGCGAGAAACAACGCAAACCTTATTTATGCGGAAGTAAATCGCTCATTTGCTTTGTCGGACTTTGGGTCTATGAGAAACCGTTCCTCTTCAGTCGAAGCACCCGACCGAGCTGCTGATAGCCACCTTATGCATAGCAAACCTGCGTCTAAAGCAGTCAACAAATGGCCGATGTTCTATATCCGTATAGACAGCTGCAATGAGTGGAGTATCGACGATGATACGCAAGAACTCCCAGAATCAGACAAGTCTCTTCAGCGTATATTAGATGTGCTTTCGACAATGATCAACGAATTCCTCAGACAGAGCAGCTTACGCCCACGTACTGGGAAAAGGAAAAGAGGTACGGTCAATGTACCGCCAGCTAGTACGCGTCCTAGCAGTGTGAAGGCCGAAAGGAGTCCATCTTCGGAAGGTGTAGTCTCCATCGCCGAAGAAACTCTCGGTAGTCAGCCCAGGCTCCCCTCTTTCCGAAGACCACCCAACGCCAGTCATCACTTTGGAGATTGGACCAGGGTCAAAAGTGCAAAGCCGGAAACGGTCAGCAAGAGGCTGCCTTTACGCGAGCGCGCACCCAGGTCAGCTCGTTCAGAAGATAACTCAGCCCATCAACTCCAGGATCATTTGGGCCAGCAGTGGACGCTCCTGTCTGCTGGCAATGAAGGCACGGCTATCAAGCCCCGCTCTCCTGTACCGGACGAATCGGAGATGCACGAGGGACTGAATCAGATTCATGAAGAGACAGATATCGATACGATGATCCCGTGGGTCGATCCCTATACGGGCAGACGCCACTTGATCAACTCGCGGACTGGCCAGTCCATGCTCCTTGGGTCTTCAGTAGCATCGGACGTGATGCTGCGGCCCCGATCCACTGGCTGTCTACAAGAGCCACATCGCGCGCCAGAGGAAGCACAGCGACCAAGATCGGCCGCTCTGCCGAGGACTGAGAACAAGTGGGTTGAGAAACTTTTGGAAAATTGGGTCAATCCTGTTTTTGGCCGCCCAGAGAGGCCTATCAGTGCAATCGATATCAGTGCTGGCCGTGAGACAGCTCGCCCTGGGTCTAGTTCTTTTGACAGTCAGGGTGAGTTATGCGGATTAGAAAGCATGGGAGTGTCAAAGTTCCGCGGCAAACTGCGAAAACAGGAACTAAGAGCCGCAGAAATCATCGCCCAGGTGGATCAGAAGTTTATCCTAATAAAGATGCAAATGCCCCCCAATGCCCTTGGGGATCATACATCAAATCTGATCTTGATCGATCAGCACGCTGCGGATGAGCGATGCCGGGTCGAGGCCCTGATGGCAGAGCTGGTCACATCAGATGATATCCCGGGCTCTATCCAAACCATCAGCTTGGAACCCATTATTTTTGAGATACCCACTACTGAGGCATCCCTTTTTGGACGATATAGGGATTTCTTCAACTCTTGGGGCATAGGTTACACCTTGGAACAGGGACCCAAAGACAAGAACGTCTTCATTTTTGTACACACCCTCCCAACGCTCATCGCCGAGCGCTGCCGCACCGAACCTGGCCTGGTCACTGACCTCATCCGCGGCGAGATCTGGAGACGTGAAGAAGAAAACGAACGAAGCCGACAGTCTCACCATCCAGCCGGCTTCGGCGATTCTCGTACAGATATGACTCAACCCAGCAGCAGCTGGGTGAACCGACTCGACGGCTGTCCTCGAGGGATCATCGATCTGCTAAATTCTCGCGCATGCCGTACGGCAATCATGTTCAATGATGTGCTGGACAAGAAT
Source organism: Aspergillus brasiliensis CBS 101740 (assembly GCF_001889945.1). Taxonomy (NCBI): domain Eukaryota; kingdom Fungi; phylum Ascomycota; class Eurotiomycetes; order Eurotiales; family Aspergillaceae; genus Aspergillus; species Aspergillus brasiliensis. The sequence continues at coordinate 1,714,162 of NW_027137448.1, read as the reverse complement.
GAATGCCAGAGTCTGGTTCGACGGCTCGCAGACTGCGTTTTCCCTTTTCAGTGCGCGCATGGTCGGCCCTCGATGGTACCTATTTTGGAATTGGGAGCTGCTGCATCATTGGATCAGACTCAATCGGATGAATATGAAGGTCCTGGTTTTATTGGTATGTTTAGGAAATGGCGGGATGCGAAAACCGGTTAACCAGTGATGTTTACTTGCTACTACAAGTGCCCTATAAAACCGACAATAATAGGTTTCGATCTACGACATAGGATTATTGTATGATTAGATCATGATTCGATCGATTAGTCGAGAGACTAGTATGTTGCAGAATGGTATATACAAATAGTACACAGATCCTTCCAAATATCCATCCAAGTTCCATGCCCATCCCGTTCCTAGTCCATAACAAGCCAAGTTCCAAGTCCAGATCCAATACCAAAGCAATGCTCCCATCCATCCAAAGAGCGATCCAATAAAACAATGATGATAATAGTAAAACCAGACAGGAGTCAAAAAAGAGGTTAAAAACACAGGTCCCCATAACAGAGGTTGGTATAAGAAAATGATAAACAAAGATGAAAAAAAAAGCAGAGACGCACTCATGACCCATCATCAATCAATGCATCCCCATAATAAGGCCCAAATCGAATCAACGAGTTGAGAGGTATGTGTGAATGTGTGTGACCTTTTTGTAGTACAAGCCGCGAGGCTCATTCCCGACCTGTATAAGACCCATATATGCTTTGCCCTCCCTTTTTGGTATTTTTCCAACCGCCCCTGTGCATGCATGTACACATTCCGTTGTTTTGGAAGCCCCGCAATTCCTTCCTTATTTTTGTTTCCCCGAACAAAAAACAAATGGATATAGATTCACGAGTACCGCCCAGAGTAATAGAAATTATAAGAGATGTGGAGGTTCAGAGCAAAGAGGTGAAAAGGTATACACAGCGGAATGCGAGAAAACGCGTGTATCAGAAGTAGAGATGGAATAAAATGGGTAATGGGTAAAAATCCGTGAAAACATGAATTGAAGTGACTGTCGTAAATCATTAAGTGGCGGCCGTGACGATAGAGCGCGATACGACCTGTTCAGCCGTTCGTCGCGACCGACTTGGACTTGGAGGGATGGGTCCAGGACAGAAAGTCAAACTTGTCTTTGGCGTTCTCCAGAATCGAAGAGGAGCTGGATTCAGGCTGCATGCGCACTTGGGGCGCTTCCCGGGGCTCCAGCACTAGCGACCGGCGATAGAATGTCTGCAGACTCTTTTCGCCGCTCGATCGCACGCGGACGAGCTCGTTCTGCATCCACGCTTGTAGCTCCGGCACTTCTGTCAGTCGGTATGGAATCTGGAATCGTTGCAGCTCGCTGATAATCTTGGCCGTCTTCATGTGTTTATCGAAGTTGATAACTGCCATGTCACCCTCATCTGTCGGCAAGTTGCGCAGTGCCTGATTGCCGTGGTCCACAAAGGTGAGATCCGTAAGGTAAGTGCCCACGAAAGGCAGACATGGAGGGACGCGATTCTGCAGTCGCTGCCGGAGAACAGCGTAGTTACGGGAGACGTCAACAATGCCTCGCAGGTATTCGAGAGTCGTCTTGGTCTTCTGCGACACCACTTCCCAGGTCCGCTTCAAGCGGGAGATCATGGACGAATTCAAGGAGCAGATGATGGCCATCAATGAGTCGTAGTTGCTGAGCTCCAGGCACTTGTTCGCAATCTTGACCCAGTGCTTGATGATGGCGGCACGCTTCTTGGGCTCCTCCAGCTGGAGGATTGAATCTGCCACTAGATGCGTCAGGTCTGTGGACAGGGTGGCCATGGCTCGAACGTTAACAGCCAAAGATCCCGATTTCTTCATCCACTCCGTGGCCAGCAGCTCTTCGGGAAGAATAGCGCAGAAGATCCGGGACTCCTTGATCGTGAACTGGCGAGCGAGTTCCATCGGGTCAAAATCCAAGATGGTAATCGTGCCTTCGCCGTTCTTCCACTGCTTCAGAAGGTTGATTTCCTTCTTTCCTAGAATGGGTGGCGGCAGAGGAGTGTCTGGGTGCACATACTGTGCAGTTGCAGTGTTGGTCTTTCCCATGGAAGACACCAGACGGGGCACGACTGGTCCGTGGACCATTGAGACCTTTTCGGCAAGCTCGACAAGCCGCTTTCCAGCAGACGGAAGGTTGTTCATGAGGGTCGTGCTAGCGAAGTTCACAATGTATTCGAGGGCAGTGTTATCGCAGTCATGACGCCAGTGGGATTCGAGCCAGCCTTTGAAGACGTTGTAAACACGAAGACGAACGGGTCCGGCAGTGTGAGGAGTGTCCCCGATGTAGTTGAATCGATCAACCAAAGTCTCCGCAAACTCCAGCGGGGTAGCGAAAAGACGGAAAGTGAGATAGAAGGTCGAAACGAACATCGCATCTGGCGTGGATTGGTGGGCAGTCAGCTTCTCGACAAGCGCGCGCAAGCTGCCGCCCATGACCTGGCCATCCTTGAAGATCAGCTCGTGCGCGTAAGTCTTCTCCAGAATATTGGCTTCTCCCTCTTCTGTTTCCTCGGCCAGGGTGGAATGACTGATACTGCCCTTAAGAGAGGGAACCTGGTAGTGATTGCCAATGTCGGGGGAGGTAGCCCGAGTGGAAGTCTGGGAGACCCCGCTCATCTCCGAGTCGCGAAGACGGCTGTTGAATGTGAAGCTACTTCCATTGCTCGTGATGCCTCGGCCAAAGGACTCACTAACATCGGACTTGGCTTGGCTGTCCCTATGCGGAGGGATCTCGATGGGTTGAGTGTCGTGAGACGAAAAGGATAGCTTATCTAGGCTGGACGATAGGAAATTGGTCGACGGGAAAGAGGACATGTAGGTGCCGGGAGTGCTGGCCCCACCACGCGACTGGAAGGACGAGGGAGTAGTGTCATCCGTCAGACCTGGGGTTGGAGGAGAGTATCGGTTGTTGATGGCGTTGGGAATCTGTAGAGGAGGCGGGGGTAAGCGCAAAGATGCTTCTTGAGATCGCTTCTGGTGACCAGCAAAGGTGCTTGTCTTTGGTGGTTGCGGAGTTTTGTTGGCGTCGGTGACCGTGCTGGCGGCAGGAGGCAGATCCTGGGGCATTGCTTCCAGCTCGAAATCACCGCATTGCTCCAGCATCAGACGAGCTTTGGCCAGGCAGCTCCCCGCTGCTCGCACGCAATCGGTGGCGGCATCCACCAGACGCTTTCCTTCATCTGGCAAAAACACAAGTTCATCATCTGGAGAATGGGCCGGTCGGAAGGCGTCCCGGGCCGCATAGACCAATTCGGACAGGCGTTCATACATAGTGTCCCTAGCCTGCTCCAGGAGCCCACTGCCTTGCGGGTCATGCTCGCAAGTGGCCTCGACGACGGTCAGCAGTGCGCGGCAGGAGCGCACCGCCTGTTCCGTGGTCACAACCAATTCCGTCGAGGAGCGGGATTGCAAATGAAGCCCAATAAAGGAGCCCAGCACACCCAGAAATGCGTCGTAGGCATCGTTCAGTCGTTCGGACGCTAAATTGGGGTTACGGGCAATCGCGGCTGGCCCCGAAGTCGAGACCCGGTGGGAGACGGAAATCCGCTTGGTGGTCACAGACACCGGACGGGCCTGCTGAGAATCGTCCAGGCGAGTGGATGCTCGGCTCATATCCAATCGGCTACGGTTCATGAGTCTAGACTCGTTGCGCTCGGTGTCGGCCTCGGAGCCAGCAGCTTCCGAAATGGGGCGAGTCTCCGAAACTGTAGCGAGTGGGCCTTGCTGGTAGCCGGATTGCTGCTCTAGCTCGGCGATCGTCCTGCTCAGGCCAACTTCCTCAGTCCACACATCTAGGAATCGAACTCCTCGCGTTACAATGCGAAAAGCCTTTAGTAGCATTTCGTCGACCATGTAATCCATCTCATCCTGCGTCGCACTGCCGCTGGCAACCTCCTGGAACCTCTTAGTGGTCCGGACCAGAGAGGAGAGCTCAGCCAGCAACGCCTTGCGATTCCTGCGCAGACCGTCGTGACTGGAGACCAGGATACAATCCCGAGTAAGACATTCAGATTTTTGCTGTGACGCTGTCAGTTATACCCTCCGATAAGCACCAGCTAGAATTTAGACACCTACCAATAGGTAGCGCACGCCAGCAATCAAGCCTCGTACAAGGTCCTGATTGCCAGCGTCGTTCAGAGGGAATCCACAGCCCCCTCTGATGATATCCCAAAAGTCGGTCAACGCCTTCAGGAGCGGCCGCATAGGTTGTTGATCATAAGCTTCGCAGTAATTGGTGGGTAGCCAGCCCCGAGCTCCAGTATCTAACAGTGTACCATCGGCCCAACCATTGGTGTGAACAGAATGCACCAGGATGATGTCGCCCTGGTCCAGGGGAAGAGTGACGGTCGACGGGGACACATTTCCGGAGGGGTGATAAGGATAGAATGCACGGAGGTAGTTGTGGAAGACGGCCCTCGGCGTCTCCGATTGCTCCATACTGTCGTCTTTGTTACCGTAAGGTGTTAGCGGAGGGCTCATCTCAAGATGATGCTGGTAATGATAATGTTGGTCGTCGTAGTTATAGTTGAGGTTTCCCTTTTCGATCTTCAGTGGCGCAATGTGTCGCTTCATTGATTCCATGTCGGTTCCAGAGACGGGAATGGTGTGAATGTGATAGCCTTCCGCTTGGTAGGTCCAGTCGGACGTCGTGGTCACTGACCAAGGCTTATGCGAGAGGAGACGCAATGATCATTCTCGCGCGATCCTATGAATGGTGTTGAAGGTGAAGAGAAGCAAGTGCGTTGCACAACCGGTGGTGTGTCAGTGATGTAGTATAGACAAAGAAGATGATTCGAGCTAGTCGAGATGTAATGATGTGTGTGGCGGTAATGCAATCAATGTCTGTGATAGAAGGTCAATCATGCGGCGCTGCTGAAGGCTGGTGCGAGTCCTGAACATTGACGGTGTGCTTGCTTTCTACCCTAAGGCCGGCAAGGGCGTCTGAAGGATGTTTGGGAGGGGATGGTTTTGCATGTCTCCCGGGGAATGTCCGATTCCAGGGAGGGGAATGGAAGGAATGCTGGGGAAGGGCAACCGGTTGCTAACGTACCTTGAACGCGAACCTAGAAAACACGGAAGAAAACGAAGGAGGTGCGCTGTGCGAAGAATACAGCGATGCGATATATAGTGGTGGGCTCGTCGAGAGTAGTTATGCAGCGTCTCTACTGCAAACACGTTCTTCGATGCAAAACGAGGAACGAATCTCGAGCACGAGGAAACCGGGGAATTGAAGAAGGTTTGAGGCAACAAAAGCCGAGTAGTAGACAAGCCGCAAAACAAAAACAGAGTGTGGCGAACAATAACAAGCAGTCACTCGACACCCGGGATGAGGAAAACCTGCCTCGTTCGAAAGGAAGGGCGAGTGAAAAGAGGACTGGATAGTGCTGTAAAGCAAGCAAGGACCACGAGTCGACCCCGGACTAGATCTCGAAAATCCACGGGATACCTGCGACAGTAGGAAAATTAACCCGGGACAACGAGTGCAACCTTTTTCCTTCGCAGGAGTTCGATCGACGGGGTTTGCAGCGACTATGACGACAGGCGGAAACGAGGTGAGCTCCTACACGGTAGCTGTGGGCGGGAGGGATAATCTTGTTTGCAAGCAGACACGCAAGGGCCGCGACAGTATCCAAGACACGGCGGATTAAGCAGAGACCGGAAGGGCGGGAATGAACGCAAATGCAGGCCGTTTCGCTGTACTGAGGAGAAGTGATGTTGTGTAATGCTAAGCTATTCAAGTCAATTGCCACCAGCAGCAATGAGTGAACGATCGGAAAGCTCCACCACGGTGATGGAGAAAGGGGGAGGATAGTCGGTAGTGATGATGTATATAGTATAGTGAGTGTGAGTGTGAGTGGAGGAGGCGGAGGAGGGGGGAAGGGTCAGAGTGAAGAGGGAAAAGAGCGGGAAGGAGAAGAGAGCTCAGGGAGAGAGAGAGAGCGAGAGTAAGTGGATGTCAGTCCGTGTATGTATGTAGTCGGATGTCCGTGTGTAGCGATGTGACGAGATCGAGTCAAACGAACGATATTGAGGGGAACGGTCCCAGAACAGGAACCAGGGAAGTACCTGGTACTAACCCACTACTACCTGACGGAGAACGGGGACGAGCAGAAGCAGTTCTCCAGACTAGTTGGTGCGGTGACTGGCCTAGCAAAGTGGATAGCAAGCAGTGGTGGTTATCCACAGAACCGGTGGATTATGACTCGATTGGGATGTGGAGCAGACGATCGGTGCCCCTTGTGCACCTTGGGGTCTGTTTGGACTTTGGACAGACAACAATGAGGGAGGGAGAAACCACGGCTGGATGGATGAATTGATTGATTGATTAATGGGCGCGCAATGGGTGAAAGAAGGAAGAGAGGAACGCGCAATGATAAGGTCGTGTCCAGCCTGTCAAAATAATATACTTACTAGCGGTGCTTTGCTTCGGTATACAATCATCCCATCAAAAATCTCATCAAAAGCAATTAATAAATTCCCATTTGCAGTGCACTCCCCTGTACTTTCTTATTTTATTTTCATTTTTTATTTTCATATTTTTTTTTCTAATCCCAGTCGGAGTCGGGTCTGGTCTGGTCTGGTCTCTGTTTTTTTATTTTTCTATTTTCGATTCTTTTAATTTTTCCTTTTCAACATTTCTTCCTATTTTTTTCCCATTTTCTGTTCTGATTTTCTCTCCTTCCAGTACAACCTATTCATGTAAGTAGTATTTCTTATGTTCTTCTCAACCTTTCTTGGGTTCTTTTGGCTTTCTTCCCAGGCCCAGTTATTTTGATTTTCCCCTTTTTCTCTCCAATCTGCCTTTTTCCGAGGAACCCAAAGCCAAACCAGTGGCCGCCCAACGCACGCAACTAACCTTTTAGTCCTGCCCAAACGGTTATGATCTGCCATCACACAACCGGTGCAGTTCCAGGGTACTACGGCACGACCTATCTATCCATCCCATCATGCAATGTAATTTTTATTTTTATCCAATTTGCCTCTTCCCGCGTCCGATAACATGGAGCTACAATAATAATAATAATAAAAATATTATCAACAATAAATATCCACCCATGATATATGATCGCGATCGCGATAACTACTCAGCTTAAGTATCCATCTCCAGTGGTTTGTTTCTCCGGGTTGGAACTAACTGACTAAATAAAATAGTATACTCACTACTTAATTAGTTAGATACGTACGTACTTTCAAACCTACTTAGGTAGGTTAGCAGTGTAGGTTTACTTACTACTTGTGTACTTACAAGCCCATCATCCACCTAATTCCTACTAGCCACCTACACTACCAATAACTGGTGGACTACTAGTGCGGAAGCCCGTCTGTCGTCTGTCAAAAGTCAGTCAATCAGTCAATCAACCCAGGCAGGCAGGTTCCCGTCAGCATATTAAAAACGGCCACAGCAGACCTTCCCTTTTCCTTTTCTTTTTCACCCCTATGGCTTGGCCCTCGGCAGTGTAGTACGGAGTACGTACTTTTGAGAGAATAATAAAAAAAAGAAGTGGAATAGAAAGACAAATAGGAAAAAAGAGTCTGCTTAATCCATCCGTACTAATTGTACTTAGTGCGTGCAAGTGAGCAACTTTGACAGGCGGGCAACCCCCTCCTCCTTCCTTCCTTCCTTCCTTTTCGTTCCTGCTGCCTTCCCCTTCCCTTTCTCCAAATTAATAACGCGCGAGCTATGGTAATGTTCTAATTTGATTCGACTCGAAGTGAAAATAAAAATCAAAAATAAATCCTTCCCATCCACTGACCTTCCAGTAAATAGATTAAATTTTAATATATACGGATTCTGTTTAATTTATCCAAGCACATCATCCTTTTTTTTCTTTCTACTATTCTTCTTTTCCTTTTCGGAGTTTGCGCTAGACCTCGTTAGGGCAGGCCCACCGAGAAGGAGGATTGGTGAGTGGGGAGAAAGATGGACTTGTTGTATGGACAAACAGGGGTTTGAGTTTGAAGGGCCCAGGATATTGCTGGCAGTAGTTAGTTTGGCCTGTCTAACTAACTCCGTAGTTTAGCTACTTACTTAGTTGCTGCTGGAAGAAGAAGAAGAAGGAAAACGATGCTGAGATATAAGTTAGTAAGTGATAAGTAATATTTTTTATTTACTTCATTCTGGGCAATTTATGTATGTATGTATGTCTGTCTGTATATATTCCTTCCGCTTTCCAGCTAAGGTAGGTCGCTACCTACCTAAGCGGACAAACATAACTTTATGTGGTGGCAAAAAAAAAAAAAAAGCCCACGGCATCCCCTCACGTTTGCATACGCAGCTCTTAATCAAAGTCGCCTCTTTCTCTCTCTCCAAGAATTGAAGCAAAGCACCTCGTCACGATGGTCTGAATCCCTCAGATTCTGGATCTGGGGTACCATCGCTTGGACGAAACACATGAGCATAAGTGGGAGAAACGGAACCGATTAGTCAGAGAAATAGTACGAAAGTATGGGGAAAGAAGAAGGGCACACTTGGGTTGAGTGGAAAGTCAAAAGTCGGAAAAGTCGAAATTTTGGGACGTCGCAGACTGGTCACTGGAGGGGAAAGACTCGACTGGAGATCGACAAGGCAGTAACCATCCCACTGGGACCTCTCGAGAACTTTCTCGAGGCCATCATCCACTGACTTTACTTTTTCCTGCCCACCCCCCATCGTGGAAATGATTGGTCGGGTACTTTGTGGATGTTTCAATTGCCTCGACAGCTTCCGCATCGGCCCGTTCTGGCTGCTTGCTGTACAGTATCCTCTTTGGGATTACCCTGCGTATTTCGGCCTAGGCATCTGGATTACTGGCGTTCAGCTTTTTCGCCTCTTGCTAGTCGTGCGGTCCACAGAGGCGAACGTCAAGCAAGCGAGAGAAAAGAAAAGAAATAAACCAAAAAAGAAAGGATAACCAGTGGCAATCTAAAAATTCAGGATTATCCGAATTGAGCATTCTACTTTGCTACGTACCTGATGGGAAAACTAGTGCGGAGCTCCATTGGCCGAGAAAGTAACGGCCTCGAAATAGAAACCGATGGACGACAATCCGCGTCAATCAGGGCCCGGCAAAGATGGAGAGGAAGCAGCCAAGATGAGGGGCCAATAGGATGAAAAAGTGACCTATCGACTGTCACGGGGAAACGGGCAAGCAAAGCAATGAAAAAGAAGGATGAAGACTAAGGATGCATCATTCCCTCTACAGACCCACTGGCGAATCCACTGCCGAGCCAACGAGCTCTCCCAAGCTGCTGGCCCGGCTTTCTTGTTGTCTTTGACGGCCGAAGAGAAGCTCCAGGCTCAATTCTTAGCTGTGCGGATACTACGAGACACAAGAGACATGGCCAAGTCGAAGTATTTCCTAGCATTTCCTAGGTTATGAACTTTACTCGATCGGTTACGCGGTGCCGTGGAATCTGGTCGATATCGGATAACAAACCGCCAATTGCCGATAGTATCGAGATCACAACAATTTGAGCAACAAACAGAGCTCCCAAGTTCAGTTGTACAACCTTTCGAAGGGAATCACATGTCTCACCCAATGACCTACCATGCGTACTTTATTCGTACCTGCAGTCTAACCCTGTCTGCTGTGCAGCAGGTGAAGGGTGCAACCATGACGGCGATCCAGATGGTAGTTTTCTGTAGGGCGGTAACCACTTCCTCTGCTGGTTGTTGTTGGTGAATGAACAGATTACACACCTACGTCAGTGGTAGACCGTCAAGTCACAAGCTAACATCTTCAGATTGCCTGTGCACAGATTTGAGGAAAGTTATTTGTGGCACCGGATTATCTGCGACGCAAGGGCAAGTACTACCCCCGCTTGTGCCCGTATCCACCACCGATCGATATATAAAAACTCCGCTTACAAATGCACCATTACATAGGTTCATGAAACCGATACTTAATGATGATCTCCAATGTGTTTAAGACACGAGAACTGGATGCATCATGCATTATTTACATACGGCTCATACTCCTAAGCCTGCAGGAGTTTGACACTTGGCCACTGTGTTGATTATTGATTCTCCATAGGAATCGGATCATTGCCACTCCGACGCCTACCCCAACTCCAACTCCAACATACACATGAATAGTATTGAGTCGTCGAGCTTTAGCTATGAATCATGATGAACTTACCGAGGAATTGCCTACGTAGACACGGCCGGCTACATTACCACCACCACACCCCATAGCTAGATAGCTACAAAGTAACTCACTAGCAGTCAAACCCCAATTGTGCACGTAGATCCCCCTTGGCATTGTTAGTTAACATTCTTTCTTTGTCGTGTTATTTTTCCTTCTGATGGCGGAAAGTCTTTCGGAGGTCTCGAACTCTATACTCTTCCTTCACTCTTTCTCCCCCGCGCGCTCGGATAAGAGACTAAGTAGTTAGTCGTCAGCTGGTCAGTGAGTGAGTGATTAACTATGTGAATAGACATCCCGCTCAAGCGAGCTGATAACTATCTACTATCTAGTATCTAACTATCTATCAGGCAAAAGAATTAATGCGACAAAGAAAAAAAAAAAAAGAGATAAGCAAGCATGCATCTGTACGATGTATCGAGATCCCCCCCACACCATTACTACATAATACCCAAATATGAGTCGAGGAGAAGAGGGGGGAGAGGCGCAGTGCGATAATTACTTCTGCCGCGGAGACTCCGTCAGCTTGGTTCTCGGGTCTGATCGCCACGATTTAATCGGATGCGGCGTGAGGGCGCGCATACATGAGAAGAGAGGAGGGGGGGGGAGGCCCCCTACTAGTTTGGATCTCGCATGCATGACTGGGTGAAGTTTGGGAAGTGATAGGTACGAAGTAGTAGTTAGTAGGTAGTATGGAGTAGTAAGACTAGGTCTACGGAGTAGTTGGTAGGTACTAGGTAGGTTAGTGGTGGTGATGGTAGTGTTACAGTGCGTAATGCCAGATCGAGTAACTCTTCGTTACCTGTCGGAATGGGCTCCGCGTCTTCCGTTTAGTTTTTCAGTGAGAATGTACACGGCGTATAGTAGTTCCTCCCGCGTCGATTAAGTTCGAAATCAGACGATGAACAAAGACGACGTCCTGAGACGAGACACCCGGGCGCGGGACGAGGGACGAAGTACGACGCCGGTTTGGTGCTACTTGCTACTACTACTACTAACTACGGAGTACCTTACCCCAAAATTCACAAAGGAATGACAGGTCGTAAACGGATGATTTCCGACTACTCCGTCGCACAAAGGAATGATCATCGAACTATATACTGTGTAGGCATTAGGCACGCAGCCGGCGTTGTCCCACACACACACACACATACTCTGTACAATGTACACACAGCGGCCGTAGATAGATAGTTATTTAATTAGTTAGCTCGAAGGACGTGCTGACTGCTGACACCCGACCGTTGATGCCGGCAAGCTTGAGTCCAGACCAAAGGAGCGCTAAAAACCGAGTGGGAACTGCCTGTATCGGTTTAGGCTGACGGGTTAGTCGAGGGCAAAGTGGTCATCCTTCTCCAGAATCCCCTTTTGAACAAAGGGAGAGTCATCGAACTGGAGGACAATTTGACAAGGCTTGTTCATCCGCCAGGCCTAGAAACAACACGTGCCCGTCGCTGTATGCGGGACTAATTCTGGGAGGGGTTGGCTTGTGAACTAAACGAGGGTCAATGCTACTTCTTCCCTGTCACCTTGCTTTAGCGAGTATATATCTCCTGGGGGTTTCGAGTAAGTCGATTTGCAGATCCCGAGGTGATCAGATACCACAAGGCTCAGATACTAACAATGTGGCTAGGACCGAGGAAAGGACCAGCATCAATGCATCCATCCGTTCTGGAGCCAGAATACCGAAGCAATCCCCGATGAGGGGGTGATTGTGTGCTAGGCAGGCAGTATAGTATGCGCCTAAGGACAGCTAGACTAGCAAGCAGTAAGAACGACAACGGGATCTGCTCTGGCTGACACTCAACTAGAACCGAACAGGATTGACTCCGAAATTACTTTGACCTCATTTAATTCATTCTGGCGGATGGCAGGCCCAGAAATCCCCACCGCTAGGCACTAAAATTGTTAGATTCCGTCTATCATCCATCGCCCGTTCTCAAGGACGGGATGCTCGGCGACCGCACGGCGTGAATCAATTTCCACCGCGACAGTTCTTCCCCCCCCCCCACATAGGAAACCGCAGCAACGCGGGACGGCTCGAGTCACAACTGAGCCTGAGCCCACGCAAGGCTAGTCGTGTTCTGTTCTAGTCTATCCCCTGTGCCAGCGGAACGAAATGGATAGGAGGGAGGCGTTCCCTGGCTCGACGTGGATTGACCGGACCGCGTCGCGTCCGGGAGGGAGAGAGGACCCGTCTGTCGCGGGCGTGGATGAATGTAGGACATTCAAGTAGGATCGTGGGTAGGGATAGCGTGAATGACCCGATTCCTAGCTAGTAGCTCATTATCTCAGGGGGATAAGGAAGGGGTAATCCCACCGTGTGTTTGTGTGTGTGTGTATCTCCATTGGGAGCACTTTGCTTCTTTTCCCCTGCCTGCATCGATGCCTGAGATCTCAGGAATCCTCACGTGTCGGGTCAGGTGCTGGCCATCCCAAGATATACTTTCTTCATCACTTCCTTGGATTTCATTTCCGACCATCACATCACACTGATCGTCCTCCTTGCTCGATCTTGCTATTCGCTTCCTGTATCTACTCGTTCTGCCATCCATCCACGAACAATGTGCCACGGCCGAATAATCCCCTTTACCCTTCCGCCCCATCGGCCCACAATCGAGCACATCTGGATCTTCGGTCGCTAATAGAGACGTGAAACAGAGCGAGATGTCATTCCCATGGTACGCTGAACTTCGCTACTCAGTTTGCGGAGATTTCCCTATCTATCTGAGAACCCGTGGAGCCGTGCTGCTGACAGAGCATTAACTGGATCAGTCTGATCAAGTCGCAATTGTGGAACCCTCTGTCGGATTGTCGAGAGCCAGTGCGCACATCTGGTCTATGTGACTACTCGAGGCCTGGAGCACACACCAGTCGTCACGTTTGACAGGATGTAGCTCCTCGTGCTTCTAGATCGACGGCCATTGTATCCTGGCTCAATGTGCATGACAGCGCACGCTCGAATGGCTGATCAAATCCACAATGACGCCTACACTGACATCTCCGGTGACAGCATAGTGAGTAGATAGATCGAATTCATGCTTGACACTAGGATGGCCGAGTCGCCGACAACGCACAGTGGACTAAGTGGATCCTCATCGCCAATTATACCTCTTCAGACCAAAGAGCGAATTAGCGGTATGCCCTTCCAGTTATCGCCCGTGTCGCTCCACTCATGTTCTCAACTAATGCCTTGATTTCGCACGAGCGCACGGCCATCTGAAGAACCAGAATTAGCATCAATACAAATGACTTACAAAGTACGTTCTACCTTGCTTTTTGAAAATGGAACGCCCTCGTGCATTACCGCTCGCCCGCGCGATTGAATTCTTCAGGACCTGCATGTAGCCTGGATCCAACTAGTAGGTAGCTATCTGTTTTCTTCTGCCGTGGCGTCCGGACTACTCCGTGAGGGCATTGTCTAGGCTCACAGTGAGGCAGGATTTTCCAGGTGCATGCATGATATAGCGGATGGAGGCGCCAGGTTGCCTGGACAGGCGGTTCAGCTTCAGGATCAGCGTGCGATCCATTTTTCCTTTTTCCTCTTCCGTGAGGGACTAACCGATTGGTAGCTGTCAGTTTGCTCTAGCCAGTGCCGGTCGCACTAGCTTCATTCACCGAACCACGGTGACCCATTGCTCGAGCAATATCAGCGTGTGTAGTTGAAGCTGAGCATGGAACGCTTCGCATCTACTCCGTACTTAGGGTCGCTTTTGACATGACAACCTAAAGGATTAGACCTTCGGGAGGTCGGGAAACCAAGCACGAGCCATATATCCCCGACGGCTTATGCCTGAGCTATATGCTCCAACTCCGACCTCCAGGCCTTCTCCGCAATGGGCTAAATGTTAGTGTCGGTTTTTACGGGGGAGATGTTTGCGACAGGGAATCTAAGACCGTGAATGTTACGCCGCAGGATAGCCCGAAGAAGAAACCAATGTGCGCTGAAGAATATCCCCTCTGCCGCTACAGCCACGCCAGCTGGGTCCCTCGAAACCAGGGAAGGGCAAATGTCGGCCGATTATTGGTAGGCGCAGAAGAAGAAATACCGACGGAGAGACGCCGCATGTCGGTATGTGAAGTAGGTCGGCGCCTTCTGTCGGGGACCAACTTACCCAAACCAGCAACACTATCGGGGGTCCCTAGGAAAAATTTGCAGATTAGACCCATGCTAGAAGAACAGCTACTGCACCAGGTGCATACCGGCAAACAATATAAGAAAAAAGCACGAGCCATTCAGGATGCCTCGCTCACTTCCCAACTCGGATAAGCAGCCTAGTGCCATGCACGCTAACCAAACCATGCAGCTTTACTCGTGGGATTATTTTCGCCCCATCAGCCAATGATCGCTTCGACGCGCACGTTCTTCTGGCTTTTCACGTGCGGTGTGATTTGACTGCATTGTCACATCGGGTACTTTCTATTTTGGCAACCAGTCGTGTTTGTGCGGGATGAAAGTACCCCCAGGTACCTTGTACATGAGGCTGGCATATGTCAAAGTTGTCAAGCCTTGTCAGGGCCTAGGCTACTTGCTCATTGTTTGTCCTCGGGCTGAAGAAACCTCTGATTCATTCCGACAGGCTTCATTGTTTGCCCCTCTGCATAAAGAAGCATTCACCGCTGTTGGACTTTTGATCTCCGTATGCAATAATCTTGCCATTTTATTGCTTGTGATCGGGCAGATGTGACGCGTCGGGGAGCAAATACCTCGGATGGTGTATGTCTGCATGCGTCTCAATAGACATACTCCGTACGTTATTTTGCTGTGGACGCGATTGCGGACCTGCATAGTCGGGGACTAACTATACTATATGTCATTATAGACTATTTACTGAATGCGTCCGATGTCGTCCATAGACAACAACACTACATATTTCAGCTAGTTAAGAGACATCCACATATATATTCTCGCTTCACTCGTGACTAGTAGATTACTGTGTCTACAGTAGATACTCCACTTACTATTCAAACAATTGAACACTGCCACCCATCGAACTTATATATAGTATCCAAGACGGTAGTACTAGTATACCCCTCACCAATTGTGCGTAATGATTCCCACTACGCACTAGTACTAGCTGTAGACACTTTGACGCGCTCCATCCTAAGACCAACCACCTGCTATTAACAAGGAATCCTTTAGTTCTTGTCCATTATCTCTCTATAACAAAGCCCCCTTGAGTCACCATCACAATATCTGGTCCATTTTCAGACGAGAGACGAGAAAAGTTGTAATGAATACTGAAGTAAGCCTGTCTAGTAGTAACTAGCTTCTTAGCTTCCACTTTCATAGCTTCTAATATATCAATAGGGCCAAGAATTGGACTATAAGATCAGAATGTATGTAAATAAGCTCGGTACGCTATTGAAATACATAGGAGACTCGATTTGTTGAGATGTGCCAAGATGTGCCAGCTACGCTCGACCGACGCATTCCCTTTGAAGAATCAGGGAATCTAGGAGTTATGTGACTGTGATTATCAGGGGGTCGCGGTATTCATGTCGTGTAGCTAGTTTAGTGGGTCAGAGCTAAAGTCCTCTATCTACTCAGTTGGTGATTTCTCTTGATAAAATGGACCTGAGAAATGATGGAATTTGATTTTTATTAAGTGGTCTACTATTCAGAAGCTCACAATATATATTATATATATTTGGATGATCATCCTGGCTGGTTTCTAAGTATCACCGAGAAAGGAGGAACCCAAAGAAGACATGATGGACAAGGATAAGTTGGTGTCGCTTTTACTGTCTGCTAACTAACTGTCGAGGTTATCTTGAACTAGATAAATATTATTGGGTGTTTCAAATTAGATAGACACCATCTCTCTCTCTGTTCTTAGATCTCAGCTCCAGTCAACTAGTAATTTCGTGATACAATCATACTGCTTCCATTTTACTCTGTTTCTCAGACAGTGGCAGTGACAGTGGCACTTTTACACATAATACTTTACTCGAGGAATAGATCGCTATATATCTTTCTAGTAGGATGCTGCTGATAAATTCCTCCTTCATTATAAACTGTAGCCATCGTAAGCGAGCAGAGATGATGAGATACGGGAAGTAGTGAGGAAGATACATGGTAGGTTGACTTCGTCCGTGTTCAAAAGGGGAAGAAGCGCTTCACCAGAAATGAATCTAGTAGTTAATCAGCTAAGCTGTTTGAATGAATAGTGGGCATAGAAATTGCAGCAATGGAATTTGATCCGATCAATTGGAGGGAGATAGAGGAATGAGAGAGAGAGAGAGAGAGAGAGAGAGAGAGAGAGAGAGAGAGAGAGAGAGAGAGATAAGCCTATTCCTACTTACTAACTACTAGTATCCTGCAGGAGAGTTAAACTACTAAGGAGAATTATATATAAGGTTCGATTCATGATCGTATACTCCACACCTGCTCTATGCCAATCATACTACTTCATATCTCTAACCACAAACAATAGAATAATATTATAATCACACTAAAAATAAATCTAAAACAACCCTTCCATATCCAAATCCAAAAACTCGGGATTCCCCACCGCCATATCCGCCGCATTCAGCACATCATCAATGCTCGTATCCAACCCTCCACTCCCCATGCCTCCCATGCCTCCTGCTCCCCCGCTACCATCCATCCCCGCTGCCACCGCATTATCCAGCATCTGGTTGATAGTATTCTCTTCCTCCTCGTCGTGGGCTGCCGCCCCGGACGTGTCGAGGTCCATTTGCCCTGGGCCACCAACACCAACACCAACACCAAGCTGCATATTCTGGATGATATTGTTCATGTCCAGATTAGGAACCTGCGAGGGTGGAGTCAGCGCGGCGTTGACGCGACGCCATAGTCGCACGATAATTTCTGCGCGGAGCGGGTCCTTTTCGCTGATTTTGGGGACGGATTCGTGGAGTTGGTAGAGGGCGCCGCGGAGCGTGAGGAGGGGATTGCGCGGAGGAGGGTCTTTGTTTGTTGGGTCCATGTGGTGATGGTGAGGGGAGTAGGTGTTTTGGTCGACGGCGAAGGACTCGGCTAGCGGGGCGCAGATCATAGTGGCTGCGATGTCGAGGGCGAGGTCGCTGCTCCCTGTGGTAGCGGCGGAGGAGGTGGTGGCTTGGAGTTTGAGTTCGTCGATGAGGGCGCATAGTACACGCATGGAGCCCTGGATGTGGATGCCGGCGATAAGTTGGCGGTGGGTGTAGGATTGAGGAGCCATGCTCATGTCCGGGCTTGTGCTCCAGAGGATGAGCGATTGGAAGGTGTTGCGGATGCTGGAGAGGAGGCCGCCGGGCGTGTGCGCGGTCCAGGACTCGAGCTCGCTGCGGTGGGTGCTGCCGCTGCGTTGGAAGGAGAGGTAGGGCTCGAGGGCCTCGAGGATGGGTTTGATGGTGTCGTCGGGTTGACGGGCGCGGATGCTCTTGAGTTGTTCTTCGAGCGAGCGTGCGGTGATGTTTAACACGGTTCGGTGGATTTCTTTGGCTTCGCCGGAGATTGAGCTCGGGCTTATGAGGGACTGCAGGGTTTTGAGCGGGATGGAGGGGTCGCTTTCAGATTCCCAGATGTGATTGCCGAGCCAGTTTAGGGCGAGGATGAGAGAGGGGAGGAGGAAGGGCTCTAGGAGGTCTAGGTGGTGTTGTTAGCTTAGCTTAGTTTATAAAAGGGGGTTGGGGGTGTATAGCTTACATTCGAAGCCTCCCTTGAGGGTGTCAAAGTCTAGCTTTCCTGCTTCGCATGCTCCTAGACTTTGGTTGAAGAGCGTCGAAACGAGTAGGTAGAATTCCTGCGGACTGCAGGCGGACATGGTCTCCTCGCTGATACCCTCGGCCATGAACAGAGCGTTGATCCAGGACCCCAGATTCTTGTTCTGTTTCTCGCTAAGGTCGTCGAGCTTCTGGCTGCAGAAGCCATTCTCGAGTAGTCGCAAGACGAAGGAATTGCTGCCGCCGATTCCCATGTCCTGTGGTCGCAGATCGTACCGGAACTTGAAGGTCAGCACAAGTAATAGGATGCTTCCGAACTCGTCGTAGACTGGTTGGCTCTCGCCCTGGTCCTCGTCCCAGTGCCAGGCATCTAGCAAAGCGCACAGCGGTTGTAGGACTTGCTTCAAGTTCCGGAAAAGCAGAATCACATCCAGGGCCTGCGGGCGACGGGAGAGTGAGTTGCAGATGTTTTTCAACGTCATGGTCTCTTTTTGGTTGCAGAGATGGTGCATGACCTGTTTGTGTTAGCAGCGAGCTGAAACACAATAACTGAAGAGCCTACCTCTGTAATAGCACCCACTATCGCACCCGCGTTGCCCTCCATGGATTCAATCTCGTTAATCAACTGCTCTGCGCGCTCCGGATTGGCATTGATCTGCGAGACAAGCTCATCCTTATTATATGGGCCCCCGACGGGGAGAGTCTGCATTGGGTTCTCGCCCAATAGGCGCTCGATACTCGACTCGGGGATTAGCTTGTGCGAGGCACAAGCGAACAAAAACTCTTGTCGCACATCAGACAAGACTGTGTTGCTTTGCATTGCGAACATCTGTGAGAACGATGGAAATGTATTCGGATCAAGCCGGCTCAGAGCATGGCTAATGCAAATCTCCATCGGCAACGACACCATAGAGGCTGCCAACATGGCCGCGATAAAGGTGGGAAGCTTGTTCACTAGAAACGAGCGGAATAAGAACATTGATCTGCTAGACTCATTGCGGTAGCTAGCATTCGAGAGGACGTCGAACGAAGCTGTGATGAGCTCCTCGATAAGAACTCGATAGTGTCCCTGAGATGGTCAGCTACATGCTGTGACAAACATGTGGTCCAACTCACGCCGTATCTATTGGACAGGAAATTCAGCAGCATGCTATCATCCACCAAGGGGCGGCCCACGAGCTAGAATCCCGTCAGTGATATCCAAGTAACATGCAGCAGCTTACATACCATTGCATTGATATAAACATAGAGACCTGCTCTCGAATTAATCACAGGGCCGTCCATGACCGAGTCCTCAAACTGAAGCGCGTTAACATTGACATTTTCCATCATGGAGACATCCAACGCTTTAGACGGAGACTCTCCAAAAAGATTAAACTCTTTCTGCAAGCTATCCAAACGGTTACGAAGCGGCAGCGATACTTCCACACAGAGGGGAAGATAAGCTGACAACGCCTGCCCAAGCTTTATTTTCAACGCTATCAAACGTCAGTACGTCCTCAATGCTAGTAGTTGTTGATGCAAATACCTTCATGCGAATCAGCCGAAAGAACCTCCAGACCCTTAGCAGTCCCCGAAAGAGCAGCCAGCAGGATCCCCAGCGACTCAAACAACGACACAGCATCCGGAGAACTCATCAACCCGCCCGTCTGATGACTAGTATCCAAATGACTACTATGCCAAGCCACAACAGCCTGAATCCAATCGACAATCGACGCAAAGATACTCAATGCCTCCGCAAAAGTCCTGGAAGCAGTCCCCGTCGAAACCGAAAGCATAGCGTCCTGAACAACCCTGATATCCGTCATCAGGGTATAACACTTCCGTTTCTGTTTCCCTTGCACAGCAGCCTCCGGCGCAGATCCAGGCGACGGCTGCATTTTATCATGAATCGACGAATGCTTCAGCAGCGAATTCAGCATCGTCGAAGTCCGAACCAGACCCATCTTGCACAGACAGTCAATATACAAGGGAGGAAGGGGATCCCATTTAATCCCGGTGGCAAGCCGAGTCTCCAGCAGCACATCCAGCAGCGGGCCTTCAGCAATAGGATATCGCTGCATCAGCAGCCGCGTGAGGTTCTTGAACTCCGCGGCATCGATCCGGTGGAGCAAACATTGTTGGAGGAATGTCCCCCATTGTTCGGAGGATGTCATGTTCCAGATATTTTCGCGAGATTATCTGGCCTTGCGGAGTGCATAGCAGATTGGGGGAGAAGAGAATCTATATGGGACTCAATTTACACGTTCACTTGAACACAGCGATGATGAGGCGTCGAACATCATGTCCTTGGCCTCTTCTTGACAGCGGTTCAATCTGGGGAAAGCTTCGAACCGTTTGTTTGGGACGACGTCCGCTGGTGGTCACGTGGTATTAGATAAGCATGTCACATGATCACATGATGAGAGTGTCAAGGCTGAGGTCATACAGCGTGTGCTGAGGAGAACAAGGGATAGCCACAACATAGTTATGTGTGTATGAGTCTACGTCTCTAGTAGTATATGCACATAGAGACCTAGTTGTATATGAAAGGATCTGGACTCGATGTCATGTATCAAGTCTATCAATACAATGAGGACAACTGCGTAATTACAATACCATTCATGTTATGCTACGAAGTATGAAAGTCCGAGCACAAGACCCTGTGTAACCATAACCATGACCATCGGACATACTACCCAGCTTGATACATGACAGACAGAAGGAAATACATGAGACACCAGAATCGACTTAAACCTCAAATAGCATATGCAGCAAGCAAAAGTTTAGTGTCAATCAGTGTGCTCGGACGTTTACCGTGATGAGTTAGCCAAGCGATCTGGATCAAAAGTTGCTCACAAATACACAAACACCTGTCACGAAGCACCAATCAAGCCCGTCAGATCAAGGGTAAACGGCCGCCCTGGCGCACATCCAGGGCGAGGTGAACCATGGGACCAACTTGGGGGCCATGACGGACATGTACGAGTTCGATTGCTGAGTGGGGAATTGTCCACAGCGTTGACTGAAAGGGGATAATACTAATATGTTGAACCACTATCTGAAGTTCTGAACCACACAATGGGACTACCTCCCCACTCGTAAAAAGAATTAAGCGATGGAGATACTCTGTGAGTGCTAGACTAGATCTTGTGTGCATCTGGCCCTGGGTTTGATTTTTTTTTTCTCCCCTTCCCTTGCCGATCTCCCCACCCGAGAGATGGGGATCTCGGAAATCTGATCAGGAGTGACGAGGCCATAAACTAAAGGTGAGGTTTGGCTCGACGAGATGCCGGAAACCGGGATGTCTAACGAGCGTCACTCTTTCTTTCTCTCTCTCCCGGCCGAGAGAAAGTTACGATACGTATACCGCCCGAGCCGGGTGCTCGGGATTGTATTTCCTTGACACATGGGATTATTAGTGTAGCAGTATCGTAGTATATGTGAGGTCTGAAGAGTATGTCATAATATACGTACTGTAGTGATTAGTGATAGTGGTCAATGCGGATTGACAGGCTAGTTAGGTTATTAATATAGACTACTCCATAGAGGCGATTTATTACTGCAAAGTCTGTGCTGTTTCGCTTCACCAACTGAATCACGCCTAACAATGCAGGGTACTCTAAGAAATCATAGCTTCTGACTCGCAGTCTGCGGAATTTGCTCGGCTGGCCGGAAATACTGCCTAGTAAAAGTATTAGAGTTTGGTGGGCGAGGGGTCACTGAGCGGGCGATCTTGCATATGTGGGTAAGAATCGCCCGTCGGAATTACTGTCCCATCGCCCGGTACGGGAGTACTAGTAAGATCCAGTTTCCGTCCCGATCGAATCTTGAAATACCCTCGGTATTGCTTGGTGTATGCGCCGTATTAAAGGGCTACATGGTGTTATATCAAATTAAACGATTATATACCTTTCTTCTGCAGAGAGGGTAAATTGTGCTTGGCTCCATGTAGTACGCTATACATCCAAAGCATGAGTGTAGATAGTTGATCTAGGTATCTTACACTATACTTGGTAATACGTATGTAAGCGAGCTATGACCCCCCGACTTCGATGACGCGTCGCAACATGACAGAACCTGACTCGACAAATTCTCCGAGCCCGGCGCCTTGACTCAACTGGCATCTGCACTGTTCAGTTGCCTATATGACAAGTACGGTGACTAGGATGACTTGACATAAGAGAGATCGTAACATCCTCTCCTTGGGAAGCTAAACCGGTGAATCTAGCAGACACACCGCACGCCGCAGCCCAGATAGGAAACCGAACGAAGGATTCTTTCAGACGAGACGGGGATCTCCGACCAAATCTACAATAGCACTTCCGATGGATCGGATGTGGTTAGTAATCGGCTTAGTCTGAGCCCGAACATACGAAGATGTTACCAATCGCTGAAAGAACAGTAATCTGATACGATCATGCCCGCAGAGTGCAAGTGCTTGAAACTGACCGACAACTGGGTCTATGGCGATCATCCTTCCTCTTTGAGATGCTTCCCCTTTTCTGCCAGGGACGGGGATAGCAACACATTCGACAAAAGGAGTCAAAGGTCAGCTGAGCATCAAATTTAAGCCGTGTGAGGTGCCAAGGGGGATGTGTAAAGTACGTCACATATGGATCGATCCTGGTTGGTTGGTCTCCCGCGGTGGACGGAGTGCCAGACCCAAGGATCCATTGACCGTTTCGTTTCAGATTGAGTATCGATGGGCTCATTCGGGAAAGAGGGGGGAGTGCTTCTAATCGTTTATCCGGTATGAGCATGAACTAAATCGTCCCCAAAGGCTGCCTGAGCGAGAACTTTGGGGGATCATGCTATGTTCATTGGCGAGCCTACAGTAAGCGCCTTAGAATAGCTCAATGATGGTGTGCCAATCACGGGCCACTTAACTGGATTACTGACTCGTAGAAAGATCCTCTCAATTGGTGCCAGAAAATGTCCAAGGTACCGGAGACCCGGGGACACGCCCGACCTTCCTGCAGCGGACGAGTCCGTGGAACCCGAGACCGGAAGTTTGACGCTTCTATTATTACTAAGAATATCCCAATGATAGTAGCGAGCCAAGCAACGTACATATGGATGAAGCTCATGGTTCCCCGTGCACACCGAATACCAAACCCTAGGCCTGCCGGCGCGGGTCGGTATTTGGTCCGGCCTAAGCCCTCAAAAGGTAAGTCGGTGTGAAGCCTCGGTTGAACATGAAAAGCAAGGGACGCACATGCTACGTTCTGAGAATCATCCAGCAAGTGCGGCTCTTGAGAGTCCCTTTGGACTTCCTCTTCACTAGTATAAGCTGCCAGATATCAATGACTCACCATACGGTTCCTGATGAGTATAACGAAAGGATAAAAGGCCTGAGAAACAGGGACGGCGTGTCCGGGCTGTCTGATATAGTTGGCTCGAGTCGAAGAAGCGTAAGTAGATATCATCGCGAGGCTGTCTCAGAGGTTGTTCCACACCATGGCCCACATTCAAGGCAGAGAGGCCGAACGTGTAGATTTGCTGTGGAAACCGGAGATTAGCAACAATACAGCAGGCTTGATGCTTCCACGCCGTTTATCACCCCAGGTGGCATATTGCATGAGGAGATTTCGATTCATGATAAGCGAGAGTACGCGCCGGCTTTTTTATGAATTCCCTGGATGAAGCTGGCGGTAAGCTTTCCCATCTTTGCACTGAAGCCAAGGATAATCGAAAATTGGGATGAACATTGGCATGATGCTGAACAGACACCGATATGCGCGAGGAAGCACCAGTGAAGTAGTTTCTGTCCAAATGCGTTGAAGCATTACGTTGCAACAAAGACTCCCCTGCTTCATACCTATCTATCGTGTATGACTGTGATCAAAGACCGAATAATCCCTCGTCACTTTGCCCGATAATCTTGGCTCATTGCACGTTCCTATCAGGTAAGGTGAGCCTTGCTTAAACGCCCCTTCCATTGACGCTTCGGTTATGCAGTCTGGACACCACGGGACTAGACTAGGCTGTCAAAGCCTATTCATGAGGTGGTGATGCGACTTTGCTCTGACGATCATCGTATTACACCTGCATGGACGAATATATTGACGTCCATCACAACGTCGATCAGAAAGACGCAGATGGTTGCTAGAGCGGCCTCTGAAAGTCACTATTGTTTACTATTAGTACTAGCAGCCCACAACATCTAGTGGAGACTTCACCCACCTTGATGAATTAGCACCACGCCCTTGAGACAGCATCAATGTTCGGTCAACATCTGCAACACCGCACCACTAACAGCAGCTAGTGTGGCTGGCAAACCCTTGATCCTTGCAGAGATCTGTGGCTAGTGCAGACTAGTGGCAATAATCTGTGGCTGGAGATAACAGCCCCGCCACGGTGGCAAAAGATGCCGTGGCTGTGATGTCGATCGCTGTGGCGTCGGGGTCGCCGTCTGGCCAGAAGTTTTTCGCTTGCTGTAGGTAGTATCGTGGGCGAAGATCCCCATGCTATGTGAGTTAATATGAGCTCAGTCGGCAAAGGACAAGCAGGTACCAATTGAGTCGGTCAGGGTGACAAGTGACCTTCCTGAGGGTCGTTAAGGAGAGAAGGGGATGCTCAGAGTATAAATCGGACCGACCAGTGGAGAGTTTCAGATACAGGGCCGAACGGTAATTACACCGTATGAAAACGGTAAGTGTGAAAGAGAAACATGCATAACCCAAGTAAGCTCCGATCATCCCCTACATATGGTGTCCAGCTTCAATAGTTGCCTGGAGGTTGTCGGCTCCGAGCCCGTATTTGCTTGCCCAAGTGAGATGTCACACTTCCATTAGTTTCTCTCCGCTCAGGTTGCGGCCGAGCGACGGGTCAATTTTTGGTGGCAAAGGCGCATGCGAAGTCAAACATGAGCACAATGCATTATGCAGCTTTAGATTATCGAGCAGCCAATTGGACGGCCTGGAACTGCCATAGTGGATAGGATGAACGTGCTCGTGCATACATCCTCTTCGTGAATTCCGGGAATTGGTGATGCTGCCCCATTGATAGGTCGGCGGTGGTTCGAAATAATTTTAGAAGGAACAGATAGTATTTGAGATTCATGTAGCCTCACCTTGCATAGCTTCCAATCACCATTTTGTATACACCAGAATGGAAGTTATTGACGTATTGGATCGGATACGGTTGAATGTTCCTGTTTTCAGTGAATACCGGAATTGTTTTCCTTTGGAACCGGCCTCTACTGATGGACAGGGTAAGTGACTCCTACCCCCAGCGGTATTGGTGTCATATAACACGGTCAACGGTTATCTCGCATTGACTCCGTGATGTGTTGTGCGGTAAGGCGTGCTAAGCGCACGAAATGCAGTGGACCACTTTGATGTTGTAAGCACTTAGCCTGTTTGGAGCCATGCACATCGGGACCTAGAAAGGGAAAAAGCAAATGCCATCTCAGATCGACCAACGGTAACATAGGTCAACAAGCCACCGGTCAAATAAGCCACAGTGAGTTTATGGTTCGCGGTGCAGAGATACGACCCAGCTGTTTCGCCAGGTATCTGTCAAAGCCGCCCGGAAGAAGAATGCCTATCACCTGCACCTTGAGCATGGCGTCTCGTAAGCCGCAAGGTCTGAACAACCGTGCTTGTTTTAGGCTGCTTTCTCACCGCTCATCTGGACTTTCTCTCCTTCGCTGGTCCGGGTTTCATGCCCTGAACATGCGTGCAAATGTTGCTATCGGTCCCACAAGTTAGTCTACCAAAGAGTCTTATGTTATCGAGCGCGCAGTCATAGTCGGGAAATCTCAGTCATGGATACTAGCTGGTACATTCGATCGAGTAATTTCTTCTTCGTCGCGTAGAATTCTTCTGCCTGTATCAGCTCAGCTGGAACGCGAGCTGGCCGAATAGGGGAAAACATCAATAGAGGCCAAAGGCGGGACGTCATCACCGCCAGCATCCACCTTGTCAATGGGCTCAGCACTACAATAGCTCCACCAGTAAGGTGCAGAAACGGCCTGGCTATTGCGGTGAGTGGATCTGTGGCTGGTGTCAAGAAATCCGCGGCGTCACGGCGTGGCAAATTCTTTGGCATTAGCTTAGTTGAGCTGGAAGGCAC
The DNA here is from genome assembly GCF_001889945.1 of Aspergillus brasiliensis CBS 101740. Classification (NCBI taxonomy): domain Eukaryota; kingdom Fungi; phylum Ascomycota; class Eurotiomycetes; order Eurotiales; family Aspergillaceae; genus Aspergillus; species Aspergillus brasiliensis. The sequence continues at coordinate 1,688,276 of NW_027137448.1, read as the reverse complement.
CAGGCGGGACCCTACAATAGTACAATGTGATGGATTAGCAAAGGCTCGCTAATCACAGATATCCTGAATCCACCTGAGCTCGGGTAGATTATGCAGTCTAGTAAGACGCCAAAGCGATTTGAGTGTGATAGTTGGATCAAGGAACCCCGGTCCTTGAAGCTAGCCTGGGGAGAGACGTGAGAAGGAGAAAGTCAGTCAGTGATCGGGGACCCCATCCTTACCGAGTGCCCGACCGTATAGTACATTAATTACCATACCCTTGCGAGCAAAGCCCTGTGGGAGTTTGACCTGCATGAGTGGGGGTCAGCTGGCTGTCTCGGTCTGACTGTCCAGCGAGTCAAGTCTGCCATTGGTGGTCAGGTCGGACTAAATTCTGCTTCTTCTGCATCTTTCGTTTACTCTCCCCATTTGGCATCAGAGTGTATCATTCGAGCTTCCCGAAACTTTGCATGAAGGATGTCGAGACTAGAGAGATGACAAGGTCATTGTCGTAGGGGCCACGAAGACGTCGAAGACCCGTCCTGCGCCTGCAGGTCTTTCACGCAGCTGGTGGATTCGAGTCGTGGCCGATGACCAACTCATCATCCTACCTGTCGACTGGGAGTTTTGATCCCTGGAACTGATCTGTGCGCCTTTTACAGGTTCAGTGTAGCAGAGCTGCTTGCGCCTTCCGGAAATCACCATCAAGAAGGCCATGGAGTGAGAAGTTGGGGTGCTGATTACGAGAACACATAAGTCAACAAAGAAGACAATTTGGCAAGCATATAATAAATAAAAGAAAAGACCAGAATAGACCAGCAGAATGGCACTGAGCTGTCGATGCTGTACCCCGCTAAACTCCAACATGCATTAGCACAATAATTCATCCTTTTTCATCTGTCGGCCCAGTTGATGGCACCAACTCACTGAGGGGCGTGCCAGGCGACTTGGACTCGATGCAGTTCTAGGCAAGAAAGGCAAGGAAGATCAATCACCATCACACAGCTGATAGTCCAGGGAAGGGGTTCCTGACCGCCGCATGTACTACTAGCACTCGAGACTATTGGGAACGCCAATTACACCGCAGCCTTCGCGAAGACGGGCGATGCGAACTGGGATGCCGAAGCTGAAGCTGAAGGGTTCGTCGGCTTGATAATACGGCAGTGCCAAGGACACATGGCTGACAGGATGGATAATTGGTGATGGGGTAGTCCCAGTCCCCGGATCTCATCACCATTCAGACTGGCTATCATGAACCCGATGGACTGGGCACTGTGTTCATCTGTTTTGGCATGGATGATGATGACGGTTACCGACCACGGTAACGTATGGGGCCCGGGAGTGTCTGGTACCGTCAGCATACAGCGGAAGATACTGGGTCGGATTATGATCGGATGGACGATCTCACTTCTCGCACAGTTTCCCTTTTTTCTCTTATTCTTTTTTTTTTTTTTATTTTTACCTTTCCCTTTCCTTATGTTTCTCCTTCTGCAGTACCCTGGTAGAATTCATCTTCATGATACCTGATCGTCCAGGCCGGACACTATCTCCGATTATATGGACCTCCAACCGCAGGGTGTGTGTGTGAAGGATGCCGCCGGCATACCACTGCTTACCCGACTGAGCCGGGTGCAGTTTCAGAAGGCGATGCAGCTCAAGATCTGACCGCCGTCGAAGGCACGGATTGAAGGATACTATTACTCTTACTACCTACTCTCTACTACAACCACCCCTAAGGAGTCCAAACGTATGTACTTGAGACTTTACTGTGCAGCTGCACGGATATCTTCGATCTGAGCGACGGGCCTATCAGCATTTTTCCGGGTCCACTGGCCCAAAAGGACACGCGATGACCAGCGCTTTTTGCCATCCGCTAAGGGCGGAGCTGCTAAGTGCTAAGGTACGGGGCACCACCATCACCCTTCCCTACACTAGTCTTCCCTCCCTTTTCCCGGGTTCAGATGGGCTGTACCTGGTTTTGCCTTTTTTATTTTTGGGCAAGGGGAAAAAAAAAAAGGAATCATTAAATCTACCGTCTTGCCAGTTTGGATGTATGTAACAAAGGTAATACATTTATTTCCCCACTGATTTCGTGTTCATTTTGTATAATTTATTTTCTTTTCTTATGTCTATTCGATTTTATTGAGTTGCTACTTAATTTTAATACTCTTAAACTTTCTTCATAATAATGATGGGGTTTGCGCTGTGATGGATTCCCACGGGTAAGAATCCGCTCAGAACTAAACCAGCGTTGCCCTGTTCCCCAACGGACCACTGCCTAGTTTGGGGGTGGAGGGTTTAGTACTGGGATTTATTGCTTGCTGCTCACTAAAAAAAATCATTATTGGCTGTGGCCTAAAAAAAAAAATCCCATCAACCCGGATTAGATTCGAACAGACAGAAAGAAAGAAAAAAAAAATCATAATAATTAAAGGAAATATTAACAGCCAAAAAAGAAAGATAAAAATAAAAAAGAAAGTATCAGAAATCTTCTTATTTATATGATACAGTTTCTCGAGAACCACACCTTCTTCTCTCTTTCCAGTCCAGCCCAACCCAAAACCGAGAAGTTGACCCTATCGGGTACACCCGTTCTGGTTCTAGTCGCTCGTCAGGTCCCAAACAATATACAACACTACTTACGTCCACTTGCCAGCGCTGCTCCGCAATCTGACTCTTTTTTCTCCTTCGGCCGTTCCATTCTCAATTCACACTGCCTCTTCCTTTTCTTGGGTCCGAGGATTTATGTATGTCACATACCCCCCCGTTTCATCTCATCTCTTCAATGGACTCTCTTTCTATAAAGCCTCCGTCCCCTCCAAGTACTTCCTCCACCCGCTCCCTCTTTCCCCTCCTTGGCCTCGACCCATGCTCTGTCATGAGCTGCGCCTGTCTCCCCTCATAAATGGATCACGCCTAGCAGATGTCCATGAATGAATCTCACTCGGGTAGAGGACTAGGTTTTGCGATCAGGACTCTGTTTCGCTCCTCCCCATCGCCCTCCCCGACTCCTACCCCGCGACATCGAGTCTCTCTCCTTCGTCGAGGTCGGAGTATATTTTCCACCAGGTACGGTCTCATTGACATGTATTCAGTCATCTGGGTTCGGTGACGCTTGCTATTTTTACCCCGTGTTGTGCTAAGGGGCGGTTCCCATCACTGTTTCTCTCATCTCTGGCTTCAATTGTTCCGCTGGGACAATTGGAGAGAGAAGACGCCCAGCAAAGTCAAACGAATGTGAAGGAAGTGACTAAGTCTTCTGTCTAAACAGGAACCCTCGAAACGCGAGTAAACCTTCGTCCGGGTCCCCAATGCATGACTTCCAACAATTCAATTCGGCTGCGATGGTGGGACTTGCCCAAGCGTCTGCAGGCGACAACTTTGACATCTTCCAATGGCACCCGCGATATCAAAGCTGCCAGCGATACTTCTTAGATCATGCGCAACACAGCGATGCTGTTCAAGCACTTTCCGCTTTTTTGAACATCCGTCTTCCCTTTCAATGGCAGTCGAATCCTGTCATCAACTCTCACGCCGACCCATCACGACCCGCTGCTAGCCAGTCATCCGCATCCTCACCTGCCTCGAATATACCTCCCTCCGTCTCGCTGATTCCATACATCCGCCGCCTGGTGGCCACGGGAATGGATTTCCCTGGTGTGTTGCATGGGTTCTTCGGGGATGAATGGGGCACGGGCATTGGCCCGCTGCACGAGCAGGAACGGCGCAATTACCTCTTCGCCGCGAAGAGTGGTGGTTGGGCGGCCGTTAAAAAGGACTATGATATGCCACCACTCGAGACCATTCCGTTCCTCCGTCCCTTACAGGGACCGCTGGATTCGGAGATTGAGGCGGCGGAGCGGAGTTGGAGCGAATGGCTGGCCATGGAAGACTGGATGGTCGGGCCTCGAGCGCCTGACGTTCTTCGAGACTCATCCTCCCAAATCTCACGACATCACAGCTCACGAGGATAATTTACCCCAGGGTGCTCGGGGGGTTCTTTCTTTTTCCCTTTTACTCTTTTCTGCATACTTTTGCTACTTGGCTTGTTTTCTCTTTTCTATTCACACTGGTTTAACCCAACACTAGCCACGCTGGCGGTAGCACGGAGTTGGTGAGACTCATAGCATGAGACAACGATCATACGATATCTTGAATCATGAGCGCGATAGATATCGCGGGCCCACATAATGGTGTTCCGGCTTTGATTATTGAGGGAGCCCTGCGAACTCCTCGCAAGGGGCCAAAGATACCACAGAACAACAATTGAAATAAAACATCCGAAAAGAAACAGTGAAATCCAATCAAACATTTCATCCCTTCTTAGCCCCTATTCAGCCGTGGACGCGTTATCCTAAAAGGAAACTCCGCTTCAGGTAGAGTAAGTAGGGTACCTGACAGTCCCACCGCCACCCTTACCCCCTGCGCGCGTCGGGTAGCAGCTCCGATAGTCATGACGATAGATAGTACGAAGTTCAGCTTGATAGCCAGGTCTACTAATTGCGCTAAGTAAGTCAACTAGCGCAAGTCCGGCCTCCACGAAGCTGGACTCTCTTTTTTTTTTACGAACTTCTGATGCCTGAAACGGCGCCACCCCTGACACCCACGCCATCTGACGGACCGCGACATTAGCCGGAGATCCTCCCCTGTAGGACATATTCACTACATCCGATTAGTAATGTACGTATATCTATTCCTACGCAGACAAAAAGACCAAGGAAAAAAATACTCTACAAAGTAAGTATATAGATATATCCACGATTGCCGACGAACCCAACCGAGACCGGGCCCCACCGGTTCCTTACTACCTATCACAGATTCTATCTACTGACTACCCAGCGGAACCATCGATCTGGTACGGCAACGTCTTTACGAGTATCTGCAAATAATTAACTAATAGATCGAGATGCTTACAAAGCTAACTTTCGATCTCAAACCATAGATGGTAACCAAGATAGCATATACCACGATGCGAGGAGAGAAAAGATGTCGCCTACCAAGGAAGGTAGGGCAACCATCATCTTCGATCCGATATACCCGCTTCCGTTTTCTTTCCAACTAGTTAAAGCCAAAACAAAAACTTCATCCCCACAATTCGTTAGTATCTACCGTGGAAAAAGTCAATTCAGTGAACTTTCCGTCATCAGAGATTCTTCTTTACTAAAGTATAACTACTGTAGAAAGTAAGTTACTAAGTACTCTGTTGGTTGCCTTAGTTATAAAACACCCCAACTATTAAACAACACATGTATCTAAGTATGCAAGTAAGATTTATCATTCAAATCCCGAACACTGAACTAAGCTTGAAACAGAATCAAGCGTGAAATTAGTCAGTTACAGAGTAGGCAGGTATAACTACTCCGTAGTAAGCAGGAGACTAAAGAAAGGGGGGAGCCGCTATGAAAGAATAAACTTCTTCTGGAGTTTTCGATGGGGATGCCGGGTGTGGTAGTTTGTGGCGCGGCTGAAAGGCGGAGACTAAGACTCTTGGACTGGACTGGACTGAACTAGGAGATGTGGGAACTATTATCTTTCTGGTTAACTACGGAGTTATGTACTACGGGGGGAATGGGAAGTGGAGTGGATAGGATGGACTTGGGTTAGGTTAGGGTAGTTGTGGGTTTGGTTGGGTTAGGTTAGGTTAGGCTGGACTGCTATAGAGGGAAGTTAATACGCTGGTGAGTGTTGTTCACTTGGGAGGGATACTATGACGGTTATGCTATTATGGATAATATAGATTGTGATAGTAGTAACTTAGTTATATTATACATAATTCATTTTATAAAATATTGTATATACTAATCTACAATCTGTGGATAATAGAACTTCACCTCTTATATACTTCATGTTGAACGACGATGATGTACCTCTGAGTCGAGGAGAGAAATCCCACATGGTATTAACGCCGGAAATGTTTCGAATTACATGTGTATTATTACCCGATGTTTGTATCTAACATGATACATAACTTACATTACTTTCATATCGGTATTGATGTATCAATTCTATCTTCCTTACTAAGCGGAATTAATGGCAAGCGAGTCGGCCGGCCAGGTAAGCCAGTCGGCCACCTCTATCCTATACTAATCTAACATACATCTCAATGTCTCAGTCACCATTGGTTCAGTTATAATAAAATTTTAGTTGAAGCTACATATATACTTCAAGAACTCATATGTTGAGAATCAAAATATAAAGTCATAAGTTTGGCCATAGTATTACAGCTCTAAAGATGCTGGATCAGTTAGGATATAGAGGTGGCCGATTTGCCTGCCTGGCCGACTCGCTTGCGACTACATTAAAGCACCGGCAAGCGAGTCGGCCACCTCTCTATCCCATACAACAAGTTATCGAACTAATACTAGAAATTTAGTCAAAGCTATATGTATACTTTGAAATTCTACTTTCGAATATCATAGTATAAAGCTGACCATATAATGCTTGGCTACAGCACTACAGCTCTAAGGTTGCTTATTTGGTTTGGATATACTCCTTAGAGGTGGCCGACTTGCTTACCTGGCCGACTTGCTTACCTGGCCGACTCGCTTGCTACTCACTTAGTGTAGGTAGTGGCAAGCGAGTCGGCCACCTCTGTATCCTATATTAATCAACATTCATCGAACTACAATATCTTAGCCATCATCGGCTAAATTATAAATAAGCCTTAGTTGAAGTTATATGTCTACTTTATGAGTATGTGTTTCGAAAATAAGGTTAAAGCTGATTATACAAAGTTTGGCTACAGGATACAGGTGGCCGACTCGCTTGCTGGCCGACTCGCTTGCCGCCTACGTTCAACTAACTTACCTAGTAGATAACGGTTTATACTGTGTGTATTCGATAGATACAGTTACCTACTAATGGTATGATGTATGTTATTTTGATCTCTGAGAATGTGTAGTGTAAATTAAGGAGGCCAAGCTTAGAAGATTTAGTTGGTATTTGGCTCTGATTTTCTGTTATCTTCTTCCTGATCCTCACTCAATATCGTGTAATCCTTAGATTTTCAACAGAAGCATATAGTTATAAGATTCTCCCTTTCCATCTTCCTCAAGTATTTGATTGTACCCCCGATATGTCCAGTCGACTTCCAGAAATTATGTGCATAATTTTTTCCATCGATCGGGCCAGCATTCTGACTATGATCACTCGATGACTCTAGGGATTTACCACAAACTCCTCTTCAATAAAGCCAAATATTTGTTCGACTTGCTTACACCCTCACCAGAGCAATCTTGCTCGATGTGTCCATCACGGTCATATTCTCTTGAATGTAGAGAAAGTCCCCCTGAATCCAGATACTCAGGTTGCCTGGATATCGACCTTGACCTTAATCCACATTCCATGAACTCTCCATAGTGTTTGATGTGTATATATGCCAATCTCTATTCTGCTTAGCGGTGTGTATGTGAATCGACTTTGCCAGTTTCTGTCAAGTCCAAGAAGAACCATGATAGCTCGCGTGTAAAGGAGAAGATTCTGGTCACTATCTGGGGATAGGTGAAAGTAGTTGACTGGTAGGAAGAGGAAAGGAAGACACCGAGTATTTATACTCAAGGAGCTTGAAGCTAGAGCCAAGCGAGACCAGCTAGGGAAGACAACCTAGGGGCAGGTCAGAAACGGCTCTCCGGCTGGGTCCCCCGGCTCAAGAACCCAGTGTATGGCTGGTGCAGCAGTGTCTATCATGCTTTTGTGGGTGAGATAACGGCATAATACTAGATAAACGAGACACAGAAACGGCCAATGTCGTACCCCTCGAAAGGGTGCTTGCCAGCAGATATACTGCACCAAGTAGTGTTGGGGGCATAGATCTTGGACGATTTGTCTGATGATGAACTGTTTCAGGTAATCAGCGTACCAAGACAGTAGCTTATCTCGTTCCATCCCGCCGAAACACCACCAAGGCAGTATATATATGCATGCGGAAACAAACACCGCTGCTGAGTCTGTCCCCAAACGAAAAGTGGTTCTATGCGACGATGGTGGAGATATAGGAGATCTCTATGGCGACTCTGTGTCGTCAATCTATTCTTTTCGTCTCTTTTCTTCAAGGCTTGTGATATTCTTTGGCGTAGCCATTCCCGCTTGCGCCGAAATCTTTGTAGCTGAGCTTATTGGCTTTACGGCCTCGTTCGAGAACAGTGGCTTTTTGTTCTCATATGCAGTGGGTATTTATGGAGAAAGCCATTCCTCGCTGCCCCAGCCCTATAAAGAGTTAGTAAATATGAACTTTCAACATCAACACGCATATTGACTTACATATTGGTAGCCACAATAAAATCTGTGGCTATTTCCTCACACACTCCTGCTTTATCAACTGCCTTCATGGAGTGTAACAGGATCCCCATGCATATCGAGCTGGTTGTCCTCTTAGGAGGGAGGCACTGAGAACCGAAGATGAAACTGCCCATCTCTAACGGGACCTTCCCAGTCTCTCCATGGACTCGTTCTGCCAGTCGTTATAGGTGGCTATCTATATACTAGGAGTCTCCGGATGGGAAGATTCCAGGGCCCTTAAAATGAACTGACGGAGGACAGACATGCCTGAGAAACTGCTCTTTCATCTCCCTGGGTTTAGAAGAAAGCAATGTATCGTAAACCGTCCTGTTTGTTCTCCACCGCCAGCTTCTTCCTCCTCGTCCTCTTTCGGAAGCCGGGAATCGTGTAGTGGCCAATTCCGCGTATATACATAATTCCTCAACCGTGACAACGCACGATTATAGGCCTTTCTTACCCCATCTCGTATTAGAGCTTGAACACCAGGACTACCTGTGTGAGGTCATGCTGTGCCAGAAAAGGCAACGAAGAAGTATGCTTCGTCTCTCACAATACTTCAAGTTCCTTCCGTGCAGGTTGATTACCCTTGGCACAGGATTGCATCTCATTATGACGCTTTGTACCAAGCCAGCACCAGCTAGGACAGGCCATACTCCATAAAGCAGACCAGAAAACAGCATGAAAACAACTTCACCTGGGAGATAATCGAGACACAGAGTTCATATGCGAGACAATGTGGCTAAACCCCCCAAGATAAGTATTCCGCTTGTTAAATTTTCATCACCCAAAATGTCCCTCCCGATCCATTCGCCCCATTGAGACAGGTACCTGCTCTTGAGGCCAGCAGTCACGATCACATCCACACACCGCAGAGTATTTTCTCCCGGAGAATACATTCGTTTATACTGTGTAGGTGCAGCCCACCAATGGTCCGAGGAGCCACAGAAGATAGTTCGGCAGTACTACGGAAGATTCTCCTTTCTCTGGGACATTCGTCTTGTCCGGTTTCGAATATCCAGAGGCCCCAGTGGGATGGATAAGATACCAGGTGGTAGATTTCATGTCGATCTTCCCATGGTGTTGCATAGTGTATGACAGCAGGGACTGCAGCGATTCCGTACATGGTCTGTACCTGCTTTAGCAGAGTGATGGATGGAAGAACCACATTTCCATACATAGTCTGCACGATTCCTGGTACATCGATCGATGAACCACACAGGTATATGATATTGGAATATACATCCTTGGATATTCGTCCACAACATAGAGATTGTAGAAAGACAGACAAGCCCCTCACTTAGAAGCAGAGGAAAAGAGCATTGCGAAGGAGATCATGTAGGATTGATCATTTCTGGACCATTCCCCGAAGGGCACCTCGGGCAGGGGACGAAGGTACGTTGGTGACGGATGACTCTTCTCATAGTGGAAAGTGGTTGTATCCTCTGACTTCATCCGTTGGCTCTCCACTTTCCGCTGTGTGCGTGCTTTTCTTGTGTAGTCTTCCTCTTTATGACGGATCTCTGGCTTTTTGGTCTGAGGGCAGTTCTCCCAATCCGGAGTGGCATGTTTCGGAAACCGTATTGCCTCGACAACGATGACTTCATGTATATATGTGTAGTCATGGTGCATCTTAAAGTTCTGGCGAGAGGCCTCTTCGCCTGCCGTTTCGTGGGTTATCTGTGGGTAAAGGCCTCTCGCTCTACACCACAGTTGGGAGAAAGAAGTAGTAATAATTAGCAAGTGCTAATTGAAAAGTTGAGCTATAGTATATGACTGTGATTTCCAGTGAGCTGGAGAATGAGTTCTTCATTTTCCTTTGTCGTTTTTGTTGTTGGACGATATGTTGCTCAGTTTGTGTGACCGATTACGGGTTTTAGTAGTATTGTATATAAGTGTCTTCCAAAGCCAGTAGCGCCTGGAATAGATCCCACATTCTTTCGGTTGATGCGTGCCTATATCAAAGTCGCATTGATTCCCTGATGGTAACATCGACATTCATGCAGTCGACCAACGACCCACACAAGTAAGACAAGTATAGATTTAGGGCCTGTTTCCGCTTGATCACAGGCTCGTCTACTAGCATAGATCAAGCGGTACATATCAGAACATGGGGTCATCTTCCACGTGCATTGCGGTAGTTGGCAAGGTTTGTACCGTGCATGAGCCACAGTGGCTGTAAAGTATCATAGTGGAATGCGTCGTCTGCGGTATGCTGTTGCCCAACCAAAGGCGCCCTGGACAGACATCCTGAAAGCCATAACTGCAGGCGAGTACCATACAGGCGACCAGTCGATCACAGCACCTAGTGCACGCACATTAAGCCTTATTGTCAAGCTTATGTGGACGATCGACGGAATCGATCTTTTGCACCCATCTAGGTGGTTCGTTGGGGCGTTCCATATCACCAGTGAGTGTAGTGGTACACACCCAACAGTGCCGGTTTATTAATGATTTGGGCTTTCTGCTGCTCCTAGGCCATCCAAGTCCAAGCCGTTTGCTTAGCGTACACTTCTTGGATATTTCCGATTACTCTCTTGAAAGTCATATCAACTTGGAAGAAATTGATAGAACAGACATCTGTGGTGGTGCATGTTCACTTTTTCGATCGCATCTGCTGGTGACTTCGTCCAGACACTAAATGTTCAGAGGACAGGACAGCAACTAGATACATCCTTGTTCAATCCTCGATGCCCGTTGAATGGTGTTTCAACCCGTCCGCGTTGTCCAACCCTGCGCCGATGAGGTCGTGGGCACGTTCACGACCGGGGCATTCACATGCACATACCGTGACTGTGGGTATACAGTCTGCATGAGCAGTCAGTTGGAGACAGAGACACCGTCTCAAAAGATGACCATGGCAGAACCGCCGACGCATGGCGCAAAGGTAGTAGTCGCTTAGGAGGCAGATTGTACAGCGGGAGTCAGTAGATAATATCATACTCGTACCGAGCGCCATCAATAGACTACCTCCTTGAGCCGCTTTGATTAGGGAAGTGTGAGGCAAGACGATTGAGACGAAAAGCGATGTATTTGCGGCCCACAGACCGGTTTCGTCGTCGCTTGATTCCGACTTTCCGGAAATCGAAGCCTGTTCGGGTCTCTTCGAGAACACAGTCGATAGCTTGAAATGCTGGTTCTGGTCATGTTCATGTTTCGAAGAGTCGGGCCTTTGGCATAAAGTGCACTGTATAAACTGTCGAGTACTCCGCCTTTACTAGGGAGAATAACAGGGCCGCCAGGCAATGCCTCAGTTACCCGCCATGCAGTTTAGCCCACATTCTGAGTATACCTAGCTGAAGAGTTACCAATCAATTGGTGAGTGGTAAACGGCTGGTAATATCTCGATAGTGAAGAAACAGCGCGGAGCAATGAGTCGAATTGCCAGATTCTCATAACAACTCGATAACTGGCGCTTGCCGTATGTTGAGGATGATGTCCGGAAGTCACCTAGGGTGAGATCGAGTCCTTGGGCATGAAAAATAGAAGACATAACTTTAGCTCGCGGTATATATAGTAGACAAGTTGCTCATATCTGGTGGTCTCAATGAATTAGAGCATATGACGGTGTTCCAGACGATATTGTTTCTGTCAGCGGCCACGATTATCGTGGGCAAGACGAAGCTCGCCCATGAATAGATAACGAGCAGCAAACACAGAGTGGAAGGGTTTGAATACCCTGTTGCCTTCCTTCAGAGAGACTGCCCCCTGTTGGCGGGCGTGTTGCTGGTACCCCAGTAGCAAGGGGTGGTCGATGTTCGACAATTGATAGGATATCAGATATGGTGATTGAGCCGAAATGGAAATCATCTTGCGCCGTCGTTCTCGTCAGTCTGGAGATTCGCGAGTGCCTTATGATCCGCTTTGATCGGTGCCTTGTGGATATCGAATTTATGCACATGTTTCGAGCTACTTCCATGGTGAGCTGGCCGGACACCGTTTCCTATGCATCGCTGGACGTGATGCTCTGAGGGACACAACTCGCATCTCCAGATAAATGTAGTTGATTATGTAGAATGGCGCATGTGATCTTTGGCTTTCTATGTCTTGAGCATGATCCAGATGGATGATACCTGTAATATGCGCTGTATACTTCAGATGAGATCAACCTCGTCCACGTCCCATGTGTGAGTTTGATAACTAAAGCTGGTAGTCATAGACACAGACAGCCCTAATCAGAAAGAGACCCACAGAACCAGTTATCTGTAACGCGTTTATCTGGAAGTAGATTTGCCAAGGCGGCTTGCAAACCATTGAATGTTTCGATGGTATATACGTTCTCCTCTTCTGTTGCTGCTAATGATAGACATGCGCAGATCATAAAAACAGCATCAATCCCATGGCGCATTCGTTGCTCATTGCTGGGCTGACAACGACGATGAAAAACAAGCCAGTCGTCTGTTTAGCGGGATTGAGGTTAATTAGGGCATACATGGTCCCATTCCTCAGCCTAGAGAGTACACATTAAGATGGTCACGGACCTCAGGAGACGTATGTGTCCTTGGGAGTGATCGTCACGGTCAGAACAACCGGTGCGGACTGGATTCCACTTGGATGCGATAATATCCGCAGTGGACGGGTAAAATCGAGTTAACATATTAGTGGGATAGGTATCCATCGTGCAGAGTATGGGCGTGAAACATCGGGCAATCGTGAAGTTTCATCCATGGCTCTTGTCATCGCTTTATTCAACAGCGGATTCCACTTGGGAGTTGTTAGTCAGGTAGACAATTTTCCTTTAGTACAACTCTTCCACAGGCGCTCTGTCTAGTTAGAAGTACTATTTGTAGGGCACCAATAGGTCGATTGCTTCATATTTGAAACAGAACCAGAAGATTAGGGTTCCCATATTTCCTTTCCGGGGCCAATGCATCAAGTAGGATCTCGTCAATGTACTCAGAAATTCCACAAGAGCAACATTAACGATTTGCTCATCATCGGTGCAATTAAGGGCAGCTTTCTCCTGCAGTATTACACAAGAGCCACATTTTGAGAGGGTAGTCACTATCTCCAAGGCTCAACATGACCCTTCAGTCTTCCGAGTGTATACAGGGACTTGTGTGATTAACAGAATCTCTCTCTCTTTCCGGCTTAAGACCCCGATGAAGCTTCACATTTCCACCTAACCTCGACAAGTCCAGGGCTATACACTGAGCTTGCGCCGAGCCCGCGACCCCGACATGTTGCGAGGCAGGGACGTCCCACTGATTCCTGGATGTGCCCTCAGGTGGAGAGGATGGCCCGCGAATCCTCTACTTATAAGGCAAGACGGAGGGACTAGATTGACCCTCATGCCGGGTTATCCCGTTGTCTAATTGTGGTAGTCAGGCTGCATCTCGGGATGTTCCACTTGGCGAGGGTAAATGGCGGGTTTCTCCTGGTGACTCCTTCGGGGTTATCCGCTGACACGGGGAATCCCGCCTGGTCGACTTTAGCTTTATGGCGATCAGTGTAACCTCGATTAGTTGTGTAGACATATCATTTGACTCGGTAGTATTGATAATATAAACCGGATGATAGTGGAGACCTTGCTGATCTTCTGGAGGCCCCCGGCTGAGGGTCTGGTATAGACTGTATGGGTGGTCTTTGGTGGCAACGCATCTGTTTGGGCTCTGGTCAGTACAATTGAGCTCGGAAGACCTTTGGGGACCGTTGAATTTTTGTCCAAGATGGTTCAGCCAACTTGAAATGGCGTGAGCTAGTAGCCTCTCCCTCATGCGTATTTGACTTTCTCTCGTTGTGTAGTTCATGGTGATGAACATTGAGTCTCCCTTCGAGCAGGCACGGTTTTGCCTCTGAAACTTCGATATCCTCTGAATGCAGGAATTAATAATATTTAGAACGTGGCACTGTGAAGACTTATGCTTGTCCCCGAATATTGTTTGTTGGATGCTTTTGAAACTGTAGCTAGCCTCTTGGTATCGCTTGAACCTCGTACAAGATAGTCCAAGATCTCTTAGAAAGATTAGCCTGTTGAAGTACTGGATGTCCCATTTAGGGCTGACATTCGTCTCCAAGGCATCATTTGTGATAGCTTGAAGCGGCAGTACACGCTTCTGGTTATGTAGAGGTGTATAACCACATTGGAAGCTTTCGATCCACCATTTCGAGGTATAACTGAAAGCAAGCAGGTAGTTGCTGTTTTCGAATGGGAATCCAGACGGCTGGCATGTTTGGAGGCGATGCTGTTTTACCAGAGGTGCTGCATGAAGGCAGCCGCATCATCGGGAAATTGCTGATGGAAGGAAACGTAGGTCGTTGTTCCGATGCCAGACAAGCCTCCATGATGATGGGAAGTAGTCTAGAAAAGCCTCCACATTGAGTAATAGGATGAGATGCGTATCCTGGTCATTATTATGAACGATTGTATATAGGGAACAAGAGGATCTTCCTCCTAGTATGCCTGGTAGAGACCACAGCGAAGGGATTATATGGGTCCATTCGACGCCGCGTAAAGACGGGAATTAATATTGTCAGGATCTGGTATCGAGCCACTGTCTGTCCTGACGACTCCTCGATGTGGTACGGGCTGTGCATCTTCATCAGAGTTATATATAGGGTGGTTTCCTGGGGCATTTGATCAAGACCCAGACTTCATCCTCCCCTTTTGTCCAACTGTGCTTGGCAGTTGTATTTCACTGGCCCAGCCACAGCGACAGCTCACGTAATCGAGATCCCAGTAGCTGTGAGTACAGGAAGATGATCTTCATCAGAGTGACGAGTCGCTAGCTTGTGTCCTATCATTTCATCAGCACATACGTAGCATAGTATAGACTGGGGCTGTGTACCAGGACAAGTATATGCACGTATTGCAAGAAGCATGACATCCCATGCTCTGTACGTGCCTATGTCAATTCCTCCAGTTCTTCCTCATGCAACACTCCTCATGAACGTTCAGTCATTTGGCTATCTTCTTCCCGGTACAAGCAAGTTTCGACTGTTCATGGGACATGAGCCGAGTAGGAAGAAGTTCTTTGGTCACATCGATGTCTACCTCTTGGAGGAGTGGTGCGTAGGATGCTATGTCGTATATACTTTGTTCTTTCTAGCCTTGTTGCTGAGTCTAGTATAGGCCCGCTTAACTGAGGCTGGTTATCCCACTCCTCTTCACTGCCTGTCCCGCAGGTCCCTAGACGTGTGGACCACGATGACAGTATATGAAGAACATAACGGGCTGTTGATAGGCCAGATATATAGTAGGCTGTGATGGAACGAGTATAAGAGATAGGGTTATAGGTTGACGGTCCGTTCTGTGGTTGAGTATCACAGATAGTCCGAATGATGGAGATGGAAAGGAAAGAGAAAAGTGGACGGGAGAGGGCAGCTACTTATATACACCTTTTTGACCATAATATTCAATATCTATCAACAAGGGTAATCGAAGCAGTCAATTGTTAGCAATTCATCATCTACATTGATAGACGGGTGGATGAATGCCCTCCGAGTCAGGCATTCAACTGCCGAATTGAGTGACTGTCGGATCTAATCGGATTCACCCATCTATACACACACAGCAGACCAAGAATAGCCCAACCTGATGTTGTCACACCCCTTCATCATCCACCCCAAGTTTAGCAAAGTAGTTCATCTGAACCAGACACCAGGCAACGCACGCCAGATCGAACCAGGCCAACCATGAACCAAACCATCCCCGGCCGGCACTTGAACCTTCCCGAACCGAGTAACCCCCAAACCCAACCCACCCCCATAAACGCACAATTAACTTTGTCATTTCACTTGCACCAATTAGTGTGGATAATGACCCATCAAGCAAATACCACCACCGTGCGCCTCTCGAAGTATATCAGAGTTGGGGGAAGGATGCATTAGTCCGCTTGGCGATCTTCTAACAGTCCGGGATGTGGGGAGGGAAAGAGCCGAGCGTGTGAATCTTGATGCTTTGGTTAGTTAGTGGGAACTGCTGATTGGCCCGGACAGTACGGTAAGAAATAAACGAGGCAACTGATAGGCAAAACTGGCTCCACTTCAAAATTGGGTCGGGAAACTTTGACATGCAACGGCAACACCACGCTAGAACTACCACTTGTAATTGACTTGATGGACTTGACTTCTGCTACCTCAATTCAATGCAATCATGTTAATACTTAATCACCATAATTAAATATGAAAATAGATCTCAAGACTATTCATTTATCCTTAGTTTATACAATTGTTCGATTAATTGGAATTTATCACATGCAACGGGGGGTAAACTACTTCCACTTCCAATTCCAAGAATTGAATCTAAGAGAAGTCCCCGACATGGCAATCACTACCTACCTACCAATGTTCCAAGCACTCATTCAGCGGTTGAAGGATTGAAACTAACGGGACAGTGATGTGACACCACTGGCTTGCCTGAATGGCATCCAAGAAACCCCCTTAGACTTAACCAGGCTCACCGGTGAACTTCCCATGGTGGTCGCATGATCAGACCGCCCAGTGAACCGTGTCCGACCGTGGACAACAATTAAGTTCACTACTACACTTACAGTCTATTCTCCCCACGTCGGGGCTCACCGGGGAACATGGGGGAAGGTGACAAGTTAACAAGGCGTATGCGAGGGTGTCCTAATTTCGGAGGAATGATCTCCGGGGAGGGGGAATCGATATCTGAATTGTGAAGATGTTGTATTGGCTGAGTGTGGAGGATTTGACGATACGAGTAGGTAAAGGAAATCCGGACATCTGATAAGGACCTCCCATGGGGCGGGGGGTACCAGGCCAATGGGAAGGAGGAGGTCAGGTGATCCGCCAGTGTGCAGGATCTCTTGGCGTGCAGGCCAATGCGAGTTTGTCTCTCCAGATTTGCTGCGAGTTCTAGATTGCGACGGCGTATTGCTTATACTCATACTATTGGGGGAGACATTATCAACAAGGAAATTTCAGTGGGATACTGGTTCATCAGAACCAATGGCTCATCATAGAAAAATGTTCAAGAAATCTCTGCTGCTCGCTTGGAGGTCAAATAATTAAATCCTACCCTACCCTACCCTAATACTTCCGAGCAGAAAAAGCACCATTCGAGGTTGCCACCCGAATCCTCCCGAGGACAGAGCGGGCCATTGCCATTGGGCGGCGGGCCAGCGGATTCCCGCCGAAAGATAACGGGCAGATTCTGTGACCTCAAACTATCGACTAACAGCCCGAACTTCGGCGCCACCGCCAAACCCGCCCCGGAAGCCGGCATCATTTGCCGTTTGGGGCGTGGCCAGGAAAAGGCCCGCCTACAGCGGAGATTCTCTTCGTCGAGTAGTATACGACTATCCTATCGAGCAGGGGGACTGTATGTCCGACTCCGGCTGTTCTCCTCTCTATCCACTTTACGCTGTACTCTCTACTGTTTTGTCTCTCCCCGCCCTCGCCCCTCCCCTCCTCGAAAACATAAATCGGCCTGTCCCCCTCGCCATCTTCTTCTTCCTCTCCCTCTCCCTTCTCTTTCTCTTTCAGACTACTTTCTCTTTCTTTCATCTTGCTCTATATTCCTGTTTTCTAGATACCCCAATTAAAAAGTTCTCTCAATCAATCCTCCCATCAAAATGTCTAACCTTCCTCACGAGCCCGAGTTCGAGCAGGCCTACAAGGGTATGTTCTTATTGTCCCTCCCTCCGCCCTGTGAAAGTATTAAGATGAAAGTCTAACAATACCGCTCTACAGAGCTTGCCTCGACCCTTGAGAACTCCACCCTCTTCCAGAAGAACCCCGAATACCGCAAGGCTCTCGCCGTCGTCTCCGTCCCCGAGCGTGTCATCCAGTTCCGTGTCGTCTGGGAGGATGATGCCGGCAACGTCCAGGTCAACCGCGGTTTCCGTGTCCAGTTCAACAGCGCCCTTGGTCCCTACAAGGGTGGTCTCCGTTTCCACCCCTCCGTCAACTTGTCCATCCTGAAGTTCTTGGGTTTCGAGCAGATCTTCAAGAATGCTCTCACTGGCCGTATGTCCATCAGTTCATATGAGTGATAAGAAATCAATGCTAATGGGTGCAGTCAACATGGGTGGTGGTAAGGGTGGTTCCGACTTCGACCCCAAGGGCAAGTCCGACAACGAGATCCGTCGCTTCTGTGTTTCCTTCATGACCGAGCTCTGCAAGCACATCGGTGCCGACACTGATGTTCCCGCTGGTGACATTGGTGTCACCGGTCGTGAAATCGGTTTCCTCTTCGGCCAGTACCGCAAGATCCGCAACCAGTGGGAGGGTGTTCTCACTGGTAAGGGTGGCAGCTGGGGTGGTTCCCTGATCCGCCCTGAGGCCACCGGTTACGGTGTTGTCTACGTATGTTCCCTTCTCACAATTTTAATCATGTCATATTTACTGACTAACGGCAACAGTACGTCGAGCACATGATTGCCCACGCCACCAACGGCCAGGAGTCCTTCAAGGGCAAGCGCGTTGCCATCTCCGGTTCCGGTAACGTTGCCCAGTACGCCGCCCTCAAGGTCATCGAGCTCGGCGGTTCCGTCGTCTCCCTGAGCGACAGCCAGGGCTCCATCGTCATCAACGGCGAGGGTAGCTTTACCCCCGAGGAGATCGAGCTCATCGCTCAGATCAAGGTTGAGCGCAAGCAGCTCGCCAGCATCGTCAGTGCTGCTCCCTTCAACGACGCCAACAAGTTCAAGTACATTGCTGGTGCCCGCCCCTGGGTTCACGTCGGCAAGGTCGACGTCGCTCTCCCCTCCGCCACTCAGAACGAGGTGTCCGGCGAGGAGGCCCAGGCCCTCATCAACGCTGGCTGCAAGTTCATCGCTGAGGGTTCCAACATGGGTTGCACCCAGGAGGCCATCGACACCTTCGAGGCCCACCGTACCGCCAACGCTGGCGCTGCTGCCATCTGGTACGCCCCCGGTAAGGCCGCCAACGCCGGTGGTGTCGCTGTCTCCGGTCTGGAGATGGCTCAGAACTCGGCCCGCCTCAGCTGGACTTCTGAGGAGGTTGATGCTCGTCTCAAGGACATCATGCGCGACTGCTTCAAGAACGGTCTCGAGACTGCTCAGGAGTACGCCACTCCCGCCGAGGGTGTCCTGCCTTCCCTGGTGACTGGATCCAACATTGCCGGTTTCACCAAGGTGGCTGCCGCCATGAAGGACCACGGTGACTGGTGGTAAATGCGAAAGCCGCTTCCCCCACGGCTTATGTCATGACGATTATGTAGTTTGATGTTCCCTTTCAGCGCGATGGATAGAGGCGCCGGTGTTTTTTTGATAGTTTTAGATGGATGCATAATGATATCCTTTCATCCTTTGATTACAGAAGTCGTTTGTAAGAAGTAATCACCTGTAGGATTTCAATGCTGATGGCACAATTTTCAGAATGCGCTCAATGCAGCATTCGGTTCGAGCGTATGTACATGCACATGGCCACCTTTCTTACCTGCCGTTTCCTTGACATTTAGAACAGGTATTTATACTTGATCAAATATACATACTTCGCTATTCCTGAAAATAGAATCTCACTGGTCACATGCACTACCCTAATGCATATCCACGAATGGATTAATAGATTAATCGAAGACTGTTTACACATGTTTTATAATTTCTTAAGATACCTATTACGTTCCAACACTGATCTGCGTAGATGTTAGTAACAACAACACCCAGCTATGTACATACGCCATCCATCTGATAAACTCTGATACGGGAGATAAAAGTAACGAGACTGGAATCGGAGTAGATGCCGTTTCTGCTTCTCGCCTTCTACTTCCTGGACGGCAGGCAATCTTTGCCGTTAGTAGTCGACCATCGTAGTAAACGCACATCAAGACAGGAACTAGTTGCTACACCTATACAGAAATAATGTAATAACTATCAAGGGTGGAACAAAATACAATAATATGTAATAAATATCTTCTACTATAAACAATCTACTATATGAATCCCTCTCTACGCACTCACTCCCTTTGGGCATCTAGGCTTTTTCTATACATACCATATATATACAGTATATATATATTTAGTACTTTCTGCAACTGAATGCACGATAGTAGCAGCAGCAGCAGCAGCAGCAGCAGCAGTAGTAAGAACTCAGGATTAAACCACCATACTACTAAGTACTAGTAGTAGTATCATCAGGAACACCCTCAACCTGCACCACCCCCTCCACTGCACATAACCACCTCACGCGATCCTTCGTAAAAACCTCCATCCTCGGCCTCAACCTCGTCTCATGCAGATGAAAATCATCCACCGTTCCCGTCCGCAGTATACTATGACCAGGGAAGACTTCACTCGTGCGATACATCAACGAGCCACAGACCGAACAGAAGAAATTCGTCATGGCCTTGCCAGAGACGGTGGTCTTGGACTGGCTGTACTGCGTGAGGGTTTCTTTCCCCCGTAAGTGTTTGAGATATGGATCTTGGATGATGAAGTTGGTGGCGAACATTGAGGCGGTGATTTTGTGGCAGTCGGTACAATGGCAGATGAATGTGTTGGTTAGACCGGGGGGATGGGTTGGCTGGATACATAGTAGTAGCATTAACATTGGTATTAGGAGGAGATAGATAGATGGCTAAGGGGAATACTTACAAATGCTAATTGCACGGCTCCGCAGTAACATGTCGCGGTTGCTTCTTTGTCGGTTGACCAGCCATCGTTGGTGAGTCCTGCAAGAGGGAAATGGGCGTTTGCTGTTGTGCTACTACTAGTAGTAGTATCAGATGTTGTAGTAGTAGCTGTCATGGTGGTAGTCCTATATATATATTTATTTGTATTGTGGCACATAGCTAACTAGCTACTGGAGAGAGTGCATGCTCATAGCAGCATACTCCAATATATATCATACCTACTAAACCGATTAGTTGTCCTACCGAATTAATAATCTCTGGTGGACTGAAACACGACTATACTAAACTGAGAGAGAAGTAGGAGTAACATCCGGAAACCGGTCGGTTCTCCCACCGGGCCTCCCTCCCCGGCTTTTCGGATGGTAAAAGTCTGGGGATGTATAATAATTGAGGTACAGCTAGTGCACATAACAGCTATGATAGATACCCATCTAGCACTATGCACTACCTTGGGCTACTTTGACGGGCAGTCTCGAAGTTTAATCAGCAATTGGTCTTACTGAAAAAGGTGGATCATTGGGGTATATAGTTTTCATCTAAACACCACCGTCTATTGGCATTGTGGCGGTGGTGGTGAACGGAGTACTGTCCATCACTACTTGATAATGTCAGTCTTAACAAATGCACTAACTAGTTACTTCATAGCTAGTCTCGTATATATGCAGCTATATGTACAGTACTCCAACAATGCAATAGCCAACTCCGCGCTAAAACAATCCAAAATATGGGTATCATGGCAAATCTCCTCCCGTAGAGAAAGACGGAAAAAAAATAGATAGAAAGAAAGAAAGTTGCTCAAAAAGAAGAGCTAATCTGCCTGCGGCGCACGTTCCCCCCGCTGCTCTGGCCATGGCGCCAATTCATGCATCAATCCCCCCGACAACCGCTTGGTGTGGTCCGCCAGCTGCACCGTCGGCAACGGCTCCGACACTACGCTGCGCCGGCGCGAGAGCACCCCACCCACCGACGGGTTCTCCTTTTCGCGCGACATCACGTTGGCTTTGATGCGGCTGCGCCGTCGGGGATGCCGCAGGTGCTCGTTTGGTACCGGGTCCACCTGTTTCTTGGCTGCCGGCACTACGTTGAGGTAGATGGGGAAGATGGCGCCCGCGCTGAACAAAGCCACCAGCACAGAGTAGGAATAGCGGATGCCGACTGCCAGCTCGGCTGCATACTGCGCAAACGGGAAGAAGGCGCCGCCACTGATGGCCACCGTGAGCAATACGGTCGCAGTCTTGGTGTGTCGACCGGTGCCGCGGAGCGAGATGGCGAAGATGATACTGAATGCGCCACTCTCGAAGAGGTACACCATGAGAGCCATGGCCTCGGCGCTCCGCCCGGTCGTTTTCATGCACAGGACGGAGAAAACAATCATGCCGATGTAAGAGAGCATGAGGATCCAGCGGGGTTTGAGGAACCATTGCACAAAGGCGGCGAGGAAGCGGCCGATCGCAAACACCGTGTGCGCGACCGTGAGCTGTTCAAAGGGGCTGAGGTAGGACAGTGGGTGCACAGTGCTGACGTAGCTGTCGAAGCTCATCGAGATCACTTCTTGTCCGGCCACGTAGAAAAACTGGGACCAGACGCCGAGCCCCAGGGTCAGCCAGACCACGGGGACGCCAGCAACGGTGGCGCGGTTGTCGGCGCGGCGGCGGTTGGCCAGTTCCTCCAGATCCTCGTCCGACGCCTCGGGAATAGGCAGGTAGTAGAAAGCGAGAGCGAGGAGCACGTCGAACAGTGCGATTCCCAGATACGTCCACTGCACGTCAACCAGAGTGCTCACATCGGTCACGGTCTTGAACAGCACCTTCTTGGCCAGCAGCTGCGAGACGACGCTGCCAATTGCCTGCACGCCCTGCGAGACGTTCAGCCGGATCTCCGAATTTTCGAGGGGTCCGCATAGCGCAATGAATGGATTGGCGGCCGTCTCCAGCACCGCCAGACCGCTGCCCACAATGAAATTGGACACGATGAAACCAGCGTACGAGGTCAGCACGGCTGATGGCCAGAAGACCAGAGTGCCGCAGGCATAGATGCACAGCCCGGTAATGAAGGTGCACTTGAATCCCCAGCGCTTCAGCACGATGCCTCCCACAAACGTCGGCGCCACCAGATATCCCCCGAAGTAGACCGCATGAAGACCAAACGACTGCCAGACATTTAGGCCCAGGATATCCTGGATCTGCTCGTTCAAAATAGCCAGCAAGCCGTAGGCAAAGCCCCAAAGGAAAAACAGGATGGTGGTCAGCGCGATCGGGGCGATGGACTCCCTGTTGCTCAGCTTCAACATATTGGCCGGCTTCTTCATATTGACAAAGTCGAAGAAGGTGATGCTGGGCGGATACGACGTGGTGGTGGTGACGGTGTTGGTTCGGTTCTCGACATCTGGAGGCGCGTCGGGCGCGGTAATCAACATGTCACCCAGGTCAACCCGAGCCGAGGCCGCATGACTGCTGTGGCTCTCCGAATGCGACGGCTTATTGTCCGGGCTGGCGGACTGCTGTGACTGCGACGCGCGCCGGGCGGTAGGAGGCCCGGTGAAAGTCGGGAGCTCGGGGGGTGGATCGGGAGCAGGCAGGGGAAGGTCTGTAGGCTGGGAGCTCCCGTCAGTGTCACGGATCAGCTTCGGGATGAGTCGCGCGACAAGCGGCTTGAGACTGGGCACACAAGCACAGATGATGGAAACGTTGACTTCGATGACGGACCACATGAATGAAAATGCCCCGTACCCTGGGGCGATCAGCAGGAAAGATGGGAGAAAAGGAAAGGGACAGGAGACGTACAGCTGAGGTCATCACCGGGGGTATCCTGCAGATGGACCTCTCTGAACGCGATCTGACGTGAGGTGGCCGCATCCTGGATGTAGGCAATGCGGATGACGTCGACCACTGCGACAAAGAAGCCAAAACTGAAGGTAATGACAAGGATGATCTTTTGTTTGCGCGGTAGTCGCATTTGGGTCAGAATGGGATTCGGAAGGAAGAGGATGGCCAGATCGGTAACAATGTTGACAGGCGACGAGGACAGGTATAGAGTCAAGATGTCAATGCACTTGGCACCCGCAGGCAAGGGATAGGAAACGGCCGCGCTGACAGGACGACATTGGAACACGTTGACGAGGGTGAGGGCGAGGCCAGCGGCATTGACGACGATGAGGGTAACGTAGTTGGCCACGCGAAAGACCTTCTCGCCTTGGGTGAGGGTTAGGTAGAAGACCAGGATGGAAGTCTTGACGGCCATGAGGGCCGGATTCTGGGGCAGTCAGAGGGGGAGCCATGGGCGGAGGAAGGAGTCCACGGACGACTCACGTAGAGGACGGTGAAGGCATAGTCGGCGCGATTGAGGCCGGCGCGTTGGTCCTCGCGAATGTCGGAATCGTGCAGACCCAGACCTTTATGGGTGGCGTAGAAGAGGGAGAAGGAGAAGCCGAAGTCGAGGACCTGCGGGAAGATCGGGGAATGAGCAGCTGAATCGAGAGACGAGAAGGGAGCGGAGTAAGAGGGATAGACGTACCCAGGCCAGGAGCATCAAATAGTCATGTAGGGCGACCTTCTGGACAATGAAGATGCGGGAGATGAAGCGCAGGGCCACGAAGACACTTGCGATGACGAAGAAGACGATGGAGACGGTGAGAACCTCGGGCCGTTGGTCTTGCATGACGAAGTTGGGACGAAGACGAGGGGAAACAGGGAGGAGGGGCCATGGTCGGATCAAAGCATGGTCTGGGAGATGATATATAGAGGGGATGACAAGGACGAGGTTATACTAGTGGAGAGAGAAAGAGAGAGGGTAAGAGAGATGGTGGAAAAGAGATGAGGTGAAGAAAGGGAAAAGTGGATGCAGAAATTGAGGGGAAGCGGAGACAGCAAAGAAGAGCCAAAAGTTAAACTAAACAAAGTCCCAGTGGTTTTTGTGCGTGCGTGGGTCCCCCGGATTAGATAATAGCATTATATTAGCTGGTCACTAATTAGTTGGTGTGATATGATTCTGAATTGATGGATGGTGGGTTCAAAGGATCCAGGAATACGGTTTATTGGGATGATCCAAATAGCAAAGCTGGCGATCGGCGGCTCCTCGCGTGTTGCGCCAAGATTGAAGCTGTTCGCAGCCATTCTTGGATGGTCTTGGAGATGTGCTGGACATTCCAGTCTTCAGCCAGCCAGGCTTGAATGCAGATTGATTGCATGGAGTATGCAGAAATGCCCGTTAATAATTAGATCTCGAGCAGAGGATATGAAAGGGGTGAATAGGGCGAATAGTTAATACCAGAGATATCCCCAGTTGCTTTGGGATTACTGCAGGGGACGGGGAGATGCATGGGATATCCGTTTAACTTTGCCCACTATTTCTTCAACTATTCATTATCCCCGACCTTCCCAACCCTAACTGCCAATATTGCTGCTGGGACTGCTGCAGCACATCTGCATCTGCCAAGTACCTTAAATAACTCTGAAGTATCATGCTTTGCTCTGCTGACTGCCGCCCAGCATCACATGGAGTTCTTTCAAATGTCCCAATTCGACGCCCGGCCATCGCAATGCCATAAAAACCCGAGCAGCAATAGCAGCAACAGCAGCACCAGTCGGTCAGTCCCTCAATGCAGTATTTTCTCATGAAACCCGCCTTTCTGCTGGCTGTCCTCGCGACAGCCACCGCAGCACCCAACTGGACCCAGATTATCTGGCACAATATTCAAGCGGCGACCAGCTGCACCGCCTGCGAGGTGACTGACTGACTGTTCATCCAGATTTCCATGGATCACGCTGATCTGCGCCCATAGACGCTGCTCAAGTCACTGCAAAAAGCCTCTCAACTCGGTCCATCGACCCTCCAGACCGTCCTCACCGAAGTATGCATCTTAAGCAAGGTAAATCAATATACTACTTTCTTCTTCTCCCTGAGTACTCCGTACAGCATCGGACAATTTCACTAATCTTATTCTCCCAGATCCTGGACGCCGATTTCTGCACCGGACTCGTAGCCTCCCAAGTCCCCAGCGCATCCTATGTGCTTGGTCAACTGTCCATTCCTTCAGACACCGCGCAGATCTTTTGTGCCAGCGTGTTAGACTTGTGTCCGTATCCGCCGATCCGTCCGATCGCCCTGACTTTTCCTCCATCATCTCCTATCAGCACCACCACCACCACCAAAAAACCCAACAAAGATTATACTAATATAACCCTCCGAATCGCCCACATCACCGACACCCACGTCGACCTCGCCTACACGCCCGGCACCAGCACCCGATGCCGCAAACCCATCTGCTGCCGCCAGTACAATGCCTACGATGCCCCAGGCCGGTCCAAAACCCCATGTCCCATCTGGGGGAGTCCGCACTGCGATCCCCCACTGCGACTTTTACATAGTATGCTCTCCGCACTGCAATCGCAGCGACAGCAACTGGATTTAACCCTCTTCACGGGCGACATCGTCCCCCACGACATCTGGAACACAAGCCAGCAGTCCGTCCTAGCGAGCTTCAACGCGACGTACTCCGCTCTGCAGCACACACTAAACAGTCCAGTCTACGCCGCCATCGGAAACCACGATATCCACCCGGTGAATATCTTCCCGGGGGGTGTAGATATCCCGGACGATTTGAATGTAGATTGGACCTACGATGCACTAACCACTCACTGGACATCACTACAAAAGAACCCTACACTGAGAGTTAAATACGGTGCATACGCTACCACATATACCCTTCCCCAAACACCAGGAATAAATAAGATACAAAAGATAAAAATCATCTCTTACAACAGCAACCTCTACTACCACCTCAACCTCCTCCTCTACACCACCCCCATGCCACCAGACCCCATGTCCCAATTCACCTGGTTAATCGACGAACTCTACCTCGCTGAGAAAGAAGCGACCAAGGTCCTTCTGATCACGCACATCCCTATCTCAAGTAAAGATACATTACCGATGTACGCTGATACCTTACGAAGGATAATCTTCGGCCGGTTTAGGAATACGGTTGTGGGAGTGTTTTGTGGGCATGGGCATGTTGATACGTTTGGGGTTTTTTACTCTACCTCTACTTCTTCTTCTTATTCTTCTTCTTCTTCATCATCTGATTCACATAATGATACTAGTAGATTTAGTAGTATTGATAGTACTAGTCATGAAAATCAGGGGCAAGGAAACAACGGTGTGGAGAAAGGGGAAGTGATAGGCGTGGAGATGATGGCGCCCGCTATGACGCCTTCGTCTGGGTATTCTGCATTCAGGATATACGAGATGAGTTTTAGTGATGATGATGATGCTGCTGCTGCTGATGAAGGGTGGAAAGTATTAGATTTCGAAGAGTACATTGCGAGGACATTCCCTCCTTCTTTGTCTATGCACACTCTCCCAGAGGATGATAGGTACCAGGATAGGTATGGTGGTGGTGAGGTGGAACCGCACTGGGTCAAGTATTACTCTGCTATGGAAGCTTACGGGAAGTATGTCTATCCTAATGGGGGTGATGATAGCGTTACTACTGATGGGGCTGGGGGCGGTGCTGCTGATATTGGACCACATTTCTGGGCAAAGCTGACGGATGTTATGGAGACGGACGGGAATGTGTTTAATCAGTACTGGGCGCGACGGACTAGGGGATACCGTGTCTTAGGCTGCGGAAGTGGGTGTCGGGAGAAGGCGATCTGTCGGTTGAGGGGACAGGATTGTCAGTCTAAAAGGGGGGATCATGCTGTTGCTGGTGCTACGGAAATGGCTTATGAGGGAAGCTCTCTGGCGAGATGGTTGAGACAGGTTCAACAGTCTTATTCTTCTTCTGGTTGTTTTTAATCATTCTAATCGTGGATACATACACGTGAATCATACTGCAGATAGATTCGTCCCCAGGACAATCTAAAGAATGTGTGTGTGTGTGTGCTAAGGTATAAACAAGAAATCAAAATCATCATATCTAAATCAGTCAATCAACGAGTGACAAGAAGGGTAAAATAGTTCCGTTCCATCCCGTCCATCTACAGAATGGACCACTCCGCGCCCGACAGACGCCCCTCGGCCATAGTACCGAACGTTTCGAACAGCTTCTCCGACAGATCGATCGAGACATCGTTACAGCCCATGCACTTGTCCAAGACGGTGCCGTAGTCGGTCTTGCCGTTGTAGGTGATCTTCACCGTCTTGCCGCAGTAGCTGTTCGTCATGAGGCCCACGGGAAGCGCAACCACCTTGTCGGAGTTGCCGTTGCTGGTGGTGCCGCAGGATCCCAGTCCAGCCACGTAGTAGGTCAGATCACCCGTGCAAGGAGACCCGGAGGAGCAGCTACCAGAGTATCCGCTGCTGCTGCCACTGCTGCTGCTACCACTGCTGGAGGCCGAGGTGGTGGCCGCAGCGGGAACGGTGGTGGTGGTGGAGGGGGTCCAGGCGGGCTCCCACTGGCTGGTAGTGGAGGGAGTCCAGGCAGGCTCCGATTCACTGGTGGTGGCAGGAGTCCAGGCCTCGACCGAGGAGGTGGTCGAAGGAGTCCAAGCGGGTTCCGACTCACTGGTGGAAGTCGAGGTGGAAGCCGAGGTGGTCCAGGACTGGGGCTCGGGGGTCCACCAAACGGTGGTGGAGGTGGAAGTGGAGGAAGAAGGTTGGTAGTTGACGGATTGCTCAGGCTGGCTGTTGCCGGGCAGCTGGTACTGAGCGTCGGGGGTAGGGGTAGCAGTCGCGGATGAGGTGGGCGCAGCGCCGTAGATGGTGGTGGTCACGTCGATAGTGGTCCAGACGACGGAGGTAACGGTCTGGTAGACGACTTCGGTCGAGCGCTTCTCGACAGGGGCAGCAGAGCCAAAGGCGGCAAAGAGAGTGCCAGCCAGGGCGAGAGACTTGGAAAGAGGGGCCATTGTAATGGATGTAGGTTTGTTTGGTATAGAATTGGTGTAGTTGTTTGAAGTGATGTGATTTGCTTTTGGGTGGACGACGTAGGGTCACTTTTCTTTTGAGAAGGATTGATGCTCTGGTCGACAGAGGAAGTCTGAAGGAATGCGTACTGCACAGCAGTATAGAGCAATGAACCCAAGGAATGAGGGTGGAAAGAAGGAATGACCGAGCGTCAAAGAGAGGACGGACTGTGAGGTGGGAGAAGAGAGGGAATAAGAGCAGGCGAGAACGAAGGAGGGAGGAGGGAGAGTATTTGTATTGGGAATTGGCGTGTGGTATGTAAGTCTATGGGATGTATGTGCATTGTATGGTGTGTATGGTATCATTGGTATGGGATCCACCACACCAACAGCCAGCAACACCAAAGAAATGAAGAATCCATCTCTACCACTGTCTCTCACTCTCGCTCTCTCACTCACTCAATCATCAATTGAAGCCTAGACTCCACTTGGTGCAGGTTACTTTTTTACAGAGTCACTGTTTAGTTTGTGAGGGCCCCCCAGACCCACTCCCTTTCCTTTCTTCGTCCCCACCGCCAACAGCTCGTGAACCCTCCCATCTCCACCAATGTCCGTTAAGCCCTTTCTCTGCCCGACCCTCACCGGTCTTCTCAGGGCAACCTTTCATGGTTGGGAATGGTCGGGCGCGGCCCGGAACCAGCGCAGCAGCCTTTTCGGTCTGATTGGGGAGGGCTCCCTCGTACCTGACGCAGCCATCTCATCGTACAGCTGTTGCTTTGAAAGAAGCAATGAAAGAACAGAAAAAAAGAAAACGACAAAAAACTCTACTCCGTACTTCCAGGCACCCACCCACTGGGAGTTGGCAGGGTCTGATCGGAATCCTCGGGGTCAGGCCCAGTAGTTTGGCTGATTGGCGGTCCGGGTTGACGCCGGTGTCTCACCAAGCCGTGCCTGAATGGCACAGACACTTCTCACTGGCTGCAATGGGGCCGGAGTGGGCAGTTGTTCGTCGGATTGACTTTTGAGTGTCTGCTGGTGCGTTAGTGCAGCCACGCTCTACCGTTCCTTGCCTGCACTGACTTTTTGGTTAGGGAAATTGGGAGAAACCGCCGTTCAGCTGGAAGCGTGCGGTGACGGTGCCTGCAGGGCTCTCTTTTCCGCTTCCTTCAGGGGGATCAGCGTGGCAATCCTTGGGTCGTTCCGCCCAAAAGGAGGGAAATAGGCGGTGCCTGACCACTAAGCCACTCAACACGAGAAAACTGAATGAATGGGCTTTACCGAGTACACAAAAAAAAAAAACAGTCGAACTCGACTAGACTGGACCCGACTGAAACTACAACAATCAGGTGCCGTCATCTTCTACAGGTCCAGATTCAGGTTCCACCGGGCCGAATGTTGATGTGGCGAACCCAGCGGGTACTGGAGCCCATCAAAGGGAACCCAGGGCCTATTGAAGTCCAAGTTGACGTGTCGCACATCCAGGCACCGACCAGTCAGATCTGGTCAGCAGCATCTCACCGACGGAGTACGCTTTGTAGTACACAAATCGGTATTTCGTGTGGTGGGAGGAAAAGAGGGGAATCGTCGTTAGTGGCAGGGATATTGCCCTGATCTGACTTTTTGCCCTACTGGTGGGCTACTGCAGGACAGTCCAGCCGCGTCGATTCGCGAAAAATCACTGTCTGATTCGGTCGCTTTTGTCTTTCATTTCGCGCCGCTAAGCTAATAGTGTGGTCTAGGCAGTCCAATCCTCGGGACGAACGCCACTGGTAGATGTGAAACACTCAATGGTGCTTTTCGCACAATTAACAGTCAGATCCATCTGATGGATCTGAAATCTGAAATCTGAATATCAGGCGAGACGCCAAGCCAGCCCACCAGACTCGATCGCAGGACTCCATCGTCCGTTTCATCCGTCACTCGCGTGGCTTGTCTATTTAGTAGTAGTTAGTATCTTCGGAGTACGGAGTAACTAGTTATCTTGAATTTGATGTGTAATGCTGATAGATCTACCCCTCTATCCAGTCGCGTCCAGAATACAATCACTGCACATTTACATCACCAACAAGAAAGAATTCAATGCAGCAAATATAATAGGAATGAAGCGGAGTATATTCCCGCATTCTACCAATCATAGCTGTAAAATTCCCCATTCCAATCACCATTCCGATCGTCCCACTCAGAAGTATGTCCGACTTCCATACTGTGTACTCTGTAGGTAAACATCACC
The DNA here is from genome assembly GCF_001889945.1 of Aspergillus brasiliensis CBS 101740. Taxonomy (NCBI): domain Eukaryota; kingdom Fungi; phylum Ascomycota; class Eurotiomycetes; order Eurotiales; family Aspergillaceae; genus Aspergillus; species Aspergillus brasiliensis. The sequence continues at coordinate 1,657,390 of NW_027137448.1, read as the reverse complement.
ACCATCACCACCACCAACAATAACAAACCCAACCCCCAAATCCTCCAACAAGCCACACCACAATCCTTACAATCGTCGTCGAGACTAGATAGTACACACAAAGCTACTACACACTATACGGGATAACAAACACCCTGAAACAAACACAACCCAGGTACTATACCTACTAATCCTTTAGTCCCATTCTCTACTCAAACCAACCTGTCATCGTTAGAGTTCTCATCCTTCCAACACTTACACCTAGGTAGGTAGGCAGCTCGGCTGTGCAGCCCCCAGAACCACTGGGGTTGTAAAACACACTAGCCCCCAATGTTGCTTTTGCCCTGTGTTTGACCTTGGTTAGGTTGCACGTGTGAATACATAGTCAGTATGATTGTAAGCTAAGCTAGCTGTGCTATTTAGCTAGCTAACTAGCTATGAAGGATCTGACGATGATGATGAGAAGGATGAGGATAGTGTTGTTGGTAGGCGCAGGTACCCGTTCGTTCGTTCGTTTGTTGGATCTGGATCGTTCGGAGTTGGATGGATAGAGTGTTCTTACTACTTAGCAGAGTAGGACATCAGTAACAAGCTCACTACTAACTAATTGGATATACTACTACTTCAGTACATTGGTATACTGGGTAGTGACTACACACCAACTATTTACACACCCACACAATAGAACTACAGTAACAACTCAGTAGTCAGTCAGTCAGAATAAGAATTCGCCAAGCTCTCACTCGCAATTTCACGTACATATCATAGGCAATAGTGTAATTAATTAGGAAAGGGGGTTTAGGGGAATTAGCCCCCAAAGATAAATGAACTAATTACCTGGTCTGCTACACAACTGAATACTACACATTAACTGGTTACTTGGTTGGCTCCTGAAACGGCCCGATATGACTAAGATCTGACTGGGGAGTTGACTAACTATCACAGATTCATCGCTAAGTAACCAGTTCACTACTTCAGCTTCACGATAGTAAGTTAGCTATCTACTTTACCAGTTAGACTTAATAAAAAACATACTTCAACTATTCAAATGCAGTTAGTTAGTTACCTTCAAGCTATGAATTCATAACATAACGTAAGACACTTAACTACTCCGTACCTACTTAGCTACGTAGCTAGATCGACACAACTAGTTAGTTACTAAGGTAAAGTCGAAGATGTCACACCACACCGTTCCCACCCATGGAACCTACACACCCTTACACTACCAAATAAACTCACATCTGACATCCACCACATAGACATTCTATGTACTCTACATCACTAACTTTCTTCCTATCAACCATAGAGAATCAATGCGACGTCATAAGATTAAAGTCTATGATTCATCTATACCCATGGAAGTACCTTATAAGATGAATACCTGCAGTAACCAGTTCACTAATTCCTATCATCTCAACGAGAAATAAATCAACTATCCTATCTAATCTACAGACAAATCCACGAGATTACTCGGTACGTACACACCCCATCATCTACCTACTAAAAGTCAATCAATCAATCAATCAATGCTAACCAAACCAATGAATCCAATGGATACAGGCAATCAGAAACAAAATGGACCAGATCAAGCAGAACCTCGATGCCGCCAAGAAGAAGGGCCAGGATTACTACAACCAGATGACGGGACAGCAGAGTATGTCTATTCCTTTTCTTCTAGGTAAAATGGAGTAAATGAATCGGAGTAAATGCTAACGGAGATACTCTGATCGTGTAGGCTCCGATGCTTCCCAGTACGCCGACCAGGCTAAGAACAAGGCCAACGAGGGCGTGGACAAGACCAAGCAGACGGCTAAGGATTATATGCCGCAGTCGGCGGGAGATCATTAAATCATCCGGACCATCGTGGATCATGGTATAGGCTAGTATAATAGGCTACCAAGGAATGAAATATAATATAATCAAGTAAATAAATAAATTCTTTCCATAAGAAATAGTCACATAAAGAAACAGTAACTACAGTCATTTCCCATAAACCATGCGCAAGAAGCAAAGACAAGTATCCATCAATCTCGTGATATAATTACAACCCTGACGCCAAGACAATCAATCAAACCGGACCAGATCAGACAACGAGAAAAAAACACGAGGTATGTGCATGGGCATGGCTCTTAACCCTGGCACATGATGCATGCCTCCTTGTTCTCAATGCTGCACTGGAGCACCTGCTGCGAGTAGATGTCGTTCTCCCGCTCTTCGCTCTCCTGCTGGCTGTCCTCCTCCTGAGGGCCGTTCTCCTGAGTGGACAAGGCATCTGCAGCAAGAGCCCGCGGGCTGCCGTTGTTGGCGCCGTTGACTCCGTTGAGTCCGTTCTCACTGTGTCCGTTGGCCTGGGCCTGGCCGCGGGGAACAGCAGAGTACGTGCTAGAGGCCGCACCAACAGCGCGCTTCTTCTGCGCGACACTGGTACGAGCCACATTGGTATCCTCGACCTTGAGCTGCTCCTGGTCGACGGTGAACTGAATGGGCGCAGAGGCGGCCATCGTGCGCAGGTAGTACATGCCCGTCTTCAGACCCATCTTCCAGCCGGCAAAGTGCATGCTGGTGATCTTGCCCATGGTGGGCTCCTTCAGGTGGATGTTGAGGGACTGAGACTGGTCAATGAACGCACCACGGTCCGCAGCCATCTGCAGGATCGTCCGCTGGGAGATCTCCCACACCGTCTTGTACAGCGCCTTGATGTCAGCCGGAATGTTGGGGATGTTCTGGACGGAACCGCCCTCAGCAATGATGCGGTTCTTCATGTTGTCCGACCACAGGCCGAGGTCGACCAGGTCCTTCAGCAGCCAGGGGTTGACCACCTGGAACTCACCAGCCAAGACACGGCGGGAGTAGATGTTCGAGGTGTAAGGCTCGAAGCACTCGTTGAAACCCAGGATCTGACTGGTACTGGCAGTGGGCATGGGGGCAACCAGCAAGCTGTTGCGGACACCAGTCTGGGCGATCTTGGCCTTGAGAGAGGCCCAGTCCCAGAGATCGGTGGGAGTGCGGTCCCACATGTCGTACTGAAGGATACCCTGGGAGACAGGAGATCCCTCGTAGGTCTCGTAAGTTCCGAACTCCTTGGCGAGATCGGACGAGGCGGTCAAAGCAGCGTGGTAGATGGTCTCGAAAATCTGGATGTTCAGCTGTCTGGCCTCGGCGGAGTCGAAGGGCAGGCGCAGAGCGAGGAAAGCGTCAGCCAGACCGTTGACACCCAGCGCAATGGGACGGTGACGGAAGTTGGACTTCTTGGCCTCCGGGACCGGGTAGTAGTTGATGTCGATGATCTTGTTCAAGTTGCGGACCAAGACCTGGACGACCTCGTGGAGCTTGCCAAAGTCATACTCGCCGCGAGCAGCGTCGACGAAAGTAGGCAGGGCAAGAGACGCAAGGTTGCAGACAGCAACCTCATCCGGAGCACTGTACTCAATGATCTCAGTGCAGAGGTTGGAGCTACGGATGGTTCCGAGGTTCTTCTGGTTGCTCTTCTTGTTGCAAGCATCCTTGTACAGCATGAAGGGGTTACCAGTCTCGGTCTGAGCCTCCAGAATGGCGTACCACAGCTTCTGGGCCTTGATGGTACGACGGCCACGGCCTTCCTTCTCGTACCTACAATACCGTTAGTATGAGTTGAATAGGTGCATGGACCAACAGACTTACTTCTCGTAGAGAGCGTCAAACTCGTCACCGTAGACATCAGCCAAACCAGGGGCTTCGTTGGGGCAGAACAGAGTCCAGTCACCGTTCGCCTCGACACGCTTCATGAACAGATCCGGGGTCCACAGGGCGTAGAACAGATCACGGGCTCTGACCTCCTCCTTACCGTGGTTCTTACGGAGATCCAGGAACTCGAAGACATCCGAGTGCCAGGGCTCAAGGTAGATGGCAAAAGCACCGGGACGCTTGTTGCCACCTTGGTCAACGTATCTGGCAGTGTTGTTGAAGACCCGGAGCATGGGAACAAGACCGTTGGAGGTACCGTTGGTACCACCAATGTAGGAGCCGGTAGAACGGATGCGGTGCACGTTCAGACCAATACCACCGGCCGTCTTGGAGATCATAGCACAGGTCTTCAAGGTGTCGTAGATACCGTCAATGCTGTCCTCCTTCATATCGACCAGGAAGCAAGACGCGAGCTGAGGCTGGGGAGTACCAGCGTTGAACAGAGTCGGGGAGGCGTGAGTGAAGAACTTCTGGGACATCAAGTTGTAGGTCTCGATAGCCTTCTCGATGTCGGTACCGTGGATACCAACGGCAACACGCATCAGCAGGTGCTGGGGACGCTCAGCCACCTTTCCGTTGATACGCAACAGGTATGACCGCTCCAGAGTCTTGAAGCCGAAGAAGTTGTAGTTGAAGTCACGGTCGTAGACGATAGCCGAGTTGAGCTCATCGGCGTGTTTCATGATTATTTCGTATGTCTCCTTTGATATCATTGGTGCAGGAGTATTGTTCTTAGGGTTGACATAGTGGTAGAGATCTGAGATGACCAACGAGAACTGCTTCTTGGTCTGCTTGTGGAGGTTGGAAACGGCGATACGGGCAGCGAGAATGGCGTAATCAGGGTGTGTGACAGTCATGTACGCAGCGGTTTCAGCAGCCTAAATCGAAAATATCAGCCCTTGCTCTGTCAATTGTAGCGGCTGCCAAACTTACCAGGTTATCGAGTTCCACGGTGGTGACACCCTGGTAGACACCAGAGATGACCTTCTGGGTAATGGCAGCAGCATCGACATGCTCGGGGTCAAGTCCGTAACAGAGCCTTGACACACGAGCAGTGATCTTGTCGAACTGCACGCGTTCTTTGCGTCCGTCTACATTCAGAGTTAGCACTGGCTGCGGCAAGGGTGGCAAGGTCCATTCCGCTGAAATCAATGGGCATGCATTCCATTCAGAGCAGCGGATTGGGTGCAATTTGTACTCACCTCTCTTGTAGACAAACATTTTGAGACAGTGAGGTTATAGACAACGAGAAAAGAAATCAGAACAAAGGGTATATGGATATAATATTACTGTAGTAGAGAAAAGAAGGCCTGGATATGTATAAGAGAGAGTTGAGAGGGGAGAATCGTCACAGAAAGAATGTCCTGAAGACAGGAGCTGAGGGAAGATGAGAGATGAGAGGAAAGAGAAGACGGAGGGGCAGAAAGATGGGAGGAGATATTTGATGTCGCCGGGGCAAACGCGTTACGGTGGATATCCACGCGAATTTTCGTGTTTGGACTAAATGGGCTGCCCTTTGCGTACGAGCCCGCTGACTGGTGCGCCGCCAATCTTTGTCCGGCTGGCGGGAACGCGCGACGAGCGCAGTCACGTGTAGTTTTCTTTCAGGCTTTCAGCTCACGCCACGTCCCTCAGCAACTGCCGTGCTTTCTTACAAATCAGCTCCGAGCCTCGGACGCCGTATATCCGTTTGCAGGATATGGTTTCCGCCGAGCTTCGACTCCGTACCATCAAGATGCCCATGCAACCTTGGCCCCACTAGGATATATTACGTATGAGCTTCCCGCCCAGCAGCGGGTTTCGGAGAGTTGCCTACGGATGCCTACACCGGTGGAGAAGAAGGCGCGGTTAAAGTGACGCGGACTGCGCACAATATGTACTCGACAACATTGATGTTCAAGGGTCCAGAGCCTTGTCTGAGATAATATACGAAGCGGACTAACTGAACTTATAACGTCGCCGCAAATCCGACAAAAACAACGGCCGCAAACGCAGCAGCTGATGCGCCACGGTCAGTCGAACCCAACGAAATGGTCTGGTTAGGATGAGTGCTGGGACAAAGACTAGAGCTGGCGTCTGGAACGGAGCTCGAGGTCGAGATGCCGGTTGAACTAGCTATGACGGAGCTAGGCTTGGCTGGGCTGAGAAGAGCGGTGGAATGGGATGCGATGCCGGACGAGGGTGTTGGTTTGTATGCTACATAAGTAGAGTCAAATGTCTCTCATCTTTGGCACAAGCGTCACTCAAGTTCAAGACATACCAATTATGTAACCTGCGGACGTGCAGGCGTTTTCTAACTCCCCCAGAGCCGATTGTCTCTCATCCCCGCAGAATTGCACGATCTTGGCCCACACCTTGCCTACGCTCGTCGTACAAATAGCTTGGAGGTTATCAGGATCCGGCTGCGACCTATGCTGGGTTAGCAGGACACCATCAACTAAGTGCAGCTTTCTTGCTGTCATGGTCATACCTCATGGCAGAAACCAAACATGGTCGAGTCTGTGTAGCTACAGCGAGGCCTCCAAAGACCAATAATGTGAAAATGAAAGCAAAACGAGCGAAGAACATGATGCTATCGGGCTCTCAGAGCTCAAGCATAGTATGAGGAAGGCAACAAAAGAGCGTATTAAAGAATGACTAGCCGAGCATTGGCTGAATGCAATGCAACTACAATGAAAGAGAGACTGCTGAGAAGCTAGAATGGTCAATGAGAAAGCAACTGGGAGGATAAGAGTGACTGGCGTATTGATATAAAGGAGAGTGAGGCCAGACCACTCCGCCCCATGAGGTATCGACCCTGCCGATCCATCCTTCATTTCGCTGCCGGGAGTTGAAGTCTTGGCCAATGGCCTGAAGACTGAGGTGGAGTCCGCCAGGGACCAGCTCGGCTAGCGCCCGGGCCTCACTTCCGCCAGCTCGTCTCCTATATTCACCGGGACTACTAGTATTCTTGTCTCCTAGTGGGCATGGGGAGGGATCTTGGATAGACATAAATCTCTAGCCATCATGATGGTTAGATAGGGCGGTACCTGGTAAGCATGCCCTTCTGGGGTGTCTCTTAAGAGCATAATTATGAAGCCGATGCCCCGTCGTTACGATCCACAGTAGAAGCTTATGGTCTACATACCCCATGAAGCAGTGGCCAGAATAACGGGGATGTTAAGTCAGCAATGATTGTCTCTCAGAGCAATGATTCGGGATCTCGATGATATCCACCTTCTTAATAAGTCTCAGGTAAGGAGTTGATTGAGTTTCTAATAAGTTGCACGACCTGGGGGTAGAGTTGTATGATCCTCGATGGTTATGATATGAGAGTTGCTTGCATTACCCTCTGGGAAGCACAACTTACTCTGAGCTCTCAGAAGCCTGCAATAATTGCAACCAGCGACATTTCTTCGGACCTATTTTCGGCTAATTGCTAAGTAGGGAAGGGGACCGCTGCATCTGCCCTTGCGGCAAATGCAATACAGGTTGTGCAATGCTTTGCAACCTTGGTTTTGACCTTCTAATAAAGCAAGCAAGCAGGTAATACTAGATTTCAGGAAAAGTGATGCCGTATGTGCTACCTCGTTGCTTATAGCTACATAGGGGGAAATATGCATACGTAAAACGATGACCTATCCATTAGGCGGGTTCCTCCAGGTCTCTTTCCTAGCCGCGTAAGAGTGTTTTAAGGTAGCTTGGGCCTCAATAAAAGTCATATGCTCTTCTAGCATCTCTCCAAAGTTCTCAATCCTGTTGCTGCCCTGGACTGTATCGGTTTTTGGCGGGTATTTCGTTCTCTCGGCTAGTTTGACCTGTGCAGGGTGGACATGCCAAATGTATTTGGGCAGATAGTCATTCGGATTGATAGTTATATATCATGAATATCATCTCAATGTAGCTTGTCTAACCTGGAGCAAGAGTGCTCAATATAAAAGGTATGTCCTTTCGCCAAAGTCCATTCAATGCAAGTCTTCAATTGCTAAAGATGATCTCACCATGCAAGTCGTGTATCCAAGAATCTGGATAGTCATAAGTATAAGTCTAGTAAGCATCGAGTCTTGACCAGCGTCTATAACTCTAAAAGTCTCCAGTCACCCACACTTCCCTCTCACGCATCCCACGCAGGATCATACCGACTAACAACCAGTTCCTGCAAATCCAACCTATAATCAACAATCTCCTTCCCGTTGACCAGATCATTTTCCAAAACTCTCTTCTCGGCCTCTGCCTCATCTCTCGCAATCCCAGCCTTCACATGCCGCTTAATCAATCTGTTCTTCGCAACCTCGAAATCCACCTCCACGAACCACAACTCGTCCATCAACTCAGCCGCCCGATTCCACGGATCCTTATTCAAACTCAAGTAATTCCCCTCGAAGAATATCACCCGACACGACGCCGGGATTAATATATCGTCATCAACCGGATCCTTTACTGCATGATCAAAGCTCGGTGCATACAGACTCCGTGTCTCGGGCGTCACTTGTTCCCGCAGCGCCCGGACGAGCTGCAGAAACTTCTCGCCGTCGAAGGTGAATGCTGCGCCGCGACGCGCAATGGCATATGCCGGGTCCGGCATCTCGTTTAACTGTGCCCGGGTTAGATGGTAGCCGTCCATGGGCACGTTGGTTGCGACTTGTGGTGACTCGGGATGTTGTGTTAGGTAGCGCCGGTTGATGCGGTTGGCCATCATAGTTGCGAGTTCTGTCTTGCCTGAGCCGGGTATCCCACTAATGGCGATTAATAGGCGGGTGTCTTTGGGTGTGGATTGGAATTTGTCTGGGGATTACTTGGTTAGTTTCTGGCTGGGGTGATGGGGTGTCGAATGCGGGGGTATGTTAGCCTCCCCCCGGGGAAGGGAAGACTTACTCCAGATCTTATCGACCAGTCGGCTCACTTGGTCGTCCATGATTGAGATGTGTATTAGAAATAAGAGAATGGATACGAGAGAAGTGAATTGGTGAGTAGGTAATATATGGATTCAAGGACAGAGATCCGTGGTCCCGTGCATGCAAAGGTTGGGACGCTTCAGAGGGCGGAAGATGCTGGATAAGGCTTGGGCGTTTGATACGGGAAAATCTGATTCGAGAGATGCTTCCTCGGTACCTGTACCGAGTGATGGGCCACAAACAGGAGGATGGCAGTTCTGGATAGCAGCGAGAAGCTCCGACGGCGGCTCGATGGGATAAATAAGTCGGCGGGGCTTGTCGTCAGAGTGGGGGCTCGCGATCGCATTGACTCCGGCCGGGCCAGCCATTAAGGGAGATACGTCACAGGGGACCGGCTAACTTATCAGGCACCGCGTGGCTATACTTTGGAGGCCTGGCATGAAGCAAACCAGCATGTTTTTTGGAGTGTCGGTATTCATTACGGTTCAAGCTGGTGCGACAGATATGGTAATGCTTATGTGGGAGAATCAAAAAGCCGTTTAAATTGCCGTTGAAGGAACAACTGGTCAATGCATGAGGTCACATGTCCACGGCTAGCAGCAAGTATCCCATCCTAGGCCAAGCTGTTACGACTCTTACAACTCCCAAGACATCAATGTAATCACGCCGAATCATATTGGAAAAGCCAGAAGATATGAGTACAATGGGTGCCCGAACATGCACTCTAGATCCATTCCATCCCATAACGGGAAATTCCTGTCCATAACTTATCCAGCCGATTGACCCTGGCTGAGACACCCTAACGCCAAACAAAAGACCCCGCTAAGAACGACTCGAAACCACAAGCATCCCCAGATGACCTAAATAACTAAACTCTCGGTATCTAACACAGTGGCAGAAAGGTATATGATCACCTCGACCTGAGCGGTCCATCCACGCTATCAGTGTCGTTAGTGTCATCGTTCGCGCCGAGCCGGCGGCCAAGGGTGCGGGACAGTCCAGCTGCCGCCCACCATTCTTCTGGGATATCCTCGCGACGCGCAAGTCGGTCCAAGATGGCTTGCATCTGCTGCAGGTCTGGATCGGTAGAAGTAGAAGAGGAACCGGAAAATGCAAAGGAGATGGTAGGGATAGGAGGGTGGTTGCTCATGGTCGACTGGAGATGCTGAGCACGTCTCAGTGACTCCATCTGACGAACACGACGGTAGCGGCGGAATAACGCGTTTCCAGAGATTCCCGCTTCGGAGTCGCTATCAGAATCGCTAGAGCTTGAATAATCACAGGGGTTTAGAAACTCGGGGTAAGGATCAAGGACCATCTGTACAGTGCCCGTGCCCGCACCCGAGTCCATGGGATTGGGCATACTCTGCAACGAGGTTGCAGAGGTTCTGGATGTCCCGATTGTCGAAGCATTCGTTCCGGTTGCCGATGCGGATGTGAACGACGAGTCGGCACTAGGAAGATTGGTATCCGGCGTGATGGTGGTAAGAAGAGTCTCCCATGCATCGTTAGCATGGTCGTCATCTGGGCTCAGGCTTCTCTGTCGATCGCCAAGACCATCAATAGCCGACTCGAGGTTGGGACGATTCGCCTCATTGATCGATCGTTCACCGACACGTCGCAGTGTAGGGAAGCCCGCGGAGATCGAGAGATCACCCCCAAGGCCATCTGGTCGAAGGAATGGTGACAGACGAGCAGCTTCTGGGCGCGCTTGTGGAGACGCAGTCCTATGGTATGCAATCGCAGGAGCAAAACGCGGTGTGAACTGGGGATGGGTCGGGTCAGGCCTGGTGGCCGTATCATCACCCGGTGATGGACGGTTGTATAGATCGGGCAAGGCCGAGCTGCGCGGAATCCTCAATCGCTGACCAGGCCGCCCATGACGGAGTGCATCGCTCAGCAGTCGCTGGCCGGCTTCGCTTCTATTGGGATCCAGGAGGCCGCGAGCTAGCTCGAACGGGTCGTCGACGCTGCTAGAGTTCGAAAGCGGAGAGCGCACATGACGCTGAAGACCATTCGCCTCACGCTCAATCTCATCTGCTAGCGGACGAGGGAAAGGGGACCGGAGGGTTGCGCTGCGCAAGGCGGAACCGCCATAGCGCGAGGGACGACGAATAGTAGCCTGGCGACGGATTGCGGAGCGCGCAGTGGCACAAGGGTCTTTCACAGGATTGTTCTTCGGGGCATCTGCGGAGGACTCGCAAAACAATCTGCATCACGTCAGTCAGCTATGACAGCCGTTCCGTGCGCTCTTGGCCGATGGAGTCGCGCGTGGAATCCCGACGGCGGCGAGAGTTGTGAAGGTTAAAAACTTGTGGACTCACGGAATACCCATAGCTACGGAGAATGAGAGGAGAAAGGATAGGGAGAGATGGGCCCAGGCAGGAAGGGGAATTCAGAAAAGAAGCCGCATCCAGAAGTAGCGGGAAGTGACGCGAGTCCTTAAATGGAGAGGGCCAGATTGCGGGGACAGCGACCTGGGCGATGTGTTGATGGAGAAACGGCGAGATTTGGTTTTCCTCGTAAGGGTAAAAAGCGGAGGCGAAGAGATTTCGCGCCTGAGGCTTGCGGTCGTAGCGCCGCGGGTTGGCCTGAGGGAAAGATTGGGGGATTCTGGGTGGCTGGGAGAGCCGGTGGTGGCGCCCCAATGGTCATCCGCGTACAATCTGGTACAGCGCCTAAAGGGTGAAAGTGAGGGAAGAGTGAATGAGTTGTCGATTGAGATGAATCAGAGCTGCTCATGGCAATGAATCAGCCACTGAATGTTTCACTGACAATGGCATTGATCACAATGGACGCAATTGACCATTACCATGGATCACCATCGAGTAGTATAGTACCCTCAGCGTTGCTGCCAGATTGATACCACCTCCAACTGGGCGTATTACGTACGGTAACGACTGCTTCCGGCCTCGGTCCTTTCTGCCTTAGGCATAAGTCCTTATCGGTCGGCACCTGACAGCTCTCCGATGATTATCTTGCCCGAATCCCGCGGGCAACTCTTTTCTCAGATCGGCGCAACTTTTCTGGGGGTTTAATAGATAACACACTTTTTCCCCTCCAGGACAATCTCGTCCCTCAACAACCTCTGATCATGAGGATTGGTTCCTTCCAACTACCAATCATCACATACTTGGAGGGATGATTGAACTCGGTCTTAGTCGCATAGTCCGCCTTCTCCAGCAGACTCCGCTGACTTGGAAGGCAATCCATATTGCTGGCACCAATGGCAAGGGATCCATCAGCGCTTACCTATCCCACCTGTTGTCGACGGGTGGTGTTCGCTGTGGCCGTTTCACTTCTCCGCATCTGATTGATCGCTGGGACTGCATCACTATCGGCGAAAAGGTCGTCCAAGAGTCACTCTTCCGACAGATCGAAGCTAGAGTCAAGCTTCGAGATCAAACGCTGGGAATCGGTGCGAGCGAGTTTGAGCTACTGACTGCAACTGCATTTGAAATATTCAATCATGAGCGCGTTGATATCGGGGTGGTTGAGGTTGGCATGGGCGGTCGACTGGACGCAACGAACATCTTGACCGATGTCCTGGTTTCGGTCATCGCGAAGATAGGCCTAGACCATCAGTTCCTCCTCGGTGATACCATTGAAGAAATTGCTCGGGAAAAGGCTGGGATCCTGAAGTCGGGTGTTCCTTGTGTTGTCGATGGTACCAATTCGATTGAAGTGCTCCGAACCCTCGAAGGTCACATCAAGGAACTCGGCATCGATGCGATCTTCACACGCCCTGATACGCCGGAATATCACTCTCCATCGCTGGGTCAACTCTTTGCCACACTGGATCTCCTACCTCACCAGCGAGCGAACATGTCCTGTGCAGTTTCGGCTTTGAAGCTTGCACTGTCCCGATTCCGTCCCGACATCGACGTCGATGCGCTCGTTCCACAACTGTCGAAAGTTGAGTGGCCGGCACGCCTCCAGAAGCTTGTTCTGAAACCCGTGGTGGATCGCGAAGAGCCTGTTCTGTTGGATGGTGCACACAATACTCAGTCGGCGGAGGTTCTCGGAGAGTATGTGGATTACAAACTTCGTCCGCAAGGTACGAACGTTACCTGGGTCATCGCAGCATCCCGTGGTAAGGATATAGAATCCTTGTTTCATTCTATCATCAAGGCAGGCGATCGAGTTGCCATCACCGCGTTCGGTCTTGTGGATGGCATGCCCTGGGTCAAGGCCAATGATCCAGAAGAGGTGGCTTCATGTGTCCGATCAATTGCTGGTATTGGACAAGTGCAAACCTTTGGGGAAGACATTTCCGGCGCCATCCATTGGGCTTGTGAGGAAGCTAGTGGCGGCCCATTGGTCATCGCAGGCAGCCTCTACCTGGCGTCGGATGTTCTACGTCTTCTCCGGGAAGCACAAAAGCAATTATAAGCCATGGCACCAAGTCCGATGACCTCTACTGACAGAGATACCCTTTTCCATCCGCAGCGTTTTGGCGTATCTGTACATAAGCATATATTAGTTTAACGGAAGTGCATTTCCTGTTCCGAGGACCTAGTTTCGTAAATTACCAACGAGAAAACAAATCTTGCGACCTGTACATCCACAGTGCAGCATGACTTTGCGATAAGAATTTCCTGTATATGATGCTACGAGTTGCAGAGGGGTTATTGCATAACTCGCATCGCGGGTCTGATACCGTGATAAGGCTGATCGGAGATCCAGCAGCGGCCGGGCGCTGCGTCATGGCCTAAGCCAGCTGGTGGTCTGTGGGGAAAAGAGAAAAGGAAAGTTCAAAACACCCGCTTGTCCTGCATTTGCTCCGGCAGGCACAGCAGTCCGTGACTTTTCGCCGGTCCTTTCGCAATCTCTTGGTTGGATGTCCGTGAGTCTTTCTGACGAGCGGTAGATTGGATTTGCTTTCTAGAAGGGAAATTCGATGTGGAGAGACGCGTTATACCAGACGCGGCTCTCTCTTGACTGCGAGGACAAGGATCGTTTCTGTATGTTTTTTCCTGTTGCCTTTATCCACCATGAGATCATGCCATATCCTCTGCGGTATCCAGCGCAGATTTCATCTCCCTGCTGCATCTCATAATGTGTCTTAAAACCTACTGACAGAGTCTCCTTTCTGGATAACTAGCTCGTGCTGACATGAACAATCCGATCGGTCGTCTGGCGCCTGCCTTTTCTACACCTTCCCTCATCGTCTGAGCCTACAGTTGTCGGGATCAGAGTGCTTCGAACTGAGTGCCATTTGATAACAGCGAAAAGGGGACCTCGATCCACCCGCTGCGCGACCATGGTTTCCCGGTCCAGCGAAGCCAGTGAGGGGCCGCCACCACCTTCCAAGAACCCCGGCACTCCAGCCAAAACGCGACTGTCGAGACTCAACTCCAGCCCGGCCAAACAAGATAAACCGAAGGACGATAGGGTAGTCAAATCTTCTGCCAAGGATGTTGCGGAACTCAAAGATTATGTATGGATACGACTTCCCCGGTTCCTGTGACGGGAGTGGCTAATGGTGGCTTAATGTAGCAATTGGGCGACTGCCTGGGTAAAGGCGCATTTGGGTCAGTCTACAGGGCCCTTAATTGGAATACCGGGGAAACAGTCGCTGTGAAGCAGATCAAATTGGTGGATCTGCCGAAAAGTGAACTACGAGTGATAATGGTAATCCCTCTCCAGCCGCCGCTTGTGGAGGCGCTGTCCGCTGACGCCGAGTGTTGCAGTTGGAAATCGATCTTTTGAAGAACCTAGATGTAAGATGCTACGACGTCCTACGCTGTCTCTTGTCGCCAGAGCTGACCTGTGGTTGTAGCACCCGAATATTGTGAAGTACCAGGGGTTCGTGAAGTCTGCGGAAACTCTAAACATCATACTCGAGTATGTGCCTTTGCATTTTCTGAACCGTGATCGGTTTAGCTGACGAGGACAGATACTGTGAGAATGGCTCTTTACACTCGATCGCAAAGAACTTTGGGCGTTTCCCGGAAAACTTGGTCGGTCTCTACATGTCTCAGGTCCTTCATGGTCTCTTATATTTGCACGAGCAAGGTGTCATTCATCGGGATATCAAAGGAGCCAACATCCTCACAACTAAAGAAGGTCTTGTCAAGCTTGCAGATTTTGGTGTAGCCAGCAGAACCACTGGGCTCAGCGAGGCCAGCGTCGTTGGGACGCCGTATTGGATGGCTCCGGAGGTAATTGAACTTTCCGGTGCGACGACAGCTTCGGATATCTGGAGTCTTGGTTGTACCGTGATCGAGCTTCTGGAGGGTAAGCCTCCTTACTACAATCTTCAGCCTATGCCGGCTCTATTCCGCATTGTCAACGATGACCACCCTCCCCTTCCACAGGGTGCTTCCCCGGTTAGTCTCCTGCCTTGTTTTTTGGTTCATAATATCTGATTAGTATCCAGGCTGTCAAAGACTTCTTGATGCAATGCTTTCAAAAGGATCCCAACCTTCGCGTTTCCGCCAGAAAGCTCCTTAGACACCCGTGGATTGTCAACGCTCGTAGGTCTGATTCCGTGGTTCCCAAGAAATCCACCGAGTATGAGGAAGCAGTCAAGAGCGTCCAGGAATGGAACGAAGCTCTTCGTTCTCCGGATACTGGAACCCTGCGGAGACCGTACAGATATGATGCTCAGGGCGCTGGTCCTATGCGCCCAGAAATGGCACCGTCTCGGTATACGCCAACAAAAGATATCCTTCCCAGCCCGGTGTCCAAGCATGTGACAGATCGATTCCGCTCGCCGGACTCCACGGAAGAAGACAATTGGGACGATGACTTTGCTACTGCTATCTCACCCAGCGCGCTGCAGCTTCCTCATCTTCGACCACAGGACAATTTTGGCGGAATGCTTTCCTCCGAAAAGCTGAAGGCGTTTGCATCCCTAGATGGTACAGTACTCAAGTCAGAAGACGGCTTCGATGACTTCGATGATCCTTTCTCTCAGCAGCCTGGTGAATCGGATCCTCTTCGGACCATTCGCCCTTACTCGGCCAAACCGACCGGGATGGAGAACATGTCACAGCAGACAAAACCCACAATAGCTGCGATGCACCACAATGTACCAGTCCTCAAGACCCCAGTACCACCATTGAGGCCGCAGCGCCCGACATCGTATTTCAAAGAAAACTCGGTTGAGGACTATTCCGACCTCATCTCTGCAAATGAAGATGTTTTGGATGATAAGCTCAGTGCTTTTCAGGTAAGCGAATTTTCTACATTGGGTTCTTGGTATGCGTCTCCTTACGCATCTCAGGATATCGACGAAGAGGGCAGCGATATGTCGATCTCCTCACCCTCGAAGGAGGTGGTCCGGTATCAGGCGTCACCAGAGCATGATGAAGATCATCAGCCACAACTCAGAAAACGGATATCTGTCAAGCGTCACCGATCGGCAATAGAGATACAAAAGTTCGCAGAAAACGAGCGCGATGAGGACTTTTCTGACATTTTAGGCGCTGATGAGGTTGCCCTCGACAAGCCAGAGAGCGATGAGGGCTCAGATCGGAGTACGCTGATGTTAAACTCAAAGCTCTCGAACAATTCGTGGCTTGGTGATCAAGATGATGAAGACGATCCATTCGCCCAGCTTGAAGAAGGGCTTGACGAGGTGGATTTGGAAGCTAACATCGCGCGTGACAAATACGCACGTCTACGGGGTCAAGTCGAGGGTCTCGTCAGCTCTCTCAAGACATCTCAAGATGAAGATGTGCTTGGGGAAATCTCGGAGCAACTGCTAACCGTGTTTTGTGACCTTCCAGAGACGAAAAACATCATCATCAGCGCTCACGGGATGCTACCGATTCTAGAAATCCTTGACATTTGCCGTCGGCGAGACATCATTCTATGCCTGTTGCGGATTGTCAATGCTATCATCTTCAATGACTATGAAATCCAGGAGAACCTCTGTTTCGTCGGAGGTATTCCGATCATTAATGAGTTTGCCTCAAAAAAATATCCGAGAGAGATTCGATTAGAAGCTGCAGCTTTTGTGCAGCAGATGTATCAAACATCTACTCTTACCCTACAGATGTTCGTCAGTGCTGGAGGTCTCAATGTTTTGGTCGAGTTCTTGGAAGACGACTACGAAGATGAACGTGACCTCGTTCTCATTGGGGTAAACGGAATCTGGAGCGTTTTTGATTTACAGGTTTGTTCGTCTTCAGGTTGACTTTCTCGTTCAGAGGCTGATGCGATTCAGGGTTCGACGCCGAAAAATGATTTTTGCAGGATCCTATCACGCAATTCTGTCTTGGACCCCTTGTCACTTGTTTTGAGCCGAGTCTTGGACGAAGAAGGAGAATTGGCAGAAATTGTTGAAGGCAGGATAGCCAACATCTTCTTCATTTTCTCGCAGGCCGAGAATCACGTCAAAGAGATGGTTGCTGAGCGGACAGTTCTGCATAGTAAGGCATCGAGTATATCAATCTTAAGACACTCTGCTAACCTATCTCAGGGGTCTTGAAAGAGCTGAAGCGGATGACTCCCGCACACCAGATCACTATGTTGAAGTTCATCAAGAATCTGTCCATGCTCTCAACAACTCTCGACTCGCTTCAGAACTCCAACGCCATCGACGTGCTTACGGACTTGTTGAGGTCGACCATCAAACGGCCACACTTCCGGGAAGTTTCTAACCAGATCCTTAACACTATCTACAATATGTGTCGTCTGAACAAGTCCCGCCAAGAAGATGCGGCTCTGAATGGCATTGTACCGCTTCTTCAGAAGATCGTAAAGACCGAGCGGCCGCTCAAGGAGTTTGCATTGCCGATTCTCTGCGACATGGCGCATTCAGGGAAGGTCGGACGCCGTGAACTATGGCGCAACAAGGGTCTGGCTTTTTACATCTCTCTGCTGTCGGATCCATACTGGCAGGTGACCGCATTGGACGCTATATTTACTTGGTATGTGTCGACGCTGCGTATTGTGAGAGAACCGATCTGACTCTTTGGCAGGCTGCAGGAAGAAACGGCCAAGGTTGAGGAACACCTTTTGGATAACCGGTACGACAAGATGTCGTTTACGGATTCCATTGTCAGGTGCTTGACGATATCCAAGGCGAATGCCTTTGAGAACATTCTCGAGCCATTGCAAAAGCTTCTGAGACTGAGTCCGCCTATTGCCTCGACATTTGCGCGTCCTGATCTCTTCACGAGGCTAGGGCAGAAACTACATCACAACAAGGCCGCTGTCCGGCTGAACCTTCTGCGTATTATCTCGAGCATCTGCGATTCCAGTGAAGAACAAGGTGGCCTTCTTGCGAAATATGGACTTTTGGAAGCAATCCGGGAACTGGAACATGATCCGGCCATTCTGGTTCGAGATATGGCTGGCAAGCTGATCCAATCCAATGAGCGAAGTGAATCGTTCAGCCTCGAGAAACGCAAGCCTGGTATGAGGCGAAAGAGCACATCCACCACACCCCCAGGCTACCTTGCGAACCAGTCCGCCCCAGCCACACCACAGATCAATCGGTTCAACCAACCCAAGTCATATTTTGATGGGCGGGAAAGCCAGCGACACCCGCGTCCTTCCCTCAGCAGCTCGGCTCTGGCATTACGACCAGGCAGCAGGGACGGCACTAGTCCCGCTCTGTCAGCTGGACTCAGCAGCAGTGCTGGCCCATCCAGGAACAGGCTGTCGCGAGGGGTGGCCAACAGACTATCACAAGTAGAACTCCTAGCCGAGGAGGACTCTCGACCGTCGAGCTCACTCTCCCGTCGACGTTCCATTCTTCCTCAGCGCCGACGACCAACGCATGCTGATTCGGACTGGGCGTCCTAGCGGACCTCATGGCTGACCGGGGGTGCGCTAATCAGCTCATCTGTAAGCAGGGAAACCGGGGACGTACATGGGTACATTGTATTTGCATTGCATAGGATTGGAGTACTGGGTTTGTTTGTGTATACACATTCTCTTGTCGATGTGCTTTCTGGCGGGGATGGGTCTCTCTCAGGCTGGTATTCAGGGTACAGGAAGACGGTACTGTCAGGGAGGGAAATGGGCCCATGTAGATAATCGTGGATAACATACGAGCGCAGTTTTTTTACCTTCACTTTGAACTTGGTTTAGACCAGGATGCACATATATTTAGCGGGGAAAATCAACTGTAAAGTTATATACTTTTGAGACAATTCCGAAGTGGCGGCCAAACGGGGCTGATCGGCTTCCGACGCAGAAGTGCGACGAAAATGCGCCGCGGCGGCCAACCAGTGAACTTCTCCGCCGCATCCTCCCTCATCCTCCTCCTGCAGACTTTCCTTCTCCCCCTACAATTGTCCTCGAGGGCTTCGTGCTGGCACGGATGATCCACACTGTCCGATTTACTGCTGCTCTCGACTTGTGGTCGCTCCTTAGACGGCATTGTTCAAAGTCGGGATGAGGGCGGCGCTCCGCATTCCGCTGCGGGCTTCCAATTTTGATCCTGCGGCGGTCATACGATCGGCTTCGAAGCCTTCTCTCGCCTACCACCCTGGCAATTTCGCCCCGTCGTCCTCGGTTTCCCGTCGGTTTATTTCCAACTCGCCTACTACACCTCCTTTATCATGCTCGAAACGCTTCTCCGGACGTATCGCCCAGGCGATTCCCCGGGCCACTTACGCCACCAGCACGTCTCCGTTGTCTGAATCGGCGAACCCGGGACAAAGTAATGGCAAGCAGTCGGGATCGGGTCAATCGCGCAGTAAGGCTATCAAGTATGCTGTGATCGGTGGTACACTCGTGGTTGGAGCGGTGGTGTTTTCGGACCAGGTCCAACACCTCTACCGTGCCGCTGCGAGAACTGGCCGAGTGGTTGGCACACTGGCGGTTTGCATCAATGAGTAAGTGGGCAAGCACGCATTTGAACCCCTGGGGCTACGTTGTCAGCATACTTATACATTTCAATTCATTCAGCTACCGGGTAACTCTCAAGCAAGAAACCTCCACGCCGGAGGAACGAAGCGAAGCAATTCGGGCCTGTCACAAACGTTGCGCGGAACGGACTCTACGGGTTCTCGAGAAGAATGGATCAATCTTTATCAAGCTGGGACAGCATTTGAGTAGCATGGGCTACCTGCTTCCGTCGGAATGGACTACGACCTTTATCCCGCTCCAGGACAAATGCCCCGTGTCATCGATTGAATCGATCGAGGAAATGTTCGTGGCCGATACAGGACGTCGTATCGACGAGCTGTTCTCGTCCTTCGATTCCGAGCCCATTGGTGCCGCTTCTTTGGCGCAGGTGCACATTGGTACGCTGAAGGAAACGGGTCAAAAGGTTGCGGTCAAGGTGCAGCATCCCGCATTAGCGGAGTGGGTGCCCCTGGATCTGGCCTTGACTCGGTTTACCTTCTCGATGCTGAAGCGGTTCTTCCCTGAATACGATCTGGAATGGCTCTCCCGTGAAATGGACCTGTCTCTGCCCCAGGAGCTGGATTTCCGAATGGAGGCGGAGAATGCCACGCGGGCGAGCGAGTACTTCAAGAAGCACTCGGATGCCCCGTTGGTCATCCCTGAAGGTATGTCTGGTTGATCACAGTCGCCTTGACCCAGCGTGTGCATAACTAACATCAGCCAGTGATGTGGTCTCAAAAGCGTATCCTGGTCATGGAATTCATCTCCGGCCGACGTCCCGACGATCTCGAATTCCTCGACTCGAACCACATTGACCGCGACGAAGTCTCCGCTGCTCTGGCCCACATCTTCAACGAGATGATCTTTGGTAACAACGCCCCTCTGCACTGTGATCCCCACGGTGGCAACATCGCCATCCGCCCGAACCCCAATCGCCGCCGGCACAATTTCGACATCATCCTCTACGACCACGGTCTCTACCGCGACATCCCCCAGGACCTACGCCGCAACTACGCCAAGCTCTGGCTGGCTGTGATCGAGTCCGACCTGCCGCGCATGCGCGAGTACGCGCGCGAGGTCGCCGGAATCACGGACGAGCAGTTCCCGCTCTTCGCCAGTGCCATTACCGGCCGCGACTACATGGTGCTCCAGAAAAAGGATATTGTGTCTGCCCGTACCTCCGCAGAAAGAGACAGCATGTCCGGCTCTTTGGCCGATGGTCTCCTGCAGCAATTAGTCGAACTTCTGGGCCAAGTACCTCGGATCATTCTGCTGATCCTCAAGACCAACGATCTGAGTTAGTCCCCACCCCTCTCCTTCTATTCTGTCTACTGCTAACCAATTTATTAAAAAATCGCAGCCCGCAGTCTCGACGAAAACCTCCACACCCGCCAAGGACCTATGCGCACCTTCCTCATTCTCGCCCGCTACGCCACCCGCACTGTTTTCGAAGAGCAAATGGACTCCGTCAACGAGACCGGAGGTATCCTCCGTCCTGGAAACTTCTGGCGCTTCCTCTGCGCTTGGACTGGATATCTACGCGTCGAGTTGAAGTTGTCTGTTTATGAGACGTTGCTTTCATTGAAGAGTCGGTTCGGGTTGGTTTGATGTGATCTGTATATTTCTTTTCTTCTCTTCTCTTCCTATCCTTTCCCTCCTATATCTTTTCTTTATTTTCTTTATCTTTCCCCCTTTGTTTGGAATCCCCTGCTACGCAGTAATTGATTGATATTGATAGAGGGCATATGCATGCGGTGTTGTGCATTGGCGTTTCTCATTTCCAGCTTTACTCCTGTCGAACCTGTGATATGGTTAGTTTAGACTGTTGTTTTATAACTTCATCGTTTGTCTGAATTTCTGTACGTTAAAAAGAACGGTGTGCTGTGTACTTTATATATAGAATTCTTTATCACGTTATCTCTCTTTCTATGCCACTATATATACTACATTACAGAGGAGCTATAGCCAGTTACTCTAAATCAAGTATGAAGACGTGACCGGCGAATTAGGCAGTAGGTAGGTAGGTACATACGAAAGTTAAGTAGGTACCTTGGAGACACAGACCCTGCACATCACTCCCAATTAGGGAAAAAAACAATCAATCATACTACAGTAATATTCTAATCGAGCTAATCTGTGACTTCTGCAAAGTTATCAGATCTAATTAGTATGTTTAATCCGTGCGTGCGTACCTTGGTAGATACTTCATGCACATACTACTAAGTTTGACAGGTTAATATAAGTAGCATATAGTAAGTGCTTATCAGATGGGCACTTTTGCCTTTTTTGGTCACTGTTAAAAGTACTAAGTAACTTGCTGTTGCTGCATGATGTCAGTGGCCATAGCTGAGTGAGTGACTGGTGGTTTGGGTGGGTGGTGGCAAATCAGATAACCAACCCATCTTTTACTTCACTCTGTCTGGTTCGATGATATTCGATCTACTACTACTGTAAAATCATTTTTTTGGGATGGTGCAGTCAGATAGATATGAAGATAATACAGTTTATTGTGTACTACTGTGTGAATTGTTGTATATATCCGAATATTCCCTCCTTTAGTTGCCTTGCTGAAAACAGAATTGAGGCATGAAGAATAAGAAACAATTGTGAAATGCTATACACCATTAACAAAACAAAGGGAAGAGGGGATAAAAAGAAAAGTCCTCTTAATCCAGACTGACAAGCAACAAGTTATTTTGTGGGAATCACATATTCGGCCCAGGCCATTCCGCTCCACTCCACCACAGGCCATAACCATACATTCACATCGCAACTCCATCTCATCTCATCTCCATTGTATCATTCTGCTTTGCGCTTCTCCAGCACTCTCAATCGGGAATCAATCATGGTATCTGTATCCGTATCCGTATCCATTTTTGCTCCATATTTTTTTGGGGGTTTTCAAATTTTTCACTCGTTCGTCAAAAGAAGGCTTGTGAAAAAAACTTAAGCAGTAGCGCTGCTGGTCTTCTCAACCTCCACCTGCACATCCGGGATAGAGGCACCCGTGCCGGACAAATCGGTCTTGACAGCGCGGGGGTTCTTGGTGTAGTAATCCGAGATGGCGGACTTGATGGCGTCTTCGGCAAGCATGGAGCAGTGCACTATTAGGATATGTTAGCTCTCATCATCTCTTCCCTGATTTCGTTTCCATTCTCTTATTTGCGCAGTAGATGTAAGGGATTAACATACGCTTAACAGGAGGCAAGCACAACTCCTTCGCGATATCGGTGTTACGGATCTTAGCGGCCTCATCGAGGGTCATGCCGCGGACCAACTCAGTCAGGTAACTCGAGCTAGCAATAGCGCTACCGCAGCCGAACGTCTTGAACTTGACGTCGCTGATCTTGTTGGTGTCCTTGTCGACACGGATCTGGAGTTTCATGACATCGCCACAAGCCGGGGCGCCGACGAGACCGGTACCAACGTCGATGGACTTGGACATGGAGCCGACGTTTCCTGTAGGGATGCTCGTTAGTATTCATTTCCGCTTTCATTGTGTATGTCTGATAAGCGTGGTTTGAGTGCGCTGCTGCGTGTGGTATGTCTTTATGCGATGTGATGTTGTCGAGAGGGATGGATGCAGGAAGCTACCTACTTGGGTTGGAGTAGTGGTCCAACAGTGCACGGAAGGTCAGTATTTTCGTCAAAATATAAAGGTTTAAAGGTAGACATATCTTTCTCATGGTATCCTCTGCGCTGCTGCTGCTGAGGAGCAACAACGGTCGATCTCACGGCTTGCTGGATTCCGGAGACGGCCGGAGTGACGCTGCGAGGCGAAAGGACGCCGGAGCGAGGAACAACTGTTACTAGACGACGGAACATTGTGTATGTGATGTGTGTGAGATATTAAGAGGAAGGTAAGGTATTGATTAGACAGTAGATTGATGATGGAAAAGAAGTAACGGTGAGTGGTGAGGTCGGGGTTGAGTGGTTAGTGTAGGAAGAGAGTTGATGTGATGAAAGATTGATAGTTGCGATTGATTAATTATGGTTTCTTTGGGGGGGGAAACTTGACTAGGCCGTCTTATTCACCGGCGCTAGGCGATTTTAAGAAACCCCGTTGCCTCCGCGGAGCCGGCCTCGGAGATAGGGTATGACGTTTGAAGCGAACCGGTGGGTGGATTAGGAGTTATGCTGTGTACTATTACTGGATCAGAAGCCGTCTCATTGAATGAACAGACATGACACGTTCGACCAGAAGAATCGCTGATGGGGATGCTGCCAGTTCTGTGGCCTACAGTTCAGGGTCGCCGGGAGTTGTAGTTCTGGGTCCGCGGTTCTTACCAGTTCGGCCAACGGGAAGTTCTGCAGGAGCGCATTACCAAGCGGTACGGAGCAGCGCAGCGGCTGGTATCGTAAGGATGGGCTTATCTGCTCGCCCTCCATCTGATAATGTTCTCTCTCTCTCGGATAATCCCGGCCCGAGAATGCCTCTTCTTGCCCCGCAGTGGCTGGCTCTAGAACTGATTTAGTTAGGAGCTTGCTTAGTTGTTTAGTGAGACTTAACTAACTAGGCTAAGTTATCCGGATGACTTTGGTCGAAACCGTATCTTCCTAGCCAACAGTCAAATGCACGAGGATTCTCATCCATTACAGAGACGTAAATCATGGCCGGAAAGACACTAGGCCGATCATCGGGCGTGAGTCATTCTTTTTCATTATTCTCTTGAATTGAAATCAGTTGTGGTAGCAGTTGCTACTATTTGGTCCCACCCATGACTTGCTGCGATTGAAGTATATATTCGGTTTCTATGGAACAACACATTCAACATAACTTAGTAGTTAACATACTACTATCCATGAACAGTCCCTCAATGCCCCGATAGCCGCCTTCACCATGGCTCTCCTACTGGGCTCCTACTGCATCAAATCCATCCACACCGCTCGTCGCGAGGCGCAATCCACATCCAACACCGCAACCACTACGCCCCGGCCTAAGAAGGCAGACTCGCAGTCTTCATGGGTACAGCAGGCCCTTGAAGAAAGTCGGGAGGGGGAGAAAAGGGGTTCTCAGTGATAGAGCTGTGTCGGACCGGAATCAACGTGTAAATCTTACAAACTACTATGCGTTGTATATACTAATTTCTCTATGTCTGGATGTCTGCGACATTCTCAATTCAATTTTCATTCCATTAAAGGACACACAAAACATAAGACTGTGATATGGCTAATATAACGGCGTGCAACCAGCAGCAGCACAAATGCAGAATAGAACAGCATCATATCAAATAATCCATTATCAGAATTTTCAGTGTATCAATGATCATATCCATGTTTGAAAACAGGATCTACCATTAAAAATTATTCATCATATAAATGGAGTCAAATGATAGTTATGAAAACAGGAAAATGACAATGGAGTGTATAATAAAAACGAGTAGCGATTGAATATGCAGCATTTAGCATATTATTGATGATACCAATCAAGAGTATCTGTCGTATATTATGGCTCTCATTATAGCCATGTCTGGACAGGGTTGGTGGGAGAAAAACAAACCGCACAGAGAATTTCGCCGGCGGTTTTTAGTGTGACTATCACGTGACTTTCCCGCTGATGTCATGCGGGAAACGAACGGAGGGGAATGCAGCTGCATGCATGGATGAAGGATGTATTCCTAATGAATACTTCCATTAGCTGACTGGATAGGTGTTTAAGTCTATTGAACGCTATTTATCTTACTGTGATGAGTCCATGTTCTAGAGGGAAGATTTGTATGTATATACAATTGCAATTGATGTTTATCAATCCGGTAAAAACAAAGAACGCTCAGAACCATAACCACCAACGAATCAACAACTCAGAACATGACTAGGTAGCTTGGATTTTCACATGTCAGCACATAATGCATCTACCCCTACTCCGCAGGGGATCAGTGTGCCGAGGATGTGCCAAGAGGATCAGAACAACGTGCAAGCAGGATATCATGGGCTGCAGCCCAAGGCAATGAATGTCCTCTATGGTAGTGTATCTTCGCGATGTACGACTAGCACGGAACAAAAATAAAAATCGCTAGGGTGCAATACAATCCCAGCATAGGTGCGATGCCCATGGCCCGTCACCTCGTCACAGACCGTCCGTCTAGTACTTTAAATTCCACTTTCAGCAGATGTGGCCTCCAGCTTCTGCAACTTCAGCTCTCCCTCATGTTGCACGTGTCCAATAGTTTTCTTCAAGTACTCATAAGTGAGCATGGTAGTCATCGCAGCCGGGACTGCCCGGAACAGGTTCGTGCCAATCCCAGAGTAGAATGCACGCCAGCCTTCTTCTCTCAGAATGGTCTGGCATGTGCGAATGATCCCCGTGTACCGGGGTCGATTGGGCATCCCGTCCGACGAAGCCGCACCCGGGGGCCTGCTATGACCCTGAGGGTGATCCAACCCGCCGCGGAACGAGATCTCTTCGGGTGAGGCCGCCGGCGATGTCCTCTGCTGTGTCTGGAGTCGTGTCCGAAGCACTTCATGCGGGTATGTCGCAGTGCTGGCACAAACCTTACTCAGGAATGTCGCAGATGTAATGCCCACCCAGTGTGAGCTGCCAGTATCAGGATGTTCACCAATACCATAGCCAGTAAACGCCATCTTCAAGTATTCATAGAGAGGGAACTGGATGGCCACGTGCGCCAGCCCCAGCAGCGCTGGGGTAAGGCCGGAATAGAACGAACGGATTCCTTCACTTTTGTACATTTTGCGGGCCGCATCCCAAGTGTTTTTGTATTGCCAAGGAGCCCGGTAGCCTTCGCTGCTCGACCGGAGGCTCTGTGACATGAGTCGTGTCTTAATCACCCATATCGGATTCGTAGCAAGCGTCGAGCAGGCGCCCGCCGTTATCGAGGCGTAACCTCGTGAGAGCCACCAGCTATCTGTTCCAACGTCAGCCTCACCGCCGCCATTTCCCCGGATTGTCACTCCTCACCTGTTGTTTCGTAGAAATACTCCCGAGACCGATCGTAGACCGCTAAATAGACCGCCCACGTCGGCAGGTATCCCAAGAGCATGGGACCCAATCCTTGATAAAGGCCTCGGATACCATCTTCCCGCCATATTACTCGTCCAGTTCCTAGCATGCCCCGGTACAGTGTTTTGGCCTCGACCGCCTTGCCCCGTCGTCGCGCGAACCCACCCTGAGCCTGCAACTTGGTCTTGATCACATCAAGAGGGCAGGTGACGATCCCCGACGCTACACCCGCGCTGGCCCCGCAGAACGGCGTGATGTAATAATCTGGTACGCGTGTAGAGAGCATTTCGAAGCGATCGCGAAAGGTGGGTTGGAACGGAGACTCGGCCGTTACATGAAGCGTAGACGATGGCGGGTTGTCCGAAGTTGTACCCTGCTGCTCTTGAGAGCCACTGGCAGCCCCCGAAGGGCCATGGCCTCCAGAGAACATCTTTCCAGCCAGCGCTCAAAGCAGTATGCAATCCGTCTACTATGTCACCGAGGGTTCCCGGATCCGAGCATATCGGTGCTCGCTCCGGAACCCAAAATGAACCCGTGTGTCAAATCGTGGTGAGAGAGGGAGAAGCGTGACGTCGTTCGGGGGCGCTGGTAGGAATGGAAAACTACCCCGAGACCGTGAATTGAAGGGGTTTTCTGTCTGGGAAAACGATGCTGCCGGGAAGAGTGGACGTAACAAGGTTGGCCTATCTGAAGCACAGACGGGGCGGGGTTTGTAGGAGCAACGCAGCTCCCCTATCGGAGTGAAAGGGAATCGAACTAAGAAAATTGTTCAACGGATAGATAATAGGCGGCATGCCCAGTCAGTACCAACCGAAGTATTATATCATAGACCGTCGGCGTGAAGTCGGAGCAGAAGGGAGCGCCGGTGTTAAGAGGAGCAGGACGGAACAGGACGGAGCAATGAGGACGGGATGAATTGAGCTGGAGGGATTGTCTTAGTCGTATTCCAGTCCAGTCAGGTGGAGTGGAGTCGGGAGTGAGTGAATCTTGTCCGCCTCCAAGCGCGCCGCTCTTCCGGCCTGAGGCAACCATGGCGCAAGCTGAGCCGGTCACGTGCGGCGCAGGACTTACTGGTGGTCTCGGAATGATTCTTCCTGCCTCAGGCACCAACATCGGATGTTTTTGGGAAAGTCACCCGCCGAACCTCCGTTTTGCACAATCTCCAACGTCGGGCCATCTCCTGCTCAGCTTGACTGACATTTCGCGATCCTCCCCCTCCACACCACCCCGTCAATTGGACCCGAACAACCCCGCTGGGATCAATCACCATGTCCGCTCCCTCCCTCGCCAGCTACATCGTCAAGCGCCCCTTCCTGAAGCGCTGGATGATGCCCATTGCCCAGTGGTACACCGATGCCTCTGGCTACAGGAGACTCGGCTTGAAGTAGGCGATTCCCATGCCTCCCTGGGTGGTTTTCCCGGACCAACATTAGCGACTACGAATCACTGGAAAGACAATGGATAGATCTCAGTTGCGGAGGGGTATGATCAGCACCCTCCGCTTGGTTATCCATATGATGTTCCTGCCGTCGCCCGCTGGTCCGGGCATTACGAACCAACCCATAATCATACCTCCATTGCAGCACCAGCTAACATTCAAACTAGGGCCGATGATCTGATCCCCGAGGAGAACGACGTCGTCCAGAAGGCCCTCAAGCGTCTCCCTCCCAAGGAGGCCTACGACCGTGTCTTCCGCATCCGCAGAGCATTCCAGGTCCGTCCTTACACCGAAGCCAACTACAGAAGACATAAAGACTAATATAGTATGCGCGAAACAGTGCTCCATCTCCCACACCCTTCTTCCCGCTGCTGAGCAGACCAAGCCCGAGGAGGTGAGTCGATTCCGCGTTCTTCAATTCAATTGCCCGTTCAGTTTCTCCGCAAAAACGCATCGGCCAATCCCGTGAGCGGGATTTGTAACCCACCTGGGTTACTCCATATCGATGCTTATGTTGGTTGGACTTGATATTATCGATGTCCTTGATATATTCTTCCACGTGTTTGAGAGTGTATTCGCCATAATGGATGCTAATTGTCATCGTCCCCAGGATGTCGAGTACCTGAGCCCCATCATCCGCGAGATCGAGAAGGAGAAGCTGGAGCGTGAAGACCTCGACGCCCTTGTCGTCAGACGGTAGATTTTCGGACCTCTGGCTTCGTTGAACTAGATTCACTTGCACTTTTGTTACGGTATACAAAAATGCCGCTGGGGTTTTATAGACGGGCGGGCATACTAAGTATCAGAAGAGTGAACTTGCTGTCCCGGCTCGGCTCGGCGGGCATGCTGCGAAGAAGAGAGGAGGGAGAGAGCATTTGGCTGGTCGTTAATTGAAGCTTTTGATTTATGGTGCTCAATCACGTGTACTGATACTGTACAAATTCACTCGTCATCGTTCTCTAGCCTGGCTTGTAGCTGTCCAGCTTATTGCCATGATGTATGACCAGAAGTACTTATATACCCCTCGCACCTCTCGAGTAATATACATATAGTAGCTCTACATAGTACACCCACCGGATGTCTGGGTTCTATATCCTCTGTCCGTATATACTACTAGTAGTATCTACCCACCCAACACAGCAATATTTACATCTGTCACCCGCCACATATACCACATAAACAAGCTCCTAGTACTGAAGTCAGACAACAAACCCCTGAGGATATAGATCAAGGGGATCACAAACCTATACGGAGCAAACTTGGCCGCCAGCTCTAACATATCTTTCTCAGGCATATACTTGAACTTACCACCACCCTTCCCCTTCAACTTGTTTACATCCTTGCCCACAAACACCGCACAACCCCTCCTGCAAAACAAGTTAGCATCTACCCATCCACATAGACAACCACATGGCAAAGAAAGAAAAACATACTGTACACCCAAATCACCCGTAGAAAACACATCTATCCGCTTCAAGGCAAAACAAGCAAACATCTCAACAGACCATTTGCCCAAGCCCCGAACAGCAGTTAACTTCTCCACGAGCTCCTCATCACTAGCGTTCAACAACATCCGGGCACTCAGTTCCCCATTGGCAAACTTCTCCGATAACCCATGTATGTATTCCGCCTTGCGCTGGGACAGACCTGCTGTCCGGAGCGTGCTGATATCCATCTTGATGATTTGTTCCGGGGTGGGGAAGAAGCTTGTTCCCTTTCGGTTCATCGTACCATTGTCATCACCATTTTCATTATTACCATCCGCAACCTGATTTTTGGTGTTATTGAACAACGCAACAAACTTATCCCTAATCGACTTCGCCGCCGCCCCAGACACCTGCTGTCCAATGATACTGCTAACGAGGCTCCGAAACGGATCGATCTCCTCGGCCAGGCCCTCGGGCGTGAACAACGGGCAGGGATGTTCTCGGATGAGCGGTTCGAAGCGCGGATCCGTAGCGATCAGGTGCGCAACCGCTTTCTCGAGAAGTGTGCCTGTTGTGGCGGTGGGACGGGGCCGGCCTGTCTTGCTTGGTGATGCGTCGACATCCGTGTCCGGAGGGTATGCAACGAGCGATGAGCCATGGGGGGTGAGGAGCGTTGCGTTGGTGCGATGCGGTTCGACCGGTCGGTCGAGCGGGGGAGGGGTCGTTCTGCTGCTACTGGAGGTGTAAGCTGTGGGGGTGGGGTCCCAGATGTTGTTGTTAGTAGTGGTTGTGGTGGTAGTATTGGGTGATTGTCTGCTGTTGCTCGATGATGTTATGGCTGCATCTGTGAGGAGAGGAGGTGCTTGGTCTAGCTTGAGGTTCGCATTTAGCTGCGCTTTTTTGCCCCTTGCTGCTGGAGCAGGCTTTCGTGTCTTTGAGACTCCGTTTGTAGTTCTGCTGGCTGCTCTCTTTGCTTGGGTTCTTGGTTGCAGATGTGGGACAGTGGTGGTGCTGTTGTTGGACACTGACGCTGCGGTTAGACGAGCGGAGCGTCGTAGGGTCATCATCGAATTAGTCGCTGTTTCAGTATGATTTAGAATATATGTGTCCATGAAGAAGTATTTCAGGTAAGGATATGATTGCTGTTGCTGTTAGTAGGTACTATCAAACAGTCATGGCGGTAGGTACTGTTGGTGTACAATGATGAGGATGGAGTACATAAGCTCGGGAAGTCACGAGCAGCTCCTCTGGTGTCAAGCTCAGCACTCAATTGACATTAACCTTGGTTGGTTCCCTGTTTGTCAAGCAGTCAGATTCCATACCACTTCTTGTTTCGCTTTTCTCTGCATGTGTGGTGGTCTCTCATCCCCCGCATTTGCGAGATGCGAAACAAAGACCATCGCTTCAGACGGGGTCTTCAGTTAGTTGTTGTGTCATATGACAATCCGTGGTTAGACAAGCCGTATGTTGAGTAACAGTAGTAAACCTGCAGAACCATGGGCTATGGTTATTGTTAGTCTAGAAAACGTAATGGATAATTAGATGTGAAGCAAGATATTCCATATTCCCTCGAACATGGCCAGCACTGTTTGTTGGATTTTAACTGGGTGGCTACTCCATACGCAGCAGCATCTCTCGGGCCACGCTCCCCATCCCCCAACTCAGAATATACATTTGTGTATCTACTACTACTGGAATTCCTCTCCCATCCACACTCAACTATGTAGCCCCATCCACGGTTCGAGAAAGGATTCTTCTAGAATAATAAGAATGTGGAAATAATTACCCGGCATGGAATTCTCCCGGAAAGAGGAGCACGAAAAATTGAATCGTGGATCTTGCGATGCGTAGGCATCAACCCCCATTACAGCAAGCCGAGAAAGCTTCTATCAGAGCAACTACTACTACTACTTACCTCCCCCCCCACCTCCTCGACCAGACGTTGCGATTCGATTTATCAGGAAGGAAACTGTCCGATTGGTCATGTTTCACCGGTCATCTGTTGTACTCGTAAGGGCTTTTGATCCGATGTTCGCAGTCATCGTTATACTCCACGGAAGAGAATATGTTGGCCCATGATAAGATGCGGAAGATCACCGAAATCGCAACATGACTGGTGTATATTTTTATGGGGAGGGACTAGTACTTTGTAGCTAGTACTTTAAAGTCGAACGCGAATGACCGGATGCAGTGTCCGCAGGGAGTGCTTGCGCGTCATCTTTTCTAAAGAAAAAAAATTATCAGGGCATAGGACGTTGTGCATCCACGTCGATAGGTGGCCCAGCCACTAGACTAGATAACCAAGTAACTGCAAAGTATCTACCTGTCTGACCTTCCATTGATAGCAAAGTGCGTGGTTGTGATAGGGAAGAGCCTACCAGTACCAAGGTATAGATGAGCCTAGGGTAAGCCGGTACCATGGGATGATATGTTCATTGTTCAACCGTGAGAGGTGATTGGTAAGAAAGTGTAGTCCATCAGGTAAAGTAAATAGTAACGATTGAGCGATGCCTAAAGGGGGCGCAACGACAATCCTCCGCTGGTCGCCTCGATGGGTGAGTGGGTTTTGCGACTATGCCCAACCATCATGATCAGAAGAATTTGCCCGAATGGGCATTTAACCCCGTACTTGGGATACTCCGTATACAAACAAGCATCGGGTTATACCGAGCATCTTATCCCGAGCAGAAAGCAAAAAAAGCTTCGCTCTCGCAAAGAGGAGGGCATACGTTGCTTTGCCCCGCCCATTGAGGTTCTGAACATCATGGGGTGTGTGGCTAAGAAAAGGGGGTCGGTATTGGGTTAGGTTACTATGGTGATGATGGCCGGGGTGAGTTGTCCCATGCCGACAAGCTGATCCGGTCGGTCCCCTACTGTGTTGCTAAATCATTAGTGAGTCGGATTGGGTCGTTCCAGACATGATAGGGGGTAAATAGAATGAATGAACTGCGGTTTTATTTGATGAATAGTAGGAGCTTATGATGCGCAGTGCTCGGTAAAGTATCCTATGAAGAGGGTGTATCGTGAATGTCCGTGAAAGCGTAAAATGCCAGATTCATTCCGACGCTTTTTGAGATCTGCCACAAGATTTCAATTATACTCCGTCCTCGGTGTTCTGTACACAAGACTCGAACCCAACCCCCTCTACATCATAAGTTGTCATACTGGATGCGTCAGACTGGGAAGACCATATCCATCCTTATCAGGCATAACAGTGCTAGCCGGTTCCAGCCACCCGCGTCTAGTGGCGTTTGGGAGAACGTGCTCGGTGGTAAGATTTATCGGCTACTTCATTAGTACATGCGCTTCATTACGCAGCGTCAGAAGTGAAACATCGGCAATGAAAGAGGTGCAGTGCTCGCCGTGGCAAAGCCGAGGTTGAAAAAAAGACAGAATAATGATTATCATTTGGGAGATTATCAACAACTCCAAATATAACCACCGCGAACAAGAACTAGGAAAAACTCATTAAAGTCAGTTGCAAGGGCGTCTCGCGCCACTTAAGGAGCGAGATTATCTCCCAGGGCAGTCTTATTATTGCGACGGATAGTTGTGGAGTAGGGATGGGTCTGATAGCTGAAGAACTCTAAACGGATCGAGAAAGAACAAGCAATAGTGGCAGCGACCACGGCGATCGCTTTTTGCCAGGTTTTGATAATGCCGGCGGGATTCTCCTCGCAGGTCTGGTGGGTAGGTAACCAATCATCCATTATTCCTTTTTGTGACGGGCGAGAGGACAATAACGACGGAGAATCCCTTACGGCACATAGCCGGGTGTATACATTAGACCTGACCCTTTCTGCAACCGTTCAAATCTGAGACTAGAATGGAATGTGTCTCGCTTTTGAAAGTCACAGCCTAGGCATCTATATATCGTGTCATATCATGGATGTTTCGAGTCATTGCCCACTATGAAATTAGCATGGAGAGAATGCGCCTATAGCCAAGCAGCTTTAGATTCTGGCTGGCCACGCCGGGAGAGCCTAATCATCTTATCCAGCCGGCCAATTTCTATCGCGGTATGGTAAGTAAGATACAGAGACTAGGAATTACAGCGCCAGCACTCGGAGTACTTTGTGGCCAGGCCAAGTGGGGGCCACTAAAAGTGGGTATGGGAGTTACAGCCGTGTTACGTATAGCTGTAAGACACACGTGATGCTCCCCCCTCAGAGCCATCGATTCGCCACTTTATTATTAGCTTCCCGAGACATTGTTTTGTTATGATTTGGTATCCACCGGTACCTGAGCCAAGACGAGAATTGAGTTTTCAGGCATGAGGTCCAGCGCATTCACCTTGGAAGTTAAAAGAACAAGGACAAGAATGAGTTCAAACCTGCAAACGGGAATCATGGTAGTGCCACAGAATGGACCGTTAAAACATTTTACTTTTGTGTTTTTGGCCTTTGCTTCAGTTGTCTTCCGCTTTCTACACACATACGTGTCAAGAGGCAAAAGCAACTGAAAGGCATCTAGGCGACCGAAATTCCAACGCGCGAACAGGGCGCTGCATACCAACGTAAGGCAGGCGAAAGACTTGCGAGGGACGGGGTCCAGTCCGCACTTGGAGGAAAGCGGGTCCCCTCAGATTCCAATAAATTCAGATCGACCACTATACAGCGACCGGACTCGCTAAGTGTTGTTGGAATTGATACTAGCATTCTTAGAAGCTTCGTGGTGTCGCTCATGGTGCTGGCGATGAAAACCCAGATGAGTTGGCTGCGGTCGGGTGGGAAAGGGATAAATAATAGGTGAACAATATCAATGGTGGAGTGAAGGGATAAGCCAATACAGTGTTGGCAATAGGAATATATCGTTCCAGAGATACTCCGTAGATGCTACTGTAGATAATTAGGATACCTCACTTGATCACAGGCCATCGCAGTTCAATGAGATACCTGTATAATTTGCTCCTGGTGTTATAGGAGGCTAATATTAGTAAGGACCTCCCTAGCAATGCGCGATTGGGGTCTGGCCCCTCCTAGCGGCAGGATACTAAATTTGTCAGTATTGTTACCTGCCACAACGAACGTCCGTGATGTATCGAGTCGCATTCCATCAGAGAAGTCACCTGTCAGTTGGGTAGTTGACGATTTTTCTGATGGTTTCAGCAGTGAGATACTGATGTTTTGAGAGGGAGGCGGGGGGGGGGGGGCAAATGGTTAATGCCGAGTTGTTCACAGAATCCACAAGTCAGATCAACTAGTATCTAGTATGACGTTTGTGTTGTGAATGGGAAGTCCACTGCACCACCACAATGAGAGAAACGGGGCCAGACTTTTGATACAGTCCAAAAATACGGAGTAAAGTTGCCTGCGGGATAGTTAGTTAGTAGTTGATTGCTTGGAGTCCGATTTCAAGCTGCCGCATCGGCTCGAGCATCGAATACAAGCACCAAAACCCTATGCTTAGTATGAATGGTCAGGACTCAGGACTTGCTTGAGAAACGGGGGGGAGAAGGGGGGGGGTAAGGAAAGGAAAAGGAGCCAAAGGGAAGGGCAGAGCGAATCAGCAGACGCATGAGCAAGAAGTTGGTCATTGGCGAGGTGTTACAGAACTAACAGGATGGAGCAAACTAAACCCAATGGACCATTCGTTTCCAGGACCAAGATCAGGATTCCTTCGATTTCTTTTTCCGCTCTCCGTTACCGTGGGCCAATCGCCCCCGAAGTTAATTAATTAAACCCGGACAGGCACAGTAAATTACGGTACGGGTAGCGTCCATACGCAGGTCCGGTAACGTCGCAAGGAGAGAAAGACGCCCCCTCTCCGGTCTCAGGTCCACCAGCCTTTTCGGGGCCACGACTCCTTTCTTGCCTTGGTTTGTCCTCCCTGAAAGTCTTCCCACTTTCTCTTGAAGATTTTCTTTTCCAGCCATCCAGTCCTTCTTTTCCCTTTCCTCTCTCGTTTCTCTCGTTTTCCTCTATCCTTCCCTTTCTTCCTTCCCTTCCCCCGTGCAAAATCGTGCCTACCTAATCCGCGCACTTTCTCTCGCTGAGGGTCTTCGATCATAAGCTTCTCCTTCGTTGAAGCTCTTCTTTCCACTCGCTCGCTTATTTATTGTCTCACAAGCCCCCCTTCCCAGCTCTTACGCTGCTATCCGTGTCAACAAAGGGCCTTACCTTGCCCCAGTCTGCATACTTAAACAACAGTCGTCATTGGTAGGTCGACCTATTTTCACACTGCCATCTGATCTGCTATCTTTGCGCCTATCACGACCAGGATTGTATCTGTTGGGTCGCGATTTGGAGGAACTTGGCAGGTGTTGAGAAAGCAGAGGACGCGAACATTGATGACTGACATCTTCTCGACTATACAGTCTCAAGTTATCCTAAGCAATGGCTTTCATGAAATACGCCCTCCCCGCTCTTGCTGCGGCCCAGGCCGCCATGGCTGCCAGTGAGTACCACCAGCGATAATCTGGATGAAGTGAGTTAGTGAACGGCAATGACTGATCAGCAATGTAGGCTGTGGTAGCGGCGACACCATCTCCATCTCCAGCCAGAGTGACCTTGACAGCTACTCCACCTGCACCACTCTCAAGGGTGATGTCGAGATCAGCGAGAGCGCCTCTGGTGATCTCACCCTCAACGGTGTCACCTCCATCACTGGTGGACTGAGCTGCACTGGCGGCAGCAACATCACTTCGATCAGCTCCTCCTCCCTGAGCTCCATTGGCGATGCCTTCAAGCTGGACGGTCTTACCACCCTCACCACCCTCAGCTTGACCAACCTCACCAGCGTTGGCTCCATCTCCTGGACTGCTCTCCCCGAGCTGCAGTCCCTTGACTTCACCAAGGGTGTTGCTGAGGCCGGCAGTGTCACCATCACCAACACTGGTCTTACCAGCTTGGATGGTATCTCCCTCAAGACCGTCGGTACCTTCGACATCACCGAGAACACCAACCTGAAGACCGTCAACGTCAACGAGCTCACCAACGCCACTGGTCTGATCAACTTCGCTGGAAACATGGACTCCCTCCAGATTATCCTCCCCAACCTCGGTACCGGTACCAACATGACCTTCCGCAACGTCAGCGGAGTCTCCGTCCCCTCTCTCGAGACTCTCAGCGGTCAGCTCGGTTTCTGGGGTAACACCTTCACCAACTTCAGCGCTGCCAACCTCACCACTACTGGTGATCTCGTCTTCGACGACAACACCAAGCTGAACAACATCAGCATGCCCGTCCTGAAGACCGTCAACGGTGGATTCCAGATTGCTCGCAACGACAAGCTCTCCTCCATCAACTTCCCCGACCTGAAGGAGGTCACTGGTGCCATTGACTTCAGCGGTGACTTTGACGAGTAAGTCTTTTTTTCATGTTGCTTGTTTTTTGATGAGACGCAACCGGTTTGCTAACTCAAATGTACAGGGTTTCCCTGGCTTCCCTCACCGAGGTCAAGGGTGGTTTCAACATGCAGAGCACCGGTAACTTCAGCTGCAGCGCCTTCAAGTCCCTGCGTGAGAACAACGTCATCCGTGGCACGTACACCTGCAAGGCCAGCACCTCCGACCCCACCACCAGCGATGGATCCTCTGGCACCACCACCTCGACCAGCAGCAGCAGCAGCTCTTCCTCCACCAGCAGCGACAGCGCCTCTGTCATGAACGTGGCTAACATGCCCGCTCTTGGTCTTGCTGCCGTCCTCGGTGGTCTGATCCAGTATGCTCTGTAAAGGACAACTTGATACCAAGCATTTGTGTGTACGCTTTTTTTGAAACCCTTATCATGGTCGTGTAAAGTTGCCTAATAAGCAATTGGTTTCCTTTAATTTCAGTACTGTGCTGTTCTTATGATAATAATTGAATATCGGTTTGCGTGAGCCAAAATTCGCACGGCGTGGCATTGTGCCTCGGGGAGATGAAGTCTTTTATTTTTCTTCATTTTGCGCATCAAATTCTCTTTTGAATCATGACTGGTGAGCGGGTCGAGGGAGGGTCATAATTGTACGAACCGGACACCTGGCGATATGCGCGAGGTGGCTGGGTTTGCTGCGGTCAGGCCTCTTCTCGGCCCTGTGAGCTGTCGGATTGTGTTCTATAGACGTTCCTTTGCAGTTTACGTGTGCGTTTTTGCTACATGACAGTATGTTGTTTTACTCTATACGCTAATTCGCCGTCCATAATTGACGTATCCTATTTCTCCTTTTAAATCGAGATTGCCTCGTCCATCCTTCTGCCTCCCTAGAGTACTCCGTATGTCTTGGTCTGGTCTGGCCTGGCCTGGTCTAGTTCACGGGATGGCGACTGGTGGTCTTTGACTCGGTGGTATGTGTACTTACGTACTTAGTTTGCAGCAGGAATACGGTCTCGTGCTATCTGTCTGTCTGTCTGTTCAACTGGCAGCAGCAGCAGCAGCTGCTGCTGCTTGTTTGCCTGACCGTGGCGGACCGGAAAGTTAAAAGTCGGTGCAGATGACCGGCTCTTGTCTCCCCTCTCCTCCCGATTAGATGCATGAATATGCAATGCTGGCTGGAGCGTAAGACACCTCAGAAGCGGGTCCCCAGGCAGTAGTAAGTAGTAGTAAGCAGACAGACACCATTAGTTATGTCTTTTTCTTCTTTTCCTTTCTCCTTTCTCCATTTTTGTCCTCTTTTCTTCAATCCTGTCTTTATAGTTGTGCAGTAGCCGTAGCACATAGATGGAGATATAGTAAGTAGGCAAGTCAAGTCAAGTCAAGTCAATTCCATTGGAGTTAGAGTAAAGTCAAGTCAAGTCAAAGTACTTTCTTTCTTGCTTTCCCTTCCTTCTTGTTGTTCAAGTCCGAGCTTCCTGTTTTTCAAGTCCGAGGAGGGCCGATTTCTACTAGTACAGTAACTAAGTAAATAGTGTAAATATTTATTGTCTTCGACTTAATTTATATCCATCGCTGTATCTGAGGCATCCATCGATCGTCGTGGTGGGAACTGCTCGGCTTGCTCGTGATACGGGCAATCATACCTATATCTATACCTACCTACATACGACCTACATGTACATACATACGGAGTAAGTACACATTTCTTGTGTGTGAGTGGAGATTTCCGGGGAATCAAAGACAAAATGAGTTTGGATTGGATCTGGTCACGACGCACTCATCTCGTTTAGACTGACTGACTGTCTGTCCTCCGAATCCTTTGTGCTGGTTAGCTGATCGCTTGGGCCCCAGGATCGATCTTAATCTCTCTTAATCTGCTGCTGCTGTTTGTCTGTCGCGGGCCGCTTTTTGGAATGGAGTCCCGAGATGGGGGCGTGGGGATGGGTCTGTTGCATTAGTTAGTAGTGACTACTGCATACATACGGAGTGGATATTTGAACCTGTGATGATATATTATTACTTTTTTTTTTGAATGTAGATGGTGTGTTGAGTGGACTGCTTATGTGGATGCTCTGCGTGTTTTATCTTTCCTTTTTCTTCTTCCTGTCTCTTCAAGTACTAATATGCTTAAGTATGTACTACTGCACTTTGTTTATTATAAGTTGTGAGTGAGTGGGTAAGTTAAATTGTAGTGTAGTAGGTTGGTTAAGGAGAGATTGATGTGTCAACTTCGGTGCGAGAGGGAGTCGAATTTGTGTTTGGTTTATATTTAGTAGTTAGTTGGCTCACTTGTTATAGTTAACCTTGAGGTTGATAGTTAGTTATACTATGACGGTGGAGAGAAGGCTTGACTATCTTTTCTCCTCTTGGAAGAGTGAAGTTTGTCAAAAGTACAAAGTACTATTGCTATTTAACTTTCGGAAGCATAAATCTATCTTCATAGTGGAATCTATCAGTGAACGGTAGTAGTTGGATGTGGAAATTATACTTTATGGTCAGTTGTGAATAGTATGCTATGGTTCAAGCAAGGTATACATACACACATACGGAGGACGGTGAAGCGGCAGGTTTCACTTTATTTTCCTCACTTCAACGTCTGAAATTGGCTGACGAAACTCCATCTATTAAGTTACGAAGGACACTTTATTGACTGCAGTTGCATGTGCATCTGCATTTACCTTGTTGACTACCTGTCTATCTATCTATCCACCTATCTATCTATATATCTACTGTCTAGTAAATCACTCTGGGGCCCGGATTATGGATCCCATTCACCTGGCTGGCCGGGTGATTTTCCCTAGCTCAAGTGGTGGGTAAATAGAACCACGATGGATGGATCTGCGATCGGATTGGAATTCCGTAGACATATTAAATATCGAGTCAGTGCTGCTATGTTACTACGGACTCTTTCTTTACACTTTTTCTTGAGGAGATCATGTTGGTAAGCTCTGCTTAGGGTCTGTGTGCCTACGGATGATGGATCGGTGGTGGTTCGCGAACTGCGCGTGTTCACCCTTCGGGTTGGGAGCGGGGGAAGGTCAAGGCGACGACGACGAGGAGAAGGCTGTAGGTCGAGGTGGTATGAATGGAAGAGGGGAATGAACTCTAAATACGATTATGGAGATGCCGTCGTACGTAGGGTACCTTTGTTTCATGTTGGTTTATCTCCGAAGGGAAAGAGGTGTATGTCCGTGCGGCTTTGCGAGAGGGGACGAAGAGGGGGGTCGAGGTCTTAGTGTGGCTCTCGAGGATCAATAGAGTCAGTGTCTAGTCTTCCTACGATGAAGGGCGACCGGGAAAGAATGAAAGAAAACAACAAAACCGAAAAAAAAAAAAGAAAGAAAGAAAAGGACCTAGTAGTGTTGGGCTAGGCAGGCAGACGATGGAGGATGAGGATCCATATGATAGATAACCGGATAGGGGATGCCTTGCATGTGCGGATGCCTCAGGTCGGCCGTCTTAGGGCTAGGGCGGACGAGAATAGCATAGGCTGAGGAATTGCCTTCGGAGATCCTCGCCTCTGCTCCTCCGTTACCATACAATCCTCCGTGTGTCGGTGCTACGGCTGAAGGGTCTGGAACCCGTTCTAGTGGCGATGACGAGAGCGTCCTCGCCAGCTAGTAGGCCGATCATGTGTACGAGTCCCTTGAGCCATAGGGCAGTGGTTGAGGCAAGGTGGTGGCTATATCTGGAACCAGACCGATGCAGAAACAGATGATGATGGGGCCTGGATTGCAGGACGAGGTGGACGCAGCACTCCGTATGGAATAATAGAATGCCGGGAGAAGGGCGCCTCCTTGGAGCTTCTGAAACAATGGCACGAGTTGCTTGAGCCTTACTGGCGGCGGTGGTTGAGACTGGGACAGCCTTCAATATAATTCTGCATAAGGGCACTATGCCAATGCGGAAGGCAGAAAGATTGGACTTCGTGCCCGTATTGACTTAGTCTGGCCCGGCCAGAACCGAGTGGCAAAGGATCACATCAAGGAGACAAGAATCTGATACATGAGGCGATCTTGCATCGCCGCACGCAGGGCCATCCCGGTCTCTGCTGAGATCCGTGCTATGATGGGCCGCGCTAATGTACGTGAGTTCATAAGTGTATACTCCGGAGCCCTCTCATGGGCTAACTATGTATGTACATTCAATGAGATGCGTACGTACTACTGTAACCCGACTGGGGTTGAACGGGTCTCATGTTGCACTGTAAGTGCGTTGGGGGGAAGCCGGTAGTGACAGGGAAGTTGCTGTAAGCAAGTCGACAGGTAGACTAGCTCGGGTAGCTTGCGAGCCGGACGACTGGCTACCGGGTTTGGACAACGCATTTGAGGGGCGCGAAGGGGTCTAGGCGGGGAGGGTCGTTGCTTCTGTGATGCATCACCTGGGGACAATGATTGGCAAGGGCGTCAGGCTCTTGCTGAGCCTTCTTGCGTCTTCGCGAGCATTCTGAGTTCACTTGGAAGTAAGTGGCATGCGATCGGAAGTGCTCTGAACGTTACTGATGTTGTTGATTCTTCTTGATGCGAATGAATTTTTTTTCTTTTTTTTTTCTTTTTTCTCTATCCATTGTGACCTTTGGGAAGCTTGAGGGGGAGGGGGAAACTCTCCTCTAAAAGCGAAGGATTCAACTGTCAATGTGTCAGCGGCAGTCCGTGTCAGTTTTTGCTGCCTCTCGACTGTTGGACCCGCCAGTCGACGCTGTGTAACCTATTCCAAATCTAGACCAAACTTAAATCGCTCCTCGGCTTTCCCTTTTCCTGCCAGTCATGATGGCCTTGTACCCCGTTCAAGAAAAGAGATACGGATGGTGATGGTCGTCGAGTCATCGAACTCCAAGGTGAATGGGTACTATAGTCGAACCCAATTTGCAATGAACCGGTTCCCCGTACTTAATGAATCGTGCTATGGATCTCTCATGGGCACATTAAGGTTCGCTTCAGCCGCTCCCCCCTCTATTGATGGGTTGTTGCCCTTCCGTCGCTGCTGGGGATTCCCTGGTTGAAACCAATAGATTGGCACTTATCGATGCTTCGAGACCCCGATAATTCGGGAAATAAGCGAAAGTTGTCAAGTGAGTGTCCCTCGGGCAATTTTCTTAAGGTTTTAGTCCATGGGCCCGTGAGCCGG
The DNA here is from genome assembly GCF_001889945.1 of Aspergillus brasiliensis CBS 101740. Taxonomy (NCBI): domain Eukaryota; kingdom Fungi; phylum Ascomycota; class Eurotiomycetes; order Eurotiales; family Aspergillaceae; genus Aspergillus; species Aspergillus brasiliensis. The sequence goes on along the minus strand of NW_027137448.1, from coordinate 1,615,757 downwards.
GGAGCATGTAGGAGCGCAAGCACATATGCCATCTATGGACATAGACTCAGCGAGAGTTTACGAGTGAGTTCGTGCCTGGCGGCCACTGCGTGCGAGTGATCTCTAATCGAACAGGGGTGCTTGCTCTTTCAACTGGTGCCCAGTGTTTCATGACTTTATCCTGGTGGATGTGTATGTACTGCCAACTCACCACTATGGAGCTTGGTACTTTAAAGCCTCCACTGTGGTACTATTGGTGGTTTTGGAGGGGGCAAAATCGATCGGACATACTCGTTGATATGGACCAACAGCACCGTCAGCGGCAATCCTCGGTATCGCCGCGCGGCGCTGTCTGCTGAAGAAAGGGCGGCTAAGTGTAGCGATAACGTTCAAAGGCGCCATCGTCATCCTCGGCTACTAGGGCAAAGGACTTGCCTCTCCGGGAATAACGGAGTTCGCCCTAACCATGTTAGTTAATTGATCATTCAACTCTCTCATGGCATCCACGCCGCCCCGGAACTTCCCCCCCTCCCAAGCCTTCACCATATGGGAGGCTGGTAGATAGTCATCGTTTGGTGCACAAGATAATGATCGTCCACACCAGTCCAACTCTCTCAACGTGGGGCGGCCTGGGCGTGGCTGGAGCTAGAAGATCCATTGTTCCTCATCATGCCGCATCCTCAGATCCGGGGGCACCTGAATATGACAGATCTGATCCGGCCGCCGCCTCGATTGCCATCTATCAGCGAACCCGGGACAGGGTTTGTCCTGTTTGGGCGTGTTCTCCCCATATGGCTCTTGGCTCTGGTACCCCAGTACACAGTATCGCCGGCCCTCCCTTTCTCCACTAACATTTTCGGGGTCTGCTCCCTTCCAGTGAAGAGAGAGAAAGTCGTGTCTTTCCCGAGGGATCTTCCCTTCACTGATTGCATCTCCGCCCACCGTACCACGGTTCAAACGAGCAGCACTCTTCAATGTAAACCTGGAAATGGGGTTCCCTCCCGCTTCTTCACGCGATAGTCTGGTGGAGTTTTCCGAAACAACTCCCCATAGCGTCTCTCTGTTGGAGATGTCCGACGGCATTCCAAATCCCCTGCCCAGGTCCAAGCCAACCTATCGCGACGGACTACACCAAGCCTGCACCAAGAAAAGAAGCTGTCCAGAATTGGGGCCTGACAGCCGTCACATCCTGGTCGCTGGGATCTCCCGGTGACCCAGGCGTATGGGCCCTTCGTCGGCTGTGGATGATCCCAACTCTGTCCGAGTTTTGACCCCTTCGTTCGGGCCCGTTCGGTAATAACTTGTGCTATTATAGACAAAGGCCACACTATGATACCATGGCCCGATCCAATGAGGCTCTCATGGAGACAATGGCTCTGTCGCATACACCAAGGAGAGTCGCCTCACTCGTAACCAGCAAAGATAGATTAGGACCGTGGGGACTCGTGACGGATTGCGGCCGCTCATTGCTTCCTATCTGACAAAAATCGACCCATGGTTTCCTCACAGAGTTCTTCCAGGTACCAGGTACTTTTGGCTTCCTTCTAAGGAGTCCTTGCTTCGTGCTATTAGGTTCTATACCACCTCCTGCCGAAGCTATGATCTGCTTTCGGGGAACCTGCATCTGCCTGTGCATCGGATCATTATGTATAGTACATTCTTACTCTGGGCTCTCTTGACCCTTTATTGGTACTTTTGCTTTTCCTGGCCGAATCTCCTGATATGGGCTGCAGGTTAAGACAAGAAGGATACAAGATCGGGCCGGGACTGCTCCCGTGGGCCTCACTTTTGCCCTCGATCCCGTGCAGACCATGTGCTATACATAGTAGTATATACGGAGGGAGGAAAGTGTGTAGTCTAGGGTGGCACTGAGTCTGGGAGGATCGAGACGATCGAGACGACTTTTGATACCATCCAACTGGATGGTCCGGATGGCTGATCCGATCTGTTTCCTATGATTTGACGTTTAAATTTGCTTCTCCATGGCTTCAGCACCTTGCCCGGTTCGGAATTGGGCCTGTGTTCAAGCTGGCCAGACGGATAAGCGCTGCAGAGCTAGTTCCCACACCTGTAACAGCCACCAGGTCGCGCTTGTCCAAACGACGGGAACGTTTTATGCCTCGACGCTATGGTTTCGCGGATGCATCGCCGTCTGGGTCCAGGATCCGAAGTGGACACAGGGTGGACGGACCATGGCCATTGGTCCGAACAGACTATTGATGACCGCAATGCAAGGGGAGTCGATACCTTTCTTCGCCCCGTGTAGATCGAAAACCGCTACAGCGGTGACAAATCAAGGGTCTGCGATCCCCAATCCGACTCTCTTCTTGTTCATCGGGATCATGGCACGTTGATTCGTCGATCCGGTCCTTTGCCTCGCGTCTGTGCCCATTTCTGATAGAGCAATGTCCCTTTCTGGGGTGAAAGTATGAGAAGGGAAAAAGTACTAGTTGATGGGCTGTCGAACTCTGCCGGAAGCTTCTTCATGCATCCCCGCGTGTCCTCATGGGGGTAGGGAGTAAGGGAAGGAAGAGGAAGAGGAGGAGGGGCGCTCAGAGGGGAGAAGGATGATGAAGCAGTGGAGGCGATGACCAGAAGAGGAAGCGGCGCAGAAGGAGAAGGTCCAGATGGAGATGGAGGCTGCAGATAATCTGTAGGGGAAGCAGGGAAGTAGTAGACACAAGGTACAGTATCACAAGAGTAAAAAAGAAATAAATCAACAAAAATCAAAATGAAATAAAATAAAATAGGTTAAAATAATATACAGAAATGAAAGAATAAAAATAAAAATAAAAATAAAAATAAAATAAGAAAAAAAAACGACTCCACCACCATTAGACCATCTATCTGTATGTCATCGTCGATGCTCCATTTCCTTGTTGAGGCAGTCGCAGATCGAACTAATCCGTTTAGCTTCTGGGGAGGATCCCAAAGAAAGCACTTGGTGATACATCCCGAATGCTCTCTCTCTCTCTCTCTCTCTCTCCCTCCCACTGGGCTCCCTTTCACTGTTTTCGTACTATTCGCATCCCCAGAACCCTTCGCATTCCTCTTCCGATGCAGTTCATTGCCAGCTCAAACTGCACGTCTGAGCGCGCCACCACAATGGCGTCCTTTTGCTGCTCTTTCTGGTCTTTCCCCACTCCCTCCTTCACGGAGTTCTCATTCATTGCCTCCTCCCCCCTCTCCTCGTTCTCACCTGCGGCTTCCAACATATAAAACATGCAGCAGGATCCTCCCGTCTTGCTCTGGGAAAGCATTGTGTTCTTCATCATCATCATCCAATCTCGGCTGCTCCTCGTGGATTGTCCTGATTGTTTCCTCTTGTTTTACTTCTATCCATAGCAACTCCCTCCCTCCTCCCCTCTTCCCCCCCTTGATTGTATCAGCGTCATCGTTGCCACTGAACTCTCATTCACTATTATCACCCCTTCCGGTTCTTATTTATTGCTCCTCCCCCTTGAAGCTTATTCTATATACTTCTTGGCTGTGTGGTTTGTTTACATCACGCCTAATCGTCCCGCACCGGTACAGACGTACATATCAGAGACATTCCCCTCCTACTTGCATAATATCAACAAACCTCAGACATACAGCTCTCCAGCTGCAGCGCCCCGTCTTTCATCTTACCTGCAGCAAGAACCCTCAGCACCATGATGTTTGAAGACATGAGCACCATGGCTGACGACGTTTCTCGACGTTGTTCTCTTCCGTAAGTTGTCCTTGAGCCTTGCCGACAGATGCAGCATCTGACGTGACATGCTCCCCACAGTGTGCGCTCTTTTTCCAGTGCGTCCAGCACGGCAGACATGAGCGAGGACCGCCGCTTGCCCCCGCTCCCCCGCGTGGAGCCTTTGCCCCGGGGCCCCTTTGACCCGTTCACTTCCAATATCGGTGCCACCAGCTCTCCAAGCTCCCAAGACGCTTTCCCCGTTAGGTCGCCGTGGCCTGAAGCGGAACACATTGTGACTCCCCCATCACCAGCGACCTCCGCCGACAGTACCTGGCCAGAATCCGTTCAGTCTCAGAAGGCCTTTGACTGGCCGCAAGAGCTTTCCCCTGCCGAACTCCTGAACCTCATTGCCCCTAAGCACATTAATCGCAAGCCGCCGTTGCAGCAACTCTGCGGGCGAAAGCGCAAGGAAAGCATGGTCTCTGCGGATTCGGACGACCAGAGGGAAAAGCACAGAATCGCTGAAGGAAACCGACGGAAGAACCTCAGCCAGCTACACCGTGAGCTGGACAGCCGCATCCATGATTTCTTCTTGGAACGCGCCGGCTGGAACCCTTCCAAGAGCCTACCAGAGTCAAAGGAGCATATTGTTCAGGCTGCCATCTTTCTCATCGACTTCATGCTCCTAATCATCATCCACTTGATCCGCCAAGAGAATGAGATGCCTCGTCAATTGTCGGAGAAACTGGAGCCTCAGATCCGCTGCATGCAGTTGCAGCAGTTGGTGTCCAGTCTTCAACAGCAGAACCAGACTGCCCAGCAGCAGATCAAAGCTCTGAAGCAAGAGAATCAGATGTTGGAGGAGCGCAACCAAGCGCTCGAGCTTCAGCTGAAGTCATACGAGCACATGTTCCGATCGCCCAAGAGCGAGCCCCTGACTTCTCAGCCGATGATTCATCACGCCGAGGCCAAGCCACGCAACATGCTCCCGGGATTGCGGGTGTTTTGCGACGAGATCGCAGCCGGCAGCCCTGAATCCTCTCGACTCGAGTCCCATCCCACAGCGCCAGCTTTCACTTTCGGACATACATACCTCACCCACACTCCTTCTATCACGCGGTCTTCGTCACCAGTGTTCGCACACGGGCCTCATTCAGTACCTGTATCACGGCGCCAATCCATCATCCCGTCGCCATGAATTGGTACATGTGCCTCCTTCACGATCTCTGAAGGATCCTTGTCATGATTCTCCTTGAGTCTAATTTTAGAGCGGCTGGTTTTACTTGCAGCCCAATTTTGTTTTTCACCTCATTTAAACTGTGTTTTCTGGCATAGCGAGAGCGTTCGTCATCGTCATATACTTGGGACGGGTGATGTCTCCTGCACCGTGATCTGTTTACCGTCCGATATAAAGTCTACACTGGACGCGAGCTTTCCTGCGCCTCTCTTCTATCGAACACGGAAAAGGCGCAATGTACATCATTGAGAAGAAGAAAATAAGGGGACAAAAGAAGTTTTTATCAGGCATTTACGAGGGATGGTTTTATTTGGAGTCTGTACAATCTTTCTTCCGTGTTCATATTGGGGAAGACTATAATTATCTTGTTCACTGGCCAGGATCTGGAGCATTGTGGCGACAGGTTTTTTTTGGGGGGGTTGTATTTTCATTTTCATCTTGACTATACATACACGACTGATTTCGGTATCTGTTTCTTTTGTGATGCTTTTGCTTTATTTTTCAGGGTACGTCCCCGTGGGTGTTTTTTGTAACTATCAGCATAGAGCGAGATGATCATTGAAATATTCTTACCAAAGAGGAGAAGTACACTCGGAATGATGGGGTCGTAGATGACCGATTCAAGTTACGAATAAGTAAGTAGTTCGAAAGTTACTATGTAGAGTCAACTTGTTAGTACATAGTTATCTATTCGGTAGTAGTGCAACTCGGTCGTTGATTTAGTTATGCAGTGGATGAGGGTTATGCAGCTGATTAAGGGTCCCTTAGTCACCCGCGGCTATAAATAAAAAGGAAAAATTACCAGCGGCGGGCCAATCCCGAAGCGGCCAACTGGACTTTGAGTCTGGCTGGAACTTCGGCGGGTCGAATCTTCCCTTTCAACCTGGAACTTCTCTTCTGTCGACGACCGTTCCGATCATCTCATCATCCTCCCCTGGACATCTCTGTGTCGCTGACTGAGAACTGGTCGGATCACTCTGTGTCCTGATCGTTCATCGTCCGCTTCTCACATTCGTTTGAAACCCTCTTCTCCTTCTTTGCTGGGGCCTCCGGTGCCGCACCACCCTCCCGCAGCCAGCCTTTTCCCTACCCTTTTCCCTGCCCCGGGCGATCGCTGGCTTCCACCCCCCTTCTCCATATCGTATCATCGACCTCTGACCTCCCTGTCGACGCCTTCGATCCGTCAGATTTCAGTATTGATTTAGTGTGATCGTCCCTGCCAACATCAACATCGCGTCGACACCCGCTCCTTTTCCATTCCCCGGACGGTCCGTCTCTTCCGCCGCCCGTTCTGCATCGTGTGGTCCGCTCCACGACAGATTGATCGATCTCCTTGGACCCTGGTGTCCCAGCGACAGACATTCCATCCCCAGAAATCGTCGCCTAGTTGTAGGCGTCGACGGTTTCTGATTACGAAAAGCGGGAATATCTTGCTCGCTTTCTTGACTTACCCATAGTCTTCTTCCCCTTTTTTTCCTCCCCTCCCCCGTCGCGAAGATGTTGCTTCCCAAGGGTGGTGTAACGTGGAAATCTGCCAAAGCAAGGCTGCCTCCATGGCGGGCTGTTCTGTTCCTGGTCACACGGACCCGGTTTCTGGTCTCATTGGCCATCACCGGTCTGGTAGTCCTACTATGGCGTGGCATCAGCAAGTCAGCATCGGAGATGCAGAGGTGAGTACCTGACTCGACGTTGATCGGGGCTGCCCGCGACACCCGGTCCCTGGCAATGACTTGCAGGCACGCGACCAGAAAGTGCTAACGGCTGCATGTAGCTTTTACTGCTATGGCCCTTCAAAATCGCCGATGGAGATGAGCATCAATGAAATGGTCGAGTGGACCGCGCACACGCAGACCCCTGTTTTCTTCAACCATCACGCTGCCTACGAAGTGAACTCCTCGAGCATCAAGACAGTCGACCTCAACCCCATCAAGTCTACCTCCCAGGCCGTTTCGAATTCTGAGCGGGTGCTCATTCTGACCCCTCTGAGAGATGCATCCGAACATCTGGTCAACTACTTCGATCTCCTCTACAAGCTGACGTACCCTCACAACCTCATTGACCTGGCTTTCCTCGTTGGTGATTGCAGTGACGACACCCTGGCTGTTCTTACCGCCGAGCTGTCCCGGATCCAGGACCAGGTGGATGAGAAGATTGCTTTCCGTAGTGCGACAATTGTGCAGAAGGACTTTGGGGCTGATGTCGAAATGAACGTCGAGGACAGGCACTCCTTTGCTGCTCAAGGCCCGCGCCGCAAGGCTATCGGTCGGGCCCGCAACTACCTGCTCTACTCGGCTCTCAAACCCGATCACTCTTGGGTCTACTGGAGAGATGTTGACATCTTCGACAGCCCTGATAGCATCATTGAAGATTTCATTGCTCATGACCGCGATATTCTGGTCCCAAGTACGTTGCCACACTTCTATGAGAAACCACGATCTAAAGTGCTAATTCCATCGCAGACATCTGGTTCCATCGTTACCGGGATGGTGTTGATGTCGAGGGTCGATGTATGTAAACAATTATCCCTCTACCGTGCTCGCTTTGCTAACTCTAGTAGTTGACTACAACTCCTGGATCGAATCGGACAAGGGACGCCGCCTCCGACAGACTCTTGACCCGGATACTGTTTTGGCTGAAGGCTACAAGGAATACGACACTGGCCGGACTTACCTGGTTGGCATGGGTGACTGGAGAAAGAACAAGGACGAGGAAGTTGAGCTGGACGGTATTGGCGGTGTCAATATCCTCGTGAAGGCCGATGTTCACCGGACTGGCATCAACTTCCCGGCCTATGCTTTCGAAAACCAGGCTGAAACCGAGGGATTCGCCCGTATGGCTAAGCGTGCTGGGTACCAGGTGTACGGTCTGCCGAACTATGTCGTCTGGCACATTGACACGGATGAGAAGCCTGGAAACCTTGGGGGCCGCAAGGCATACTAGCTGCATCATTGAGTTTATTCTCATTTTCCCGCAGTTTAAGTGGTACGACTACTGCCATTTCTCATCCTTTGACGCCTGAATACCCCGTTCCCGTGTACATCCGAGCCCTTGCAGCGGTTCTTTGCATGGAGGCTTTTCCTCTTAACGCTTTTATTGAATTCTCTTTACCCGCTTTTTTTTTTTTCTCTTTTCTTTTCCTTTATCTTCGTCATTGCATTCTTCGGACGCGGGGACGGATATCTCACGACGCCGGTAATTAAGTCTTTCTTTGTATTGCGTGCTAGGGTTATGTCTGATTTTGTTGGCGCTACGGGGACAGTGTTCAGCGGTATTGGAAGCTCATAGAGAGCGAGTGAGCGGGCTCTGGTTGGAGCCTACGTTGTTCTTCCAGGCCCAAGCCATGGGCTCCTTTCCACAGATATGGTGCTCTGATGCTATTGCTCATCTCTGGAACCTGCTTGACGCATCATCCGCAGTCAGAGCAGCGGGCCGTATCTGGGGTGGGCTATAGAGTAGCTCAGGGACGTCTACGAAAGAGGCAGATGAACAGGGCCATGGTGCTTGGCGTCCATGTACATACATATATAGGCTACAATCTGGTGGGCTTGTTATGATTGTAAACTAGTTACTGTTTAAATTAGTAGTACTGCATAGTAATAGTAGAAGATCCGCCGGCTAAGAGCTGCTTCTGCTCCCCACCTTTTCCCCGCTTCCACTTGCCGCCATCGGATCTCTCGCCTTGCCGGACTTTTCCATCAATTCTCCCAGTCACTACACTTGACACCCTCTCTAATTGCGTGTCATCAAAGAAGAAAACACAAACATCATGCCTGCCAAGAATGAATTCCTCTGCATCCTCCCGGACAAGCCGGGCATGATGGCCAAGCGACTGGAAGTTCGCCCGTAAGAACTACCCCTCACCTGCTCATTTCCATCCATCCACACTGACATATTACTGGCTTTACTGAACAGTCAACATCTGGAAGGAGTTAAACCACTTGTCGAAGCCGGCTCTGTTGTCGCAGGAGGTACATCCTAGCTGCCATGCTCCCTGTCCCTATTGTACCTCCGTTACTGACTTCTTTCCCCAACAAGGCGCAATGCTCGACAAGCACCCCGCGGAAGGTGAATCCTTGTCTTTCCAAGGAAGCATGATGATGGTATTGGCGGAGACCAAGGAGGAAGTTGAGGCGCTCATCAAGAACGATATCTACACGAAGAGTGGAGTGTGGGACTTGGACAAAGCGCAGATTATTCCGGTTCGTGTCCATTCCCTGCTTTTGCCTCCCTCCCCTTTTGGCAGGGGGCCGTCATTGTGCATGCTTTTTACTGACATGTGGCCGGTTATAGTTCAAGTCTGCCTTTCGGGTGGGATTGTAGATCTTCTCTTCCGTTCCTGTCACATATCACATTTCATGGTATATATATGAATGACTCATTTTATTGCATCGAGAAAGCGATAGTACCTTTGGTTATTGATAATATTGGAGTAAGTGGGTTTATTTATTCATGCAATGCTTTGTGCGTGGCTGGTGCAGGGTAGGACAGCGCAAATAATAGTACGTGCCTGCAGTGGCAGCACGCTTTTGCACTATGAAGTGACTGGTCATGTTGACTTCGGCAGTCATCGTGCCTTTCAGGGGCCGAGTATGAGAACTTGCATGTGCAAATCAAGTTCGTGACTGGGGCACGATGCTTCATGGACCGTTCCCCCGGTTGTCTACTTACAGAAGGATATGATTGTGTTCTGAGTCATGTATAGCTCATTGTCATGCGTCATATGTCCGCACGCTCCCCTGTTGAGCAAGGATGGCTCTGGCCACATCTACTACGCCCTCGGTCGGTATTTACTCGGCCATGCTTACGTGACGCAGATTTTAAGTTTGAGAGTATACATGAAGAAGGACCTGACTGAGATCCCAGTTTGAAGGCTGCTGGCAGCTTGTTTCTCCGTGATTGGATCCGAACCTAATCTTGATGATCAACTGCACACTCATCATATCGTCAGTTTAGTCTCAGTCAGATTGAATGTGGCGAGCCTCGCATGTCATGCTTTTCTTGATTCGCCTCTTGGTTTAATTCCTGACGATAAAGGAGGAACAAAGTTCTACTGGTCGCAAAGGTACAAAAAGCGAGTATACCCGCGACAATATCTGATGTTGAAACTTTCAGCGAAGCGGCTAATAACTGGACGAGTTAGTGCTAGGGCCTTATCCCAAGCCGACACTACTTCATCACGCATATAAAGAAGGCTGACTGTGTGTCACCCTTCATATACTTCTGAGGCGGTGATCTATGCACCTACAGGTTTGCATTCCATAAGCCGGCACGGCATGTACACGTAACCCACCACTAACAGAACGTGGCAGGTATATGAATATGTGACGACATCGCAGCATCTTAGAAACAGAGCTGTCACTTCGTGCAACCCAAGCATCAGTATATCCAAGACCTCATTATGCCATCCAACGAGAGCCAACCAAAGGCAGGCAATAATACCGTGCTTCGCAACATTAATCCCAACTACACGGGCTTCGACCACATCAGATGGTATGTTGGAAATGCCCGTCAAGCAGCGAACTACTTCGTCGCCCAATTTGGCTTCAGCATTGTTGCCTACCGCGGACCAGAAACGGGCTCCTACCTGAGCTGTTCATACGTTGTCACCAACGGCAACGCCCGATTCGTTTTCACAGCCGCTATCACCTCCCCCAACAACACCTGGGACAAGCGGGCCTCAGGCGCAGACCGCCAGCAGTTGGATGAGATCCATGCACACCTCACCAAACATGGAGATGGCGTCAAGGACGTCGCGTTCGCGGTTGACGACGTTACTGGCGTCTGGGAACACGCCGTCCAGCACGGTGCGATCTCCATCCAGGAACCACAACTCCTCAAAGACCACAGCGGCGAGGTCCGTTACGCCGCGATCCAGACCTACGGCGACACAGCACATACGCTGATCAACAGATCCGCGTACCAAGGGATCTTCCTCCCTGGATACCAAGCCGTATCTGGCCAGGATCGGCTGAACGATCTTCTTCCCGAGATTGACGTGATCGAAATCGATCACTGTGTCGGCAATCAAGGTTGGGATGGCCTAGACAGCATCGTGAAGTAGTAAGCAGCATCATCTCCCATCACCATAGAACTCTATATAGTAGTATACATTAACACAATCATTAGCTACGAAGACGCCCTAAACTTCCACCGCTACTGGACCGTTGATGACAAAGAAATGTGCTCCGAATACTCCGCAATGCGCTCCATTGTCATGGCCTCACCCAACGAAATTATAAAAATGCCCATGAACGAGCCCGCCAGCGGCCTCAAAAAGTCACAGATAGAAGAGTATGCCGCCCCCCAAACAACACCCGCCAAATCACTCACTAATCCACAACCTCAGATTCATAGAATACTACAACGGCTCCGGCTGCCAACACATCGCTTTCCTTACACCCAACATCCTGCAAGCCGTCGAAAACCTCACCACCCGGGGCGTATCCTTCCTCTCCGTCCCCGAAACCTACTACGCCAACATGCGCACGCGCCTGGCATCCGCAAACATAACTTTAGCCGAAGACATTAATCTGCTCCAGAAATACAACATACTGATTGATTTTGATGAGGGTGGCTACTTGCTACAGATATTCACTAAGCATGTGGTTGATCGGCCGACCGTGTTTTTGGAGATTATCCAAAGGGAGAATTTTGATGGGTTTGGGGCCGGGAATTTTAGGAGTCTTTTTGAGGCGTTTGAAAGGGATCAGGAGAAGAGGGGGAATTTGTAGAGGTTGGATGAAAGCTTTCCGTGGGAAGCTTGGTTGAATGATTGGGGGAGAAAGATATTGAATGGTTGGTTTTGTGTTTTGTATAGCTTGCTCACTTGTTTGTTTGGAGTGTTTAGCTAGATGGCAAGAGTGGGAGAGAACGGTTGCTACTACTAACTTGGATGGTATGATCTCGAATGATTAGAATGATAGAATGAAGGTTGCTTATAGTATTTCGTCAGTATGGAGTACTTCCAGTACCTAACGCATATACTCCGGCTCAACTAGGGTATGAATACGGCTAATCTAGGTAATTTTCACAGCACGTATATATGGAGAAAGAAGTCAAGAACCCGAATCAAGCTAGCTAAACCATCTTAATAAAAGATACAACATCCGGACTATCCCGCCGGTATCCGTTCCATTCCCATCCCTGAACGCCGTTCCTATTTGTGAATAACGCATTGGAATAATACCGAGACTAGACCCCATTATAAGGATACTGTAATATAACACCAGGTCATCACTGCTGCTGCTGCGGCTGTTGCGGTGGCGCTGGCGCTGGCGCAGCAGCACCCGGGGTAATCTTGGGTCGTTTCGGGTCGTTCTCGACGCCTCCCGTTGGAGCAGGCCCGCTGCCGCCAGTCGGGTTCGATGCATTCGTCACATCAGACAAAGGGGGTCGTTTCCCGTTTAGATTCTGCGGTGCAAGTCCCGGTGTAGCTGCACGGTTGGCAGCCGCAGCTGCACCCGGGGCATTGCGAGGGTCGATGTTGGGCCGTGTCAAGGGCCGGTAAGATGATGTGGTCATAGGCCTGTTCATGGGGCTGTTCATACCCGGGGCACCAATCTTGCGGTTCATGTCTTGAGATGGATTGACGAAGTCTCGGGTGTTGTTTGTTGCTGGGGAGGCCGCGCCGGCACCGGCGAGCATGGGCCTCAAGACAGGAAGGCTCCTGTTGTGGTCGATGCCTGCGGTCTTGCGGATAGAGGGACTCTCCGCGTGTGGGTCAAAGACTGGAGCTCCAGATGGGATTCCGTTAGGATTGTCGCGGAGGAGATCGACTGCGCGAGCGGAGAAGAATGATGCGGAGGGCGTGCCGGGAAGTGTGTCTTGGGGTTTGGTGGGATCGTTTGCGGTAGATGCCCCGGACTCACGCTTGATGGGCACGGCGCCACCTGTGGTTGATGCGGCGGCGGCTGCTTGTGCCGGTGGGATCATTCGGTTATTAGGGAGATTCTGCTGGGGCCCTTGAGGGGGGATGGATTGTCGTTGAGGTGCGTGCTGGTTTTGGGCTGCGGAAGGGTTAAGTCTGCTGTTAAAGGGCTGCGGAGCGGGAACTTGTCTAGCACCAGGTGCTGGGTTGAAGGGCCGTTCCGGCTTGGATGGCGTTACCATGGCCGGGTTGGGCCTCATTGGTGCACGAGCGTTGTTATTGAACGGCTGTCGAGGTACGTTGGGTCCGTTTAGAGGCGTTGGCGGTTGTTTCTGTGTTTCTGGTCCCAGTACTACCTCGTCTGGGTTTCCTGATCCACCAACTCCGAAGTCGGCTTCATCGAATAGGTCGCCTAAAAGAAGATTAGCGGTTGGAAGTGATTGTGATATGCTATTATTGCTTACTTCCGAACTCCCCATCGCCATCAAATGCCATTGAATCTTCAAGGTTACTGTTCTTGCCAACCTCCGTTGGCCGGGGCGGTAGATCATCATCTTCCGGTGTGGATTTTGGTTTCACGGGCTCTTTCCTGGGAACAAAATCTGGGTGACGGTGAAGTTCGTCGACATCCCATTTAGCCTAGAGCGAGTCAGTCATCTTGAGCAGATTGCCCGCTTCATGGCTACGTACCGGTGCAGCCTTGACTTTAGTGACCTTCGAGACATAGTCCTTATCGTAGACACAGTTACCCAGGACATTGCCGAAGTTCCTCAGAGCCCGCTTTAGAGCATCGGTCGTGCCCTCTTTCTTGGCTTTCTCGAAAGCAGCAGCCTTCCCTTTACAATTCTCGATGTGACCGTAACCGATATCCTAATATGGCTCGAGACTTAGTGCCGAGATACAGAATAAGCTCGTCGCAACAGTGATGCCTACCTCGTGATATGTGCCGTCTTTCAAAGTCACCCTCACTATGACAGAAAGACCCAGGCTGATCTTCCCAGTATGCGGGCTCTCCTCGACGAAATCAATCTGTATATTCTGGATTGAGCTTGACCAGCCATTAAACCCGAAAACTTCGTTTGCCAGGTTGATGCATTTATCAGCCGACAGGTAGTGTACTCTCTGTCCTGCAGCACCAGGCCTGGAGGAGATGTATTCGGGCCCGAGCTTCTTATCGAGACGGGCTTGTAAAGTCGCAATTTCCTGGGCAGTGTACTCGCTCATCCGTCGCTGTGGCTCTTCGAATGGGTTTGCGGTAATCGCTCCTGTGGTGTTGGGCATCATGATGGACGCTGGATTCCCTCGGTGTTGGTCGCCAACACTGGAGACGCGGTTAACTTCTGAGTCTCACAAGGGAGGAGACATGGGGCCACCGAGTTCACTTACGCGGGCATTATTGCAGTAATAATTCTGAATTATCAAAATGGGCGGTCATTGAAAGCCACCAGTGGGATAGTAAATCACTGAATGACAATTAAGCATGCTAGCTCCAGGCGTCTCGACGCGTGATCGATGCCGACACGCCTTATCACGTCATCACGTGATGATATAGCTGCCTGTGATGGATCGCTCATGAAATGACTGCCTAATTTACAGCGCGATTAGTGAACTAGTATGGAGGAGTTTAGAGTTGATGTTGCCAGTGTTCTGGGATATATCTATGTTTATATGTTTTTTCGGTTACTCTTCAGCTTTTGTACTGTGCTATTCCGATGTTGGCATTCTCCAACGTTGTCGGTGTGGGCCTTGCTTTTAAGGCACTAATGAAATCGTGACCTCATCACCACTGACTTGCTCATTTGTCGAGTACCGTTATTTTAAGTGCTCGATTTGCATCAATAAGGACATGTGCAAGGCGTAATCACTGAACAACAAGACTTGCGCTAGGGATCAGGCCCAGGTCCTTCAATGACTCGCCGAAAAACTCCGCATCGAAGACCTTTCGGGGAAAGTTCTGCGCAAAGCTGTGTACCTCTACGCCATCCTCTCGCTGCAGAGCTGCAGCGACCTCGAACAGTGTGGTGGTCACTGGGAGAGTCTTCATGATATTTCCCTTCGATGTCTGGAATCTCAAGCGGGTTTCCGTGTAGGCCGAGGCGGGCTTAGAGGCAACGGGACCAGATGTGGTGGCCGCCGGGGCTGGTGCTGGCTGAGCAGGGGGTGCTACACCAGCACGTTCAGCTCTCTCCCGTTCAGCCCGCAGGCGCCGCTCTTCCTTATCAGCTTCAATCCTAGCCTTGACGCGTTTCTTGGCTTCGATATCTGCTAGCTTCTCTCTCTTCTTCTGTTCAGCTTCTTTCAGCGCTTGCTTTCGCTGAAGTTCTTCTTTGACATCCTGGGACTCCTTGGTGCTCTTCCTGCGGATTTCCTAGGGAGAGAGTCAGTGACAATTCCAAGCGTAGTCGAATAAATTCGTACCTCATTCCTCTTTTTGTCAATCTTGTCTTGCTCTGACTGCCCCGCCCGCTTCTCCGCTAGTTTCTGTCTAAGTTCTTCGAGCCTTGCCTTCTTTTGGTCTTCAGTCAAAGGGGCAATCTCTTCCGTTGACTCGGAGAAGTCAACGTGTTGGGATTTAGACGCATGGAACTCGGCCTGTGCATGGCTCCGGAACTTCTTGCCGCACTCGTTGCAGACCAAGCTGCGAGCTTCCTCTCCTGGCTGAAGTTCAGGGCCTTCCTCACTCTCTGCTTCTTTGATTTCCTCCAGTGACTTGTCCTGGTTTTGTTCCAGCCATTCGAGAGCACCTTGAACTGCAAAGCGTTACAGAAGACTGTCAGCGGTCGACACAATATAGTTGGGACATCAATATAACATACTACCGTTGCCCTTCTTCACTGCAATTTCAGATCTTTCCTTGTCAAAGCCCATCTCGATGAGCTGGTCTAAATCGGAGGAGGCCATGGTGACACTGCCTGAGAGTTCGGACGGGGTGAGGTGAAGGTAGAGTCGCGAAAGCGGGGTAAAGGGATCGTTTTTGCTCGGTAACCGACTGGACGAGCTGTGAATATGGTATCAGCTGCAGCTTATTATGAGTATAGACAAATATTTCACCTTGCAAAGCGACGGCAGAGCGGGGAAATGTTGGAAGTTGTAAGGAGCTGGCCTTGCGGGTGACGTATCGATAGCTTGAACTGAGCGATAGATAGCCAGCCGGCTGCGGATGTCCCGCCGCCTAGATTGGCCGCCCCAAAGCAGCTTCAGGTACACCAACATTCTGGACCTTTCCCGCCTGTCTCTGGAGCCCGTGCAGCTGGAGAAGATCTATATGGCCCTATACTTTTCGGTACTGTCTGTGGACATCTTTACACCGCATTCAGGATCAAATCAACTCCATAAACACGAAACCCAGCGCGTGCAGGCTGGGATAGGATCAAAATCACGCCCAGGGCATTACTCGCGCAGAAGTAAGTCTACAATCCAGAATCAGCATGAAGCCCCCCGTACTTTTACAGCGCATATGTTGAGCTTCGACGAGATAAAATGCCCCTTGACAATCTAGACACTCGGATCGTGTCTAATTTGCAGATCGTGCAAAATTCGTAAAACACTAATTTGCCCATCAGATCCATCCCCCCATTGCCAGTCATTAGGAGAGATCTGTGTTTAGTTGCAATTCGGCTTTGTTAGGTTGCTGGCAAACCCGATCTATGATGGATTTTTGAAAATGCCTCAACAGGCCCTGAGAAACAGTAGAGCAGACAGTATAAGTTAGATCGGCCAATCGGGCTCCGGAAGATGTGTGATATTGACGCCTTACAGACGTCTCAAACCAATCTGAGAGATTGGGTACCTATGGCTTGTTGTTTGCGTGGTGTCTGGCGAACAACAGCTGTTCAACACGATTGGCGCAAATTCCGGAAAGCAAGCGCATAGGGCGCCCTGGATCGAGGATCACTGCTGGCATTAGAGTCCACTTCAACATTTAAGTTTGGTACCCATGGCAGCTGCTAATCTTCAGAAGTACGGTGTGACAGGCGTGCCTGGATAGGTGTACACTAAGGGAACTAAGTAGATAGCCTCGTATTCAGTCACCAGATAGCGTCTTGCTTCAAGACTGACCAGCTGGCAAAGCGTTTGGAAAGAAAGCAACCACCCTATTGCAATGTGACAGCTGGAAAATCTCCGTTTCAAACTAAAGAGGAAAGAAGGCTAATGGCATGCAAGACATCCGCACATCTCTAGACTCTAGAGATAGTGGACACTTAGCTCGAACCATTTAATTGATTATTTTTAGACGATGTCATATAGTGGATCCCGAGTCAGGACCCAGAACCGACAGGAGTACTCCGTAGTAAATAAGGTACGGAGCATGGAGTGGATGGAGTCTAGACAATGGGTGCCGACAGCGTCAACAGTGAGCGTTGTCCGGCAGTTGCCTATCTATCTCTGAAGACAGCGAGAAGAGATGGAGAGGATGCAGATTGCCTGTACTCTGCAGGTACTTTGCTGGCTGAAACGAGGCTCAAACGGCCATAGCCAGACCCCGTGATGACATCACCTGACCAGTGGCCCCCGTGTGGCCGTGGCTGAGTCAGCCCCCCGGCCCAACCAGCAGTTGCGACGGCGAGACCAACTGGATTCCGTCTCGCTCCCCCCGAAACGGAGAGTTGCGCCTGAACAGTTAATCATCCTGCCTCGTGGTTGGCATCCACTTCGTCGTTGACTACTTCTGACCGAGTTCCCTCCTTATCATCCAGTCTTTGTTAGGTATCTATTTCTTCTGCGGGTCCTGCTGCTGTGTTCACTCGGGACTGATCCTCTTTCCTCGGCGCACTCTCATTCTAACTTTCTAAGGGCCACCCTCTCCCGCAGTGCTGGGACCATCTTCTGTACACTACTTCATCCGCGCATCCCTTTCCTTCCTGTGTGACATACTCTTCACCTCTACACAACATGTCTATTATTCTCGAGCCTCCGGAGTTGGGTTTTAAGCGTACGTGGTGCCCGGAATCCATCTATATACTGCCCTCCTGGAGCCATCCGAGCTGACTAAAACCCCAGGCCCCTTCGATCGTGAGGTGTGCCAGATCTTGCATTTGAAGAATGAGAACGCTGAGCCGGTGGTCTTCAAGGTTCGTATTAATCTATTCTCTGGGCATCCTTGGATTGTCTTGCCTTGTGCTAAAACCGACCTTCACTCCAGGTTAAAACGACTGCCCCTAAACAGTACGTGGCCACACCCCTTCGCTACCCGACATACTAGTATCGTTGCAACAACCGTTAACCTGGAATAGTTACTGTGTTCGTCCGAACTCGGGCCGGATAGACCCTGGAAAGAATGTCGAGGTTCAAGGTTGGTTTCTCGGTGCTTCGCTGGAGGATTGTTGTCGTCGCGCAATGGCTGACGATCTGGATAGTTTTGCTCCAGGCGATGAAGGAAGAACCCGCAGATGATGCTAAGTGCAAGGACAAGTTCCTTGTCCAGACTGTTGCCGTCACTCGTGATATGGAGTTCGCCAATGTTACTTCGATTGTATGTCTGATCTCATAGTGCTCCCCACCCACAACGATCTAACATATCCCCATAGTTCGAGAAGGCTTCCAAGGCTTCGCTCCAAGAACGCAAGATCCGTGTGAACTGGCTGCCTGCAGATGATTCCTCAGCTGCCGAACAAGTTACCGAAACGAACGGCGTAAGAACCCCCTCACCGACCCCTTTTCGGGTCTCCAGCCATCGGATAACTAATTGTTCTTCTTAGACTATGCCGGAAGAAGAACCCCCAGCCTACACCTCTCCTAATGCCAACTTCCAAACACCTGCTGCAGTTGTGGCTAAAAGCGCTAACGACACGTCACCTATCCCACCGCCAGATTTCAGCGATAAGCCCAAGCGGGAAGTGTCGACCCCACAAGTGATTAGTGAGAGCCCAGCCACGTCTACAAGGTCGGCCATCGTGGGCGGGGCAGCAAGTTCGAGCGATGATCTGAAAGCCCAATTGTCCGAGGCTAATGCGCAGATTCTGGCGCTGAAGGAGAAGCTGGCAGATCAGGGCCTGAGGCAGCGGAAGATCGGAGGTGAAACCGAAAAGGCGCCGGCGCCATTGTTGCAGCAGCAGCAGCCGCAATCTGCCGAGGCAGGCGTGCCAGTGCAGATGGTCGCTGGCCTGTGCCTCCTCAGTTTCCTGATCGCATACTTCTTCTTTTAATATCTCAGTCTTTCGACTTCGTCTACATTGTGTGCTCCGCGCTCGCTTGCTCTTTTTCTTAGCATCCTTTTCCCGCCATCCGCTTCTATCAACCAACTGTATTCTCTTCTGGAGTGTCCAATTTCCTTGAACAGCTTTGTCGACATCGGCAATGATGGTGTCCATGTGATTCCTACATTTTATCATTCTGCCGCTCCGTTCACAGCTGGCTTATCTGGCACCTCGGTACGGCCTTTCACTTGACATTCTTCTTTTTCTTTTTCTTTTTCTCTTTTCATTCTTCTACTATCATAACCTTTTACCCTCAGTCTTCTGAGATTGCTCCCCGCGGCTGTGATGAGATGATGCAGTAGATGGGAGGCAGGGCCATCCATTCCATGGAATGTCCATGCGTGGGTCTTTCTTTTCTGCCCTTGCAACTCTCCAGTTGGTCGGATCCCTTAACCCCTGACTCTATCCTAGCGTTGCTTTTCCCTTTTCTTTCTCTTGTCTCCTTTTCCAGTCTCCTTGCCCTGTCTTGTGTTCCCAGCGACATAACCGTTTAGACGAATGCACGCGTCCATAGTTCAGTCAGGCAGTAAAGCTAATCATGATGATGCCATTGAATGTCTTTTTACAATTTGCGTTTTGCCTTTTGTACTTGTATGTCCGAAAAGTTGTTTCAGCGATTGAATCAAAAAACACGATAATTCTTGACTCTATATACTAAAGTACCTATACACATTTCTTAAAACCAGCTCAAGTGCATACCCAGCTATTTCACATGTAGTACTTTGTAGACTACGATACTTAGTAGATAAATAAATGATATGTCATGTAGATAAAGTCCATCCCAGTAGGTACCGGCACCCATTCCAATCAGTTATCATGGAAACAAAAAAGCCATGGGATATCATCTCTAGTATAGTATGTCACAGGTCATCAAGCAAACAGTCAAAAGAAACGATACCGTACATACGGTACACATGTTACAACATGTAAAGAAACACAGATGATAGTCCAGCCCAAAATCAATTCTGAATCTCACTCTCCTTCCACCCATCTCCCGATTCCCCTTCCGGACCAGCCGACGAAGCCGAGATGCCCTCACCTGCACGTCCGTCGCCGCCACCACCACCGCCGACAAGACGACCGCCCTGCGCGCGCTTAACCCGACACCACATGCCGACGTTCTTATCCAGGATGAACGTCCAGATCACCCACACCCAGCTGTGATGGCAGGGGAGGGGCTCGTAGAACTCGCTAGCGATGCGGTGGAGCTCGTACAGTCTTGTCCAGGGAATGGCGGGGAAGTCGTGGTGTTCGTTATGCAGGCCCACGTTGTAAGTGAAGATATTGAGGGGGCCGTAGTAGGAGTAGGTTTCCGGCGGAGGAAGAGAGTCAAGAGGGTGGGACTTCTTCTGGCTCTTCTTCTGCTCTAGGATAGATTCGGTACCGTGGTCGACGCGGGAGAAGAAGTAGTGCTCTGCGATGAAGTGGCCGGCGCAGGGGTGGAGAGAGCCGGCGAGGAAGGAGCTCAGTAGGAGGTAGAGGACGGGCTGGAGGGAGCCGCCGCAGAACTTGGTTAGGGCGTAGTCGAAGGTGAGCTGGGTGATCAGGTTCAAAAGGTGGATAGAAGTGAAGGGAGGGCTGTAGATGAACATAGGGCGGACGGCGTAGAAGAAGATCTGGAAGGTGCAGAAGAATGCCTTGCCCAGAAGGGAATCGAGGAGGAAGGCTTCGACGGCGGTGGGAAGGTCGGTATCTAGGCCTGCGACGCCGAGGGACTTGTGATGGGTGAGATGGTAGGGCTGTGGAGCGGGAGAAGTTAGTTTCTTGTATACTTCTTTTTTATGCTTCTAGGTTTCATGTTCCAACGTACCCGGAATGCAGCACTATAGGGCAAACCGATCGGGATATTGGCGAAGATGGCCAGTAGACGGTTGGCCATAGCAGACCGGAAAGCGAGGTTATGAGAGATCTCGTGGATGGCAAGGAAGAGGTTCTGGTTCGAGGTGGCTCCGATCACGTATGCAGTCGCGAGAAATTTCCAGGAGAACATGGAGGTGTCGCGGAGCAGGTAGGCGCAGAGAACCTGAAGGGAGACGACGCCCAGAACGACATATTTGGTCAGGGGCTCTGGACCACAGAGCTTGGTGACCTGTAGAAGGCACGAAGGATGTCAGTAATCAATTGTATGGCAGAAAAGGCCACGGAGAAGTATGTGCATACCTCCGGGTGAGCTTTGATGATGGCTTGTCGCCGGGAGCGATGCGGCTCCTCTGTGTATGTCCAAAAGAAGTGATCCTCGACAGCGGAGGCCTCTGGAGGATCGATTCTGGTAGAAGGCTCTGTTTTGTCGGAGGAAGCTTGCGGAGCCTGGCTCTTCTTGGATGCGGACACGCGGAGATGCGGTGAAGCATCCGCGGTGGCTTCGACGACGGACGAAGACATAGCGAGGGACGAGCAAGGGTGAGATATCGGACTTTCCAGGTGGCAATTTACGCCATAGATGATTGCGACCGAAGAGTAGGAAGGGAGAGGAAGAGAGTGTGAGAGAGAAATGGGCTGATGGGGGGAGAGCACAAGGAACAGAACAACGTGAGTTTCGGAGCGGATGCTTTCCACGTGGGGCTACCCGGATCCACGGATGGTCCGATTTCATCTACACAATTCATCTACTCGGTGTAGTTATACATAATCATCGGCATCATTGGTCAATAGTAAACATGCATTTCATATATTTGGTTCGTTTCAATTGAGGTTGTCTGGGGGTGGTACTACTCCCCAAACCCTCGACCAAAGACAAGATCCACCTAGTAGTCGTCGCCGCGACTGATGACTTCTTTAACGTTGGGTCGAAGGACAATCGTCTGTCATCTGGTTAGCTATATGGCC
Organism: Aspergillus brasiliensis CBS 101740; assembly: GCF_001889945.1. Taxonomy (NCBI): domain Eukaryota; kingdom Fungi; phylum Ascomycota; class Eurotiomycetes; order Eurotiales; family Aspergillaceae; genus Aspergillus; species Aspergillus brasiliensis. The sequence continues at coordinate 1,593,978 of NW_027137448.1, read as the reverse complement.
TTAGAGAATTGAGAACTGCGAAAACATACATGTTCATACTGGGCAGTGTAAGAGCCCTTGATATCGCAGAGAGGTGGGTAGTCCTGGACAATTCCGGACGAAACCAGGTTGTTCAACTGCACGAGCTGATTAGCATTTGACACATTACGAAGCAATGGATGGAATCACTCACCCCAAGGAGGTACTTGTCCTGGCCCAACCGGTCAAGGTAACGGCGACAGAAGGGAAGAGTACCAAAGTTCTTGTTGATGACGTTCAACAAGTTCTTCGCCGAAGAGAGACGCAGAGGAACCTGACTGTGATCAGGGATCAAGGCGTAGTGGGAGGTTTCCATCTTCACACACCACAGGGTTAGCAAATGGAAGAAATATTGGCAGGTCAATGTTGATAACTTACATCCTCTCTCACGTAGCCCTTTCCGGTGCTGCCGAAGGTCTCAATGGCGAAGACTTCACCCTCCTCCATCTTGGTCTGGTCACCACCCTTGACAATAGGAACGCTCTTGCCACCGTGGATGATGTGCTGGTCAATGTTGTGACCGTTGAGGTTCCGGATACACTTGACGGGATACATGGTCCCGTTGATTTCAACTTCGTAACTCTCCATGGCTTCCTGGATGGCGGCACCAATGTCGCTCATGCGGACGTCAATACCCGCTTCCTAAATCAAGCTGTTAATAACCTGCCGTCACCACTGTAAAACAAAAGGGTAAGGTGCTGTAGACGTACGCGGATACCAGTATTGGTAGCATCCTTGACGGCCGCCAAGAGAGGGTCATACACCGGGTCAAAAGCCACGGTGAAGGCACTGTCGACGATGCGGCCGTTGATGTGGGCACCAAAATCGACCTTCATGACATCACCCTGCTGCAACACCATCTTGTTGCCAGCGTTCGGGGTGTAGTGGGCGGCGCAGTGGTTGATACTGAGACCACAAGGGAAACCCATACCACCCTTGAGGTTATCACCTTCCTCAAGACCCTGGTGACCAGTCAAGGCGCGGACGGATTCTTCAATGCCCTCCGCGATCTCCGTAAGGGTCTGACCAGGCTTAATGGTCTTCTGGGCATACTGACGGACCTGACGGTGCACCTCAGCAGCCTGACGGTACTCCTGCAGGAAGTCATTCTTCATGCGGTCGAGATAGCGCTTTTCCTCGTTGGTGGTGCGGTAGGAATTCTCATTCTGGTACTCGACGATCTCACCCTCGGGGTATTCCTTGCCGGCGAAGAGAGTCGACAGGGGAACGCGCGGAGGAGAGGTCTGGACCTTGGCACCTCCCTTCTTCTTCTTCTTGGACTTGCGCTTCTTCTTTTTCTTGGCGGCTGCAAATCCGCGGGTTTGGTCAGTGCGGGGGAGATTCTGGAATTTGCCCGAGGGGTAGGTATCCGTGGAGAAAGCGCACCTCCGCTGGCTGCACCCTCAGCGGCAGCATTTCCATCCTCTACTTCATCGTCGTCGGAATCGTCCTCCGCCTCTCCGGCTTCTGCCTGACCAGCGGCAGGGGCGTCCGCCTTCGCGTCGCCGCTTTGACCGTTGACTAGAGAGGGAGCGGGGAAATCTTATCAGCTTACTGCAAGCGGACGGGCAAAAGAGGGTTCGGAGATCAGCAACGGGGTCAGTCAGTGACTTACGGTCGAGCTTCTGCAGCTTTTCGCTAGCCTGAGCAGCCATGTTGAAAAGCTGGCAAACCGGGGTTGATTGGTGGTGGGCTGATGGAGGGAAAAGAAAAATGAAGGCAAAGCGGCAGCCGTCGGGGAAAAGACGGTCAATGCCAAGCCTGAGGTTGACTTTGGGGGAGGCACCTCGGATCTGCTGCGCCAACCGGTTAGTATCTTAGCCTGAGCTGATTGTCTAGACTCTAGATCGATGCTGTGGAGAAGCTTTAGGAACAGGTACATCTGCTACTAATTGAATGCCTACAATACTGATTACCAAAAGCTCAGTATTAAGGAAGACATATATGGCAGGTATGTTATCAGTGTGCGCGGACATTCCAAATGGTCGCGTGCATCATGAAGCCTGTAAATATCTGTCGAACTGAACAATTTACATCCAATTTGGAAATAAACAATAGATGCAGCATGCAGGAACTATATCTGGGGGGTTTAGCAACTAGTGGACCAAGAAACAATACACTCATATAATGCTACCCAAAACCGCTATCGACGTACCAATGTCCACCCATGCACACTATACACCAACACAGACCAAATCAGAGGAAGAAAAGAGATCAAATGAGAAACCCTTTCTATAAAGCTCCGCATCAATCTTCCGAGATTAAGATACACAATATACATCCAAGCATAACACCATACAACGTAGCGCAAAGTATACCTACGAAGTAGAGCAGAAGCCGATCCATCACCAGATCAGATCAGATAACCCCGACCGATGACGCAGTCCGCCTTCCGAAGAGCGGCGGATTTCCTCTCCCTCATCTTATCCCGGACCAGCATCGAGAAGCTGCACCTTCAACACCTCCATTCAATCGCGCCCCTTCCCCCCACTCTCCTACATTCAGTACATAAATGTAATCATCCTCAAAGAAAACCAATCCCACAGAAACAACCATGACCCTTCCCCGTCTCCGGCCCACGGCCGCCCGCCTCCCACACACCACCATCAACACCACAAACATCACCACCACGACACCCTACACCAAACAAATCCACCACCACTACCACCGCAACCACAACCGCACATTCACCTCATCCTCCCCCGCCTACTCCCCCGCAGCGCGCGAACCAACCTACTACGAAATTCTCGATGTCCCACCAACCGCCACCCAATCCGAGATCAAAAAGTACGTACATACCTCCCTCCCCTCTCCCCAAAAACTAACCCGGCAACCGATTGACCGGAATATAGAAAATTCTACACCCTCTCCATGAAACACCACCCCGACCGCAACCGCTCCGACCCCACCGCCTCAAGCCGCTTCGCCCAAATCTCCAGCGCATACAACACACTCAGCAACGCCACGAAACGCAGCATCTACGACCGCGACCACCACATCCACGCCCACCCATCCTCAACGCACAGCACCGCCAATCCCGGCCAACACCCCATGGGCAGCTATAGCAGCTACAGCGCGAACTTGCACACGAAGGGCGCGTCGTACGCGGGCTCGCGACCAGCCAGTGGATTGAGTAAACGAAGAGGTCAGTTTCGCGGGCCACCGCCTAGTTTCTATGCGCATGGGGGGTATGGAGGGACGGGGAGGCGGGCGGGAGGGTCTGGAGGAGGAGGAGTAGGTGGGGAGGGTGGTGCAACAAAGGAGGACGATCCGACGTCATTCATTGATCGGAATACAGTGTGGCATTTTAATGCAAAGGGGCATTATAAGACGCAGACGAGGGAGGATGAGAGGAGGCATGAGCGGAGGTCAAGGGCAATGGCCGGGGCGTCGGCGATTAATGATAAGTATATTGGAAGTCCCGGGGCAATGGCTGTGAGGTTTATCGTGGTCTGTGGGATATTGATGGGGGCGGGCGCTATGACCGGTGTGTTCCACAATGACCGGGCCGGTGCGAAGAAGGCGACTAAGTCGGCGCGCCGGAAGGAGGATTGATCATGGGTCAGACTGTGGTGGTCAGTTCCCTCTGCTTTGTGGGGTGGAATGGTTCCGTACATTGGGAGCAGCTGGCTGGTTCATAGACTTTTCATCTGGCGCAGGCTTTGCTTTGGGTTGGTCCATCCGGTGTGCATTCGGTTATAGCTGGTTCTATACCCGTGACTCAGCTGAGGAGTCCACATGTGTGTATATACTATAGACGTGCATGGCTTAAGAACAAGGAAATATAGGCTTGATTGATATACACTATCGTTGAAAGGGTGTGATACATGATTATTATCTAAACATCCATATAACAACCCCGCGCCCACTCCCAACTCCTATCCCGCGTATACCAACAGCCGGACTAGAGACACCCCGGAACCCAATGGCTTCCAAAATCTACTCTATCAGGCAGTATCGGAGCACAAAGGACTAGGCATGGGCGGGTGCTGAAAACAAGGAAAACTCATCTAAGCCTCGAAGGTGAAGCTGGCGCCAACCTTGTGGGCAGCCTGGTTCAGGTTCTGGGTATCGAAGGAAGCACCAAGGCCGAGGGTAACACCAGGGCGGAGGAGAACGTTGTAGGCCAGAGCGGCAATACCACGGTCGTTGATCTTGGCCTATAAGGGAAAAGATGTGGGTTAATGGGGAACTAAGAATAAAACCTGAAGTGTCACGTACCTTGGCGAAGGAAGAGGGGTCAAGGCGGTACTTGCTGGCAACCTCAAGGCCAACGGAGTTGCCGGCCTTGGAGTCCCAGGTAGCCTTAGCACCAGCCTCAACCTGAGCGTTGACGCGGTGGTAGTAGCTGGCGGAGAAGACGGTCAGGTTGTTGCCAGCGGTGATGGCAGCGGAGTACTGGGGAACGCTGTAGCCAACGGCAGCGGAGTACTTGGTGATGGCGGCCTTCTGGACGTCGTAGCCACCCTCAGCACCGACGAGGAAGCCCTCGTGGCCGAGAACAGCGTCGAAGTTGGCGGAGGGGCCGTTGAGGAGGTCAAAGAAGGCACGGGCGTGCAGGTTGGGCTGCTTGAAGTAGAGGTTGAGCTTAGCACCCTTGGACTGCTTGGCAGGGAGGTACTGGGTCAGGATCTCAGCCTTGAGACCCTTGGCGATGTTGTTGTCGAGCTCAAGCTTGGTGTCGAGGGCGTTGGCAGTGGTCCAAGCCTGGGTGAGGGTAAGGCCTGGGCGGGGACGGATTATTAGCATTCCTGCATGTTCCACAATCCTGGACATGAAGTAAAGGAAGAAGCGCTGGGATGGGGCATGGCTGCACGCAAGCATGAACGTGAGCCTATCCTCAAGCACTGCTGAGGACGAAGGGACGGGTGTTGTGCACAAGGGATGTTCGCATTGTTTTTTGCGTTTTCGGGGGCCTTTACCGGTGGGCTGGTCAACGTACTTGGCCTCGAGCTATAGCAGAATGGTGGTTAGCATCAGACTCCATACAATGATTTGGGGGGGGGGGGGGCGCTTGACTGAGCGGTGAACTTACGGAGCCAGCAATGGGACCCTCGTGGGCAGACTTGCCCTTCACGTTGAAGGTGACGCCATTGGGGGCCTTGGACTTAACCTCGAGGTTGGCTAGAGTAACACTTGAGTCAGCCGAGTCTCGCGCGCAAGAAGGAAAAAGCGAATGGCCCAATTCAGGGGCCGCAAGAATTGGGAGGAAACTCACCGGCGCTGTTGTGGTAGAAGTCCTTGTTCAGGAGCTGTTGTGCAGAGTATTAGCACGAAAATCCCTTCCCGGGAAGCTGTCTTTTCCAAGGTAACAAATTTCAAAGGTGGTGAGGGCAGCATACATCGTTGGCCGCCTTGGCGATGTCGGAGAAAGCAGCAGGAGCAGACATTGTGAATGAAGAGTGTTTAGGAGATGACGTTAACGTCAGGAGGAGATAAGGGAGAATAGAGTGGAAAGGTTGAGGATGATGAGGGGAGAGGGAAAGGGAAAGGGAAACGATGGGGAAACCGGGCAGGAAAGAAGGTCGAAGTTGAGTCGCCAAACAATGGGGAAGCCACGGGAGAAACCCCCCACCGTGATTGGTCGGTGCTCGGTTGCCGGTAGAAGCCGCTAAGTCCCGTGATGTCGATGCCTGGCGGCTGAGATTCCGCGCCTGGATTGCTAGTGCTACTTCCAAGTTCCAAGGTTTCCCGAGGGTTCAGCTTGACTAGTGAGTAGTTAGTTGCTTGCTCATCCTCGGCTTCCGTTCGTCCTGAGTTGTGGGAAAACTAAGTATAATCATCACTTTAGTTTCCCTCAATATTGTGGAAATTTCTACTATTATCCTTTCCTCGGAATTGGCTGCTTTCCAAGGAGAGCGATCATATCACCCTGGATGTCTGTCACGCATCCTCCCGGACATTGGGACAACATGCATGGACCTACTTACCTACCATGGAACCCAGCCCAACCACATGGGGTTCGTATGACCATGACAATGCATGTCCTCCTGATCAGCATAATCCGCGCTTAGCTCATAATCCACCAGTGTGGTCACCTCGCCCGAACCACTCTTTACCATTCCTACGGAATACAGTTCTTACAAAGTTTGCCGATCGAACAAAAACACAGTAGTGAAAGAAGACATCATAGATGAAGAAAAGGAAAAGCCAATACGCGGTGTCCCCGACGCATCTAACTGAAATTCGCTTTTTTTGCGTCCCAATGAGTATCCCTGGTAAATCATCTATACATGTTTCTATACCCAAACTCTTCGCAAGAAGTCAAGACACGCAATATTCATTACCCAGACATTTAAACGGCGTTTTCATACTTGGCGTTGTGAGTCGCAATAGCTCTAAAAAGAAGGTCAAACATATCAGCTGTCTGTTTTTCTCTGCTCCTTGTGAAATTTGATGCGTCATATGCTTACCTGCCACTGGGGTCGGTCTGCTTCGACCAGGTCGGTACCCAACGCTCAACAGTGCCGGCACAAGAGGCGGGGAAGAGTTCGTCGAACATTGTGCGGTACCAGTAGCTAATCAAATGTCAGTCCTTGTCTTCAGCCATACAATGATACAGAGCTCATAAGACATACGCTTCCTTGGTATCGGGGATATCGCTACCCCACTCGGGCTTGGGGTTCTTCATCATCTCGTCGGTGACGTGCACCTCAGCCTGGTCCTTGAGGGCGTCGATCCAGCTGTAGCCGACACCGTCACTGAACTGCTCCTTCTGGCGCCAGAGAATGTTGTCGGGCAGGTAGGGCTTGACGTCGGGCTCGTCGGTGGTGTCGAATGCCTTGCGCAGGATGTACTTCTCAATACGCTCCTTGGTGATCATCTTCTCGGCAGGTTCAACGCCCATGCAAGTCTCGAGGAACTCCTTGTCCAGGAAGGGAACACGAGCTTCCAGACCCCAGGCAGAGGTGGACTTGTTGGCTCTGAGGCAATCCGCCAAGTGCAGGTTCTTGACACGGCGGACAGTCTCCTTGTGGAACTCCTCACGGTTGGGAGCAGCGTGGAAGTAAAGGTATCCACCGAAGATCTCATCACTACCCTCACCACTGAGAACCATCTTGACACCCATAGCCTTAATTTTACGGCTGAGCAGGTACATGGGGGTGGAGGCACGGATGGTGGTGACATCGTAAGTCTCCAGGTGGTAGATGACGTCGGAGAGGGCGTTGAGACCGTCCTCAACGGTGAAAGTGAAAGCATGGTGCTTGGTTCCGAGGAACTTGGCCACCTTGAGGGCCGCCTCGGTATCGGGGGCACCAGGCAGGCCAATCGAGAAGGAGTGCAGCTGCTGGAAGGTGGTGACGGTGGACAGCTCGTTGGAGTCGTCAATGCCGACCAAATCGTTCAGATCAGCACCCTCAGCCAGAGCAGCCTTGGCGGCCTCCTGCATACGCAGGGTTTCCCGCTGGGCGATCGAGGCGACCAAGCTGGAATCGAGACCACCGGAGAGCAAGACACCATAGGGGACCTCGGCCATCAGACGCTTGCGAACAGACTTCTCGAGAGAAGCGCGGATGACCTTGTAGTCGACAGGGGTGGAGGGAACGTTGGCGGCATCCCACCATTTAGGCTGGAAGTAGCGGGTGAAAGAGCCGGTCTTGGAGTCGAAAATGTGGCCGGGAGGGAAAGCCTCGATCTTGTCGCAAACAGGGTGGAGGGACTTCAGCTCGGAAGCGAAGTAAACGGCTCCGGGGGTCTCAGAGGACCAGCCAATGTAGAAGCTGGTGATACCGATGGGATCACGTGCGGCGACAACCCTGTCCTGGTTCTTGTCATAGAGAACCCAGGAGAACATGCCATCCAGGTACTTGGGGGCGTCGAGTCCGTGTTCCATGTACTAAACCCATCAGCAACCCTATACAGATATACACCATGAAGAAGCCTTCGCACATACCAACGGAATAACGACCTCACAGTCGGAATGCGTCTTGAACTCATAGTTGGTCTTCAGTCCCTTCCGGAGGATACGGTGGTTATAGATCTCGCCGTTGACGGCCAGGGCAAGGGAGCCATCATGGTTGACGAGGGGCTGGGCACCGGAGTCTGCAAGGAAAAGGTATTAGCACAAACATCGAAGCACGTCCGGACGGAGGGAAACCATAACATACCAACACCGACGATAGACAGACGCTCGTGCGCGAGAACTGCCAGTCAATTAGTCACCACCTTCTTCCATCAACAAAGCTGCTTCACTCACTGGTCTTCTCGGAGATCCAGCTTCCGCCTAATCACCAAGTCAGATAACATGTCCACCACCAGCATGATTGCCAAACAGCATTATGACTCACTCCAATCGGGACCACGGTGGCGCAAACTGCCCAACAACAATCAGCACCAGACACCACAGAAAGGAACCCAGAAATACTTACGCCTTGGCCATGCGCAGGGCCGTAGGCTTGAATTTTTGCACATCGGGGTGACTATTGGCAGTTCAGATCAGAGGGTGTGACTCAAAATGAAGAGCGATAGTGGCGCGCGGCCCGCGAAAGAATCAAAGAGAGAGGGGAGGGGAGAGGAAAGATTCCAAAACTAGCCCACATACTGATGACACGCGAAGATACCACACATGCTGACTACGATTCAATTGAGGAACCGACTCAAGTAGACAGCAAAGAGGGAAAGGAAAAAGGGAAGCAATTGACTAATCGATGAAGGGAGACCGAGGGGAAGAGAGAGAGATGAAGCGGGAAATCTTAAATATGGATTGGAAAAGCGACACCCGTTCGCGGCGGCGGGGCGGAACCCGAGGGGCGATTTCGGCCACAAATCTCAGTGACTCACTTCCGATAAGATAGCCGCTAAACTCGTACACGAAAACTGAAAATCTGCGACGGTTACGCTCTTTTCAAGTCATCCTTATTGGTTGTGCCCTGACAGGTTGGGGCCTGGCTCTCTCTGGTTCCAACGTTGTTGTCGGGTGTCCTTTTGCCTTCCCCCCCTTCACAGCCTGCACATCCCCCACATTTTCTAACTAAAAAGTACTTTCTCCAGATTTATGATCTTTCTGGAACTTGTTTTACCTTTAACGCACTAAGGATGACAGATTGGAGACATCTGAGTTGGAGTCGATTAGAGAGGACCCTGCCCCCACCGAGGGGGCACAAGCCCGTCTTTCTATGGTATGATCATCCGAAAATCGGTCACCAGCATGCACAACCCCCAGGGTAGATGTAGAATGTATGCGAGAATGCCAAGAGAAAGAAGAGACATAAGCTAGATGAAATCACATTAAGTGTCAAACGCCGTCCCGAAAACCGCCCCGTTTTGTCAGTTCTATGTACGCCACGCTGCTCGCTAAGAAGAAACTCGAGTATTCGATACCCTCCAAGACAGGAAAATAGTAAAGACACACCTGCGCCAATGTGGCGTTTCGAGACCCGTTTGTCCGAAATGGTGCGCTGAGCATTATCGTAAAATCCCGAATAGGTGTATCTGCGCTCACCCTCTTGGAAGAGATTCCCGTCCTTCTACCCCACGTGGGAACACCTGATCTAAAACTATCAAGCCGCCATATCCGCCGTGAAATTCGCAGAACTTTGGGGGAGGTTGGGGGACGGAACTAAACACACGACGGGCGGGAGAGTAGCTTCGTGGTGGGATAATAACTTGTGATGCTGTCGTTGAGCGTTATTTAAAGGGCCGGGTTTTCCCTCACGACCTGTCTAACTCGCTTCTCGTACGCTGGCCGGTCCTTCTTGAACAGGTTGTATGCTTCAGCCTGAGCTGGTGACTCCGGGTTGGGATCGTCTAGCAAGTCCTGAATACCCAGGAGAATCTGCTTGATCGTGATTGCGGGCTTCCATGCCTCCTCCTCGTTCAAGATCGAGAGACACACGGTGCCGGAGGGATAGACGTTGGGATGGAACAGCGGAGGCACGAATTTGCCTATCGAACGTGGATAGTATGGTTAGCTTATTGCGCGGTAAGTGCCGTAGGGGAATTCAGATAGCATAGAAGAGTGGCGTTGGGGATGGTACGGGAGAGAGGGGAACCTACACTTCGGCGGCTTAGTGGGGTATTCTGCGATAGAACGCAGGTTAGCAGGTTTGTCGCATAGAGCACCAGTCGATAGGCTTCACTCACCATCGGGAAAGGTAACGTCAAGCTTAAAAAGTCCGCCTTCCCAGAGTGTCTGCGCCTTGCCGGGGACACCGCACTCCCAACGTTTGAGGTCAAGTGTTCCTTGAGGAGTCCGATGCGGCTTTGCGTAGAAGCCAAAAGGGTGGTCACGGCGCCACTGCTTTCTGTAGATAGTCGCATTTTGAGATTAGCTCGAGAAACATCACGCCATAAATTGCTTATGCGATGTCGCTAGTCACGTACCTCTCCTCCGTCAGACGATTCTGGCAGAGCGACATTATGGGATGCGGTTTCGGAGTACGTAGGTTGGCTGGGGATCGAAGAAGGCTGGGATGACGGCGAGTGAGTTGGGAGGAAGAGGGGAAGAAGAAAAGAAAGCGAGGCGGGAAGGACGAGGCCAGAGGTTTTTAAAGGATAGTGAGGTAGGCAAATTAAGGTCGGCCGTGAATGCGCAGACGAAGTAACACTGTCTTGGGCGTGCAGCTGCTCATTGCTGGGTTTGATGCCCCACAGCCAATCAGTCCCCGGCGGCGCTGCAGGTTATCGCTGTCACATGACCTCATAGATCCGCATCGAACTTCTTGATCGATGAAGTTTTATTGGCACGTCTTCCATATTCTCCCTCAGTTGTGCCTTGAGTGACAGAACCAATAGAATTTCCCGTTGCCCTTGCGTTGTACATAGCGGTTATTGGGTACACAATGTTGACTCGCAGTGAATAGCCCAGAAGACCCAATGGAGGAATCACATTGGGACCAAGAGGTGACTGTTGGTATTTATCTCCAAGCATTCCGGCAACTTCCTCATTCTCTTGGTATATTGGTAGCTGCGCTATCGTGGTGGCAAATAGCCTTAGCCAAAGCGAATGAAGCATCTCCGACAACGTACATTGGGATTGTGAATTTAGGCCACAACTACTGTGGAAGGAGCTCAAAGCAAGTCTAATTCACGCTGTATGTCACATGACTTCTATGCAGTCTAGATACCCATAGGATAAATCATAATATGGGTCTTTGAATACTAAGAGTAATGCAAATATTAACCTGATTAACAGGTGGGATTTGCTAAAAAAGGTAGTATTGTTCTGGCTTCCCCCAATGAACATGTTAAGTGCTATCAAATGTGAGATAATTGTCTCTTGCTAGTAATCATCAATTCACAACTCGTGAGGTATCATGTACAGAGTTCCTTCCCGCAGTTACCTATCGTATATCCCCTCCTCGAAAGTATGTACATCGTAAAAGCGGGCAGTGATCGCATTTCCACTGAATATCCGACCCTCAAGAGCGTTGACAGCCTAGGATTCTTAGTCGGATTCTTATAATGAGAACGGGACGTGGATGCAGCACTTACACGTAGAGCTGAGAGCTGATTGGTGAACTTGACAAAAACTGGCACCGGAGGCGCCGAATCTCGAGGTATGAAGACACGTTCAACACGACCGTACTGTACTACATTAGCCCATGTTCCATGTAGTGAACAAGCATCCACTTACCTTCTCTGAGCATTCTTCTCCAATCTCCTGCATGAGACCACCGCCGTCGCCGTCCCCAGCCAACTCAGCGTCCAAGTCCATTCCGTCAAGCATACCCTTCAGAATGATGACTTCACTCATGGGACCAAACTTCCCCTCCTCTTCATTCTTCCTTGTGCCACCAATGATCTTGCCCCGACCAGCGGGCGTCGCGAAGCCTCCACCTTCGGAGTCTGGTCGCTTCTTCTGCTTTTCTACCTTGACTTGCAAGGGCTTGACAATGCCTGAGCCCGTGGCACCCAGACCAGAGCCCTTAGACCAGCCATACTTGGCCATGAGTCGTTCAGCAAATCCTTTCTGCCCTGGCCGCAGCGAACGCTGGCCCTCATCTTCCGGCCCTTCTTCCACTGGCTGTTCCTTTGCGAAGACTTCTTCAAGTTCCGCCTCTGACGCTGGTATGTCCTCGGGCGGAGGAGGTAGCGTGTAGCGAACCGGTGCGCGGGATATAGTTGCAGAAGCTGGCTGCAAGGCTTCTAAAGGCTTTGGTGGCGGTGGAGCAGCAGGAGCAGCAGTGGGTTGGTTGGCCGTCGACATTTGAAGGCGCCGTAAGTAGGCATCTTCGCCTGTAGGGTCATCCGGAACTTGCGCGGGCGGTTCATTAGTCGGGGGTGGCGGCGGAGGAGCATCCGACATGGAGATATCTCCTTGAAGTTCGCTTGTTCGTTCTGGAGGTGGCGATTCGATGGGTGGCCTAGGCGGCATATCGTTGATGTTGGGAGGCGGTGCGAAGCTGCTCGGAGGAGCAAATTGACCTGGAGCAATTTTGAGCAAATGAGCACCTCCCGCTTGAGACTGGATAGCTCACGGTTCATGGGTCTTGCATATTCATCGTCACTTAGTGAGTCCCTGCTGGGCGATCTGGCCATGCGATGTGCGTAGAGACGGTCTTTCCACTCCCGCACCTCAGCTATTTGTTCGTCACTGTGCTTGTACTCTTCGTAATTGTTGGGTCGTGACGGGTCGTAGATGTCGTCCCAATTCTGCATAAACTCCTGCGCATCGCGGTTCTTCTTGCGCTTCTTGCGCCCACCTCGTTGCCTCTTCGGACCGGCATAGAATCCATTGACATCATCATCCTCAGTGGCTGCCCAATCTGCGAGTGTAGTCTTGACTGGAGCTGCTGCCGGGACTGCGGGTGCTGCAACAGTCTTTGGTAGAGTTGGTTTCGGTTTCGGTTTCTGAGCTGCTAGCTGGGGCCTCTTGGTAGGCTGAAATCTGAGAGAAGCTGGATACCACCGACAAGAACAACCGGGCGGACAAGTGAGCAATCAGATCGTTCAAACAATGCAGACAAAAGGGCTCCGTTAACAGAAGAGGGTATGAGTCTACCAGAACTGAGCTGCTGCTTTTTGGCAGCGGATTCATCGGACTGAGGGTCATTATTCTCGGTAGTACTACTCTGCTTGAAGACGACCGGGGCGCGAGCGATCGTTCCGGGAGAGTTATCGGCAGAGGGATCCAGCAAGTTGGCGTAGAGTGACAAGGTGCCCCCTGGCTTCGCGGGTGTTGATTCAGAAGTCATGTCTGATATGCAGCAAGAGAAATCCAGACCTAACAAGCATGAAGGGACAGTTCAAGCGACAGCTTCACACCTTGCAATTAATCGATCACCAAGCAATGTGAACGGGGCCGATAGAATGAGGAGAGGTTTGTCTTGTTTACATAGTTTGTGCGGTTTGCGCTTTGTGGCGTTGACTAACCCGAATCAGCTGTCCCAAACGGGAAATTACTGGGGAAGCGGAGCCCAAAGAGGAGATCCCGAGGTCGGATGGAGAGCAACGAGAAAGGGGTTCCCTATCCCTTCAGTAAAATATCCTGGGAAGCAGTTCTCGTGGTGTTGCAAATTACTTCTGGAATCCTGATTCTACATCTCACAAGAGCCATAAACAATCGAACTCCATCAATTCTATCGATTCAACTCCGATCAGCATCCCTGGAAAGCCAAGACTCTAAGCGTTACTATCGTGCAGCATACTAACGACCATGGCGACCTTGGCCCGGTCATTTTCCTCCGATAGTGCTGACCTTGCTGTCCTAGTCCCCAATAAACCCACTCCGCTGTCGATCTCCTATCAGCGGCTACACAACCATATCGCCGATTTCCAGGCTAAGCTAGCTCGACTGGGTGTCACTCATGGCGCTGCGGTTTCGCTGGCTCTAATTAACTCCTATGAGTTCATAGTGGCCTTTCTTGCCGCCTCCTGGCAGCGGGCCATCGCCGCTCCTTTGAATCCGGCCTACAAGCAGGATGAATTCGAATTCTACATCGACGATCTGAGCTCCACTTTGCTTTTGATTCCGCGAGGAGCATACATCAAGGATGGGCCGGCTGTTCGCGCGGGCAGGAAGTACCAGGCTGCTATTGCGGAGTGCTACTGGAACGGCTCCGAGATCGTTCTAGACGTCAAGGAGCATGGAAAACTGGCAGGCAATGGAGGCGCAGGCATCCAGGAAGCTCAGCCCGATGACATTGCCCTCGTTCTACATACCAGCGGGACGACTGGCAGGCCCAAAGCTGTATGCTCGATCTACTATCCCACATCCCATTGGATATCTCGTAAGGCTAACATTCCGATCTACTACTTACCATGCAGGTCCCACTCACTCACAAGAACCTGACAACCACAATGGGTACGTAGCGGTACAACTATACAGACACACACTTAGGAAGCAAAAGTAAATAATCTTAGAAAATCGGATCACTAATTCAGTACAGGAAACATCCAAGCAACATACAATCTCACCCCAGCAGACCGAACATACCTCGTGATGCCATTATTCCACGTCCACGGTCTCTTAGCAGCATTCCTAGCCCCTCTATACTCCGGAGGCTCAGTTATAGTCCCTCCCAGATTCTCTGCAACAGACTTCTGGACCGACTTCACCACCCACAAAGCAAACTGGTACACGGCAGTACCAACCATCCACCAAATCCTTCTCAAAACACCCCTCCCCAACCCAGTCCCTCCAATTCGCTTCATCCGCTCATGCTCCTCACCCCTTTCACCCAAGACCTTCCAAGACCTAGAAAGGGCCTTCAACGCCCCCGTCCTCGAAGCCTACGCTATGACCGAAGCCGCCCACCAAATGACCAGCAACCCTCTACCCCCGGGTAAGCGCCAACCCGGCAGCGTAGGCCTAGGCCAGGGCGTGGAGGTGAAAATCCTCGACAGCAACGGCAACGAAGTGCCCCAAGGCCAAGAGGCAGAGATCTGCGTCCGAGGCGACAACGTAACCAAAGGCTACCTAAACAACCCAACTGCAAATGCATCCTCCTTCACTGCGGACGGGTTCTTCCGGACAGGCGACCAGGGCAAGAAAGATGCCGATGGCTACGTTATCATCACGGGCCGTATCAAGGAACTTATCAATAAGGGCGGTGAGAAGATTAGTCCTATTGAATTGGATAACACGCTCTTGCATCATCCGAAGGTCGCGGAGGCTGTGTGCTTTGCTATTCCGGATGAGGGCCACTATGGGGAGGATATTGGGGCTGCGGTGGTTCTTAAAAGTCAGGGTGCTGCTACGGAGGAGGAATTGAGGGCGTGGGTGGAGTCGAAGTTGGCTAAGTTTAAGACGCCGAAGAAGGTGGGTTTCCCTCCATTATTGTTGCTTTGACGACGGGTATAAGTATGAATAGGTCACTGACATTCATAATGTAGGTGTGGCTGGTTCCGCAGATTCCCAAGACGGCGACGGGCAAGATTCAACGACGGAAAGTGGCAGAGGCGATGCTCAAGGTCAAGGCGAAGCTGTAAAATGTATTTATGGTTTTCTATTCATGCCATAGAATGTTGTCAACATTATGGGAGGCATGAGTCCCGATTGGATATACAACATGTCTGGTACCATGTTGCTACAGAAAACAGTCATGAAGGCCTCTGAGCAAACCCGCTTAATCCTACAATATGCGGTCTTTTGACATTCAGTTATTACCTAAGTAGTAGTACTAAGTTTAACATGATCAAACTGTGAATAACATACAGCTACCAGATTTTCACCGAACCATATTAGAGTCATCGAAAAGGCTTAGTGTTCGACGGCGATGCGTATCTAGAGGTCTCAAGACCGCCCAGGGCGGAGGGCTTGGCTTTGGGGGCGTGGACAGATTGCTGCAGAGCAGGTGAAGGCTTGATGGCCGGCTTGGGAATGTTTCCTGACGCAAGTCGTGGCGCGACTGGCCCGGGGATCTCCTCTTTGCCAAGTGCTTCCCTGACCGGTGTCTTGATGATTAACTTACGTGAGACTTTCGGCGGGATCGAGAACTTGAACCGGGGTCCAGGAACCTCTTGATTCGAGGTTAGTGGCGGAACTGAGAATTGTGTAGATAGATCACAGATGATACTTACCATCAGCCGTTGGCTGCTTCGCCGCCAGCGGCTCAGCTCCAGAGGATATGGTATCTCTACGCCTGCCTGGCAGTAGGTGATCCCCAATTATGTGTCGTTCTGGCATGCTGACTCGACGGTGCGGGCAGGGAGTTTCAGGCACGCATGTGTCGTTTGACTCGCTTGAGAAACTATTTGATTGTGTGCGAGAGTGCGTCTGAGGAACGAATGGAGGTGCGGTGACATTCAGTCGGCTCGAAGGGCTTGGACTCGCCATCGCTAGTCTGGCATTTTCCACGGATGTAGGCATGATCAGTCCACCGATGCTGGGTGTCGATTGTTCATCTGATTTGACTACCGTCTCATTTTCCTTAGGGGTAGAGCTGTCCATGGATACATTTTGTATACCCAGACCACTGATAGTCAATTGAGGTTGTTCGTCTGGCTCAGGTGCCGCTTCGGGAGTTCTGAGAACCGATTTATCAAGGAAAGGGTCTCCTTTTGTTTGGGCTGTTTTATCTGTGGAGTCATAAGCACCGTGCAACTTCGCTTCGAGATCTAGCTTGCATTGCTTCAGGCCTTCACGGTGCTCACCCGTAAGAGAAGTCGACTGCAAAAGCTCGCACAGCATATTGATCTGTCGCTGCAGATCTTCGCTAGCCTCGCATTCGTCATACTGGTTTGAAGGCATGAGATCATGCTCATTGGCGGAGGAGCCCCATTTGTCCGAAGAAGACAGGTCAAAGTCAACGTTTCTTCTAGTAAGAACCCTAGAATGGAGCTCCTGTCTAAAATCTAGGCCTCTTAGGTCTTCAAGCGAAGGGGTTAGCACCTCCGTAGTAGCAGGACTTTGACCATGGATGTTCTGCTCCGGTGGTGTGGAGCTAAAGTCAAGCAAAATGGCTTCTTTGACATCAATCGCTGCTTTTGGACTGGTATCGGTAGCTTCCGGTGCGGGAGCTGCAGCTATAGACAGGTCAGTGGTAACTTGCTTTTGTGCTTCGGCTTGACTATCCGGCATTTCAGAAATAGATCGTTCATTCTCTGTCGACTTCAAGCTCAGGGATGCAGACCCTTGATCCTGACTGGTGGTATTAAGTACGGCTGGGGATGGCAAGACTGGAAGCGACTTGTCCGTCTTGGTTGCACTCTCTCGCTTCAACGCTGTGGACTGAGTGGGAATTGCCGGCGGTCGATCTACTGGACGGGTAAAGGCCTTGGGGGGTACCGCCATTTGGGGCTTCGAATGCTGCTGCGTCTTCTGATCGGTAGACCTATCCTTAGTATCCGTTGGTTTCGAAATTTTTTGGCTGGCCCCAGATCTGCCACCATCGTGAGGGATCTGGGAGGCAGGAGTAGGGGTAGCCGGCGTAGTTTTAGCGCTAACGAGACTGCGAGCGGCAGCAAGGAAACTCTGTGGCTGACTGAGCATGCTACTATAGTCAACCCTGTATCCAAGTGTAAGAGTTAATTGTTCTCATTGGGGGGTGGCGATGGCAACATACTGTGGCAGGGGTCTTCTCTGTCTGGTCATAGAAGACGCAGGCCTTCGCGCAGCTAGAACGATAGTTAGACGCCATGTACCTCATTAATGCAGCAACTAATGGCTTACAAGACCGTCTGTTTTGAGCTCTCATGGCTTCTTCCTTTCTTGCAGCGTTTCCTTCACGAGCTGTCCGGTAAAAGTCATTATCATCAAGAGCCGCATCTCCATGGGACCGCTTCTGAGGCTGCGCAACATGGCCTCTAGGTGTAGGGTTAGACGGCCTGCATATTCACATATGTTTAGCCACATATCTGTGATAGGTATAAGAAACAGTTTGGTACTCACGGTAAGGAGCTCTGCCTTGATCCACGTCCTCGAGTGCCTATTACGCCGCCACCACGGCCTACCGGATGCAACGATCTGATAGCCGGAGCAGAGCCAGAGCGCCTTTGGTTACCTATGTACTTTTGCCCTCCACCCTCGCGAATGTTGGCGCTTAGCTGAAGTCGATGGCTTTGGCCGTCCAGAAGGCTGTCGAGGTGTTCTAGGTCTTCGGTATCACCTATCGTCTTGTGGACATCTTGAGTATAGATGTTCAGTAGGAAGAAACAGGCTAAATATTCGGGAGCACTCCTTTTCGATGACTTACTTGCCCAATCCTCAAGTCTCTCCTGGTTTATAGTGGCCATACGTTGAGCAGCTGATCCAGGAACGTTTGACATTCGTAT
Organism: Aspergillus brasiliensis CBS 101740; assembly: GCF_001889945.1. Taxonomy (NCBI): domain Eukaryota; kingdom Fungi; phylum Ascomycota; class Eurotiomycetes; order Eurotiales; family Aspergillaceae; genus Aspergillus; species Aspergillus brasiliensis. Next base: position 1,575,804 of record NW_027137448.1, on the reverse strand, counting down.
TGCCTCTATGTCTTCCAGTCTAGCTCTCTTATATCGTCTGTCGTCTGCAGTCGAGATATACTCCCGCCGTGCGGTCCCGAGGTCTTCCTATAGTGTTGGAAAGTTGGAATTAGCCTTGAGATTTACTTCAAAATATGTGGTGTGGGAAAAGAGTTTTCTTTTTCTTTTTCTTGTAGAACGTACCATTTGAAGCCTCTTGAGACGATCTGAAGCATTGGAGTCCATCTTCTTGGCGAATGAAGATGCAATTGTAGAAGCGAAGGGAGTGTCAGGCGTCTGCTCGAAAATGAGTTGGATCGCAAAACTCCAGCGGTTCACTCAGGGAGAGGGACGCGTTTATAAACGCGCTTGACTTACTAGAAAGTGAAGGAGCAGTAAAAAAACAAAATTCGACCTGGAATCACTAGCGGCCCCAAGTGAATGACATTTTCAAGGTGGCAGAGGTAGTCAGAAAGGCGAGGGTGAAGACAAGGTACGAAAATAATTTCTGAGAGACGGATTATTAGAAATAGTGTCACCACTATATCAGTCAACCAGCACGAATTCTCTGGACTCTTGCGGGGAAAGCACAATGCGGGATAAAGCAAAGACAATAGGTATTTGGAAAATAGTCCTGGATGGGATGAATGAGGGGTCTGGCTATCTAGAAGGCAGATGGAAAGGATATAAAGACGAAGCAAGTATGAGGACAATTGGTGCTGTGGGCAGATATTTCAGGAGTCAGAGTGATGAAAAGAAGGAAAGATACGAGAATCACGTAAAGGCTGGTGAAACAGTTGAGTGTTGGGGTGAAGAGCTGTTGTACTAGGATGACTGCAAACGCAGCTTTACAGCCACCCAAAGCTAAGCACGGGTTGATTGGACATGTTTGAGAGTTCTGAGCAAGTTTCAAATCGGAGCAATCGACGAGGTACTAGTCTTCGTATGCCAAGTGAAATCAGTAGCCACCATACTACAACTCTTATTCGACCCCGTCATCGGTTTCTGAAGCTTCACGGGTGGCATAGCACAGCTATCACAGTTATACCGAGATAGAAACATATCTCAAAACAAGGAATAATACGGAAAAGAGGCAGAACTGGTTCGAAGAAATGTGATGGCGGCACGACAGTATGTACATTTAAATCGGGGCAGCCAGAAAGAAATGAAGTCTATCATATGGGGAAGTGAGCATAAATATGCTCGGAGACCGAATGGGAAGTTTACACGCTAAGCACTGCAGGTGCTTGCACCGCCTTCGTCTATGGCAGCAGGTAGCACTTGTTAGCGAAGCCATTCCGAAGGCCATGAGGTGAATAGGGATCTTAGACCTACTACTTATCATCTTCATCACTGCTTGCAACAGACTGACTCCCATTACAGTTATGCCAAACACAATGCACACATATGATGGGATTTTGGCTTTGTGCGACGCATTGCTCAGCTTGATATAGCAAAGAGGCGGAAAGATATAGGCCAGTGCAGCAGCACTGGTCGCGCCAATCAGTTCAAACACTGCACCCAGGTCGCACGTTATCAAGGCCATAGCCATAGCGGACACGACCAGTGCCGATGTGAATATCAGGTGTCGGTTCATATTGAAAGGCTCCTCAGGAAAGTAGTAAGTTGTCATAACAGACCGACATACAAATGCTTCGAGCGGCAAGGTGGTGAGCATGTTTAGGCCAAAGCATCTTCTTCGGGTCAGCTTGTTGAATCTCCGCGGGACATGGGCCGTAATCTTACAGTCGTGCGATATTGACCAGGATATTGTCGGACGGGAAATTGTTCAGGACGTTTCCTTGGGTCTGTGATCCAAAGAAGAGGAACCCAGAAATACCCATTGCTAGACACATCACAAGTGAGACACCCGTTGAGTAATGGGTTACCCTTGCAAATCGGTCCATCGTTGGCTTCTTCAGTGAACCATAGATCAGGAGACTATTGTGATCTTTGTACCTGTTAGCTTCGGGCCATGTAAAGGGACAATGCTACATACGGCATACGAATGCTGCAAACAGTCAGTACGGTTCTTTGATCGCTTGGTCTATGAATGGCCAGTACATACCGAATGAGATCACCCCAACAGCCTGGAAGAAACCACTATTGACCAGGAGCAGGCTCTTCACTTCCCCGCGCGATTCTGGGGGTACGCGAAAACCCTGGGTAATCACAGCTACCACAATGACTATCATACTGATCAACGCGAAGGTCGACGCTTTTCCCAGCTACATTGAATTGTCAGCATTGCATAATTCAGCTTTGTGGATTACTGATACTGTACCTTAGCAATGTCTCGATACAGAGACAGCTGATACGAAATGCCGAGAACAAGAAGAACAATAATGGCACGTCTGTCGGTCAAAAGCCAGAGGAACGACATATCACGAAGGGAAGGAAATAAAGCACTCAGGACATGCGGTATGGTATCTCCAACAATAATACAGAACGCAATCATGCCACCAAACGCAAACGCCCACTGGGCAACCGATATGGCGATGAGTCCACTCTTGCCAAAACAATGCTGCATCGTCGCCTGGAAAGAATCTGCCCCGCTCAACTTCGAATTAACCACTATCAGGCGAATTGTCCAGTCCACAGCAATGGTAAGGACAATCAGGAGCGCTATTCCCATGAACATGCCGGCCTGCCGGAGGGCATAAGGCTGTCCTATTATACCTGCTCCTATGATGCTATTGGCCATGTTCATAAACGCCATGCGCATCCCACTCCTCGGCCTCGCACTTTCTAAGTGTTCTTCAGGAAAGAATTCATCGGAAGTAGCCAGAGTTACGCTCGGAGCCTCAATGTCTGTCAGTAGAGGGACCATTTGCCTTGCTGACCGGTTGCGGTCCGCGCGGCCATAGTCCTCTTCCTCCAGCCATGAGTCTTCGGAGTCGCGACGACCATTGAGGCGGTCTTCGTCCTCGGTATCATCGTCAAGGTCAAATCGAACTCGGTTTAGCGTTCGAGGGGTGCGGCGCTGTCCTTCTGGCACCGGTTGTGATATGGAAGACTGGTGCGGCTGTCCGCGGGGAGTCGAGCTAGTCGGGACCGTATGGTTCACAAGCTCGTGGTCTTGTGTCGGTGACTCGGATAGAAGTGACTGCGATTCCGGCCCATCGGGGCCTTTCTGGTCAGCCAAGAAAACGCGCTGTCCTTCATCACTGGGCATCGCTGAATTGTTAAGCTTCTGGAAATAGGAATCCCTGATGCGGAGGATGCTTAGGGGCCAGGTAATCAATCCCCAGGCACGTGATATCCTTATCGATAAGCCGGCTAAAAATAAACATCAATAGATCACTCAATAACTTCCAATAAGTTACTGCTTCGGGCAGCGATTGTACCAGCCTGAAGGAAATTCAATTCTAGCAATCATATTACTTATGTCTGCTTGTGGTCTAGCTTCTCAATTCGCTGGTGTTGCATTGTAGATGCTTGACTCCTTTTTCATTTTGGGAGTAAATTTGCGATAAGCTTCACGCGCTTCCGATCCCGCGCGCTTGTGACACAAGGTCAGTGGAGACTTGTTTAGATTCTTTATGTTCGAGAGTAGTTCCTTGCTACAAAGAGATTTCGGTCTTGGTTGATCTCTTCATTCTGTAGTAGAGTTGATACGCTTCAGCCATGAGACCATACACTCCACATAGTGAAGGCGACCAGAGCTAGAAATGCAGGGAATTGAGATCGGCGACGTCTATCCCGCGTGTCTCCACTGTCATAGATCCCGCCTCTCCTTTCCCTTTTCGTCTACTAGAGGCACTTCCACAGTCACCCTGTCACAGACGAGTATGAGCATGCTGGCTACCTATTCTATATAGGCCATGAGATGGCTTTGACACTTGATCTTGGAGGCGATTTGTTTAGTTCCCTGGATTCGACTATCGATCTCAATATGCATGCTTCTGCTCAGATACTTATCCCCGAAGACACCGGCCTCACGGATGCAGCCAGTATCAAGAGGCTGCTCAGATCGCAAGGTCTATGGGTATCCCAAACTCCCGAGCTCAGACTCTGTATTTCAATCACTGTCAGTGCATCGATGGCTCTATCGGCCTCGTCTTTCGCTTCGTGGGTCGGGGAGATGCTGTGTAGTTCCAAGGTATTCACTGGGGTCAGCCTTAAAAGTGAAGAAAGGAACTAACAATTGGCTTCTTTACCAAGCTCTGGTCAGACCTTGGCCTTGTCGCATCATTCAAGAGCTGTAATCACTCCCACTCCGGCAATTTCACCTCCTTCAAGATCGTTGTTGGGATCCGAAGGAACTTACAACAGTCGTCGAAGACGAGAACGACAAGAATAGCAGCTTTATTTGATAACCTTGACAATATTCGTCTTCCAGAGCACATTGAGGCTGTTTATTTATCTACAGTCAATGCATCAATGTCTTTCGCTTACAATAATGAACGCACACGGTTATATATAAACACAAGCTCTTTGATGAAACCGGATTTGGTTGAAGACTACTACCTGAACTATATACTAAGGCACACACAGAAGCCCTTCTTCTTTGACCACCAAGAGGAGTATACAGATACTTCCGAAGACATTCAAGTCACATCCTTCATCGACGAGCTAGACGAATTGCATGAAACTGAACAGGGCTCCTCGCTTCCAACTCCCCAAGAAGATCTCTTCGAAAGAACTCCCCTGAATGGACAGCATGAACAGCTATATGGTCTCTTCACAATTGGCCTCGAATCACTTCTACTCGGACACACTGCATCAAATGCACATAGAAGTACCCAAAACAAGATGCTACAACCTCTTTCAGAGATTGTACCCTCAGTCTTCAGCCCAAACTACCACAGGGTAAGACTCATCATCACCACTGGAACAATTAAGAGTAACTCATTTCTCCACCAGGAAATGACCCAACGATCACATTTAATCCCATCAATCGGAAAATCACTTTCTTCCATACTCAAACTCCCCAACCATCAATCCCTACAATCCAAATTAACGAAGCTAAATAACCAAAATGTGCACCAGTACTTCACAACAGACACAGAAACAGACACAAACAGTATCAGAAACATTATCAGTACATCACTCTTTCGCATCGCCCAGAAACACCTCTACAAGCCACAGACATCCCGGAAACTGCGTTTTCAAACCCCATTACCTGAGCAGCAATGCAAGAACCAGCCGACACAACTTGGAGAGGTAGAATTCTCCCTCTATGAAGAAGAAGAGCTTCTTGGGTTCAGTGAGCTCGATGAGAATAGTAGCTGTGCAATGCTATCTACCAACACTGCACCTTCTGAATCGTCATGCGGGTCACTGCCGTTCTCTCACGATGATTATGAAGATGGTGATGATAACGATGACGTTATATCCAACTTATTCGATGAAAATGATATGGACCAAACCATGTTTTCAGATGATATGGCAGAACTTGAAGGATTTGGAGGTGTTGGCGGCGATGGTGACGACGACGATGATGGTATGCTCTGCGGTAGTATTTGAGCGTTATCATTACTCGGTGTTGTCGAGGTTTCTATGAGATCATGATAGCATGTTAGTATATACTAAGTAGTATTACTAGATATCTATGACGATGATGCTGACATCAACAATAGAGGTATTAAGAATGGAAACATAGGTATTGCATCTATTAAGAATGTGAATATTAGTGTTGTGGCAATGTTTATATAGTCTTGTTATTATTATTATACCAAGACATGATGATTATCTACATACAAAGAAGAGTTAGTACTAGTAGTAGTAGTACTTGTTCAAGGAGAATCGAGTATCTCATCTAAGTACTAAGATATGATTAGTAGTACTACTTGGACCTGAAATGAGATTCTTGCTCCAACGAAAGATTCATATCTCTTTGTTTTTCTTTTGTTGAATTGATAGGACGATCGTCTAAGATACATCTTAGCCATTACAAATGTGGCTTCTTGTCTTCTCGTGTCTTTCTCTTGACACGCACGCCCTGTTGAAGACTGTAATTCACCAACTTACTCCCACAGTACATAGTACACTAAGGGACGGAGCAATAGCAAGCACCACGAACCAGTCTATCTCAAGACATTTTGGGGTATAAGATAATCAAGTATAGGAAATGTTGATCACTCTCAACACAGCATTAAGCTTCTCTAACACGATCCAGCCGTCGACATTTATGCGTTTAGGTTCAGAAAAGAGATATTTAGGGAGTATTCCTCATTGGAATGAGGTAGTGTAGAGTCCTGATACGAACATTCCTACTGTCCCCGTCTTGGGGACAGATGGCTAAGAAATTCGCCGCTAGGAATAAGGATTGTCAGGACTGGGGTCAGAGTGACCAGTGGAGACTTGGAGGTTGAAGATTTGATAAATCCATGAGGTGAGTCATAGAACCGCATGGGCCTTAAAGAGACGGAGGGACGTGGCAGTTAGGGGGAGACTTGTCTCTATCTTTTTCTTCCGATGGCAGCTTGAAGAGCCCGGATGACTTCCACGTCTTGACACTGGAAGCCTGAGCAAGCCGATAAAGTTGGGATGCGTCAAATCCATCGATGTAATTTTCATCCAGTAATCTCGGTTTGGGAAAGGCATATCGAAGGTATTCTTTGATGACGTCGCATGAATCCCAGCCTTGAAGTTTTCGGAAGCAGGCAACCACGCATCCAGTACGATGCTATAAAGAAGATTAGTTGTATTCCAGATAAGAGCAGAGACGTGTGCTTACCTTTCCCTTGTTGCAATGAACGAGAACAGGATGATTGTTTTTATCGAGCAGTAGCTCAAGGATTCGACACATGACAGAGTCAGGTATCTTAACAGTAGGGTCTTTGTTTGCCTGAACTAGAATGCGATGATGGGCAATGCCATTATCCTTGACGAACATGACATGGCTTGGGGGGTATGGTTCATCAACCAAGGTGCTAAGATCTTGTTAGTGAACTGTCACGGCTGTGCAAGCTCGCGGAACACGTACATTATGGTCTTCAGTCCCAGCTTCTTGAGTGCTGCAAGATTCCAAGGATAGGGAAAGGAAGAGCGATATATCCCTTTCACGACCTCTCCAAAATTAACTGGTAGCTCTGACTGTACAGACTCAGACTCCAAAGAGGAGGCTTTATGACGAGCTAAATCTAGAATGTTTATTAGCTCCTGTGCGATATAAGATAGATGGAGGATGAGGGAAGTTTCTCTGTTGTAGCGAGATATTCACTTACCATTAGTACTCTGAAGAGAGCTGTTCGAACTCTTCTCAGTCAACGGACAGGCCATACTGGTATCCTGGACTTCTGGACACCCAGCGGCTGTATGACTCAACACCTCCGTTGAGAAGCAGCAAGACTCAAAGGTCTTGCAACTTCGATTTTGAGGACAGGGGGGGAAGGAGGGGTCCTATGAAGAAACCTGGAGCTAGAAGAACCAGCCTCAAGCTCAACAGCCGGAAACTGCCTTGGGAAGAAAGGGATTGTGTGCGAGAAGAAAGCTTGTGAGACACGAGTAAGGCTGACTCGCAAGCCTCAGACGGAAAAGATCCGACAAAGAGGCATAGTGACGATGATAGAATATCCGTCCGTTTCCGATGCCGGAAAAAAAAATTGACGGGATTCTTCAATAGCGAATGCACAGCCTAGGGCGAAATAAAAGATGAGGTGTGAGTAGTATGGTGCTGGGACAGGTATGGGCGGTGAGCTGATGTAAAGGAAGGTCAATAGAAGGAGAGCGAGCTTCTGCCGTCAGACCTCACACGAGCACAATGCTTAAGCAGGAACAGACACGTGCTGCGCACCACTAGGTGCAGCTCAAGTGAAGCAAGAAGGAACACCTGCGAGCGTCTAGTGGCAAAGCCAAGCCAGATAGCTACTCACGTTGGTTACTTCCTGGAAGCACCTACTAGAAAGGCTGACGACAGTTTTGCTTTTCGTTCTTCATGACAGAATAAACAGAGGGGGGAGTGGGAGAATGCAGTATAGAATTTGCGTTCAACAGCAGTTGACAAGGAGCAGAGTCTAGCCGGTGTGAGGAACCATGGTTGGGGCCGACTGACTCAGCGTCTAGAAACGGATCGGTGGTCGGGCGCGACTTCGAAAAAAGGCAACAACATAACATCATTAAAGGGGATATTTTTCCAACATTATCTATCTATAACAATCAAAGACAGTGAATTTTTCTCCAGCTGGTAGCCGGCGCTCGTGGAGGGGCTATGCGAGGTTAGTGAAAGCCTTGAAACAGAGCACGAAATTGTATCTTTCTAGACGCAGCGTCATTATGCATCTTCTCCAAGTCCAAACATTTTGATCGAGTTATTCCAGGCACTAAAATGAGACAATTCAGCGACAAATCCAGGTTATATGAGATAGTATGAGGGAATACTTACGCCTCGCAGACCTCTTCCACAGTTACCCCCTTGATCTGGGCGATGACGTAGGCGACATGGGCAATCGCGGCAGGCTCATTGCGACCCTTGACCATGAGACCCTTCTGCCACTTTTCCTTCTTGACAGCCTTTGGCAATTCTGGCGCACCCTTGAGATATTTCGACGAGGCATGGGAAGGGCGAATTTCGCACTAAACATCAGAGTCAGCAGAGGATAATGATTAAGTGACTGGAAGGTGAGACGTACCCAAGGGCCGTCTGTTTCGATCTGGAGTCTCTCCAACGGGATGGCCTTCACCACTTCGAGATTCTCTTCAGTTTTCAGACTGCAGCCGTTCACGCCGATGTCAAGCCCAAGGGCCACCATCCGCTCCATTTCTTCCAAGGTTCCTGTAAAGCTGTGCACAAGTCCTCTCTTCGGAAGCTTCGCAAGTCGCGGGCCCAATAGTCTCTCGAAATCCTCACTGGCAGCGCGAGAATGAAGGAAAAGAGGGAGCTGAATCTCCACAGCAAGATCCAACTGGGCTTCAAAGTACTTCAGCTGAGGTTCTTTCGCACTCAGGAACAAGCGATCATAATCCAGGCCAATTTCACCGAACGCGACAGCCTGTCCATTCTCTTTCGACTGCAATGCGAGCGTTCTAAGCTCGTCTAGCATTTTAGAAGGACCACCGGGGTACTTATCGAACATCTTTGCCTGACAAGGATGGACACCAACAGTTGCATAGCAGAATCCAGCTGCAAAGTAAAAAGTCAGACTAAAATCCCTCCTGTGTGAGAGGCGTGGTTGCAAGATGGCAAACGTACGGTAGTCATGTGCAAGTTGGAGCGCGCGCCGAGACTCCTCCAGGTCAGAGCCAGTCACCATGAATTTCTGGCACCCAATGTCCTTTGCACGTTGTACAATGTCGTCCAGGTCACTGTCGTGGACCTGCTTGCCATGGTAGCTACCCGAAAAGACGGGATCGCTCAGATTGATTCCAATCTATAGTTCTCTCCATTAGCTACTAGGACAACAAACAGCAAGGGTTTCATAGGGCAGTAATTATCCACCTACATCAACATATCTGATAGGTTTACTAGTGGTAGCAGGAGCAGTAGCAGGAGTAGTAACAGGCTCAGAATCACCCATCTTGACCGAACTCTCAGCCAGGTATCCCTGACTATAACGAAGCGTAGTAGAAAAGTTCCTTCTGCCTAATGCAGAACAATAAGAAGAATATGAACCAGTACCAGAACCCAAAGACTCTAGATCTTCAATAAGAAAAGCAAATAAGTCAGTCAGTGACCATCCGCATCAACCCTTCTTTCTCCTAACTATCATCCTCCACGAATCCAAGAATTTGGAAGGGGAAAAAAAAAGAAAAAGAAAAAACAGCCTGGGTGAGAAATACTAATGAAGGGGAGGAACACCCCAGGACCTATATAACCTGGGATCTCCGCAACATACCTATAATTGATCTAAAACGGCGACGATGACAACTCCGCCAGAGAGTAGTATTACTATTGATAGTAGAAGCAGTAGTCCCAAACTGTCTCACGAGATGCCCTACACCAGTAGTAACCCGTTGCATCAGTATGCGCTAGCTGGAAAGGAGAAGGAAAAAAAAGGTCTCCCCTTTAGTGCACACGCACACCGTCTCACACCGGCAAGAGAGGGGAAGGGGCAAAAGAAACTCAGATTGGGACAGGGATAGAATAGGATAAAGTGGTAAATAGATAGATAGGTAAATGTATCAATGCCTGACTGACTCACAGGAATGTGGTAGCAGTGCCTGAAATTCTGGGGGAGGATTAGTTCGGGCTTGGGAACAGCCACAAGTTCATCGATCGAATTTGTGAAAGTGGTGTGGCTGTGACTGTGAATGGGATTGATTATGTCATGATATTATTAGTTGATTTGTGTATGCACTAGTTACTATGCCCGCCGTCGGAGAAGGGTTTGGTTTCCCCGGTGGATGGGTAGATAGGCAGGCAGATAGGAGATAAGGGACTAGTTACTCCGTAGGTACTCCGTAGTTACCCAAGCTTTAGTTTGATTAGCTTGGGATGCTGGACCCCGTCGTATGTGCCAGCTTGTTGGTGCATCTATGAAATGTGAAGATTATGTTTGTGACTCGTGGCTTACATGTCGGTAGCAAGTTGCATGCTTTTGGCCTGTGAAGTTTATTTGAGCCATGTGGTTGATGAATTTTACGACTTTGTAGTCCTCTGGCATACAACTGTCTGGTTTAGGCATGACTCTGCCGTCCACTCAGGTTTGGGTTTTTCGAGGATGCGATCTCAAGATAAAGATAGTAGAGAGCATGTGGATGAATTGGCATTATGAAAGCCGCTATCTGCTATATTGCACTATGCCATAAACCAAGAAGATGGCATATTAAGGTATCTCGTAGTCCGAGCATACACGTAGAGTCATTATTCTCCGATATTCAAAAATAGATCGTCACATGGTCGCTTCACTTCGGGACAAGTTTCCATGCATCCACAAGGAGAGCTAACCGTCAATAGTCTACTGGTTGCATGATTCATGCTTCATTGATAGCACTCGTCGCATCAACCCCTGGGCCATGAGGGGCATGCTAGAGATAAAATGCATAGCGACCAGAATACCACCCTTATCAGTGTCCAACCATGAGTTCATAGACAGGAAGTGCGACTTGAAGAGTATGAGGTTCGGATATATGGAAGTAGCCGGGCGACGCTTGCGTGGATCCAGATGTTGGAGAGCCTTCTCTTTCTTTCAGCTATCGAGAAGAAAAACAGCAAATAGCTGCCACTTGCCCTACTATGAAGTCCAAGCTATGCTATGCATGCAAGGGATGTATATACCGCTAAACGAAAAGGGCAGGTAAGCAACTAAAAATGTGTATGCCTGGACAGGGGGGTACGTGGGATCCGCAAAATGAAACCCGCATTAGGGACCCTGATAAAGACGATGGAAGCGGTTCACATGCTTGGAGGGGTTATCAAATGCAAATGCATATGAAGGCAGACTAATGCGGGGCGGGACTCACAATTCCTTGATATTCCTGCCACAGATAGATCCAAGCTCCCAGACGCGACAGTCAAGTCGACAGTCAAGTCATAGTGGAGAGGTCATATCACGTTGATTATCCTGGCTGCACGTTCTAGTTAACTCCGATGACTACATGGCTTACCCTGGTCGATGCAATCAGCAAACGGGAAGGGCTTGATAAGCACTTATTAACGTGTATCTAGTCAGGTTCGAAATGTGCTTCTCCGGAAGCCAAAAACGGAAAGGCGATACAAGGATTTCATCAGTCATTGCATGAAGTACGACATCCAGATGGAGAAGAGGACGGGATGGAAGATGGAGGGAAAGACCGGAATCCTGCGGAGGGTACGGGAGTCACCAAACAACTTCCCAGAACTTTCTAATTTTGCCGATGCAAGCACCAACAAGTCGTCGTGTCTGACGCTGCGTTTGTTGAGACCGAGCAGGATCAGGGGCTGAAGTAAAATGGATGACTTGAGACCCCGTAGAGGATGTAGACTACGGCGTATATCAGAGTACCTTGATTGTGGAAGGGCGTAGGGTATGGGGACTACAGCGTAAATCAGAGTACCTTAATTTTAGTCGGGGGAAGGATCCACGGGGAAGCTGCCGGGCAAGCCAGATCGACCTCACGTGCCCCATCCCGTCCGTCTCCACTTCACCGCTCCTCAACAGTTGAGACTTGAGAGTTAGTAGTATGCAGCCCCCCGAGCCAGTCATCGCCAGCAGTGTAGCATCATGCTACAACTCTGTGAACTAAGCAATCCATCGTCCCATCGAATCTGCCAATAATCGCTTTTACTTTGAATCACCCCATCGATGATCGGCCTACCTGGCAGGTTGGATGAGCGACTGTTGTTGGGTCTGTACACGCATCCCTCTCGGTAAGAGGCATAATAAAGTACGGTATTGGCTGGTTTGACCCCGTTGGCGCTAGTAGGCTTCTCGAATGCCGTTGGTTGTTTCCTCGTTGCGTCACGGCTGCCGAGTTCCAGCAGGTGCGACGGACGGAGATAGAAGGTGTCGTCGCAGTCGAGTAGGATGGCCTACTGCTTTAGGAAGTCACGTACAGAGAAACTGCTGCCTACTTTTAGATTGTTGATCCTGTCATGCTACTGACTTGGTCAGGGTTAAATTTTAATTATCTGGTTGATAGGGAAGATGAAGACCATCCCCAGGTTTAAAAGTGGGCAACTGAGTCCGGATGGTGGATGAAACTCAAAAGTGGTTGATGTAATACGAGACCATCGCAGAGTTTCACCAGTTCCGATTGTCAGTGATGAGCGGGAGACTGGCTGGTCTAGCAGGCATGGAAGAAGCAATGCCCACGATAGACATGTAGATTCCTTCAAGAAAAGAAGGGATCAGCTCTTGCCCCTCTCGCGCATCGCGCTAGACAATTAATGCTCGATGATATATTCACGGCGCACCTCTTTCATGGATGTCGTACCGCTGCTGCAGAGGGAGGGGAAGGAGATGCGACTTCTGCGATGAGGGGAAGCTAATCTATCTGTATCCCAGACAGTGCCAGGCCAATGCGTGTTTCCAATGCCCCTCGATCAGCAACTGACCAGTGTCTCCGGTGTACCGAGTAGTCATAGAAATGTCCGTGGTGTTGAGTTCATTGGTTGCTCCGACCACCTTTCTGCATAATAGCGCCGGTAATCATGCAGGCTGGTTCCCATCCGTATCGCACCAGATGGTAAAAGTAACCTCGCCGTATGGACTGCAGACACAGCCTGAATAACAGGGCGCGATATCATGATGGGGGAGAGCTGAGGGACGGGTCATTCGTACCTTGTTACCGTGGTTGACACATCCACCCCTCACGAGCTAAGTTGACTATCATTTCCATCTAAATTTATTTCTTCCCTGAACGAGATGATTTTCTTCGAATCAGATCCGTAATGAAACCGGATAATAGGGGGGGATATGGCCAACTCATGGAAAACAAATAATCAGACGATCATTCTCCAGACAAAAGCCGATCAGAGTAAGAGTCCGAAGGGCAGAATTACCAGTTTTGGAAGCCTGGAGGATCATATCGATCGATCTATTCGGTCGGGACCAAGTGGTTCCATTCTACTATTAACAGCCGGCAGACTTGGCCAGACCGCCGGCCCCAGTGGTGTCCACCCCAGCAGGGAGGGTGTGGATAAGGCAAGGTCGCTTGCTCATCACCCCCCCCAAACTGGTTCCTGCAAAGCAACGCCTGTCTGTCCGGCTGTCCTTCAAGTACGGCCTGCTTCCCCCCCTCTTGCTTCTTCTTCTCTTTCTTCTTCCTCTTCTCACATTCCATTACTTTTTCTCTGGTGCCTAAATTCCCATCGACCTCCCTCTCCCGCTGTACATAGCCGGCCATTTCCATCTACAGTACTTGCTTGAATTGTTGACTCCGCCCTATCAAATACTTAGCTCTACATTCTTGAGCTCAACTATTTGCCCCAGACATCTATACTCGCTCCCCTCAACCAAACCAGCACATATCAACGGATTCGATTCTTTCTCATCCTACCTCACACATCACATTTCCAATGGCAGCTCCTCGTTCCAGCTCTTTGCGCGCTCTCCGCGTGCTCTCACAGCAGCACTCCACCACCCCATCTATTCGTCGGGGTTTGCACATCACCGGCGCCCAGTCTGCACAACCCGCCAATGTCTCAGACAGGGCTTCTCTCTATGCCAGCCGCACTCTGACTGATCTAAAGAATGAATGTCTGAAGCGGTCATTGAGGTCTAGTGGCTCCCAGGCTGAGGTATGCGATCTATGACATCTACACTCTCATTCAACCCACATTGATGGCTAACCATTCCCTGCGTTGTTTAGCTTGTCGAACGCCTCTCCAACCATGACTTCCTTCAGTCCCGTGCTTTCAGCATCGCTATGAAGAGGATCAACGGTAGCTCTAGCGCTGAGTATGTAGATCTGATCATCATAACAGCCCGTTACCTCGGGTAAAGCCAGTTCGGAACTAACGTTCTTGCTCTATACAGGAAGAACCATGGCCGCCAATTCAACACTTCCCGTTCTAGCAAGGCTGTCGGTGACTCATCCACCGTTGACTTCGCTTACATGCCTTCCATGGCAGAGATCGATGCACCTGCTGCTCGTGCTGATCCGCAAATCCCGATCCTTTCCGACATCTATACCCACTATGACCCGACGCAGTCGCAAGAGGCCCCCATGCGGCCCCAGGTTTATACCGTGTCCGGGGGCGCTGGTGACGTCTCCGCAAGTCCCATGACCGAGGTTGTCGACAACCACTCGGTGGACATCGATCCCTTCTCCCTAACTGAGACGGTTGGGAAGTCCAGATTCGGCGAAGAGCTGAAGAGGCAACAAAACGGTACTTCCGAACCTGGAGTCGTCCGGGAACTCTGGAGTGGCTTCTTGGAAGATCTCTTAGGTTCCAAGCAGCAACAAGCTCAGAAACACTGATGCTGTCTTCATGTTTTAATTTATGTCTCCTGTCTCGTTTCTAGCGATGTGTGATGGTTACTCTTCGAAGGGCCTTTATTGCCGTGCTTCTGTCAAAGTCTCTCGGGATTGAAACATATTCTGATCCTCTATAGAAGGATCCTATGAAATCCATTCTGGTTCTTCCATGCAGAGCGTGCTACAGTATGTCCGTAATACCAAGTCGTCATGTAACCCACCTAGTATACTACACCCGTAATAACACACGACACATGCCCCGGAATGATGGCAGAAATGGACTAATTATCGGGTAAAGCACGATCAAACATGTCATCCGGTTAAGCAGCTTAACCTAGGTACGATTCGGACCATGCATGGTAGACTAGGGTGCATCTGGTGCACGCCGGCGAAATAGGGCTTATCAGATCGGAGCAGGGCAAAATTATCATCACTCCGATCTAACCTAGGCAAAAAACCGTTCCCGGGGATTCGGAAATGGGTAAAGTCAATCAGTACACCGTCGTGGGCTGATGGATTGACCCCCGATATGTTCCGACCTCAAACCGTTGGGGATGGTTCATGTGAATCTACTTCAAGACCGTTTTGTTTGGTCATTGAGATATTACATCATGAAAGGATGTAACAAATACCGCATATTAAAGTAGTGAGGTCCTCAGTAAACCTGTTGATCTTCTCTCTTCGTATGCATGTGTAGGTGGTGGTTGTTCCTGACTTTCGGGTGTGGCGGGTGTGTCAGGGGAAAAGATGTCCGACTCCGGGGACGGTTTTTAGATTCGGGCAAAGCCGCTGGCTGCTGTTCGAGACTCATACCTTGTAGTGTGCATAATGCAAGGGTCATTAATATTCATTATGTTCATTTCTTCAGGAATAGCACTTTCAGCACAAATGTTGATTGTTAAGCCTCTTATGGATGCTTCATTTCGCTGCTGTAATTGACAGAGCTTAGACTGGCCTAGCCCGGCCACGGTGGCTGCCTCGGCTATGCTGAGTTGTTTCATGTTTAGTCGAGCTGGGACTTTGAGAACCTCTTTGCTTTTCTCCAAACACCACCCCGCCTGTTTCTCTTTGCTTCGTCTTGCTATCCTATGTACTCACTAATTACTGAGGACGTTGACTGATAAGGAATAACACGAAAGATGCTATCGCTATGTAATGTTTGGATCGCGGGTTGATCGTCTACCAGCTTTCGCGGTGAAGAAATCCATGGGTGGTGTGGCTGTCAACATGAACAAAATGAGAGCACGGAACCCCGGCATTGCTGAACTCCGGCATTATGCGGTAGCATTCTTCATATAATCGTTCGATGAGGGTCTTGTCTCAGATCTATCAGCCCACGAACCACTTTCGTGTTAATTTCTTTCGAAAAGTTCCCCTGGTGGAAGCGATGGATGCCTGGAAATACCAAGGTTTATCGGTCCTCGTCATCTCACAACTTGGGAGTTTGAGATCGTGGGAAGACTTGCTACCGATGTACCAATGGGTGTTTTCAGATGACTCGTTATATTTGGTTGTTCGTTCCCAGCCAACTGACCACTGGGTCAATTTCGGCGGTCGTTGGCTTATTGCAGCTGCAATACGACGCCCTACGGATCCACTAAAATGCCAAGCTACAGTTAGAAGGGGGCTGATGATGAGAGTCTGTCGACTACGAACCCCCCTCAAGTGGCGCAGGAGTCGTCATCGCGATGGATGGTGCATGTTCTGGACACCGCAGATAACTACCTAATCACCGCTTAGGTAAGATGCGAAATGGACGGGCCTCTTCGTTGTCACTTTGGATATTAAGGAGGGCCCTTTTCAAGATTAGCCGACGAAATAACTATCTTCAAGCTATCTAGGGAGTGTCTTGAAGGAGGTACGCGGTAGGCTGTACTATATATGTACTCATATTTTCTCCGCCAAGGGCACCGGATATCTAATCTATCACTGCTAAAAACCTATAGTAGGAGGTTATGATGCTAAGAATGGAAAACGATGTTTCACGGACTCATTTCTGCCTGTACTGCTCTCACTGTGCTCAGGGGAAAAACATGATCGGTCTTGCCTGGGCTCCACCGCCGCCAAAAAAAGGCCTGTAGATCGAGGCCTGGATCATTGGCAGCAGCCAGTCGCAGGCGTCCGTTGCGCCGCGAAAACCTGCCGAGTGGGCCGTTTGGGCTTTGAGTCTCCCCACGATGTAAGCATAAATCACACTGTGCCTGAAAGGTGAATTCTCCTGGAGGCTGCCTGCATCGTAATTCTTAACTGCATGAACAGCACTTTGGTGCTATTTCTTTTTCCTTTCTTACTTTCTTTTCTCGTCCATTCCCTTCCTCTTCTTTGTGTTCGACATTAACAAATCACTTTTTCTTGTATCTTCTTTTCTATCGTCGCCTCGTTTTTTTCTTTTTCACTCTCTGTGTTGAGCATTCGTTTTCTAGCACTTTATCATTAGTGTGCCTCTTTTCTCGTCGTGTGTTCTGTCCACTAGCAGCCTATCGTTGATATTTCTAGAGCATTGTCGATTGTGTCATTCTGTCATTGACTTCATCTATGAAATACTATTCTCAATCTGCCTAAAACCAAATTCTACTCTATCATTGTACCATTGTATCACCGATCTGGCTGAGATAGGAGAGTCCGGCACCTCTTCGTCTACATCAGACAACTGCGATAAAATCATCGCTTGCATTTGTTTATTGTTTGTTCCAAGTTATGCATCTCTCACAGCGTCTCGTTACAGCAGCGTGTCTCTGCGCCAGTGCCACGGCTTTCATTCCATACACCATCAAACTCGATACATCGGACGACATCTCAGCCCGTGATTCATTATCTCGTCGTTTTTTGCCAGTGCCAAAACCAAGCGATGCTCTGACGGACGATTCAATTTCATCTTCCAGCGATGAGTCCCTGTCCCTCAACATCAAAAGGGTTCCCGTTCGCCGTGCCAATGATTTCAACATCGCGGTAGCGGAAACACCCTCTTGGACCAACACCGCCGCTCTTGATCAAGATGGTCACGACATATCGTATGTCTCTGTCGTCAATATCGGCTCTGATGAGACTGCTATGTACATGTTGCTCGACACAGGGGGCTCTGATACATGGGTTTTCGGTTCCAACTGCACGTCTACGCCCTGCACGATGCACAATACCTTCGGATCGGACGATTCCTCGACCCTTGAAATGACATCTGAAGAGTGGAGTGTGGGCTATGGAACCGGGTCGGTCAGCGGCTTGCTAGGCAAAGACAAGCTCACTATTGCGAATACAACTGTGCGCATGACTTTCGGTCTTGCGTCCAATGCATCGGATGACTTTGAGTCTTACCCAATGGACGGCATTCTCGGTCTCGGTCGAACCAATGATAGTTCCTACAACAACCCAACATTCATGGATGCTGTTGCAAATAGTAACGCCTTCAAGTCGAATATCGTCGGATTTGCCCTTTCGCGTAGCCCCGCCAAGGACGGCACTGTCAGCTTTGGCACTACTGACAAGGACAAGTATACCGGCGATATCACCTACACCGATACTGTTGGGTCGGACAGCTATTGGCGCATCCCTGTGGACGATGTCTATGTGGACGGCACTTCATGCGATTTTTCTAACAAGTCAGCCATTATCGATACCGGAACGTCTTATGCCATGCTTCCCTCGAGCGACTCAAAAACGCTGCACAGTCTCATTCCCGGTGCCAATTCTTCTGGGAGCTACCACATCATCCCGTGCAACACGACCGCTAAGCTGCAAGTGGCATTCTCTGGTGTGAATTACACCATCTCTCCCAAGGACTACGTGGGATCAACCTCTGGTTCTGGATGCGTTTCGAACATTGTGAGCTACGACCTGTTCGGTGATGACATTTGGCTCCTGGGTGACACGTTTCTCAAGAACGTGTATGCTGTGTTCGACTACGACGAGTTACGGGTCGGATTTGCAGAGCGTTCCTCGAACACTAGCTCTACGTCGAACTCTATGAGCTCTGGAACAAGCAGTACCTCAGGATCCACCACAAAGGGCAGCTCAACGACTACAACGAGCTCTGCTAGCTCGAGCAGTTCATCTGACGCTGAATCAGGAAGTGGCATGACCATGCCCGCTCCTCAGTATCTCTTCACTGCCTTGGCGGTTGCTTCCTTCATGCTCTGCCTCTAGTTAGCTTTTGGCAAGGAATATCTGCATCTACTGTCTGAACCTCGGAGAAACATATGCATTATCTACAACTGCTGCTGCTTTGTTTCTGCATATTATCTGAGCCTAGACAGCGTGCGGATCCATACTATCTTACATTCGAAGTCATTCTCTATTCAATCAACTTTCATTCTTACTCCACCAGTTCTTGCTCGCGATTAATCCTGTTTAATAACATTGGTATAGAACATTTCATCCGCCACCCGCTATCTGGAACATTTAGAGAACCTTTTCCGGGAGAAGCGTGTATGACTTTGGGTACGATTCTGACATGAGAATTAGCGTCCATCCCGAGGAAGTTCATCCTGGTCGCCTTACCTAGTATGGACTTGTCGAAGTCCTTGACGCTATTGTACCCTCCAACAGCCATGAGGATGTCGAAATCGGCCAACAGCGACTTCATCACATGGCGGACTCCTTCCTCACCCATGATACTGAGGCCCCAAATCCAGAGCCGGCCGACGAAAACAAAGCGAGCCCCCAAGGCAAGTGCCTTAGCGACATCACTACCTCCACGGATGCCAGAATCAAACATGATGTAAATCTGATCACCGACCGCATTCGCGATATTCTCCAACGCATCCAGGCTTGCGATGGCACCATCCACCTGCCTTCCCGCATGATTGCTCACCACAATACCATCAACTCCATACTCAACGCACTTCTTCGCATCCGCCACCGACTGAATCCCTTTAATAGCGAACGGTCGACCACCAGAAATCTTCTTCCACTGTTCAATCAGCCAGGGAATCTTTTCCCAAGACCAAGCCCGCCCATGCCAAACGGAGTCAATCCACTTCGCCGAAGCAGCCACGACATCCTTCTCCGGGTCAATGCCAGCCTCGCGGCACCGTTTCTGGAACACGGGATCTGTCAAACCAAGGTCTGCCCCAATGCCGCGGTAAAAGGCATAATTCGAATTGGCGACGTCGTCATGTCGCCAGCCCAATTGCCAGGTATCAGTTGTGAGAATCAGCGCATCGAACCCGGACTTCCAGGCTCGGTTGAGCAGGGACAAGGTCAGCTCGTCATCATGCGGCATGTAGAGTTGGAAGAAACGAGGTCCTTTGCCGTTAGCTTCACCGACTTTCTCAATGGGGGTGCTCCCTGCTGTGGAAAGACAGTAGGGGAGGTTTAGTTCGCCGGCGACCTTGGCTACTGCAAGCTCGGCCGAGGGGTGGTAGATCTTGTTGATCCCGATGGGTGCGAAGCCGATAGGGGCGGAAACCTTGTGGCCGAATATCTCGGTGGTGGTGTCACGCAGGTTGGTATCCACTAGTTGGTTGGGGATGATCCGATGACGGAAGAAGGCTTGCCGGTTTGCGAGGTGCGTGTTGGACATGCCGGCGTTGGAGGATGCATAGTACCTGTGATGGATGATGAGATGGGCTTTTATGTCTACGGGTATTAGGAATATGCATACCAGCCCCCTTGGCTTAACTCCTTGTGTGCCTCCTCTTCTAGCTTTCTAGGGTCTGTGGCCCATCATGCCTTGTCAGCGAGCAAGTTGGGATAGACAGGGGATGTGGATGGGGTGCGTACCTGTGTTGAAAGGGACTGTCTGGCCATCGTTCACCTTCCAGAAGTTCTCCCGCTGGTAGAGAGCCCATTGGGGGGTGGTTCGCTTCTCAATGTTGGGGTTGTTTGGGTCGCTCATGGTGGAAGGAGATATATAGTAACAATTGTATATCTTCCTGCAATTGTATAGAGACAATATAGACAGAGATTATCTAAACAGAGGAGTATCTATTGGATATAGGCGAATTGCAGAATTATACAAAAGATATTCTACAATGCAATACTACGAAAGACAAAATCACAACAATCGTACAAAAGTAAGTCCAATTTATACTTGAGATGACTTCACCTTGACGCATCTCTCGGGCGAGAGACAAGTTGGGTTCCTGAGGCCACCAAGCAAACTAGCCTGAAGATCAGCTTCAGCCTGACTCGCAGTCCCTCCCTAGACACACCGGAGTCCCAGGTACAAAGTAGCTCCTCTTTCAGGGGCGTATAGTTTGCTCCTGTTAATGTCCCGTTTTAGTGCATGCGATGGTCGATATCGGAGGAGAGCAGCGGCGATGATGTCATTGCACAGCAGCCGGGATCATCGCCATTCAATTCTACTCCGACTTCAACTTCTCCGATCTCATTTGTAGATAAAAGATTCATCCTACCTCCAAGTTATATATCCAGCATATGAATTGGAACTGAATGACTCACTTGGTCCATACTGAACCCGACATGTCAGCTAGGGAAATATACTTTGTCGCGTTACCGACTTGCTCCGGCATCCAAAGCCGGAGCCGGAACAGCCGTCGGGAACTCTGCTTCAACTACCGAAGCCGAAAGTCATCTTCGTTGTTAAACGCATCATCATCTTGATTCACCTTCATCTTCCACTTTTGCAACTGTACACTATACCCAGATATTCATTCATTCATTGCAAAGAAGATAATTGAACCACCATGTTCGGATTAAGCACAAGACGGTCCGCTGCGACGCGCACTAAATGTCTTTCCAACTCCTCGACCAGCTTAAGTAGCAGTGTCCGCTCACCTGCGCACCGGTCTTTGCTCTCAGCCCGGGACTTCCACCCCAGTCAACACAATGCCGCGTTTCGTCCTACGTGGATGCCTATGAGAGTTAAGACGCCTTGGATTGATGCGCTCACGAAAAGTCGCGAGACTGCCAAGTCTGGTCAGGGGGCTGCTGCTCCCTCGGCGAAACCTGATCTGACGCCGAAGAAGATGTCGGATAGCTATTATAGCGCCGTAAGTGCATTTACTGACATTGGAAGAGTGGTCATTTGCTGATTGGTGTGTTTCTTTTTAGGTTCTGCCTCTGGCGCAAGATAAGTGGCTGCTTGATACGTATCTGAATGCTTCGGGACATATTAGGTGCGTACCTTAGGTTTCGATCTTTGGTGATGATGACTCACTGACAGTTACAGGCTGGGATCCCTGCTTATGGACCTCGATGCGCTGGCAGGTGTCATTGCTTACAGACATACTGGTGACTCGGTCACTACTGTCACTGCGGCCGTGGACCGCATTACCATTGAGCATCCGCTGATGGAGATCTGTGATCTTGAGCTCAGCGGCCAGGTCACATATGCGACGGGTCGCTCTAGTATGGAGGTTTCCCTTCAAGTGGCCAAAGCTCCTGCTCCGGGAAAGCAGGTTGAGCCGGAGGATGTGCTTATCACTTGTGCCTTTACGATGGTGTCGTTGGATCCTGCCACGAAGAAGTAAGCCGATGTCACCCTGCTTTCTACGTATGTATACTGATCTTGGTACACCAGGCCCGTCAACATCGCCCCTCTAGTCGTTGAAACGGCCGAGGAGCGTCTTCTCTTCAAGCAGGGCGAGGAGAACTACCAAGCCAAGAAGGCACTACGATCCAAGAGTCTCCTCGAGAAAGCCCCCGATGCTGAAGAGAGTAATCTCATTCACTCCATGTGGACCAAGGAGATGTCCTATCTCAGTAAGTGCTCCTTTCCACAGATACAGCACCCCACCACTAACAACTAAACCACAGACCCCGAAAACCCCGCCCAACGACCCTCCAACAACGTCTTCATGAGCGACACTGTTCTCAAATCCGCCATGATCATGCAACCTCAAGACCGCAACCGCCACAACTTCATGATCTTCGGTGGCTTCCTCCTCAAACAAACCTTCGAGCTCGCCTTCTGCTGCGCCGCGTCCTTCTCGCACTCTCGTCCCAACTTCATCTCCCTGGATCCTAGCACATTCGAGAACTCTGTGCCCGTGGGTAGCGTGCTGTATCTGCGCGCGACGGTGGCGTACACGGAGCCGCTGGAACGTGAAGGCGTGGAGAGCAAGTACACGAAGGTGCGGGTACGCGTGGACACGAAGGTGAGGGATGTGGAGCATGGGACTAAGAAGCCGACGGGCATGTTTAACTATACGTTCCTCGTGGAGAAGGATGTGCAGGTCATGCCGAAGAGTTATAATGAGTTCATGATCTGGACGGATGCCAGGAGACGGTCGGAGAATGCGGCGGCGATGTTGCATGGGTCAAAGGAGCCAAGTGCATTGAGAGGATTGAAGGATAGTGTTACGGAGTAGATGGAATTGTGCTGGATGGATAGTGTATATGCTTTACTTTGTGGATATATTAAGTCGTCATGTCAACACATTCAGACCATAACTAGAACTAATGTCATGAACCTTCCTATACTATCCTACCAAGTATTCAAACTATCATAATGGATATATTCAATATCCTTAGTAGCTACAGCACTACTATACAATAGTATAATTCATATTGTACCCATCAATCTATCCACAGTAAGTAATTATCCATTCAGCCCATACCCCTGTCACATGACATCATCGATCAATTTCCCCGCCAAACCAAACTAAACGCAACACAACATTTAATCTAATCAACACTTCCTCCCACACTCCTCTCAACAAAGCTGGACAACAACACAACCCCTCCGACTGGGGACATATACATATATAGAATAGACGCCATGTCAATGTCTCTCCAAAACATCTGGCATCTGCGCCGAGTAGCAGATACAGCCGCCAAATCATGTTACATTTGCTACAAGCCATCAAGTAGTGTATTGATCACGCCTGATAACCGGGTATGGAGCACCCTTCACTCTTTCATTTCTTCGAGAGAGAGATACATCATTAATGATTAAGTGTGGGACAACGGCTAAGTATAACCTCAGGACTTCTTTTACGTCTGCCCCTCTCACCTCCAAGACCGCCACTTCTGTTCTCCTATTGTCGATACAGAAGCTGCGGCGGCCAAGGCGAAGGAGGAGGCCATGGCGAGAGAGATTGAGAAGGTGAAGAAGGAGTATGAGGAGAAGCAGCAGCGAAAGAAGAATAAGGATGCCGAGAAGGAGAAAGACAAGAAGGAAAATGATAAGGATAAGGAAAAGGATGATAAGTCGAGTGCGAAAAAGGGAGATGAGGAGGATAAGAAGATGCAGAAGGAACGGGATGATAAGGTTTGTTCTTGTCTTTACATTGTCTATCTTTCTCCCTCTCCCGTCTGTGTTGGGCTTTAGGTGTGTTCGCTGACATTTGATAGATCGAGAGTATCAAGAACTCAGGCAGTAAAGGCGCGACTGCTTCGTCGGATGACTCGCCGAGGGTTTTTGCGCTGCATAAGTATGTCTCTCTGTTCTTGTGTGGTTTCTACGGAATGATTGCTAATTTTTGCAGGAATTTCTATCAGATGCGTATTGACCGGATGCGCAATGCTGAGATCGCTAGAAGGAATCGTCAGCGTTTGCAGGATCCTTCTCTGTTCCCGTCTGTTCCGAATGGAGGGCTGTGAGCTTGAGCTTGGAGCTGCAAGATGATGATGTCCCTCGTGGTTGGATTTTGCAATGCTGACGACGTGGATGGGTGCCTACAGTTCACCTTTCTGGGTCGCCTGTTATATTTACGCCTGTGGCTGGCTCCTTCGTTGCTTACCGTGGCTGTATCGGGGTTGAGTTGCACGGCGTGGCTTGAGTTGGATACGATCGCCTGATGATTGTCTGACACAAAGAGAGCCCGGTGTCAGACGTCTACAGTTGCTGGATAGTCGGTGTATCGGATACGAATTCGCGACACGAGTACGTCTGCTCGTGCGTGAGACACTGTCACCGCGATTTGCAAGGCGACCCTAGCCACAGGTCACGACCAAACCCATATTCAAATTTAGAGACTACCGATACACCTACTCCGGCTTCAATGCTCTCCTATCTAGTCACCACACCGTTACTACTACTCAGTGATCGCTGCAGCTGTCTACCGACTTATCCGTCCCTCAGAAATTCATATCCGCCCAAGGCCCCTTAGAGAATAGCCATCAATTACACGGCTCACCCGGAAGCAGAATATACTGTCTTACAGCCCCGGCAAGACACGGAAGCCTTAAGGAGTATTGCACAGCCTTAATGGATCCCGGAAGTGCAATAGCTTCTAGAAGCAGACTGCCTGCCTAACGGAGAAGGAACGCAAGGCGTCTGACAGCCTTACGCAATGCGAAACCTACAAGGCTATAAACAGGGGTTTGCAGCCTAATCCAGCAACCCGATCGGACCTTGTAGTACTCAGGAGACACCACCAGATGACCGTGTTGTGTCTCAAAGAATGCTCGTATCTGAATAACAACAATACCGACCTCTACGACTAACCCAAAAATAAGCGCCCCCAAAGAAAGATAGAAAAGGCGCAAGGACCATGCCCAGAAACCGTCACATGCACTATGCTCCATAAGCGATGAATTAAGCATCGATGCTGATGCATGCGGTAGGTAACTAGTAGTAGGTAGATTTCAATTCAACTTACAGCATCCATTTATCCATCACAGTATCAACAACTCTAATATGTAATAAACTGATACACATGATTAGGCAGATAGATTAACACAAACAGAGAACGCAAGATACATCCCTCCCCCTCCTGACTTCCCCCCTACTAACTTAAGAGAAGATAAAAAGGGAAAAGAAAACTCCTTCATGCAAAGCAGTGGATCCCCAAACGAGGCAGTGCAACTTAGTATCCTACCACACCACATCACCCAATCCAATCCAATCCAATCAACCAGGACTAATTCTTAGCCCCTCCCATACTTTTCCCCCTCCCTGGTGTCCGTGCCTTAATGCACTCAGCTATACACAGCAAGGGAAGTTAGGAACATACATAAGGAGTCGGTTAGTTACTAGTAGTTAGTTAGTTGTCCATGGAACCGAACCCGGACCCAACCCAACCCAACCCAACCCCATTTTTCAGCCCATTGATATAGATAGATACTTTTAGTATATTGCCCTGTAGGGCGCGGTTAGATTTATCCCTACTGTAATTCCTCTACTATTTGTTCTATTTAGACTTCATGTGGTTGGTTGGTTGGAAAGTCGGATAATGTGTATTGCACGTAACGCCAAGATTCAATGACTGACTAGTCGTAGTTATCACTGAATACTATCTATTTGAGTTGTGATGATCGTGAGATGAGGTTGACGTCATGTTAAGGCGGAGACTAGAGTATTTTGGGTAGTTGTTGTGGTGATTATATTGTAGTATTTACAATTGTTTTATCTTATTCTAAGGTATGAGGTAGAGTATACAGTTGAGGGGATCATGTTTGGGAGATATTGTATGGATGGGGCTAGATTGATTGATTGAATGGGGGGGAGCATCTCTCGTGGTAGGAGTTGAAAGAAAGAAGTAGTACGCTACATACCTACCTATCTGGGCAGGTGAGCATTCATAATGGATGATGAATGAATGCAAGCTTGCCACTCAATAGTTATACTCCGTAGTTACTGTGTATAGCTCTAAATTACGGATGAATGAAAAAAACACAGGTTAGTCTTTGCAACTGCAGAACAATAATACCGCAAAGGAGTAAATTATTAAATACGGTATGTATGTATGTATGTATGTATGTACCGCCCGGGATCAGCTCATCCATGGCTAGCGGCGCCCCAGTTGCGTAAGAGCAGTTTGCACAGCCCCCGTGCCGGCGCTAGTGAAGCAGCCTAGACCTTCGCTAGCCTCCCCCTCCACCCTCCTCCGCCCCAGTCAACGAGACCCAACCGGTCTTGAGCAGAAAAGCAGCAGCAGGCTTGGCAGTTACAGTTGTCGCGCCGGATGCATTAGTCATCGGGGGGGGAGAAGGGCCCAGGAACTTGTGCCAGGCCCCGAGAACTCTGTTTTCTCCCCGATCTGCCCTTCTGGCTTCGCAGATCCCGGGTCTTACGTCACCGCCTGATTGGGTGCTTGCCCTCTGGGGCCCGTGGGGCTGCCTTAAAACAGCCTCGTGGGGTCTGTGGGGTTATGCCCTGGATCCTGACAGGTCCTAGCGCTTAGAATGTCTTCTTTAGTCTTTACAATTTCTCTAGGTCGAGTCCCCTCCCCTTCTTTCCCCTTCTACCGACACGAGCTGAACCTTGATTAGCTTCCTTAACTAGGCCAACTGATTTGATAAGATCATCTGCTTGTAGCCGCCGTGGCATGGGTTGAGATAGCTGAAGCTAGTTTCTGTCTGTGCATTTCCCTTCTCATTGGCTAGAGTCTTGCTTGCTGGAACCTTGTAGTAGTACTAGTAGTAACTGTATGTCTATCTCGACCTTGCTCTGTTCCAACTTGTCGCGGGATGATCGGCATCAGGGTCTGAAACCTGTCGAGCGCAGACCATACCCAAATCTAGTTTAGACCCGAGTTTATATGTGCATATCTGTGTTATGGCTTCCTTTGTCGCCCTCAATAGTGTTCGCATTCGGGCTATTCCGCCAGCCTCCGCATACCATACCAGAAGCTCTGAGAACGCCACACTTGCGTGCGTGGCCCGTCTAATTCACGGACTATTTCTGTTTTCAGTTCAACTATTGCTTCTTAAACTTTTCGAATCATTGGCGTCGCTTCTAATGCCACGTGACGTAATTGGCTCTGCCACCCGCTGGTTCGTCAGTGAAAGACGTGGCTACGGGAGCCTATCAACGAACATGTTTAGACTTCCGACGGAGCCTTGCTGCGCCGTGATTTACCCCTGGCGGAGTCAACGTTAGGTAGCGCTACCAAAAGTCTATAGGTTTCCGCGTCCGTTGCTCTCATCCGCAGGATAAGACCGCATTCCAGGCGGCAGACGAATGCCCATCGCAGCTGGCAAGTTGCCTGGCCCACGGCTAATGTTGACCCTCTCGGAGATGTCTACTCTGGCCCTCGCAAGGCCGATCGCAGGAACAACCCACTCGCCGCAGCTACATTGCATGCCTTGCCAGGCAAACTTGCCAATGTTAGAGCCGCAGGACGAGTTGGGACAGGTCAGACGGCCAGATAACGGAGCGTCTTCAGGCGCCGCTCCATAAGGCGATTCGGGAGCTTCTGAATCAGTACCGGGGAAGAGCGACGGGCGCATCCATGTCAGTGGGTGTAAGAATACATGGGCGCAATCAGTCGTGGATGCTCTGGCGTTCTTTTGGGAGGTATGGGGGATGATGAACTGCGTTGTCGCCAACTTGCGCCTGGTGATGTGGTCAGGAGGGACTCATAGATAAGCTTTCAACCAGGATCATAATTAAGACTAACCGGCATTTGCGACATTTGATCTCTGTCATACGACCCGCGGGTTCTTGTGATTGGCGCGGCTGCTCATCCTCAAACAGCACGGACTTCATTTCAGGTGCTCGACCACATGCTACACTCTCCTCCACCTCGCGGCGATAAAGCCACCGGCTGTACAATGGGTGGCTGGTGACATCATCTGGACATCCCATCTGATGGTAGACGGAGAGCTGCTCCATGAACCCAGGATTTGGCTCACATAGCGGTCGGTTCTGTCTGATGATGGCAAGGGCGGATTCTGGTGTCAGTGCGCTAGGCTGACGGTTAAGTAGATACGCGATACAAACAGTGGCTGATCGGGATTTTCCCATCGCACTATTTACTGTCAGCACAGCTTGTCATGCTAGAAGCGCAATCGATCATCCTCGTTACAAGGTCAGGTGAACAATAACAATCACGTGACGATAAAGCACGGCTTCAGCAGCAGGCATTATACATGCACAGGACTAAAGCGGATAGTAGGGGAAAGAGGTAGAGTACCAATCTTAGGTAAAGACCTAAGGGTAGGCCTTACCAAGGAAGCATGAGGAGATATGCTAAACGCAGATGAACTGGGGAAAGACAACTAAACTAACCAATGTACAAGCACTCCTCCGCCGGCATCAAGACCGGATTGGATGAATTTTACAGCAGCTGGGAAATGTTCTAGTAAGTTCTCATCGTCGACATCGTCGACCTCTATGCGGTGGTGTTGAAAAGACTCAAAGATCTCATCAGCTGGTTGGAGGCGTAACACGGAAACAACATGTGTGATGTTTGCTCGAGTCAAGGCTGCCTTGTTCTTGAGTGCAAGTATTCTATGTGCAACTCGATATTAGCAAGCTTTCGGAGAGAGAAGCGCCTATAACCCCTCTCAGACCCTGGCCCATCATATGACGGGCCAAAGGAAGGCTTAGTATGGTCACGAAAGTGAGGGACAAGGTAACCAACCCTCCAACATAGATGTTCTGTCCGGGGATTTGATTCATCGCCATGATGACAGTCTATTATAATAGCGATCTAGATGAATGATGATGGCTCTGGATCGTATCGACGGTGCAAAAGAGTATGACGATGATAAGAGGCAGAGTGGCCATGAATGATAGCCAAGATCGGACCTGAATCGATATGGTGCCAAGAAATTGTCACGCCGTCTGATTGGTTGGCAGCAACTCTTGCAACTGGCGGCACGAAAGCAGACAATTAGGGTGTAGGGTAAGGGTAAGGGTAACATAACAGCAGCAGGCCTTTGACACCTGAGGCAGTAAGACACTCCGTTAACTGGAAAGACCCCGCATAACTAACGGTCATTCCTTCGGCGGGCTTTGGCATGCAAGCACGGACTTGGCCCAGCGTATCACTCTGTTTCTCTATACGATCATTGGCAATAGTGCTTTCTCAAGTGAATTATACGCTGCACAGCCCCCTTGGCTTCTCTAATCACTTCATTGCCCCCTCATCCATCCCGCAAGTCTACAAGATGTGTGACATGCGATTGGCTTACCATTAGCCAGCGCATCCGGCTCCTGGATCCTCGGGACCCTCCCGCTGCCAGCGTGATCGTCACATAGGCCCCTGGTGGCACTGAAGCGCTGGCTAAGACGACGTGATATGCCCGGAGCAATGTTGGCCTGACGCTGTTGGCGTATCAGTTTGGTTAAATGAAGCGGCAATTCTTGATAGGAAATCAAGGAAGGCCTTGTCGTACTACTGCAACTATCGAGACGATCTCGACCGAATCAATAGTTGTTTGATCCGTCACATTTAGAGCCGAGGACATTCAGAGCCGAGGAGGTCAAAACATTCCCTACAGTAGGTTGGCAGTCTCCGGCCAGTCAGGCTCAGATGCAAGTGCTCGTTATTTTAGTCCAGTGCCTACCCAAACAGTTCAAAAGTCGCCGGTTCCGGCCGTCAATCTAGCTCATCGCTTGGGCCTTGTTTGCTGCCAAGGCTTCGAGAGCTGGTCTGGAATGGAAATCGCACCATAGTCCGTCCGATCTGGATGCTAGTGGTGCCAATTGGTAAAGAGTGTGCACTCCAATCATATGGTCTATGCGCAGTTATAGTTTGGTGTGTGAATCCTCTAGCGCCTGACTGTATCATATACGGTGAGACGTGGTTGGCCTATCTATAGCAGAGCCATACCTGTAGTAGTACGTATCGAGTACGTGTTCCTTCCTTCCATCCAGCAATACTCCGTCTATTGCTGCTATTTATTGGTTGCCAACCAGTTTCAGTCGCCGAGAATGGTACTGCATAGGTACGACCGAGGCAAGCGTTAATCGCTGACAGGCCAAGGAACAACCAAGTCTCTTGGTCAACTGCACATGCAAAGGTAATTGCTAGGTAGATAATGCTTGATTCTGTAACCCGTGACCAATCAAGAAGTCCATGAAACCTGGACAAGAAGCAAGCATGAACCGCATTTAGAAACAACTTTCTACCCGCTCAAGACAATCTGCAGAAACAAGGCCTATCTTATCATCGCAGTGTAACCAACCGTCCATACTTACGCAGAAGCCTGCCAAGTAACCATTTTGCAGGGAGGGTGTGGGCTTGTCTGATGACTTGGCTTTTAGTCTAGTTGGTACATAGTTATGCAGCCTTACAAATTAAATTGAATTGCCGACATGACTGAAGCATGCCAAATAAGTCCAAATCATTCGATATGACCAGAAATAGGTGCGGTAGGTGATCGTTGCTTTGCAGGGTCGGAAACTATCATGATACCTATCAAATTATCGACCACTAATTCAAGACACGGCCTGTGCACGAGATTTAGTCTGCAGCCCCTTAAGGCTTAAGGCTGACGGCGCTTTTCTGTACGAGACATGCTAAGCCTAACCCGGCCTCTTTTCCTCGGACAGTTATTACTACCACCTCTTCTTCTCAGTTATTCTTTTCCTTGCTTGCGCGGGTTGCCTTATCCTTGGTTTCTTTCCAAGACTATCGTGCCTACCTCTTGTTTCTGACGCCTTACACCCATTGGGGGGGGGGGGGGGGATTACACGGGGCGACCATCCAAACGAGCTCATTAATGACCTACTTAGTACTTACAGTAGCATAGTAACTTACTTTAGTAAATAAGACATGGTTATCTGATGTCCCACCCCTGCTGCACTAGTTGCCCATAAAGTTAGATCAGTAGTGTAGCTAGGCGGATAGGACAAAGCGACCGGGGGTTCCATTGGCCTTGCATCATTGCATGCCATATTAGTTGTCCCATTGTGTTGCCGCCCTGCACGAACTCGAGCCAATGAAGTCCGATAACTGAAATTCTTGAAGGACCTGGTCAGTTACTTAGATAGTCATTTTTTAGTAAACTTCCTGTGAGAAGATAATCCCCCCAAAACCGATGTGCCACACAAACGGACCTACTACTTTGTTATTTTCCCGAATTGCCACCATAACAACCACCGCTACCATCTTTAACTAAGCTGTGGATGCATGAGTGCGTGTTCAGTCTGTGCGACGGTTGGGTTTGTCGGTGGGTGCGTAAGATTTGCCCAAAAATATGTGTAACTATTTAGATATAGTAGCTTACTCAGTAGTGCTAGACTAACTAAATAGTAAAATTATAGGGGAAAAAGAAGTTTTGTTGTTGATTTCCCCCAGCCCAATTTCTTGGCCGTAGAAAACGAGTGGTGGATTGTCATTAATACCGCAGAACGATGCCGTGTGGTGGTGGTGCGCAATTGATTGCACTTACACAATAGGATCATGAAATATGGTCCAGGAATTCAGGCTGATTGTGGCAAAAAGACGGGGGTTGATAGTTGGTTGAGTTGTCGACAATACGAAATTGGATACCTTCAATTCATGGAAACTACAAGCATTTTGGGAAGAGAGAGCCGAATACGTAGTAGACTAAACTACTTACTCCATAGTGACCTAGGTTGTTTGCAAAAAAAAAAAAAATAAATAAATAAATAAATAAATAAATAAAAATAAAAATAAAATAAAAACGTTGCCTTGTACATAGCTCCGTTTTGCCCCCTCCCATTTGTTATTATTTTATAATTGCCATTGTTTTCGATTTTTGACTTTACGCACTATGTACTTACTCCTGATCCCTTTTTCTGGTACCTCAGACGGCGGAGGTCGGATAGAAAGTTCGCTTGTTACATCCGATCCGTTAAGTCCGGGTTATGGGTTACTTACTTGACTTGGTATGGCACTGGACACGAGACGAGGGTCAGCTTTGTTTGCTGGGTCGCAGTCTGAGAGAAAATGAGACAGGCAGAAATATAGAAACAGAGAGCGAGTAAGGAAAACTGGACAAGAGGGAAAGGACAATCAACTGATGATCCACAGGGAAGCAGAAACAAGATCAATGAAAAGAAAATTGGCTTACTCCGCAGTTATGTTCAGAATTTTCTTGTCTATTTTGCCCAGTCTAATTGATGGAGTAATTTTCTTGTCTAAGACTATGGAGTACGTATTTGGAATTGTGTCTCTAAAAACAGACTGATTGTTGGTTGCTGTTTCTTCACCGTAGAGCGTTATCTACTTATCAACTATAGATAGTCACCCACTCCTCTCATGTTGAATTCCACGAGCAAGCTGTTCGCTTAATTTTTCAGCCCTTTGAAAATGAAAAATAAAAAAAGATTAATTACCTCGAATCCATGGCCCGCCCCCTCCCTTCTTTCCCTACACACACATCCCCCTGATGCCAGTTATCCGGTGGTTTCCAGGGAGTTCCTCGGATCGCAAGGTGCGACGGAGGGGGGAAATGCCAAATGACAGCAATGTGGCAGTGCATGTATCTAAGGCCACAAGTGGGCCCCGCTAGACCATGATTGGCAGTGGGTCAAGCCCAGCAGGGCCACTAATAATCGCTGTGACGGTCTTCCACAACAACTCACGGTGGGGCGCCATGGGAAGTTGGAGTCGGTTGGAAATGTACTTGGGGCCTTGGATGCACTCGGTACCCTACTCCGGGCTGGTCGGCTTTAGGGCCCCTTCCGCTGGTGAATTATTGCCCCGTCTATCATCTACCCTAGATGGTTCTAATGGATGGATGGGCCTCTTTTCTGGAATTATCCCCGAATTGGGGAGGGGGTTGTGTGATGATGATGAGGGAGGATGATGATGATGAGGAGGGAGGATGATGATGAAAAGTAAAGGTGGCGGTAATTTTCGTAAAACTTAAAAATCGATGCTTGTCCCTGTATTTGTCGAAAAATGGACGCGCGCGGGTAAGGCGACGGAGAAAATTAATGGGCAAAGCAAAGCAACCACACTTGCTGCATACCACTCTTTTGGCAACTTCTACTCTAGTTTATTACTGTATACCAGGCTGGAGGTACGCCCAGAAGGATGACAAGGGAAAAGAAAAAAGCGCCGACACATAATAATGAGTGGGTTAATATACTTGAGATTGGGCTAGCCAGCCCCAGTGTTTTCCGTATCCAACTCTTCCCTATCAGACTCGAAACGTTCAGTTCTTCAGAATGAGAATGTACCACTGTATGTAACTTAGTATGACCCGCAGTCACTCAACGCAGTATCTAGTAGGTTAGTAGCTGGTAGCATAGTATCACCGGAACTTCTGGATGAGCACTAAGCCGATGAGAGGTACCTGACAAGAACTTGGTCGCCTTGGACTGAAATTGGAAAAATGTTGCTTACAATTGCATGGGGAGCATTCGCCTAGGAGGTACCACCGTGGAGAACGGGCCCCTCTAACCTATTCAGCCTGCCACTTCTGATTGATTATCGTGAACTGGAAACTCGCGCCCTCATTATCTGATGACGGCAAAAACCTTGTTTTTCCCCTTCTGCTTTCCCACCACACTCAACTCATCGCGGAGGACAGCCCAATGGTTGGTAAGTAATAGTAGTAATGGAGCACTGACTGGAGAAGGGGGAAGACAAGACGGGCCTATGGGACGTTGTCAGAGGTAATGGCTGGTATCCAGTGGGACACAAAAGTCGAGTAGATTGCCGAAGAATCAACTTGGCACTAAAAGCTGAACTACCAGCACTGCCTCATTCCAATCTAACCGTCCCCAGTCGTCCTTGCACTTGTCCGAACCAATCCGGTTAGCTCGCTGCCTCACCGCTCTGCATCTGGAATAAGTCCTGGCCGCTTTCCACCTGCAGTTCCCTGACTCGGTTCGCTCAGTTGGCTCCAAGCTTCCTAAATCATGGTTTCTGTAGCCCCAGGTAGAACAAGATACCTTTGTGGTACATTAGATGCCTGCTCGGGTTTATAGTCACAACAATCCTGTGTTGTTTTATTTGCCGCCTTGCGGATGGGGATGAGAGGGGGCAAGATTCATAAGAAACCAACCCAGACACGTGGGGACTACTTGGTCTGTGATATCCAATGCGTGTCCCCTCTTCTGCCGTCAATAGTACTCTCTCATTACTTTGGGGAATGACCAGCTTTACCTTTTTAATTAACCCGGGTGACGATGGATATCGATGGACATGGGGTATCATCAAAATCCACACATAGTACCACCTCATCTTCTTTCTCCCCTTCAGGCGGGCGAACAACTTTCCTCCTGAGGCACTTGCCTTACGGAATTCTGCCTGCATGGCAGTATGCAAGGTGGAGAGGTCGATACGGGACACGCATAAGCATGGTCTGAAGACAGACATAAGGCGGATTAAACTTTCGTAGGGAAACCCCAAAGGGGAAGGTAGGTTATACTACCTATCGCTAGGGACGGCGTAGAAGGGCCACGGAAGCTCCAGTGATTAAGTATGAATATGAGTGTGTCATACCGCTGCACTGACTGCAAACTGAGAATTTCGATAGAAGAGGCCCTTCGAGCTGATATTAAATGATTCATGCGAATACGCTTGCTTACCTTTAAAGCCCCTCCGATTAATTAATATCCTGGCCGATCCATACAAACTGGTCGACGACTTTCTACTATCCCGCGCGGGCTGTGGCAACAGTTAGTTGAGTGACTCGACAAGTCCCCATCGAAGGAAGATCAAAAGAATGTCAGATTGACGGTGAGGAGACCAGACAGTTGCAGTTGCCTCGGACGGCTGGTTGTGTGGTTTGTTGTCTGATTAGATTCTTTCTGGATGTTATTATTCCTTCCGGGCTGCTTTGACTTTTGGGAGAAAGGCCCTTGTCATGTATGTCTCTGGTAATTTTACGTTCTGCCGTACTGCAATAACCACCACATGTAATCTGACGAGCGGCAAGTAGTTTTCGCAGTCGATGGTCAAACAAGGCAAGGGCAAAAGGAGGGAGGGGTTTTGGAGAATAAAAAACGAGGGAAAAGGGGATAGGGAAAATAGGAAGTGCTGACAAGTGGAGGAATAATGTGGCCTTAAAATTGTTATTGTGATCACTGCGTCAATCATAAGATATTAATGTTTAGTTATTATTCCTGGCTCTGCTGGTTTGTCCCTTCTTTCGTTGGAGCTTCCCTGCTCCTTTCAGCCTAGTAGTAGTTAGGTGGTTGTTACTTACCTATTATACTCCATACATTACCCCCCCTTCGAATTTCTGGCCTTGCAAATTTCAGTTGCCGCTGGTGCTGCGTGCATTACCGCCGTGACATTGAAGGAAAAGGCACGCTGCTCCCGTTGGCCAGCCCAACTCCAAAGGTGCCCACTCGGACCAAACTCCAGTTTGAAACGGATGTTCAAATACCAATGTTGTATCATCATCGCAGACGACCTTAATATTATCTGCCTTTCTTGCCTTCTTCCCTCCATTCTCCTCTCTTCAACTTCCTTTACCTCGCCGTATCAACAACTACTATCCTCTCCATCTCTCCCTTCCAGCCCTGAATCCTGCCCGTTTCCTGGGCGCCTACGAAGCGAGACTCGAATCGAGACGCCCCGACTGTGAGACAGACGAAAAACAGGGAATTAGTCCTTGCAATTACAGCCCATTTCTTTCCTTTGCCCGAGCCTTGTAGGGAACAGTAAGGCCGGGGTCTGCAACCGCCATCTTCTGCAATTCTACTTCACCTATCTATCTACAACATCTACACCAACGTCTCTTACTTTCTTGATCCGCTATCAAATAAGCCACCTCCGTTCTCGGTTTCCAAATCCGCTCCGCTTAGCACGGCAGTCACAGAACCTCCACCACAGGGTCTGCAGGTCCTCTTTTTCGCCTCCGCGACCTCCGCCCGCCATCGCCCTCAAAGCCATTCTTTCCGCCGCCATTAGCATTGCGCCTCAATCCACCTTCTGGTCGCTGAGTATCGGTGCATGTGACTTCCAGCTCTCTGACAACATCCCAGTTTCGCCTCTTTCTTCTCGCCTTTCGTCACTTATTTACTCTATTTTCTCTTCGCGCCAACTAGCTCGCTTACGAGTCGCCGGTCTTGAGAGGAAGCATCTCAAGAGTGTTGATCAACGTCAAGCCTTCAAGTGCAGGCATTGAATAACCTGCCCGTTTCTTCCGGATTCTCTTTTCATTCTCGACCCAATTTTTCGCACCCATCCTCGAGCGCTATTTGATTTCAGTCGAAATTTTCCAGCATGTTTTGTGGTCCCTGCGCCGTTGTTCGTTGTTAAGTTGCCGCTATCCGGCAATTTCATGGCACACAGACAGTTTCGCAAGCTTGTGCGCGACTGACAGAAAGCCACTACCATAGTTGATCGCTGGTTCTTTCAACGATTTCTTTCAAAGTGAACGCTAAAACTTCTCCCCAGCCAGGTAGGAAGCTATTGTTCGATATCATCTACGCGATCAAGCTCACCTGACTGCTCAGGACTTAAGCTTAATATATACGAATTGCCACTTTCCTGCTGCTGCAGAACAAGCATTTGACTTCATCCACTCGTTCGTCGACAACCCCCGCAGCACTTGGAACGGGGCCTAGAAGCAGGTTCTTCTATCGAGAACTTTGATCTTTCGTCACATTTTCTGGCACCGGCTTCGCGAAATACTCAGCCCAACCAGATATTGATTTGTATCGTCTACCCTAGTGCAGACTTACACATCATTGACCAGTCCTTTCTGTTGTCCATGAACAGCTTCTCGCCACCTTCTGTGTACGATGGACATTCCGCGACTTGCGCCTCCTTCGATTAACGTGTATGACTTCAACAGTGGTAGTTTTGACCGCCAGAATTCCCCCGCCAGGTCGCCCTGTACTATGCCCGGGCAATCGTTCTCAGGACCCATGCCTATCCCAACGACTTCAATGAGCAATCTCGCTCCTCCGCCATTACCCCCACCACCCCGAATCAGTGACCTTGAGGACGGCTATGACGCTGGCTGGCTGCATGCGAATGTCAGAGGACCACACAAACTC
Source organism: Aspergillus brasiliensis CBS 101740 (assembly GCF_001889945.1). NCBI lineage: Eukaryota > Fungi > Ascomycota > Eurotiomycetes > Eurotiales > Aspergillaceae > Aspergillus > Aspergillus brasiliensis. Next base: position 1,538,531 of record NW_027137448.1, on the reverse strand, counting down.
GCACCGATAAACCCCAACTCAAGTCTATTTGGCGGTCACCGTCGCCCGGAAGCTTCGCCCCAGAGTGATAGAATGGCTATCGACGAGTTAGATGGTCGACAGAGCGGTTTGCCTTTCTCTAGGAGCCCCGAGGCTCACATCAGAATTGAACCCCCACCACCGATGGATGAAGGGTTCCGGAATGCCATTTCAGTTAACAGTCCCAGCCCGATCCTGAAGGGGGAAAGAGATTTTTCTCGACGAAGCGTGAAGGATTCTTCGGATGCCTACGATCAACACCTCTTGTCGAAAATAGGGAAACCGCTCTCTCCACGGCAGTCTATAAGCGCTGGTAGCGAGAACAAGGGTTTACTTTCGACGCTCACTATCCCCTCCAGGAATTTTGGTGGTCTCCCTTCTCCCGGTGGTTCCGAAGGGTCTAGTCTTGATGTTAGGTGGCCGAGTAGCTACCAGTCGGGTGGGATATCGCCTGGGACCAAGATCGGATGGAAGGATTATGTCGGAGGGCGAAGCCCAAGCGTTGAGAGTAGTGCGCCATCGTCTGCCGTGGACTACGACCAATCGGGGTACATACGTGACTTGTCGCGTCGTCGCGGCGGTGGGACGACTCCCCTATACGACGAAACCACCAGTTTACCTAGCCGATCAAACCGAGGAAGCTACGACCAAGGCGTCTTCTCTGATATAGAAGGTGATTTCTCAACTGATGATTCGCTCCCGCCTCGAATCTTCAATGTCCGACAAGCAACACCGCCTTATCTGGATACTACTAAGCCAGGCACGAAGCGGAGAGCATCCTCTCCTCCCCGTGAACCGATTGTTGGCGATAGACATGTACTCAACATGGCCACGAGTAACGGTGATCTCTCCCAGCGACGGACAAGCGGCCATCCGTTTGGGAATTCTCTATCGGTTAATGTTCCTTATGCGCCCAGTCATGGAAGCCTCTCAGCTGCTTCATCATTGAGCCTACGTACCTCTGGGTCTTACTCCTCCGCGGCCTTCTCCATGGGGGGAAGCAGCATGACGAGCTATGATCGCTCTCCTGGGGGACTGTCACCCAATTCCGATCTTGACACCTTCCATGATAAATCGATCCTTAACCCTAGTTCCCCCGTGAATCTTACGGGTCCGTCTATCTCGAGAAATCCTCCTAGTACCGGCACTTTGGAACCATCTAGCGCCGATACTGCTCGGAAAGTGTCCATGCAAACGACCCTTGCCTTGCCAAAGCCCGCCGGGCCTAAGATGGGCGGATTGTATATCTGCGACTGTTGCCCCAAGAAGCCCAAAAAGTTCGACAGTCCAGAAGAACTTCGGTAAGCTTTATTTCTAGTTGCGATTGGTTGTCTTGTCTAATACCTTGATAGTGCCCATGAGATGGAGAAACAGTACTCATGCTTGTACTGCAACAACCGGTTCAAGAACAAAAACGAGGCAGAGCGGCATCAAAACTCTCTCCATTTGCGGCGTCACTCTTGGTCCTGTGCAGCACTTCCGGGTTACCAAGCAGCGTTCCATCCTTCGTCATCTTCGGCCCAAACGAGCTCTGGGCCTTCTCACGACATTTGCGGGTACTGTGGTGAAGAGTTTCCGAATTTCCCCCAGCCAGACTGGGACCGCAGGTTCGAGCATCTCACTGCAGTGCACAAGTTTGGGGAGTGCAACAATGCGAAGAAGTTCTATCGTGCCGATCATTTCCGACAGCATCTGAAACATAGCCATGCTGGTACGAGCGGGAAGTGGACCAACATCTTAGAGAACGCTTGCATGAAGGAAGAAGCACCTCCCGAGCCGAAGAATGCCGGCGGCAATGGAAGTGGGACGCTTGCATCAAACAAAATCAACGAGGTCCTCAGTGGTTGCTGACATCAGGTGTGCCTCGTGGAGTTCTATTACGCCTACGCCGGCCGATTGTTGGACGAGGCTAAAGCTCTCAGCGTGAGCATGCTTCGTCTACTCTTCTCTCATCTATATATACACCTTTCTCCCTACCTTTATCATCACTGCGCCCGTGATCCAACTTGGCGTTCAACGGGGATGTCTCATTTGTGGGCTTGAATCTTTGACGCATTTAGCATATAACGGGACTTTGGGTATCAAAATTTCACCGGGAAAGGGGGGACTTTAAAAATGGTTCTCGGGGCACAGTGGTATTGATGTGACATGACGGAAACATCTTCTCTTCTTCTTTTTTTCTATGTGATCACTTTATATCTCGAATCTGTTTCTTTGGCGATACAAAACTTGGAGTCCTGGACGGATGATCTTTGGCGGGGCGGCTGATCGTGAGTTTGGGTTTGCATTAATGGCCTACTTGATATTTTCCTCTTTGTGTCTCTCTTCTTTTCTCTAACCTCATTCACCCCCTCAAGCATTATACGGCGATGGTGATTCGGCCAGCCTACCAACCTACCTGTTTTTTTTTTTTTTTTCCTGTCTTGGAATATGTCAATGTTAGAACATCTTTCAACCTAGCTGCGTGCTGGGTATATGTATATACCTAGGTAGAACTAAGAAAGTACTAAAATACCATCTATGGACGGATATAGACATCCATCTACCTGCTCCTTATATCTTACAACAATATGAAAAGCATAGTTGTACGTAGTAAGTGAAGTAACTCTAAACCCTCTCATTCACTAAATGAAGTAAATAGTACATACATACAGTCAGTTACACTGCCTGCCCACTAAACGCCAGAGCAATGCATAGCCAAAACCCACAGAGTCTAGGTCGTAACTTTTCCAAGGGAAAGGGGGGCATTATGAAAAGAAAAATACCAGCCACAAACAACAACAGTAACATCGAAAGGTAACGAAGAAAGTGACAGTCAAAGCTGACTAGCTCCATCCCATAAAAGCACGTGATGATAGTGACGTGCTACATGGATGGATTTAATCAGATACCCCTTTAAACAAGGACAAGGAACAGAGACACCTCTGTTTGGAAGTTGAGTGGGTGATATGGTAAGAACGGTGGTAAAGCAAGCAAATCAAGGACACACTCCAACTCCCGAATCATAGACCCCGATCAATCAATACATACACTACGTGCGCCCCACGCGCACTAGGCAAAGGGGTCCTCTTCCACGACACCAGCGGCTTCCTTGGCCAGTCGTAAGTCCTTGGGTCCAAGGCCAAGGTTCTTGAAGTAAGGACCAAAGGAAGACAAAAGGTCCTTGAGGGATGCCTTCATCGTATCCAGGACGAGGTCTACGTCGGGGACACGGCGAGCCGCGGCTTGCGCTTCCGGGTTGCTGGATGGGGGGAAGTTGACATCTGTCCAGTGAGCATCGAGGCCGCCGTTGATGAAGGGTTCGAGGGTCGTGATGGTATCTGTTAGGAGGCGTACAACGGTAGCTACGTCGACTTGGACCTTGCCGTATTGGTCCTCGGCGAGACTCTTGATGAGGAGGCAGGTAAGGGATTCGGTTGCGTTGATGACGGAGCAGAGGTTGGCGTGGGGTGTGCCGAGAACAATGCCGGAGAGGCGACGAGCGTAGGTTTGACGGAAGAGTCGGCCTAGTGGGGAGCGGAGGAGCTGAGCGAGGAAAGGGTGCAGGTTCTCGGGCTTGCTGGTGGATGGCGCGGTGAGCAACTTAAGCTCCTGGGAGGAACTGAGCAGCTTCTGCTTGCGTTCGGGGCTCAGCATGGCGGAGGAGGCGCGATCCAAGACATCGCGGGCCCTGGCGCGTGCGGTAGGCGTCCAGTCTGGGGAGTTGCCATAGGCTCTGGCGGTGGTGGTTAAGGCTTCGCCGAATTTCTCTTGGCGAGTTGTTGCCTTGGGAGACGGAGCAAAGATGTTGTCCGCCTTAGGGGGGTCCGTCAGCCGTGGCAGGGAGTGAAGGACGGGCTCGGATTGCTGGACTGGTGTAGGCGTAGGGCCGGATGATGGGTTCTTAGCCTCGCTGATGCGAGTGGTGACTCCCTTAATCACATCTGTGGCGGCTTGCAGGATTTGCGACCAAGCTGCCCCCTCCTCACGATCGATGTCGTTGAAGATGGCTTTCCGGCGGTCAGGGAATCTCTGGCTGATAAAGTACAGCTCCCAAAATGCAAAGGCGCGAACGGTTTCCTTCTTTGCTTTTAGTCCGTTCAGCAAGCTGCCATTAGGGTCCTTGGCTTCGGCCGTCAAGGGCTGGCCTCGCTTGAGTGGCTCTTTGCTGAGAAACACGGAGAAGAAGAGGTTGGCTGTTTGCCAGCAGAGAACCAGGAGGCCTCCTGAGATCAAAGTTCGAATGATAACTCCGAGGATTGGTGGGATAATACCGGGAGGGTCCGCGGCTGATCTCGGGAAATCCCAGAATAGCTTTGCAAAGTACAGTGTGATGCTCCATGCCGAGCGGCGGAGGACGAAGGCGTATGCGAAAGGGCAAATAATCGCAACCAAAACACTCCGTTTCAGTCCATCCTTCATAAGCTGCGGCAACGCTGACTGGATGCGTTTCGAGATCGATTGCTCCTGCCGGCTATCTTCATTAGCGGAGCCAGCGACCCTCCTGGCAACGGGAAGAGGAACGCGATCGTAGTCGTAGTAGAGATGTACCACTGACTGCGCGACTGCCAGGAGAAAGTGGTAGGTATAAAGGTAGATCGCTCTTTCGTTTAAGCTTGCTCGTTCGTGAGGTCTGGGTTTACTAGTTAGGCGGATTCGAGAGATCGCTTGAGCTCCTCGTCGCAGGGGACATACCTAGCTCTGTTCACCCATTCCAAATGTGCGCTGGTTGGAGAAGACCATCTGTAGATTTCACTGAACCACCAGGCGGAGAACAAGTACCAGCCGAAAGTCTGTACAGCGTCAAGGGGAACGAGGTATTTGAAGGTGCTAAGTGGGGAGGAGGTTGTCCTGGCGCCGATGTGCATCTGGCCAACACGGAGGACGAAGACGACGAGACTGCAGAGGAAGAGAAGGACTGTGCGAATTCCACACCCTCCAATGGGGAACCAGGCCCATAAGACTATCGAGGTATCACTGCTGGTTAGCGATCACAGCTCGTCAAATGCCGCCCGGTGTTGGTGAAAACTTACAGGACGATTTGTCTCCAATAGCGAATGCCACTACATAGCAAACCAAAAGCGCTAGTGCCGACGCATGAACGAACCGTCTGTGCAGCGCAGAGGTCAAGATGCGCCGATACGGGCGAGGCTGTGCTGCAGCCATGGTGCAAGGTAGAAGAGGGACTGTGAGATCTCTAGCGAGAGAAGAGATAGGACAATTTCACTGCATGATCATATGGCAAAGCGAATTTAGTTATCCGGTCAGCCTGTCAGAACAGAAAGCTCCAAGGTGGGCAAGTGGAGCTTCGAAGAGGACTGTCGGCGTCGGATGCGACAATAAAGTGAAGCTTTTTGGGCAAAGCATCAAAACACGCACCAGCCACAAACGCCATGTCATGTGACACCCCACCAGCCATCGATGGCGTCAAGGTGAGTGGCAGCCTGCGAATCATGGCATCTACGCAGCCAGGCAACCGTCGACACCTGACAGCGATAACGTACTACTACTTTAGCAGGGAGTTGCATCGGCCGAATGATCCCACCTCCACCCATCCACTGTCGCATCTCATTCCGCCATGTCTTTTGATCGCTTGAACTCTCTAGAGTCGCAGCCCACAACTTTCCGTCGCTCCGACGATCCCCAGTATCGCGATGACCCCGAATTCGATCGCTTGACCGAGGGTCTTTCCAACCAACTGTTTACCCTGACCTCCAACATCACTCGGTTGTCCGATCAGGTGGCCCTACTTGGAACGAGGCGAGACACTGAGCGTGTGCGCGAGAGAGTCCACAAGCTCCTGGAGGATACTCGGGCGGGATTCAGGGATGTCGCAGAAGGGATCAAGAAGGTCCAAACATGGGAGGATGTCAGTGTATGTTATGTTATTTCCAAATACATCCCTCCACTGCGCTGCGACCGGACAAGCAGTACTAATGTATTTCTCACCAGCCTTCCCAAAAATGGACTCAGCAGAAGCTATCGTCCGAACTTAAGTCTACTCTAGAAGAGTTCCAGACTGTTCAGCGTCGTGCCTTGGAGAAGCAACGAGCGTCCGCTGCGGCAGCTCGGACTGCCGTAGACGAAGCGGAGCCTGGTTCTGGGGGTGATCATCGGCAGCAGCAACAGCAAGATCAACTGTTGGAGGAACAGCCTCGCCTTGCGAACCAGGATGAAGTGGACTTCCAGGAGGCCCTCATTATCGAGCGCGAGGCTGAGATCCGCAACATTGAGCAGAGCGTTGGCGAACTCAATGAGTTGTTCCGGGACGTGGCTCACATTGTTCATGAGCAAGGTGGTCAGCTCGACATTATCAGCGAGAATGTCGAACGAGTCGGCGATGACACCCGTGGAGCAAACGTCGAGCTCCGTAGCGCCAGCCGATACCAGAAGAATGCGCGCAACAAGGCTTGCTGTCTGCTTGTCATCCTTGCTGTTATCCTTACCATCATCGTCTTGGCGGCAACCCTGGGATAGAATTGAGCGTTGATTCTGTGTTCTCGCTTCCACACCCCGCAACCACGACACCGGATGTCGCACATCATGACTGTCCTCTAACTTGATGATATCCTCTCGATGTACGTTTACGCATGTGTTTGTGCTTTTTCGTTACTGCAGGCGGCTTGTTGTGTTCAATTACGTCGTTCGTTATGAGATCTCAGGCGCATACGGAGCGAGGATGTCTTATTTACATTTGCCCTTTCTATCTTTCCATGCTCTATATCATACATAGCTTCTCTTATACACGAATTGTACACTGCGTTGATTACCCAAGACCATTCCCAAAACTCCGTATTTCGCCTTTGATGCTGCGCAAGAAGAAACACACTGGGGAGCTTTATAGTCCCATGAATTTGCTGAATCTCATCCGGCAGCCCTCCACTGTGTTCAATTTTGGCCGAACATCCAGGTAGAAGCTAAGCTTGCCGGGCCCGGCGTTGGCAGCCAGGCCGGGGGCATTATTGGCACCCGAAGACTTTCCTTGGTAGAAGTCGATGACATATTCGATCCTCTCACCACCACACCTCTCTACAACCCAGTCATGCCGATCGAAGGGGAGCTGGTAGCCCATCAGGTTGTTTATACGAGCGCGGGGGCTCAGGAACTGCGGATCAACACCCAGACCGCGGAAGGCATACAGCTTTGGGCCTCCACACTTCTTACTCCCGGGGTCCGACATGGGAGCACGGCTTTCCCATTGCAATATCTGCTGCCAGGCGCGCTCATTGACGGCATTGTGGATAGGAATGATGGATGCGACAGTCGTCGCCAATTCGGAGGCGGAGGTTGTGGAACTAGGCGTGTTGCCCTTGCGCAGAAGAGCTTCGAAGAATTGCCGTTCTGACGGATAGATCCAGTTTCCAGTGTTCGGGTCATGACCTGTTTCGGCTTCTGCGTTGGATGGGGTGCCATGCGATGCGGCCGTGGCAGCGTAGGGTGAGGCGGGCGCAGAAGACTCGGCATTCGACTGCTGGGAGGTAGTATCAACGGCTCGCGGTATGCTGCTCACTTCACGGTCGGTTGACAGAGGCCTCTGGAGTTTGCCTTTTGATTGCTGTCCATCTTCGGAGGGTAGAGGGTGAGGAGGTGCAGCGCCGCCGGATGCTTGGTGCTGCTGCAACCAGGCCTCGCGGGTTTTGTGATCAACAGGGCATACACCAGCCGCAGACGGCTCAGGTGACGGGGTACTTGCACCGGCACCCATTTTGCTAGGCAAGACGGACAAACAGAAACAAAACTTGGAGCAAAAGGAATGGATAGGGTAATGAGGTTTGATTGCAAATCAATTGGATCGAGCGGAAAGGCGGACAAATTCTGGCCGCTCACCGCCTCGGGGATCGGACAACAAAAACCCCAAACTTTCCCAACAAGGAAATCCCCCGCCTTTTCGTCGCCCGTCTTCAGCTTCGCCCCTGAACGTTGTTCTCTATCTTTTGTCCCCTTTTTCTCCGTCTTCAAGTCATCAATTCACTTTTGCTTGGTTCAATTAGATCCACAATGGCTGCTTCCGCTGACAGTCAGGTCTTCCGGGCCACTACCACCGCCCCCGTCAACATCGCCGTCATCAAGTATGCTTCCCCTCTACACTCACCGATAGTACATGCCCTTGGTGGATTCTAATCAACGCTGAATAGGTACTGGGGCAAGCGCGATGCTGTTCTCAACCTCCCTACGAATTCTTCCCTCTCCGTCACCCTTTCGCAGCGTTCCCTCCGCACTCTCACCACCGCTTCCTGCGCTCCTTTCTACCCCGCCAAGGACGAGCTCACCCTGAACGGCAAGCCCCAAGACATCCAATCCTCCAAGCGTACACTTGCTTGTCTGGCCAGCCTGCGCGCTCACCGTCGCGAGCTCGAGGATGCCAACTCCTCGTTGCCCAAGTTGTCCACCTTCCCTCTCCGCATTGTCTCCGAGAACAACTTCCCCACCGCCGCCGGTCTCGCCAGCTCGGCCGCCGGGTTTGCGGCCCTCGTTCGTGCCGTGGCAGACCTCTACCAGCTGCCTCAGTCGCCCCGTGACCTGAGCCGCATCGCTCGTCAGGGCTCTGGCTCCGCCTGCCGCTCGCTGATGGGTGGTTATGTCGCCTGGCGCGCTGGATCTCTGGAGGATGGAAGCGACAGTCTGGCAGAGGAGGTTGCCCCGCAGTCTCACTGGCCTGAAATGCGTGCCATCATTCTGGTTGTCAGTGCCGCAAAGAAGGATGTCCCCAGCACTGAGGGTATGCAGACGACCGTCGCTACCTCGAACCTCTTTGCTACCCGGGCGAACACTGTTGTCCCAGAGCGGATGGCTGCCATCGAGACCGCTATCCAGAACCGCGATTTCCCCGCCTTCGCAGAGATCACCATGCGCGACTCCAACGGCTTCCACGCCACTTGCTTGGACTCCTGGCCTCCGATCTTCTACATGAACGACGTCTCTCGTGCTGCCGTCAGACTTGTCCATGACATCAACCGCGCAGTCGGCCGGACCGTCTGCGCGTACACCTTTGATGCAGGCCCGAACGCTGTTATCTACTACCTTGAGAAGGATACCGAGCTTGTTGCCGGCACCGTCAAGGCTATCCTTGGTGAGAAATCGGAGGGCTGGGAAGGTCCGTTCTACACGGCTCTGAAGGACGTTACAACCCCCGGCGTGTCCCTGGATGAGGTGGACCCCCGCACTGTGGAGTCGCTCAAGGATGGCGTGAGCCGTGTGATCCTGACTGGTGTTGGCGAGGGCCCTATCTCGGTTGACCAGCACCTTGTCAGTGAGAAGGGCGATATCCTTTCTGCTTAGACGCTTCATCTCATTCTGGGAGGCTTGATACACCAGCAACTGAACGAACCGAGGGTCCTCGCACACCAGACGCCCTTGAGATAAGATACCCATATGCTTTGCACCTGTTGCACACTTCCCAGGCTATTAGCCCTTCTAGCATTGCCGATGATAGAAGGTCTTCTTCCCTCTATATAATATAGACATCCTTTCGGGCCACTTCAACATATCTCTCTCAATACTCATTTAATAATATAAACCCCAGATACATGACGGATTCCATCAATTTTCAGATCTATGTATGACTTTTATAAAGTAAAACTAAAACAACTGAATAAATGCAAAAATGACCCTTAGGAGAGCTTCTCAGTTGAGCAAAGCCGACAACTTCATCTCCTTAACCGCCGGAACCTCCCTCCCCTTCCCAACATTCGCCGTGGCCGTAACACTATCCCAGAACACACTCTGACCCCCAGTAGCATGGGGCACCCCGTCCTCCCCAAATCCAGCTCCAACTCCATTCTCCGCCTCCCCAGCATCACCACCAGCACCCCCTTCTCCATCCTGTCCACCCACCGCCTCAGCAACCAAAGCCCCAAACACCTCCTCGCGACTCTCCGCACATAACTTCAACACCTCACTCATCGCCTTCTCCACCGCCACAGCCCGCTCCCTCATCCCCCTCCGCAACAACGCATCAACCAACGCCTCCACCTCACTCACCGTCGAATTCGCCCTCTCCAACAACCGTCTCACACTATTCACAAGATACTCTTCCTCATACACCGTGCCCTTCTTACCGCGCGCACGCTTCCGCTCCTCCTTTCTTCGCGTCTTGGACGTATGCCGCGACGAGCTCGTCTTCCCTGTCTTCCCCGTGTTTCCTGTATACCGCGTGAACATGGACCGGCCCGCCAACGTCGAAGCGTCAGTAGGCGCCAGCGACACATTGTCGGGGATATCCATCCCGGCGGCGCCGTCGCCCAAGGTAGGGTCACCGCCGAAGTAGGCCAGTGGGTCGGTGGCGCGGCGGACGCGCAGCTCGCGGATCCGGGGCACCTGGGCGTTGAGTTGCGAGCGGAAGTCTGCAAGGAGGTCGGTCATGCTGCCCATTGAGTCGGCGAGGCCGGTGTCCACTATCTCGGGGATGAGAGAGGCCTGGTTGTGCAGCGTGAGGAGGCGGGTTGCTTCGGAGAATTTGGAGGCCCGGCAGAGGAGGCGCGAAGCGGCCGGGATGTCGCGCAGGTGGTCGGCGTGAATGGTTGCTGCGGAGATGTAGTCTTTGGTTTCTTCGATTAGGGTGCTTGCGAGAGCGGTGGCGTGTGTGGTTAGCTCGGTCGAGGTGAGCGGCACGAGCATCGCGCAGTAGAGGGACTCGCGCCACAGGTGGGCGAGATGGTAGCTCTTGTAGGCGTCTGTGTAGAGTTGGAGGGATTCGTAGGCTGATTTGGTGGTGGTAGTGGTGGTTAGTTTAGTTAATGTTGGGGGAAAGAGGAAATTGGTTACGTACCGATGCCTGCTTCCTTGTACTTGGACCGGTCGAAGAGGTAGTCGGCGTAGAGATGGGTCATCTCGCGCAGTTGCTCGGCCTGGTATTTGTAGAGGTCGATGGCGTCCTTGTATAGGACGTGCTTGATTGTGTAGGCGCGGAGTTCATCGTGGGCGTTCAGAGTGTGCAGGTGCTTGATGGCCTTGGATGTCCGGCCGAGGTAATTGTCGATCTCGAAGTAACGGCGAAGTTCGGGCTGCTGCTGCAGCTTGCGCAGGAATGGTAGGTACTCGCGGGGATCCTGGGGCGGTTGGTTAGTATGTGTGAGTGAGGTTTGAATTAAGGACGCTTGCTCACCCGTTGGGCCTGCTGGGCGACGAGCAGGGTGAGCTCGAGGTCGTAGAGTCCCAGTGCGTTATCATACAACTGGTTAGCATCCGTCAAGAAGCACATATGCTCAATTGCGTCGTCCACCTGTTCGGGCGATTGTTCTGCAGGGAAGGTAAGTGCTGCGTAATTAATTTGGGAGTATGGAGTACGGACCTCTCAAGCGCGCAACCAGTTGCAGACCGGACTCCAGATCCGGTGGTGACTTGCAGACATGCGCAGTGATCAGGTTGTGCAGGTTAGTGTCAATACGCTTCTCCAAGGTAGACAAAAAGGCGTCGCAGATTCGGTTGACTTTGCTACCCTTGCTTGGTGCTGTAGCAACAATGCCAGTCGGTGCGCTGTCTGCCTTTGGCGCTTTCAGGGTGTCTTTGTAGAGAGTCTGGGAAACATCCTCCTCACTGAAAAGTAATCAGCCAGCATTCTTGGAAGGGTAAGATGACTTGCATACCTAAGACGGGAGATGAACTCGTCGATGAAATCAATCTTCTTCACCTGGTCCACAAACAATTGGATGTTCTCCATGAATTGCTCCGGAGCATAGTCGTGGATGATGTTCATATCCACCATCTGACTACGGCAGGTCAAGAACGCAGCCCGGTAGTTTTTACGGTCAATAAAGTTTCTGATACCGGCCAAGACGAGAGCTCTGGGATAGATGGTTTCGAGGTTTCCACGAGGCATCTGCAGGATGACGGCAAATGTTGTGGGCATCACTGTCACTAGACGACCGCCACGTTCAATGCTTCTGCATCGTTCATCCGTCTCGGGGGTGTCCGGAGGAATGTCCATCTCTATAAACTTGGATTAGCTGATGTAAATAGGCTGGTAGATTGTCGATATTCCTTACCTTCCACTGTAGTCAAGTGCACAAATTTGATCAGGTGAAGGGAAGTTGTAAATAGAATATGGGCCTGGGTGACAAGGAAGGAAGTGCAGTTCTTCGCAAGGAGACGCTTATTGGCATACAGGGCCCCGGACCTTGTCATGGACACCAGAACGTGCTTCATAAAGTTAGCTACGAACAAATTCTGACATCTGAGAAGATCTTACCTCATCATCAGAGACCCGCGCCGCCTTGGCCCAGTAGGTATCAACTGTTGGACTTTCAAGCCAGGGCAGGATCTGGAACTCCTCGGAGGAAGGCATGGAGACATAGGAGTAAGTGACCGGCTGGTTAGGTGCCTTAACGTGAGAAAACCACAAGGCTTCGTGTCCAAGGGAGGTGAACATTGACAGAATTTGCTCCGAATCCGCTGCTTGATGAGCAACTTGAGTTGAACGCGTCTCTAGAGCAGTTCGTTCAATCTGAGTGTTGTTCGGGCCATTGTCCTTGAGGATGTAAACTTCATGCTCGTTTACAAAGGCAATCTGCCGAGGTCGGCTATCAGGTGCATCTGACAACGGATAGCTCGACTCAAGGATGGGCGACGGAACCGGTCTCGTCTTGAGAGACCAAAGAAAGATGGAAAACCGATCCTTCATAAGAACAGCCATCCGCGTTCCCGACTTGCTGAATGCCACATCAACAATGTTCGAGTCTAGTGTCAGCTCATTGTGAGCCATAGGAGGAGGAACTCCCGCCAGCCTCAAAGGAGTCAATTTGAGGATTTCTTTCACCCGTCAGAATACATCCCATCATACATTAATGGTGAGTGACTTACTTCCGTCGATGACAGCAACAGCACCAACATCATCCGGGCTTGTGGTAGATCCTTGAGATACATCGAAGACAAAGTCCACATCCAACATCGACCCTGAAAGCATTAGCAAGATGGCCATAGAAGATAGTTGCAACTTGTTAATTACCCGAAGCCCCAGCAATGAATCGCAGTGCCTTCTCTTGATGCCATTTCAAAGAGAACGGATACGGATATTCGGCGTTCACTCCGATTGGAATCTCCTGCTTGAGGTAGTAGTGGTAGTTCCCGGTTGTCCAGAACTGGATCCTGTCGTGGAACTGAACCGCAAGCACTGTTGAGTCGACGTTCCAGCTCAGGTGAATATTCGAAGCCCATGTCGACCGTTCTTCCTCCGTGAGGCGGAGAGTGAATTCCCCATGGCGCAAGCCGTTCCTTTCGAAGAAGACCACGTCGATTCTGTCTTCGCGACGCTGGATACTGGCGATAAGATTGCCAGAGGGCCTCCAGCTGAGGGCACCTTCCAGGCCATCCACGGGCTCACTGACACTGTCAAGGGTTCCCTCTCTCGAGTAAACCCGGATCGCACGTCTAACGCCCGCCTCGATGCTGTTCACGGCGACATAAGCACCATCACCACGCCAGCTAATGGTCGTCTTTCCATCATCGCTAGCACTCAACTTGCCCTCGTCCACCTTCTCGGGAACAGTAGGGTCACGAAGAGCTTTGGCGCGTTTACCCTGGAACTGGGTCTCGCGCTTTCCCCAGCCCACAGAGACATGCTGGGAGGCGCGGAGGTCCTCCTGCGTGAAAGTGATTTCGGCAACATTTTCGAATTCTCTCGTCATGTAAAGGAAAGTATTGGCTCTTGTAGTCAAGGCTAGGAGCTCCTCATCCGGGGACCATGCAGCAGCCGTGATCCCAACATCAACAGTACCCACAATCTCAATCTTGTCCTCGCCGGGAAGGGGTTCTTCGCGAACAATGACAATGTCACCTCCTTCCAGCACCAGACAGGCTGTGAGATTGTCAGCGAAGTAGTGCAGCGAGAGTACCCGGTCGCATTCCAGGTCTGGTAGCGGGCATGGCGCATCCCAGGATGCGATAATTTCAAATGCATCCGCGCCTACGGGATCCGAAAAATAGGCATCATGACGCTTTCTGCGAAGCTCTATGACTGACTGGGACGCAGAAGGTCCAAATGTGCAAACGACAGCATCCGAAGCTGTATCCCAAGCTGTTGCTGTCAAAGGAAGCTCATTCTGGAGCTGCACCTCGGCGAGGCGCACGGTTTTGAGGTTGCGCATCTTTGGAAGAGTAGTGTTCTACCCCGCCGCCATGAATCGACGGAAGCTTCACTGGGCGAAAAGAATGAACGTGGAAAAGGAAACTGCAAAAATAATTTCTAGAGTAAATATACTCTCATAGGGTTATTTATTTAATTTTGCAAGCGTAGGTTTAATTATCCTTCAGGCGCGTCGCCAACGGAATTGCGAACAATATCATATCAGAAGCCGAGCCAAAGATTTTAATTTTCCTACTGACAAAAAATCGACCAATGACTTCATTCATATTCTAATAAGGCATCAAACAACCACCACCACACCGCGCTTCCTCCCCCAACTACAGATGTTTTTGGTGTGAATTTCACACCGGGAATTTCCTGAATCAGAGCATAATAAATTCTCTAGCTTTATACACAATTTCCGAGCGCTTCCAACGTAGGATACATTTTCGACCAACTGCCAATGCCCAACAATGCCGTTGCATGTGGAAATACAGCACAAGAGAGCGTTTAGCGGGTCTTGTAGGTCTGCCAGACTGTAGTGATAGACATGTTAGAGAAACGAACGTGGATTGCCGCAAGACGAATGGTAACATACCAGCAATGGCGAAGGGGGCACCGAAACCGGTAACTAAAGTAAGCAAGTCAGCCAGACGTCCGATTCGCAACGATCACAGCGACCAATTGGGCCACATACCCATGAAAGCCCAGTATCTCCAGAAGAAGTACTTGGTCAGGGGGTTGAAGGGAATGTTGGAGCGAGGGCCCTCGGCGTAGTGGTAAGGGCTACCGAGCTGAGCGCGGGTGGTGGAAAAGCCACGACGGGCAACGAAGGAGGTGGCCATTCTGGCGCGGAGGGCGGTAGCAGCGTACATCTTGAGCTGAGTTAGAGGCAATTGACTGGATAAAATATGAAAAGCAAAGGGTTTCACCCACTTTGAATGAGGCAAGAAGCACGACGGTCGAGACAATCCTACTGATATCAACGGGCGGAGGTGCGAGCAAGTCGAGTGGAACGATACTCCCGGCTGCTCCCCGGCCGTCCGCTCACGTGATGCTCTGTTCCGAACGGCAAGTTTCGCCGGCAGCCATTCACCGCCTTGGGAGGTCTGGGCCAATCATACGCCGATTTCCTTCACGGGTTCATTGAAATTTCTCGGTGCGATCGCTCTTCTGTGAGACGGTGCAGAACGTCAACCACCGTCCAGGCCAGTGTGCGTTCCCGCGTCCTTTGTGGCAGGCTGTCGACAATGGATGAGCTTTTCGACGTCTTCGAGGACCAGCCCCAGGCCGTTAGACCTGCGGATGGAGCTCCCAAACGCGCGAAGAAAGATAAGAGCAAGAAGCGACAGGTCAATGGAGACGTGAAGGAGGACGGTGCTGCTACGGAAACCCCTGAGGATGTTGAGATCACGGATGCGCCTGTCGTCGAAGAAGAAGATGAATCGAAGGAGGACGAAGAAAGCCCCGCCGCCGCCGACAGCAATCAACAACCGGATGCGAAACGCCCACGCCTTGAGAAGGAATCGGAGCCTGTGGTAGCGGATTCGTTCGAGACGGAGCAGGAGCGTGAAGTCGCGGGATCGGCAGGCCTTCAGGGTGTCAACGATTCTACCTCTGTCAGGCTGTCCCACCAGGTGCGGCATCAGGTCGCCATTCCGCCAAAGTACCCATATGTGCCCATTTCCGAACACAAGCCGCCAGAGACCCCCGCAAGAGTGTGGCCATTCACTTTGGATCCTTTCCAGCAGGTCGCCATCGCATCGATTCAGAGAGAAGAAAGTGTTTTGGTTTCAGCCCATACTAGTGCCGGAAAGACCGTGGTCGCCGAGTATGCCATTGCGCAGTGTTTGAAGAACAATCAGAGAGTTATCTATACGAGTCCGATCAAGGCGTTGAGTAACCAGAAATACCGAGAGTTCGCCGAGGAATTTGGAGATGCGGGCTTGATGACTGGTGATGTTACCATCAATCCGACAGCTACTTGCCTTGTCATGACAACTGAGATTTTGCGGTCCATGCTGTACCGGGGTT
The DNA here is from genome assembly GCF_001889945.1 of Aspergillus brasiliensis CBS 101740. NCBI lineage: Eukaryota > Fungi > Ascomycota > Eurotiomycetes > Eurotiales > Aspergillaceae > Aspergillus > Aspergillus brasiliensis. The sequence continues at coordinate 1,522,441 of NW_027137448.1, read as the reverse complement.
CTGAAATTATGCGCGAAGTTGCCTGGGTCATTTTCGATGAAATCCACTATATGCGTGACGCGAGTATGTCTAACCGATCTGGGACTTGTTTACTGATTACTGACCTACGCTATAGTCAGAGGTGTTGTCTGGGAGGAAACCATTATCTTGCTGCCCGACAAGGTTCGATATGTATTCTTGTCTGCCACCATCCCCAACGCTATGCAATTCGCCGAATGGGTAACAAAAATGCACAATCAACCCTGCCATGTCGTTTATACCGATTTCCGGCCGACGCCATTACAACACTACTTCTTCCCCAATGGATCAGAAGGTATGCATCTTGTTGTGGATGAGAAGGGCATATTCCGCGAAGAGAATTTCCAGAAAGCCATGGGCAGCATCGCCGACAAGAGGGGCGACGACCCATCGGACCCAATGGCCAAGCGGAAAGGAAAGGGCAAGGACAAGAGATTGAACAAGGGTGGCACTCAAGAGAAGAGCGACATCTTCAAGATTGTCAAGATGGTCATGCTCAAGAACTTGAACCCCGTTATTGTGTTCAGTTTCAGCAAGCGCGAATGTGAGAGCTGTGCTCTGCAGATGAAGAACTTGGCCTTCAACGACGATTCCGAGAAGGAGATGGTTCAGAAGGTCTTTGACAGCGCGATCGAAATGCTGTCCGAAGAGGACAGGGGGTTGCCCCAAATTCAGAATCTCTTGCCTCTTCTTCGCAGGGGTATTGGTGTCCATCACTCTGGTCTGCTGCCCATTCTCAAGGAGACGATCGAGATTCTTTTCCAGGAAGGTTTGATCAAGGTACTTTTCGCCACTGAAACATTCTCTATTGGTCTTAACATGCCTGCGAGAACTGTCGTATTCACAAGCGTCCGGAAATTTGACGGCTTCAGCCAGCGTTGGGTTACGCCTTCAGAGTTTATTCAAATGTCGGGCCGTGCTGGTCGAAGAGGCCTTGATGATCGCGGTATCGTGATCATGATGGTTGGTGAGGAGATGGATCCCGCCGTGGCGAAGGAAATCGTCCGAGGTGAACAGGATCGGCTCAATTCGGCCTTCCATCTGGGTTACAACATGATTCTTAACCTCATGCGTGTGGAAGGCATCTCACCCGAGTTTATGCTGGAGAAATGTTTCTACCAATTCCAGAACACCGCCGGTGTCGCAGAGCTTGAGAAACGTGCGTCCTTATACCCTGCGAATCAAATGCTACTTGCTAACTTGACTCTAGAACTTACGGAAATGGAAGAGAAGCGTGTCAATCTCAACATTCCCGATGAAGGGACCATCCGCGAGTACTACGATCTGCGCAAGCAGCTCCGCAAATTCGGCGATGATGTGCAGGCAGTGATGAGCCATCCCGAGCATTGCCTGTCATACATGACGCCCGGTCGTTTGGTCCAAATCAAGCATAAGGACCTTGAATTCGGATGGGGCATCGTTGTCAATTGGAAGCACCGGAAGCCACCGAAGAATGCGAACGAAGAGTACAACGATCATCAAAAGCATGTAGTGGATGTGCTCCTCAACATTGCCGACGGAGATTCCGTGGGCACCAAATCGTTCGAGGATTTACCAGCTGGCGTCAGACCACCCAAGGAGGGTGAAAAGTCTCGCATGGAGGTCGTGCCAGTTGTTCTCAGCTGCATTCAGAGCATTGCGCATGTTTGCCTCCGTCTTCCCAAGGATCTGAAGCCAAATGACACACGGAACAACTTGAAGAACACCCTGGAGGAAGTGAAGAAACGCTTCCCTGATGGCATTGCCACTCTTGATCCTATCGAGAACATGGGTATCAAGGATGACGAGTTCAAAAAGACACTCAGGGTAAGGATCCGAACATTCATTTACCAAATAATGAGATTGTTGGCTAATCCGCGTCGTAGAAAATTGAGGTTCTGGAGTCCCGTCTCCTCTCTAACCCCCTGCACGAGTCGCCACGGTTACCAGAATTGTACGATCAGTACTCCGAGAAGGTGGATCTGGGAAATAAGATCAAGGAAACCAAGAAGAAGATCTCGGACGCCATGGCGATTATGCAACTCGAAGAATTGAAATGCCGTAAGCGCGTACTTCGTCGATTCGGATTCATCAACGAGGCCGAAGTTGTACAACTGAAGGCGCGCGTTGCCTGTGAGATCAGCACAGGTGACGAGTTGATGCTTAGTGAACTTCTCTTCAACGGTTTCTTCAATAATCTTACGCCAGAGCAAGTGGCAGCTGCCCTGAGCGTCTTCGTCTTTGAAGAGAAGACCAAGGAGACCCCTGCTCTGACACGGGAAGACCTCGCGAAGCCCCTCAGAGAGATCCAAGCGCAGGCTCGGATCGTCGCCAAGGTCTCCCAGGAGTCCAAGTTGGCGGTCAACGAGGAGGAATACGTGCAAGGTTTCCACTGGGAGCTGATGGAGGTCATCTTCGAATGGGCGAACGGCAAGTCTTTTGCTGACATCTGGTAAGTTTTGATATCCACCATTCGCGGCCGTTTTTCTTTTCCGTGGTAGTATTAGATTGCTGACTGGTCCCTTTTCTTCCCTAATGCAGCAAAATGACCGATGTCTACGAAGGCAGTCTGATTCGCGTCTTCCGCCGATTGGAAGAGTGTCTCCGACAGATGGCGCAGGCAGCCAAGGTCATGGGAAGCGAAGAATTGGAGGGTAAATTCGAGACAGCCTTGACCAAGGTGCGCAGGGACATTGTCGCCGCCCAGTCCTTGTATCTCTAAGGTACCGCTACCTATTATCAGTAGTTCTTGTATCTATCTATCTTCCTTGGGTCAGTATTGTCCTCCTCATTATCATCACCTTCACTTCTGTTGTAAAGGATGGTTTGCGCGGTATATCTGGGTGGTCGCATTTGTCTGGCGTCAGGCTTCCCAAAAGGATTTGGCTTCTTGTTTCATCATTCTATCATCTGTAAATGAGATATCTCGTTCCCGTTCCATCATCCTTCTGTCCACTTCGTCTTACATGAGCTCATCAGATGTATACAATATTCCTAAACACATCGAGAAACAAGAGTTTCAGTTAGGCTTCATACTACTTTATCATTAACTCTACAGTTACAATGCCCCTTCTATTCTATCTGAACTACCCAGTACCCGTACCACATAGTGTCACCTCCTATTTAAAATAACCCATTCAAACGCAACGACATTCCCAACACTCGGCTCTGCTGCTCCATGCATATATGTGAGGAGTGCGGTGTTCAGGCAGCCCAAGAAACCCTCAGACTCAAGACACATTCGGTTCATTTGAAAAGCGAACGAACGGTAATCTTACCTTCAGTCTGTATTTGTCGTACGAACGACTAGGAGATATGAGTTTAAAGATTGAATACTACAGTGTGTATATTATAGTGTAAGTATGATTTCTTTGTGCTTGGATGATGGTTGCTGACGATTGGCAATGGTGGACGTTAGATCGGTTTTGTTTAAGATAAGGGTTGCTGATTGGAGGATTTACTCGGTCTTCTATGTGTGGTAGGAAGGATTAGTATGTGCGCAGTCTACTGTGCGCGTTGTGTGGAGGACAGACACTTTTCTTTTCCTTGTAGTTTTTGTAGAATTGGCTACGCTAATGTATGGGGTCTGTTTTGTTCATTCCATGTAGGAAGGATATGTTGAGGATCCTGGGCACTAAATGACATATTCCTACAGATGGTTGACGATGTGTCAGGTCATTCGGAGCCAGGGATCTATACTTTCGGTGTCGTCGTTTGCAGCAGTAAGCCATAGGGGTGCTCTTGGACCTGCTACAACCTCCCACGGTCTCAGATGGTTGGACGATAACCCTAGACCAATAGTTCCAGACACGAGCAACTGTCAGACCTGTCTATTGCCTACCTGTCAACCAAGTGGCTTGAGGATGGTTCAATGAGGATGTCTAGAATACGACTAGGTTACCGCGACGCTGTGTTCAACGGGTGATGTTTCAGATGATGGCATCCTCACAGCTGGATGCCTCGAATGAGGCGTTTTTTGTGGAAGTGACTATAGGAACTTTCATGTCCTAGGACTGTAAGCCCGCCCCGGGACCTTGTGGGTTCAGTACATGAGATCGTAGTCGGACTGATCCCTTAGCCAGGCGTTAGTTAAGTCAGTTCCATTGACGTAGAGCCATATATGAAGACTAAGGAGGCAGCAGAATTGGATCCGAGCAGTGTACTGTATGATAAGCTCCAGTTCCGGGTAGCTGGACAACTTTGGTTCCATGTTCCACTAAAGCAAGACCCCAGGGCTCGTTTTCTGCAAGGTTGACCAGGTTACAGTTTGAGGATCATTCCTGCTCTGGGGTAATATGTGCAGATGAATGCCAATCCGGGGTGGCAGAGATTTGAGACTGCAGACATAGTCACAACAGCGTCACAGGGTTAGCATGTAACCTTTTCAGAAGCACAGCATGTTGAAAGGATATTGCGGGCTGGTGAGGAATAATGAAATGATGGTAGGTAGCATCAGGGGATATTGCTAAATGGTTGGTCCCGTATCCCAAGACGGCCACGCGGTGGAACAGCCCGGTTGACTGTTTCAGTCTTTGACAAGATGCTCCGTTTATCGGACGGTTTTAGAGTTGACGCTTGATGAGTTGGGGTCATGCGGACCTTGGGGATCTGTAAGTGGTGCAGGGCCAGGTTGATGCAGCAGCCGCAGAGCCTGGGATAATAGCGTTTTTGCCACAAATCAGGAGGAAGGATGAGGGTAGTATTCCAGGTGGAAATGGGTGGATCACATTGAGCAAGTGGGTAAAGGAGAAGAGCCGTCACAGACTTTCAAGTCAAGAGTCATGGATCCGCGGTAAATGCATCTCAGGCCCGCGTTGCCTCCCGCAACCCGCCGTCCACCGCTTCTCGCTCGTCTTTCTCGCTTTCCCCACCACTTCTGAAAGTCTCCCCTTCATCCTCCATCCTGCACTCCGTCTTTCCCTTGCTTGTTCTCTTTCCTTATCCTTTCCCCCTTTGATATTTTCCCTCGTGCTCCTGGCTGACCTTTGGTCCCTCATCTCTGCTTTCTCCCCGTCACTACCAACTACCTCCTCTTCCTCCCCTCCTCTCCCTTTGCCATCCAGCTGTTTGTGGTCATCATGAACAGCTTGGTGGCTACACCACCTGTGCCTCCTCATCACTTTTACGAATATTCCCGTCCTTCCCCTTCTCGTCCAAGTAAGTCTTCTCCTGTCGTCCCCCAGTGCATCCTATGATGATTCCCTTTGTTGTGTGACCTTCGATGACTGACTGATATCAGTGTCTACCCCGATTCACACTCCCAACAACCGCAAACGGAAAGCCGATGATGAGAATGATCACGATGGTCGAATGTCAGCATCACCTACCAACTCTCCCGCCCTAACCCCGAGGACCCTCCCAGTCAACCGAAACATCAAGCGTGCTCGTCCAAATGTCAGTGGACGGCCTCTCGCTCTGCCCCGACTGCTGGAGACTCTGGACACAGACGCTCTTCGGGGCATCCTTCGGACCATGTGTGAACGTCATCCGGGCTTGGTTGATGAAGTGGTCCATACAGCACCTCGACCTAGTGTGGCATCTGCCCTCCAAGTCCTTCGACATTACGAATCTGCCCTTCAGTCGTCGTTCCCGCTCGGTGGCAACTCCGAATCAGATTATGCATACAATCGTGTTCGACAACCACTGGGGAATCTTCTAGATGCTTTGAGCGACTTCACTCCACACTTCCTACCGCCTCACGAGACACAGTCGTCTGTTTCTTTGAGTTACCTGGATGGTGCGACCGACATAATTCACGCATTGCCCCGGTGGAGTACACCACAGAACAACCTCGAGCGGGACTCCGCATACGATGAGATCTGCAAGGCATGGATTCTGGTGATCCGGGAAGCAGCTAAGCGTGGTGGTGGAATTCAGTTACAGTACGGTGGTTGGGATCAGAAGTTGGCGAAACACAATCACAACTCGGGCGGTAAACTGCAGGCAGCCGTTAACGAGCTTGGTTCCAGTTTGGGATGGATGCACAGACCGGATGCCCAAGGTTATGGAAGCCCAGGCGGCAATGACCTTGGCTCCATCAGGGAGCAACTCCTGTCGGGCACATACGGTCTCGGTACCCCCGTCAAGGTTGGGCCATGGTAAATCCGGTCAGCCATCGACAACCGCAATCCGCCTTTATCCTTATTATCAACCATCACATCAAATTCGCGACACTCTTACCTGCCCTCCAAATCTTCAGGGCTACTGTCCGAATCCTCGACCGTGCACGTCCACGTATGATACGATCACGACTACCTACTGCATGAACTAGAGTTGAGGGTCAGCTTGGCGTTTACTGTGTGCAAGCAAACATATTCTTCTCGTTTTATTTTCTATTTTCCCCCTTTATATCATCTCCCTGGACGCCCAACCCATGATTTCTAGATTGTCAGATCAAGGCCCAGGTTCCTTCTTTTTGCTTCAACATTGCACCATGATCCTGCACTGTCACAGCTGAGCATGGTACACTCTTTCATTCCTCGACGTTCTCTTTTCATCATTTCCTTTCACTTCATGTGTTTCTCTTCTGTCTCGGCGATATATACTCGAACCGCCGTGGAAACAAAAAACCGCTTCATTCTTTCAGTCTAGCAGCATTTTCCTTGTCTTTGCCCTATCTTGTATACCCTTTACTATTTCCCCTTAATATCACTGGTGTCAGGTATATTCTTCTTCGGGTTTTGGGAGGCCTCTTTTTCATTTGGTGGGACGGGTTACACTACATGTCAGTAAAGCATAAGAACAAAAGGGAGCATCATTGTCCAGATAGTCACAATACCACGAGAACCAACCTCCCGAGCCATCTCATCTCGGGTCATCAACCAACTGATACTCTCGCTACATCCTTGTGCTTTGATCATTTATTCCTCCTGACGTTTCGTGAACAAGAGACCCAGCTCGCACTGCAGAAATCTACCCTGCCGGACCAGCAACCCCGTAAAAACATCATTACATCATACGTAGCATACATCTCTCCTCAAACTAGGCCCTGCCCTCAGTATGCAACTAGTATTCCATCTTAACAATTCGTACTCTACAACTTGGCTACCATCCAACTACTAGTAATGAAACATCGTCACGTAATCCATCGTATGCCACATCAACCCAAGCAACTTATCTCCAGCAAACCTCCACCGCAACCATTTCATCACATAACTTACTACTCAGTAGCAATTTTCAGTCCGATCATCCAGACACCGTGGACAACTCAACCTCCTGGGAAATAGTACACTGCTATTAACCAGTCAATTCGCCAGGATACTAATCACGAAGTTGACTAATTGGCCATGTCAGCATGGGGGTCATACGTATGCACTTACGTGTCCGCGGTTACCTGTGCAGAATAAGAACAAAACAGGATTTGAAGCGGACTCAGCATCTAACCCATGCTTTATGCTCACATAAGTACTCAGTTACTCATAATTGGTAGTCAACTAACTAGCTTGCTTATGCTTACTAGTACAGGTACTATTTGGAAAATGAATGCTATTGGCTAGGCTGATCATATATATACCTTGCTATTAGTAGCATTACTATTGTCGTGGAGAAGAGAGAAAAGGTGCGAAAAGACACGTCCAGGGTTTTGATATACGATAAAACATGTAAGTGAGGAGATTAGCCCTGTTATATTCTGTGTTCTCCTTCCGTTCATAACAATGCATGTCTCACAACCCTGAACAACCATCCGGCGTCTTCCCACCCGCCGCGTGCTCCAGGTTTCTCTTCGCTTATGGAAGCGATATCTGACTCTGTTGCTATGGATATATTATCTGCTTCTTGGGAGGGGGTGTTTTCGTGCATCAGAGATTGAGGGTCGTGGTCGATGGCTTCGACTGCTGCTCCTCCTGGTGGACCGGCGGTGGTTGTTGCTGTTGTTGCTGCTGTAGAGAGTGGCCAGTCGTCGACACCGAACAAGATCCATTCTACCATTCTGTCGATCCAGCTGCCTAGTCCGAAGCCTCGTTCACGGGTAAGACGCTGAAATTCTTGTTCGTCTATTTCGTCTTCGGGGGCGAGGAGCGAGTCGGAGGTGCTTGTGAAGCTGAGGTTGTCTTCTTGATCTTCTTCGTCTTCTTCTTCTTCGTCGGCTATGTTTGCCATCTCGGCGCGGATGCGCTCGTCGACGAAGTCAGGGAGCAGGTGACGGGATTGCTCTACTTCGAGGGGTGTGTGAAGGCCACTGCTGCTGGTTGTGGTGGGGATTTCTCGTCTACTGGAAAAACGGGTCACGTCGAGGCTGGTCATGGCCAGGTCTGGTCTGCTGGATCGGCGACTTGTTGGGCGTGAGCGGGAGGCTCGACGAGAGTAGGCAGCAGGTGTGGATATACCGGACTGAGAACGGCGGGTGCTGCTTCGTGAGGTCCATGGCTGTTGTTGCTGTTGGCTGTCTAGGTCCATTTGATGACTGTCTGAGACGAGGCTGGTTGAGCTTTGGCGTTTCACGAGCCAGCTTTGACCCTTTTCTTCGCGAGTCGAGGATGCGAGGGCAATGCCTGCGCGGAGCATCCATTCTGTATCTGGGTTGTGGTGGTTGGCGGCGTCGGGGTGACGCCGGGACAAGCGTGTTCGGCTTCCGCGGACTTCTTCATTCTGCTGGTGATGGAGTGGACTGGCCAGGCTCCGGGACTGTAAATTGGTGTCGCTGGAATGGATGCGAGTGGAGCTCTTGCTTCGGGAATGGCGACGAACGCGGGACCCGCTACGGGAGTGAGAGTGGGATAGGACGCCTGGGGTTCCGGGGACGGAGAAACTAGAGAGATAAGAGGTCCTGGTTGCGCTGGGGGTGCCGGTGCTTTCATGGCGAGGAGAGAAGTAGTCGGGGGCATCGGCGTCGTCGTCGATGGGAAATCGAGGGTTTAGTGGAGATAGAGATACATGATGTAAAGTTGGATATGAACGGCGTGATCGAAACCCACTTTGAGATTGTGAAGACTGATGTTGATGGGGAAGTTAGTGAGTGGGTGTGGGTTGAGGGTGGATCTGGGGGCAAGGGACACTCACATCCATGAGGGCGTTAGGACCACACGGTCACCGAATGGTCTTTTGCGAAGAAGTATTAGAGACAAATGAGGTAGGAAGCTTGTTGAGAATGGAGAGAGGGCGCAATGGGCTATTAAACCCAGCAGATGGTGATGATCGTCGGGGTTGGAGGAGGAGATCGAACCACCTTCGGCTGGAGCTCGAAGGGCGCCCGTGCACGAAATGGCATGTGAAAATGCGGGCAATCATTCGAAGACCTCCGGATGGCTGACAAGCAGCGTTTTTGATGGTCTTGAAGTGAATGATATCTTGCTCACAGGTTAACTAATAATAAGCTTAACTGAGGTTAAGTCTGGTTGGATGAAAAGGGCGTTAACGTTAGTGTCTGGTCGACAAGTATGTATGAGCTACCCCATTCAATTACTACTATCCGACTAGTTGCTGCTATCCGTTAGTCGTTATCGTCGCAGCCACACTTCCACATTATTGACTACTGTATATAGCACCGCACTACTCCAGCTTATGCAGTCTTTTTAAAATTATGTTTGGCCGTGAGATCTCCACTCTGATGGTAGTCTATCTGTCACGGAATCCACGTTGATTAAATAGGTGTATTTATCCACACCTACCAGGCTGCCGGTGACAGTATATTTATAGCGATGCGGAGTGGTACTACTGGGCCGCTCTCAGTTGAGACCAAGTTAATTGGGCTGCCTGGATCATCCCAGCATCATCCAGAAAATCTCCGAGTAGGGCAGCAACAAGATCTGGGGCTTACTGATTCTAGCAGATTATCGAATCACTTGATGATTCCGTAAGAGTCTGCCTCACCTTGAATTCTTGTTGAAGCAATGATAGTACTATCCCCACACCGCCCGGACCAGCCTTCCTTACGTTGACGATCAGCCGGACTGGGCTGGACTGGCCAGGATGCTCTCCACGTACCCAATCAACCTGCCAGTCAAGTTGTCACTGCTTCAACTCATTCCCTCAGCCCATCATTGCTCCTCTCTTGCCTTCCCGCAGCTTATTTATTTCCTTCGACACCCCCCTCCCTTTGCCAAGCACTCATTCTCATACAACTTGCCCAACTCGTGTTCCTGTCTCTAGTTCCTCTCAGGAGTGTGCCATCCTGTCATCCCCAACCCTCATCGTTCTCCCCGCTCCCTAGCGCCAGCCACCATGGCTGAGGAGGCAAGCAGGCCTTTGCTAGAGCAAGAGCCTCGGCCGATTTCGCCTCATCGCTCCCCAACATCCATTGGCAAAGCTTCCCATCACCCAGATTCGGAGCCTGGTCCGTATGACCTGTCTTCTGAATCCACCCCTCTCCTCGTCCGTCACGATGACGATTTACTGGGATACGGCGGGACCGGTTCCAGGAGGCCGTCGTCTGTCCGACCTCAAAGTCTTGCCTCCGATGGGACACTCAAGAAACGACGGGGAAGTATAAGATGGCCGATATTCTGTGTTCTCCTTACAGTGGCTGCTGTAGTCGCGATTCTCATCTTCGCCTTCATCGCCCCAGCTGCCGTCAGAGAATACGCCAAGGAGGCGGTGGTCTTCAAGCCCACCAAGGTCTCAATTGAATCAGCTACTGCAGATGGCCTTCAGGCCCGGATACAAGGGGACGTGATGCTCGATGCGCGGCGCGTACACAAGAAACCGGTGCGGGACATTGGTCGTTTCGTCACTTGGATCGGAAGGGAGGCCGAATCCGGCCAGTCAGAAGTCGAACTATATCTCCCAGAGTATGGGAACGTTCTTCTAGGCACGGCAAACCTGCCATCCGTCAAAGTAAACATTCAGAACGGTCATGTAAACCATGTCAATTTCCTGGCAGACATTGTGCCTGGAGACTTTGAGGGAATTCACAACGTGGCATTGGATTGGTTGAATGGAAAGCTCGAGAAATTGACAGTCAGAGGAACAGCAACACTTGATATCAGGTCGGGCTTCCTCAGCCTGGGCCATCAGTTCCTCTCCGACTCCCTCACTATTGAAGGTTGGTCTCACATTATTCCTATTCATCGTATAAGTTCTTAACTCGGATTTAGAGGGCGATTTTCCTTCTTTGCCCGCTGTCAACATCACCAATTTCAACGTTCACGATGCGGAAGACCCCGGACAACAAGGCGCAATGGCGATTGATGCCTCAGTCGCTGCTCAGTTTGATTCACCGTTCGCAGTGAACATTCCTCCGCTAGGGTTCGAAGTACTAGTCCCGAACTGTTATCCAGGTGATGCACCGATTCGGGTAGCTGCTGCTACGACTCGGGGATTTCCCATTACTCCTGGCCAGCCAACATCAGTCGACGTCGCCGGCATGATCCAAGGACTCTCGGAAGACCTGACCAGGGTTTGTCCAGGGATGAAGAGTTCCCCGCTGGATTTCCTGGTCAAGAGCTATATTCATGGAGATGGAACCACTGTCTATGTCCGTGGAGCGGATCCACCGTCCCTGGCTACTCCGGGATGGGTTGTAGATATCCTCAAAAGCGTGACAGTGCCGCTGAGTTTCACTGGACATGCCCTTGACAATCTCGTCAGAAACTTCACAATGTCGGATGTGCATTTCACCTTGCCAGATCCCTTTGCGGAACCCGATTCTCCAGAATCACAGCCGACGGTGTCTGCATTGGTGAAGGTGCTGATAGGGCTGCCGAAAGAACTGGGCCTTCAGTTGGACGTTCCCAGGGTCCGGGCTACTGCTGACGTGTATTACGGTGGCAATAAGCTCGGAATCCTGAACTTGAAGAAATGGCAAGCCGCCAACTCGACTCTGCTCGACGATGTTGATGGTTCTCCAGCGTTGTACGTCGACTTTGGAATTAAGAAAGCGCCGCTTGAAGTGACAGATGAAGATGTCTTGACTGATGTTCTTCAAGACTTGATTTTCCAAGGGAAACGGGTCAAGCTTGATGTCGCTGCCAGTGTAGATGCAGAAGTCACCACGGGGTTGGGCACCTTTGCTGTTCGTGAGATACCAGCACAGGGTGAAATTGTGGTTAAGCGTAAGTTCTGTCTAGCTAACACCTTGGCCTATCGACTGACTTCCCGTAGCCCCTTACGGTGGCTCTTTGGACGAATTAAGCCCGCATATCGCATCGGTAGAACTGGGAACCACCACTGCCTCATCTCTTCTTGTGAAAACCCGGGTCAATGTGACCAATCCCTCGCCTTACTCAGCATCAGTGCCATCGGTCGATTTCCTGCTGCTCTTCAATGATTCTAAAGTCGGGCATATGACTGCGAAGGATCTTGCCATTACCCCGGGCGCCAATGATGGCCTCCCCGTGGACCTCACATGGAGCCCACTTGTTTTAGATGGGGAGACTGGCGTCACGGCTGGCCGGGAGCTGCTCTCCAGGTATATTTCAGGTGAGCTCCAGATAGCCCTTTCTCACTTCCGATTCTCTAACCAACGTCGTAGGTTACAACACCACTGTTACAATACGGACACATGAAGGAACCATCCCGGGGCTACCCAAACTTGGGAAGGCGCTGTCGAAACTAGGGCTCGAGGTGCAGATTCCTCGGGTACCCGTGCCTCATGCCCCCGGTACCGGGGACGACCCCGACGATGGCTCGAAGGGGTTCATTCAAGGAGCTACGGTATTATCTACTTTCATAGATATCGTCTCGGAACATGACATATAAACCATCACACATTATTATTCTCAGAATCATAACCATAACGAGGCATTTATTCATCCAAGGAGCGCGCGCTCCGTTCAAGACAAGAGGAAGACTAACTTGCGTGAGTGCTGCTAGATGCACCTCTGGTCATCGACGGCCGAGTTCACACTATCCTCACCATTCCCCAACACCACCATTGACATCACTTCGGTATACGCGCAGGCATTTTACGAAGGCGACGAGGAAGTCGGCACTATCGACTACCGGCTGCCGTTTGCCGTGCCGCCGGGTATCTCCGTCACACCCCGACTGCCTGTAGACTTGAATCTCGGTGGCATTGGCTATGACGCGCTGAAGAAAGCGCTGGGAGGCACTCTTGGATTAGATGCCGTGGCGAAGGTTGGCGTTCAGATTCAACACTATCGGGATATAGTGTTTTATCATGGAAAGGGGATCAAGGCGCGAGTCAAACTTTAGGAGTTCCATTTTCATTATTTCTTTCCTTTTTGGCTATTGATTAGTTCATGCGTTCAAAAGCGGGCTTGAATCGTTTTTTATCCAACCTGACTTGGCGTTAGGAATAGAACAGGCGTTTTGACGTTGGGGTAATCAGGCAGTTCCTTAGTCTCTTAAACTCTTCACTAGAACACGGATGACTCATTTTATACAGAATTGAGAATTACCGGCTTCGAATGGAAAGTAATAAATACTACCTTTAGTAGTCGTATTAGGCCAATTAACATCTCTACATCCAATCACCACTAGTAGTCATGACCCTACTCATAGCGCAAACGAGAATATCAGCTGGCAAGGAAAAAAACACAGACGTACATAGATCGATCCGAGCTAATTAGTGAATGCGCGAATTTACAACATATATTAGGTTGAACTTAGCATCTGCAAAAAGAAAAAGGAACAACAGATGAAGTACATTGCGGTTGTTGTTGTTGAGGCTGTTGCTTTTTACAACGTGGGATATAAATAATAGATAGTAGATAGATAAAAGCGCACAGAAGATTACATTTAACCGGGGGGAAGGGTGCTGGCGTCAACAACGTCAGCGGCGTCCTTCTCGATCTCCTCGCTAGGCTCGAAGAGAGGAGACCGGGGCAGAGCCATCAGACCGGTACGGGTGGACTCGAGGACACCGAAGGGGCCGATGAGCTTCATGAAAGAGTCGATACGGGAGGGTTTGGCGGAGCTATATCATATTCCATTAGAACCAAGAGACATCGAAATTGTATATGACTCATCATGCTGGCTGGAGGGGGGCAACTTACACCTCAACAATGCAGTTGTTAGTACTGATATCCAGCACCTTTCCACCAAACTGATGAGTCAAGCGAGTAATCGCATCCAGATGCTCATGCTTGTGTCTCAAAGCCTGAGAATGGGGCAGATTACGGGGGTGGAACTCGGTCTTCGCAACCTGCGCAGCCTTATCCTTCTGACCCTCAGTCTGTTCACCGGGGGTGGTGATCTCGCGGTGGTGCTGCAGCAATTCCTCGAAGAACTCGGGGCCCAAGATGCTGACCTTGGCGAGGAGGAGTTCGCGCTGCACCAGGGCCGAGTCAGTGTAGTCGAGGACAGCCCAGACGGGGACGAGATCGTCGAGTTGACGACGAGCCTGCTCGACGACGCCATCCTGACCCTGCAAGACGATGGTCATACGAGACAGATCCTCGACCTCGGTGTTACAGACGACGAGGGAGTCGATGTTGAAGCCGCGAGCAGCCAGGATACCGGACACACGGGACAAGACACCGGGCTCGTTCTGCACCAGACAGTTCAGGATATGGCGCTTGGGAGGGTTGGTGGGGACGCTAGGAGTTTCGTAGAGAATGGACGAAACGGCCGTGGGGGCGTCCCATTGCGGCGAGGAATCGGAGACCGGAAGAGGGAGGGGAGACCGGCGATGAAGGGCCTTGTAGGCTAGGGCTGAGGTCGAGCTGGAGGAAGAGGCCCGAGTGGTGGTGATGAATCGGGAGGCCAGGCGTGAAGTGCGGCTCGCAATGGACAGGAAAGGCGTTGATGCTGTCGTTGACAGCATCAAAGGACGCCGGAATGCCATGATCGCCGCGCGGATTAGGCCTGCACTTGTGGGAAGAAGTGGCAGGCAGCAAAGTCCGGAGATCTCTCAGGCTTTCTGGGGTCGCGGAGAATAAAGTCCGCAGGTTGAACTTCGCATTGCATTTTATACGCGGCGGCCTTCCGACCTCGGGGCGCTGACTCAGTCCCGGCGGTAAAGATTCGTCGCCCCGTGACAAGTTTTATTACTTACCAAGTTACCATACTCACTAGATAGTGTTGCCGCTTGCCTGCTTTGGGGTTAGTTGTTTTTGAACTCACATGATCGGGGTTGCATCTCGTTTCTCCATCAATTCTATTGTCTTGGAGTTTACTACTTGGTAGTTGATATCTTATAGAAACCATTCAGTACATCTTCTGCAATACTTGATAAATTCATCTTGTTTAGTTGCCCACCTGCATTCTCCACGAAGAACAATATATCCTCGATCGGAAGGACCCTGTTACTCTTAGGACGGCACACTTACTCACTACACACACTTAAAACACTAGGCCTATTATTGGTCCCAAGCGCAAAGGGCCGCTACTAAGTTCTCCGGAGTGGCAGCTCGGCATCCCCCGTGGCTGGCCATTTCTTGCTTAGTTTCTGCTGCTTTTTCGCTGGGCCACTAAACTATCCCGAGCGTCGAGTCTTCTTTAGCGGCCAAACCGGGCGGATCGTCCCAAACTCCACCGCCTGCGAAAGTCTTTGGCAAGTTTATCTTGGCCTTTTCGGGCCTACCTTGCTGCCTTGCCTCACGCCCTTCATTTTCACCTTATACAGTTACTTATCCCTTCCCCTCTCTTACCTCTCACTCCATACATTGTCGATACTATGGACGATCGCCGCTCGAAACGCTCTCGTTTTGATCAGACCGAGCCGGAAGTGCGACGCCCGTCGCGCTTCGACCGCCGCTCTCGGTCTCCCTCGTCGCGACAGTCCGAGTCGACTCGAGCTCGCAGCCCTCTCAGTCGTGAACCCCGGAGCCCTAGCGCAGACCCTGCGAAGAAGACCGATCCCGCTGCTGCCGCTGGTACGTTCGCCCCTTCAGGATAATGGCAAGAGTTGGTGGCGCAGGAAACTTGTGTGTAGCAGCAGAACTAACATTGGAGTCATATACACACAGCTGCCGCTGCGGCAAAGATCAACGCCCAGTTGCAAGCGAAAAAGGGTATTCAACATGTCGACGTTCCGCCAATTCGTTCGGTAAGCATGGCTCATACTGGTCGCAAGGAACAGAGCATGAACCTATACTGACACTGGTTTCTCCTACTTAGACCGCAAGCCCCGTACCAACATCCGGCTCCCCCAGCGGCGAGGCATCTGGGAAGCTGAACGCGGAAATTTACGTTGCTGATGGAGATTATATCAAGGATATTGAGATTAATGACTTGCGCAACCGTTACACGCTGACCAAAGGCTCTACTCAGAAGATGGTAATTACTCCTACTTACATCCGCTGATCCTGCCCAGGCCCAAGCCCAAAACTTGTCGCAAGCTAGCTGCTGGCGTCCGTCATTCGCCATGCGCCTTTGCTTGGTTTTGCTTGCTCGTTTTTGGTCTCTTTTCTTCTTCTATCTATCCCCCATTTTCCAATGATCCGTTTTGTGGTTATGGCTAAAGCTTACCCAAGTCAACATCTTGCATAGCATCCCAACACTTGCCCTCATTTGCATCTGCTGACCTCCGCTGCGTGACATTTAGATCAAAGAAGAAACTGGCGCCGGTACGCCTTTCATTCCATATTCTACACTGTTTATATATCATTATCAAACGTTTGACTACAAGAAGGAAGCTCATCATTATTGTTCTCTTTTTAAGATGTCACTACAAGAGGAAATTATTACCCCGACAAGAGCATGGCAACTGCCGCGGTACGTTCTACATTCCACCCTCAATTCTGTTGGAACCTACTAACGTGCGGTCCCTATTCAGAACCCCCCGCTCTATCTTCACGTAACGAGCACAAACAAGGAAGGCCTGGAGAAGGCCGTTGCCTTGATCGACGATCTCATGAAGAAGGAGCTCCCCAACCTGGTCGATGAGCGCCGGTTCCGTCGCCGCGAACCCGAGCAAGTAGAGCGGGATGAGTACGGTCGTGTACGTCCCTCACACCTTATACAACACCAACAGGAGCTACTCTTTCCATCCCTTTCAGATCAAACTAATCAATGGTATACAGCGCAAATGGCCCGAGGAGCGCATCCCCGTCGATCTCGAACCGATTCCCGGCTTCAACCTCCGCGCTCAGGTCGTCGGACAGGGTGGTGCCTACGTGAAGCACATCCAGCAGAAGACTCGCTGCAAGGTTCAGATCAAGGGCCGTGGCTCTGGTTTCATGGAGCCTAGTACCGGCAGGGAAAGCGATGAGCCGATGTTCCTGCACGTTGCGTACGTAGCGCACCTACATCCCTTCTTCTTTCTGCAGCAGCTTGCATAAATACTTATTACTTTTTCTGCAGTGGACCCGACCCGAACGATGTCCAGGGTGCCAAGGCCCTGTGCGAGGATCTACTAGCCAACGTCCGTGAACAGTACCAGCGTTTCAAGGAGAACCCGCCCCAGCACAGCTACGGCGGCTATGGCGGTCAGCGCGGAGACCGCTATCACCACGGCGGAGGTTACGGCGGCGGCAGCGGCGGCGGCGGATATGGTAGCAACTATCATCAGAACTCACCATCTACCTCTGCTAGCCCGTCGACGCAAGCTGCGGGAGGTGCTGGCGGTTCGGGAACCGGAACTCCCGATTACAGCGCCCAGTATGCCCAATACTATGGAACCGACCCGTATGCTGCCTACGGCGGTTACCAGAATTACCTTGCCTACTACCAGTATTATCAGGCGGCTGCTCAGCAGCAGCAGCAGCAGCAGCAGCAGCAACAGCAACAATCCCAGAGCCCCGCTCCGCCACCGCCTCCTCCAGCCAGCGAGGCCCCCCCTCCTCCCCCTCCTGGATCGGGCTCTCCGCCACCTCCCCCGCCAGGCGGTAGCTACAGTGCTGTAAGTACTATGTCCAGATTTAATGCCATGTGGACAAGCCATAATATTAATTGCTTTGTTCGATTCAGGTCCCCCCTCCTCCAGGGCTGTGATTTGCTGTGTGGGTGGGAAGCTGCCACAGCAATAGCCCAAGGCAGATTATCAAGGAGGGCTAAATTCATTCACGAATATGAAACGGTGATTCTATGCAGGCGCAGTGATTTATCCTGCCTGCCAGTGAGCCGATCGACGACCGAGCTGCCTCTAGGCTGTCTGTACCTTTAGTCCGTTCCTTTGTTTTTTTATTCAACCGAGGTTTGGTCTGTGTTGCTAAACTCTGTAGAGCAAAGCCGGAAATCTGCGCTCATTTTTTTGATGCTAAAAGAACCTTGTGCTGTTTCCCCTAGCGAATCATCTGGTTTGATCAATGCGTTGGCTCTGGTAGGATGACTGCACGCCTCCTCTCTGTGGTGGTATAAACAATCGTTCGAGACGGTATTGAACCGTAATACTGATGTCTTTCGCGTGCGCTGGCTCGACAAAAAAGTAGTCGTGACAGTGGTAGATCAGCAAGATGGCTAGTATCTATACCCAGTATCGCTGAAAAATTTTGTCGAAATATATATGAAACCTATAAGAGACTGAGTGCTCAAACTTACCCCCAAGGGTCAACATCAAGAGAATACCCCTGGGAACATCCTCTGCATATACCACGGGACGTCCATGTCGACAAAGTCGTCCGGGTGACTTTCCGGCGCCATTTTCGCCTTTCGCTTGGCAAGAGCGTGTGAACCTTCTTTGCAGAAGTCACAAGCAAAGTCACACGGTGAAGCAGTCGAACCGTTAGTTTTCATTCCTGATGTAGGAACTTGGGAGCCCATCCTCTCAAGTTCGAGATCCCCAAAGAAATCCTTGATCAGATCATGTCTGCATTGTGTGGTATTCTCACAGTAGCTGATCACTTTCTGAAAACTTGCTAGTCGAGCGAGCTGGTTCTGAACGGTGGTATGTGCCTTGCTGTTTTGATTGCTCATGTGCGCACCAGTGCGGTTGCGAGCGTTCTCAACGTCTCTTTGCAGACGATCAAGAATTCTGTCTCGCTCCTGTGTGTTGTAGTAGACAATGGATGCGGCAGCATGTCCGTCGCGACCTGCGCGACCGGATTCCTGAACGAAGCCTTCGAAGCTCCGCGGCGGACTCCAATGAACAACGAAGCGGACGTGTGGGCTATCGATGCCCATGCCGAATGCAGTAGTAGCGACGATAATGTAAAATGCTGGATGTTCCGATGATTCGTTTTTATTGTTGGCATGCTGAGGGAATATCTTAGACGATGTCCATTCGGACTGGATGCGTGTTCGGTCTTCGGAGGATAAGCCAGCGTGGTAAGCCACAGCGTGGATGCGGCCGGGCCAGCTTGCTGAGAGAGCAGGGGCGAGTTTATCGGATATAGTCCTGAGAGGCACATAAATTATCCCGGATATCGGGGGAAGCATAGCGGGTGCAGTGCCAGTTACGGCCTCTCTTCGAGCCTGGACAGACTGGAGCCAGGAGACGAGGTTGTGGATTTGGAAATCTTCTGGCTCTGTGGGGTCGCTTGCAAAATCATCGAGGTATCTTATCTCGTAATGAATGTTTGGACGTGCAGAAGGAGTGTTGAAGATTCTCAGCTTGGAAGCGTCTAATCCAAGTAGTTTGATGATATCTTCCCGAACACGAGGCGTAGCAGTTGCCGTAAGCGCACTGATCGGAACCGGTGGATTCGTCAGAGTTCGCTTGAACCAGCCCAATTCTTTGTACGCCGGCCGGAAGTCATGGCCCCATTCACTAATGCAATGGGCTTCGTCAATGGCGACACGAATCAGCTCTCCCTGGCGGTGAATAGTCTGCAGATTGCGTCGAAAGCCCTCCGTTTGACAGAGTTCTGGTGTCACGTAGAGAAGCCGAGTTCTCGGATGGCCGGATAGTAGGTCGTCCAAGATCATACGCCTCTCAGCAATTGGAGTCGTGGAGTTGATTGTTGCTACCGCAACCCCTAATGCCTGAAGTGCTTTTACCTGATCGGTCTGCATGTCACGTTAGTGCCGCTCGAGTGCAAGCATTTCTTAGGCTGACCATCAAAGCAAGCAAAGGGCTGATCACAACCGTCACTAAAGATATTATCAGACGCAATCCGAAAGTCGAAAGACATGCATGAGGTAGACGCAGGTGAACCAACCGCCATGGCTTATTACTGCAGGTAGTTGGAAGCATAGGCTTTTCCCGAATGAAGTGTTTGCCTGCAGAAACACATCATGGCCGTCTATGGCCGCTGCGATTACCTCACGCTGAAGAGGACTATATGACAGTAATATTAGTTCGATTTACTCTCTCAGGAACTGGGTGACAGCTGAAACACACCGAAAGGACTTCTTCCGGAAAACTCGACGGAGGTAGAAGTCTATATCCACTTTGCGACGTTGTAGATTCCCACTACCCATTTCTGCAACATTGTTAGAGGTACAACAGAAGGTTTCCCAGAATCAAGAATAGAAGCATCGGCTGGCAGACGCGACGCGGGGAAGGCACGATACGCGATGCCACGTGATATCGAGAGAGAGTTCCTAATCGGGAAGGCAGATGGGATTCTGGTCGAGCGAGAGCATCTCTCCATTGTCAGTAGTAGCTTTTGCCTTGAATAACTATGCTACAGTTTGGGCCTAGTTGGAACATGCCCTAGACCTGGTTTTTGAATCCATTACTGGTGATATCATTTGGAAAATAATAATAAACTAATAACACACGAGGTTGTTCGCTGTACAGGGTAACAAGCGACAGCCATTAGCTGTTGCCGTTGAAATCACCGCTATCAGGCTTCAACCTGAGGGTATATACTACTATAACAGGTCTATAATGTACAAGCATCACCGTCCCACATCTAACCCTCCATCATTGGCTAATATTGCCTTTGGAGTCTATTCATCTGCCTTTCTAGTTCCTCCTTGGCAGCCAGGACGTCCAGCGCCTTGCGCTTCTCCGGCTGCCAGATCCGTACAATCTGCAGCCAGACTTTCATAAGCTCTTCTGGTCCGCAACATGCGCCGAATGCGCGGAGAATGATGATGACCATTCGACGACCCAGAAAGACACCATTATCTATCCGGCGTTCAATTTCTTCTGAATCTTGCGGCTCATGTTGCAGGTCCTGAGCTTGTTGTCGAAACAACTCATCGACATCGATATCCTCTTCGAGCGCCGCCATGTCTTCATTGGGATGAGAGACACCTTTGCGGTCGTCGGACTGGCCCATTACTTCATGTTGCTCGTTTCGAGTCTCACCCGACTCCTTGTCAGCGGTGCCAGCAAAGGGCAATGGAGTGTACAGGCCGCTTGGCTTTCGCGAGATTGTTGGCCAGCCCACCTCCATGGCGGCGGGGGCCTTTAACACGGGGATCTCTGGCATGTGCCTTCCGGTTTGGCTGCGGTACAGTTCAATGAGTCTCGTCCTCGACTCGTAGAGAGCACGCAAATAGGTTTTCCAAGCTACACGTAGCCGTTCGGCTGTCCAGCCCTTCTTGTTGCGCCCGTTGCGAGCAAATCCGTCAAAAAGCAGAAGGTATATCATACCACGAGGCGGAACCACAAAGACTTTTTCCATGTCTGCAAGGATTGACATGAAAGCATGGATGTCAGCGGTTTTGTAAGCGTGCAATGAAAGAAATATGTGGAATGTCCGAGTGTCAGGGATTGCGTGAAGTGATTGCTGGAGCGCGCGGTGGTGTTCAGGCATGATGTCCTTCAGTGAAGTGGATTCTTGTAGGACTCGACCCAACTTCTTCACTCTGCTCCGATAGAGGTTCATCTCCGATGTAAGATGCGGTGCTTTTGAATGCTTCGACTCGATGCTTAGTTCCCCTGTCTTTTGGGAATTTGCTTGGGCCTCAAGCATCTCCGCATATATCTGCTTCGCTGAGTCCAAATCTCCGGCGCGAATGAATGATGCCATTAGGCAATTCATTACAACCGTGTCAACGATCTCACCACTCGATACAAATTCATTGAATGTCTGTTGAATGCCAGCAACATCCTCTTGCATACCACAATAGTAGAGCTTAGAGACCTTTCCGAAGCGCCGAAACTCAATATTACGCTTCTTCATTTCCTCCAATAGTCGTTCCGCGACGGTGAACTGATTCGCTTTGATGGCAATATCGAAGAGGATGGTGAACACGACATCATCAGACTTCACACTCGCCAGATATTCCATTTGTTTCCATAGGCCGATGGCCCTCACCACATCTTTCTTGCGTACTTTCCCAGATGCCCGTCCTGCAAGGTGTATAGCGGAACTCCAGAGCGAGCGGGATATGGGCAGCTTCGCAGCGACCATGTCTTCTATCAACGCAAGGTAGCGACGGGCATCCACCCAGCGGCGGTCTGGAGGATCGGCGAAGCGACGTAGGAGTGCTCCTCGGGAGCGTTTGGACAGGTACGCAACCCCGGGAGAGGGAAGATCTCTGTAGAGTCGAAAAACATAATGGTTTGAAATCTTCTCATTCCACATAGCGTCCAAGAACACCTCGACCGTTTTGTACTCCAAAGCGTCCCGCGACTTGTCTACCTTCGGGAGAACTTCATTCGAGGGTGAACCCTTCTGTGTCTCGTTGGCAACAAGGTCAACAGCCTGTTTCCAATTAAGTGAATTGCCAAAAGCAGCTCGGTATAATTGTGAGGTCGACGTGTATGCTTTCCTGCTTGGACTTGTTCTTCTGTGATGGCGATATTGCTCTGACTTGCTCGACGAATCCGGTAAGCGACCAGTCCTCTCATCATCAGGGGCGTTGTCGTTCGCAGTCAAACTGCCTTCGCTAGTCAGGACCATGTCCGCTGTCGGTAGCTCGCTGTTCAATGTCCCCGA
This sequence comes from Aspergillus brasiliensis CBS 101740, assembly GCF_001889945.1. Lineage (NCBI taxonomy): Eukaryota > Fungi > Ascomycota > Eurotiomycetes > Eurotiales > Aspergillaceae > Aspergillus > Aspergillus brasiliensis. The sequence goes on along the minus strand of NW_027137448.1, from coordinate 1,499,885 downwards.
ATTTATCTCTTGTAATCCTGCATGTGACTGTAATGTTGAGTCTACACCCGCGCCCTGATAGCGATCTTCGAATGAAGATCCCGCTGACGGGTTGTTCGCAAAACAGTTCCCTTCACCATCCTCATCCTCTACTCTCAACGCAACACCGGAATTAATCATGCGTTGTGCACTCGAACGATGCAGACTTCCTGTCGATGTGCTTAGACAGTCCAGGCGATGTTTCGACGACAATTGCCTGCGGTGTGTCAACCCCCGATCCTGCCATCGACCGACGTTTTTCCCTGGATTCTCAATGGAGATCGTAGAGATCCCCCTAGCGCGAGGGGTGTGCTCATGGCAGTAGCCCGCCATAACCAGGGAGCTGACGAAAAGGTCTGCTAACGACGCCGCGGTAGGGCGGGCACGTCTGGAACTGAGTCGTCTGAAGGAGGCATTGTAGGAGAACGGTTCGGAGTTTGACATCGAAGTGTGACGGGTGGGGAGACTCGTATCCAACCGCTGCGAGGGGGGAAGTCGCAGGTCGGTCGAGTTCTGGTACCTATTGGGAGGAGGCATGAGATGGCAGACATCGTGGCATTGGATCAGCCCTGCATGTCCCGAGGAAATCTCGAGCAGCTTGAAGAGAAATGGCCCGAAAGCTCTTCAAGCGTGGCAGGAGGCAGTCGAAGAAGAAGTGGAGACAAGGACGAGGGGCGTCCCAAAGGGCAGAGAGAGGGGGAAGAAGGAGGAGGACGTAGGAAGTAGTAGATAGACAGAGAGGTTGAGCTCTGGGTCAAATTATTATTATGGGCTTTGGCCTTCGCTCTGGCTTTGCACCGGGCGGAGCCGGCGACGGGCCAATCGGAGCCGCGCATTGCCAATCCTCTTTTTTGCACCTGCGCAGGTATCTGGAACACCAAACTCCCGGACCTTCCCTGCCCATGATCTTGTCTCCTGAACACCTGGGTCAAGGCCAGACGTCGTCCATATCTTTAAGTTTGGCCAATTGATTATTCCGCCGGCCATTTGCTTCATCCCTCTGTCGGGTTTGTTGCTGTCCGATCTGCCCTTTCCTCCCCGCTGATTCTGCACGGTCTTCTGGCTGCCGCGTCCGACTCACGATGGGCAAATATAACCTCACGGCCCTCCGGGTTCGCCAAACTGCTGTGGCACAGCATTCCGCCGGCAAACTTCGTCAAGTGCCCAAATGGCTCGATATAATGCACGACGTCCCCCCCGCTGAGGTTCTGGTGCGGAATCGCCCTCAACAACACCAGTTGGTTCGCCAGCGCCTGAAGACTGTCCCTGGTGCATCGAGGCCGCAGGCCGTCTTCGAAGTCCAGGAGAAACGCATCAAGCCGAAGAAGGCAAGTCGCATGTTCCAGCCTGTCGAAATCAAGTACGAGGAGGATCAACTGCGCAAGGAATTTTTCCGCGATCATCCCTGGGAGCTTGCCCGACCCCGAGTGCTTGTCGAAAAGTCAGGCAAGGACTTTGAGAGACATAACTGGAGCCGGCTCCAGCAGCGGGGAAAGCACCTGGATGGTGAGAGGTACGTCTAGTGTCCTTAATCTGTGGGCAGGAGGAATTCGCCGATAATTAGATGATGCTAACCCCCTCGGTTTCCGGTGAAACAGCGTTGTTCAGCGACAGCTTTGGCTTCTTAATAATGTCCCCGATATGACCAAGAGCGCCGCTTACGATATTGCACGCCGCGAGTTCTACCGCCTCCGTCTACAGGAAGACATTGAACGACGTGTTGCTGCCGAAGAAGCCGAAGCTACCGGTGCCGTGTTCGGACCGACACGTCTGGAGATCGGTATGGACCTCGAGAACAAGGAGTATGAGCGTTGGAAGGAATGGGCCAAGTTGCAGGTCCAGCTTTCGGACCAGAGAATGGCTGCGTTCCTCGGGGCCCCGGAAGTCCAAGCTGCTGAGGAGCAAGAGCAGAGCGTGGACGATGACGCCACGGAAAAGGTTGCGCCAGCAATCTGAACTTGGGAGTTGCTATCTTTTGAGGGTTTTAGTATTGTCAACCCCGGATGAGGCGGGGCTTTGCCAGACTCTCTAATGGCTTATGTACACTACTGGACTGTCGATATGTTTTTCTTTCTTCTTGAGTTGCTCTGTTTTACTTTTACGCCTTTTTCTATATCCTTCCTGTTGTGAATAAGAGTTTTGGGTCACGTATAAATTGTCCTTGTTTGTCAAGGTTTAGCTCTGTTGGTCAGGTCAAGTGGGTACTATAGGGGATGCACGCATGGGTAGCTAGCGGTAGAGCCAACATCTCAATTCTATACATTTGTAGCAGAAGAGTGATTTGGAACCGCAGAACCCCGCTGCGAGGCAATGAACCATCTGGAACATGAAAGTCGGAGGACAGTTCATGAGCCGGCGAACCTCAAACAATAGTGGTGTTTCAAGTGTGTCTGCCGGGTGTCCCCTGAGCCAATCACTGGGGCGGACTTATCGCGCCCGAACCCCCAGAAAGTTATCGACCAGGCGTTTCTTCGATTCATCTCGACCCTCTTGTCAGTCGGCTTGCTCAGCCTGCAAGAGACTGCTGGCCATCTTGCCCATTGGCATCCGCTTGTATCTCATTGACGGAGTGTGTCTACACAAATTTCAAAATCAGTTTTTGCTGCATGCTCGGATAATCTGCCGGGCAGTGGTTCTTGTCTGACAGCTGCACCTCTTCGCGTTTCATCAACTTAACGCCGGCTCGCCCTGAACCCCGACCGCATCCTTTGGCACCAAAGTCGACTGCCAGTGTGATCGAGCCCTTTCATACAACCTGTCAAATCGATAGCTCAATCCGCGGTCGCTCAGAGTTTCATCCAACAATCCCTCCTACCTCCGTACCCTCATTAGAACCCGAGCGGGTCCTCGTACGTTTGAAGCCCAACCGAAGCTCTCTGGGCCATTCTCGCGCCGCAGTCGAACTTGGGTCTTAACATCTACACGCATCTCGCTTTTGCACAGCATCTACCGTATATTTTGTTTCGGGTCTTACGGTTACGTCGCTATTGCAGCGCCTGTTGATCATGCTTCGTTCCGGTCTCAATGCACGTCTTGGAGACACTCTGACCATCTGATCAATTGTTTGAAATTCGAATACATTGGAAATTCGACCAGTGCTAGACACAGCCGCTAGAACAGCTTCTTCTTCATATCTCCAATCATGCTCTCCACAATGGTCCGCCCGGAGGACGCCATCAGGATGCCTCGTTCATACCGAAGCGACGTGGATGAGGAGGATACTAGCAGGCGAACTCCGGAGCAGAACACTCTTTCCTCTTCATCCTCCTCTTCTAACAATGACGCGGCGGCAAAAAGCGAGGACGAGGTTACACTGGTGAACGGGTCTGTTGGTGATGGTCGCAGTAGTAGCCTAGGGAAACATCAGACAGGTCCCCGTCTTTTGTCGCCAGACGAAACGATTGAACTAGCGCGGCGAGCAGTGGAAAACGGGATTCAGGAGACCAAACGCTCTTTAGCGGGCAGTGAGGCAGTCAGCGATGTGGTAAAGCCAAAATTGACCATCGACTTGGGCCATTCCAACATAGTCCGTATACCCGAAGCGGTGGTGGACATCATCAAGGATGAAGTTGAACGGTGTGTGATACGGGATCTCGAAATATACGGTTCGGTTTGGAGAGAAACTAACATCAAGCAGCCTCTCGCTATCCAATAATCATCTTTTTCATATACCTTATCGGTTCGCAGAATGTTCTCATCTCCGATATCTCAATATTCGGGCGAACAGTTTTCGAGAATTTCCCAAGGGAGTGAGTGCTATGTCACTAGTCTGACCTACGGTGTGGATTTGCAATTATTAACAGCAATTTTAGGTGTACAAATTGCCGCTTCTCGAGATCTTAGATATCAGCCGCAATAAGATCGGCCACCTCCCGGAAGAGATCAAGAAATTGTCCTCGCTCCGGGTTCTATCGGTAATGCAAAACCGCCTTGACGATTTGCCTCTGGGGATCTCCGATATGAACAAACTTCAAATTCTTAAAGTAGCCGGGAACCCCTTGCGGGGCCCCCTGCGACGGCTTCTCGAGACGTCTGAGACAGAGTTTGCCCCCTCGACAATGACGGATAATGAGAGGGAGGTCGCGGTTACTGCCGAGCTGAAGCGGTTCTTGAAGACCAAGCAGCCTGTTACCACTCAGGAAGTCGAGAGGAATGAGCTTAGGTATGGAATTAACCTTTCGTCTGGAAGTAACCGACTAACACCGACTTCTCAGCGAGGGCATGTTGGACACTCCTAAACCCGTCAAACGCGGAGTGAGCAGTCGGTTTCCTGTGATCCCCAGCACCGGTGATCTTTCTTCCGACCCAAAGTCGCCGTCCTTGTCTCGACCTCCTCCCATACCTCTCAAATCGCACTATCGCATTGCTTCGGGACAGCATTCGGTCTTTCAGGCCGGTTTTCTCCCACGTCCCGGCGTTAGGCCTCTCGCTGGAGTCAATGAACGCAACCGGAGCAACAGTGAAGGGATCATCCAGGCCTCTTTGGCCGCACGTAACAAGCGGATGGGAGTCATTCGGAAGAATACAGACTTAGGGACGTTGGACGAGACTCGGCCGTATCGGAACAGTCATTTACGAGGCTTGAGTTATGGCTCTATTCTTCGCACCCGGCCCGTTGCAGCCGTGTGTAACAGCAACTCCTCAAGTCCCAGTAGCCCGAGGGAACGCAGACGATTAAAGGATGGTTTTGTCAACCGAATGTCGAGTCTGCCAGAACACAAGGGCGAAAGAGAAACCGCGGAACCTATCATCGAGTGTGCGAAGGGGATTCTTTTCGCACTCTTCCAAGTGCAGTCGAATGTGTCATCTCTGATCAATGTGATCAAACGCGACGATGCTCGGCGCAACAGTCTCGAAATCGTGTTCTACAATGCCTCTACCCACGTTGAACGGTTGAATGAAGCCATCGAGAACGCGGAGCACCATTCTGACGATATGGACGCGGTGCGCTTGTCGAACGAGGCTGTCAAAAGGGAATGCAAAACATGCATAATAGCTTACACTCATGTAGGAACGCAATTACGCAATAGCATCGACAAAATAGTCGCCAATGGCGACCCACGCTACTTGCGTTCCTTGATGCTCATGATCTTTGGCAGCGTGGTTGAACTGCGCAACGCCTGTGCGAGCTTGGGCATCCCACTCCAAACCCGCAAGCCGCCCTCCGTGGCAAAACCATCTATACCTGAAATCAAAGAGTCGGCTAGCTCGGACCGCTTCCTTGGACCAACAGTCACTCCAACCAGAGGAAGGGAGCATTCTTTGTCGACGCGTCGGTTGCGAAGTGATACCACAATCCAACACCCTCAGATTACTGCGACCGGTCCTTTCCAGGCTGCTCAAAATTACCAGTCTGCTGTCAGTTCGCCTGGGTTTGCCCAAACTCCATTCAGCTATGGGGCACGAAGCCGGTCGAGTAGCAGATCCAACCATATCAACACATCCGTACCGTCGTCACTCGCGACCCCTCGTTCAGGCGAGTCATTCCCTCCCATGCCCAGCGCCGTTGTACCTCGGATCAATCCCTTGACAGGCTTGGATGAGATTGAGGAGGAGCGGATTTTTGAAAAGATCTTCTATCAACTTACCTCGGCCTACACCGCTGCCCTACAAGCGTTGCCTTTGGCACGCCGTCAGCTAGTGCGATGCCACGAGGTAGCGGAACAGGCACACGAATCCGAGGGCATATTAATGCTGTGGAACAATCTGATCCGACGGTGTCGGGTATGCCTAGAAGTATCCGAGGCCTTGGGTCTTCGACTCTCCAACATGAAGGTAAAAGAACCCGGTGGCGGGATGCGGAACCAGCGCGAGTTCTGGCAACTGTGCAAGGCGTTCATGCAGTCCTTTGTCGATCTAGTTACCGACATGAGGGAGGTTCGAAGTATGCAGCTTCTTCCGGGTGATATCATTGTCATACTTCGTCCAGTCCAAAGAGCAAGCAGAGAAGCAGGTCGGTTGATCGATGCCTCGCCGTGGTCTTATCTTGCCGATATGGCTCCAGGAAATGCGGCAGCAAACATATACGGGCCTCCGCTACAATCCCAGCATCCACAGCACCAGGGTACCGCATCCAATGCAAGCAGCTTCCATCTGAACTCCGGCGTATCCCCGCAATCCGTCCATCTCCCGGCGACTCCGCTAAGTGCTGCCCTTGGTCCAGCCGCGCAGGCAACCGTGCCTTCTACCCCCGCAAGTGCGTACAGTGACAAATTCTTCGAAGGGGATGTATTTCAGAGAGCTGACTCATTGCTCTCTATGCCCAATCAGGCGCCATTTTTCAGTCGTCGGTGAGACGTTAGCATTTGCACCTGTACGAAGGAGACGGTGTTTCACTATGTGGAGTTTGTGCTACGGTGATTCGAGTTCTGTCGCATATTCTTGTGCTTGCTCTTCCTGGTTACTGCGAGGGGTGGCTGCTCTCTAGACTTCACCCATGATCTTTGCAGGTACAAAGTATACTCTGCGTGGGAAATGTCAAACCATCACCAAGACCAGAAAGAGAGCCTGGTTGCGTCTGTTTCAGTATGTATACCTGGTTTGTATCGTGCGCAGTCGTGACCTGACTTGAGTAACCTCAAGCTATACACACCTACTCCATCCTGATCTACATTGTTGATATTCGTTCAGTTCACCCTTGTTTTGCGCTTTTTGTTCCATTAGTCGTTTGTTTATTTGTTCATCACCCCCTTGTCCGGAATTCATTTTGCACTCGGAAACGTCAAGGAGTCGGGGATAAAGGGGACATCTACTAGCACTACTACTACACATCTGGACTTTTCGCGAAGGAGAAAACGGAGTATGGGGTTCATCTTCTTAATTCTCAGGGACCGAAACCTTTGCATAGCGTGTCATCTTTTTTTTTTTTTTTTACCTCACATTTCCCTTTTTCTTTTCTTTGATGGATTATGACTAGAGCGAAATGAACATTTTGTGATTTGTTTGCCTGTGTTGGGGAGGTCGTAGTGATCGCAGTCTGTGCTGACTGTGGATCAGTAATAGCCAGAGCAACATGGGACGTGCTTTCTTTTAGTTAGTGGTATCTATGAGCTACGAGTAACTACTACTGATCTCACCGATTTATTTTGACTGAAATCAGGGTATAAGTTACATGTGTGTCGCGCAAAGCAAAGCAAAGTAGAGTAAAGCATAGAACCGAAAAGTAAATCCACAGGAGATGGTTATCAATTACCAAACCAGACCTCTCGTGCATAAATACTATACAAATGAAGTATCCGTACTTGAAGAGGATTGAGCACTATGTAGGTAGGCAAGCAAACAAAGAAGCAAACATCACCATCATCATCGTCATCAGCCACTAGATACTATCTACCTATCTGGTTGTCCTGCATCTTCCATAATACTAGTTATTACTCGCATATGTCGCCTATCTGCACGATCACAGACAACTTCACATACTTTCATGTACATACAGAGAAGGAACTAATTACATGCAAACATATGAGCGATAAACTAGATCTTGTGCAATGATTATCAATATATTTAGTAGGATTGAAGCACACTTAATGAAATTGTATTATGCATAGTATGTATATATATTCTTCTGAGACAACTATGATCTTCCCCTCCTCCCCCCTCCTCATCCATGCATTGTTCTCTAGAAGCATGTTGTAATATTGAGTGACGCGATGCGGGGGATAACAAAGACTGCAGAATCTGCACGGACGATTTATTTGGAATGGAAGGAAGGAGGGGATTAAATCAGGATTGAGATTGCGACGGTTATCCGGGGATGGAAGAGGGGAATGTCAATCAATGTGACCGTGCGAGCGAGCGACAGCATGAGCGTTGTTTGTTGATGCTGATACGGTTCAGTTACCAACGCTGTATGCGTATTCCGTATAACTAGGGGAGGGTGCTTGGGCTTGGGCTTGGTGGAAATCTGTGGTACAGACTGTTGATGCATTCGTTACTTGGTTTGTTTGCTTGCTTGTCTGCTTGTCTGCTTGCTTACTGCCGAAGAAGAAGAGGAGTGTAGGCAGGGGGGTGTGCAGGTCTGTTCTCTGTTGTTTCCTGTTATGTGGGGTATTGACGGAGTAGTAGTAGGTTGTACAAGATCTGAGGAGGAGAGGAAAGGCGATGAATATGAAGGAGCATGAAATGCTTGGCTGAGGGGTGTGTTTGGTTGGGATGTGTGTCCGAGAGGTGAGGAGGGAAGAAAGGGGAGAGATGATGTCTTGGTGGTTTGGTTTGGTTTGGCTTGGCTGGGACGATGGTGGCGCTCTTGGAAGCTAGATTGGCTTTTCTTTGGCTTGCTGTAGCATCTAGAATGGCTTTCCAGAGCGGCACTTCCTGAAGGGAGGTAGAAGAGGTCTATCAATAGTCTCGTATCAATAGTATCGGGGCTCATTATTGAAGTGGGTAGAGTAGATGAAGATCCGGCAGTAAGTGGACGAATTGTGTCTTTCCGCTATCAATATGAACAATGCTGGTTATTGTCTGTCGTGTATAGATCAGATGATGTCCAGCACTGCTGAAAACGAACCTTTCTCGTCATACTACTTAGTAAACGTTTAGAAGCTTTGACGATTCCTACGGCATGCATTACGAAATGTGGAACGGGCATTGATCCTGCAGCGATTGGAGGGGGAAAGCAGCAAAGATACCAATTAAGGGCGCCTCTATGCGCTCCAAGACTTGAAGTCCCTGCTCGTATACTGACTGCCCGGATATTGTTTCCAGCCAGCCTTGGATAGAAGATACTAATCTTCCCTGTCAACCATGGTACGTAGTCGCAGTGGGGATATCCGTAGTACGCTAGTCGAGGAGGAAGTGACAGGGCACTGACAGCCACTCCCCTAATGGCCAGACTACTTCCTGTATTCATACATGCTGGGATGATTATTGGAAGCAGAAGCAGAAGCAGAAGCAAAGCATCCTGCAGACCCCTCGATGCTGCATAGGGCACGGGGCACAGGGCTAGGGCCGGTGGTGCTGTCACGGGATCGAACAATGTCCTCCAACCAAGAAAACTCCTTCCCAAACATCAATCGATCATCCATGTCACCATTGAGTCCTGGCCCCGTCGCATCGCATTCATTCAGCGGCATCTCGTTTGTATTCGCCTCCCCCCTCCCCCCATCGGTTTCGCGGCTGCCTGTCGTCGGGGTTGGAAGCATCACTTTTTCGGATCATCAACTCAGATGATGCAGCAAGCGTCGCGACTACGGGCCGAACAACCCCACTGAAAAGTCGGTGTCGAGGAAAGAAATCAAATGAAGCCAGCAGGAGAAAGCCATAAGCGTCACCCTTGTCACTGTTCACCACCACCACTCATTTCATCCCGCCTTAATGATGGCAGCTAATTCTCAGGTGGACGGAGAAAGCGGCGTTGCCTCCCCGCCCCGCCTCAACAAGATCATAGTAGAAAACAAAAATTAACTAGAAACGGAGCCAATGAGGGTGCAGGACCGGCATACTTCTTAGGTTGTCGCCTGCAGGCTGGGGTGAAGAACTGGGTCCGAACCATCACCGCTCTTTATACTGGCTTGCTTGCAAACGGGCTTGGCTTTCCAATTGCCGCCTCTCCGACCAGGTCCGGAATAATGAGGCGAGTTTGCGTTGGAGGGTCAAATCCATCGTGATCGGTGCACTACTGAAGTGAGGCGCCAAGCGCACGCAAGACCGCCGGCAGTCAAGCCCCTTTATTCGTGCGCAGCCTTGGAATAATGATCCAGCCACATTGTCTGCTTCCCCTCCGTTTTGGTCGACTGCTGCCCTCCGTGTATCCACCCCCTGGCACCTTTTTTAAGATTCTACCCTTCAGCAGACTCCGAGCTTAAATAATAATCTTACGATGTCGATCGATAGTTCCCTCCCACTAACTTACGGAGCGGTCGGAGTCAATAGTCCATTCCTCATCCCGCGCGTGAGCCCACTTGCAGGGTAGGGGGGGAAAGCCCGGCCGGATTCTGATATTGAGGTTAAGACTGGGGAGGAGGTGTGGTCCAGGGCTGTCGCTGACTCGGGTTGGCCTACCGATGCCACCACGCGTGTGTGAGATCCACTCCGACCGAGACTCTTGGGTGGGTTTTTTTATCTATCAAGTATCAATCTGCTAGGGGCGGGTGGATCGGTTAACATCCCCCATGTCCCACCCCAAGGGAGAAAAAGCGGAAAACAATGGAGGCAAGAAACCATGCTCACGGCTCTTGGTTTAACCACTTCCCCTCTAGCACCACCCCCTGTTGCCCCTACAACGGAAGACGGCAATGGTGAAGGAATAGGGGTCTGTAGCGCAATCTTTCCGTCGGCGGTCACCGAAAAGGACTCAATTGCACTTCTTAAATGTCGGTGGACCAAAACGGAATTCAATCGGAGACTATCATCGTCAATCCCACACATGATAGAACGCAGTAGGTGATGAGTCCTACGACTGGCTTTTAAGGTTTTGATGGAGCAGTTATTTTTCCAGTGTTTCGATTGCAAACAGACCAACGGAAGAATCTTCTTCGGAGAGGCAGCATCACTGTACAGTAGGGGGCCCTAGAGGCGCGCAGACCACAGGGACCATTAATCTGTACCTGACAGGGTACAGGCGACTAGAATGTACCATTCACAACACGAGGTCAATCTGGATGGCATGACGGGGATGACCTTGTTCAGCAATGGCCGGTGTCGCATACAGCCGTTGGCGGACTGTTTCCCGCTTTGGGAGAAAGGCCACTCAAGAGTAATCAAGACGGAGGGAGGAATTGGAATGATCTGATCGGAGCGGGCATGGATGTCCTGACAGAGTTATATCCCGATTTTCTTCAGTATGTCGACGATGACGAAGACAGTCCGTCGCAACGATAGCTTCGGGGGTACTTCTGGATGCATCAAGGGCTGGAATGTCCGGATGCCCCCTGCTTTGCCCTGGATTTTACTACTCCCAGGGCAAAGGTAGATGGAACCAAAAAATGGCTACAAGGAAAGAGAAAAAGTAAGAATTTCAGAAAAGGAAAAAAGAGAGAAGAAAAAGCAATACACCCTTAACAAGAAATCGGATCAAGATGGATCCGTCGCCCCAAATTGATTTGAACACCGAGGACGGCAGGCTGCATCGTCCCTCTCGCTGTCTGCACAATTATTCAATTGGGAATACACCGAATGCTCTCTGGGTACAGAGGCGCATGTATACTCCGTGCTTGTGGCCGGCCCCTTCTGCACACTGACCTAAATTATTTCGTTTCTTTTTTTTTTTTTACGAAGATCTTCCACCTTCCTCCTGGCCGAATATATCCTCTCCTATCCTGACCAGAGGGATTGGGTGGCGCCTGTCGCTGAACGCATGATTGGGATTTCGGGGGGGACGGCCTCCCTATCACATCGGCGCCGGTGGTAAGGGACAGTCAGGACCGAATTCACTCCCACAATGGCCGGGTACCAGCATTGGCACCGGCACACGCCCGGACCTTTGAGATCGTACACGATACCGGGGGGAGGCCTGTTGCTGAGGAATGCTGCTGGGGGCGGAGGGGAAGGGAGGGGGAAAGAGTAAATTTTGAAAAGAAAAAGAATTGGCAAAAAGCCAGCAGGGATTGCTTGGTGGTGAGATTTGAGTTTCCCTCTGCGCCCTCGCGCGGCCGTTAAGGAATGAATGAACGGATCAGGATCAGAAGCAGGCTCACGGCGCAGTGATGTTCCCATCCCATCCCCATCCCATCCTCATCTGATCCCATCCTTTACCCACTCGCCTGCCAGAGCGAACCCAGTCAAGAAAAGGAACCCCCCTCCAAGCATCCCACGTCATCCACTATGTGACTAGGGATCGCTGGATCCGACTCGCTGAACGTTTCCAAAAATTCCCTTTGCCTCGGTGCCCGTTCCCAGGTGCGAAACAGCGCCCCGGAAAGTTCGTAGCTGCTGCAAGCGTCTAGATTAGATCAGCCTCACTTTTCGCAGCGCTCCTGCAAAAGGCAGTGGGTGCCTCTGACTAGTCAGTCGCATGTTGGCTGTCTTCTAATCTTTCTCTTTTTTCCCTCTCTCTCTTTTGCGCGCTTTCTGTCTAGTTAATTCCCTTCTCTGTCCCTATCTACTGCGATGCTACTGCGCCGCACTCCTTCTCTGTCCCTTTAGTTCCCCGTCCGGTGGCTCGTGTGTCCAGCCTACTGCGGGCTTGTTGTAATCCCTCCTTCCTTGAAATTTGATTGCGTGCAGGGCCATCCTTCTCCTCAGGCTCCGAACGCCGTTACTACTTACTACTAAGTATTTCCTACTTGGCAGTAGTTAGTATACTGCGCTTGCATGCCTATATCCACTCATCGTCATTGGCTATATCAACACCACTGATATCCCGGTCTCTTTGTCAACCTGGTTGGACCCGATTTGTCAGGGCAAGTTGTCTACTGCGTCTGTTGTCGGCATTGAACTTCACTCCTGCCAACAACCTTTGTTTGCTACGATCATCTCCTTTCTTCCTGTTGTCGCGTAGCCATTGGACTCGGTCTCTTTCATTCATCTTTGCTGCCTGCCGCGGTCCTCGACCCAGTTTCATCTGGTGCCCCCGGCCGGTTTCTTCGTGTCTATTTACTTGGCAAGGAGGACGCAGATAAGAGAGAAACGGAGAGGGAAAACAGAAATTAGTAGGAGAAAGAAAGAAGAAAACACCGAAAAGGAAAAGGAAAAAAGGAAACGGAAACTGAAATTCCGATTCGCAAAACAAGGAAATTGGCCCCAATCCCGAAAGGTTCACCTAGGGTCTTACTACTATCGAAACACTATTTTGACAAGCCCGGCGTCCACGATTGCCCGTTTTATGATCGGCATTGGCGATCGACGTCGTTGACTAACCTCGGGTGCGTACTATTCCTCCCTCCCTCACCTGGGTTCCTGTCGACTGCAGGCAAGGACTGTTCGCAGGGTCACTGCGAAGGGATCCCAATCCGAACCCGCCGTCGAGTATAGGGCTTGCGGTGCCTTGCGTCCTATCGCCCAGGAAATGCCCGTGATCCCCACGTTCTAATCGCTGTCTCCAGATTTCCTCTATCCCATTCTTCCGAGTCTACCCCAGACCATATCTCTCTTCCTGGTCTGGTGCAGTTTCTCCTACCTCGTCTGCTCCCGAACCCTTCCCCGGGCGTTGGCAAGATCGGATGGAGATGGATTTTCAAAAAACGAAGGAGGCCCGGCGAGATACGCCGAGCAAGCAGGAAGAAAACTCCGAATGCCCCCTGGAAGCATATGGAGGCAGTGGCCATGCGAAGGACTCGCCAAAGAATGACTCTCTGGACCACCACCGCGATGCGAAGAGCTCTTCCGACTCCGCGAATATGCACCAGCGACGCCAGCCGGGTAAATATACCTACCATGATAGCGTCGCCCCAACATTCCCGTCGCCTATTCAGGTGGCAGCCCGGGTTCTGGCGCCTTCTGCACGAGCAATGCACATCCCCACGGCCTTGCCACTCAGCCTGGAACAACACCAAAGGTTACTAGCTGCTAAAAGGTACCCACCGGTGACCAAAAGCACGCTTAGTGAACTGGATCTACCTTGTATAATGAGTAACATCAACCTCCGGATGGACGCCAACTTTGACCGTGACCTACACTTCAAGCCTGACCTGCAGGGGGAAAAGGGCGAACGGAAACGAAAGGAGGCCCACGACTACTGGGAGGCCATGGCTGATGAGATCACTATATACGCATTTGGTGCCGTACATGAGACGAACGCGACAGACAATGTGGGAGTCTCCGATAATCTATCACGGACCTTCGAACCGCGACTACCTGCCATGTTCGAGACCTTGCAAGATGTTCTGAAAACGCTTGTCCCTGAGCGTGACCATCCGGCTGTGGTACAGAACCTCGAGGTAACACTCCTGATGCAGCAAATCCAGAAGGGCGTGCTGGATATGGTGGGCGTGGCAAGCTGGCTGGCGGCCCTGCTCAAAACGCACTGCGCTCCGATGCGCGATGAATGGGCGGATAAGATGGTCAAGCAGATACGGTCCGGATCGGAGTCGCAAAACTCGCACCAGATCGTCGAAGGACTCCAAACACTGTTCGCAATTCTGGAAGCGATGAAACTGGTAAGGCTTGGGCGCATGGCTGGCCCCATCGGCCACACATATTGGATGGAATCGCTAATGGGCCGTTTTAGGATGTTGCCAATCACCAAATCCGTGCATTCCGTGTATTGCTCATTGAAGACACTGTTCCGTTCTTACAGGAGTATTTCCGAGGCAAGATTGAGAGGGACAACTTTTGCGTGGAGACGTCGCGACGGTGGTATCTGGACCTTCGCGACCGAGAGTTGCGCCACATGTCGAAGCCCGCCCAGGTGGACGGCTTTTGGCCCATCTCTGTGTTGTTTGGTGGCATCACCGACTTTCTTCTGCAGTACCGGCGGCCAGACAAGTTCCCCGAAACGTTCGTTTTTGACTCAGACCGGCTGCGGCAGTTGCGGTCATGTCTCCAAAAGCTGATCAACCTCGACATCTGCTGGTTCATCTTCGAGTCGTATATCAACGCACAGAAACGGTATCTTTCGGCGCCCGCACAGACATACGCTACCTTCCGCACCCGGATTGGGTCGTTGATGGAAGAGAACGAGGACTATGCTCGAGGGGATTCTCGGTGGCTGAAAAGCGTACGAAGCATTGCGCTGGAGATTGCCCGTTTTGCCTGCGCCGCGTGCTTTCAGGACGGATCGGTCTCGGACGATGTCATAGTGCAAATCGAAGTGGCCCTGGAGTGCCACCTCTCGAGCCCCTCCAGCTTGTTCCAGTATTTCCAGAGCTCTCTGCGCGAGAAGCTGCTCGCAGCGACGTTTACGACGGCGAAGAAGTACATGAACATGTCGCCCCTGGCGATCTGCGAATCCCAGCGCAACTATCCGCCCTCGTCACTCTCGCAGCAGCATTATGACATCGAGCGAATTGCCATGCGCCTGGCACACATGGGCGTACTACACTGGAACGTCTGGGCGCCGATTCTCTACATGCGCGAGAGTGTGTCACCGATTGACGTGGCGACCAGCACAAGAACGGTCACTGACGTGGCGCGCTCGTCCACCCTGTGATCAATCGCCTTGTTTCCTTTTGCAAAAATTTTTTTTTCTCTTCCTCCGATGTACTTTTTGGTTCTGGGATTACCATGCGGAGTTTTGATGTTGGATTATTGATTGCAGTTCAGCGAGTTTCATGCATGGTTTTTTTTTGACTGGTCTGGCGTCCACGTGGGGAAAGGCATATATACTACTTCATACTGTTTAATCGGGCCTGGTGTTGGGTTTCGGGCATTTGAAGGAAAATGGAGGATAGAGATGTGCGATACGCAAAGAATGGTGGGATGCTTTTTGGCAACAATTGATGGTTACTCAAGATGTATTACTCTTAGATAAAATGTAGAGTTAATTATGCTGAAGTTCATATGCAGGATTTTGGATGTATTATGTAATCCATTCAACTTATGCATAGTACTAGTTAGTTATTGCAACTAACCACTACTAGTTACTCCGTAGTTAGAACATAGATATAGATTTAACATCAACCAACCTTTTCATTATTTGATATCCAATGATCTCCCCTCACGACTACTACTTTCACGACCAACACACAAAACAATGATCCATTTGATCAATCCTTCAGTCTACTTTCACAAATAATAATATATTTCTTACATATAAATATATAATACCTACGCTGGCAAATCTACAACCCAGCCATCAATCATCACACCAGACCAAACCCCAGCAACAAGAGCACAAGCAGGCAAGCAACTACTACTAGTAGTACCTATCACTTCAAGGAGACAGAATAATATGATCACTACACACACTCGTACAAGCTTCTAGACTGAAGGAATCTTATCTGCACAAGAATCAGGATCCGAAGAGGAAAAAGAAAAAGAAGAGAAAAGGAAGAGAGAAAGCTCGAAATGAAATACCCCTGGCTCCGCCCTCTCAAAGCCAAAGCCTTACAGCAAATAGCCCAGAAAACGGGGATTCAGAGCTCAGGTACTAAAGCGGTGTTGGTGGAGAGGTTGGAATGTGAACTTGCTCCTTTAGTTCCTCTTCCTCTTCCTCTTCATGCTGGTGCTGGGGAGAAGACGACGACGAACAAGAAGGATGAAAAGAGAAGAGAAACCGGTGACGATGGAATAAGAGTCCTAAGCATCGATATGGGAATCAGGAATTTGGCTTTTGCTGTGTTACATTCTCCTCATTCTTCTTCTTCGCTATCAACACCATTATCAGGGACGTCGAATACACTACACACTGAAGAGAAAGAGTGTAACGGGAGGAATAATATCTCGCTTATCGCATGGAAGAGACTCTCCATTCCTGATCTTTGCCGTGCCCAACAACATCATAACCATCATCAGGATGAGGATGAAGATCCATCTCTTACCACCATCACACCCCCCAAAACCAAAACCAAATCTAAAGAACCAAAAGAACCGAAAGAAGACTTCTCCCCCTCCCTCTATGCCCGCCACGCATACACCCTCATCACGACCCTTCTATCGACATATAACCCCACCCACATCCTGATTGAAAGACAGCGGTTCCGCACGGGAGGCGGGTCCGCGGTCCAGGAGTGGACGATTCGGGTGGGGGTGTTGGAGGGGATGTTGTATGCTGTTTTGGAGACGATTAATTCTTTTCCTCCTTCTTCTGCTTCTTCCCTTCTTTCTTCATCTGGTGGTGGTAAGGTGCAGGTGTATCCTGTTGAGCCTGGGAGGGTGAGTCGGTTTTGGGGGGAGGGTTTGGGGATGGAGGGAAATGGGGATGGGGATGGGGATGGGGATGGGGATGGTGATGTGGTGAAGAAGGAAAGGAAAAAGAGGAAGAATGTGAGGGATGTGAAGAAGATGAAGATTGGATTGGTGAAGGGGTGGTTAAGTTCTGCTGTTGGTGATGGGGATGGGAATGGGAGGGTAGTGCTTGGTGGAAGTACTGGTGGTGAGGGTGAGGGTGACGAGGTGAAGAAATTGGCGAGTGCGTTTTTGGAGAAGTGTGAGGGGAAGCGACGGACAAAGAAGGACGAAGATGACAGTATGAATATTGGCAAGTTGGATGATTTGGCGGATTGTCTGGTGCAGGGAGTTACTTGGTTGGAGTGGCAGAGGATGAGGGAGAAGATTGTTAGGGAGGGGGGGATTAATGTATAATAAATAGACACCATGTTCATATGTTTGGATGTAATATGACACTCTGCGTAGTGTAAGATCTACTTCTACAAAGAACTAGTAGTAGGATAGCAAGTAGACGAATGTCATTCGCTCGACTAACAAAATCGCTTCGTAATCAAGGTCATCATCTGGTAGGAAAATATCTACTGCAAACACACACAAAACAAAATGTACAGAGAGCCGATGTACCCGCTAAGACGCCTTCGCCACCTGCTGGGTTCACTCGCCTGATGTCGCATCGCCTGACATCCCGAGATTCATGTCCGAGAGGTTCATGAGAAGGTTTCGTGTAGAGAAAGAGGAATAGAAAGATAAGAAGAAAAGAGCTTTGTTCGTTAAGCGGTAGAATCGACAGATCCCAGAAGAAAGGAAGAAATGCCAATTATCCCTCCGGGGAAGGAAATTGGGTATGAGAAGAAGTAAAGTCTAGGTTGGAAGATGGACGAAGATGGCCAATCCAAAGTCAAGTAAAAAAAGAATTGAAGTAAGTTTGTACCAGAAGCAAAACAGTAAATCCTCTCGTAGGTACAGTGCCAGCGTGCGCTTTGTTTACGCCACGATTGGGAATCTCAGTACAGGCGTGGCGTCAAGCTCGTGACCCGCAGCAGTCAATTCAATTCAGATTTCATGGCTTTAGTAGACGCGGCGGAAGTGGGAGGGGAAAGCAGCCTTGCTGCTGGTCTGGAAGCCAGTGGGCCGGGCAGCGCCGCTGGGGAAAGGGAAGGTGCCGTTGCTGTTGCCGTAAGGGGCGCTGGGGGTGGGGACAACGGTGGGCTTGCTGTGGGTGGTGGCCTCGGCCTGGCTGGTGGTCTCAACCTCCTCGCTGGTGGACACGGAGCTGACCTCGATCTTGGCAACGCTGTCGGGGGTGGAGATGGGAGTAGGAGTGGCGGTCTGCAATACATCAGTAAGGAGTTCAAACTCGGCTGCTTAGTGTCTTGCAAGTGGGTACATACCACAGTGACGGTGTCGTGCACAGTAACAGTGACGGGAGCACAGCTTCCATCAGCGACAGCAGAGCCCGAGCTACCAGCGACAGCGGAAGAAGTAGGGACCGCGTAGAGGGTGTAGGTCTCGTAGTCGGTGGAGGTCGAGTAGACGGTGGTGTCAGAAGTGACGGTGGTGTCCTGAGCAGTGGAGGAAGCACCGGCAGTGGGGGTCTATGATATATCCGTTAGTATACAGCTCTCTCCACGCCTATAGATCTAGCTTGCAAACATACCACGTAGATGGTCTCGACGTCAGTCACGGTGCGGTGGATGGTAGTGGTGACGACGCTCTGAGTGGAACCGGAACCCAGGGTGTAGGTGAGAGTGACATCCTTGGTGGAAGTCACAGTCTCGTACTCGGTCGAAACAGAGTTGCTGCCACCGGTAGCAGCAGCAGCCGGAGCGGAGACGGGGGCGCTGCTGGGGTAGCCAGTGCCGAGGGGAACGGGCACAGGAGCGACAGAGGAAGCACCGACAACAGCAGAGCCGGAGCTGCCGGCGTAGTGGCCAGCGATGATGGGAGAGCTGGCAGCAACACCGGCGGCAGAGCTGGCGGGAGCGCTGGGAGCAACGGGAGCGCTGGACTGCTCGGGAGTCGGGTAGACGGGGACGACGGAGGTCGACACAGTCTGGTTGCTGTAGCCACCAGGGTGGATGTTCAACTGGCGCGCATGGAAGCCGTGGTTGTTGGCCTCACCTACGGCGGCGAAAGCACCCAGCAGGGCGATGGAAACCTTGGAAGTAAGCTGCATCGTGAAGGATTGATGGTGGAGATTCGAAGAAGTCCGTGTAGATGAGATAGATATTCCGTTCTTGGTATGTTGGTAGAGACTGCGGGGGGGATTTTCTCAACGAAAGTGAGATGCGAAATCTATTCGCAAGCAAATTAAAGCAAGGTTGAAAGAGTGACTGGACGCAAGAAGGAAGGTTGCAACGTCTCGCAGAGAGAGGTCGAACGGATGAGAGAATGTAGCAGTCTGACGAGAGACTTTTTGAACCCGGGAAGAAAGTGAAGGAGTTTAAAGGAAAAAACGACCCGGGGGGAAAAAGGGAAGAACAGTAAGAAAAATGGGAACGCTAAAGGAGAACGCCGTAATATCGAAATTTGATTAAAATCATTCAATTCGGGATCCCTGCAGCCCGTCGATACGCGATATTACCAGGCACCGTATTTTCTCCAACGTCGTATGGAACAGATGCGAGATGCCCGTTGGTGGACGAGGCTTGGAAGATTCGCCCATACGGCGCTAATGTCTCATCTAGGCCGAACGAGGTGGTGTCGGGCGTGCAGCTGTGCCCAGTTGTTGATAACCCTCTAGCCAATCAACACTCGCTGCCCTCCTCCTGATATTGATCTTAATTTCAATTTCCTCAATCCCGAGTGGGTCTCCGGCGCAGGAACCACACGCGGATTAGCTGGACTGGAGATGAGGCCCCGTTTCATCCCCTCACCGCCTCTTCTCATTGGCGCTTGGCAGCCAGCTTAATCTCATTGTGCCTGTCCAATGTCCAAACGGGCCAACCGCACGGCTTCCGTCTTGTTCGACTTTTTTCCTTTCCATCTTCCCCCCTCGTTTTGCCTTTTACGGATAGACTTCGTTGTGCTGTCGCTGCCAGACCAACAGCCAGCGTGCATCAGGATCGCACAGGTTGTCTGAGAAGGATGTGTCGGTAAGCAGTTACCGCCCCTTCAGGGACCAATTCAGGAACCCCGTGTTTCTGGTTCAGGAAAGAAAAGAAACAAAAACAACCACGTAGATCGTGTGGGTTGTAAACATTGCCCGCATCTGGTAATTCCCGTCGGTCCTCAAACGGAGTATCCATGGAACAACCGTCGACCATCGTATGTTCAACCACCACGCTTGACTCAACCTCATTAATGGGCCGGTGCGGAATTGCCATTACCGTAATTTACGGGTGGACACGCTTTAATCAACAATCCGCTGTGGATTTGTTTACTATCGCCTTCAATAGTTGACCGTGCGGAGATGACATCCTCCATTCACACAACCGGGCAACGTATACACACTTCACAGCAATTATGGAGACATGGGGGAAAAAGAGAAGGAAAAAGGGGCAAGATGAGTCTCGAAGGATCCAAGCTCTATCCTCATCCCATCATACAGCTAGCGACTAGCGAGCTCATTGCCAACACCTCCAAGCTTCTTACAGTAGTCTAGTCAACGATGCTTCGAAGGGGCGAAAATGATACAGCCTAGTGGCTTTGACTCTGAGCTAAGGCTCCATGTGCTGATGGCGTGAGACGCTTTTGTAACCGAGGGGACTCAAGTCTGAGCCGAGTCTTTTCTCAACAACGAACTATGAAGTAGAGAAGTCCCCGAGGACTAGGAGGCTCAGTATATCGTCAATCCCGATATCATTCCCGTCGGTGGGCGCGCCAATATCGTTTGACAGGGTTGATCAAGAAAATCTACGCGGCGATGGTCTTGGGCCTACGAGGCGTGGGTGGTAGGTGCATGCTAAGTGGAGCTAGCATGGGGGGGTCTAGACAACGGCGAATTTCCATCCAGAACAAAAGACTGATCATATCGGTTGATTACTGGAAGCTGAACCAGGCACAAAGAATGCCGCGATAAATTATATTGTGTGGTCCGGGATGTTGGCACTGATGGTGATAACACATGAAAGCAAAGCTCTGAGGTGTTCTTGGTTCCTGACCCTGACTGGAGCTGGGGAAAACCACGGCCGCCAGCGTTTCACACTGACGAGGGCTAAAGTATATGGTTGCCTGAACCGTGAACACGATTTCACTGTGCGCCATCGACTAGGAGATGATCGTCTTCGGTTCTTATCGGCTAGTCCAGCTTTCAGAGCTCGGAGAGCTACACTCGTGTCCGGTCACACCATTTCAGTAGTCAACTCCGTTTGGAGCTCCCACATTTTGCGTAAGCTAGACTCTGTTTCTACTGTTGATACTTGGAGCGTCACGATCCCATCTTGGCCATAAGTACGGAGTATCTACCCCTGATGAAGCACCCCCGTACAACGAGCAGCCAGGTCACTGTGACTGGAGACTCCTCGGACCGCGGCCGGCAATCCAACACACCCGGAATAAGCGGCATTTAGCGAGACCACAAGGAATACACACCAGTGACCCGAATATGGACATCCAGACTCCAGAACATTCCGGCTCTCCGGGTCCGTTTAGACTACTACATCCAGCCTACGGAGCACCGAGTCCCTGATTGTGATCATCGCGGCTTTAATTTAAGTGTTACGATCTCACCGAGGACAGCTCACAGACCGCCATCCACCACTGAATATGAGCAATGAGATAAAGCCTTAATATCGGCTCGTGTTGCTCTGCCGTGTGGGTTTAGGGTCTCGAAGCGTCGCCAATAAGCCCGTACATGCATGCATACCTGCTATCCATCTAGTGACTACGGAGTACATTTTGTGTATTTTGCGGTATACCCAGCTAAGCGTGCAAAGTCCGGGTCCTGCAGCCACCCGCACCAAAGGAAAGGGTCTTCGTCCAGCGACGTCCATGGATGCTTCCCGTCCGCAACCCCACCTCTTCTGTCGGCCTCTGACGTGACCAGCCTTCGGGCATCATTATCATCATACATACATACTCTGCTCGATGAGTTGTTAGTTAAACTGACCACGCCAGATTGACTCATCAAATCCCAGAATGACGAGCCCCGCCTTTCAGGCTCTGCGCGAAAAGTACGCCGCGGGCCTCAGACGCTTCATTGCATCAACCCGCAGTCTGGAGGTTCTGGCCTCTATCCCCTCCGAGCGCCATGATCCCACCTCGTCCACTGACGTCCTGTACGTCCTCGATTCGTCCTTCAACCCGCCAACCCTTGCCCACAGCCGAATCGCGACCTCCGCTCTTCTAGAAAATCCCCACAAGCCCTCCCGTCTTTTATTGCTCCTCGCGACACAGAATGCCGACAAGCCGTCCAAGCCTGCTGCGTTCGAGACCCGTCTGGCCATGATGGAGCTCTTCGCTCGAGACCTTCTCTCGTCATTACAAACAAATGGGACCATCCCCAAGCCCCAGAACCTTCCCGTGATCGACATTGGAGTCACCAAGAAACCATACTTTGTGGACAAAGCCGCGGAAATAGAACGGGCGGGTATATACCCCCCGTCATTGGAGCAGGTACATCTGACGGGCTATGATACGTTGATCCGTATCTTCAACCCCAAGTACTACCCACCAGAGCATACTCTCCAACCGTTGGGACCGTTTCTCTCCCAGCACCGACTGCGAGTAACCATGCGCCCGGATAGTGACTGGGGTAGTAGAGAGGAGCAGGAAGCGTTTGTAGCCGAACTGGCGCAGGGTGCCATGGAGAGAATGGGTGGAAAACGAGAATGGGCTGATCGCATCAAGCTGGTCGAGGGCAAGAAGCCTGGTGCGCCGTCCGTGAGCTCGACAAGAGCCCGGGAATCTGCTGTAGCCAATCCCGAGGACCTGGAGTGGTTGGTTCCTCCCAGTGTTCGGGATATCATTCTGGCGGAACAGCCATACACGGAGTGATTGCACTGCAAAAAGCACTTCTATGGCTTCCGTGGACGAATATTGCGTTGAATGTGGTGCGATGCGCCTTCCAGGTTGGAAGCTGCTCGCTCAAGGTCTAGATTTATATAACGTACACATAGATCATTCATGTAAAAAGAGACACCCATCAAGGACCTCAGTCTCGACTGATATAATCTGATTTGAAGAGAAAGGAACTAAGACCTAAAACACCGTACCCAAAGCGACGCCTGGCCCCATTCAGCTCATATCATACATGACCCCGCATACAGACAGCACTAACCCGCATCATCGACGAGATGCTTTCCACTAAAGCGAACCATAACTTTTATGTATCCCCCATTTATTCCTCCTCATCCTCCCGCTTGCCCAGGGTATACGCCAGCCCACCGCTGACCATATTAACCAAGCACAGACCCATTGTCGCACCGCGGACTATTCCCCTCGCGCCCCATTTCTTCATAAACGGCTGCTTCCGACGACCCGCGAGCAACAGATACAGTCCGGACCACGCAGCGCTGATACCGGCAGTATCCGTCTTGAAGCCTTGGATGTTGGCGTAACTGGTGAAGAGGAGGACGGGAGGGAAAAGCATGGGTAGTGGCTGGAATGGGCGCGCGTGTTGTGCGGTGATGAGAGTGGCGAGTAGGGTGGGTGGGAATGAGTTCTCTGTTGCGTAGATGCATGAGTGATTAGTGGGATGGAATTGCTGGAGATGTAATATTTGGATTGGGACTGGGGTGTATGCTTACCTCCCCATGCTCTGGCTTTCTGCACGAGAGACTTTTCGGTCTCTTCTATCGGGGATTTTGAACCGGACATGGTTGCGATGGGTGGTCTTCTATAATCTTTTTGTTTTTTTGCTGTCAATGGAGGTAAAAAATCGTGAGTGGATTATTAATTAGATTGCTGCAGTATTCAAAGAACGGAATGGAACGAAGCATGCAATCGCAGACATAGTGACTAACCTTCTACGTAGGCTGGCAGTAAAGCAGAACAATCCGAAGTAGCTAGTGACGCGGGAAATGTGACTGGCAGCTCCGAGCCTCCGACGTACCTTTCCAAACCGACTGAGTGACTGACTAAACCTCGAACCAACGGCTCACTCTCACTCACTCGGCTTAGCGTCAACATCTGATCCTCCAGAAACTCACCACGTTTTATCAAATTCACCCCATACTATCTATTATTCCCCAGATCGAGGGTTGGCCCGCAGCAACCCAGGACCAACCAATCCTTTACCACTTGGTCTCCTTCTCCGGTCGCTGATATCACTTCGAGTCGATCGCGAAACCCGGGGCCCTCCCCCTCTCTAATCAACCATTCTCTTTGCATCCATCGGCTGGTTCATCGCTGATCCACCCTTCCTTCTTCCGACGAGCCTGTTTAGGCTTTCAACCCCTCGCAAACCGGGATTTGAATCCGAAGAGTGGATTATTCTACAGCCGGCTGGCTACACGCAGAGGGGACTCGCTTCATCGACAAAAGGAAAATAAAAGCTCTGCCGCCATGCCGTCCGCCACCGCGTCCGGGGTAGACAATGGAGGCTCTGCCAAATCCCGCGAGCACAACCAGGGGAACCAGGATCGGAAATACACACCGGAACAGAAGGCGGCGGTTCTGAGGATACGGAAATGCTCGGCGACGGCGTACTATGAGATTCTGTCGTTAGAGAAGAGCGCCTCCGATGGCGAGATCAAGAAGGCCTATCGCAAACTGAGTCTGATGACACACCCGGATAAGAACGGGTATGAGGGAGCGGATGAGGCGTTCAAGTGTGAGTAGCTGATCGAGAAAACCATTCTGATGCTTATGTGGGAATTTTACGTTTCTAATGGTTCTTCTGGCTTTGCAGTGGTTTCGCGCGCCTTTCAGGTCTTATCGGACCCCGAGAAGAAAGCCAAATATGATAGATTTGGAGGCGATCCGGACAGCAGGTTCACCCCGAGTGCTGGTCCCTCGGGCGCGTCGCCTTTTGGTGGCTTTGGCGGTGGTGGATTCCCCCGGTCTGCGGGTGGTGCTGGGGGTCCGATGTTCGAGGAGGAGATCTCGCCGGAAGAGCTGTTCCAGCGGTTCTTTAGCGGTGGGTTTGGCAATATGGGTGGTGGTTTCAGTCCTTTTGGTATGGCTCCTTCTTGTCGGTTGTGTGAGGAACATGGCTAATCAGTGTGTCAAGGTGGACCCCAGTTTGTTTTCAACATGGGTGGCGGTCCTGGTATCCGGGTTCATCAGTTTGGAGGCGCTCGACCCCGGAGAAGGCCCCGTGAGGCCAATGCTCGTCCCGAACCTACGCCCTCTTTGTGGGCTACCTTCCAGCAGCTTCTCCCCCTCATCCTACTCTTCGTGCTCCCGTGGATCTCGTCGCGATTTTCTGGTTCCTCGACTCCCGCAGGCCCTTCGTACCGTTTTGACGCTGCTGTGCCTCCCCATACGATGCATCGCACAACACCCAAGTTGAATGTGGATTATTATGTGAACCCCGGGGATGTGGAAGACTACAACTCGCGGAAATTCCGGCAACTGGACCAACGGGTGGAGGTGGACTACGTTACGAAATTACGGTATGAATGCGAAGCCGAGCAACATAGGCGCGATCGCATGCTCCAAGACGCACAGGGCTGGTTCTTCCCGGACGTAGACAAGATCAAGGAAGCGAGAGCGATGGAGCTCAAGAGTTGTCGGCGGTTAGACTCCCTCAAGGGGAGGTACTGAAAGAAAGCATGACTTGTCTCTATCTCTATGGCATGCGGGGTGCCGTTTACTTGCATCCTCCTTTTTGTTTCTTCTATACCTTAATGCTTGTTACATTTTGTTCCTGACGACCCCCCGCCGCTTTTGTTCCCCATTAGATGTCCATACGTGTGCAAGGATTTGATGGCGTTTCACGGAGTGATGACCTGAGCTTGGAAGTAGCTTCGTCTAGTAGCCTTGAGAAGCAAATGTATATGTTGTTGAAGAAGGACGAGATTGAAATTGAGCAGCAGCGATCGGCGAGATATGTAGTATGTAGTCGGCAGTCTTGAGTGTTGGAGAAATAACCGTGGGAAGTGGAGAAAAAGAACACACGCTGCAAAAGAAAAGGGCCCTGAGCGGCGAACCAACGCCAACTAGCTTAGTTAATAATTCATGCGGGCGAACCTCAGCGACCATGAGAGAAGCAGTCCAGGAACAGGGCCAGCGCCAGTGACTGACTTCTTTTCTCCTCACTGTCTCACTCTGGGGGTCACTTATCGGGCTCATTCATCCGGGCACCCACTTACACTCTTTTTCTCCCCGCTTCTCGCCCAGGCGTGATCGCCTTCCTCTTCCCCCGTCCTCTCCATCTCTCCTCTCCGTCTGAGTTTTCGGTTCCAGCCACCAACTCGCTCCGTTGTCGAGCCCCGCTGATACTACGGAAGCCCTTCTGCTTCGGGCTTGCCCCATCAGCATCATCCACGATGTCAGAGAGCCAGTCTGAGGCGGACAAGGTGAGTTGTTGTCTCTGTCCTCCTCCCTCCCGGACCCGGCCCTTGTTCTTTCTTGGATCCTGCCCTCTTGAGATCATCTCCGTCCTGACTTGCCCTCATAATCAGATCCGCAGCAAGCGCTTGGCCAAGTTGGGCAACCCAACTCCGTCGGCGCAGAATGAAGGCGCCGCAGACTCAGCATCGAGCAGGCCTGCCTCCCCTGCACCGTCTACACCAACCTCACGATACCCGGACAGAATCCAGACACAGTCCTCGTCGAGACCGGGCAGCGCGCCCGGCTCATCAGCGCCCTCACCACAACTCCAGCCCCAACAGTCCGAATGGAAGCGGATCAAAATCACACCTGCAACCACTGCCAGTTCGGTCCCAGATCGCTCACAGACCGTAACGCCGGTGTCCGGCACACCACCACCCCCGAGAGCGGAAGAGAGCATTGAGGCATTTCAGGATCGGACGTTGAGCGCTGTCTTCAAGCTGTCGTTGAATGAGACCCGACAGAAGGATATTCACGGACAACGATTGACCTATTTGCCGGGTCTGAAGAGTGAGCTCGAGGATCAAGGCCGGGAGGTTCGCGTGGATGTGACGGTCCTGGACCAGGCCCTTCTGGAAGCGGCCTCCAATGCTCCGCAGCAGAAGCCTTTGGATTATCTACTACCGTGCTGGAGGCGGATTTCTAGGTTGCACAAGGGTTTCCGCCGCCATCGCGAGGATGATCCAAAATTCAATGCCATTTGCGAGGCGCGCCGCATATGCTTGAGTTATTGTATATTTGCCATTACGATGCCGGAGATGTTTGGGTGCGTGTTGCGGTGAAAGTGATACCTCTTGGCTCCAGGATTCGGCTGACTCGTGATTAAACAGGCTCGAGCCGGCGGAGAAGTCACCGCTGAAGCCATATCTCCTCTTGGATCCTGAGGATGACAAGGGTGTGGACTTCGAGTTCATTGGCGAGGTTGTCAAGAGGTTCGACGAGGATGAGAGCCTCAAGCCGGCTTTCATCACCGCTGTGGAGGAGATGAGCCAGGAGCTTGCTGCTATGACCATCAATGATGATTATAAGCCATATATGACAGTACGTGAAGGCCACTCTTTTTCCTCTCATAGGAGCGCTCGTCAACCTGATTTGTAGGCTCTTCGAAACCTCGTCCGTCATGCGGTCATCGCAGCTGCCATTACCGAGTCGGAGATCTTCAACGCATCCCGGGATCCGGCTTCGTTTGAGAAGAGCACTCTCTTGGGGCCATGGTTTCGCTTGTCGCCGCTGCAGAGCAGTGTGACCATGACTTACTTCTCCAGCCCTAAGACGAGAGATCAGTCCTATATTCTGAACGCGCAGCGGTCGATCCGCATGATGCAGCACATGATCAGCTCCGATCTCCTCGATGTCATGAACCATATGATTCGGGCGTCCAAAGATGCCAGGGACAGGGTTCTAGACTGGTTTGCGGCCTCCGTGAACATCAACCACAAGCGACGGGCAATGCAGGTGGACCCCAACACGGTATCATCCGACGGGTTCATGTTCAACCTGACTACCTGTCTGGACCAACTTTGCGAGCCGTTCATGGATGCAAGCTTCACCAAGGTAAGCGCGTTGCGTCACAGTCGGCGATGGGAGGAGTGCTTGCAGCTGACAGGTGGTATTCTAGATTGACCGGGTCGACGCTAATTACCTGCATCGCAATCCACGGGTTGATATGAGGGATGAAACCAAGATCAATGCCGATCAGCATGCGTCGGATGCGTTCTACTCCAAGAAGGCGGAGGGGACTTCCAACTTTATCACTGAGATCTTCTTCCTCACCGTTGCTGCGCATCATTATGGCAGTGAATCCTTGACCTCCAAGCTGGAGCAGCTCGAGAAGGATCTCCGACACATGGAGTCGACCATCAACAAGTTCGAGATGGAACGTCATCGATGGCTCAACAATCCAATGCAACTCCGGGTCTTCGAGCAGGCTTTGAAGAAGTACAAGGATAAGCTGGATCTTGGCATGGCCTTGAAGTTCAGTCTACAGGGTGTCTTGTTTGACGACCAGTGGCAAGCCCGATCGATGTTGTTCATGCGGTACGTGATCGTGTGGCTGCTGAGAGTTGTCTCGGGCACAAACTTTCCCAAGGAGGAGATCAAACTTCCTCTTCCAGTGCAGCAGCCGGAAGTCTTCCAATGCCTACCCGAGTATTTCCTGGACGACATCGTCAGCAACTTCAAGTTTATCATGTGGTGCATGCCACAGATCATCACTGCCACTCAAGGAGACGAGCTGGTCATGCTGTGCATCACCTTCCTGGAGAGCTCTGGCTATATCAAGAACCCGTACCTGAAGGCAGGACTTGTGTCTATCCTGTTCCGAGGCACGTGGCCACGCCCTGGTGGCGCGCGCGGAGTCCTGGTGGATCTGCTCAACTCGATGCCGTTTGCCAACGAGCACCTCCTCCACTCCTTGATGAAGTTTTACATTGAAGCGGAGCACACGGGCACGCATACACAATTCTTTGACAAGTTCAACATTCGGTTTGAAATCTTCCAGATTATCAAGTGCATCTGGCCAAATACGCTGTATCGCAACAAGCTCTACAACCAGTCCAAGCAGAACTTGGACTTCTTCGTCCGCTTCGTCAATTTGCTTCTCAACGACGTGACGTTTGTGCTAGACGAGTCCTTCGGAGCGTTCATCACCATTCACAAGACGCAGACGGAGCTGCGCACCAGCGGTGCCTCAATGGACCCCACGGTGCGTCAGCAGAAAGAGGAGCACCTTGCATCGGCACAGCGCAATGCCAAGTCGTATATGCAGCTGACCAACGAGACGGTTGCCATGCTCAAGCTGTTTACAGATGCCCTGGCGGACTCGTTCACGATGCCTGAGATTGTGCAGCGATTGGCGGACATGCTAGACTACAACTTGGACGCGATGGTGGGACCCAAGAGCGCCAGTCTACGGGTGGACAACCTGCAGGAGTACGGCTTCAATCCGCGGGCGCTGCTGAGCGAGATTGTGGACGTGTACTTGAACCTGATGGGCAAGGAGAACTTCATCATCGCGGTGGCCCGCGATGGACGGTCATACAAGCCAGCGAACTTTGAGAAGGCAGCAGATATTCTACGGAAATGGTCGCTCAAGTCGCCGGAGGAGTTCAAGCGGTGGGAACAATTACAAAAGAAGGTGAAGGCGGCCAAGGAGGCCGACGACCAGGCCGAGGAGGATCTGGGCGAGGTTCCGGATGAGTTCTTAGGTATGTTGTGTTTTTTTTGGGAGTCGAGAGAGAAGTTGCTAACGATGAACCAGATCCTCTGATGTACACATTGATGGAAGACCCGGTCATTCTGCCAGGGTCCCGGGTGTCTATTGACCGAGCAACAATCCGGTCACACTTGCTCAGCGATCCTCATGATCCGTTCAACCGGGCACCGCTAAAGATGGAAGACGTAATACCTGGTAGGTTTTATAGCATACGTTGGTGGTGAAGGAATGTATACTAATTGTTGCATAGATACCGACCTGAAGGCCAAGATCGAGTCATTCAAGGCTGAGAGAATGGCTGAACGGAGGCGCGTGTTGGAGCCGATGGACACGACGAACTGATGGGATGCAAAAATAAAGCGACACGAGTGGTTCTGTCTGGTTTTGGTTCCGCATGTAGTTGGGATGGTCTTTCGGCGAGTTTGGGTTAGACTTGCATAGGAGGTAATGCCAGGATGCAATGACGATATTATTATCTCGTAGTGAACTCTATATCAATAGCAACTTTTGTAAATCGTTGACTCTTGACTGATCCCTGGAGATGCTGACTCATCCGCGATCTGACTTGACTTCATCTGCACCTCATTCATGGATGTAACATTAGTCAATATCTCCATTCCTAGTCTACCCCCGACTTCATCGGCTATACTTTACAAAAGCAACAAAGAAACAACAATGGGCTCCGCCCTCTCCATCCTCAACCATCTCCCTCCCTGGGAGCACCTCATCCACCCAACCCCCGAAACTTACACTCTCTTCCTCAACATCTTTCAATACTTTCCAGTCGTATGTCTACACCTACACCCATACACATATGTCTACCATCACCATCACCACCTCCAATCCCATTCACCCATTTTTATAAGACTAACATAGCAAATAGGTATCCGTCCTCCAATGGCTAACCTCCTACCACCCAGCGGGCAAAACCTCCCTGAAATCGTCCTCCCTAAACCTCCCCGGCCGATGGACCTGGTGCATCATGGAGATAGTCTCCCCCCTAACTCTCCTCTACCTACTCTACACCTTGCCCCAAATTTACCCTCTCTCAACCTTCTCTACCACTATCCCAACAAGTAACAAATTCTTAGCCTTCCTATTCACTCTCCACTACACTAACCGCGCCATCATCTCCCCGTTCTTCGCTGCCCCAAGCATCTCCCCAATTCATGTGTTTATTGCGTCTTCCGCGGTAGCGTTCAATTGGTTCAATGGCGTTTGTTTAGCGGGTTGGTTGGCCGGATATCCTCTTCCTTTGCCGGTCTCCTCCTATACCTCCGGTGGTAGTACCCTAGGAAGGACATTACTCGCTCCCCTAGGCCTCACTCTCTTCCTAGTTGGCATGGCAGGAAATATCTCTGCTGAACGGACATTGTTCAGACTACGGAGGGAGGAGGCGCATCGGAAGAATCAGAAGAAAGATGATTATGATGATGATACCAAGAACGGAGACAAGAAGAAAGGAGAAGGAAACATCTACTCCAAAATCTACACCATCCCACCCCCCACCGGCCTCTTCACATCCATTCTCTACCCACATTACGTCGCAGAGTGGATTGAGTGGCTAGGGTTCGCTATCTTAGCTGCTGGTATCGTTACCACCCCTTCACCTGCTGCTGCTGCTGCTTCTTCTTTGGGAGGAGGTGCTGGAGGTGATGGTTCCTTCCACCTCGCACCGTGGCTCGTTCCCGCTGCCAGAATATCCAACTGGTTGGGTGTACCGATGCCTCTGCCGGCGGTGGTGTTTCTGGTTAATGCGGTGTCGAATATGTTGCCGCATGCGAGGTGGGGGAGGAGGTGGTATGTTGGGAAGTTTGGGGAGGGGAGAGTTAATGGTAGGGGAGCGGTGGTGCCCTTTTTTAGGTGGTTGTAAACTTTTTTCTCGTTTTATTTGTTTGGGAGATAGGGGGTAGGTGGTGGGTGAGATGGTATGATGGGGTGGTATCCGAGTGATTGTGGTGGTGGAAGTAATGGGCTATGTATAGTTGTTGCTGGGTGTATGTCATAAGTCAAGCGTTGTGTATGGTATCAGGTTTCTCAACTAATTATTCACAAGGAATAGGCGTGTTAAAAAGTCATAGATCAAGCTCGAGTGATAGGGATTGCGACTACGATTGCAACAAGGTATTCCTACAATTACAACATGGACATGGATGAAGAAAGAAATATGGTAAAGAAGCTCAAATGTTCTCATTCGAGCACTTGTCATATTAAGGGCAGTACAGTAGCGACCCTTTTTTTGTGATATACACAATCATTGTTGAAATATTATTGATCTCGGCGTTGCAGACGTCACCGACGTTCCCGCATTCCGCCCCCAAAACTCGCAAAATGCAAGAGAAAACTTGGCGTCGATGTTTAATGCGAACGCCGATGTTGAAATCGTTATCATATGTTGAAAACTCCGGTGACCCCATCTAATGAAACCCTAACCCATATGTTGAACTTTTGGTATCATCATCGTAACTCATCATAAAAAAACTTGGAAAGGGATCTGCTAGAGAGTCCACTTCCCCGAGACGACAGGTTGAGAATGTCGCCCCCAATCATGGGTTATTAAAAAAAGGTAATGATTAAAGAGAAATTTAGTTTCCGTGCTTCTGACGGAAGAACTTGGCAGCGTTGACCATGTTGGTCAGGGCAGCCTTGGTCTCGGGCCACTGACGGGTCTTCAGACCACAGTCGGGGTTGATCCAAAGCTGCTCAGGGCGGAGGTACTGAAGCATCTCCTCGACGCGGTCCTTGATCTCCTGCTCGCTGGGAACACGGGGAGAGTGGATGTCGTAGACACCAGGTCCAATGTGACGGGGGTAGGCCTCGTCGATGAAGACCTTGAGCAGCTTGGCATCCGACTTGCTGTTCTCAATGGACAGAACATCGGCATCCAGCGCAGCGATGGCGTGGAAGAAGTCCTGGAACTCAGAGTAACAGAAGTGAGAGTGGATCTGGGTACCGTCGGTGACACCAGAGGTGGCCAGGCGGAAGGCACGGACGGCCCACTTGAGGTACTCCTCACGCTCCTTGCCAGCACGGAGGGGGAGACCCTCACGAAGAGCGGGCTCGTCGACCTGGATGACCTTGATGCCGGCAGCCTCGAGGTCAACAACCTCGTCACGCAGAGCGAGAGCGAGCTGCTGAGCCTGGACGGACTGGTGGACATCGTCACGAGGGAAAGACCAGCGCAAGCAGGTGATGGGGCCGGTAAGCATACCCTTCATGGGCTTCTTGGAGATCGAGACAGCGTACTTGGACTCCTTGACGGTCATAGGAGCGGGACGAGAGATGTCACCGACAATGATCGGGGGACGCACGCAACGGGAGCCGTAAGACTGGACCCAGGCGTGGGTAGTGAAGACGTAACCGGTGAGACGCTCACCGAAGTACTGGACCATGTCGTTACGCTCGGGCTCACCGTGGACGAGAACGTCCAGGTCGAGCTCCTCCTGGATCTTGACGACCTCCTCGATCTCCTTCTCGATGAACTTCTCGTACTCCTGAGCAGTGATCTCACCCTTGGTGAACTTGTTGCGCTGGATACGGATCTCCTTGGTCTGGGGGAAGGATCCGATGGTGGTGGTAGGGAAGAGAGGAAGGTTGATGGACTTGCTCTGCTCGGCAATACGGGTGGAGAAGGGAGACTTGCGGTTGTGCTGCTCCTCAGTGACGGCAGCCTGGCGCTCCTTGACAGCGGGGTCGTTGGTGCGCTTGGAGGAAGCACGAGCCTGGACAGACTTGGCGTTGACCTCGAGCTGCTCACGAACAGCAGCGGGACCCTCAGTGACGGCCTTGGCGATCACAACAACTTCGTCAAGCTTCTGCACAGCAAAGCTGAACCAGTCGCGGACCTCAGGGTCCAGGGTCTTCTCGCTCTCGAGAGTGTGGGGAACGTGAAGGAGGGAGCTGGAGGTGGCGACAACGACACGCTCCTTGCCGAGCTTCTGGATGGCCAGCTCAACCTTCTCGATGGCAGCCTTGAGGTTGGTCTTCCAGATGTTACGACCGTCAACAACACCAGCAGACAGAATCTGCTTAGGACCAAGGGCAGCAACAACAGCATCGAGCTGCTCAGGGTTGCGGACGAGGTCAATGTGGATACCGTGGAGGCTCTGGAGGGCAGGGAAGACATCAAGGTTGTGGACAATGTCACCGAAGTAGGTGGCAAGGACCAGACGGGGAGCCTGGGCACCAAGGGCACCGAGCTTCTCGTAGGTGGGCTTGAAAGCAGCCTTGGACTTGGCGGGGAGGTCGAAGACGAGGACGGGCTCATCGATCTGAACCTCCTCAGCACCAGCCTCCTTGAGCTTCTGGAGGAGCTCAACGTAGACGGGGAGGAGCTCCTCAATCTTGGTGATGGGGTCCACGGACTGACCACGGTCAGCCTTGGCGAGGGTCAGGAAGGAGACAGGTCCCAGGATGACGGGACGAGTGACAATGCCAGCCTCCTTGGCCTCGAGGAACTGAACGACAGGCTTGGGCTGCTCAGCCAGCTTGAAGGTCTGGTTGTCCTGGAGAGTGGGCTTGACGTAGTGGTAGTTGGAGTCAAACCACTTGACCATCTCCAGACTGGGGACATCAATGGCGGCCTGACCATCCTTGGCGGGCTTCTGAAGACCACGGCCCATGGCGAAGTACTCGTCAAGGGAGTGGAGGTTGTACTTGCTGTAGCGCTCGGGGATGACCTATTGAAGAAGATTGTCAGTTATAGACCTTAAAGAAGAAACATCAGAGCAAGGGAACATACACCGAAGAGCTGGATGTGGTCGAGGACCTGGTCGTAGAAGGCAAAGTCGTTGCTGGGGATAACATCAACACCAGCATCCTTCTGGAGCTTCCAGTGCTCCAGACGGAGCCTCTTTCCCTCAGCCAAGAGCTCATCACGAGAGATCTTGTCACCCCAGTACGCCTCAGTGGCCTTCTTGAGGTCACGAAGCTTTCCCATACGAGGGAAACCCAAGACGGAGCTATTTAAAATGCCATTAGCATTTGACATTTTTTGACAAAGAAGACAGATAAGAAACCGCTGAAAAAAACTTACGATTGAACCATCTTGAAAGATCTGTGTGTTGTAAAGTGAGGGGGGGAAAAAGAAGAGTTTAATCGAGGGAGAATAGATGAAGAATTGGATGAAAAAGACAACAGAGAAGACAGTCAAGGACTATACAATAGTCTCTTGCTGAAAGAAGGATGAAGAGAGAAACAAGGGGGGAGAGGGATGGAGAGAGAAAGAAGAGAAGAGAGAGAGGGAGGAAGAGGATGGAGGGGAGTTGTTATAAGCAGACAAGGCGGAGGGGAAGAAAGACACGGAATTGGTTGCGGTGGGGCGAGGGGTTTGGACTGATACCAGAAATACCACAGATACCATACCAGTACCTCCCAGTACCTGGAAACCTGACCGGGTTCCAGACTTCAGATCAGGCATACTTACATGTGCCTGTCTGGTAAGGTAAGATAGCCTTGACTGTATACTGTAAGGAATGGGAGGAGAAGGTTTTCGCCATTCTGTAACTATCTGCACTCATTTTCTTCGTTGTCTCCCTCCTCTCCAATGCCTCCCCTCCTTCTCCAGCTATCAACATGTGAATCACTCTCATCCCAATTACCACTAAAGTTCCTGAACCTCCGAACCAAGCAAGACCAATGTCCTCCGGGTTTTGAAGGTATGTGTCATTCTCGAAAAATTTAGTAACTCGTCCGTTGGGAGGGGCCAGAACTAAACCCATCCGGAACATAGTGTTAAATGGCGTGATTAAATTCTGTATAAACCGGCCAGTCAGCGCCGTGGAAAAGTCCGGAGTATCCCTCGGACCACTTGTTGCCTGCCTTCCGGGATCGGCCCTCATTAAGGTTCTGGCTGGTGGGTTGCGATGCTGATACGAGCTGGTTAGCCACACCCATTACCTACGCAGTTCCAAGTCCTCTGCTGCTGCCCACAAATTCCAGACTGGCTTCTGGGTTCGATGGAGCCGATTCGGACCTTTGCAATATGGATCTGCGCTGAGACCCATTGGCTGCATCGGCTGACTCCCAGCGTGCTGCACGAGGTGGCCACTGAGCCTATCGGAGTGGCCAATTATCCAAATCTGAGGTGAGATCCACCATTCGCCGCTAGAGCTTGCCAATAGTCCACGGTCGAGATACGCAGTACGTACGCAGTAGATTGAAGCTGACCTTACCGTCGACTTGTTTGATTATTTGTGGACTGTAGATGTGATTGACTCACATTTGCGATGGAAAGAGCCAGAATCATCCTTCCGTCTCACTCTATGAGGTATTCCTACGGCATTCTACCAGGGACCCCTTCGAAGAAAATCTCGGAGTTTTTGCCAGGTTCACAATGCTTCGAAGCGTATCTCCAGACCTTGTTTCGAAATACTCGGCTTTTGGACACTGTGTTCGGTGAATGTTACGGGATGCGGAGTATCTTGCATGCAGCCTGGGGAAGATCATATGGCCAACAGTCATGACAGGGCACAGGGCATGCTATAGATACAGTCCCAATGCCTCCGTCACATTCAGGTGGCAACCACGATGCTCGCCGAAACTGAATGTTTTGGTTTGAAAAACCGTAAAGCTCTATTGCTAACGCAGCTGCTCCTTCCAGTGTAATCGCAGCTTCCATTCCTGTATGTTGCATAAGCTTGAAGAAGGCAGTTGCGCAAATATGCTCTGTCTGGACGGACTGCCCACCATGGGTAACCACAACAAAATCATCGACCTGTTAACAAGGGCACTGTCATTCGCCTTGGGACAACAATACTGCTTCAATGGCATTTTTCCTCATCTGTCCCCGTTTCAGAAAATACTGGAAAGGCTCAGACTCGGACGCAAGACGCTCCTACAAGTTAAATCCGGCTAAGCCCTCACCAGGTAGCGATTCCGATGGTGAGCCACTCGAGTCCGCTCGACTGACGAGGGAATTGCTGACCCTGCTAGGGCATTCCAAGGAAAGGGATGATGTCGCACGCTCTGGTCACCACAGACGCTCCTCCGGCGGCTTGCCCGATAGACTCCGTAGACGTTTCTCCAGAGAAGCCAGAGACCAGCATGTAAAGTCAAGGAATAGTCGCAGAAAATCGGGCTCCCCAGCCTTGCCGTTCTATTCCAGATTTGCCAGTCCCGGTGAAAGAGTAGCTACTCCTGACGAGATTGGGAGCAGCTTCATGAGTGAACGGGGATATGACAGCGATGCGCAGTTTATAAGCACTCCTAAGCAGATCAGTCACACCAGAGACCATCCTTCTAATCCACGCGTTCTTGGAAATGCTGCTGTCACCCCTTTGAGGCGCGAGATGGAACAGGGGATGCCATATGTACAAGCTCATGGTCCAGAGTTCGAAGACCTGGAGAGTGCACCATGTGTGGACCCTACCCTCAGGGAAGAATCGCAGCCTGCTCTGCGTTCGAAAAGTCAGTTGTCTTGTATGACCCAGTCATCCCAGGGCTCCTCTTCCTTCCGTGGCACAGATGATGGAAGCCCTCGATTCAGGGTTGCAAGGCCTCAGAGAGGCATGGCAGGCAGTCCACTTCAAGGCAAGATAAGAAATGGACCTGCGTATCCAAAACAACAAGGATACCGACCACCCCTTCGAATGGCTTCGCCTGATCCTAGCATACATGGCTCGGGTTTTTCAAATCCGATATCCCCTGTGCCATATTCGTATACCACGTCTGCCGACTCTTTAGTTGGGCCATCTTCGCAAATCTCGGTCAGGAAACGACGCCAGCAGCCCCCGGTGGGCCCTACACCAGACAACTGCTCTGTTCACCTTGATGACTTGAAGATCCCGACAACCTTGGCGTCTCGCCCAACATCGCCTCGTATCCTATCCCCGAAACAATCATTCGATGAGAACCGGTGGATAAACAATGGCGGGACGTGGAATCCATCCCAGCCATTTCACGACTTTTCTGGGTTTGGAGCAGGAAAGACGCCGGATGCCTACGCAACAGGACCAAGATCTAGGGGGCTACCAGTAAACCAGGCGTCCTCATGCTATTCTCAAAAAACTAGCCTGTCATCTACAGGCGATCCAGGCGGCTCTATGGATAGACGGATCCAATATCAGGCTCTCACTAAACAACCTCAAGAACCCATCGCTTCTTTTAGTTGTTCCCCTCGCTTATTGGAGTCATCCCTGGTGAATGCTCGCTATGCTTCCATTGCAGACAACCAAAAAGCGGACCTAGCTGATTCACAAAAAAGCAGATTTGGCGAGGGATTTGAGTCAGTCCGGTCATTCAGCTCTCCTGGACATGGTAATCTTAACGGCGCGGATGCGGACCTTGCATCGCCTCGCAAGGTGAGCGTTGGATGGATGTCGGGAGGGCGGCGACTCGGATACGGATACGCTTTGGTTCCTGCAAATGACGGAGCCGAGGAATCTTCAGAAAGTCTCAATCCCATCGGTGCCAGTGTTCCGGAAGTGACAGCTGTAGGCGTGGGTCTTGAAAGCGGAAGGTCAAGGCCCCTCGGGAACGAGACTGATGGACCAAACAAGAAAACGTCCCCAAGGGCCGGGAATTCCAGCTTTGAGCTATCGAGCGTGGTGAGTCGCATGCGTCTGCGCAGCTTCTCTAGCGC
The DNA here is from genome assembly GCF_001889945.1 of Aspergillus brasiliensis CBS 101740. NCBI lineage: Eukaryota > Fungi > Ascomycota > Eurotiomycetes > Eurotiales > Aspergillaceae > Aspergillus > Aspergillus brasiliensis. The sequence continues at coordinate 1,461,930 of NW_027137448.1, read as the reverse complement.
ATTTAGCGAAGGCTTGGGTGAGCAACTTAAGTCTTCAGTGCTGGAAAAGTTTTCCAGGCGAAAGAAGGAGCAGGTCGATCCCGTTGCAGATGACGATACCAAAAACCCCTGGGACTTTTGCTCTTGGGTTGATCCAAACCAACCTTCGAATGACCAACAGAGTGGACAGAAAAGCTCGTCAGTCTCTACCAAAAGTACGGAAGGACGACCTTTGGGTAGATGGGCGACATTGCGTCGTACAGGGAGTTTGTTGGCCAAGGGCCGCAGCGTGTCGGCGATTACGCACGGCTTTGAAGCCAAGCCGACTACGAGAATGACCTCTTCAGCCGGAAAATACCCCGTGGCGCTAAGAAAGGAGGCTCGTATTCTGAAATTCAAGGTTCTTGACCGTAAAAATAGGGCTAAGAGTGCCGATGACGACGTCCCTATTATCTCCAACGAACATTTGCATGAAACAACCGGCTCAGATGATATCCAGCACGAGGGGCAGGGACACGACCAACAGACTGTTCAGACAGACACTCATAGGACAAAAAAGGATCGGCACAATTCTTCTGACAAAACCGGATCGGAGACGATCACAGATGATTGGAAAAGCACTTACCAAGACTGCCAAGAAATGCTTGGGTAGGTGCAATGCTTGGGTCATTAGTAGTTATATATCTTTGAAGCCGTCGGAGCACAAACAGCACTAGCGCTAAATTTTCTACAACAATGATAGTCACTACTACTGTAGTAGTGTTGTACTAACATCATGATGATGCGATGCATCAGGCTTGTCTTTTTACCCCAGGAGAACTAGTTATTTCTGAACAATCGACATGAATCGAATCATATCGGTAATTGGCTATCGCCTTCAGAATAAAGGACCGCGGTACCAACGGAAGGATGGAAAAGCATGAACCAATGTTGAATGTATACATCGATAGAATAAATGCATTAAAGCCAGTGATTGTCAAGGCCCAAGCTTCATGTAGTCGTACATAGGTATATCGAAGCACCAAGAACGCCGCCCATTCTCCAACGCCCATAACATCAATCCTTCTTTACTTCCTTTGTCGCTTAGTACTCTTATCACTAGCATTGCTCAGAACACTAGCAGAGCGTTTATGCGACGTGACATCTCCCTCCTCACCAGCACCACCACCCTCTGCCTTGCCCGTTTCATCCGTCGCATCCTTCCCCTCCCCCTCCGCATCCCCACCAGCATCAGCATCAGCATCACCACCCGCAGCCTCCCCTTCCGCCGCGGGAAGCGGTTGATCCTCCTGCTGCTCCGACTTGACTTCAGGCTTACTGTCCTTCTCCAGCGCCTCCTTCGCCTTCTTCTCACGTTCCTCCTTCGCAGCCTCCAGAACCCGAATCTCACTATCCACCTTCTCCGCCACCTTTCGCGCCTCCAGCAGCAGATTGACCGAGTGGATCAACTTCTCGAACTCCTTGCAGACGCGCTCCGTCGGCATAACAAGCCGCAGTGGCACCTCCAGCTCCGCCAGTGCGGCAGCCAGTTTCTGCGTCTGCACGTTCGATTTAGCCTGCGTGAGCTTCTGCGCGCGATCGCTGCGGAATTGCACGCCCGGCGCCAGTCGGTCGTGGTGCTGCACGCCGTATCTGGCTTCTTCGGCGGGAGTGAGGGTCCGTACGGCTTGTTGTTGCGCTTCTTTGTTCGCTGCCGCTGCTGCCGCTGCTGCCGCGGCAGCAGCCTTTTTGTTGGTTGGTGCGGCGGCCGGGGTTGCGTTCGGGGTGTCGGCGCGGCTGTCGCGGGCGCTGCTTGGGGCATTGGGGGCCGGGGTTGCGCCGGCCGGGCTGGGAGCGGCGCCGCCTTCGGGGCCCAGAATGGAACGGCGTTTCTTGCTCTTGTCGGCTTGGAGGAGGGTTTGGAGGAGTTGCGACAGGCCTTGGCTGGATTGGTACATGGTCGTGTTGCCGACGCTGATGGGGACTTCGAGGCGGGAGTAGAGTTCGCGACGCTCTGTGATAAAGTCTTGTTCGTTGGCGGTGATGCGTTTGAGTTCTTCGAGGAGGACGCTTTCTTCGCGGACTTCATCGGCTGTGCGGTTGAGTTGGAGGGCGGCGAGTTCTTTGCGGGAGCGTTCGCGGTCGGCATCGAACTTGAGCATTTTTTCGTGCAGTTCGAATTCGGCTTCGGACATCTCGGAGGGTGGGTGCTCGAGTGCGAGCATGCTCGCGGCGATGAAGTAGTATCGCGATTTCATCTGCTCCATGGTTCGGTATTGCTTTGCGGGGACAAGGGCGTTGTTGGTGTCGCCGTCGACGGAGTGCGGTTGGTAGTCGTAGCGGTCGGCGATTACGACCCAGCGGAGGTCGTATTCTTCGACTAGGTCCATGAGGTAGTCGGTTTCCTGGCGCGTCCAGTCGTCGTTCTTGAGATGGCGGTTGTATTCCTCGTCCGTGTAGCGGTTGGGTACGCGGGCTTTGATGTTGTATTTGGCGAATACGGAGTCTTGCTGCGGTACGTTGTCGGAGGTTGAGGCATCGGCGTTGTCTTCTTTCTTCTCGTCCACATCCATCTCGGAGCCCTCCAGGGCGGGGACCTTGGCGGATTCATGTTGGCGCTGCCAGTGGCGGAGAACGAGGCCATCGGAGCGGGCGCTGTTCACGAAGGGGGTCATGCGCCTGATGGTGTCAGTATTTAGTATCGGAGGAGCAGTAGATATATGGTGGTGTATGCGTACCATGGCTGGACGCGCTTTTTGCTCGTCCATTTCGGGCGTCCCTTGTATCGGTTCTCGTTGATGGCGATCGGAGGTGCTCGCTCGCCTAGCAGAGCATAGAGCTCACGGGTGATACCCTCTAGCGGTGGAAATTGTGTCAGAGAAATTTTAGGCGAGTAGAAGAAACCGGGGGAGCTCACCTGGACGCTTCTCGACGACCTTCTGTTTCTTATGAGGTCGGGGCTGGCCCTCCGCGGGCAGATCCAGCATGTCGCGAACATCGGCGGCGGCCATGGCGGAGGCACCTGTGGGGGAATTCTTAACGGAGCGATTTCCAGAAGTAATGAGTTGAAATGTATGAGGTGTTTAGATGGAATCAACAAGAGTATAGCAATGCAGCAATGAAAACGAACGACGAGCGAGGGAAGAAGAGGGGAGGAGATGGAAGGGAAGATGAAAGGCGGAGAAGCAAAAGCCATGAGAATTCGCGCCAAGACGGGATCCGGCCAGATCGAGGCAGTCGCTTGCTTCATCGCCAACTGTTCTCATCATCTCCCTCCCTCTGCTGTATCTTTCCCTCCTTCTCCGCCAATTCCTCCCATTCAACCGCATCATGGCTCCGGTCAGATCATCTGCCTCATGGCTGTCCTCCGTGATGGCCGTGTGTGCCATCTTGTGTCTCTCGGTGCCCGCCAACGCCCTCTACTTCTACATGGACGGCCGCCAAACAAAGTGCTTCTTTGAGGAGCTCCCTAAAGATACCTTGGTTGTCGGTATGCTTCTCTCAGCACTTGTTCCCCCACTTTATTTACCACTCAATACTAATGCGATGTGGGTAACTTAAAGGCACCTACTCTACCGCCGTGATCAACCAGCAATCCAACACCTACAATGTGGACCCTAACCTAAAGATGCTCGTCACCGTTGACGAGGTCTTCGACAACGACCACCGCGTCGTCTCCAAGCGTGACAGCCACTCCGGACGCTTTACCTTCTCCGCTGCCGACGCCGGTCTGCACAAGATCTGCGTGACTCCCGAGACCAACGCCGCAACTGGTGGTGGCTGGCTGTCGGGCGCCCCGTCTGGTGCGGTCCAGGTCACTCTGGACATGGCCATCGGTGAGACGAGCAAGATCGAGACGGAAGACAAGGACAAGATGCAGGATATTGTGCAGAAGGTGAAGGATTTGAACGGCCGGTTGCAGGACATTCGTAGGGAGCAGGTGTTCCAGCGGGTATGCTTTCCCACCACGGGGAGGATAATATGCCATAGGCAATCTGAGAAAGCAAATCAACTAACAATGTGTCTACACAGGAACGTGAAGCTGAATTCCGTGACCAGTCCGAAGCTACCAACTCCCGCGTGGTTCGGTGGACTCTCATCCAGTTGGCTGTGCTGTCGGTGGCATGTGCTTGGCAGCTCTCGCATCTGCGGTCGTTCTTCATCAAGCAGAAGTTGACATAAACGGGGGACTTTACTTTTCTTTTTCTTTGTTCGAGATGGGATGGAGTACAAGTTGGAGAAAATAGGCCAAAAGGAATGAGTGAGAGGTACCTGGTTGTACTTACAGATAAACTACTACCTAGCTAGCTATGATCGGTTGTTTAGCGATTATCATTTCTCTCTTGTGTGAGTTTGACGAGTGAATGTAAATGCGTGTGTGCATGGTTCTTCAATAGGGTTTACTGTCCTTGCTTGTGTATGATTTCTGCTACTGTTCCGAGGGAGTCTTGGAAAACTCCCATAAATTTCCCAGATATCTTTATCGCTCTGCTGGCACATATTTGGATGCATGATACAGACTAGACAACCGATTTGCGTCAAGGGTTCTTAACCACCACAATAGCCACAGCAAATGGGATAGCTTACAATGCTCCGATACAACCCCATAATACCTTCATAAAGCCCAATTGCATTTGTATACTGTTCTGTGAGGTTTTACCAATCATAAGTACTGCTTCTCTCTCTGGCACCTTGCTTTCATGGTCTCTCTCTGCCTGCATCACATGAACAAATCTCAGATTATCTATAACAACAGCATCTCCAGTCAGTATCACGACTGAGTTAGGTGGGCTATCAAGCTTTCTTGCATTACTATGGTTTATATGATGGCAGGTAACCACCCCTCTAGTTTCCTGCCGGCATTGATCAAGCTCTCTAGGTCTAGTTGTTCTATCATTTCCAATAGCAATATCTTCGGTTGGGATAATCCCCCTTCCCCCAGTAGCGAATTCATCCTTGCCATGCTCCTCCTAACCTCAGTTCTATCCAATGGCTTTCCCCAATACCATAAACCACTCGGAAGCGATGATACTCGCTCAGTGGGATCATCGTGGAGAGTATAACGTTACCTCCAGGTTTGATATCCCTGGAGCTATCCTATTTTAGTTATAATCTTACTACCAATGACTCTCTTCATGAGATAAAACTAATAAACAAAGTACTTGATATTTGGACTACCATCGTCACATTTCTTACAGTCTCGATTAAGATTTATTTATACTAGCTAACCTGCATGGCTTGGGAGCAACAGATGACACGAAACCTTAGAAACAGAATTAACCATTCTGCATGGCAATGCTCTCCTTATTCAGATCATCTCCCTCCTTCTTTGTATCAAATACAAGATTGATTTGTCTCCTACATACTATCTCGCTAGTTAGCTCGGACCTACTTAGTGCTTATGACGGTTACTAGTGCTCCAGCCTCAGGGTTTAACAGAAACAATGAAGGCTTTGGAAGAGTCTTTGAATGCTAAGTTATTTCCTCTCCCGCCCCCCCAACCCCCCTACCAACTTCTCTCTCTACCTCAATTACAACTTCATTCGGAGAGGGTGAGGGGGTGTAAGTTGGTGTTCAATCTTGGGGAGGGGGGTGCTTACTTGGTATTGGATTATAGTATAGGGTTGATGATAAGCTGAAGAGAATCATAAGGAATTGCAACGAGAGTTATCTATCTAGTCATTGATTGAAGTATCGGACCATCCAAAATCATTGCATTCTTTCGAGTTGGAAAGTTGGACTGAAATGTGTGCGTTTCCATCTTTGCCCCCAGTCATAAATTGATCATCAAGGATGCACAAGATCGCTCGTAAATACATCAGCACTAATAAAAATTATTCTTCTAACATTAACGCAGCTGCCCCCCTGCACAAGGAACAGCGCCCATGCTGTGGTACCAGATCCAATCAAGAATCAATGGCAGACAACAACAGAAAAGAAAGACAAAAAGAGGTATAAAGCGGGGGGTGGGAATCAATAACTGAAAAGACCGGAGTATGTATCTATGTCATGTATTCATCGTCGAGTCGTCGGGTTGTCTTGCGGCAGGGGTCGTGGCATCACTGCAAAACCCTAGGATCAGTCGCTCCAGATCCGAGAGCTTATACGGCTTGGTCATATAGCCCTTCATGCCCACTTTCGAGGCCCGACTGAGGGCCTCGTCGGTGACATCGGCGCTGACGGCAAGAACCGTCGGAGCCACGGGCTGATGGGCTGCAGGCGTCGCTATGGGAGGCGGCGGATCTTGCTGCTCGGGCCGACAATTAGGGGGAATTTGACCGTGGTATTCGTCTATTAGCTGGAGGATTTTGGACGTGGCTTCATATCCGTCCATTTCTGGCATCCACAGGTCCATCAACACAACGTCCACCGGTTTCATCTTCTTGCGATGATTCGGGGGATTGGGAATTGGGAACCCATCCGCCGTGCTCTCGAGCTTGGGAGAGGGGCCATCTGCTGAGCGTTGGGCGACCAGAACCTCCTGCATGATGCGGACCGCTTCCTTTCCATTACAAGCTTCGTAGATGTCGCTATAGCCAAGGCGCTTCAGCATGTGAACCAACACACGCCGATTGATCTTGTTGTCTTCAGCAACGAGAAACGTGAGCGGATGCTTTTCCCCGAGCTTACTGTCATGAGTATCACCATTGATGTGGCGCGGCATTGACTTGCAATAGGGAACGGAGCGCGCAGGGGTCAAAGTCACAGACGATTCCTCTGTCAGACTAGGTGACGGTTGCTGAATCGGCTGGCTCGGTGTCCGCAGCGCAGGCGACAGCAACGATGATTCCAACGTGGAGGTGCTCCCACTAGTCATGCGCGAAGGATCGCAGATCTGCGGCGGTGTCAACAGCTTGTTCGGAGGAGCCAATGTCGGATCGGGCTGGTTGGCCGGAATTCTGATCTCAAACTCGGAGCCATGGTCGGGACCGGTGGTGCAGGAGCGAACGCAGGTGAGGTCGCCGCCCATCTTCCTGGCCAGACCTTTGGCTACAAGGAGACCCAGTCCTAGCCCATCCTTACTTCGAGTGGTAGAAGTGTCCTCCCGAGCAAACGGTTTGAAGAGTTTAGGCAAGAATGCTTCCGGGATGCCTGGTCCGGTGTCCTTCACAGCGACCAGGACATCGTTGGTCTTGCGGCCAACGGTGGCACACACGGTTATCACACCGCTATTGGTGAACTTGACCGCATTGAGGAACACGCACGAAATCAATTTGGCCAGGTCGCGATCATCTACAAATAGTGTGTCCGGTAGCGCGGGATCGACCGACCAATTTATGGTTTTGGAAAACACTTCGCCGTTTGATGAGCGTGACCGGATCTCAATCTTCTCCCCCGTGTCGGTCGCATTGCTCACAGCAAAGTCAGGCCGACCACCAACATGCAAGGATTCATTAATAACTAAACGGAGCAGATCGCGAAGCTTGGTAAATCTCAGCGCAGGGACGACATTGACGTTGATGCCTTCCAACAAGAGATGCGGTGCCGAGCGGCGGACCGCCAGCGATGGTCGAGGATTCACCATGTTGGCCATGACTGCTTCTATCTGATGAGCCGGGGCGGCTTTCATCAATTTTTCGCTTTCGTGGACAGCGTTCTTGACTTCCTCGCTCCGAGGAGAAAGTCCCTTTGGCGAGACGACGCGCGGGACCTTCTGTTTTGGCGTTGCGCCGATGTTCCATTCTGGCGGATTACTCCGTCTCCGTTTGTACGGATTGACCGTGATATTACTTCCTTCGACGAAAACACTTGGCCGGCTGTCACATGTGCTCAATGGGGTCTGAACGGGCCCACCAAAACAATCGTCTCTTTCGAGCTGAGGAGTCTTGGGAACCTGCATGTTCAAGTCGTAGGCATGGACTACGTTGTCCGCTGCTTCGACGGCCCGTCTTGCGCTATCTGTGTAGATGGGAAATGCGAGTTAGTATGAGAAGAATTGAACCTAAGAATGGAGAACACAAACCCTGAACCATTTCGATACTCTCCTTGAGGGTTCGAAAAACGAACCCCGCCTTCGGAGATGGCTTATCCTGGATAGCTTCGCGGACTGTAGCATGCATAACATCCAGCATTCCGACAACACCCTGCATCGGCGTGCGGAGTTCGTGAGACAGGCTCCGGGCATAAGGCTTCAGTGGGTGAGAGGCAAAGTCGGCTAGTCCATGAGGGATGCTGATATGTGCGTCCTCCACAATTGCGTGGCTGGTAGAGACACTTCTAGCCTTGCCGTTACTCGCCTGCTGTGTGTTTGGCGCTTCAAGATCGTCACGGATGCGCTGAACAACCAGATCTTCCAAAGAATACAGAATCATCTCGAGGAACGACCACGACAGATTGCGCTTTTTCAAGCCGGATTCCGACCACATCAGACCAAGGTATGCGAGACATTTAGTTTCCGAGAACAGTGGGACGGCGAGATAGCCTTCCGCGGCGAACGGCAGCTGATCTTGATCGAACGATATGTAGGAGCCCAAATTTTCCGGAATCAAACATGGCTTCTGGTGGTCCATATGGGACAGAGGATTGCCGCCAGCAAAGTACCTGTGGCGATGCATGCCCGCAGTTTCGTATCCATCATTGTAATAGAACGCCGTGCCGAATAAATAGGGCTTGTGGCCTCGTATTTCGTTGACCGATTCGTCCTCCCGGGCCTTGCGAGCAACAAACACATACTGCGCGTCACAAATCGAACTGATCTTCTCCATAAGATAGTTCCAAAACTTTTCCGATCCGAGTGTTCGAAGTTCCTGCTTCAATTTCACCAGCCGGTCAATTGCAACATTCTGAGGCTCTCCGATATATCTGCGACCGGACGAGTCGGCCTGCGCATCGTCTTCGCGCAATGTAGATGCAGACGTATCACCCGGAAGAACCTGGGATTTGCACGGAAGTAGCGACATGGTTGGGCCGGATGCAAAGGATTTAGACCATTCTGACTCCGCGGAATCGGGCATGATGTGCCGAACGGTGGGTGCACTGCAGCGTCCTCGATTTGCTGTTGAGAACCAAATCTAGGGCGGGGATATAGCGCTGGATGATAATATGGGAGGTCGCCAGGTTACCGAGGGGGATTGATAAGATATCAATGAATCAAGACCCAGATTGTTGGAAGGGGCACAGCGCATGGCTTTCGGTCTGTATGGTCAGTCAAACAGGAGCTTCGTTAGCTATCATCATGCCAGCAGGGTGAGTAGTAGGGATAGAAGGAGGCTACCAAGCACAATGCCCGTCCTAGATGGCTCTGGCTCTTCAATACATACATCACTTTGGAATCGATAGAAAAGATGAAGCCCACGCTGAGCTGCACCGCGGGGGATGCTCTGCAAAAGAGCAGGCACCGGCCTTGCAAAAATTATCCTCCGATAGGATTAGGATGATCGACTCGAGGGATATAGGGGGTGCAAGCTGGTCGATAGAAGACCGGAAGGTTCTGTTGCTTTGGGGGAGAAAACTCCCTTTTTTCCCGCTTTTTCTCTCCGGTCGAAAGAATCTGTAAATGATTCGCTATATGCGTCGGATTCAGTTATAATATTTCGGATCTCCTTCTCCCGTTCCTGAAAACCCCTGAAGATCGATCCGTCTTTCGAATATCTATTGCGGTAGTCGAGAAGCTTTCCCTCGACGACTGGCCGAGTCAAATTCTGGGGCAGAGATTAATGGCACAGACCAACCGGTGAGCGGGTGGATGGTAGGGAAGGATGGGGGGGAGAGGAAGTGCCAGGATGCCAGGATGCCAGATCGAAACGGCCAGTAGAAGAGGTGAGATAAGGGGCGATGGAGAGCCGGAGATGGAGGCGGGATGGGGGGTGTGAGGGAGGAGGAGGGAGGAGAGAGAGAGTGACGGAATGCGAGATAGAATCCAGGCCGGGATGAGATGGAGCGACCAGCAGGAATGGGACGATGAGGAGGGGAAAGAAGCGAGCCTGAGAAATCGATGGGGCCAACTTGGGCCGATCGCCAGGTCTAGACGCGGGGAGGCTGAAACGGAGCGAGATGCTGGGCAAGTTTTGGGCCTCCCCTTCAGCAGGCTCTTGCTTGTCTTTCGAGACTCGCTGTCCCGGGTCTGCGAACAGAAAAAAGAAGGTTCTGGGGAAATCCAAAGTCTAGGATGGCTGAAGGATCACACAGATGGGGGAAAAAAGGGGATTCAAGGTTGGGATCGGCCGGGGGGAGGTCAGCGCCAGTTTGGACCCCGTGGCTATCTCTGCATGCCTGCCTACTAAACTTGCACTACTGCACTTGCTAAGGATAAATTCTCACTTGTTCCGGGACAATTTTCCCAGTTTCAGCACTCGTGGGTTGCACATGGTACCTCGTAGTATCAGGACGAGTCATCGGCCAGCAGTTGGAAAGGATCCATGGATGAAGATGCCAGAAGACCCTCCTTCGTCTTATGAGCGACGACCGTCAACACCGTCACCACGTCTGTCTCAGCTCTCACTGGCTCTTGTCCGTCACCGGGAGACCTTCCCGACCCAGACTCTTACTCGCTTGCACCCGACCATTTCCTACAACTTTTGCATCATATCTTCATCCTGCAATCACCCTTACCAAACAACCTTTACAACCCTTTACTTCTCCCATTCATGGGCTTCCCAGCCAAAATCTACTTCGTCCCCAGATATGCACGGACGGCGAGGTCTCGACCGGGGTGGCAGATGCCAGTTTGCAACTGTGCCATCCAGACATTCATATTGTACGTATGAGGTCTCCACCGCACCGAAAGGGTTACGAATTCACGGGCCGGGTAACCCACGGCATTAAACTTCCTTAAAGCGTACAGTGGCCATCCCCGTCATGCGGCCCTTGAATGGGAAATTGGGAAATGGGACCAAAACTAGGCCTCGAAGCACCGACTCGAATCAAGGTATTGGTCCCGGGGGTGTGCTTTGCAGCATGCGAGGGTGTCAAGACTGATCTGCCGTAGGTATGTAGATGCCTACTACTTTGCGTAATAAGCCGAAGGAACATCCTTCTTGTTGTGATGAAAGCTACGTCGTATTACTCAAAGCCCATCATGATTATTAATGGAACGACGGACCAGGCATTGAGAGGTACGAGTCGATAGCTGTAAACACACGGTAGCTTGCACCCCAGACTTCTCGGCCTATTATCTATTAGGCGCCAAGCCTAGACCACAAGCATGGGTATCCGGGGCTTGATCATAGTTCATAATACTCATTTTCGGTTTGGCCAGGACTATCGACAACATGTATACTTTGATTCGAGATTCCCGGCGTCAGAGACTGCTTTCAACGGCAAGATTCCATGTTGAGACGTAAAATTAAAAAAGACGAACGGCGTGACATTAGAAAACAATTATACTCCAGAGCATGCCATCTAATCTTGCCTTCCCTTCAGTAGGCGCTTGGTAACCTTGTCCTTTTCTACGATATACACCTGTGCACCCCAACCGGAAAGGGCGTCTCGATCAACGGCACTGAGCAAGGCTTGCGAGATGGTCTCGAACAGATCCTCGGGAGACTACATCTTGGTATTAGTACAGACTTGACACCACCATATTCATTCGCTTCTCTTTCCCACGGGGGAGGAGTCTTACCAAGTCCGGCTCCCACAGACCCTCGCAGGTACCAAACAGCTGCTCACTGGCAGTTCCGCTCACGATAAAGTCCTTCGCAAAATCGATACACCCGATACTGTCAAATCCGCAGATGAAAGGCTTCCCCGTCGTACTGTTGATTCCGGCAATGACGGGACTGACGAAGAAAGGACCGAACCGTTTCTCGTATAACGACGAACTGACCAGGTTGGCGAGAGTCTGGGGGGCAATGTTCCGTTCCTCGCGGAGGCGGTACATGTTGACCTTGTACCGGAAAAGGTCGGACACAGTCGACACGTCGGTGGCCAGACCAGTCAGGCCGAGGAAGGTGGAGGGGCCGTAGTTGAAGATCTTGGGGAAGTTGTTGGAGACAGTCAGGGCCTGCATACCCAACCGGAGATCACAGGCGATTGCAACGCAGTCCTTGCCCACCATGGCGACACAGGCACCGCCATCTGTTCATTCAAATGTTAATTTCCATCGTGATAAGCTGCGCGAAGCTAGTACATACTGATATCGAAAGGGGAACTCTGTGGAGGAGGTCTGTCAGCTAAGATGGTTCGAGGGAGAGGTGAGGGTCACGCAGCACACATACCATGGTTAACAAAGAATTGCACGACTAGAAGCTCAGAATAAGATCGAAGATAGACTTCCGGTTCGAGTTCTAAGAGCCAAAGGGAGATGTGAGCGCGCAGAGGGAGGGTTGAGGCGATGGGAGATGGAAGATGGGCGGAGGATGGATGGATGGAGGAGTGATTGAAGCTCTGCCAGCAACGCGTGGAGCCGCCGAGCTTCTGCCGATGACGCTTGCGCCCGCTGCCTACAATCAATTCCCTCCGCCTTGAACAGCCATTCTCCCCTCAGGTTCCATGTCCTTCTCTCACTCTGCTAGTCTAGACTTCTTTTCTAGTCCAGACCGAATAGATAAGCCGATCGCACAGCCGCCTACTGCCACAGAAAAAAAGTCAGTCGACTGCCATCCTCTCTGTCCCATCTTCAACTTCATCTTCCCCGCCCCGCAACGCCAAACCCTCTAAACCATGAGCTCTCATGTCGTGGTTCTTGATTCAACAGCCCGACGAGCTACAATCAAGACGACACCCGGGAAGCACCTAACTGATGTTCTACAAGAAGCTTGTGCAAAGCTAGGTGTGGATGCCAGCCAACATGGGCTGAAGTAAGGTTCAACTATACCCATCTAACGAAGCTCACCATACTGACGGCTTTTGTCAAGATACAAAGGTAAAGAGCTCGATCTTTCGCTGGTTTTTCGCCTCTCTGGGCTCACTTCCGGCGCAAAGCTGGAGTTGGTTCAGCTCTCCCGTTCGCCCTCCGTCGTCACCGTCGCTCTACAACTCCCCGAATCAGAAGCACGAGGGGCGCCCCCCAACAGACGCCTTTTGGACAAATTTCCCAGCACGTCAACGATATGGCTCGTATTGCGCAAATTCGAGGCTGGAGTCGCCGGAGGTGCTCTGACCCGGAATCTGACTGGACGAGGCGTCCCTAGTGGCAATGAAGGTGCAGGCAGACTGTACTACGAAACCCCGGTGGTCCAGATCATGGAACGGGAGCTCTCCTCGTTCACTGATCTACAGAAATCTCTGGCACAGCTGGGATTCAACAACGGAAATGTACTGCTGCGGCTGAGTTTCCGCCGTACAGAGGAACCCTTAGAGGAGGCTATGGTCAAGATCCAGGACTACTTCAAACCGTTCGACGAGGCGGCCCCCAAGACCGAAGAATCGCCTGCACCTACAGAGCAACCGCCACAGGCCGATGCATCCAACCGACAAGAGGAGGCACAGCAACAGCCCGCATCAACCTCCGAGACACCTTCGACGACTACAGAACAAACCCCACCAACTGCGCCTACGTCGGATGCGCCTGTTGCAGAACCCACAGAGGTACCAGCTGGGTTCTCTCGACCCATAACTGTATTCTCTGCTCCCTCCAACACCACACCACAGTCCGCACAAACAAACTACAACGAAACCGACTACATACCATCCATCGAACACGCCCAAGCCCATCAGCGACGACTGAACGCAACCTCCCGACCCCAACGGCTGCCCACGGACGCCGAAATCGCCGCCAAAGCAGCTGCAGAAGAGGAACGGCTGGCCGCAGTCACACAAGTAGACGTCAAGGTGCGCCTACCCGACCAAAGCCAAGTCGTAGCCAAGTTCGGACAAGAAGACACGGGCAAAGCACTCTACGACTTTGTCCGAAACTGTCTTGCCGCGCCATTCGCCAGCGAGAGATTCATCCTCACGTCATCCCTCACCAAGACATCTAGCGGAGGACAGCCGGGGAGGAATATTCAAAACATCGTCCCCGACTCGGACCAACAGCTGCTGATCAAGGATCTGGCCATGATTGGCCGTGTGCTGGTCAACTTCACCTGGGATGCGAACGCATCCCCCGCCGCCCGGCAAAGCCAGGAACTCTTGAAACCGGAACTGCGGACACGCGCGCAGGAACTCAAGGTTGAGCAGCCCAAGGACGTGACAGATAACTCAGAGGTGAGCAGGCCGAAGCCGACAGGCACCGGGGATGGAGCTCGCGGCGAGAAGCGGAAACCGGGCGGAATGCCCAAATGGTTGAAGTTGCCCGGCAAGAAATGAAGGACCGTAATAGTAGCAGATAGATAGCGAAAGTCATGATTGATGTCAACAATAACCCTACAAAGTAGACAAGTGGTAGTCTTATGACTGCGCAGTGAGTTCCAATTAATAGTTCCATACGCTCCCCCCACGAATATATAGTGAAGGTCCTTACGGAGGGAGTACAGCCGTCCAGCTCAAGGAAAACTAACTACTACTTAAACTCTACGAGCTCGATAGTTCACCAAGAGCCAAACAATCAACAAGCAGACCAGCCCCGAAACCGAAAATCCCAGTAGTGCAGTGGTATTTGTATTAAACTCCGTGATTTTTTTTCTCTAAATCTTTCTCATTTCATTTCCCTTCTTGTTTTACCCTGTCCAGAAAAACCGGCAGTAGGGATCAGTAATGAAACTTCCCAAACTAGCCAGTCAGCCAGCCAGTTTTTCCCCGACCCATGCTAAGGCCTGCTTGTCCCCACCAAACCAACGGATCAATCCCCTCACATCAGTAGGAAGAGAGAGAGAGAAAAGATAGAATCCCATCCTATTTACTCGGGAGGAAGAAGAGGAACTGTTCTCGAAACACGGTTCTTGTTTCGAGCTTTCACTTTCATTTCATTTTTTGAGGTTGGGTGTGGGATGTTTTCGTTATCTCATTCTTGGCTAATAGGAGAGAGAGAAAACTGGAAACAGGAGATATTTGGAGAGAGAGAAATGGGAAAGTTTAGTGAGCGCCAGTGCGGCGGGCCTCGGCGATGACCCGCTGCATGTCCTCGACCTTTCTCTTGCCACGGCCGAAGGTACCGAGCTGTTGGTAAAATTATATGTTAGCAGGTGATTTTGATTTGAGAAGAGCTGGAGGGGGTAGGTAGGTGGTGGTGGTGGTGGTTCATATTGCTTGCTTGTTTGCTCGATGGTTCCGTTGTTGGTATGTTGCTTGCTTCGAAGGTTCTGGTTGTCGTGTCGGTGAGACATGGGTTGATCGGTCAATGTTGAGAGTATCGTCGATTGACTGCGTTCTCTTATCCAAGATAAGAGCCTGGAATAATGGCGACGGATTCGTAGATTTCGGACAAAATGCTATCGTTGGAATGTCGAAAACACGATGCACAAAAAAGCGTAATTCGGACCGGAACCGAGCGAGCAAGCGAACAAGCAAACAATCGAACCTTCCAACCATTCCATTCCTCCCGGATAGCAAAGGCACTGGCAAACGTACTCTCTTCTTGGCGAGCTTACGAGCGCGCTTGTCCTGAGTGTTTCTCAGGAGTTCGATGATACGGCGCTCATAGGGGGCAAGACCGACAACCTCGCGGGCGATCTCACGAACGAAGGCCGTGCGGCGGGAAGACTGGCCCTTGGTACGGCTGATCCGGGTCTTGGGGGTGTTGAGGGGGGTGGTTTTCTGCAAGATATCACAATAACATGTTAGTCCGGTCGCCCATGGCTTTGTTTCCTTTTCCAATCGCGAATTTTTCCCCCATTAAGATATCAGAGCAGCATATCCCGATTTGATCCAGCCGAGTCGGACGATTTCAACATCTTCATCCATGTCGAAATAGGCGATCAAGAATTGTCGGGCCGTTCGTAAAAGAATCCTTCCTTCGCAGAAAAAGAGACCTTTATCCCGACATATAAATTCTTCAATTTCCTCCCAAATTTTCGTCCATTCCTCCTCTTCTTCCCATCCAAATTGTACCTTTTCCGCAATCCGCTCACATGCTGAAAATCTCGTCGACTCGACCGGACCAAATCTTTCCACGCGCAAAGACACAAAACGGGATAGGAATTAAACTCCAAGCTTCAAGACAGGGGACAACGTACGTGGCCCTTGTTCAGACCGACCACGATTCCGGAACGTTCTTGAGCCATCACGACGGTTGGGACGACTGCAGGTTGGCGACGACGGAGGTTGCTGCTGGGAGTTGTCGAAGTCGAGGGGCGTCGGTGCGGATGGAATCGCGATAGACTTTGCTGGGTTTTGGTTGGCCGTTGCGGCAGTGCGTAGCGAGCACTAGGGCTTAGGGTTGGGCTGCCGTCTTTGTCATGTGCTTATGCCTAAGGTGTCTACTACGGCTTACTACTTTGGGTTTAGTCTAATTTAGTGGTTTTATGGGGATTTTGGATCAATGCGGAGTTTCCTTCTATTTACTATCGAGATCTAGATGCCTTATGATAACCATTGTGCTCAAATTCACCATCCCTTGTTCTCATACCCAGCCCACGTTACATAGCATATACCAAACTGTTACTCATGTACTTTCACACCCGGCTCCGACTCAATATCCACCTGCACAGTCATCAGAATCCCATTTCTTGGTTGTTCACATCCCTCCTCCACCCGGAGTCCATCGATACTAGAGTGGAACCCTCTCTCCCCATCTCTCTCCACCGTAGTTTCTGTAGTGCTATAAAACGATCCGTGAAATGGCTTGATCTCCCCCATCTCCCAGTCCGATCCGGATCGCACTAATTCGGATCTGCTTGGAATGGAAACTGGATGCCAGAAAAGGTGCGAAGCAGACTGTCTAGCTACAGATCCGTTGTCTATGCTGGGAAGTTTCCTCTTGAATGTAGTGAGACTGGCCGTGCTTATGCTCATGACCAGTGTCTTTGCTTTTTGGGAGGTGTATCTGTAGAAGCTTGGCAAAGCTGGTAAGCTACTGGCGATGATTCCAGAGGTGATTTCCGCCGTACTGGTAGGGTATTGTTAGTTCTGTGAGTCAGTTCCTCGAAGATAGCAGTTCACATAGTGGAAAGGAAAGTATTGCCTACGTCCAAAGAAACTCAGGAAGCGCATCGTAGGTATTGTCTGTTGTGTTGCGGTTTTTGACGCTGCAGACCAGACGCATCACGCTGGCGATGCAGCCGCTATAGTTGCTCGTCGCGATTAGCAAGACTTAGTTCATTTCCAGGTACACGAAGGATCGACCCAGGTTGGCTAAACTTACAAGATACCCGCTGCAAATATAGCCGAAATGCCCACTTTCTGCCGCAAAGCGATCTGTAACCGCCAAACACACCTGATAGGCATCAGCAGCATCATGATATCCGAGACGACGTTCACGATCGACGTCACAAGGACAGGTATGTTAGCGTCAATGCAATGGCCCGGGACGGTTTTATCCCAGATCCTTTCTCTTGGTGTGCATTCGAAAATCTTCACGATAGTATCCGCCAAGTAGAAGAAAAAGTTGAGCCCCATTAGAACATGTATGAACCACCATTGGTTACATTTGGGAGATGGAGCGAATACGCGCAAGTACAGGAGGAAAATAGACAACTTGGTTAGAAATATTAGAGGTCCGTAAAGAACCTGTGACGCATTTATCAGCTAGATTTCAAGGTCAGCAGCTGTCGTCGATGTGTCTAAGTAGAGTGAACGGGATCTTCTATACTTTGGCAAAGTCATGCAGATCATGGGGGTCGACCTCCCATTGATGGACGCCGTTTCCATGTCTGTCTGCCTCGAAGGAGATCCCAGCGAAACCTAACAGTCCGACCTGATATTTATGTTCGTATGAGCGTTTAAAACGGCAAGCAGGAATAGATTCCATACCCAAGCCAGACAGCAAGTCCCTAGAAACCAGGTCAGCTCAGTTCACCACCTCACCATCGAGTCCGACACAAACAACAACACTATTCCACATACAGTCTTCCCATCCAGGAGCCTTCAGAATATGAAGCTTCGAATACAACCGCATGGCAACAAAGCCGGTACTCGTGACAAGACACACTGTCTGAGTGACTACATTCCAAGGCTGATGGGAGTATTGATACTCATAAGAAAGTGATGAAGACGAGCTTTCATACAGGTTTAAGTCGGCCATGGCATTGCTCATCATACACAAAGAGAGAGCTGCATAAACAACAATCCCATTATGCTATGGAAATAAGGCCGACAGCCGGAGTTTATAACCCTTGTTCAAGCCCGTGGCTCCAAGGCGGCAAAAGTGACACACTCTCAGGTGTAACTATATCTTACAAGACCCTATCCATGCTATCAATGAAGATCAAACATTGGCCCCAGACAAAGGTGGCAACCCTTTCCCCTGGGATAGAAGGCGCTACAACGTCCCGGCAACTTGGGCGTGGTACGACTCTGGAAGGGCCGTGGAACTGCTCCCAAAGACATTCGGGGAAATTGTGCGCAGTGCTGGTGTGACCCTCTCTTTGGCTTGTCAAGCTTACCCTGGTGCTTCATCATCACGAGCACTGGCAGAATTTGATCGCCAAACTTATCTACAATATTCACAATGCAAGCACATGGGTTACATACATAGGACAGTGGTCAATGCCGGAATCGAAACGGGAGGAGCATGTCCACAGAATTGTGCTTACAGCAGGAAGATCAACATTCCCACATCTAGGCCTCGTGAGCAATCTTCTAACTCCAAGGTCACGTCTGTCTCACATGCCGGTATTTGTCAATGGTGCCTTTTGGGTCCAACTGTACAACAGAAGTCGCAGCATCCTGAAACTGGAACATAAGACATGCCTATGACACCAATGGGAGCAATAGCCATTTTGGGTGCGAACATGCACGTGGAGAAAAGCATTAGTGGCTAGGTTGTATCGTTATGAAACATCTTGGCTAAGCATGGATTGTCTAATTCGCATGTATTGCTTCAATGCATGCTGCCTTGGCTGAGTTCTACATAGACACGGCGAAAATACCACCAAGACCTTCTTCCCAGCTCTCCATAAGTTCGCCACAGAACACCTCCAGGGCAGCCGTATCCAGAGTCTTGTCCAACTCGGTACGAAGCTGGGAGCCATCTTCGCTTCCAGAGCCAGCCACCACCAAATCAGTCAGCGAGCCGAGAACACCGGGAGCCGAGATGGAGGATTTGAGGGCTCGAACATTGGCCCGCACACCCTGGTGGACTTGGCGTGTTCTGTCCGCCAGCTTTTCGACACGTTCTTTCGGTAGCTTGCCTTTGGTTCCCTTTCTCAACCCAACAGTGTAGAGAAGGGACAAAGCCTTGAGCGATTCTAGTACGGTGAAAAGGCTATGGAAGTACCTCCAAGACGGAGCTGTTGGGGCCTCTGGTTTCACGTAGATTGCCGTATTGGAGATCACTGGCGAGACATTGGCGTCGTTCACAGTGACGTCGTTGAGCTTGGACTCCAGCCACTCCTCGACCTGGGTGAGACAGGTATCCACCTGTTCCGAGGTGACTGACTTCGACCCGTTCAGGAAGAGAGCCAGGGTCAGAATATTTAGGTTCACCCTGGCACTTTCGATCTCTGACGGTGTCATTTCAGCTTCCGCTTCGGGTCCCACAACATCCTCCAACCTAGGCAACTCAGGTTCCACAGTGACTGGTTTCTGGGCCGTCAAGGATTTGAGAAGGTCAAAGAGATGGTCGGTCATCCTTGAGGATTTGATCCATTGATCCTAGACTGGTCAGCCATATCCACGGGTGCAGGACGAGAGAATAGCTTACACGAGGCAGGGGTCCCAGACGCATTCGTTCCTCAAATGTGGGTTGGCCGGGTGCTTCGCAGTTCATGAAGGCGTCAAAAATACGCTGGTCGACCAGAGGCGACGTATCTCTCGCTGTTTATTGTGTGAGCAACCCACCTCGGACTAAAGATACTCTGACTTACCCATGTCTTGATAACGACCCATCGGGTCCCCGCCAGCCAGTCGCTGTATACGTCTCACATCCAAAGCCCACATCCTACGGCAGATACTCTGCTTGAGGCGTTTCTGCAGATCAATGGTGCCTTGTACGTTGACGTAGCTTCCATAATCCAGTCCCTTAGAGCGGTTCCTAACAGTCGTGA
The DNA here is from genome assembly GCF_001889945.1 of Aspergillus brasiliensis CBS 101740. NCBI lineage: Eukaryota > Fungi > Ascomycota > Eurotiomycetes > Eurotiales > Aspergillaceae > Aspergillus > Aspergillus brasiliensis. Next base: position 1,442,011 of record NW_027137448.1, on the reverse strand, counting down.
CATCGGCTGTTTTGTAGAAATTGAGTGCTTGGACAAAAGCAGACTGGGGGTTGAAGTCTTTGTACTCTGCTCCCTCAATTGGTGGTGCAGAGTGAGGGTGGATAGTCGCGAGACGTGTGAAAAGATTATGAGCAACTGTCTCAAATTGTATTTGCTTGACCGAGAGTTTGCTGAACGTTCTAAGGGCAAGAGATCCTGCGCCGAGACGGAGGTAGATTCTCACCAGAAGCAACAATGCCTGGTAATTATGAGGCGAGTCAACCAAAAGACGTTCCAAGATTGCTGCTGCGCGAATCAGAACAATATCCGGGACTTTTTCGCTGCTGTCAGAAATCCATGCGCCACTAAAGCGAATCAAACTCATGGCCGCAAGCAGACACAAGTCATCACTGGGCTGACTCTCGATCGTAGATGGTGCGGAGCTCTTCTCCGGGCGTTCGACTTCGCGATAGACCTGCAGGCAGCGAGAAACGAACTCCTCGACCTTTGCCTTGGATGCATTGCTTTCGTCTGCCGACAGTAGAAAGCAGTACTCGCACTTGAGCGCATTGATCATCGCAACCTCCTTGGAGGGGTACTTCCCCTACACAAAAAGATTAGCTGGGTGGAGTTGTACCATGTATAGCTTCGTGACTTACATCGGTTTGACCGGCTGCGCTTGCAGATACGTATTCTACAAACTTCAACACGGAGCTCTTGTCCAGGGTTGGAACGTAGCTTCGCAAATCACCAAAGCAATAAAGCTTGTGACTATTGCGATCGAAGTACTCCTGACAAGCAGTTATCAAGTCCTCGGCCTTCAAGTTACCCGCCTGGAAGGACCAGTGCATCAGGTCAAGTCGAGCCAACTGCGCATTGCGTGACTTTGGTACAGCCGCAACGAACTCGTCAACAAATTTCCGTGTCGCATCCGTGGTCCTTGGAGATGATGTTAGCTGCTGTGCATACGACACAACGAAGCTGAGCGCCTACTCTGAACTGTTGATGTTCTTGGTTGCAGCAATAAGCAGGTGCCAAACAGCCCAATCGTCACGCTCTTGGAGCGCTTTCTGTTCAGTTTCATTCGTTGGAATCGCAAGCAGCCCCTTCGTGTAGGCCAGCCCATCCGTCCACATCTGAGCCTTTTCCAGGCTCGAAAGCTTCTCTCCGATGAAAGACCAGTCATTTTGGATCACGCGCGAGCTGATACCAAGGTTCTCGCTATCGAGGATCTTCACAATCTCGCCATGACGTTCTTGGGATTCGAATATCTTAATAAGTAACAGCAACTCCTCGGCCGATTGAATAGCTCTGGGAGGGCTCAGCAATTCTTTCTGTTTTCACTCATCACCATTTTGTCACACAATTGAAGTCATCAAAGCAGACCCCCATCGGACGGAGCCCCCAACGAGAGTTAGAGATGAATGGAAGAGAACATACCGAATCGGAAGGAACACTTTCGGCAGCCTTGGATATCATACGGTAGGCCAGCATTCCGAAAAGTTTGCGATCAGCCTCGGAGCTAGCCTGATCGACGGAGACGAGGTAGCTAAGGAAGATGGCCCACAAGTGGTACTTCCTCGTCTTAGGGAAGTTACTTTGAAGAGCCATAGCAGCCTAAGCATCCGTCAACGAGAGACAATTATTAGCCTCAGGAACCGCAGGTTATGCTCATCCATAAAGTACCAACCTTCTGTGCGGACTTCCAGTCGTCTCCTTCGAACGCATATTCAAACCACCTCATCTGAATATCCAAATCTTTCGAATTGGCCTTCGAGGCCTTTTCCCAGATACCCCTCAGTGTGTCCGCATGGTCAGGCATCCGCTCCAGCGTCTCGTGGAGGATATCCAGGGTGTCGAGATCCGTTGTGGGCGGTTCAGCTTTGCACAACTCGAGGGTCTCCGAGATACCGCGATTCCGGTTTGCATCGTCGGCGTGACGGTACAGGATGTTTGCCTTCCATGCCTTCAATCACTAATTAGCAGGGGTATGTTGACAAAACCATGGTACGCAATTGATGGTAGTGTGTTTGTTTGCATGAACAGAGTATAACATAATTACTCACTTTGAGAAATCTTGTATCTTCGCCCTTCTTGATGCGCTTATCGATCAGTTGAAGAGCCTGCTTAAGGTTCTGCCCATCAATGGCATCTTGAACCTGCTTGTTCCGCCGATGAAACACGGCGTCACTGGTGGACATGACGGAGAGGGGCAGACTCGGAGAGTCGAGGGGGCGCGGGTGCAAAGGGTCTGTTTAATTATAACGAGAAAGAGACAAGAGGAACGTATGCTGCGCGATCAAGCACAGCACACGGTGTGCGGGGTAGTATATACGGCGATGCTGAGGGGAGAAATTAAGGTCGCTCCTCATACTTTATCGGCTTTCTGCTGAGTTTGGTGGGCGGGGAAGCTCTGCGGGAAGGCGGTGACGGCCCCAGGATCTACTCTGTATGCTTGCGGGCAACCATCAGTGTGCACAATTAACAATAGTATTAAAAGCATGATACATTAATATCTAAGACCCCTGAAACATCCGGAATTGGTTGGTACTTTTTTGCAGATGCGGTAGACTAGATGTGAAGAGCACACGACAATAGCATCATGCTGTGTTCTATACTAGTAGGTTGTAGTGGAGAGTCGGGCAGTAGTACTACTATATTTAAACCAACAACTAAGTATATACCCCGTAGCATTACTAGTACAGCCTAGGTACTACTAGCACCCCCCAATTGCTAGCTTGCCCTGATATCTAGTATGATGGCAGTGACTACTACTTAGTACTCATAAGAGCCTCAGAAGGTCCGTGGGGAGGGTAATGCAACTTTAGCAAGCTAATGGTTTATACAAGTTATCTACCGTTCAACTAGTTACAAACAGTTATGTTACAGTTATCCCACAGTTATAAGTCATTACTCTAGTAATTGTAAGCTCATGTAAGTGATTAACTCTTATACAATTTTTATAAAGTAGTTTCTATATGCAAGCATATATTTCCAGAAGAAAACTATTTTAGACGTGGATCTATACAAATCGAAGAAATATCTCGCACTTATGTATAGTCATGGGACATATTATGAGCGACCAACTATTATCTCTATACCTATTTTCCCCATTACGAATACCGCGAGCCTATTATAAAGTGGTTAACTCACCCAATCGCTATCGAAAGTTGGTAAATCTCGGTATTGGGAATGGAGATGAATCGAGACCGGGATCATTAAATATTGGCACATATAATATACAGATGACAGAGACTAGACAAACGACTGAAGCCATGTGTTGAGAACACCGAGCAAATTATGCCCAAATGAGACCCCTTCGCTGGTACAGACGAGCTGGAACATAGTGAAGACGAGTTTCTTATGCCAGCCAGTGGTAGAAACAGAGTTCTTTTCAGGTCATTGAACACATGGCCGGCCTGCTGGTGCATAAACGGGACCGCCAAAATTAAATTAGTATCCATGCTGATACCTTGGCACTGAACGAAACACGTAACTTGCCAAGGGGGCAAAGAGATAAAGGTGACTGCGAGGCCAGCAAACACAGGCATGCTAACAGGGAGAGTATGACGGTGGCAAATGCAAATGCAAGTCAGTGCAGCGTAGAGGATCCAAGATGCCCGCGATCAGCGTTTGGCTGCAGACGAGCCAAGCTTCTTTTGCGTTAACTGAAACATTGCGTTAGTTCATCCATACTAACGGAAAGCAAACCAAGGAATTCCCCAAATGGGCGTGTAATCATTTTTCCAAGCGTTGATGTCAGTGGGAAGAGGTAAGGCTGCAGAGAAGCAAGCTCGATGGTCCATACTCACCCACTCTTTCTTACAGTCTCGATAAGCCCTGAACGATATCTGGTCAGTCTATGGGGTGGATAATCCGCAAAAGGCAGGAAAGTCCGGAAAGAAGCAATTCAGCCACTTGACAGGTATAAGACGGCAGCATAGGTAATTCATCAAAGACAAATGACAGCAATACAACCAGTCACATAATTCAGATAATTCGGATAGAAGTTGAGGTGACGTCTGTAGCTATTGGGTGAACTTACTGGAAATAATCCGAGCACATCTCCTTATCGAAGCCATTGCGCTTCATGCACTTTAGGCTTCGATCTGCGAAATCTTGACATGGGTCAAAGTATTCGCTTGCCGGTTTGCTAAAGATAACAGGTGATTGTCAGTCATGAAATATTATCTACAACTAGCTAGCATGAGCAAGCAAATCCACTTTGTCCTCTCCCTCGTTCTAGATGGAAACCAATCGCATCATTAAAGCAGCACGAGAGAAACCAAACCATGAGCCCGGAGATTTGAGCACATGGTTACGCTTGATCATAACAACAGAAGGAGGAGAACGACGGTGATATTCACAGAAAGAGGAGAAAGAGGAGAAAGCCTAAACATACCTAGTGAATTTCCGCTCCACCCGCTCCCAGGCATTGGGGTGGGTTTGATCGGATGAGGATGGCTGTTGATCTGATTGGGAGGCCATAGTCCGTGATGAGCCGAATAAGAGAGCACCAGATAGTAAAACGATGTAGGATAACCGCGAGAGGAGGAAAGTCTAAGTCAGAAAACAGGGCTCTCCGGGATATCGCGGGTGGGTGTTGATGTTGATGAGGATGAGGATGGCAGTAGTTGTACCAATCGAAGCGGCCGGAGGAAAATCCAGACCCGCCAGTCTTGGCATGGAGATCCATCCGCGAGAACTATCTACGAGAACCTTTAAAAGTGAATCGCACTGACATGGTCGAACGTCGCACAGCTGAGAGGGAAAACAGTCTACGAATTCTTCCTAAAAGCTAAAGACTTGATATGGCATCCCGCAATTGGATCATGGGTGATCGCCTACGGCGGGTTTATTTCTAAGGTTACTGCGTTCTTCTAGTAGAGATAACTATGGACTGTGCTGCGTGCTCCGAGCTCAGGGCGAGGTCCACTTGCTAGGCTTTTGGATAAACCCGCCCTGCAAGTGAGAAGCCATCCGCACATTTCACCAGAAATATGGAGAGCTAAGCTTAGAGTTGCTACGAGGTTTACAGGGGCTCAATTTCAATCCTAACTGACTTCCAATGTAGGTACTGCATCTGTTTAGAATGCCATTTGCAGTGGTTACCCCTCATTGCAATGGCATTCGGGGTTATGCTTTCTTTTCTTTTTCCTCCGTGCCGACTTGATCAGCAGAACCTTTGATGGCGTCTTTTGGATTGGGTACATGTTAGATGCAGGAGACTTTTGACTTTATTCCCGTTCGTCACATGGGTTGACCCAGGCTGCTATAGAGGAAGCTGGTTCGAGGAAGATAAGCATATCCACATAAAGCTGGTTAGTAGGAGGACAACCATTTGCACGGCATATATGCCTTGTCTGTTGGGTGGCCCATCCATGCTATGAGATAACTCCACCTGGCATAATCATAGTAAAGGCATTGGAAGAGGCCCGGCCTGCATGCATGTATGCAAGCATTGATAGTATGTCTCACGCCTGCTATTCGTCCATGTATGAGATAGAGTAATACAAATAATATTATCACGGCTCATCTGCGTTTGCACACCCCTTGTTGAGGTGCGAATTAGTCAGTAGGCGTAGTTGTCACAAAGTATCCCAACCTTTACTGTTCACACGTAGAGGGTATCTACAATGCTATCGCGCTAGTCATACACAAGCAAGGACGGTTTGAATTATCACCCTGTTTCGGGATACGAGGACCACTGTCACTCATTCTGGAGGTCCCTTGGCCGGAGACAGATATCAAATGAATATGTATATGCGCGGGAGCGCAAGGACGGCGGAACGATTGCGAATCCCCGACGGCCGTCATAGACTGTGTAGAAGGGAGTGATCTCCGTTTCCTCATAGCAGCACCAGCTTTCAGATAACCTGCCCATCTGGACAACTGAACTCATCCCGATTCTTACCCCAAATTGAGTCAATAATTCCCAAGTACTAGTGGCATGCTGGCACATTTCGCCGCGTGGATATCAGGCATCTCCCATGTTATACGTTAAACCCCCGAGCCAGGCAAAGCGGGACATCGATCTGTGCCCGTCTGATCTTGCGATGCCCCTAATCAAATCTTCGGCAGCCGACATCCAAGACAGGAAACATTGAAGTGGGCGTCAGGTTCGATTTGACATAGTAACTTATTTCGGCGCTAGCCGCAGAAGTGCCAGCCGCCTAGTCTGACCTTCCAGAACTGGTTGACACAATTAGCATGATGCTGATACATGGCCTTGGGGCCCGTCTTGTCTGGATTTCGCTGGTGACTGAAAGCACCGGCAAATGCAGAGCCAACCAAGCATTGGCTGATCATCGCGACAAGGGTGACTTGGTGGGCCATGGAATAACTGTTTGAATCCAAAAACAGGAACAGTATCCATGGGCTATCCCCATCAGCCATCGCCATAGGTCTTTGCCAACCAACCTTGGCCTAAGATGTTCATGCTGGTGCCATCAGGTTAAATGAAAAGCGGGACCCAGTTAATATTGATGACCAGCCGCAAGGATTTTACTGATTATGGGGACTTCATAACAGTAATTCCCCATGAAGAAGTAGCCCCTCAATGCTTGAGCCACTAGCACGCTCCGATATGCCCATGCATCCATTAACACGATTACACCGACAAAGGAACATACCGTGCGTAATTTTATAGCTAGGGTTTGCTGTCAGCTGTTAAGCTCCAGAGGGATTCACATATCGAAATAAACTTACTGATTTGTCAATCCTCAGCGTGCAGTGAAGTTATTTACATGCGGGTCTTGTCATGGGCAGAGTTTTTCTCTGGAGTTGAGTATAAATGTCCAGCTGCTTCTCCAATTTGATTCTCACCATCAACTTCTCTCTTTCCCACTCAAGTAACAGACTATCATCCTTCTTGCAAATTGTCCCTAGCATAATTACCAGAGACGAAACAATGGCCCACGTTAGAGCTAGCATGGCCAGCCCGGTTCGTGAGACAGTCGATATCGACGTCAAGGAGGCCTGCCAGACCGAAAAAGTAACTCCAGAGCCAAACAATGTGGTGTTCGACCCGTCCAAGCATCTCGCCTTTGTGCCCCCTTCGAAGGTCCACACTATGGAGGACCTCGGCTACCCCAACAGTCGTGGAGTTTCCTCTGTTGGCGTCTCGGAGCCATTTCCCCTATTTTCCGCCGAAGCCGTCGAGCAAATGCGTAAAGAGGTGCTCACGGATGAAGTATACGCAAAGCATAAGTACTCGAGTGAGATTGCTAAATGCCAGCTCAGAGGTTATGCAGCTGAGTAAATATTGATGCCACCACCTAATCTGAGGCCACCGTTGACATATAGGAACAGGTGCGCGCCATTCGTGTATGATGCATGGAAGAACCCTGAGACGCTCGCTATCATCTCCAAGGTAGCAGGTGTCGAGCTTGTCCCGGTCATGGACTTCGAGCTGGGCCACGTAAATATCTCTGTTCAGAGCGAAGAGGGGAAGCATGAAGCCCTGAAAAAGGCTGGAGCATTGGGCAAGGGTATCGACATAAAGCCCAGTGACGACGATGCCATAGTCGACTGGCATACAGACAGTTATCCATTTGTCTGTGTGACCATGCTGTCCGACTGCACTGATATGATCGGGGGAGAAACAGCCCTTAGAACGGGAAATGGTGAGATTTTGAAAGTCAGGGGACCGCAGAAGGTAAGTACATGGCAACCGGGTCTAAAAGCTCGAGACTTATGAGTTGCCCTAGGGTTCTGCAGTCATTCTCCAAGGCCGTTATATCGAGCACAAAGCGCTCCGTGCTTTGGGAACGACGGAGCGAATCACCATGGTGACGTCGTTCCGGCCTCGGGCTTCGTCTGCCAAGGACGACACCGTTCTTACCACCGTCCGCCCTATTTCAGATCTCAGCGAGTTGTATCATCAATTCGCCGAATACCGCTTTGAAATTCTTGGTGAGCGTCTCCGTGATGCCAACAGACTCATGCGGGACCAGAAGCGAGCCCGGCGTACTTTTGATACGCGTGCTGCTAAGGTCTTCATCCAAGAACAAATAGAGTTTTTGACCCACATGAACAACGAGATCGTGGAGTATGATAAGGTAATAAAGGGCGTACTTGATGACAGCCACCTCGTCTCGGAAGACCTGAAGCTCGAACGTTCGCGGAAGCGAGCGCTCGCTGAGGTTGAGTGAGGAGCCAGGAACCAGACCCGATGCCTTCTGAGCTCGCCAAAGATTTTTCCTTTCGTTTCAAATTGGCTTCTTAAGACCAACACTTTCATTCTTATCTCACCAGAAGAAAGAAAAGACTTTGATATCAATATGACTTTAAGTTGAACCTCTTTATGTTATCACTTGTCAATCATAGCAGATTTGAATCTGCACATAATCAGTAGATAATAAGGAGAAACTTCTGTTGTAGAGGGGGCCCACTACGGGGATATAATCAGAAGTCGGGTAGTCTTGAGGCGTTCAAGCAAGCGCTTTAGTGTAACAAGGGCGGTTAGTAAAGAGTCATGAGCCGAAGCCATGCGCTGTTCGGCTAAAGTACCAATGAACTAACCACCTGCAGATGGGTTGCATTTTGTTGCAAGACTAAGGGGAATTGACATGTTGAATCCGTGCACGCCAGGGGTTCGGAAGACGCAAGACTCCAATCACATACTCCACGTTGAGAACTGCTTATACACCTGGCCATTGCTGTGATTGCTTCCACATCATGGAGTTGAAGGACTGATAGATGAAGATAACCATAGGGCAGATAGGAGTTTAGTAAAGGGGATTAAGTGTAACAGGCGGTTTTTCGAGCCCGGTTTTCAGCCATGTTCTTTCTGTCGTACGATAGAGACACGCCAGCCTGGCTATTGCCACAACGAAAATAGCCATCACATTTTGTTTTGGGATACATTGTACCCTCCATACTCACACGGGTGACAGTGGCCAACCTGCTGCAAGTACCGGAACTGTTGGGTTATAAGCTTGCCCCATCTCACTGTTTAACAAAAGTAATATTTGATTAATTTGTTCCGAATCAACTGCAGCAGTAATATTAGCCCTGATGTGGTCCACTTATGACAGCACTAAAGAGCTGCTGAAATACATTTGGCGTATCGACGGTGAGACGGCGCCGGGTTTACTCCTTCGGCCTTAGTTTTCCGTTAGGGTGCTGTGAGTCTCTAGTTCTAGAGAGGGACAAATCACGGTTCATGATCTTGTCCGCAACCCCATCAGGCTGTGGTTAGACCCGTCCCTTCTATTTCTTCTGAATTGGTGTAATTGTTGTTGGAATTTGGGAAGGATGTGTTGGACACTTGGAATATACGGAGTAGAGATAGATAGGGATCGATCGACCCGACGACAGGTAGAGTTTCGGCTTCTTCCAACGGTTCCACTCATTCATCCGCTGCCCCATTGTTTGTTCGGTTTGCGCGCGGATTCCCCGACCAGAAAATCATGTTCACGCCGGCCAGACCAATGGCCATATGATTATTATTCCGGTTTCTCTCTCTTCGAACCTTCTCTCTACTTCGTGCCGGTCATACCGTCTGGTATCTTCAGGCCAACAGCACCTCCTCTCGACATCTCTGGCGCCCTTCTCCCGTCGCGTCAAACACCAGCGCTTCGTGGGGAGTTCCTTCTGTCAAAGCAAAAGTCCGGACCTAGTTATGTCGGCAATCCTCGCGCGTACCTGAGAGTCCCCATCCATACTATTTGTATCCCACCCTTCCTCTCCGACCGCGAACCGTCTACCTTCCGACTTTGAGACTGAAGTTATCGCACCGGATATAAGGGCAATATCTCCAACCATACAAGCCGTTGCCGTCAGCGCCTGATCAGAGCGTCCTCACACCATGTCCGAACTTACCCCCGCTGGAGCTGCCTTGAGCAATGGTTCGGAGAGCACCAGCACACCAAATGTCGATACTGGAGACAACGCGTCGGGGGTGAGCTTCCTTCTCAACTCCGAGTCTTTCGTGCGCTAATATCTCGTTATTTTCTAGCTCTTCCAAACCCTACAAGGTCATGTCGACGATATCCGTTCCCTTATACAATGTGGCGTTTGCATCCGACTACTTTATGAGCCCTACACACTTGCCTGCGGACACACCTTTTGTTATAGTGTCAGTATCACCCATCTCAACGACAACCATAAGCTTTGGCCGTCTAATCTTTTGCCCTAGTGTTTAACATCGTGGTTTGTCGGCGGGAGGCACAACAAGACATGCCCGGACTGTCGAGCACCGGTGAAAGCGCAGCCCGCTCCGGCTTACCTGGTAAGCCTTCGCATATCATGCTTATTTCTGATTTGATGATCAAGAGGTACTAACCGGAGTACTCAAGGTCCGCGCTGTTGTTCAAATGTTCGCAAGTCGTCCGGAGCTTTTCGATAAGGGCGAGACCACAGACGAACACCTAAAACATCGACTCGAGGAAGCGGAACGGCTGGAAAAAGACAAGAACAACACACACCCACGGGAAGGGGGGCTGTTCCGTGGTACGTTCAACAAGAAGGTTCCAGTCGCGCAACCTATCGTGGACCTCGAGGACAACGTTGTGCGTTGTCCACGTTGTTCATGGGAGCTAGAGGAAGATGAAGGGTGTGCACAATGCGGATATCGACAAGATGACGAGTCTATGACCGGCAGTTCGGGCTGGAGTGAGTCAGAAGAAAATTCCGAAATGACAGATTATTTGGAAGACGATGATGAGATTGAAGATGGTTTTGGGGATGCGGACGACTATGGGTGGGACCCCACTCATGACCATCTGCCCCTTGATATCCAACCTGCCGACATAGATCAACTTTATCGCCAGTGGTATGGCCTAGCTCCTGGCGATCTTCCGGGTGTGCGCGCGCATGGGTCTTTTCGCCGGCAATACCATGCTGACTGGCCTTCCGGAGTTTCGTCAGCCCTCGAGGAAGATAGCGACATGGATGAGGAGGACATGGATGAGGAGGACGAGGATGCGGACATGGATTCGTTCATCAATGATGACTTGGAGCATGATGATTATTCCGAATCTGACCGATCCACGGTGGTTGGGCGGCATGAAATATCCGTCACTCACACTATCGGCACTGACATGTCAACCTATGATGAAATGTCTGAGGAGAGCCTGGACGAGGAGAGCCTGGACGATGAGAGTCATGACGATGACGATGACGATGACGATGAGGATCCGATATTGCCGCCTGCAGGTGGTATTCGGCGCAATCGCATCCAAACCTACCGAATACAGTCGAGTTCTCCATCTTGCGAGAATGGGACTTCCAATACGGTGTCGGATGACAGTGAATCCAGACGCGAAGCAGCAATTAGTAGGGCCCAAGCAGAAATGCGTAGGGATCTACGGCTACATCATCAGCAAGTGCTCGCCGGGGCTACTGTCACGGATGCAATCAACGTGGATGACGATTCTGACGAAGGTCCCGTGCGACCAACTAGGCGGACAAGAGACAGGGGCAATCGTCGACCCTCAGCCTACTAAAGCGCCCCGATATATCATCTATGATTCTGATGACGATTGATATTACTTCCTAATGATCTATTATGTGCGACTTCTCCAGGTGTTGCGGTGCTAGGTCACCCATCCTCGACTCCAAAAGACATTATACCCTTCTATACCAGGCCTACTACATACACCCCAACAACCGAGCTAGCGATTTGATGTGCGACCACCTTTGAGAAAATACGAGGTCCCGTTCTATTCTACATGTTCTAGGACTTGTATCATCCCCGTGGCGAAGGCTGAACCCTCCCTCTCGGGCCTTTTAAAAATACCCCTGTTTGCGATCCGTTTTTACTTGCTACTTGTTCTGGGACCTTGGGTCGGGGTCGTTTTATAGCGATGTTCGGTTTGTATTGACAATTTCGTTAAGAACACATGTATCATCAAGCATCTTATGGCATAGTCTTCTGCTACTCCTTCTTTCCCGCCCTACTATTATCCTAGATTGCAGGAAATCCCGATCTCATTGATTGAGACAATACAGAACAAATTTTTCACCCTGAATATGTGAATCATGATCCAAGCAGTAGTACCAGAACCAGTTAGAATGATCAAGACATAATCCTCCACAACTCCAACAGCACACACACCCGTCTAGCGCCGCAGTCTTCCTCGGTACGCCCGGCGTGGCATTACTCAGTATCTACCCCTCTCCAAATCCCAATTCTAACCGCGCACATTCGCGTGCGCGCGTCACGACAATCGGGGCTACCAACACCATTAACCCTTGATCTAAGTCAACCAACATCGCAATACAGAGGAACTACATATCCAACAACTTGCATAAGCCATAAATAGCAATAGTCATGGAACTAAACTTAGTAACAAGTAACTACAATGCATCATGCCCCGCCCAACTCGCGGAGTCCACTACTACGTAGGCACTAGGCAGATATTCCTATCCGCCTTCAGTTTAGTCGCCGGCTTTAGCGCCGGGGGTTTAATGAACCCGCTAGACTTACATAGTTAGTTGGTTCCCTGCAGGTTGCAGGGTCGTTGTCACGCTCGGCGCTTAAGTTGTGGTTTGAGGGACCTATCGGTTAGGACTTCAGCATGACTTTCAATTTCGGGGTTTCTTCGTGGTGAGGGCGTGAGGTTGGTTTCTGTTGGGGGTTGGTAGTAGATGTTTAGTGTCTAAATTACTACTACTACTACTACTACTACTACTACTACTACTACTACTACTACTAGTAGTGAAACGGTCATTCAAGGAAAATGTCAGGTTAAAGAATATATATACATAGTACAAAAACCGGCTAAATCACGGAGACTGACGGAGACTAGAGAGATAAGAACAGAAAAGTATCTCGTCTAATGCGAACTTTTGAAAGCAATATGCAGAGACCACCCGGCCCGGGAATAAAAGATGATACATGCATAAAGTAAATCGAAAAGGAAACATAGGATGCACAGACGCCATTGGATGTTTTCACTACATTGCATACAGCCGTCCAGCGCCGCCACCAGAATCAGTTAGTCAGTCAGCGCCTCGATTCGGATTCTAATTGATCGATGCCACGATCGATCATTTCGATTTTTCGGAGATAAATGGTACTTCGAACACGACAGCGCCGTTCCGACCGTCTGCGGTGGGGCCATCGTGGAAGTTGTTGGAAAAGCATTTGAACCTTGCTAGCCGGTGTTCCTTGCCAACAGCGGCTACGATGCAGAGCCCATGTTGCTCGGGCGCAGATGGCTTGGTGTTGGACTTGGACTTGGGTTCTGCTGGCGCTTGGCCCGGTTTGGCGGTTTCTGCGCGACGTTCGAAAACGGCAATGTCATTGACAACACCCTTGATCAGCGGTTCTACTTCCTCCTCGGTCTGTTGGGCCGGTGCACCATCGACTGCCATGTGATCCGGGCTCGTGGGTGTGTCGAAGGCGAGGGTCTGCTTTAGTTGCTCGGATGGGGTATCGGGAGGGAGTGGGATGCTGGATCCTGTTCCGATAGGGCCTAGGGGAACAATGGTCTTTTTGTCTTCCGAGATCTTCCAAGCGCGGATGAAGCCATCCCAGCTGCCGCTAAGAACGACGTCTGTGCCTGGAAGCGTAGTCAAAGCGGTGATCCAGCGGGGCATGCGCCGAAGGTGACGAGAGTTGTGTGCTGCGGTTTCCTGATTGATTTCCGAGGAGAGTTCGTCCAGTGGAGGTAAGGGGTCGAGGCCGTGTGCGAGAGGGATCGTGTGAAGCGGCTTCTTCTTGTGAACGGACCAGAGAGAGATGGAACCTGAGTCCGATCCGGTAACAAAGTGGTTAGGAGGTAACGGCGCCACGCAGTCAATGTTGTTCTCTTGATAGGAGGCGCTCTTAGAGCCACCACGGAAGATCAATTGGGATTCCTCGATAACCTTCCACAACCTGGCCGTGCGATCGCGCGCTCCCACACTGACACACTGATCGATGGTCATGGCGGCGACGGACGTAACATGGTCTTGATGTCCGAAGAGCGTTTCAACATAGGCATGACCGGCCGTACTCAGAGACCAGGTCTTAATGGTCCGGTCATAAGAGCCAGAGAAGAGCTGCTCTCCGGAACTCATGGTAGATATATGGCGAGCGAAGGCAAGACCACTGACAGCGTCGCGATGTTGCGTGAAGGTCTTCAAGGGGGTAAGAGTCTCGGCGTCCCAGACGATGAGTTTCCGGTCTGCTCCTCCCGTGGCTACAAATTTTCCGGACGGCGACACTGCGACAGACAAGATGTTCTTGGTATGCCCATGCTCTTCTCCGGTCTCCGCAACCTTTCGCAAGCCCCGCACAAACTTGACCTGCTTGGGCTTCTTCCGCTGGGGCCGTGGGGGGCGTTTGGACGCTTCTCCGTTTGTCGTAGCAGTCGCGGAGGTGGGTGTGGCGAGTTCCCATTTGATCAACGTCTTGTCCTTCGAAACAGTATAAACATACGGCGCGTGAACTGCAATTGACGTAGTTGACTGTGTATCTGCCCGGAAGAAGGTATGGGAGGCCGTCGAGAAGGCCAAATCGGAACCGATCTGACGATAAATGCGTCCTTTGAACTCATCCTGCAGTTCTCGTCAGCTCTGCATGTAAAACGCCTGACCAAGCGAACAGGAGCGTGATGAGAGGATCAATACTCACAACATCCTCCTTCAGCCTTTCTGCAATCAGATCACGATCGATCTCGGCCGCGTCAAAGCCAAAGTCCTCCACTTCATCCCGGACATTTTCCAAGTACCGCTCCGCAAGCTTCAATCTCCGGTCTCCGGCTGTCTCTCCTTCGTCGGATTCCGAGCCACTTTCCTCCTCCGATAACCCTGATGCACCACTGAGCTCATCCTCATCAATGTCGCTTCCCGAAACTGACGGCTCCCTAGTCTTCTTCTTGCCACTCTTTGCGCCCGCATCTCCGTCTGCATCGACACCTCGTTTCTTAGACGCGGGGGCGCCGGCGCGGTCTTCTCTCTTGCGCTTCCGCTGCGAAGCGGGCAGGGTGAAAAAAGACGACATCACCCAATGTAATTGACCGAAGCTCCGGGAGTGGAAAACGGGCGGTAAAAGAGGGTCTGGAGGGGAAGAAGGCTCTGGCAAATTGGCCGATGCGATGGAGATAGTCGGTTTCTCACTTTTTTCTGCCGGTGGACCGTGCAGGCGGAAAGCGCATCAACTTTACGCCTAATTTCTGACTCAGCACAGAGCTCCGGCCTAAGGCAGTAAGGCAGCAAGAGTTGTAGCTCCAGGCAGTCAAAGCTCCGCGCGGCCTACGATGGGCTACCGACTGTCATCTTCCCATCTCCTCTTCCATTACCCCCCTCTCTTTCATCTTTCCTCTAGATCAAATTTACCCTGACATACTACAGACATGTAAGCATGCCGTATTTCAAATCGATGGACACCATGCTCACTCGTCTTCGCTCATAGGGAGGTTCTACTCGGTATCACTGGCAAGGACTTCGTCATTTTGGCGGCCTCCAAAGCTGCCATGAGAGGCCCCACCATCCTCAAGGCCGAAGATGACAAGACAAAGCAGCTGAATGCACACAACCTTATGGCCTTCTCTGGAGAGGCGGGAGACACGGGTTCGTTGCAGCTTTCCCAGTATTCGGAGACACGGAACCGCCAGGAACTAGATAGCTAACCTGGAGCTCGATTAGTACAATTTGCGGAGTACATCCAAGCCAACATTCAACTATACACGATGCGGAACGATACCGAGCTGGGTCCGAATGCAGTTGCCAGCTTTGTCCGGGGAGAACTGGCGCGGAGCCTGCGCTCTCGGAATCCCTACACTGTCAACCTCCTACTGGGAGGTGTCGATCCCATCACGCAGAAGCCTCATCTATACTGGATTGATTATCTGGCATCATTGGCTCCTGTACCATATGCTGCTCACGGTTATGCGCAGTAAGTGCGGGCGCTGGGTAACAGCGGTCTCAGGCTGTTCGGACTCATGCTAAATTGCTCTAGATACTACTGCCTGTCCACCCTCGATAAACACCACCACCCCGACATCTCGCTCGAAGAAGGAATGAAACTCCTGCAAATGTGCACAGACGAATTGAAGCGCAGACTACCGATCGATTACAAGGGGGTATGTTACCGGAGTCATCGGCCCCGCAGTGCGAGCGAGGATGGATAGCTGACAGTTTCTAGGTTCTCGTGAAAGTCGTGACTAAGGATGGTGTGGAAGAAGTACCATTCGATAATAACAGGATCGTCAAGAGTGCTTAATGTGATGTATCATACCAATGGTTGTCTTATGTTTTCGGTTTCACGGACTTGGGTTTCAAGAGAAGATCGGTTTGCATGGCAGGGTATTTTCCATGACTTTGACCGAGACAAAGTCTCTCCTATTATTTAGCTAAGGTAGAGACAATAGCAATGAATTCTCGAGATGTCTCTTCGTCCGTATTATCGTAGCACTATCGCGCTCGGCTTGATGCCGTCGGTTGCGATTCCATGATGCTGCATGTAACCAAGCACACTTATGACGCTGTGCGGGTGTTTGGCATGTTTGCACCCCGCGGTTTGCATCGCGTCCTTCGCAGTTTGAATCCCGCAACCCCAGCAGCTTCCCTCACAAATCTCGCCATTATACCCAGTCATGATGTCGAAAAGACAAGCTGAGCTGTCGCTCGAGGATGAGCTCGCAGCAGGCTTTCCTGCCTCGAAGAAAGCGCGTGTGGAGGACGAAGAGCTGCCGGAGGACGACCCGCGCCGTGGAGCTTTGCCAATTCGCCGGGCGGCTGGACAGGAGCTCGAACAACATGAGCGCAGCGGACAAAATATACTTGCAGCTGCCGATCAGGAAGGTGAAG
This sequence comes from Aspergillus brasiliensis CBS 101740, assembly GCF_001889945.1. Lineage (NCBI taxonomy): Eukaryota > Fungi > Ascomycota > Eurotiomycetes > Eurotiales > Aspergillaceae > Aspergillus > Aspergillus brasiliensis. The sequence continues at coordinate 1,425,289 of NW_027137448.1, read as the reverse complement.
AGCTAGCAGAAGCAGTGCAAGATGGAGGCCCCGAGTCGTCCGATGTTGATGCTGATGACGACAAACCGGTTATCGCGGCCCCGAAACGTCAGAGCGCCCCCATGGAGGGCTACAGTGACCTGTACCTCGATACGATCAATCGCGAGATCCTCGACTTTGATTTTGAAAAGCTATGCTCTGTCAGCTTGTCGAATATCAACGTGTATGCTTGCCTGGTGTGCGGCAAATACTTCCAGGGCAGAGGACCGAAGTCGCATGCTTATTTCCATGCGCTTGAGGTGGGACACCATGTTTTCGTCAATATGACTACTAAGAAGGTCTACGTTCTCCCGGAAGGATATGAAGTCAAGAATCAAAGTTTGGACGATATCAAATACGTGGTGGACCCATACTATAATAAGGACGATGTGATGAAGCTGGACAAGGAAGTACACGACGCATTCGACCTAGCAGGAAATCGTTATAGGCCAGGTAAGACGTCCAGACTGTTCATGTTACCGGGAACAAGGTACTGATTCTTTTCCAGGCTTTGTTGGCATGAACAACATTAAAGCCAACGATTATTTGAATGTGGTGGTCCAACTCTTAGCTCACGTCTTCCCCATCCGCAATTACTTCCTGCTGCATGAATTCCCTCAACCAGGAACACCTCAATTAGCCCTGCGCTTCAGTACTCTAGTCCGAAAACTATGGAACCCCAAGGCATTCCGCTCTCATGTATCGCCGCACGAACTGCTGCAGGAGATCGCTCTTCGCTCATCCAAGCGCTTTACCCTCACACAGCAGTCCGATCCCGTGGACTTCATGTCGTGGTTCTTGAACAATCTCCACCTCTCCCTTGGAGGCTCCAAGAAACCATCCAAGACGCCTACAAGCGTTATTCAAGCCGCGTTTCAGGGTCACTTGAGGATCGAAAGCCAGGCCATTACAGCCCATTCAGATACCCAAAACGCGCGTCTAGTTTTTACCGAATCCGGCTCCATTAACAGCCAAACGACACCCTTCCTCATTCTCACTCTAGACCTACCACCCACGCCTCTCTTCCAATCCGCCAACCGGGAATCCATCATCCCGCAAGTTCCTCTGACAACCCTCCTGAACAAATACAACGGAATCACCGCCTCCGAGAAACTAGCCCACCGAGTCCGACACAGGCTCCTCCACCCTCTCCCTCCCTACCTCCTTTTCCACATCAAGCGCTTCAGCAAGAACCGCTTCGTCTCCGAACGGAACCCCACAATCGTGACCTTCCCATCCCCTCGCTCATTAGATATGTCACCCTATGTCGAGCCGAACCCAGAGATCTGGCCGCCGGGCGAACCAATTCTCTACGACCTCGTCGCAAACATCATCCTCGACCCCACCGTCGCCGCTCCAGGTGCCCACGAGGAAGCCGCAGCAGACAAAGGAGTCAATGCAGCTAGCGGGAAAGCCTCGTCAGGAGCCGGAGCCGGCAGCGAGAAAGTCTCCTGGCTTGTTCAGTTGCATGATAAAGCTATGTCTGCGGAGAATAGTCGGCTTCAGAAAGAACACGCCGGCGAGCAGCGTGGACCCGAGTGGCTGGAGATTCAGGATCTGTTTGTAAAGCGGGCGGAAACAGAGACTTTGTTCACGAAGGAAGGGTACTTGATGGTGTGGGAACGTCGGAAGGTCCCTGGCATGACGAATCGTAAGGGCAAGAATCCGGCTAAGTGATACCGGAATGTCTTTGGATGTGGAGTCTTGTTAAATATTGCTGTTTAATGGTCCCGACTGTAGGCCTTGAAACGGAGGGGCTACTGTATAATTAAGAATTTACGACAATCATAAACTCAATAACTCATCCGGGTTATTTTTGATCTTGCATTCTTAGCTCCTGCTTGACATTGTTGAAATTTGTTACTAGGAGCCAATAATATGATATGAGAAAAATAAAGTAAGAGTGTCCATTATGTCCGGTAATATGTGCAACGAAGAAAAAAGGTGATAGCGACCGCAGAGAGCCAAACTGTAACTATTGTGACTGACAAGCCTTCTCAGGATTTAATAGCCGACAAAATGATTAGAGAATCTTATAGGGTCCCCCAGCCGCAGAACTTTCTTCCGATCTTGATGGCGGCACCAGATATGACACCCCAAACGGTGGCGTTCACGGCAGCTTGTATTCCAGTTATGAGAGCAATCTTGCCAAGGTATGAAAGCATGTCTGATCGTGGGGTCAAACTCCAATCTCCTAACCCTCGGACATCAGCTCGGAGAGCGGCAGGAGCGTGAGTAGACCTCAGATATGACGCAGCAAGAGACCGCAGGTAGAGAGACTCGAGTGGTATGAACATCACGTTTGTTAGTATAGACGCGAGATGCGATGCCAACGAGTCGACAGGGTGAGAGGAGAGAATTGTAACCCGATTTGCAGTGGCGGTCCCACTGGGTACCATATTTTGGCGAATATTAGGATCGGAGATTCGGGGAAAGATCTCGGAATCAAAGTCGTTTTCATGAGATCGTTCTGCTTCGGGAGATTGATGAAGTGTGTCCCCTTGTGGCGGCTCCTCTATGCTTTCAGGCAAGATATTCACCGGATTCAATGTAGGAGCTTCAGCAGGTGGCCGTGGTGGTTCCGGACTTTGAATGTTACCCTGGAAGCCCGAACCGGGAATGTCATTCATAGGCCTAGGTGATACACTCGTGGTCATATTAGAGAGCCCATCACTGTCCATGTTATCTGAACTGACAACTGTAGTCAGATTTCTGCCCTGGTTGGACAGAAGACTATCAAGGAATTCCGAGATAGTTTGCCCGTCTACCATCCCGCCATTGGATGGAAGTTGAGAAGTCTCATTCTGAGGTCGTGTAGCTGCCTGTTCTTGGTTCTGAGGGCGGCGGTTTCCCAGAAGCTCCAGCTGCATTGTGATGACATCGGAATTTTGATGGATTAGCGAAGCCCGGACCCGGGGTGAAGCTGGAGAAGAGGTCGCAGGTGATGATGGACGGGAGAAAAGCGTGTTTGACCGCGAGTTCCGATGATTCTCACCTGCATCACCACGCTGTGTCTCTCCGTTCGTTTGAGTCGGCGAGTTGTCGTCTGGTAGAGGCAACGTCCCTGCTCTCCGCAGAGGAGCCATCTCCGCGAGGTCGCCGCTACTCATTTCGGTTGGCGACTGAGACATACGGTTTTCTTCACTGGAAAGGACCTGGTTGCCACCGAAGCCAGCATCTAAATCTGGTGTCTGATTAATGGAGCGTCGGTTTGGGGTATCAGAATGTGTTGGGTTATGATGGATCTGCCCGTCAGTAAACGGAGGCTCGGATGACCGTCTTCGTGGCCGACGGGTTCTGGATTGCCGCTCATGCTGCAGCTGCTCTATGCTTTGAGGGAGGGACTCCAACCACTCTCGCCTACGACGAGCGTCTGCTGCTTGCTCTGATGCTCGTGCCGTTCGCAATGATTTGATGCCAAACCAGGATAGCACCCAAGATCGGAAGAAGCCTAACTCGTACATCAAGTCGTCCGTGAAGGAGAGATTGCTGCGACGGTTTTCTTCCTCTGATCGACGCCCAAGAGCTGGCATCATCCAGTCAATAAGATCATTGTCGTACGCCACTTTCACGGAAAGTTCGTCCGCGTAGATAGGCTTCGGCAGTCTTCGCCGAATAAACCTATAAAGCCTTACCTCAATTACTGGGCGTAGGTATACAGATAGGTAAACGAGTAGAGACGGAGTTTTTAGAAGGCCCAATAAGAACCCGCTAAGAGACTCAACGGAAAGGTCTGTGGGTAGATCTGGTAGCTGCATTGAAGCTAGCTCTCCGAAGGGCAAGAAGAAGCGGATACCGGGCATAGAGTGAGCAGGAACGATGTGAAGGGACTGTAAGAGGGAGTAAATATAAGTCTGTATCGCCAGGACTAGCATGGTTCCTCTACCCCTATACATGACGTTAGAAAATGGAGGAATGGCTTATACAGGATACTTACGCTGAATATATGACATTCAACAATGCCCGCATAAGCTTCGAGCCCACGTCATCTTCTGGGAACAAATTCTGCAGGAAAGCAATTAAACGTTCCAGGGGGTGGTGTCGACAAAAGGATATGCAGGTGGACACAACCCATGCCGGAATCCCAGCAAAATAGAAGCCCCAGATTCCGTAGGCAGAGCGCTCCAGACGCACAATGCTTAAAAGGGGCAGCCGCGTATAGCTCTTGAAAGTCTGATGAGAAACTCGTTAGCTCACTGTTCCATAGCTATATATATTTCATTACTGCGCACGAGGCTCTCACCTGTACCCTACCCAGAAGGGAAGAAGTCCACCAAGAGCCAAGGAAAATGGAGACCTGGTCCAGAGTGGCCATAACCAGACCATAGTCATTTTCCGCAGCTATGATATCGAGCTTCTGCTGTTCGCTGGGCCCGCCCACGTTGCCATCTTCGCTGACAACGATGCCCATAGTTGAGAGTATGTCATTCTTGGCTCTACGAAGTTCCCTGCCAAACGTTTTAGATTCCGGGTTGATTGGATGACCTCTTTCGTCATAATGCTGGACGTATCCGTCCGCATGTAGACTTGATACTGTCCGCTGAATGACATTTTCTGAGTTCACTGCAGAGGCCACAGGGCGCTCAGGGGCTTCGTAAGGAGACCGGCCCTAGATGACTGTTAATTCATTCGCCTATTACAGTAGATGATAACACGCAAGACGAAAAACAGAGACAATAGGGACAAGACAGCCAGTTCTGAGATGGAGTACAGGTTGACATGAAGACGAAGCTGCAGACACGCCTGAAAGGGGGTTTCATTCGCCTTCTTCGCAAAATACTTCAAGGGCAGACTTTCGCGCAAAAGACAAACTACATCAAATGTGTCCCCACTTGCAGCTGAGCATATACAAGAGAAGAGATATGAGCCTACCAAAGCCAGCCGATTGAGATATGCTCGCCGCCCCATCGTGTGAGCATTTCAGCAACGTTCATACAGAGGTAATCGCGAGGGGCATTTCTGCCTTGATAATGAAGATATCCGAGTCCAGCAAAACCAACACGATGGATTGCGAGATCGATGGTGGTCCTGCCCCAAATGGTAAGTGTCAGTCATCTAGGCGGCTCTGGCGTCTGGGGCGGCTAGATCACGAGCTAGCGGGGTTCCACCGGCTAGTCAAACAAAGCAAACATCTCGAAAAAAGACCCAAAAGTTTCGGTGCGACGGCGACTCGGACGGCATTACGCAACTGCCAATTTCTTTGAAGGTGCAGATTTGTTCTGTCGTATGATGGCGCGGTAGATTTCTAATCTGCTGGTTGTTGAGAAATTTCCCCCATCATGTCCAAAGCCGTGGTTAAGACGACCTTCGAGGCGTCTCGAACTCTTCGTCCCATCTACACAGGAGGAAGCACTGCGCTGGATGCCAGTGGTCGTCTTTTGGCGACTTGCATTGGCGAGGATGCTCTCGTGGTCGACCTTGAGACCGGCGACCAAGTTGCCAGCCTTGAAGGAGTAAGCTTCTGTCATGCATTCAGAATCGCAAGTGGCTAACCCAAATGTCCTAGGACGGCGAGATAATTACTAGCTTGGCCAGTATGCAACTCTCTATTTCGCTTCCCTTTCCTACATTAGCTAAGATGTATGTTCTGACCACGCCTAGTTTCTCCTTCGGCTTCGCATGTCATTATCTGCTCGCGCTCGATGTCCATGCGCATCTACTCTCTGACGCCTTTCGATGAAAACACACGGACCGTCGAGGCCAAACTGGCTAGAAGCTTGAAACCTCACACAGCCCCTGTTGTCACAACTGCGGTCGATCCCACGGGTACTCTTTTAGCTACTGGTGCCGCGGACGGCTCTATCAAGGTCTGGGATATCAGGGGCGGATATATCACACATACTTTCCATGGCCATGGTGGTGTTATTTCGGCGCTGTGTTTCTTCCAAGTACCTTTCCAGGACAGCGACAAAGCATCATCAAAGAAGAAGAAGAAGGGTTCCAAGGGCAAGACTCATGATTCTGATGAGGATGAGGACATGGATGAAGTAGCTGATTCGATTGGCGCTTTTCGACTTGCTTCGGGTGACGAGGAAGGTATGGTCCGCGTCTGGGATTTGAACAAGAGAAAGCCTATCGCATCACTGGAATCACATGTCTCCGTTGTACGGAGTCTTTCGTACTCGCCCGCAGAGAATGCGCTGCTCTCTGCAGGTCGCGACAAGACTGTCATTGTGTGGGATGTGCGGACTTTCAAGACGCGCAGGGTTATTCCTGTTCTCGAGAGTGTGGAAGCCGCTTGCTTTGTCGCTGACAGCGAATTGTGTTTGGTGGGAGGAGAGAACGGCCGTTTGCGTGTGTGGGACTGCAATCGTGGAGGGGAGGTTACTCACGAGCAAGAAGCTGCGGCCGAGTTCGAGGCCGTGGTGGCGATCCAGTATTCCGCAGGCATGTCATTTGCAATGACCGTGCATGCTGATCAGACCATCAGACTGCACTCACTTCAGCCATTAGCCGATTACAAACCTGGGTCTACGCTTGAGCCGTTGCCAATCATTAGACGTATCTCCGGCAACGACGATGATATTATCGATCTCGCATATGTTGGTCCCGATCGGTCGATGCTTGCGTTGGCTACCAACACAGAAAGCATAAGGGTGGTTTCAGTTGGGCCGTCCGAGGATAGGCCCCCTACTGGAGAGGGTGACTACTTTGGTGCCGATGTCACCCACTTAGAAGGCCACGACGATATCATTATCTGTATCGACGTTGACTGGTCAGGTCACTGGCTTGTTACCGGCGCAAAGGATAATACAGCACGTCTTTGGCGGCTTGACCCGAAGAATGCCTCTTACACATGCTTTGCTGTCCTCACTGGACATGCAGAGTCGCTCGGTGCCATCAGTTTTCCCCGGGCTCCTCCGCCAGTCAACACCCCTGCTCACAACGACCCCTTGAACCATCCCCCTGCTTTCCTGCTCACAGGATCTCAAGATCGCACTATCAAACGATGGGATACGGGTAAACTGACTCCTCTCAAGTCTTCCAAGCCTCACAATCCCAAAGCAGTATACACACGGAAAGCCCATGAAAAAGATATTAATGCACTGGATATCAATCCGACATCGACGTTGTTCGCATCCGCATCCCAGGATCGTACTGTGAAGATCTGGTCCATCGAGGATGGCTCCGTTGTGGGTGTCCTACGTGGACATAAGAGGGGAGTCTGGTCAGCACGATTCGCTCCTCGTGGCACCCCTATCCTCACCTCCGACACTGGGACGAGCACAAACCGTGGCATGATCGCCACAGGATCGGGAGACAAGACTATCAAGATCTGGAGTTTGTCGGATTACAGCTGCCTTCTCACTTTCGAAGGTCACACAAACAGCGTGCTCAAGGTGATCTGGCTTCCACCTTCGGATTTGTCCAACAAGGATGAGGATGAAGATGAAGCAATGGCACATAATGCAGTTGCGCAGGTGCGACCTCTTGTTGCGTCTGCGGCTGCAGATGGCTTGGTGAAGATTTGGTCCCCTTACAGCGGCGAGGTTGAGACGACTCTCGACAACCATGAAGACCGTGTCTGGGCTCTTGCCAGCCCTACGCCGTCTGGGTGCCGTGATGACGTCCTGTCCGCATCTACCCTTCCCCAAACCTCTCCTTATAGCCTTGCCTCTGGTTCTGCCGACTCAAGTGTTACCTTCTGGACGGACACAACATCGGCCACTTACACAGCTACCGTAAACGCCAACTCGGCTCGTATAGAGCAAGATCAACAGCTTCAGAACTACATTCGCGCCGGGGCATATCGCGAAGCCATCACACTTGCGCTTCAACTCAATCACCCAGCCCGGCTACTCTCCCTGTTCACTTCTGCGATCGATGCTGCCGAGGACCCAACAGCGACCGACTCCGAGGCCAGCGAGCGTGCCAACAGCCTGACCGGCAACCCCTCGATCGATGAGGTTCTCCAGACCCTTGATCCCGAAAATCTTTGTACCCTCCTCCTTAGACTTCGTGATTGGAACACGAACGCCCGGACATCCAGAGTCGCACAGCGGATCCTGTTCGCTTTGTTCCGCTCCTACCCGGCTTCAACATTTGTCGAGCTTGCTACCTCAAGCATGGCCAAGCGTCGCCGCGAGGGTCGCACTGCAGCAGGCATGAAAGATATTCTGCAAGCGCTGGCCTCGTATACCGACCGGCATTACCGCCGTGTCGAGGAACTTTCCGACGAGAGTTACCTCGTGGAATGGGTTCTGGCAGAGATGGACGGTGGCGTGGGACTCGGTGGGTTGGGCGTTTCCACCCCGTATGACCCTTATAGCAGTCTCCCTGAAGACAGTGTGCCGGAGCATGAAAAAGATGTGGTTATGCTGGGGGTATAGGAGAATCCAAGTGTGGATAAAAAGATTTTGAATGAGACTATGTACAAAATAGACCCAAGTTAATCTGCATGATGTTTACAAATACCGTGTGTATGTTGGCGCTTTCAGTGGGGGAGTACTTGTTCTGTTTGTTAGGAAACCAGTATATAAAAGTTCTTTCTCTTTAGATGATACTACCTGCTCTGGAATGGAAGCTGTTCATACAAACATTGGGCATGCCTTATGGCACTTCACTAGTTGCCAGCATTGCATCGTCAACGCTAATATCACTATCGATTGTCCTTACATATCCCCACGTGCCCTAGTCAAACAAAAATGGTATCGAGATCATACTAGTATATGCAGATTTTTGATATGTCTATAAAATCAGAAGGTGGAAAGCAAGCAAGGTCTCCTCACTTCATCGATCATCGTCTCTCCTCCTCCGGTGGGACTCGCGATCACTGTCTCGCTCCCTATCCCGGTCACGGTGTCTACTCGATGTATGCGACGAAGAGTGCCTTGAGCTACTATAGCGATCATCATCGCGATACCGTCTGCTGCGATCCCGATCCCGATCTCTGTCCCTCTCACGCTCTCGTTCCCGGTCCCCATTTCGATCGCGATCCCGGCGATAGTCACGATCCCGGTCACGATCTCTGTCGCGGTAGTAGCGGTCATCTCGACTGTCGCTATCCTCATCTTCGTATTTGCGCCGTTGTGAATGCCGGTCACTGGATGACAAACTCCGGTCTCTCCTTGAAGATCCAGTCCTCCGTTTGTCATAGCGATCACTGTCATCGTCATCGTAGTCGCGACGCCGGGAGTCACGATCACGATCCCTATCACGGCCGCTCTTCTCCAGGTTGCGATCTCGTCGTTGCTTCCATTCGTCATCGTCGCCTCGTTTCTTGGCCTCCTTCCGTTGCGCCGCGAGCTCCTCTTCTGTCACGAACTCGCCCGTCTGCTTGTTTCGCATCATGATAGGCATATATACACCCTCGGGGTTGGACTCGCCCTCCTTTCCTCCCTTCCTGGACCCCTTCCGCATGGCAGCCTTGCCCCATGCACCGAGCTCGGCCTCTGCACCCTTTCCTCCAGACACATCTTTTGCTCCGATCCCCAGGAACCCAGGACGACGCTCCGGGACCCGTGGCTTATTGTCCTGGTTTGTAGAACCACCGTATTTTCCCCTTCCTACAGCTTGACCCTCCTTCCACCCCATACCACGGAGTAGCGCAGCGCCAAACTCTTCAACAGGAATCGCATTATACTGGTCCAGGCTCGCAGACTCCGGACGCGCCGCAACATCTGCCCGAAACGAAGATGTCTCATCATATCGTCCGCCTGCCCGATCATCCTCATTGGCTCGGTTGACCGACTCAATAACAAGATCCGACCTGCGCTCCGGCTCACCCTTCGTCTCCCGAATGAGCGCCTGCAAAGCAATCTCATCCTGTGTAAGTGGCTTGCGCTCTTCCTCAGCAGCAGGAGCAGCTGCAGATTCAGCAACATCCTGCATCGGACGATCATTATCCGTCGTCGGGGCTGAGTCCTGCGAAGCCGGCTGCGCAAAACTCAACCCATAAGCCATACTCGGACGCTCCGTCTCAACATTGTCCCCAGCAATTTCACCCCGTTTCTGCGCCTCCTGAATGGCCTGAACCTCCTTTGGCAAGAGGTTTTTGCCCTTAGGTTTCCGGAGATTGACGCCGGGTCGGTCCCTCCAATTATTATTTCCGGCGACGGGGATAACCAGCTCGCGCTTTTCTTCCACCTTGTTGGCAGGAATGGCAGTTCCCGTTAAAGTGTCGAACCCAGTGACGGCTTCATGCGCGGGCGCGGCTTCTTCGTCGGATTCTTCGTCATCGTGCAGGTGATGAGGCCGGCGCGCGAGTGTTCGGCTGGGTGAGTCGGTGGATCGCGTCGCGCCTTGAATGTTGAATGATGTCTTCTTCGGCTGGCCGTTTGCTGGTGCTTTCGTGGAGTTTCCGCCTAGCGATAGAGAGAATGGCTTCGCGGAGGAACTGGAGTCCGCCTTGCCGTTCTGCGGCGGTTGGGAGGACGACATTGTGACGAGGTCCGTTCGTGGGCTATTCGACAGGACTGATTTGGGAGTTGGAGATTTAACTTCAATCCATGTGTGCGAAACGTGCACCCGCAACGAATGGCGAGTCTTTTACTCAGTATGTAGAACTTGAGCTGGTGGAGGACGACACAATCGGCGGGATAAAAAGAAGGCGGTGGCAAAAGACGCGGGTTAGACGCGCGCTTAGACCCCATCCCCGAAACAATTACGATGTAGTGCAGGTGCGTCAATAATTAGCGATAGTAATCGTACAGTCGTAGTCATTAATTTCTCTTTTGCTCTAATGCAATCCATTCCAACTGACGTTCCAATAATTTCCTGACCTTTTTGTATCCGTCCTATCAATACATGTAATACAAAGTTGAAAATGGAGGGGGACATAGCCCCGGTCGATAAAATGGAAGCCATTTGTGCATAACAGGCATCCGGCCAAAAGCCGGTGAAAAGCTGCCGATATAACAAGAGAAACGTGGGAGAAAAATCAGACAGAAAAATCTGTCTTGCAAGGCAGGTGGAAGAGTTTGGGGAGATCAAGGTACGAAGGGTTGAAGGGGTGGGAGGAAAGAAGGGGAGGCGTTCGTAGAGGATCGGTGGGTGTCAAGGTGAGTGCTCAAAGCAGGGATAGTGAATAAAAGGTAATAGGGTGGATGAGAAATATTTACAAACGAAGAAGATAGAATAAAGACAAGGCCATTCAGCTAGTCGCTGTCTGAGCTTGCGGAGGGTTAGGACTCTTGCTTGTCCCGGCCACAGCGCCAGCCTGGGCACTGCCACTGCGCTGGGTTTGTGGCGTCACACTCCGGCTCGGCTGAGGAACCGCCCCGTTCATGGCAGGTGAACTCCCTACACCGACACGAGTTTGCTGGGCAGGTTGGGGAACACGCATCATGGGGGAATATCCTTGTGCCTGGGATACTTGCATACTCGGCGTGCCATTCAGGCCCGGCTGCGGCGACTGGAAACTGGCCTCGTGAGGAATCTGGTAGTTGGCCTGCACGCTGCCAATATTGCCAGCAGCTGCATTCATGGCAACTTGGGACATACGCTGCTGTTGATACTGATGCAACCGATCCGTAGCAAGCTTGTTAACTTGCTCTGGAGGCATGTTGGGGTTGCTCCGTTGGATTTGGCTTTGGATAGTGCTGATAGTTGGGACAACACCACCGGACAGGAGGTTGGGCTGAGCCATACGAGGAGACGGCGTGGACACTCCCTGTGGAGTGGCGTTGTGGAAAGACGGGCTCTGTATTCCGCCTCCAGCCTGGAGCGCCGCCATCATCGCAGGGTTGTTCGGAGTCCCGTTGACATTAGGCATGTTCAAGTTCGGAGAGTGGGATCCTTGAGGCACAAACTGCTGTTGGTTATGAAATTGCTGCTGCGGTTGTTGTGGTTGAGCCTGCGGTTGATGCGGATGTTGTTGCGGCTGGGCCTGCTGTCTAGTCTGGAGGATCCGTTGTTGCTCTTGAAGCCGATTCGCCTCCCGCATAACACGCGTATTATCAGGAGGTGTCTGCATGGGCATTCCAGGGCGGGCGCTATTGTTCTGCTGGATTCCAGACTGTGGCATCATCTTCATGGCCATTGGGTTCGAAGGCATGGGTCCATTCACAGGTGTAGCGTTGGGCATACCCTGCATATGGGGACGTGCTTGGTTTGCACCAACTCCGGGAGGCAACCCGTTGGGCAGTCCGTTAGGCAATGCATTCGGAAGCCCGTTCGTAGTGTTGCCGGCCATGGCCGCAGCTCCAGGGTTATGAGGCAGGCCACCAGGAGTGCGTCCTGGGGCATTCATCATCGGCTGCTGGTTAGGTATTTGTCCGGCACGTTGGGCTGCTAGGTTCGCCTTAAGCATAGTGTTAGTCAAGAATGGGGTACACGGAAAGAGAAGCACGGTCATACTCTTTGCTGGGCAATCATTTGCTGTCGGTACTGTTCTTGCCGCTCCTGAAGCTTCAGTTCACGCTCGTACTTGAGTCGGCTAAATTCTGCGGGCGACGTAATTGGAGGTTTCGGTTGATTTGCTTCATTGACTTTCCGCAACGATGCCAAGTGCGAGGCTATGGAAAACCAAACTAGTTAGCACTACCCAAAGCAAGCTTATTGCTTCATTTCTTACCGTGTTGCTGCTTCTGGAGCATAGTCTCTCGCTTCTTAGCTAATTTACGCATAGCATCAAGCAATGCAAGGTGTTTAGAGGATCTCTTGCGATCGACCCTGAGAGGTTGTGTCGTCCTCCTTCGAACTGGGGGTAGTGACTGGGGATTGCTATTGTTGCCTTGCTGTTGCTGTTGTTGCTGTTGCTGTTGTTGCTGCTGCTGCTGCTGCTGGGCAGCTTGTTGCTGCGCTAGCACAGTTCGCTGTGCCGCCTCAAGTCTTTGGTGATAAGCACGGAAATACTGTGTCTTAGACATGTCGGCTGGCAAGCCCTCCAAACCAACCCAGCGCTCGAAACATTCCCAGGGTGTCCGCCTTTCTGCCCCAGACGTGAACTGTGATGATGGTGTAAGACAGTTGGAGATCAGGGACCAGTTGTATGAGTACTCCTTGACTAAACGTCGTAGCTCGTCATCCTCTGCATATGTCCATTGAGACGACTGTCTAGATTCGAAGAAGCCAACGGAGGGCATGGGATGCTCAGTCGGAGGTCGGAACGAATGACCTGGATGGATTCTATCACGTATATGTCTGTTCTCGGGTCGGAACAGTGCAACATTGGTCTGTTCTGGCGGCAAATCTAGCAAGGCTTGCTCAGGGTCCGATTGGTACTGTGAGTAGTCGTAGCGGCTACGCTTGGGAGGTGGTTCGTCGTCGGGGAAAGTGATCTTGCCCGATGCGTACTTCGAAACAGGCAGAATCTCGGTCTTCCATACAGAGTCTGGTGGTTCCTTAAATGCTGGCAGATTCGTGTCCGGGGCAATAGTGACAGGTGTGTATGTTGGCAGGTTATCGAGAATCTCCCGAGCCGCCGCCGTCATGTCCAATGAGAACGTGAACTCGTCGGTACCAAGGGAGAATATCGCAGCGGGCGCAACTGTGTCATGCAGATCGTGACGGGGCTCATCATTGAATCCTTCACTAACAGAATCCTCTTCGGTGGAGGGCACTAGATCTGGTGTGGGGTGAGATAGTGCCGCCATGTCATCACCTGTTTCTTCGGGCGGCGAAATCATGCTGGATTTGGTTTCAATCTTCAATGATGGGGTCTTGACTTGAATGCGGAGCAGTGACCGGTGTTCCGGATCACTATTAACATACTCCGCACACCAGTCAGCACAGCTTTTTGCAGCTGCAATCTTCCACTTCCGCTCTTCTCGGAAATCAGTGCGCATCCACTTCACATGATCCAGAAGAACATCCCAATGTGTTGCCTCTCGAGGTGGTTCAACTGAGCGTTTCAACTGGCGCAAGGGCCATCGATTCGCATTTTGTAGGGAGTAGATACGACGCAATGTACGGCAATCCATCTGTTCCTGGTAATCAAGGAAGTGATTGGAAGTGGTTAAAGTCTTGTGGGCTGATGCGAGAAGTGTGCTGAGACTTGTACCCCGGGGAGGTGCATATGCTCGGTTCTGGAAGAGGGTGAAAAGATAGTCTTGCTCCTCATTGAGCTTGGCAAGATCACCAGCGTGCTGACGGACCAATTCCATGGACTCGCTTTTCTCTTGGATCTGTTGTTGCTGCTGCTGCTTCGGAAAGACAACGGTAGACAATTTAGTTCTCTCTTTCTCCCGCGCTTTCCGATCTTTAAACCGCATCCTTGCTGCAGAGTCAGGGGTTGCAGTGGACACATCCCGTGGCACTTCTGTAGGCTTCTCAAGGAGATTTCCCTTGTCCGATGGCGAGACGGGTGTCTTTGGAGGTTCTCCCAATATCTCGGAAACAGATTTGTGTCTGATAGCTCCAGAGGATACCCTGGTTGTCATTCTTTCCGGTGGAGACGGTACCGGATGGGCAGGGGGTGTCGGTTTCTTTAGTACTGGAGCTGTCTCTGTAGGCAACTTGCTGCCGGCCTCAGCTTGAGGTGCAGCGCATGCTTGAGTGGAAGGCCCTGACTCATCTGTTGTCTTAATGCCTCCGTCAAGTATCTTATGTTCCAGTGACGGAAGAGCAGGTGCCGGCTCGAGTGCTTCTTTCGGCGTTCCTTTGACGTCAGCCGGCGACGTCACAACACTCTCCTGAATCACCTCGCTCGTGACAGTGTTTCCATCAACCTCGTCCGCACTTGTCTTAGCCGCAGCCAAGGAGCTCTGTTGGAGTGATTGAGCCTCCTCCAGGCGAAGTTGCTCATCAGGTGTGGAAGGTACCAAGCTAGGCGGTGCCTTGACTGCCTCCTCATCTTTGGGACTTGGAATTTTGTGGGGCGCATCATTCATCTCCTCCGCAGGGCTGGTAGCAGGTGAAACGGGGGCTGGCACTGGGGTATTATTGGAATAAGGCCCAGCTGACGAAACAGGGGAGAGAGGTTGCTCAGGAACCTGGGCGGGTCGGCCCTGGGGGAGGGTAGGTCGTACACCATCCTTCCTTTGAGCGGACGAAAGGTCTGGAGTTCCAGGCGGCCGGGCATCCACATTATACTTTGGTTGTGCCTGTGCTGGGGATGCGCTACCTTCACCCAAGCTATTGCTATAAGCATTTGGACGTGCTTCCGTTTTCACTGGAGACACCTTGTAGTCAGTAGCTAATGGCTGCGCGGTATGCGCAACCGCAGGAGCCGAAACATCAGACTCTTGGGGCACCTGAGATGCGAGAGCAGGCGCGACTTGACTAACGGGCTCTCGGTGCTCAGGCTGACCAGAAGGTCTCTGTTCGGTTAATTTCTGATACTTGGGCTGGCGCTCAGCATCATTGGCAATGACCTGCGCAGCAGCGCTCTGGGCTCCCAATTGCGGGACCGAGGCCGTAGCATCTTGAGGTTTGGTAGTTAGTTCCGCTGGCGTCGGACGTGTCGCCGCAGCTGTCTCCGCCGCTTCCCTGGCTTTGCGCGCTAGAATAGACGCATAGTCTGGTAATGGGGGAAGCGTAGCTTCGTTGTAATAACGGCCTCTGAAAACAGTTAACATATGCAACTCAGTAGAAATGGACATATATAAGAAAATAGTCGAATAACCACGCACGAGTGTACACTGATGAATTGGAAATAATGCAAACATATGAAAGGATAGCTATATGGGTGGCTTTAATGTGGGCGACTTACTTTGAAAGATCGTTGGCGTCGAGGAACGCCTGTTCCTTGTGGTGATATAGCGAGTCCGCCGGAGCGTTCTCGGTCGCGCCCGCGAAGCCTACGGTCGCAAAGTAGAGCTCGCTCAGTTTGCGCTTCCGCGACGACAAACAACGTCTAAAATTCCATGTAAGCGATAATTCAATATCGCAAAAACCAGGGGAGTAGATTAAATCGCTGGAAAAAATAAAATACGTACGCGATCTCATCTTTCTTAGACCGGAGAAGCTCGTCACGGAGCATGGAGTCTATTTCGGGGAACACAGCATCCGATTAACGCGCTAAAATTAAGGGGAGTGGATTGAGCGAAGTCATCCAGATGGAAAAAATCGCTCAGAAATGATGAAAAGGATGGGGTTGTGTTGTTATGGGATGCAGAGGACACGACGCGAAGATTTCGCTGGGAAGGGATTTTTTGGGGGGTGTTAGTGGTGATGAGACTTCTGGACGGGTAGTATGGGAGGAACTTTGGTTGGTTGGTTGGAGGATTCTGGGTGAGTGCCGGGAGCAGCAGAGAGCGCCAGGTTTGGGTGTTGGTACTGCGATGGGAGGTAGTAGGCGGGTAGGAGTCCCCTAGCTATTCCTTAGATTCCTTACTAGGGGCGATAGTCCACCATTCCATGCCTGTTCCTTATGTAGGTATGATGTGAACCGCTGAATGGCTGGCCAACAGAAAAATGGAGGCCTGAGGCATAAAACAGAGCAGCGCCGGCGGTTTCCTTCGCAGCAATTCTGTTGTTGCTCCCTGCTTTCCTGTTATTTTCCCTCGCGCTCACCCGAGTGATTGCCGCATTCAGGCCGCCAGACACCTTAGGCAGTAAAGTTCGGAAAACGCGTCTCACCGCCCCGCTTCGATGATAACGTCCGGCAGAAAAAAAAAGTTGCCCGCTCAGATAGATGGTCTTTGGATAGTTAGTCTACAGAAGCAAACGCATTCTACGCAATCGATTCTTCTAAACAAACCACAATCATGGTCAAGAGAAAGAGAGATGAGACGGCCAAGGACCGTCAAAGCTCAACGCAGCCAACCAAGGTTGCGAAGGCTACAGACAGCGAAGCAGCCCCTTTTAGCTCTGCGGCCGACGGTCCGTCGATCACGCTGCAAATTATCACTGGATCTTACGAAAAGGTGCTGCATGGCTTCACCGCGGCTATCTCGCCTATCTCTTTCGCATCTAAGGATTCGGATGAAGATGGAAATAAGTCGGATCTTGTGCAATTTGTGGACACTTTCCTGTTTGAGGCTCATACATCTGCCATTCGGTGTCTCGCCTTGTCACCATTGCCGAAGGCTGATGCAACAGAAAACGCTCAAGTTATCCTAGCCAGTGGTGCTACAGATGAGCGTGTTAATCTCTACTCTCTGTCTGCTGCTCCTGTTGCAGTGAATGAGTTATATCCCACCGTACCGACTCTCGCGGGCAACAAAATCCTTGAGAATCCTAAGAACCGCGAGATAGGCACACTGATGCACCACTCCGCTCCAATTTCGGCTCTGGAATTTCCCTCCCGATCAAAAATTCTTGTTGGTTCTGAGGATAATACAATTTCTGTTACTAGGACTCGGGATCTCTCCGTCGTATCCACCATCAAGGCCCCTCGTCCGAAAGTTCAGGGTAGACCCAGCGGTGACACAGCACCCCCCGGGGGCACCCCGTCCGGTGTCAATGATATTGCTGTCCATCCTAGTATGAAGTTGATGTTGAGTGTGGGCAAGGGAGAGAAGTGCATGAGGCTCTGGAATCTGGTCACAGGGAAAAAGGCTGGTGTGTTGAACTTTAACCGGGAGATTTTGCAGAGTGTCAAGGAGGGCAAATGGAGCACTGGAGAAGGCAGGAAGATAGTGTGGAACTCGAAGGGTGACGAATTCGCCGTGGCATTCGAGTGGGGTGCAGTTGTCTTTGGAATTGTAAGCCTGATGTCGCATATCCCATTGCATGACCTTTTTTAACATAGTATACAGGACTCCACTCCCATTTGCAGGGTTTTCCCAAGCCCCCGGAGTAAGCTTCACGAGATGAAGTACATCAACCCAACACCCTCTTCCGATGACAGCGATGAATTGCTTGCTGTCTCGACGGAAGACGGTAGGGTTATTTTCTACTCTACGAAGCAGGTTCAAGAGGCCACAGAGGAGGATGATTCACCTATCCCCTATGCGAAGGCTGTTGCCCAGCTCGGTGGTAGAGCAGCAGGCTTCCCCGGAAGAGTGAAGGATTTCGAGATCCTTGATCTAAACGGTCAACGGGTTGCTGGAAAGGACAACCTCCTGGTAGTAACTGGAAATAGTGAGGGCTTGGTCCGTGTTTGGCTGCTGCAAGGCGCCGATTTGGTTAAGAAGGATACAAAGGGTACCAAAAAGAAGTCCGCCGAGAAGGAGAAGAAAGATATTCAGGTTGGGAAGTTCTTGAATGCTTATGGCACAGGCAATCGAATCACCTGCCTCAAAGCATTCGTGATGCTGGCCCCTGAAGATCCCTCAACCCTGGATGATTCAGAAGAGGAATACGATGAAGAAGTGAGCCAGGATGATTCCTCCAGCGAAGAGAGCGATGAAGAATAGGTTTACCGCTTATTTGATGATTGTCTTACTGTATATACCCAACCCTTGTTGATAGGCAAACGGATGTGTGAAATCATGCCATTGCAGTTATTCAAAATCTAGAGACGCTCTTTGTATACTCCCATACTCTGCAAATAGTCATGTTACTGACTCCCCATACGAAATTCCTGACCCTTCACTGCTACATTTTTCGTCGGTTTCGCCGTCTGTACAAGTCCCCCAAGGTCATATTATCAGTCACATAATTCATAATGTTCTTATTTTCGATGAACCTTTACATCGCCGAAGACCAAGCCTGGGTATTAAAGGCGAGATAACGAAAATCCCACAATATTCCTCAAGAATGTGCGAGTTGATTGACTGAGAAGGTGAGGCCCTTTCTTGGGCCAAGAGGTGAGTCAGTATAAATCCTGCCGCCGCCCACCGCCCACTCGCTCTCCACTGCACAAATCACAACCCCACTGGCCGAACCGTATCATATCGCCTCCGTCCTCAAGCAGCAATTTTCATCAGACAACACGACCCTCGACCCTCGCCCTCTCCACCCCCCATACCCCCCTTTCTAGAACCGCTGTTGTCTCTCGATCTCACTTGCAATCATGGCTGCCAACGGCGACTTCTCTGACGACGAGTCCCAGCCTGGATCCCCCATGCTCGATGCGAACGGTCACGATGACATCGACGAGCAAGAGCCCCTCGACCAGGAGGCCAAGCCTCTGAAGTCTGCGATGAAGAAGGCAGTTCCTCCTCCCCAGCCTAAGCGGCCAGAGCTGCCCGAGCAGCCGAATCCGGAGACTCTGGACCTGTCCACCCTGACTCCTTTGACCCCCGAAATTATTGCGCGCCAAGCCACAATCAACATTGGCACCATCGGCCACGTCGCTCACGGCAAGTCGACAGTTGTTAAGGCTATCTCCGAGGTCCAGACTGTCCGTTTCAAGAACGAGTTGGAGCGAAACATTACGATCAAGCTGGGTTATGCCAACGCGAAGATCTACAAGTGCGACAACCCCGAGTGCCCTAGACCGACTTGCTTTAAGAGCTTTAAGAGTGAGAAGGAAGTCGATCCGCCTTGTGAGAGGGATGGCTGCAGTGGCCGCTACAGACTGTTGAGACATGTGTCGTACGTTGAACCTCAAAATCATGTGTAGACAAGTTCTCCTATGCTAACTCAGGGATCCAACTCAGTTTCGTCGACTGCCCCGGTCACGATATTCTGATGAGTACCATGTTGTCTGGTGCCGCCGTCATGGACGCTGCCCTCCTCCTTATTGCCGGAAACGAAACTTGCCCTCAACCTCAGACTTCCGAGCACTTGGCTGCCATCGAAATTATGAAGCTCAGCCACATTATCATTCTGCAGAACAAGGTGGACTTGATGAGAGAGGATGGTGCCCTGCAACATTACCAGTCCATTCTGAAGTTCATCCGTGGTACAGTCGCCGATGGCTCTCCGATCATTCCCATTTCTGCACAGCTTAAGTACAACATCGATGCTGTCAACGAATACTTGGTTTCGCATATTCCGGTCCCCGTCCGCGATTTCACCGCTTCCCCTCACATGATCGTCATTCGTTCCTTCGATGTGAACAAGCCTGGTGCCGAGATTGAGGAGCTGAAGGGTGGTGTTGCCGGTGGTTCGATCTTGACTGGTGTCCTGAAGCAGAACGACGAGATTGAGATTCGTCCCGGTCTGGTCACCAAGGACGAGAACGGCAAGATTCAGTGCCGTCCCATCTTCTCTCGGGTTATGTCCCTCTTCGCCGAGCACAACGACCTCAAGTTTGCCGTCCCTGGTGGTTTGATCGGTGTCGGTACTCGTGTGGACCCTACTCTGTGCCGTGCTGATCGTCTCGTTGGTTTCGTCCTGGGTCACCGCGGACGCCTTCCCGCTATCTACACTGAGCTGGAGGTTAACTACTTCTTGCTTCGTCGTCTGCTTGGTGTCAAGACCGCCGATGGCAAGCAGGCCAAGGTTGCCAAGCTTACTAAAAACGAAGTTCTTATGGTTAACATCGGTTCTACGGCCACAGGTGCTAAGGTTGTGGGTGTCAAGGCTGATGCTGCCAAGCTCAGCTTGACCAGCCCTGCCTGTACCGAAGTCGGAGAGAAGATCGCCATCAGTCGGCGAATTGAGAAGCACTGGCGTCTGATCGGTTGGGCCAACATTGTCGCGTAAGTCTTATGCCCCGCTTCTCATACCCTCAAAGATTTATTCCTTGCTCTCGAGAAAATTATGTAACAGAAGCTAACTTGATATTAGTGGTAACACTCTCGAGCCCATCCTGAACTAGAGAAGTTATTGCCCGCTTGGATGGCCAGGCTTGTATCCACCAGATTTTGGCTGGTGGAGACATCAGTCTCTGTGACCAAGTCTTGGCAGGGTCAAGTCACGAATGAAGTAAAATGGTTTGCAGTAGCGAAAGGGGGTGTCAGTTAACTCCCGATTAGAGACCACAGGGGGCCTAATCGTCGCCTATTCCACCTGCTGAGTGCGAAGAACAGGAGATCGTGAGTATCCTCCACGATAGCCAGTTGTAATGTTCGCAGAATCGAGGAGGCCGGGAAAGAAGCAGGATGGAAAGGCATATTAGAAGATCAGGTGGCATGGCTGGAGTTGCGCAGACCACTTCTTTGACGTGTGTTACGACGCTTGTGGAAAATATTTCTTACACTTTTTCTTTTTTTTTTCCTGTTCATTCTTATTATTCGGTCCGGCTTGCATGGCTCTATGTAGATGCTGTATAGGGGAGTGATGAACGCAACGAAATAAAAGTCAGAATTTCTTTGATGTCCAATACGCCCTCATTGAGAAAAAAGCATTGAGTTTAACCTGAATGAAGGAGTTGTTTGTTCTGCTGCGGCCTTACCTCCGAGGCCACCGCCGCGGTTGACTAAGGCGCGGACCGGCTCCTCTTTTAACTACTTAACTACTTCTCTTACTCCCCCCATTCATTGCTTTGTCCGCAACCGAAAGGCCACATCACAGCAGGCTAAATCTCAGGCTGCTGTTGTGTTGCGGGTGTCGCAATGTATATCCTTGAGGTAAAGTTCCCGTACAGACCTCTTCCTCATCTAATAAGAGTTCATCTGGTCTTCCCTGTTGTAAGCTTGAAGCTCCAGCTAACTCGGGTTATCGTGGCCGTTACAGCAACTGGCGCGTCTTCTCGACCGCCCATTCATCCCCTGGAAGAATGTCCTCGTCGGATTTTCTCTAGGTCAATTTCTTTTGGAAGGCTTTCTGTCTCTTCGTCAGTACAAAGTGCTGCAGCGGACCAAACCCCCGCAAGTATTGGCTGGCGAAGTCTCACAGAAGGTCTTCGATCAGAGTCAGGTAAGCATCTCCACGTGAACCCAGCAATCGCATCATACTGATCAAGCGTTTCTGGCTCATTAGTCCTACGGTCGCGCGAAAGCCAAATTCGGTCTTGTTTCAGCTCTCTACGGTCAAATCCAAAACCTTGCTTTTATCTATGGCGACATTCTCCCCAAGCTTTGGGGAGTCAGCGGTCTCCTGTTGGCACAGTACTTTCCATCTCGGTTTCAGGGTGAAATTTCGCAGACGCTTCTATTCGTCTTCGGATTCAACCTGATCAGCACGATTCTTTCTCTCCCCATCTCTTACTACAATACTTTTGTCCTTGAGGAGAAGTTTGGTTTTAACAAGCAGACGTTCAATCTCTGGGTTACGGACTTGCTCAAGGGACAGATGCTTGGTATCGTACTTGGAACACCCATCATCAGCGCAGTGCTCAAGATCATTCAGAAGACTGGCAACTCCTTCTTCTACTACCTGTGGCTCTTTGGCGTCTTCCTTCAGATCTTCGCTATCACCATCTACCCTATCGTTATCCTGCCCCTGTTCAACAAACTGTCTCCCCTTGAACCTGGTGCCATCAAGTCTGGTGTCGAAAATCTCGCTAAGAAGCTCAAGTTCCCTCTTCAGGAGCTGCATGTCATTGACGGAAGCAAGCGGAGCGCACACAGCAACGCCTACTTCTATGGTCTCCCTTGGAAAAAGCACATCGTCATCTACGACACTTTGATTGAGAAGAGCGAGCCCGAGGAAGTCGTTGCAGTCCTGAGCCATGAACTGGGCCACTGGAGTCTCAGCCACACCACAAAGCTATTCGGTATTGCTCAGTTCCACATGTTCTACATTTTTGCGCTCTTCTCTGCATTCGTGAGCAACAAGTCTCTGTATCAGTCGTTCGGCTTCTACAGCCAACAGCCCATCATGATTGGATTCCTCTTGTTCTCGGATGCCCTCGCGCCGATGGATGCCGTTGTCAAACTTCTGATGAACATCCTCAGCCGCAAGTTCGAATTCGAAGCTGGTAAGTTTTCGGGACCCCTCGACTTATAGCGCTGGCCATGACAGGATACTAACCAAACCATAAAGATGCCTTTGCTGTCGGTCTTGGCTATTCTGAGCAGCTGGCGCAATCCCTTCTCAAGCTGCAGATCCAGAATTTGAGCACCATGGACGCTGACTGGATGTACGCAAGCTACCACTACTCTCACCCTATCCTGTCCGAGAGACTCAAGGCGCTCGGTTGGAAGGGTGGAAAGGTTACCGGCCTCAAGGAGGAGGATAGTGAGACTCCAGTTAAAGCGGCTGACCGCGAGCTGTGAAAAGTTGTCGTTCCAATGTCTCCTTTCATTTACTGGTGTGGTGTTTTAGGGCCGGTTGAAGAGAAGCCCGTCCCATATGGACTTCTGAAGACATGATCAATTGTGAATGGATTTTTGGGATCTTATCACCGATTAAAGTAAACCAAACATAATCGTCTTCCAATGAAATAGTTTCGCCTTGAATGCGCCAATGCGATATGCACGTGTCTAATATATCTTGGGAGTCCAAGACAAACAGCAGAAAACCAAACCCCTTAGCAAAGCTGATGCAAACCCGTAGCAAACCTGCCAGCAAAACAGTAACTTTTCTTTCGCTTTCATCCTGACTCAAGCGTCCGACTTGGCCTTTGCCCTCTTCTCTGCAAGTCTGCGCTCCTTCTTCTTCCGCTTCCTTTCCTCTTTATCAAGACCCGCAGCGGCCTCGGCGTTCTGCTCTGTCTGGACAGCGTCCATATCCATCTGAACATCGTCATCATCATCGGCAGCAACAACCTCCTCTTGAAGCTTCTTAGGATCCTCCCACCCCTCATTCCCGGCCTGCGCATCGCCTTCCTCTCCAGCGCTGAGCTTCGCAAGAGCCAGATCCCTGCCCAGGACCTCGCCAGCAAGTCCGGCCTGGACACGCTTCAGATTATGCAAGATGAGATTAGGTGCCGCAGCCGTGGTGCGCGAGGTTGGGCCATGTTCGCTGATACCGGCATTAGGTTGGAGGGCGGGGTCTGTGGCGGCGCGATCGAGGTAAGCGGCGAGGAAATCATGCGCGGCAGACTGGGATATGGGCTTCGAAGACAGGATGGTCGTAGGGGGTAGCGGAGAGGGACCCTGTGCGGCCATGGTGGTGGTATATGATGCTTGTAAAGTTCTCGATTCGTCGCAGATGTCCAAGTATATGTAGAAGTTGTTTTGTCGGAGTAGCGACTTTTCAAATTCCGAGTAGAGTTAATTCGCTCAGTATTGAGAAGAAACCACCGTATGTGTGATTGTGTCGTAGTAGGTAGATCCGGTCTATTCCCTTAATTGCTTGATTAAATGCACCAATTGAGCAGATATGGAGAACTGTAGATGCGCTCTTGCATCGTCCGGCGGAGAGAAAAAGTCGGAGGTGGTCCGTGCACTGCGGCGCCGGAGTTCAATTTTCAGTCCGCCGTCACGGACAACATCTCGCATCCCTCCATCGCCGTCCCCAGCTTTCCGCGTCAGCGAGGTCCAATTCCGTCTCACTTCCTGTCCAATTCGCTCATCAGTATGTTTTGCCTCCGGTGTACGGCTCTGCCGACCGCTTTTAGGTCCTTTGCGGCCCCTGCAACTAGGTACGCCCGTCCGAATTCAATGACCCTGGGTCCAATGTAAACCACGCATCTGGGCTCTGTTATATAGCCTGATTCCACAATCGGGACAGACAGGTTGCCAAAGGAAGCTTTGGCAGTATAAACATACATATGGTATATGATGAATGAAATGGCTGACCTTCATCTATCACCTAGACTCACCTCCGCACCGCTCACATCTACCGCAACCTCTCTATCAACACCCTTCCGCGCCCTCTCCTCCACAA
This sequence comes from Aspergillus brasiliensis CBS 101740, assembly GCF_001889945.1. NCBI lineage: Eukaryota > Fungi > Ascomycota > Eurotiomycetes > Eurotiales > Aspergillaceae > Aspergillus > Aspergillus brasiliensis. The sequence continues at coordinate 1,400,899 of NW_027137448.1, read as the reverse complement.
CCCTCTCATCCCTCCGCCTCCCTCAACAATATCTCCCCTCTCAGAGCCTCATTACCTCTTCCTCCACCACCACGATCCGTTCTCTGCTCTCTACCAACAACTCCTTCGCAAACCAACAGACCCGCTCCTTCTCCGCTAGTGCTTCGTTGGCCGGAAAGCGTGATACTTATAACCCCTCGCGGAGGGTGCAGAAGCGCCGTCACGGATTCCTGGCTCGGTTGCGGTCGCGAGGTGGACGCAAGATTCTGTTGCGGAGAAGGGCTAGGGGGCGAAAGTCGCTGAGCTGGTAGATTGGAGTTTTGAGTGTGTTGCTTGGTGGTGGTGGATTTCCTGGTCTTTGTTTCTAATCTCATATGTGTGTGTGTGCTGTGTACCATGACGTCTGTTGCTCTTTGAATTTTGCGGTATCTGGATTCATTTACTTGGGGAGGAGAAGCTTGGTGACGTACCTGCGCTCTGTGCTGGTCAGGGTAAGATGGTACGAAGGGATTCAGCTTGGGATATCTCGAGCGGGCTCTGCTCGGGTTCCGGGGTATCCTTTGCATTCCCGTGATGGTGGTGGGGTGGGTGTAAGGGTTCTATCTAGCTATCATCAATAGGACGCTGTCCTATGTGTACCATATACATATTCATACATAGATATCATATTGTCACGTGGTTTGGTTTATTTACTTATGGATCCTGAGCGTTGGTTTGTAGCCGGGGGAGTGTATGGCTAATCATCTGAGGTTAACTATTCTGTTGTCAGAGAGGTCAGGAGTTAGGAGACATGTATTATAAATGTGATAGCTTTGAAGACCAGGTCATGTCACGTAAGAGACTGGATTCCAGGTTATCCATAGTACTGAACCGGGATGCGAAAGTATCTACTAGCACTTACCACAGTAGTACGATGGAGAAAGAGATGAGTTAAGGGACGATGGCAGTTCGGTGGAATACTAAATGCCAAAGTTTACCTGGGTGTAGTACGTGCCGATAAATATAATATTTAGGCGTAGGTTTTTTCAGGTTGTCAACCACCTATGTTCGAACGATATATCATTAACTTCCAAAATCATAGCGCGTCTGCTCAGCTTGAGCATCTCTAACAATACAGATCACACAGGTCGGCATATCTGTCCCAGACTCCCAGTGTCTCACAAAGAGGTAGCTGGTCTTTCGATCTAGTATTACCCAGTAACTGGCTCAGATATGTCTCGTCATGTCTAGAGGTCGTCGTCTGGAATGCATCACTCATCATCTTCGTCATCCTCCATGTCTTCATCGCTATCATCTTCGTCTTCAGATCCGGTTTCATACTCATCGTCATCGTCGTCAGATTCCTCATCCTCGTCATCGCCGACCTTCAGTCCATAGTCATCTTCAAATTCCTTGAGTGACTGCACCGCTGGCGTGAATCCCGATGCTTGGAGACCTTCCTTGACAGTCTAAGCCGATAGTTAGTAAATGAGACACGACAAATTGATAATCTCAGGAAAGACAAACCTCTTCAAGGACTGTAGCGCAGGTAACCACGATGTTCGCTGTGGACGGGTTGAACAAAGGCAGTATGATGTTCTTCAGGGCGCCCTTCACGTCATCAACGCTAGTAGCCCGCACCTGCTTGAGCACCCGCTCCTTGTAATCGCTAGGTAGGCGTCGAATAACCTGTCGGATGAAACTGCCTGAGGCTGCGGCACCAATCGTTGACTGTTCATTGGCAAAGCTAACCACAATGCTGCTAATAGAGCCTTCCAGCATCAAAGGATCGAAGGGGATCGCACCAGAGAGGTGATCCTCAACAATCTGCTTGCTTGAGTCGAAGGCTCTGTGGGCATTGGGAGAGCGATAAACATCGAAGTTGACAAACCCGGTGTCGATGTTGTAGGCGAAGTTCGTGCCATATGCCAAGCCCTTGCCTCGAACCGCAACCCAAAGGGGTCCCTCAACTGCGTTCATGTATGCGATTGCAACCATCAAGGCAGGAAGTCTTGGATCATCATACGAATCCAGACCCCGTGCAGTGGCATATGCGAACGATGAATCGATCGTCGGCATAGGAACCACATATGACTTACCGCCCAACTTCTGACCAGCCTCACTGAGCAACGGTCTTCTGGCCGTGATAGGCTGCAAAGGCACAACTGCACCCAAACGCTCAGCAAATGGTTTCCATGCTGACACAGGGTTTTGAAGTTTTTCCAAGTCAGCGATAACCAAGACTCGCATGTTCTCGAAACGGAAAAGCGCATCTCTGATTTCCTCCATGCGCGCAACGACAGACTTCGGCTCTTCTGCCAGTTGCTTCTTGATCCGTTTCAGATAACGCGCCTTCACCAAGGTGCTCCGAGCCCGAACAATAGACTCTGCGGCATAGTGGACCATCACATGAACAGCCGCGAGCATGTCGTCGCCACTACGCTTGGAATCGGGCACATCGGAAAGCAGTCGGCTGGTAATCGCTCGGAGTCGCTCAACATCGAAGATCGAGTTCCAGGAAAGTTCCTGGATCCATGCGATAGCCGTATGATACTTCTCAAGCTCCACCTGGAATGAGATCCGCAACATCTCCGAGTTGCCTAGGCTTCTAGCACCTTCCATGGAGTAGCCGACTGTATCCCTTTCCAACTCGACAACCACCTGTTCAAAGTTGATGGTTTCCCCGTTCCGGTTGACAGGCAGATTGAAAAAGGCCTCGGTAAACACAGACAGTAGTGGACGAAGCTGCACAGGTACAGCCTGCGCCGAGATGAGAAGGGAGAGCTGCACGAAGCTACTGGGAATGTGCTCAAAATGGATGAACAAGGGCAAATCGGAGCCGTCAGCATCCACCAGTTTTTGCGCCTTGTGAGATGGGCGCCCGGCATCTAGGGCTGCACCAGACCTGGCTGTAGTAGTATCCACGAAATGAATAGACTCTACTCCAGGGATTTGGAATCTCTCCAGCATCTCCTTGGGGATCTCCTTGTCATTTTCAGCTTTGGCTTTCTCCAGCTTGTCGGCCAATTTCTTCAGCCCTTCATCACCCAAGCGCTGCTTTTGCTCTGCAACCCTAGCTTCCTCCTCCTTTTTCAATGTGTCAGACATCTTAACGGACGGGACACCCAGAATGGTGACATGGTTGGCGTCAGAGATCCAAGTCTTGATGAAACTGCGCCATTGACCTTCACTCCACTTCTCCAACACATCGTACTCTTGCAAGGTTGCAACGTCGAGCATAGTAGACCCGTCCCTCTTTCCGAAAAGAAAATCCGAGATTACGTACTCCGCAAAGGACGAAGCGGAGCTTTCGGTAGAGAACTTCCAGGTCCGCCTTTGCCGGTCAATGCACTCCTTGATATACCTCATATCTAATTCCTTCTCCATGGCGTCCTTGAGCACTTCGAAAAATCGTTGCTCTACCTTCGCAAGTTTCTCTGTCTCAACACTGGTCAAAGTGAAGCGGATTTCGATGCTTGGATGATCTTCGGTAGCATAATAAACAGCACTGGCGAGCTGCTCCTTCTCAACCAAGATGTTATCCAAGAGAGAAGCAGATGAACCGGCCAAATAGAGCAATGCAACATTAACAGCCCCGGCTGTTACAGAGTAAGTATGACTTCGAAGTGTGGAGGACAGCAGAACACTCACTTTGAACAGGATCGGTACAGTCCGGACCGAGGAATCTGATCTCTATCTCCCCGAAAGATTCATCTTCTTCGGGAAATTCCACAGTCTGCACGATGGACTTCTCCAATGGCGGCGCCTGCTTGGAATCTACCCACGGTCTCTTGAAAGGTGATTCAGGACTGGGAATGACATCTAGAATGGTATCTTCAAATTTGTCCAAGGTCTCCAGCATGTTTTGGTGATCTACTTCGCCAGTGATGATTAGGCATAAGTTCTTGGGCTGGTACATCTCGCGATGGAACGCTCGGATACGGTCCGCAGTGAGGACACGAAGCTGCTCCATCATACCGCCTGTCTCGTAGCGGAAACCTACACCATGCGGGTAAGTTAACCGACGAGCAGTTAGATCGATTAATTCTGCAGAGTTATTCTGCACACCCTGCATCTCCGAATAGACGACTCCGGCATCGTTTCCAGTGCCGTCAATATGATGCACTTCAGTATAGCACCCTTCATCTGTAAGTGTTGGAGCTATAACATGCTCTAGGTACACAGGTAAGATTTGAGCGAATCCTTCCCAGCCTGCTGTGTCCAAGGTGTAGGCCGTGTGATCTGTGGCCGTCCAGGCATTAGTGCTCGAATAAACACGTGTAGCCAGCTTGTCAAGGAAGCCCTTGTATCTATAGTTCCGCGAGCCCATGAAGCACAAGTGTTCCAATGTGTGAGGAGCACCCGAGTCATCGAGAATCTCTGTGGCTAGAACAAAATAACCTGTGACTTTGGGTCCTTTTTGGTCAATGACCACTACCCTCATGCCTGTTCTTTCCGACTCATACTGAGCAAACTCGCTAGGCGAGTAGTCCGGCTTGAACTTCTGGAGTAGCTTGAAATGGCTGTTTTGAGAAGGTGACATGTTGCTCAATGGTCTCTGGAAATGTGATTTAGAACCAAATCCTGTGATCACACCCCGTATCGATAATCTGAAAGATTGTTAGTATTCAAGAGGCCAGAAACGCATCTGTTTAAGAGGCAAGACTAATAGAATATTCATTTCTGAGAAGCTAGCAATGCTCAAGGTTCGGGATGCGGGGAACTGAAACGGGCAAAGCACTCATTCCATGTCTGAAATACCAAGAGCAAGAATAAGGGAATTGCAGATTGTAAGAATACGACATCACGAAGGCCACAAAGCATGCTGTATGACTGCGCAAAAACGTGGCTGCCAATTTAAGGCTGCCGGTCGAAGGATTGAATGTTTAATACAGACAATGACGGAGGGGCAGTCTCTTTTCTTGCTTTTTTTATTCAATGGAATTCAGGGTTGGTACTAGCAGGGACTCACATGGATCGAGAAGCGTTTGCCCGAATGAGGCTTCCCAATAGCAGCTGAGACAACACGATGGGCTTTTCTTGACGCCGGTTATAATTGTTTCAGGAATTTTAAGGTCACACAGTTGGCCGCTGAACGAAGGTTACCCTCCAACTGTAAACGGTTCAGAGTGGAGTTCAGGTTCCCGGTTCGATAGAGATCACCACACCGACAGATACTTCACTAACAGACAACACAGATATACTTCGAAAGAAGCCTCATTGAACAAGAAACTAAGAAAATAGCAACATATAGCAGATACAGAAGGAAAACATAAAATCAGGCCTCAGTCTGGCCGTGGGCAAGAGCGAGATCGTTCGTGGTCTTGCCTATCGCGGTCAAGGCGGTGAGCGGTGAAGTCACATGGCGGTGTTGACAGCTCGCCTTCCCTTTCGGTTGCGATTAGCTGCATTGGAGGTCCTTGGTATATCCTCGGGGCCGAAACCTGGCAGATATTCTGTAACAGGACGACAGAGCTTACTGTGACGCTTCTGTTGGCCTTCTTCAGGTTTTCGACCCGCCGATTACCAAGAACCCAAGGGCTCTTGGTTACAACTACTAACAAGATGTCCGCTACGGTATCGGAGCAGGACATAAGCCAGTCGGTGCTGGATTTCGTGACCGATGGCACTTATCCAGGATCTGAGCAGGTTGTTGCCTCTGGCTTTCATAGCTCTATTTTGGCGAAAGAGTTGGCGCTGATATCAAAGGCTAGGGAGCAAGTTGAAGTAAGTCGTATCTCATGCGGAGCCCCGCATAAGTAGCAGCTCACTTGGCAGTATAACTAAAGGAGAATTTCCAACAGGCCGAAATCAACTTCCTCAGTCGTGAAAACAACTTCGATGCCGACGGATGGATTTCGCAGGCCAAGCAGCTTCATGCAGACATTGAACGATCTAGAGTCACTGCGAGGGAAATCGTTGAGCGACATGAGAAAACGCAACCTTTGCAATTGAAAGTGGAAGATGCTTCCGCGAAAGTTGGACTCATTGAGACCGAAATTGCGTTCAATCAGGCGGTAACCAGTGCGCTGACGGAAGTACAAAAGCTCTGTGAACAACTATATGACGGACAAGCAGCTCTCGGAGAGGGTCGCACCATGGCTGCCATTGATATATTGGAATCCACTGAACACGCCGTCAAGCAAAGCAGTCATTTCACAAACACAAACGTCCTACATATTTTGCTAGAGAACGCTGCCGGACTGCGGAAAGATGTTATGGAGGCTGTCCGTAACCGTTGGAACGAACAGCTGCATATTGATAAGACGGAGGGAAAGCTGACCATTTCTAAAGACAGCGGTATGATTCTTCCGTTGAATAGCATCCAGGTAGTTCAAGTTCACTAACAACCTTCGTAGATGATGCATTGCACGAGACTATCGTGGGGCTGACCAGGCTTGAGATGTTCCCTTCAGCCAGAGATAGGTTTCAAAAGGAATTATTATCCAAGATAATTGATCCCATATTAATTCCTGGGGCTTCTGGACGTAGCCACGGGTGCCATGTTTCAGGATCTTCGATAAATCTCGAGCCGCAGCCATCAACGGTATCGATTCCCGAGCTGCTTGAACGTCTAACCAAGGTATTGGGCTTCTTGAAGCAGTATATTCCCACTCCTGTTGCAGAATCATTCTCGGATATATTCATTCCCTCGTTGTCATCCAAGATAATTGAATTCTGGTTGTCGCCTGCTATCCCAACCGAGCTTGAAGGTTTGGGGCAGTTCGAACAAATGCTCGATCATGTCCTGAAATTCACGAAGAACATTGAGAATTTTGAATGGCGCGGCCAAGAAGAACTCATCTCATGGGTCAACCAGGCTCCGCGCCTCTGGATAGCTAGACGCCGCGTTGATTCATTGGACCAGGTTCGGAGAATCCTCGCTGCCTCCCAAGGCACCACACAACAGGTTGAGAGAATCGAAGTCGAGAAGGTCTCCGGGAGCGACGAAGCCCTGCTAGAGAATGCTACACTCGACGATTGGGACGCTGGTTGGGAAGAAGACAACGAAAGCGGTTCCAAGGGGAAGCAGCCCAGTAGTTTCGAAGATGAAGAAGACGTGAGCGCCTGGGGGCTGGATGATGAACCCAAAACGAAACACGACACAGCCACGGTATCCGCAGACAATGGTGATGATGATGATGCTGGAGATGCCTGGGGCTGGGGTGATGAGGACGAAGAACAGAACGCCGAGGCCCCAGAGCCCAAGTCATCAGTTATGCCTGCGATTGTAAATGGCAAGGGTGAGGCAAGCCATATCTCTCCCAGAGAGGTTACTTTGAAGGAGAAGTACACCATAACGGACATCCCCAACTCTATTATGGAAATCGTCAAGCAACAAGTGACAGACTCCAATGCCATATCCCAGCTTGCGTGAGTCTTTCATGGCCAGAGTTTAATAGTGATGCTAATACGTTACAGGCATGCCCATTCACGCGTGGTGACCTCCGGTACAGGACTTCTCGCACTCCCAACTCTGATACTGGCCATGTTCAAAGCCACGGCCTCGACTTTCTATGGTCTCAAATTGAGTGCTGGGCAGATGTATCTATATAACGACAGCTTGTATCTCGCAGGCCAAGTCCGTGATCTCGCGGAGGAGTACCAGATTACCAGGCTTCATGCGGATATTGAAGCTCTTGAAAAATATGGAAAACTGGCTTATAGCAAAGAAATGCAGACCCAACGCACAATTGTTACGGATCTTCTAGACGGTGCACAGGGCTTCAGCCAATGCTCAGAGCAACCATTCCTCGGCGAATGCGAGAATGCAGTCAGCGCAACCGTGGACAGAATTCGCGACGTTTACAAAGAATGGCAGCCTATTCTGTCTCAGTCTGCACTTCTTCAATCGATTGGCTCATTGGTTTCAACTGTTATTAGCAAGATAATAATTGAGATCGAGGATCTGGGCGACATTTCAGAACCCCAGTCACAGCGGCTTGTGTCATTTTGCAACCAAGTGACTGGGCTGGAAGATCTCTTCATCCCCGAAAGCCCAACTCATACCGAGCGTTCGCCTATGACGGCCGTTTATGTACAAAACTGGTTGAAGTTTCAGTACCTTATCAATATTCTGGAGAGCTCTCTGGCTGACATCAAGTTCCTTTGGCTCGAAGGGGAATTGCGTTTAGAGTTCTCTCCAGACGAGGTTGTGGATCTGATTGAAGCTCTTTTTGCCGAGTCCGATTACCGGCGTAAGGCGATCGCGGACATCAAAAGGGCGTCACGAGGTCAATAGTCATTAACTTCCAGTATATAGATTCTGAAACATGGCATTTTGTTGTATCTATCGCATAGTTTCTGCTCTTCTACTCAGCACGTACGTAATGTTGCCGCGGGGAATCTCCGCGCTTTGCACATGTGGCCGCATCGGTCGCCGTAATTTTTTCCTCACTCGGTGGAGTTTTCTCAACTGCGCTTTGAAGTGCTCTTGATCGCGCCTCTTATATCCCCCATAATAATATCTCAGTGCCATTATGAACGGCGTTCAGGATTCGACGTCTGCTGTGGGCTCGTCCCAGTCTGCGCAGAGGCAGGTGCGTGTGCAGCTTGTTAGCAAGCAAGAAGACATTGCACTGCCTGAAAACACCGGCCCCATTCTGGTTCCCACAGGTATGAATGCATCTTGACATATCACTGCTAGCCTGCTTTATATACACTTATGTGCTCACTGATCCTTTTGTAATTTCCTGTAGGATTGCGGAGATATGCGCTTTCTACCCTTGTGAACAATCTCTTGGGAAACGACAAGCCGGTGCCATTCGAGTTTTTGATCAATGGCGCATTCCTTCGGACTTCGATCGATGAATATTTGACGGCCAATGGCATATCTGCGGAAACTACTCTGGAGATTGAGTATATAAGGGCGTTGATTCCCCCGCTTCATATTGCCTCGTTCGAGCATGATGATTGGGTTGGCTCGGTGGATGTCCTCTCTGCGACCTCGCCAGCTACCTCTTGGGCTTCTGCGGTCGTCTCTCCGGGGCAGGAGAGGATTCTATCGGGAAGCTACGACGGGTTGCTTCGTGTGTGGAATATGTCGTCTCAAATCGTCGCAACCTCACCGTCCCCGGCTGATGGAGGGCACGGTGCGTCTATCAAAGCCGCCAAGTTCGTCTCGCCGAATTCGATCGTGTCGGCTGGTCTTGATCGCACCGTTCGACTCTGGAAATACAACGAAAGCGATGATGGATTTTCAGGAAAGATCACTCCGCAGATTGAGCTCTACGGACACAAGTCTGGTATCAACTCGTTGGCTGTGCATGCCCCCTCGAACCGTATTCTCTCCGCTTCGTCAGACCACAGCATTGGCTTCTGGTCGACAAAGAAGTCAGATGCTCCAGCTGCTCCCGAGAATCTAGTTTCGTCTGCCGCGTCACGCAGCTCCAAGCGCAGAAAGGTGAACTCGTCCGTCAGCATCCCGCAGCGCGGCCCGCTTGCGCTGTTGTCATCCCACAGCGCGCCAGTGTCAGCTGCCATCTTTGACACAAACGACTCGACTGTCGGTTACTCTACTTCGTGGGATCACTCTCTGCGTACATGGGATCTGGTCACGGCCGCTTTGGTAGACACCAGATCGACATCCCATTCGTTGCTATCTCTCGAGCATCTCCCCGAGCACCACCTTCTTGCGACAGGAACTTCCGCTCGCCACATCACCCTCATCGATCCTCGTACGTCAGCGACGACCATCTCCGCCATGACCCTCAGAGGCCACACCAATGCCGTTGTTTCTCTGTCCCGCGATCCCCACAGCAGCTACGGTCTTATCAGTGGTAGTCACGACGGCACATGTCGTATCTGGGATATCCGTGCCACCAAGACGGACAAGGACGGTGTCGTTGGCGAGAGCGTGTATTCTATTACCCGGAGAAGCTTGGAAGAGCAAGGTAAAGCGGATGCCAAGCGAGTTGGTGGAGAGGGAGTCAAGGTCTTCAGTGTGTGCTGGGACCGTTCGGTTGGCATCGTCAGTGCTGGTGAGGATAAGAGGATTCAAATCAACCGAGGAGAAGGCGTGTTGTCTTCTGCATAAGAGGAGTTGCACATATGGTTCTGGCGTTATACTTATAGGATGAAAAGTTTGGTTCTCACTCTTTGTATTAAACAAGCCGCTGTACGAGCTGATATTCACACTTGCAATATATCATATAATTGCGTTAAAGAGATGCAACATGGAATCAATATGATTTCCGTAGTTTGAATGTTTCATTGTCTACATAAAGTACATCTCCAGGATGGAGAAGGTCAAGCCAGAACACTAATTTACAAAAGCAAGTTTATAACGCCATTCCATGCCCCAACTGAAACGAAGCCGCAAGACCACTGGGGTCAGTATAAAATAATCATGTTAATCTCACATTCTTCTCTCCATACGGTTGAGTTTAACAGCAGTTTTGATCTAGAACTACGTTAGTACGGTATCTTGCCTTGTATGATATCCCACGACCGTATCCACCGGCGAAGTGCCCCAACACTAGCCCCGGTATCATGTCTGGGGAAATTGAGTGTAGGAATAAACCAACCTGACTCCTCGTCCGCTGTCCCCGGACGGGCAAGCCGAGCGCATGACGCCGACCACGGTAGGTACCAGTCTCCTTCAGACGCTTAATGTTATCGAGGTACTGTCTGCGAAGGTCGTTCTCAATCTTCATATCGGACAAGGCGGCCGTGATATCGAGGACCTGCTTGTTCGCCAACTCGCCAACTTTGCATGTCGGGTGGATATGGAAGCGGGCAAGAAGACGCGTCGAGGTCAAGTTACCGATGCCGAAGAAGGACTCGAGAGATTTCTGATTTCAGTCAGACCAGGCGTTGGGGGAAACATGGAATTTCGGAGTTGCTTGCCTTGACGAGGTTTCGCTCGGGGAAGTTCACGCCCAAAATGAAAACCTGATTGCTTGTTAACCACACATTTAAAGGGTACGCCAATGTACGGGTAACATTAATACATACCATCTTGACGGATTGGCTTGTTCAGTTCTCCAGGGGATGTGGTATGGCTTGAACTGCCTATGCGCTGCGCTATTCTTCTATCAACCTCCGCAGTTTGGCTCAGTTCAGCGCGGAAGAAATCAAACAGTAACAATGTTTCTCCGAAACGATTACGGTATTTTTAAGCTGTAAATACCAAAAATACACTATAAATCCCGTCTTTGCGATCAACGTTAAATGAAAATTTGGAGTATCAATTGCAAAGATACCCATAGGCTACTCCTAATTAGGTTATGGTGCTCTTGGCACCACCGCAGTAATGCAAGCTGGCCTCCATTCGCCGAATGGTTGCTCCTTGAGTCTCCTGTGCTCACAAGCAATTGTTAGAATTCTCCTACATTGGAGACGCACTGAGCAATCATGAACTTCAAGAATCTATTCCTGTCTTTCTTCTTCGTCCTGGCGGTTGGACTTGCCCTTGTCCACGCCGAAGAGGCTCAGCCCCGGGGCCCCAAGATTACCAGTAAGGTATGTATATAAGTGATCTTCGGCGCTCACATCAGTGTGAATTGCTTTTCAAGCTTTTCAAGTATCACATACTAATTGCGCCCGCGTACAGGTGTTCTTTGATATTGAGCACGGTGACAAGCCTCTCGGCAGAGTCGTGCTTGGTTTGTATGGTAAGACTGTTCCTAAGGTACGTGATCGTCGTCATGCTATTATCTCTTTGGGGTTCCTAGACTGATTTCATTTATTATTGCTTTTTAGACCGCCGAGAACTTCCGGTACGATATCAGAAATCGACCTCGATGAGACTTCTACACCCTGCTAACATTGACCGTTTCCAGCGCTCTCGCTACTGGTGAGAAGGGCTTTGGTTATGAAGGATCTACCTTCCACCGTGTCATTAAGGACTTCATGATCCAGGGTGGTGACTTCACTCGTGGCGATGGTCAGTACTAAAACGGAGTCCATTATATTTGTACGATTTCCCCGCCACATGCTGACTGTTCATGCGAAAAGGTACCGGTGGAAAGTCGATCTACGGTGAGAAGTTCGCCGACGAGAACTTCAAGCTGAGGCACACGCGCAAGGGGCTCCTGAGCATGGCCAATGCCGGCAAGGACACCAACGGCTCCCAGTTCTTCATCACCACTGTTCCTACACCGTAAGTCTATTCTAAGCTTGTCTAGCGATGACAGCTGGCTAATAAATTCCGGAACAGGTGGCTTGATGGCCGCCATGTCGTCTTCGGCGAGGTCCTCGAGGGCTATGAGATTGTCGCTCAGATCGAGAACGTGCCCAAGGGCCGTTCTGACAGACCTGTGGAGACTGTCAAGATTGTCAAGAGTGGAGAGTTGGAGTCTGAGGACAAGGCTGGAGAAAAAGGTAGCAGCCACGAGGAGCTGTAGACCTGTTTCCTGGGGTCTCGGCCTGCTTCTCGATAAGACTGATGTGCTGATCGCTTGCAAAGAAACGAGCTCTGAAGAAGAGTCACAACCTTCAGCGATTGCTGTTGTTCCTTCTCCAACCCCTTTGCCTATGACATCTGACAACGCTCCTTATATCTTCCCGAAATTCGCAGCGCTTGCCATTGTTGTCGGTCTCTTGGTTGTACTGGTCCGACGCAGCCTCAAGGGAGAACAGGAAAAGGCTGAAAGAAGTATTGTCTAGAGATGAATTGTACTCAACCAAATACATGAAAAGTATTGCTCAGTATGTTCTACCCTCGGCTGTAGCCCGTACTTTACGGATTTCTTGCAATGTGAACCTACAAAGCACCTGCCGTATTCATGTGCCACATGACGAGCCGATGCATAGCCCATGCCTTAAACTAGCCGTGGCAAGCGCCGCCAGGCCCAAATGCTCTGAGATCGTCTTCCAGTGGCAAGTAATCAAAAGGCTTGGCCTCCAATCGGACCAACGATGTACTTTTGTGGTAAGCTCCACTGGCAGGCAGCGGCAAGGATGCGCCACTTATCTAGTCTGCCTTTGGTACAGTCCAAGACTCGGGCAAGTACCTGCCACCCCCAAACCATCTCGTACGTTGTTAGTCAGTGCTGCGATAGACATCATCCAGTAGGAAAGTTTCTCGGCGATAAGATTCAACTCGTTGCCTACCATATTTTACTTCACCGACTCCACGCTGACGATTTACGTGGGAGACCATCCCAACCGCGGAGTAAGGTTATTTTCTCCCAGGAGTAACACTAATTAATCCACAGAGGTTCTCTGCGGCCATTGAAACTTGGGTAGACTACTTTCTAGCCTGATTCCGACATGATTGTCACGGAATAAGGAATCTATGGTCAAAATTCAATCAAAGAGACCCGTTCAGCTAACTGATTGCAAGTAAGTATTAGTAGGCGTAACTTGCTATATACAGTCACAGTATGAACTACGACAGTAGTGTCATCATCATACAAAGTGCAAAGCCCTTCGACGGGGTTTGGTAATGCACAATGATGCTACAACCACGTCAATTCTGATGTGAAACTCCCCACATTTTAACATTGTCAGCCTAATATGGGATGATTACACTGTTGAGCAGATTTCCGTGCTGTGGTCATGAGTTATGGGATAAAAGTCCCCATGGCTTGCTCAGTCAGAGCTTTGATTACCCGGGAGTCAGCCAATATACAAAGGCCCATAATCCGACCGGTTTCCCTGATACAATAACTGCGTTGACACTGGGGAAGGTGAAAATGCCGGAGGCGAAGTTATACATCGCCATGACCAGTCTGCCAAGCAAGGATGCGCTTGGCTTGAAAGAGCATGCCACGTGACCGTGACAGTATCTACGGGGGGAGGCGAGCCTGAGGCAAAAAACAGAATTTTCTTTTTTAGACCTCGTCAGATTGGCTCGAACCGGATCAACTGGTGAACAAGTCGGTCGCTGCTACTAGTACCCTAGATAGTATTGAATGTGGGATTTCGGCCAACAACCCTAGGTATTTACAACTGGCCCAAATTTCGAAAAATAAATTTTGGTCCGTAGTTTGAATGGACTGCAATTAAATGCGGGAGATTCCTGTATCAGAGTATAACACGATTTTCAGATGAATTGTTTTTGAACCTGGTTGACCTAGTTAGTGGACAAGCAGAGACAGCAAGAGAATCAAAATACAGTAGCACTTCCAGCAAGTGACGGAGGTAACCAACTACTACAACAAGGGCCAAAATAGACAGGGCCCAGCCCATCGTCATCTGGTAACACAGCCAGAACCACGCCGCCACTCTGTTTCGTTTAGCCTTTTTAGAATTTTTCTCTGATTTTTCCCATTCCCCCTTCCTGTTTGGTGCAATGGCCGTTTGGCCTGCGCTGGCTGGCTTGCCCTCCTGCTGCTGTTTCCCTTCGCTTCTTTTTTACACGCTGAACCTTTTTTTCTCACCCGGACCGTCCCCAATAAACCCATCGCCGGGCTGCCAATAAGCAAGCAAAACCTTCCCAGTGCGCAGGCCTGCCAACCACTGCCAGTGCATTATTCCCTTAGTTTCGTAGTCATCGCCTTTGCCTCTCCTCCCCGTTCTTCGTCCCACAAACCTTCTTCCTCTTCCCTACTTCTTTTCTCTCATCCCCTCTAAACCTCCCCTCCTAATCCAGTCTGGTTTCAATTTTTTTTTTCTCCAATATCTCCACATCATATCCTATTCTCTTCCCCTTCCCCCCCCTTTTTTTTCTTCTCTCTTTCTACACCGTAATAGAGGATTTAGATCTGGGAGATCGTCTTGTTTCTTCGTTTAGTATTCCTCCCAAAGGTCTTTCTTTACCCTGTTCCTCTTTCTCGCACTGTGTTACTCTTATTGATCCCCTGTGTATTGCCACTCGATAGAGACGCGGGGACTTTTCACTTTACTTCTTCATCTTCTTTCCTTTTGTCCTGTACAGAAGAAAAGAAATTTCCAGTGTTCGCCCGCAAGGACAACATCCGCTGAAAAAACGCTTTGTTCAAATACCAACATAGTACCTTTTTTTCTTCCGCAACGACATCCCAACGCGTTTTGCTCATCTGTCATCTGTGCCCACAGCTCGAAATACCGCAAATATGGCCGACAGCTTGAAGATGGGAAACCTTTCCCTCAACGAGTCTCAGCACGCTCCTGCCCCTACGAACAACACGGGTCGCGCCGCTTACATCCCTCCCCATCTTCGTCAACGCCAGGTGGGTGGTGGAAACATGGACGGTGCTGCCCCTCCCCCCGGTCCCGCTGCTGCCCCTGTCCCCGGCAACTCCTGGGGTCCTCCTAGGTATGTAATCTTTCATCTCTTGCGACTTCCATTCTACGTTGTGTGCAGTGACTAACTGGCATTGTTCTGCAGAGGCGGCCCTCGCGGTGGCAACTGGGCCAACGCCAACGCCCCTGATTTCAGCCCTCGCGGTCCCAATGGTAACACTAGCTGGAGCCCTCACGAAGCTCGCCGGCCCTTTAACCCAAATGCTTACGGACACCCAGGTCACGGAGGCTCTTCTGGAGGTGGTTCTGCCCGAGGCTCTGGAGATGGCCAGTGGCGTGACGGCAAGCACATTCCCGGCCCTGCCAATCCCCGTCTGGAACGCGAACTCTTCGGTCTTCCCAACGATCCCACCAAGCAGAACACCGGTATCAACTTCGCCAACTACGACGACATCCCCGTGGAGGCCTCTGGCCACGATGTCCCGGAGCCGGTCAACGCTTTCACCAACCCGCCCTTGGATGACCACCTGATCGAGAACATCAAGCTCGCCCATTACCAAACTCCCACTCCCGTCCAGAAGTACTCCATCCCCATTGTCATGAACGGCCGCGATTTGATGGCTTGCGCCCAGACTGGTTCCGGAAAGACCGGTGGTTTCCTCTTCCCTATCCTGTCTCAGGCTTACCAGAACGGTCCTTCGGCTGCTCCTGCCCCGGCCGGCGGCCAATTCGGCTACGGACGTCAACGCAAGGCCTACCCGACTTCCCTCATTCTGGCCCCTACCCGTGAGCTTGTTTCCCAGATTTTCGATGAGGCCCGCAAGTTCGCCTACCGCTCCTGGGTCCGCCCTTGCGTCGTGTACGGTGGTGCCGATATTGGCTCCCAGCTCCGCCAGATCGAGCGGGGATGTGATCTTCTGGTTGCTACCCCTGGTCGTCTCGTCGATCTCATCGAGCGTGGCCGTATCTCTCTGGTCAACATTAAGTACTTGATTCTGGATGAGGCCGATCGTATGTTGGACATGGGTTTCGAGCCCCAGATTCGCCGCATCGTGGAAGGCGAGGATATGCCCCACGTGAACGACCGTCAGACGCTGATGTTTTCGGCTACTTTCCCCCGTGACATCCAGATGCTGGCTCGCGACTTCTTGAAGGACTACGTCTTCCTGTCCGTCGGTCGTGTCGGTTCTACCTCTGAGAACATCACTCAAAAGGTCGAATATGTCGAAGACCACGACAAGCGCTCCGTTCTCTTGGATATCCTCCACACTCACGGCACCAGCGGTCTGACCCTCATTTTCGTCGAGACCAAGCGTATGGCCGACTCCCTTTCCGACTTCCTTCTGAACCAGCGTTTCCCCGCCACCGCTATTCACGGTGATCGTACCCAGCGTGAGCGTGAGCGTGCTCTGGAAATGTTCCGCTCTGGCCGTTGCCCTATCCTTGTTGCCACTGCTGTTGCTGCTCGTGGTCTTGATATCCCCAACGTCACCCACGTCATCAACTACGACTTGCCCACCGACATCGATGACTATGTTCACCGTATTGGTCGTACTGGTCGTGCCGGTAACACTGGTATTGCCACTGCTTTCTTCAACCGTGGCAACCGGGGTGTTGTCCGCGACCTGATTGATCTTCTGAAGGAGGCTCACCAGGAGGTCCCCTCGTTCCTCGAGAGCATTGCTCGTGAGGGCAGCGGCTATGGTGGTCGTGGCGGCCGTGGCGGCCGTGGCCGTGGCGCCAATGCTACCCGTGACATGCGTCGGACCATGGGCGGTGGTGGTATGGGCGGTGCTCCCTCCTTTGGCGGCAGCAGCTACGGTGCACCTGGTGGTAGCTACGGTGGCGGCGGCGGCAGCAGCTATGGCGCTCCTCCCTCCTATGGAGGCGGTGCTGGCTATGGCGGCGGCGGCGGCGGCGGCTACGGTGGTGGCTACGGCAACCCGTCCGGCCCTACTGGACCTTCTTCCTGGTGGTAAATTACTATCCACTAGGGGAAGTTGTGGTCTCTGACGAGGCCGTCGGGTCTGATTGGCTTCTTTTTTTTTCATTTGCCTCTCCTTTGACGGATACGATCAGAACGAGCCCTGAGTTCTCCTTCCCTTTTTTCTCACCCCTACATCTCTATTTCTCTCAGGGCCGGCTTTGTCATGATTGCCACGACATTATCTTAGATACGTTCTAAGAATCTGTTTTCTTGTTCTTGTTTTTCGCTATTCTCCTATGTGCAGGTGTTTTTCTTTTCTTGCTGCTGAGCATTTTATCAATGTCGCCTATTTTATCGTTTTGTTTTAGACATGGGTTTCGATGTGGTCCGATCTCCTTATCTCGCTGCTTGTGGTTATACCCGTTTATAATCGAGAGCATTCGGGTCGGCATTGCATGGATATCATAGAATGCGTTGTCTTTCTCCTGCGACCGCTTCATCAGATACCCTTTTTGTTCTCAGGCGGCCATACGGAGATCCGCTTGAACGACGCGTGCCGAGCGGGGGTGCCGGCTTTTCGTGTTCAGAAAAGTGCTTTTTATGAATTTTCCCTGCTTGGTGCCAGGCAGCTGCATCGACCGTGTCTCGCGAATAGATTTCTTACGGTTTCGGTTTCTCATGGCGGGGTTTCTCTTATTCCGTTTTCTTTTTCCATCCATGTTGTTGTTTCGTGCTTCGCTTGAGATTATGCTTTACTACTCCAAGTGGTGTTAAGCATTGGCACTGGACTTGGAGAGACATCAAGGTCTGTGTGGCTGTGACGTCTTTCGGCGAGCATTGATCTTTTTGCACGACTTCAAGGAACGATGGGTCTCAAAAATGGGAATGCGGGTGATAGAGATAGGATTCTTCTTTGCATTGTGTATGGCGTTGGCTCGAGCTGCTGTGTCCACAAAAATATTCTCTGCACTGGGGTCCGTGGAGGCTGACATCGAATGGGATATTCTTTTTCTGGTTCATATCTCGGATCCGTGGAGGATGGGAAGCTGCTTTGCTGGCGCTATTTGTGGGTATCATCTCTTGTCAGTAGCAGTTTGGGCTCAACGGGAAATGCCGAAGACGGCCTTGCTTACGGAGACCGCGCGTCTCAGAAATAAGGGAGTTAGTTATTCTCTTTCCAGATAAAAAAGTCTGAAGCTCGTTTATGTGCTATCCTAGTTTACGTAGTAGTACACGATTCAGTATGCCAAATGGTAACACATGCTTCGTTACATGCTAGAATCTTTTCCTTCGTATGCTTTCACATCCATCTTGGAAAGGTGATAAATCAGTCTGATCCAATGTCTGATAGTGAATGATGATGGCATGATGGTTGTAGCGAGGCATTGTTATATCTTCACTAGAAGTCTATATCAACAGAAGTGATGTTGACTGAAGTGAAGAGTACAAGCTACGTAAGATTTTCCTTTAAATAAAGAGAATGCCTGGGCACAGTGGTAAAATTTGACATGATTGCTCATGCTAATAACCAGGTTCTAAGCGTGTTAACTGGTTAGTTAGTTATAACTACAGGCTACCTTAGTCACTCCCGCGCACGATCGGAGATCAAGCCAAGGGAGAAAGAAGAAAGTCACGGATCGTCCAGGATCACGTTCCCTGCCCACCTCCCAATTTCTTCCTTCTCTCTTAGAATTCCATCCGCGTGATTCTTCACCAGCTCTTTCGTCTCATCATTCCCCCACTTTCCCCCATCCTCTGGACGGCCACTCTTCCACTCGTTCATCCATTGCGTCGTCCTTTAGCTGACCATCCCATCAATCGTTGTCCCCCTTCGCGGCTACCGCTCTCAGGACACGCCGAGAACGGAGCCTCACGTCGCGGTCTGGGAGGTTCCATATTACTCCATCCCTACGAAAGACCCTTATACCTTGAATCCACGCGACTTCCGAAATGGCCGAGGTTGAAAGCGCCGCCGCGGACGAGTCGTTCGCGCAGTCCGAGCCGCAAGATGAGCAGCAAACTCACAACATGACCGTCGGTATTAGACGTCAGGCGAATGGCACTATCGGGTCGGTCTACTCCGGGAATAAGATTCGGCATCTCAAGAAGGAAGACGGCATTCCGTTATGGCGCAAGGACATACAGTATCAGTTCCTCAAGCTCGTCTTTGAAGACCAGACCAAGGTCTTTACTCGTTGGCCGGATGGAGAGAAGAACTTGGATTTTGCGGACATCTACATTGATGCTATGGCTAGGAGTAGCAAGACGAGCAAAATCTTGAAGGACAAACTTCAGAATGATAAACAAGCAGCTATCAGCATGGCTATGGTTTGCTTGCTTGTCAACTTTGGAAGGATGAATACCACTCTGAACTGTATGTCCCCCATCTACCTCTGGCTTTCGCCTATCATTTCTACCTTCTTCATCATTTACTGATAAGCACCAGTCTTCCCTGAGATGCGTGCCCAGCTGCGGACCTATCACTCTATTCCTTCGCTACAAGCCCACCAAGACCCGAACGCCTACAAACAGCTCCAAGATGCGCCTCGTCTCAAATCCATCCTCAAAGGTGCTTCAGAAGACGTCGACCAGCCAAATACCCTAGAACGAATCAAGCGCCATGCAATTCCTCGCACAAACCCGGTCAATCTTATCTTCGTTCTGGCACAATACGCGCCCAAAGTGTCTGAAATGCACTTCTTCCCTCCGCGCGACTTTTTCGACCTCGTTATGCGGGGCACATTGAGCAGTAAAAGTCGTGCAAAGGCATTTTTGTGGTTGATGTGGTGGTACCTGGAAAGTGATTTCACCGCCGAAGCCGCACGCAACAATCCGTTTGGGCCCGGCCTGGACGGTGAAGGAGCCGGGGGCTTGCCCATCAAGGTGCCTCAATTTGAAAGCCTTACCGAAGAACAAGCAAATGAGGAGAACGTAGATACTCAGTCTGAGATCGAATATGGCGAGGCTAAGCGCCTGGAACGCAAACGTCAGTTGCACAGACCTTCTTTGACTTCCATTCGCACAAAAACTGACACCCATCTGCAGGTATTCTGGAGGAAGATGAGCCACTTCCTAGAGTCACTAAACGCTCTAAGAAAGGTATATTCCCTAGGTCAACACACCATATCCTATTTTGACTGACATTCTAGTAGGCCTGCCAGACTTTGGCTACGAGGAAGACGGTTCGGGAGATATTTCGGGTAAGTGTGTCCAGGCAGTTTGCCAGGCTTCCCGGTTTACTAATAGGTTTATTATAGGTCGAGGCGATGGTCGCGGCTCTACCATGTCAACTCCCTTACATCCCTCTTCCAAGCGCTATCCGCAGGATGATGAGGATGATTATCAGACTCCTGGACAGTCTGCCCGGTCTCGGTACAAGAGACCTAAGCGGGAATCTTCCCTCAACCGTTCTGTTGGTCAGCAGCGTCTCATCTTAAGAACCAAGATGGAAAACACACCTGACGCTGCTTCTCCAGCTCCTCCAGGCTCTGGCCATCCCATTCTAAACCGGTTCGTCGCAGAACCCACCTTACCTCAGCAGTCCTCTGCTCGCCGTCCCCGGCCCCTTACACAGCATCAGCTGGCTGTTGAGCAAAACCGGCGACAGCGAATTGAGTATCTCCTAGCTAAGCGGAAGAATGAGGCATATCGTGTCTTGCGTGCGAATCGAGAGAGCGAACTCCCGCTCGTCCGTCACGGTCGTTTACTATCAACCCTGCCTGATGATTATGATACGGACGATGAGGAGAAATCGTGGGGCAAAGGCGGCCTTATTCCAAAGCCGGATGAAGAGGAAGACTTTGGTGAATGTGCCAGCTACTACCTGTCTGTCATCCGCAAGGCTGCCAGGCGCTTGGACCGTTGGGATTATGACGATGCCAACGGCCCAAAGCGTGACCGTAAGAAGGAAAGGGAGCAGCGTCAGAAGGCAAGAGAGATCAGATTGGCTATGGAAAACTCCTCGGATCTTGCTGGGCGCGTCCCATCTTCAGCCCGTAGCAGAGCCCGCGCTGCACGCAATGCTAAACGCAAGCTTGCTGGGGCAACATCTGGTGCCTCGGCGACAGAGGCCAAGGAGCAAGGTGCATCGACATCGCGTGCTAAAGCCAACCGGAGCCGTGCTCAACGTGATGCCGGAGATGGTGAGACAGCCAATCCCGATGTTACTAAGGATGGTCTCGAAGTGCCGTCCCGGGATCAGGAACTCTCCCCGATGCCTGGATCGGCCCAAATGGGCGATGAAGACGGAGACATCGAAGGCGAGGAGGGCCTTGACGATATTGACCGTGAGATTTTGGGAGAGGGAAGTGGAGAGGAAGATGGCGGTACGACACGCAAAGCTCGTACATCTCACCCAGCCGAACTCGGCTATGAAGACAGCTTTATCGGCGACGGAGGTGACCCTGACGAGGAGGGTGATGCGCTCTCCTCTGATGAGAATGACGAAGAGGCCGACGACGATGATCTCGATGAGGGAGAAGGAGAAGCCGACGGGGATGACAACTCTTCTACCATGGAAGGCGGAAACGGATATGCTGCCAGTGAGACCTCTTCGGTTGCTGGAGATGCTGCTGAGCCAGCAACTGAAGCTGGCGGCGAGACAGCAGAACAAGAAGATATGAAAGATGAGGCTATGGAAGATAAATAAGCCATACTCTTGTTAACTACGCAGCAATCGCCACGGGGCTTATTGATTCGCATTGCGGGTTGAATGCTCCTTCAACTGTATCCATCTCTTATGTCTGTTCATTATATGACTAATTTGCCGTATCTAATTTAGCAACACTTTCGATGTGTCCTTCATTTCTTTATTCTGCTCTCTCCTGTTTTCTTTTGCACTCATCAACCCACGGGGATTAAGACTAGCTTGATACAATACTACACTATGTCACTACCATTAGCTCGGACCCTAGTGTAATCTAGGCTTTTCCCTTCAAGATGTAACATCCGTCTCAATTTGGGCCTCGACCAGAGAGAATCACTATATCTAGAATAGAATCTTACGCTAACCACCAGCAACGAAATGTGGAAGCGAGCGACACACTAGACGCCCTCCTGGTAGCTGGGAACTACCTGCAACTCTTCCGTATTGTGAACCGCACGGCTATTTATTTTTATTTTTATTTTTTTTCTTCTTTTTCTTTCGAAACATAACGCACTCGGTGTGTTTCTCTGCCTCTGGGTTCGGCCCTTTGAATCTAATCCCCATGGCCCTAGAGCCGATATACTGCTCCGCACGTCCGGCTCATTTCGTTCGCTTTTGCAAAGAGAGTAGTAGAGCGTGGTTAGGTATTTTCAGTATCATTGCATTACGGTAAAATGGTAGCCACAATTTATAGCAGTAATTAGATATCTCTTCCAGGATGATGATGGCAAGACGACTGCATATTTTCATCCGGACAGTCCGTCATGCTTTTTCGGTAAGGAAGGGTAGTCATCGGTTTCACTAACACTAATATTGACATCCACTATACACCAATAGGAAAGTTACCTTGAGTCCAGATGTCAGTGGCCAAGCTCAGCCCCGTATGATATCGTGCGGGGTGTACATGTTAAGCTGCATAGATAGCGGGGACAGTCGTATTCGAACAAGTATCGCCCGCACAAAAGATATCCTTACTGACGCCACCACTTATGATAAACATGTATAAGAGTGCAGTATTATTGGAGGTGTGATTTCCAATGCAGGGTGAAACTACGGTGACACACTTGGTGTCATAGTCGGTGCACAAGCTCGAGGGCAAGAGGAGGTCGTGACGTGGAAGCTGCTCTTTAGTTGGATGAGTTGACGTCCCTGTGTCAAGGATTAGCAACCATGGCATTGTTGATTTTCTCCGACATGATCTTCTCCCGAATTTGCATGTGCTAGAGACGCAAGGGCGTCGAGGAACTTCCGAAATGTGAGGTTGAGTCAGGGTTCAGACAGTATATTGGTACACTAAGCCTCGAATATCTATACTGTGCTGGTCAGACACACAACAAATTTGGCCAAGTTTGCAGATGAGAGTGAGTAGTTAGACAATGTGTATGACTCTTCATGTCATCACAAATCGGTTGGGACTTCGAGTGTTTTGGCGGGTTCTTTCTGTGGCGGTAGCTGGAGGTGGTGGAGCTAAGACAGTTTTGCATGTGATCGCAGGATGACTGCTCATTACGGAGTATGGCTTCCCCCAACATTCCTGCGGCCTCTCTTTGCATCCTCACTGCTCCGGATTGTTCAGGTTTTAATGGCTTTGCAACCCTTCGCATTTTTAGAATATTCATACTTCAAAGGTCACATCATCCATTGCTAGCTTCTCCCATATATTATTGACAGCAATTGCCATTCATTCCCCCCAGTGGTTCTCAGTTCCTTTTCCCCTCAAGCGTGCTCTCTGCCGATCCGCCGCAAATCTTGCACCCCCAGTTGCTGCCAGTAGTGCTGCTCCACTAGGGCGCTGGCACGAACAGATCTGCCTCCAGCCTCCCCTTTACTATTATTTGGCTGTCTGTGTGCTTGCAGCTCCGGCACGCTCTGGCCTTTCCCTTCTCCTCTCGTCACTTCCTCCCCCACCTCGGGCGCGCTCCTTTTACACAGACAGGACAATTGTTCGAAAGGAGTCGACCTACCGATAATTAAAACCGTGGGTGGTCTGACAGCTGATATTGCTGGAGCCGGTGGATTACGATATCTGGTTACGGTGTCGAATTGAAGATTTGCCGCGCCTGAGTCAAATAACCACTGCCTCCTTCACGCCTCTCGCTCTCTCTCTCTCTTCTATAGCCTCCCCCTTCCGCTCTCCCCCTGAGTTCTTGAAATCAGCATACCGCCTGTCATGTCTGACGAGCCTACGATCCTTCGCCCGCGTCCGCGACGTGTATTCGATCTCACGCCTGAAGAACCCTCTACCCCAGCAGAACCCGCCAACCCAGACCTGCTGGCCCCTAAAGATGCCGGCTCTGCCAGCGTCAGCCGCAATGCTTCGATCATGAACTTGACCTCCTCGACCCTCTACGGTATTTACTCTCCCACTGCATTCGACAGCTCTCGTGACGACTCGAGTCCCTGGGGCACGGAAGCCCATACACCTCAATCAGGAAGCCCCAGGATGCAGCCTGAAACTCCAGCTCCGGCTCCGGCTCCAGGCAAACTTCAGCGGACACGATCACGGCTTAGCCACGGCCTGTTTCGGGGCGTCATCCTTCCGCAGGCGCTGAAGAGTGCGTTCCTCTTGGGCTTTGGTATTGTTTATGGGGTCATCACGATTCACTTGCATGAAAATCATTGGATTACCCCAGTGAAATTGGAGAACACACACTACTACGGGTCATGGCAGTATCTGGCTTTCTGGGGTGTAGCCGGCGTCGTTCTGGGCAATATTTTGCCTTGGTTCGATCAGTTCTCAGATGAAATCATTGGCAGCCCCAAGCAGGCAAAAGGGTCAAGCGACCCGGAGACTGCAGACCGTACTCTCTCATGGGTTTCAGTGGTTCGCAGCGTTGGTGCGTTTGTAGGAATCGCATTTGCCATGGTAAGCAAAAAAAAAATCCAGGAGTCAGCATTCGTTGGTCCGATACTAATGCGGCTTCACATTTCACAGCGCCGACTTCCCTGGGAATCTACAACTCAAGCGTCACTAACCCTCGCGCTTGTGAACCCCGTACTATGGTACCTCATCGATCGCACTCGGACCGGGTTCGTCACGTCGACTATTGTTGGATTGGCCGGTATGGGAATTATATTGGGACTCAAGCCTGACTTGGTTCCGTCTGCAGAGACTTCTGCTTTTGCAGCTAGCAAATTCGACGTTACCGGATGGGGATATGAGCTGGCTGTTGAGATGTCGCAGGAAAGCATAGCAGTAAGGACTTGGGTTGCCAGCGTCCTTTTCTGCGCATGTGTATGCTTTGGGAACATCGGCCGGCAACTTGCCATTGGAGTCCAGCGCGAGTCGCTAAAGTGACGCGAGAACAGGATTGTACCCTTTTCATCCCATGGTTTCTAATTAACAGCAGGGATTTTGTATACCCTAGCACTCCACTTTTTAATGCAGAAATTCTCCTTCCTTTGGCCATGTGCAATTTCTCAAAAACCAGTCTGTTACTAGATAGATGATCCGTTGGGCCCCAGGCCATGGCGACGAGATTATGAGAATTGACTACGAACTCCGATTACACGAAGTGAAGATGAATAATAGCTCAGATAATAAGCAGAGACTGTAGAATCAATCATTGCAGTCCCTTCCACCGAACATAAGTTCAAGTCAGACACTGCACCCAAGATCGATACTCTGCCAAAGGCAGTTTCTCTCCATTCTGTATGACGATTTCCGTACTTCATCGGCTATACAGACCCAAGAGGGAAAGATATCCTCGCAGGAACGCTTTTTGAAGAATGTTGATTTTGCGTTGTTCATGTAGAAGAAAAGAAAAAAGAAAATCAAAGCGAAGCGGCCGAACGAGGCTTTTGTAGTGGATTATTTGTGGCCTGTGCGTAGGTCATGTGAGTGCACGTGAGAATAGTCTCTTCATAATTATATTATGTGCCAATGACTTAGCTTGACGTGCATAAATATTGGCCAATAAAACTAAGCCTAAAAGGGCAAGCACCTGCCTACTCTTTTCCCACGGGTTTGAGCTACGACAGATGGCGGTTAGTAATCGATAGTTATCTTGGTCACCCGCCAGGTCCGAAAGCGGCGAAGGACCCCGCGGCGGGACATGGAGGGAGAAATTGAGGGAACTTCAATCGAGACTGCCTTGGATCAGTCGCGACGGTGAATGTATATTATCTCTGCCATTGTTCTACCCCCGGTCTGGACGATAATATAATCAACCTGGAGGCCATTATTTTCCCTCAATTTCCTCTAATTTTCCCAGGTACGTACCCCGTACACTTTTCTTCGCTATGTTCTTGACGTTGCTCGTGCTCTGTGTGCGGAGCTCCCAGTTGATCGTCCCGGAGGGGCTGTGGGGTGCCCTTTTATTCGACCTGAACAATTTTTCCCTCTTCATCCATTCCTGACTCTGTGCTCTCTGCTCTAGTGACCTCTTCACAGTCAGTATTTCAGGATGTCTCAACAAAAGTCAGGTAAGTTAATTGATATTCCTTGTCTCCCGTCTCCAATCTCTTCTCTTGATAGGGTACTTTTCGAGACCTGTCAGGTAGTGGACTTGGTCCGATACCTGTCCCCACAATTTGGCATTTCTGTTACTTGCGAGAATCCAGAGTATCTGGGGCTAATTGCATTCTTGATATTCGAATCTATAGCCATCCTTTCCGTCTACGACAAGACTGGACTGCTTGACCTGGCCAAGGGCCTCGTCAAGCACAACGTCCGGTTGCTCGCCTCTGGTGGTACCGCGAGATTGATTCGGGAGGCGGGCTTCCCCGTTGAGTGAGTCACCATATTGTTATGGTCATGACTGGGTCTCTCAAGACCTCAAAACTGATGGTCGATCAGAGATGTCTCCGCCATCACCCATGCCCCGGAGATGCTCGGTGGCCGTGTCAAGACTCTTCACCCTGCTGTCCACGGCGGTATCCTTGCCCGTGACATCGAGTCTGACGAGAAGGATCTGGCCGACCAGAACATTGCCAAGGTGGACTTCGTGGTCTGCAACCTGTACCCCTTCAAGGAGACCGTCAACAAGGTGAACGTCACTATTGAGGAGGCCGTTGAGGAGATTGACATCGGTGGAGTGACCCTCCTCCGTGCTGCTGCCAAGAACCACTCCCGCGTTACTATCCTCTCGGACCCCCAGGACTACCCCGAATTCCTCAAGGAGCTCGAAGCCGGTGAGATTACCGACGCCAGCCGCAAGTCCTATGCCCTCAAGGCCTTTGAGCACACCGCCGACTACGACTCTGCTATCTCCGGTTTCTTCCGCAAGCAGTATGCAGGCAACGGCGAGCAGTACTTGCCTCTCCGCTACGGAACCAACCCCCACCAGAAGCCGGCCTCTGCTTTCATGACCCAAGGCAAGCTTCCTTTCAAGGCCCTGAACGGAGCCCCTGGCTACGTCAACCTGCTTGATGCTCTCAACGCTTGGGCTCTCGTCAAGGAGCTCAAGCAGGCCCTTGGCCTGCCGGCTGCGGCCAGCTTCAAGCACGTGTCCCCGGCCGGTGCTGCCGTCGGCGTGCCCTTGAGCGAGAAGGAGCGCAAGGTCTACATGGTCGATGATATTGCTGGCATTGAGTCTTCCGGTCTGGCTCAGGCCTACGCTCGTGCCCGTGGTGCCGACCGTATGTCTAGCTTCGGTGACATTCTCGCTCTCAGCGACGTTGTTGACGTCCCTACCGCTAAGATCGTCTCCCGCGAGGTCTCCGACGGTGTCATCGCCGCCGGCTACACCCCTGAGGCCCTGGAGATCCTTTCCAAGAAGAAGGGTGGCAAGTACCTTGTCCTGCAGATGGATGAGAACTACGTCC
This sequence comes from Aspergillus brasiliensis CBS 101740, assembly GCF_001889945.1. NCBI lineage: Eukaryota > Fungi > Ascomycota > Eurotiomycetes > Eurotiales > Aspergillaceae > Aspergillus > Aspergillus brasiliensis. The sequence goes on along the minus strand of NW_027137448.1, from coordinate 1,373,492 downwards.
CTGCTGCGGAGGAAACCCGTACTCTGTACGGTGTTCAGCTCACCCAGCACCGCAACGACATTGTGATCACCCCCCAGAAGACCTTCAACACCATCATCACCCCCAAGGACCTGAAGGCCCTTCCCGAAGGTGCTCTCCGGGATCTTACCGTGGCAACCATCGCCCTCAAGTACACCCAGTCGAACTCTGTGTGCTACGCTCTGAATGGCCAGGTTGTCGGTCTCGGTGCCGGCCAGCAGAGCCGTATCCACTGCACCCGTCTGGCCGGTGACAAGGCAGACAACTGGTGGATGCGCTTCCACGACCGTGTGCTCAACATCAAGTGGAAGCAGGGCACCAAGCGCCCCGACAAGAGCAACGCCATTGACCTGCTCTGCTCCGGACAAACCCCTCGTACCGAGGCTGAGAAGGCCGAGTACGAGCGTGTCTTCGAGGAAGTCCCCGCTCCCTTCACCCAGGAAGAGCGCGACGCTTGGCTCCAGAAGCTGGGCGAAGTTGCTGTCTCCTCGGATGCTTTCGTAAGTGTACTTCCAATACCACATGTGTGATGCATACTGACCTCAATGACACAGTTCCCCTTCATTGACAACGTCTTCCGTGCTGCCCGCTCCGGTGTCAAGTACATTGCCGCCCCCAGCGGTAGCCAGAACGACAGTGCCGTTTTCGAGACTTCTGAGAAGCTTGGCATTGTATTCGTCGAGCAGGGCACTCGTTTGTTCCACCACTAAGCGATGTATTATCCTGTTTCATGTCCAGGGTTCATGTTAAAGCTAGCTGCATGATGATGCTTGTGTCTTCTTCCTGATTTTTATACCTACGTCTTTTACCAGAGGAGATAAGCCTGTAGTAGCGATATCCCAATCAAAAGTGACTTCAAGTGACTTGATTTGACGGGTGTGGATCGGAAAGCCCAAACTGCAAGATAAGACGGAAAGGGTTGTCGCAGAAAACCATAGCATCCATAATAGTTCGGCTCGCTAGCATTAGGTTTTGATCTGCAGGCGAAAACGTAGTATACAAGTGTTCCCAACAGTCATCCACCGTCACACTGCAAGACTGATACATGTACATGCTAATATATGTTTCCATGGGAGCGCCTACCAATGAACCAGTCAAAAACCTTGCTTTTCATTACTCAAGATTTCCCGAATAGTTTTAGCCCATTGATTTAGATATTGTGGACTAGGGATTGCTGCTAACAACAATAGTCGAGCGACGCGTCATTGCATATCTAGCCAGATCGCGAATGCAAATCCGTGCATACTGCAAGATGTAACTCTAATTCTGTGTCTTACATCGAATTCAAGGTGTCATGGAATTATTTGGCATAATACTAGGTAGTTAGTGGGCTCCTTGCTTGCTAGTTAGTATGTGCCGATGTAGGTACCCGGCTCGATCAACTCCATGTTTAGAGTTGGTCTCCTTGCTTTATCAAATCTTTACAAATTCCTCTAATGGTAACATCATGCGGTAACTAGTTGTTAATCCAAGGTGAACATGATTAGTGGGGTGAACCTTTGTGACTGCTCACTTTATCGGTTTGTTTTGTGGGCAAGACGGTGACACTCTAGTAGCAAGAGTGAAGTAGTACTTCCGGCTTTGTTTCGTTTATATATTTCAACTAGTCGGATAAGACTAAAGTTTGGTTGGCTGCATTGAAATTCAATTGACAGAAATTAAATTACACTAATACTGAATTAGACACTACTGTTTCCTTAACCGTTTTGATACTGCTGACGAGGACTTAGGCACCATGTAGAAGCCGTGGGATAGTAGTGCCCGGTGTCACTGTGCCTGACGTCATAGTGTTGATGTCGGAGGATCCGGAGGTTGAGAAAACGCGGTACGTACCGCTTAACAGTCACTCATCGCAACAAATTGATGCCAGACGACGGCCCTATTATATGAATATTTTCGAAATATTCGATCCGTCAGATGAATTGGTTTTCTTTCAGCTCTGCAGTTAATCAATCGCATTGTGTGATTAGTATGAAACTCAGGGGTATGAATTGGTCCTCAAATTACCCTTAGGGCGATATTTCTGCTAGGAACAGTTACCATTTAAAGTCTAACCAGGGTCTATAGAGGCCTACATACAAGCTGGGCAAGATCAAGATGGTTTACAATGAGTTCAATTCCTTGTCCGATAACCAGATCCAGTCGTCCAATCACCTCCACTCTGAGGAGTGATTTGAATAGATGGGCCTACCGGTGAAGCCCGTAGGAAGAGAAAAATGGTGGGAGACTGTATATTTGTGAAAGCAGAACTAGCAGTTTCTTTCACTGCTGTGTAACACCCGTTTCAATATCCCTGGCCTGGTTGATGCCGTGAATAATATGATGAATGTTAGCTAAGGAAGTGATCAGTCAGAAAGGACTAACACCGGTGGCGGTTTCCCATACGGAACTTCCCTTGTCCAACTGTAGGAAGGTAGAGCCATGTGAACTGATACCCACCTTACTGTATGTATGCAGGTCGCCCGAAAGTGAAGTGAATTCGCCTAAGAGTTGATTCTTAAATAGCTCAATTCTTAGGAAAGAGTAGTGGCTATCTCTGTTATACTGCTATATAGGACGCTCATTATAGAATGGCACAGAAGGCCACCTGTATACAAGTCAAGGCCTGATGCTCCCACGTGTAGAGCTCGGAGAAAAAAGCAAGCACCCACCAAGCGCCGAACAAATGCATCGATCTTAAGCCGAGCTTAGTTTCAATCTAAATATAACCTGAGAGCTTCTCACTTCACCGTTCGTCTCAGACCCGTTGGATCCAGGCACCTGCCGGTACCCCTGGTGGCTGCACGTGACGAGAGCCCCATAAGCGACACCTCAGCAACGTCGCCCGCGCCGGCCTCCTGAGGTCACTTTCCGCTTCCCCAGTCTCGCCTTCCCATTCCCTAATCCCTATTTGACGTACTTTACCTTCCTCTTCCCTCTCTCACCTTCTCTTCCCTTACTCATACCCTCAATTTCTTCTTCTTCCTTTCCTTTCCTTTGCGATCCGGCGGATTCATTTGCGTGGCGTTTTGTTAGGTGGATGAGGTCGTCCTGCGGCCTTAAGTAAATATGGCTCCTCTACCGATCAAGTTTACGGAGCTTCTTAATGTGAGTCTCATCAACACTTCGTCCTCGGATCGCCTGCGATATAGGAACTGACCATTGTATCTTCATCCTTTAGCTCACGAATGCTGAAATTGCGGTATGTGTTGATGCTCAATCGGGAGATGGCCTTTCATGCCCAATCTGGGGACGCGCCCGCTTGTCCCTCTTTGTAGATGAACCTCTCACTTACGTCTTTTTTTTATTTTAGCCGGCGTCGATTGGATTCAACTCATGTGTGAGTAGTACCTCGCTGGATTCTTTTAATCCACCCTCCGTCTGAATGTAACTGCGCTAATGATCGTGCCGCCAATAGACTCTAGAATCGGACAACTTCGTCTGTGTCCGGCAAAAGCTCACCGAGGAGGACAAACCGCAAGTTATCATCATTAACCTGAAGAACAACAATGAAGTCATCAAGCGACCAATCAATGCGGATAGTGCTATCATGCACTGGAACCGTAACATCATCGCTCTCAAGGCCCAAGGGCGCACAATCCAGATCTTCGACCTGACGGCGAAGCAGAAGCTGAAGTCGTCGGTCATGAACGAGGATGTTGTGTACTGGAAATGGTTCAATGAGAAGTGCCTGGGTTTGGTGACAGAGAGCTCTGTCTTCCACTGGGATGTCTTCGACCCTACCCAGACTCACCCTCAAAAGGTCTTTGATAGGCTTCCTAACCTTGGTGTACGTATATCCAAAATCGCTGGGATCTTCCATAACTTCAATGCATACTGACGATTTCCTATTCTTCAGGGTTGTCAAATCATCAACTACCGTGTTAATGACGACGAGAAGTGGATGGTGGTGGTGGGAATCAGCTCGCAGGGAGGTCGCGTGGTGGGTTCAATGCAGCTGTACTCGAAAGACCGCGGGATTTCTCAGTTCATTGAGGGTCATGCAGCCGCTTTCGCCTCGATCCGTGTCGAGGGCTCTCCTCTCGAACACAAGCTCTTTACCTTCGCTGTTCGAACACAAACCGGTGCCAAATTGCAGATCGCTGAAATTGACCACCAAGAGCCCAACCCGAGATTCCAGAAGAAGGCAGTGGAGGTATACTTCCCTCAGGAGGCGGTGAATGACTTCCCAGTTGCAATGCAGGTCTCCAGGAAGTATGACATTGTGTATCTGGTCACCAAGTATGGCTTCATTCACCTCTATGACCTCGAGACCGGTACCTGCATCTTCATGAACCGTATCTCCAGCGAGACGATATTCACTACTGCCCCCGATACTGATTCTGCTGGTCTTGTCGGCGTGAACCGCAAGGGTCAAGTTCTGTCTGTCAGTGTTGATGAGAATACTATTGTCCAGTACCTGATGGAGAACCCGGCCATGTCTGGTCTCGCAGTGAAACTTGCTTCCAAGGCGGGTCTTCCTGGTGCAGATCACCTGTACCAGCAGCAGTTCGACAATCTCATCACTCAAGGCAACTACTCTGAAGCCGCCAAGATTGCTGCGAACTCTCCCCGTGGCTTTTTGCGTACCCCGGAGACCATCAACCGCTTCAAGAATGCTCCCCAGACCGGACAGGGGATGTCCGTCATCCTTCAGTACTTCGGAATGCTTTTGGATAAGGGCTCTCTGAACAAATATGAGAGTGTTGAGCTCGTCCGTCCCGTTTTGCAACAAAATAGGAAGCATCTTCTTGAGAAATGGATGCGCGAAAACAAGCTCGAAGGCTCTGAGGAACTGGGTGATATTGTTCGACCATACGACATGAATTTGGCCCTGGCTATTTACTTGCAGGCCAACGTTCCGAACAAGGTTGTCGCCGGATTCGCCGAGACGGGCCAGTTTGACAAGATCCTCAGTTATTCCAAGCAGGTGGGATACCAGCCGGATTACACTCAGCTCTTGCAACATATCGTTCGTGTGAATCCGGAGAAGGGTGCGGAGTTTGCTACTCAGCTTGCCAACGAAGAGTCCGGTGCTCTCATCGACCTGGACCGCGTCGTAGATGTCTTCCTTTCCCAGAACATGATCCAGCAGGCCACTTCATTCCTTTTGGATGCTCTGAAGGATAACAAGCCCGAACATGGTCACCTGCAGACACGCTTGCTCGAGATGAATCTTGTCAATGCCCCTCAGGTCGCTGATGCCATCCTTGGCAATGAAATCTTCACCCACTACGATCGCCCTCGCATCTCTCAGCTTTGCGAGAATGCAGGCCTCATCCAACGTGCGCTTGAGAACACTGACGACCCCGTGGCAATCAAGCGTAACATTGTCCGTACCGACAAGCTGAGCCCTGAGTGGTTGATGAACTATTTTGGCCGTCTCTCGGTTGAGCAGACTCTGGATTGCATGGATACAATGCTGCAGGTCAACATCCGCCAGAACTTGCAAGCGGTCGTCCAGATTTGCACCAAGTTCTCCGACTTGTTGGGGCCCCAGCAATTGATCAGCCTGCTCGAGAAATACCGCACAGCCGAAGGTCTCTACTATTACCTTGGCAGCATTGTCAACCTTAGCGAAGACCCTGAGGTTCACTTCAAGTACATTGAGGCTGCCACTGCCATGGGTCAGATCACTGAAGTTGAGCGTATTTGTCGCGAGAGCAACTACTACAATCCGGACAAGGTGAAGAACTTCCTCAAGGAGGCCAAGTTGACGGAGCAACTGCCGCTGATCATCGTGTGTGACCGTTTCAACTTTATCCACGACTTGGTCCTTTATCTGTACCAGAATCAACAGTACAAGTCGATCGAGGTGTACGTACAGCGTGTCAACCCATCGCGTGCTCCCGCCGTCATTGGTGGCCTGCTGGACGTTGATTGCGAAGAGAGCATCATCAAGAATCTCCTCTCTACTGTTGATCCATCAGTGATCCCTATTGATGAACTCGTTTCAGAGGTGGAGAGCAGAAACAGGCTTAAGTTGCTGTTGCCCTTCCTTGAGGCTACTCTTGCTACGGGTAACCAGCAGCAAGCCGTCTACAACGCGCTCGCGAAGATCTATATTGATAGCAACAACAACCCTGAGAAGTTCCTCAAGGAGAACGATCTCTACGACACTCTCACCGTTGGAAAGTACTGCGAGAAGCGTGACCCGAACTTGGCATACATTGCCTACCGGAAGGGACAGAATGACCTCGAACTCATCAATATCACCAATGAGAACGCTATGTACCGTGCTCAGGCACGCTATCTCGTGGAGAGAGCTGATCAGGAAATCTGGTCTTTCGTTCTCAGCGAGAACAACTTGCATCGGCGTTCACTCGTCGACCAGGTCATTGCGACCGCTGTGCCTGAGTCGACTGAGCCCGACAAAGTGTCCATCGCTGTCAAGGCTTTCCTCGAAGCCGATCTTCCCGGCGAGCTGATCGAGTTGCTCGAAAAGATCATTCTCGAGCCCTCACCTTTCAGCGACAATGGCAGTCTGCAGAATCTGCTCATGCTTACAGCTGCCAAGGCTGATAAGGGACGCTTGATGGATTACATCCATCAACTCAACGAGTTCAGTCCCGATGAAATCGCTGAAATGTGCATTTCGGTCGGTCTCTACGAGGAGGCATTCGAGATCTACAAGAAGGTGAACAACTTCATTGCTGCCGTCAACGTCTTGGTTGAGAACATTGTCAGCATTGACCGCGCGCAAGAATTTGCGGAGCGTGTCGAGCTCCCGGAGGTGTGGAGCAAGGTTGCCAAGGCTCAGCTGGATGGCCTTCGAGTGTCCGACTCTATCGAGTCCTATATCCGTGCTGGTGATCCCTCGAACTACAATGAGGTCATTGAAACGGCTACACATGCTGGCAAGGACGAAGATCTTGTCAAGTATTTGAAGATGGCCCGTAAGACCTTGCGTGAGCCTGCCATTGACACCGGTCTTGCTTTCTGTTACGCCCGTCTCGATCAGCTTTCGGAGCTTGAGGACTTCCTGCGGACGACGAACGTTGCAGATGTCGAGGCTTCCGGTGACAAGGCTTATGAGGAGGGCTACCACCAGGCCGCCAAGATATTCTACACCAGCATTTCCAACTGGGCCAAACTGGCAACAACCTTGGTGCATCTGGAAGATTACCAGGCAGCCGTGGAATGCGCACGCAAAGCCAACAGTGTCAAGGTTTGGAAGCAGGTCAACGAGGCCTGTGTCAACAAGAAGGAGTTCCGCCTCGCCCAGATTTGCGGTCTCAACCTGATCGTTCACGCGGAAGAGCTTCAAGACCTTGTGCGCCAGTATGAGCGCAACGGATACTTCGACGAGCTTATTGCAGTCCTGGAGGCTGGCCTGGGTCTGGAACGGGCGCATATGGGCATGTTCACCGAGTTGGGCATTGCTCTCTCCAAGTACCACCCCGACCGGGTCATGGAACACCTCAAGCTCTTCTGGTCTCGCATCAACATCCCCAAGATGATCCGGGCCTGCGAGGACGCCAATCTCTGGCCGGAACTGGTCTTCTTGTACTGCCACTATGATGAGTGGGACAACGCTGCATTGGCAATGATGGAGCGTGCTGCCGATTCCTGGGAGCACCACTCGTTCAAGGACATCATTGTCAAGGTGGCCAACCTGGAAATCTACTACCGTGCCCTCAACTTCTATCTGCAAGAACAGCCTTTGCTCCTCACCGACTTGCTGCAGGTGCTCACTGCTAGAATTGATGTCAACCGTGTCGTGCGCATTTTCCAGGCTTCGGACAACATTCCTCTGATCAAGCCTTTCTTGCTTAATGTCCAAACCCAGAACAAGAGGGCTGTTAACGATGCCATCAACGACTTGTTGATCGAAGAGGAGGATTACAAGACTCTCCGCGACTCTGTTGATAACTACGACAACTTCGATGCCGTGGCACTTGCCCAGCGGTTGGAGAAGCATGACTTGATCTTCTTCCGCCAGATCGCAGCCAACATTTACCGCAACAACAAGCGCTGGGAGAAGTCAATCTCCTTGTCTAAGCAAGACAAGCTTTACAAGGATGCCATCGAGACTTCCGCCATCTCCGGAAAGTCGGATGTTGTAGAGGATCTTCTTCGCTACGTAAGTCAATTCACTTTCCCACTTAATCGCGCTCAAAGACATCTGCTGACTTTTGCCTCTAGTTTGTCGATATTGGCAGCCGCGAATGCTACGTTGGTATGCTGTACGCCTGCTACGATCTCATCCGGCCTGACGTCATCCTGGAGCTTTCGTGGCGCCACGGTCTTAACGACTTCACTATGCCGTTTATGATCAACTTCTTGTGTGAGCAGACGCGCACGATCGAGATGTTGAAGAAGGATAACGAAGAACGGAAGTCGCGCGAAGTGACTCAGAAGACGGAGGAGGACAATACCCCAATTCTGGGTGGCACGCGGTTGATGTTGACCCAGGGCCCGGCAGCGCCGGCGCCAAGCCCCATGGCGTTTGGACAGGCCAACGGAATCACCCCGCAGGCGACCGGCTTCCGCCCTTTCTAGACGCATGTCTGTCACGTTCTCCCTGGATCCCCCTTCTGAAGAAGCCTCATTTGGCCCCGTGTATGTATAGCATGAGCGATGGATGATTGCTGCCGGGCTTGGGTAGGACAGTAAAGCCTTTTCCTGGAAGAGCTTCATCAGCTGATGGGCTTGCTGTTTCACCCGGCTGGGCTTTTCTCCCTTTTACTTTGATGTTCCTTCCCCATCCCTTACGTTTTGTCCATGATTTGCTGCCTATTTTACCTTTTATTTCACCCCACTAGATGTATTTCATAGGCCTTGAAAATCTGTGCATTCAGTTTACGGACCTCCGGGCGGTCGCGGGCTTTTGTCATACTTAGTTCAATCATAATTGACGTTCGATCTTAGTTCAACATCTTCCGCTCGTAGTATAGGTCGGCATTTCGGTATTAGAGACCGAATGATCTACGCCTAGATCTCGGCAGTTGATGCCGTAGACGGGGGTTAACTCATCGCCGAGGACGCCAATTAACTACTAGTCGTTACTATATCCTAATTCTAACAGAGCACGCCATAGTCTACACTGTCAGCAGCCACTACCCTAGATCTGTCTGCAATCCCTTCGGCTCATTAAATAAAGCATTCGGTTGAAGGGAAGCACGTACAGGCGAGGGAGCTAGGGAAAGAATTTAGCCCGTCCGAGCAGTATTGGAGGAACAACCGAGTCGATAGGCAAGGGAGCTGTGACGTCCCGGGCGGAGGATTTGCGTGGTTACGGACGCAGCGATAAGAATTTAGCCCGGGGTAACGGACAGACGGAGGAGGCAGGGGGACACTGCAGGAGAACGGAGATGGGTGGATGCAGTCAATGTTATATAGTAGATACTAGATACACCTAAATCCTGTTAACGACGCTTAATTACTACGCAACAAAATGGGCAAGGAACCCAAAAGGAGGGTAGGTTCTTACCATTGGCACTAACTAAGGAATTATTGTTATACCACCAGTAGTAATCTATCTTTCGGCACTAAGAGCCGAACAGAGTATACAGTTTTTCTTTTTTCTTATCACATGCCATTATAATCCAAATTATCCGATAAAAATACAGACCACACAAGGGGACTGGCGCACCAGGGGCCATAATACCAAGTAGATCTAGAACCGGAGATGTGAGGCCCGGTGTGAGATTTAGGGAAGGCAAGTCTTGTCCCGGCGGGTGGGATTTTCTGCACGCCAGGTCATGGGAACCGGTGGAAACCAGGCTATCGATGGAGTCGGCCATCCACTCCGGCGTGGTTTCACTTTTATATGGGTAATCTGATCCCTTCCCTACTTGATGGGGAAAAATTGCCGCCCCCAGAAGAGCGGACAAGGGCCAGCAGCTAGTCCATGTAGCCGACGTGCGGTTTTTTTGGTCTCGCTATCTAGACTACTCTGTAAACTACTAGGAATAACTAGGCGGGTTGTAAATAGTTCCAGCTTGGCCGAGGTAGATCATACGGACGTTGGGTGATCGCTTAGTAGGACTTATCAGAATTATCAGCTTGGCCCGGAGATACCATCCACCGAAGCGCCTCGCATCGACAGCCATTGTGCGACGATCGCAGAAGCTGCCAAGCTGATAGATGCATTTTTGGCCGAGGGCTGAATCGGTGGAAAGAGGGCACGATGCATGGCTCGGTCACAAAGTACGGACACCGGGCTTGGTGGGCTGGGGGCTGGCGTGCTCGCTCGGATGATTCTTGCCAGCTTCTGGATGAAGATCCCCGTCGCCTATCGCCGGAGATACGGTGGGGATGGTCTGGGTTTTGGTTCGTTTACTGACGGCTACATGATATCAGGGCAGGAGGGTTTCGATGTTGCTAGGGAACCTTGACGGGACGTCTTTCCCGAGCCTGGACCGCTCATGAGCTTTGGCAGGCATGAATTAGCCCGAGCACCCGAGGTAAGTAAGAGAACGCGATGCCTGAACCACCCGATGCATTTTCGGTATAGATGTGAGTAGTGTAGTGATGCTGGGGGAGCGTGAATGGCAACTCCATAGCGTGCAGCAGTCAGGAAAGTCATCCTTGCCGCCAGGTATTCACGCGGGAAACTGTCCCTTGACCGGGCGTCCATGGCGATGATCCAGCTTGCGAATGGACGGCACCCCACCAAACTGTAATCTTTCTGACAGCCAATGAATCCGGACGAACGGAGGCACTGCAGCCCAACCCAAGAGAAGCAAAAAAGAGCAGAAGACAAATTGGAACGAGGCAGGCAGACTGGCCGAGCATGACATTCCATGGGTCACCATCCCACATGCTGCAGCCCGGTGTGCCGGTGAAGGTCGAGCTTCTTGGGGGGGCGTCCACTAGCGCCGTAATGAAATTACCATTTATCCTCTGCACTGGAGCCACTTTACTATGGCAATAGCTTACAGTCCAGGGCCCGGCGGTGTATTTCTATTACAGTACGGCCTGCCAATCGTGCCGCAGCGTCATAGAACGTCCGGGATCCCCTCCTCCGCCTTGCGCTGACCTGCCCCTCCGCTCCTCTGCTTTGGCCAGCCGGGCGGCCGCTGGGGGGGGCAATCATCCCCAAGTACTTCTATGCCCTCCTCTCCTCTCCTCATCCTCCCAACTTTCTCATCACATTCCTCGCTGTTCAACTCTTCCTCTCTCTCCTCACATTCATCCCCCTCTTGAGGTCCTTCCCCTCCTCCTCATCCTCCTTTGTCCGTCGGGTAAGTCGCCGAATTCCTCCAATTGAGTTCCCTAATCCTCCCACGATTTCCCCGCGCTTTCCCACGCTTTCCCGTTCCGAAACCGGGCCTTTTTCTTCCCCGGAAGCACCTTCTCCCCAGGTGACTCACGCCAACGTCTCGCTGCTCCGTTTTCTGGCTTGCTTTTTTTTCTTCCGAGCATCATTGGATCATCCGGCTAACTCGTGTACTATATTTCCCTTCAGCCCCAGCCCCTGTGCCTTCTTTTTTCCGTCTAGATCCTCTTTGAATAGCTCTCCATCTCCCCCTTCCATACTTCAGCTCCCTCCCCTTCCCTCTCCTCATCCTCCCACCCCGCCTTTTATCCATCCTTATCAACACAAAACCCCGCCTGCCATGGCTGCTCCCCGTCAGCCCGAGGAGGCGGTCGATGACACCGAGTTCATCGATGACCACCATGACCAGCACCGGGACTCTGTCCACACCCGTCTGCGTGCCAATTCGGCTATCATGCAGTTCCAGAAGATCCTTGTTGCCAACCGTGGTGAAATTCCCATTCGTATCTTCCGGACGGCCCACGAGCTGTCCCTGCAGACTGTCGCCGTCTACTCCCATGAAGATCGTCTCTCCATGCACCGTCAGAAGGCCGATGAGGCCTACATGATTGGCAAGCGGGGCCAATATACACCGGTTGGGGCCTACCTGGCCATTGATGAGATCGTCAAGATTGCCCTTGAACATGGTGTGCACCTGATCCACCCGGGTTATGGTTTCCTGTCCGAGAACGCCGAGTTTGCCCGCAAGGTGGAGGAGTCCGGCATGGTTTTCGTCGGTCCCACCCCCCAGACCATCGAGAGCCTCGGTGACAAGGTCTCGGCCCGTCAGCTGGCTATCCGCTGCGAAGTGCCCGTCGTGCCCGGTACCCCGGGCCCTGTTGAACGCTACGAGGAGGTCAAGGCTTTCACCGACACCTATGGCTTCCCCATCATCATCAAGGCCGCCTTCGGTGGTGGTGGTCGTGGTATGCGTGTCGTCCGCGACCAGGCTGAGCTGCGTGACTCCTTCGAGCGTGCCACCTCCGAGGCCCGCTCTGCCTTTGGCAACGGCACCGTTTTCGTCGAGCGCTTCCTCGACCGCCCCAAGCACATCGAAGTCCAGCTGCTGGGTGACAACCACGGCAACGTCGTCCACCTGTTCGAGCGTGACTGCTCGGTCCAGCGTCGTCACCAGAAGGTCGTTGAGATTGCGCCGGCCAAGGATCTGCCTGCCGATGTCCGTGACCGCATCCTGGCTGATGCCGTCAAGCTGGCCAAGTCGGTCAACTACCGCAACGCCGGTACTGCAGAGTTCCTGGTCGACCAGCAGAACCGCTACTACTTCATTGAGATCAACCCCCGTATCCAGGTCGAGCACACCATCACCGAAGAGATCACGGGTATCGATATTGTTGCTGCTCAGATCCAGATCGCCGCCGGTGCTACCCTGGAACAGCTGGGCCTGACCCAGGACCGCATCTCCACTCGTGGATTCGCCATTCAGTGCCGTATCACCACCGAGGATCCCTCCAAGGGCTTCTCTCCCGACACTGGAAAGATCGAGGTCTACCGCTCTGCCGGTGGTAACGGTGTCCGTCTCGATGGTGGAAACGGTTTCGCCGGTGCCATCATCACTCCTCACTACGACTCCATGTTGGTCAAGTGTACCTGCCGTGGTTCCACCTACGAGATCGCCCGCCGCAAGGTCGTTCGTGCCTTGGTCGAGTTCCGTATCCGTGGTGTCAAGACCAACATTCCTTTCCTCACTTCTCTTCTGAGTCACCCCGTGTTCGTGGACGGTACCTGCTGGACCACGTTCATTGATGACACTCCCGAGCTGTTCGCCCTTGTCGGCAGCCAGAACCGTGCCCAGAAGCTGCTCGCCTACCTAGGTGATGTGGCTGTCAACGGCAGCAGCATCAAGGGCCAGATTGGCGAGCCCAAGCTCAAGGGCGATATCATCAAGCCCACCCTGCATGACGCTGCCGGCAAGCCCCTCGATGTCTCCGTCCCCGCCACCAAGGGATGGAAGCAGATCCTGGACAGTGAAGGTCCCGAGGCCTTTGCCCGCGCTGTGCGTGCCAACAAGGGCTGCCTGATCATGGATACTACTTGGCGTGACGCCCACCAGTCGCTGCTGGCCACTCGTGTGCGTACCATTGACCTCCTGAACATTGCCCACGAGACTAGCCACGCCCTCGCCAACGCCTACAGTTTGGAATGCTGGGGTGGTGCCACCTTCGATGTCGCCATGCGCTTCCTGTACGAGGACCCCTGGGACCGTCTGCGCAAACTGCGCAAGGCCGTTCCCAACATCCCCTTCCAGATGTTGCTCCGTGGTGCCAACGGTGTTGCCTACTCCTCCCTCCCTGACAATGCCATCTACCACTTCTGTAAGCAGGCCAAGAAGTGCGGTGTCGACATCTTCCGTGTCTTCGACGCTCTCAACGATGTTGACCAGCTCGAGGTCGGTATCAAGGCTGTTCACGCTGCCGAGGGTGTTGTTGAGGCCACCATCTGTTACAGTGGTGATATGCTTAACCCCAACAAGAAGTACAACCTTCCGTACTACCTCGACCTTGTTGACAAGGTGGTTCAGTTCAAGCCTCACGTCTTGGGTATCAAGGATATGGCTGGTGTGCTGAAGCCCCAGGCTGCTCGCCTGCTCATCGGCTCCATCCGTGAGCGCTACCCCGACCTTCCCATCCACGTGCACACTCACGACTCTGCGGGTACCGGTGTGGCTTCCATGATTGCTTGCGCTCAGGCCGGTGCTGATGCCGTCGATGCTGCCACGGACAGCCTTTCCGGTATGACCTCCCAGCCCAGCATTGGTGCTATCCTCGCTTCTCTCGAGGGAACTGAGCACGACCCTGGCCTCAACTCGGCTCAGGTGCGCGCCCTTGACACCTACTGGGCTCAGTTGCGTCTCCTCTACTCGCCCTTCGAGGCGGGTCTGACCGGTCCCGACCCTGAGGTCTACGAGCACGAAATCCCTGGTGGTCAGCTGACCAACCTGATCTTCCAGGCCAGCCAGCTTGGTCTGGGTCAGCAGTGGGCGGAGACGAAGAAGGCTTACGAGTCTGCCAACGATCTTTTGGGCGATGTCGTCAAGGTCACTCCCACTTCCAAGGTGGTCGGTGACTTGGCTCAGTTCATGGTCTCCAACAAATTGACCGCTGAAGACGTGATCGCTCGTGCCGGTGAGCTTGACTTCCCCGGTTCCGTGCTGGAGTTCCTCGAGGGCCTCATGGGTCAGCCCTACGGTGGATTCCCTGAGCCTCTGCGCTCTCGCGCTCTGCGTGACCGCCGCAAGCTTGACAAGCGCCCTGGCCTGTACCTGGAGCCCCTTGACCTGGCCAAGATCAAGAGCCAGATCCGGGAGAAGTATGGCGCCGCCACCGAGTACGATGTGGCCAGCTATGCTATGTACCCCAAGGTCTTCGAAGACTACAAGAAGTTCGTCGCCAAGTTCGGTGATCTGTCCGTCCTGCCCACGCGCTACTTCTTGGCCAGGCCCGAGATCGGCGAGGAATTCCACGTCGAGCTGGAGAAGGGTAAGGTGCTGATCCTGAAGTTGTTGGCCATCGGTCCCCTCTCTGAGCAGACCGGTCAGCGCGAGGTCTTCTACGAGGTCAACGGTGAGGTTCGCCAGGTCAGTGTGGACGACAATAAGGCATCCGTCGAGAACACGGCTCGCCCCAAGGCTGAGCTGGGTGACAGCAGCCAGGTCGGTGCTCCTATGAGCGGTGTGGTTGTTGAGATCCGTGTCCACGACGGCTTGGAAGTCAAGAAGGGTGACCCCATTGCCGTCCTGAGCGCCATGAAGATGGTATGTTTAACCCCAAAACTATCGATTAACACTCATGATCGCCCGCTAACGTATACTAGGAAATGGTTATCTCTGCCCCCCACAGTGGCAAGGTCTCCAGCTTGCTGGTCAAGGAAGGTGACTCGGTGGATGGCCAGGATCTTGTCTGCAAGATCGTCAAGGCCTGAAAAGAGTAACACCATTATGATGGACAACGTGTGAAAAAGCTAATGTCGATGGTGATGTCCTTGCAACCAGCTTATTCCTCCACATGCTGAACAAAGGACACTATGCCAATATTTCTTAGATTAGAGCGTTTGTTATGTTTATGAACTATTTTGGGTTGGGTTTGGGTTATTTCCATATTTATGCCACAGCTTATTTACGATCAATGGTTGCCAGGCGCGTACTTTGTCAACCATATGAATGAACATGTGATCTTAAAAGCATTTCTCCAGGTATCTTCGTAGTCAGTTGTATCCTTGAGAGTCTAGTTCTAGGAGACGCAGCATATATAGGCATGATACGATCGATATATACAGGGCCAAGCTCCATTCATTCGACGGCCTCGGATCACTCAAAGCTTTGCCGCAGAAGCCTCCGGCTCTCCCACCTCCCGCAAAGCCTTCCAGACGCGCATTGCCTCATCCCAAAGCGCAGTATCCTGCACAATCTCGACCGACCCATCAGGCTTCAGGGTCCTCATCTCCCGATGATGCGTCGTACCCCACTGGACATCCCCCTCCCCGTGAACAAACCTGATAAACGGATCAATCAAAGCCCGGCGAATAACCCCCATCTCCTCCGGTTCCAGCACATGCCCATTGCCCCAGAACCAAATCGGATAATCACTCGAATGCGTAACCCCCCACTCCGGCGGAAGGCTCGCATCCGTACACTTGGCGCGATACTCAATCCTATACCGATAAAGCAAATGGCCCGCGCCACCACTCGCAAGAGCATGAATCAGCCCGCGCTGCATATCATGCACCTGCATCTTAGCATACACCCGACCGAAGGCATCATTGTCCCAGTTCTCACAGCACGACGGTAACTTGCCGTCCGGGTAATGGAGCTTCAGGAGCGTGTCGACGACGTGGCGCGGGTAATCTGCTACGAGTCGGGTGCGGAGAGCGGAGAGGCTGTTGGCTTGCGGCGGGAACCAGGCGGCGTACAGGTGCCGCTCGTCGCGGCATTCGCCAAGCATGATCCGGACGTCCCGGGCGGAGAGGGCGCGCGCGAAGGCCCCGCTGTCCAGGGATTTGAAGAGCGTGGGTTGGATGAAGGTTGAGTCGGAGGTCGGGCGGTATTGGTTTAGTTGGACGCTCATGGCGGCGTCGAGGAGGGTTTGGGATGGAAGGGATCGGAGCTGGGAGATCTTTTCGGCCCAGGGGAGGGTAGCTGGGATGTTTAGGGCTGAGAGGAGTTGGTCGAATTGTTCTTGGGCGGAGGCCGGGGACTTGGGCTGCACGGCGGCGGCATTGGACCAGATGCAGGCTTGTTTGATTATGGCGCGGGAGGCGGGGAATTGGAGGTCGTAGGCGAGTTGGTAGAAGGTTGAGTAGGCGCCTGGTTTGGGTCAATTTTTGGCTACTACTTTGTGTAGGGAGTGAGAGGGTTTTGGGGGGGGGGGGGGGGATTACCGGCTGAGTATCCGGAGACGGTGATTTGGGATGGGTTGCCGCCGAAGAGGCTGATGTTGTCCCTCGTCCATTCTAGGGCTTGACGCTGGTCCCAGAATCCGTGGTTTCCTGCTGTTTCCCCTACGGAGGAGGCGTCCTTTACGATCTCTGAAGAGTATAAGAACCCGAAGACGTTCAGACGGTAGGCTGGAACGACGACAATGGCGTTGAGTCCGGCATCGCCTAGTAGGGCTGCGGCTGTAAATGAGTTCGGGTGGCCGAACTGTAGCCAGCCTCCGTCTAAGATGTGAATCCATCAGCATCAGATCAGGGAATGGGTCTTGGGCACTTCCAAGGGGATGCGCATACGGATGAAGAAAAGGACCGGCCATCCTATAGGAACATTTTGTTAGCTGCAGCTGACTTGTAAAAGGAAGATGATACTTACCTCCCTTAGGGGGTTCTCCCAGCGGTACCCACACGCTGGCTTGAAAGCAGTCCTCTGTAAACCCCTTCTCATAAGAGCGACCCATGAAGCTAGGCTGTGGACAGACCGCAGCGTCTCGGTCGCAAGGGGCAGGTTGGTCTCTGGTGCCATAGGAATAGGACTCGGGGAGCTTCTGGGCCCGGCGCCATCTTTCAGGAGGAGGAAGGGCATATCGGACAGACCCAAAGTAGTGACATAGAGGCTGGTTTGTCGCTTTCGAGTGCAAAGTGGTGCCCTTCACATAGCCACGATGGGCCAGGGACTTCAGATAGGGATGACCAAATGTCTCTAGGAGTGCCATGGTGGTCTGGGGGAATAAGAGTATATATGACGGTTTGCCTTAGCGCTCCTGTAGTATATTAGGGAATGAACAATGGTCGGAGGCTATGGCACACGAGGTTCCCTGGATAGATATAGCTCCAAAAAGGGCCGTTCTGACCGACGGCATCTCCGCACGAGGGGGAGGGCGCTCGCGTCTTTAGCGCATGATAAGGGTCCCGATGGCCGATATCCTGGCAGGTGGTGGGGACCCAAGGGGAGAATTGACGAATCCCAAGATATCTTGGATGACTGCTAGATCGTCGGCAAATATAGCCTATAGAATGATGAGATATAGCGGAAATATAAGAGGAGAGAGCGGACGCTGAACCATGATAGACGGTCTGAATGGGCGAGGCATATCAAAGCGGCCCGCGGGGAAGCCGAGTTGATTCCGCTTCGGCCCCAGATTTGGATGCCGCTTCGTTGCCTGAGGCGCTGATTCATAGGTCGGCATTTGGGACAAACAATGATAGTATATGCATTAATGGCCTTTTCTGCCTCGGCCATGTCTGATTGCAACTCTTGCTCTTCCTTCAGCTTCTGATTCATCTTTACGCAGTGCGCAGACTCTAACCCACCTGATTGTGATGCCCCCGGGGCTAGAGTCTATCTATCATAGGATACAACTCCACTGTATGCTGCGTCGTTTTCGGATAAGTAACAGATGCTAACGATATATCAGCAGCTATCTAGTTGCACACTCCCCCTCTCTTTATAGGCGAGGAATCAATATGCACATTGCAGATATAGACGCTTCACGGGAAGAGACCAATGGTACTTTTTCTCTGTGCACAGTTACTCTTCGATCCCCGCATTTGGCAGAGCACCTGACGTCAAGCCATCATGGATGGATTCCATTGGCACACGACCAAAACTGCACATCATTTCATTGGATTGTTTTCATCCAGACGAGCTGATTAATCCCAACTATCCTGGGACGCTCTGTAGCATCGTCCGTGGATCAACGTATACGATTCCCTCGAGATGATGAATCATAGCCGTTGTCAAAGAAGCTTTTAGCATTCCTAGGACCGGGATCCCCAAGCCATTACTGCCCATTATTGGCTCATGCCCGTACGTTTGCCCCCTCAGACCTATGGGATTGCCTCTGGCTGCATCATCATACCCAGGGTCTGATTCACATCACTTGATGGGTGGCTGACTTACCCCTCTCTTCCTGTGAGATCTCTTATAATGAGCTGCTGTCGTCCCGGCTGTTCGCCCTGATCGGTAAAACTAAATCCTATACTGATAGCACACTGCAAAGAAGCTAACCGGTAAGTTGAAGTCCTGGTCCCAAGCTTATGTCCCCTCCCATATCTATCACTGAGCTCTGTTTCTTTCGATTATGTGTCGTTGAGATGACACTGGAACCCCTGGAATCATGATGACAGAGCTATGTCACCATAGCTTGTGATAGTTTTGGGCAGCTCTTCACCCTTGCTATACACATGCATATGTTTTGTCGCTTTTCCTATCCTTCATATCCTCACTTCAACTTACGAAGCACGCAGTTGATACTGCTCCTTCGATCTCATCGAGAGAACCAAGAAGTACAAGAAAAGAGGAACCATGAGCAACAACAACCAGCAGCCCCAGTCACCCCGTCATTGGCATGGCACCGTCGGTGACCGCTACGAGCATCACAATGTCTGGGTGCGAGGAGGTCCTCCTGAGCCCTACCGTCGTCCTTCGATTCCCACTACCACCGCAGCTACTGCCACTTCCGACAGACGCGTATGTCTGAACAGCCTTTTTTTTGTCATCATCCCGAGCAACTTGTCTTGAGCATGATGCTTGGTATTTCCACACTCGTAGCATCAGCACTTAACTAACCGTTTTACATATTAAAAGGGATCTGATTCATCAGATATGTCTTCCAACTCCGCCAATCTGAGCAACAGCCCTCCTCCCAGCATTGGGGATCGGAGACGGTCGACCGGCCATGGCGCGTCAAGCCTGTTTGAGAGTTTGACAAGCCAGAAGCGCAGCTCGACGGACCAGTCTCTCAATACGCGTCGTGAAAGCTGGAACGAGCAGGGACAGCAGGGCGGATTCTTCGCCAAGTGGTGGGATGGATATACGAGAGGAGGTAGCAAATAATTTCAACTAACTCCCTTCCCTTTGACGAATGCTATGATGTCGGAAATATCGGATGTGAGAGGCCAGACCTCATTGTGAGTCATGCAAATGTTATTTGAAAATTAGTTCAGGCGAGGGTATAGCTATGCTATCTCGGATGGAGCATGTGTTGCATGTACGTATGATGAATGCTGTAATAGTCAACAAACATAATTTGACTAGCGTTTGCTTGGTGGCACGTCGAAGTTTGAATACATAGTAAAATGCGGGGATCAACGGTCGCAAGAGTCGCCAGTCCCCATACTATGCATGTAGGGATTGGCATGCCATTAGTACACAGTACCATTGGAACCAAAGATAAGCAGTTTTACTGGAGATTATTTCCCCATCAACGACTGCTGGCATGTCTGTCAAGCGGCAATTAGTAGCACTAGCGAGACTCGGGGTATTGGGCTAGACTCTTACGAGTTCGGTCGCTCCAAGCCAATGTGGCTGCTACGTTAGGTCGGCTGTTCTACGCTTTTCTACTCAAAAGAGTCTTCAAAGATACCACTACGAGGCCGAGACTGAGCACAGAAACAGGGTGTTGAGACCCATGCTTCTGAGCATCAGCCCTGGGAGGAGCACACGAGAATAAATGCTAGAAGCATATATATCTCGAAAGAGAAAACACTCAGTCTCAGAGCAGAGACGAGTTTCAGGCCAAATGCACACTATAGCACCACTGTGTGTTGAAAGTGGTACAAGTGGCAAACATAGTAAAAAGCATCATGGAAGACCTTTCGTCAATGGTTATGCGGAAATCATCACCCTTTGTGAAGCCTTCATTGAGAAAAGTGGATGCGTATGGAAAAATTTGGGAATTTGATATCTCTAACACGCCTAACCTCATGCCGTGGTAGAAAAGCCATATTTCAGAGCAGAGCGATAATGATTTTCAAGAACGCCTGCCTCCTTTTCTGACCATTTTTGATCGATTCATCATAAACACAACCCCGGAGCTTTCCCTCCTGAAGACCCCGTGGATGAGGGCATTTACCGGACGATACCGTCGAAGCGGTTCTTGAACCACTTGATGGTCTCGTTCTGGGTGATACGGTGCTGGGAGCCGATACGGGCCTTGCAGCGGCGACGCTTGGCGACACGCTCACCAGGGCGGGTCCTATTGATTTTCCAGTCAGTTTCCTGAGACTTGACTTGTCCTGTTCGATCTGGATCGACACCGATGGATCTGTCGAAAGCAGGACTGCGTAGAGGTCGGAATTTGCACTCACATGCAGCAGTAGAAGTCCATGCCGTAGATACCGATACCGGGGTCGTACTTGATACCCAGATCGATGTGCTCGGAGATACCGAAACCGAAGTTACCGGTCTCAGAGAAGTTGCGCTTGCGGAGCTCGTACTCCTTGACCTTGAGACCACGCTCAAGGATCTCCTCGGCCTTGGGGCCACGGACGGTGACGTGGACGGAGATCTTCTCGTTACGACGGATACCGAAGGTACGGACGGTGTAACGGGCCTTGCCTAAACGTTGAAAAAAAAATCATCCCATCAGCCATCCATCTCATAGCACAAGTTGTGAAATCCTCCTTCCTCGCTTGCTTCGTATTCGAAATTCTCGGATTCATCGGGATCGGGCGTTCTTACTGTAGACCGGAGTCTGACCGCTCAGCTGCTCGAGCACCTTAGCAGCGCGAGTAAGTCTGTCACCAGACTCGCCGACGGAGATGTTGAGCACGAGCTTCTGGATGCGCAGCTCGCGCATAGGGTTGGCGGACTTGTCCTTGGATTCCGACTGCATGGCGACAAAATGTTAGAAAAAAACTTTTGTTTATGAAATTTTCGGAGTCTCGAGAATCGGGTTTATAGCAAGGTTGAAAGGTTCATTGGCGATGGGCAACATACCATGGCGACTGCTTTTGGCGTGAACTGGTCGACTGGTTGGTTGGAAGAAACTCAAGGTCGAAAAGTGTGTAAAAGGGAAATGTGTGGGTTGAAAGTGGGAAGCGAGAGCCCTTAGTGGCTTGGCGCGGTCGACTGGTGCCAAGCCGCAGAGCCGCGCCTCATGGACCTCCGACCCGTAGCAAGTCGAGCTGGTGCCGCTTGGAGAAAGTCTTAAGACCTCGACCGACCTTCACCCCGGGCGCGACAGCTCAGTAAGGACAAAGTGACGATTACGTAGGAGATACATCTCTTCTACCATCTCACGAAACTATTCTTTGGTTTTTCTCAAGTCGCATTCGTGCGCACTCATAGCCCACCATGGCAGCAAATAAGCAGGGCAAGATGGTAAGTTGATCGGATCCTTTCCTTCAGTGTTAATATCAGCTTGTATACTCAGGTTCGCGTGGCTAACTCTTCTCTTCTTATCTTTGATTAGCAAAACCTCGTAAGTGACTGACGATAATCGTCCTACTCGCGCGTCATACCTAACATTATCCTCAGATCAATTACCGGATGAGAGTTACCCTCAACGATGGCCGACAGATGACTGGACAGATGCTGGCTTTCGACAAGGTATATATATCTTTTCCAGGTCCTTTAATGGCCATTGGATAACAGTTGTGGTTGGATGGTTGCTGACGCAGGACTATAGCATATGAACCTTGTCCTCGCCGATACAGAAGAGTTCCGTCGCGTCAAGCGCAAGTCCAAGCCCGCCGCCGGTTCGACCAACGCACCTCTTGTTGAAGCTGAAGAAAAACGTACCCTGGGCCTTACCATCGTTCGTGGCACTCACGTCGTCTCCTGTTCCGTTGATGGACCTCCTCCCGCCGATCCCTCTGCCCGACTCGGTACCGCTGGTCCTGGCGCTGCTGCCGCGGCTGCCACTCTGGCTGCTGGCCCTGGAATTAGCAAACCCGCTGGACGTGGTCTGCCGGTCGGCCTGGGAGGCCCTGCTGCAGGTGTTGGTGGCCCTCCTCCGCCGCCCGGTGGTTTCCCCGGTTTCCCTCCGGGTGGTGGTTTCCCTGGAGTGCCGCCTCCGGGCTTCGCTGGCCGTGGTGGTGCCCCTGGTGGACCTCGTAAGTTTGCACCTCCGAGCTCGGTAGTTGAACATGGTTACTGACATGAGGTATCAGCTGGTTTCGCTCCTCCCCCGGGATTTGCGCCCCAGGGTGCTCCTCGTAAGTACCCTTAGATTTCGTGCTATGGTTTTAGAGCTAACTGATGCTTTTGCAGCGGGTGCTTTCCAACCGCCGCCGGGATTCCAGCCCCCTGGACAGGGACGCGGATTCCCTCCACCCGGATTTGGTGGACGGTGATTTCATAGTATGTGCAGCGGCATGAAGGCTTGCCACTTGGCCATGACACCGACATGGCAGATACTTCGAACTTCGAATCAAGCGAACAATATTCACACCCCATTAGTCGCCTACTTGACGAACCTCAGACGAATAGGCATAGCACCCCGAGTTTTACCAGGCAAAGGCGTTGCGGCGTGTGCGGATGCAGGGATTGCCCTGACAAAAGAAAAGGTCGACCGAATTAAGGATAGGACCGACAGAAGTAATGCTAGATGTATTTCAAGCACTCAATTGTACTAGTGATTCCTAAAGAGGGTTTGAAACCTTTACTTTCTCCGTTTCATGTAAACTATACTTTGATTCTACGGCGATTGGACAGCTGCAAGTGTAGATTCAGCTAACGCAGTAAGCACCTAGCAGGTCGATTCGACCAACGACTTCGCAGGGATATAGTGCACGTGACCGTCTCCGGGTAACTCCGCCCGGCGCGGACTGCAGGTGACGGAGTGAGGAAAGCAAACCGCTCGGCCTTGCATCCTCTCTCTCCTCTGATCAACTCTCCACTCCTCACTTCAATCCTAGCCTTCGAGTCGTCAAGATGGCCGCTGCAATCAAGGCAATCAATGCGAAGATCCGGTCTAACAAGGCCCTGGATTACTTCTGCTCTACCCGTACGTTCAATCCTCATGTTACCCCCTCCGTGTTCCTGACCGAGATCGGCCGGCAAGAATGCCTGCCGTCAGACATGTTCTGAAGGGGTCATTAAGCAACTCCAATGAGTCCTTCTCAGCACATGTTATCAGTCACGAACTCATAGCAAGCTCCTGAGTCAAATACGGGTTGCAAAAAGCAATTTCTCTTGGCTAACAATGATCTCAACTAGATTTCTGGGGCCCTGCCTCCAACTTCGGTATCCCCATTGCAGCGGTGATGGATACTCAGAAGGACCCTGAAATGTACGTCGCTAGTGTTACCTCCCTCCCTGCGGAGCTTTCTCCCTTGAAGATACACTACATATCCAATCAATCTATGGGGACTTACCCGGATAGCCCGCACGAACAAAGCAGCACCTTGCAAACATTGATATGATTACTGACCGTTATTCCATCTACACAGTATTTCCGGCCAAATGACCGGTGCCCTCGTTATCTACTCGGCAACTTTCATGCGCTACGCCCTTGCCGTCTCCCCCAAGAACTACCTCCTGTTTGCCTGCCACGCCGTGAACTTCTCCGCCCAGCTTACCCAAGGATACCGCTACCTGAACTACTGGAAGTACGTCACGGAATGAACCACCTTCCCTCTTTCAATGGGAAACAAAAAGGACAATACTGACTTTGGTAACAACAGCTGGGGAGGCCGTGAAGCTCAGCTCGCCGAGGCTGCCAAGCAGGGCAAGAATGCCACCGAGGCTGGCGCTTAAACGACGTCATCCTCCTTTTTTCGACTTTATCGCCTCATTTCGCTTGCTGCGCGGCTTATGAATGCCTTATACGTCTTCAGCAGCATTTTTCCTGCCTACCTACCCACTTAAGTAGACAATACCACAATATCATGAATCAAAATCGCCGAATCAATGTGAGACCCTGTACGTTTGAGGGTTGATCCGGGTAAGATATGGGGCAAGATGAAGGCTCCAGCCACTTGTATTATTAGTAGTGGCGCTGGCATTGGTTGTTTTCTTTTGTGCGAAAGGGCGGATTTCTGCTGTTGACTATGAGATATCTTTGTTATCTAGCAGCTGGGCATGCCGGGGTTTTTTTGTATATAGGCCTTTGATTTCGCGCATCAACAAAGTTTAGACATTGATGATCTGGTAACACTTTGTTTACTTCAATTTTTTTAATGAGTAAGTGTTAACTGTTTAGAGAGGAAGTGCACGATGTTACAAGAGTCATACATATACTGGCAATTTAATCTCTAGTCTATACTAAGTACAATCGAGGATACAGCAACAAGAGCAAGATTTAATCAAACAGGGGGGTTTTTAGCAATCAGACCAAGAAGTATAGACCAATCGACCAAATGGACGATGGCCTCATATCGTAGCATCAATCATTCATATCCAGAGCACCGATTCCAAAGGAACGGGATAACATTCACATGACATCTATACAGACTATGAGTCGCAGTACCCGGGAGCTTTGACGTCCGACCCATTGATCCAGTTGTTGAGCGTCAGGGCGGTCGTATACAGACAGCTGAGGACACCGAAGACGGAGAGTGAGATATCGGCAAGCTGCTGCCGTCTCGATTGGGCACAGGCCTTGAGGTGCAATAGAGGCTAAGCACAAGTTAGTGATCAGTTTGGTGGACTAGTTGAAGGTACTTAACAGTTTTAACTTACCGGGTAAACGTAAATCAATGGGACACAGGCGAAGCTTCCAACGAGCGAAACAAACTTGTCCAGGTCTTCTGCTCCGCCCCAGGCAATGAAGGCACAGATCATGACAAGGAAGAAACGGAAGCAGTTCTTCTTCCACTTGATACTGGGGTTGTACTTTCCGCTGCGAGTGAAAAGCTCATTCTCCAAGATCCGAATGGCCGGGAAGAGCTGCAGTGGGGTACTGAGAAGAATCGCGAGAGAATACAGGAATTGCACAGCATTTACAAA
Organism: Aspergillus brasiliensis CBS 101740; assembly: GCF_001889945.1. Lineage (NCBI taxonomy): Eukaryota > Fungi > Ascomycota > Eurotiomycetes > Eurotiales > Aspergillaceae > Aspergillus > Aspergillus brasiliensis. Next base: position 1,348,110 of record NW_027137448.1, on the reverse strand, counting down.
TTTGTCATCCTGAGGCATGTTGAGGATGACGACCGTCTTCGTTGCGGATCCATATGCCGCATAGCTGAACGCACCAGCGCTGAGGAAGATGATCGTGATTATGACCATCACCATTGCGAGGACACCGGGGAACTTCTGCGGGTGCTTCATTGATTCCTGGATTGGGATGATTAGACCAATGCCCTCATATGTGAATATCGCCGTGCCGATGAAAAGTGTCCAGGTGGATGGGTTGAAGGATATGATATCCGAAACACCGCCTTGGTTGGAGATAGTCAGGAAATCGTAATAGAAGAGGTAAACCAGCCCCAGCAGGATGAACAGGTCTGCAACGAGAGCTGTAAAACCGAGCTTGCTGATATCGCGGATCAATGAAAGAGGGAGGAAGATGACCAGCTGCAGCAGCACCATGAACTTGATGTCAATAAAAGACTTGCATTTGCTGACAGCCAGGACAAAAGCCTGTAGGTTCTCGGCTGTGAAAACAATATATGCTGACACGAAGCCCAATTGGCTCAACACAATGGATCCGAGAATGATGCGCCTCATGTGTTTTCCGTAGAGCGCGCCACCAATGTCACCAAACGAACCATCAATCTTCAGCCGAGTGTTAACCAGAAGGATGAAGCAGTAAAAGCTGAGCAGTGATACGCCAAGAAGCACCATACTACTGAACAGCATACCGCCGTTCAAGAAAGCCCTCGGCAAGAACAAGACTCCTGTGCCAACGAAAGACTTGAGTAGAAGTAAAGCTGCCCCAGTCCGTGTGTTGGTTCCCGTCCCACCGCGGGGCTTACGCTTCCTACGGCCAGCTGTATCTGGCCTGAGGAGTGCTGAGTCTTCACCTGGTTCTCTGCCTTCTGCTTCGTCATAAGTATCCGATGAGAAATACTCATCGGGGCCCAAGACCTCGTCATCCTCTTCAAGCTCTTCACCAGCAAAGTGACCGTATAGAGTCAGGAATTCCAGAAAGCTGCTTGTTGGAAGCTGTGGCTGAGCAGCAGAAGCCTGCGCACCCGAGCCATCCAGATCACCAGGAAGGTTAGGGCCTACTGCTCGTCTCAGATAGTCCCTTCTGAAACCTCCTGGAACACGGATACTGTTGATGTTCGTTGTTTCATCCTCAGGTGCAGGTCGAGCATGACTGAAGCTCCTGCTCCGCTGCGGTTTTCGCAAAGAGCCCTCAGCTTCTGCATCCTCGGCCCATCTGTATACCTGTCTCGTGATATCGCCACCCTGGAGTTGGAGACTAGAGAACTCATCCTCGGCGTTACTTTGGGCACCTCCAGAAGAGTGGATATCGCGACTTTCGACCACATTCTGGGGTTGCACCAAGTGCCTCTTGACAACCTCGGGGTCCTCAAATGGACCTGCAGAATATACTGACCCCTCTCTTCCAGGCTTGTTATCAAAGGAACCGTAATTCGACCTAACAGGCTGATTCAGGAGGCCAGGCGAAGCAGTACGCCTCGGAGGCGTTCCCGCTCTCGGAGGAGGCGATCGGCCGAGGTATTCCTGGAGCGCAGATGCAATCATGGATTGTCCGGGGCCAGGTAGAGAGGATGGATTGTCGACTTTCCGAAGGTCTTGGTTGGTTGCTGCTGTTGATTGAATTGGCAGCGGTGCCTGTCTCGACGAATGGGAATTTGAGGGAGAAGGAATTGGTGATGCTAAACGGGCTATCGAAGCATGCCTATAAGAAGAAGAAGCATCTCCTGCAGGCGATCCCGAGCGCATCGCGGACGTGGAGATCGGCGACGATGAACGGTTACGCTGAGAGGATGAGCCCTCACCGTTGTCGGACATCCTGGAGGATGACATGTTGACAAGAAGCAAGATTGAATTTTCTCGGAGTACAGAACTTTGTTGATTCCGAAATCAATTCGCTCTATTTGAGTTTTGGGAGGCGAACCAGGATCATGGGGGAATGGCTACGGAGTAGCAAGGGCTGATAAGAGCGGAGATGAAGAATTGAGAGGATCGATAATGCGAGAGGCGCAAGTCGTTCACCGCAATGTATGCGGAGAGACTAGGCTTCCTGTTGTTTCCACGCACCCCAAAACAACCCGCACCTTGTCGACCATGTCACACATGAACAAAGATGAGGACGGGCCAACAAAGGAACGATAGAAGTGATGAGGAGACGAGGATGAGATAAGGGAGTTCAGATGAGGCAGACTGCGAGACCCAGTGACCACTTTTGCATTGTTTGTTTGTCGCTCGGCACATGAGGTCATCGCCGAGGATCTGAACTCGGACTTCGCGTCTCCAATATCTCTTGTTCGTTACACGGTAACTCAACGTGCATGGCCCTGAGAGGTCCTTGCTGGTTCGCATCACAGTAGTTCTTACTGTGCTTGCAGGCAAATTACTCTTACCCGTCTTAGCACCATCACATCGTCATTGTGTCGCCGATTCGTCCCCTTCCTTTTGTGTCATTGCTGTATGAGGGAACAGGAAGGCTCCTACAACCAGGAGCGAAGGCCCTATAATCCATGACTGACGGACGGGCTGACAGTGCCTCGGAGTCCCTGTCCCGAAGGAGACCAAATTTCTCCACGCGGGCGGCTGAAGAAGACGTTTCTAGGTTGGATCCGAGCGAATCTGCCAATGCATCTCCTGAGGAAAGTAGCAAGTTCCTCCACGGGAGGATGACTTCCTCTCCTCATTCGCACGAGCCTCCACACTTCCACCACCGCTCATCCGAAAGCCGACATCAGTCCCAGCCGGACGTCATAAATAATGTTGCTCGTTGGTGGAGTGGGCGGGGGAGTGACGGAAAGCAGGAACTCCCTAGGGAGAGGATCCATTCCAGTCGCTCACCCCCTGGGCCCTTCAGAGAGGGTCAGAAGGAGAGAGATGGCCAAAAAGACCGTACCCTTGACAATTCTGATAAGCTTGGGACGTTCTCTGGCGTCTTTGTGCCGACTACCCTGAACGTCCTTAGTATCCTGATGTTCCTTCGCTTTGGCTTCATTTTAGGTCAAGCCGGTTTATTAGGCATGTTAGGTATGGCGCCCTTCTACAATTACCTGTGAAAGTCCATCGGGGTCTGACACGAATTAGGTTTACTGGTAGCTTCGTATACGATCAATCTCGTAACAACAATGTCTCTATCCGCTATCGCAACTAACGGAACAGTACGAGGAGGTGGTGCATACTATCTTATATCTCGATCGCTAGGTCCTGAGTTTGGTGGGTCTATAGGGATAGTGTTCTATCTGGGTTATGTGTTGAATACCGGTATGAATGCCGTCGGTCTTGTTGACTGTTTCACACAGAACTTCGGGTCTGAGTCTGGTACTTGGGGCAATTTCCTTAGAGAAGGCTTCTGGTGGCAATACCTCTGGGGAACTGTCATCCTCATTATGTGTACCGCGATATGCTTAGCGGGAAGTTCTATATTCTCCAGAGCTAGCAACGGGTTGCTTATCATTCTTCTCATCGCGACTTTCAGCATCCCAGTCTCTGCCGTATTTATGAAGCCATTCAGCATCCCAAAGGTTGGGGTAGAGTTCACAGGATTGCGGCTTCAGACGCTGCTAGAAAATCTCAAACCAAATCTTACGAAAGGCGCTGCTGGCAGCCAAATACGTGGACGAGAGAATTTCCAGGACCTATTCGGGATCCTGTTCCCTGCCACTGGTGGTATATTCGCGTAGGTACGTTCCCTAGGTCTTCAGAACACCAAGCTCACGTACCAACAGCGGCGCGAGCATGTCTGGTGACCTAAAGAACCCTAGCAAATCGATCCCCAAGGGAACTTTGTGTGGGCTAGTCTTGACCTTCATCACATATGCTATCGTAATTCTCGCCATGGCTGCCTCGATCACCCGGGAATCATTCTACAAGAATGCCAATGTTGTTCAAGTGGTATGTATTGGAGTTGTCTAAAACGAACGGTGTGCGTCGCTCACAAAGCACAGGCAAACCTTTCGGGGGCAGTTATACTGATGGGAGAATTCGCGACAAGCTTTTTCTCCGCCCTTATGGGAGTGATTGGCTCAGCAAAGCTTCTCCAGGCGGTTGCGCGAGACGGCTTGCTTCCTGGCCTCAGTTTCTTTGGCAAGGGTACCAGGAAAACCGACGAGCCCGTTAACGCAATCATCGTGACTTACCTGGTTGCACAGCTCACCATGCTATTTGACATTAACCAAATTGCATCCTTCGTTACAATGACCTATTTGATGACCTTTCTGGTGACAAATCTCGCCTGCTTCCTTCTAAAGATCGGGTCTGCCCCCAACTTCCGCCCGTCTTTTCACTACTTTAACTGGAAGACTGCAGCGACAGGCACCTTGGTGTGCGGCGCAAGCATGTTCTTTGTTGACGGGATTTATGCCACAGGGTGCGTAGGTGTACTGATGATGCTATTCCTGCTGATTCACTATACCTCGCCTCCTAAGTCCTGGGGTGATGTCAGTCAGAGTCTGATATATCATCAAGTGCGGAAATATCTGCTTCGGCTTCGCCAGGAGCATGTTAAGTTCTGGCGGCCCCAGATTCTTCTGTTTGTCAACGATCTCAGCGAACAGTCTAAAATGATCTCGTTCTGTAACTCCCTCAAGAAAGGAGGGTTGTTTGTGCTGGGACATGTGCTCGTGACTGATGACTTCACCACCGCTGTGCCAGAGGCACGACGGCAGCAAACTGCATGGACCAAGTTCGTTGAGAGCTCCCGAGTGAAGGCCTTTGTCAACATTACGGTCTCTCCCACTGCCGAATGGGGTGTCCGCAATGTCACACTAAGTGCTGGACTTGGAGGTATGAGGCCAAACATAGTTGTCATTGATCAATTCCGCGAAGGCAAATCGTTGGTTGAGAGACCATCTCTTTCAAGTCGGAGAGATTCGGGTGGAAGACGCAAATCTCGCGAACTGGTGTCTGCGATATCGGAAGACGGCTCGCAGGAGCTGCCAATGTCAACCAAGACATATGTGACCATCCTCGAGGATTTGCTCTTCAAGCTGCGGATGAATGTTGCTGTGGCCAAGGGATTTGAGGATCTCGAGCTTCCTGGACCACATGGACAGCACAGAAAGAAGTATATTGACCTCTGGCCGATACAGATGAGCGCAGAACTCGGTGCAGATAGTGAGAGCAAAAAGAATGTTCTGACCACTAACTTTGACACGTACACCCTCATCTTACAATTAGGGTGTATCCTCAACACTGTACCGTCATGGAAAAAGACGTACAAGCTTCGAGTGGCTGTTTTCGTTGAGTATGAAACAGACGTCGAGGACGAGAGAGGGAGAGTCGAAGCGCTCCTCGAGAAACTAAGAATTGAGGCAGAGGTCTTGGTTTTCTGGCTTGCATGCGGCGACCTCAAAACTTACCGTATCATCGTCAACGGCGACATTTCGCCGGAGACCGAAGACACGGAAACTCGAGTCCATGAAGCGTTACGGAACGAAGAATGGTGGCAGGACATATGGAATTCTAGGACTGAGCATGAAGCTCAACGCCAAGCTGAACTGGGTGCTATCAAAATGGCGGAGGAGCGGGTGCCTAGCTGGCCCATGCAAAGCCCCGAGAGTGTACACAAGCCACTACAACCGTTGGCTGGTGGGCTGAGGAAACTGATGGAGTCATCAAAGCGCCGGCGATCTATTTCAAGCTTCAGAGGGCTTGGAAGTGTCAGCTTAGGCATGCAAACCCATCGTTTGCTCGATGCTTTCGTTGACTACGACAGCAGCGAGAGCAGCACAGGCGAGAGCAGTGATGAAGGGGAGTTCCCACCTTACATGGATGAAGAGGAGGCGGACGAAGACAATGGCCAGGAAGCCGAACACAGGATCCAAAGTCCCCAATCGGAACCGGCAGGCTCTTCTAAAGCGAAACAGAAGGTTATCGAAGAGGCTGCACCGGACCAGACAGTCCCGTCGATTATTATGACATGCGACGAAGGGACATCACCGAAGACCCAGTCAAGTCCATCCCGGCCCAAATTTACCCGTTCGCCGTCCAGCAGCCGATTCACCTCGTCACCAATCCCTGAAGCCCGTGTAAACACAGAGGAGGGCGCGGGCCCTTCAATCATGTTCGCCCCGAGCGCCTCCCCTCCACGCACATCTAATCGGGTTGAATCCATCTACACACGACGCTCATCTTCAGGACCATCTGTCCCCAAAACTGCGTCTGGATACCCGCGGCAGGCATCAGTCTCTTTATCATTCAATGATCTCCCTAGTCGAGCGCAACACCTGATCTTGAATGAACTGATGAACAAGCATAGTGATGATACAGCTGTTCTCTTCACAACTTTACCATCGCCATCCGAAGGGACTGCACAGAGCGAGGTCGCAAGTGCCTCGTACCTGAGTGACTTGACGGTCTTCTGGCAAGGATTGCCGCCGTGCCTGTTGGTTCATAGCAACAGCATGACAGTTACGATGAATCTCTAGTGCAAGAGCATGAACATAAAAAGGTGGGGAGGTGGGGAGCAAGGCATTGCATTGCACATTTTCGCTAAGCCATAGTATATACGACTACTGGTACATTGACTGTTTATAGCATATGCATATGTTCATAACTACTAGGAGTAGCATCCTCCACAAATCAATGCAAACTACCATCATCATGTCACCGAGCCTAACATAGACTTCCATAACCGATGGTTTGACCCACCCCAGCTGCATCCGGACCAATGCAACTTTTATTATAACGATACCAGGACCAATGCAACTTCCACAAGGATATCCAGGAAACAAGGCCTCTCCGACCCTCTTTCAAAGTTAGCTCACTCCTTGTTTCTATTGAGACTATAATTTTACCCATCGGTAGCATAGCTTGCTTTCTTACGTTTGTCACCGACAATCTTAATTTACTTTTCTTATTGTAGTAGCGGTTCTGTTGATCTCTGCAAGCATACCGGTTTCTGGCTGTTTCCAAAAGGGAAAAAAAAAAACCCCCATCTTGATCTTGTGTATATAAATTCTAGAGCAGGGAAAGTCGAAAGTAGTATGTACCATAATGTAATGTATGCCACAAAAAAAAAACACATGTCCACAGATCCAAATTGGAACACATCGTATAGTGCTGACTGGCAGTAGTGGTTTCTCCAGTCTAAGTGTAACTGAAGAAGCCATTTCCAGATTTGACACCCAAGTCACCCCGATCGACCATCTCTCGTAGGTATTTGCGCGGAGCACTGGGGATCCCCCTCCTCACTTTGGCGTAGTGTTCCTCGACGGCAAGAATCACGTCCAGTCCAGCAATGTCCATCAGCTCGCAAGGCCCTCGCGGGGTATTCAGCACACTCTTGTAGATTCTATCCACTTCCTCGGGCGTGGCGATGCCCTCTTCTAAGACCAGGAGGGTTTCCCGTTTGATGGCGGCCCAGATGCTATACATGATTAGTATGTATGCCCGTGTTCCATATAACGTGATTGGCGAGATACCGGTTAAAGGTGTAGCCTGTGGAGGACTTGCGGACGTGGAAGGGTTGGAAGCCATGGTCTTGGGTTTCCTTCATCAGGAGAGGGATGATGTCGGGTCGGGTTTGGCTGGAGCCCATAATTTCGATTGCTGAGGCATGGTGCGTTAGCATATTGGGAGCTTTGCTTTGCGGATCAGGTCTAGATCTACTTACCTGTTGTTTCGGGTGGCCAGACTTGAAAGGAAAGTAGTTAGTGTGATTGCGCTCGAGGAGGTTATCATTTGTAGGCTTTGGACTTACACGAATGCAGGTTGACGAAGCGATCATCTGCGTTGAGTTCTAGTCCGTTGCAAATTTCCGAAATGGAGTAACTGCTGGAGTTTGATGCGATGATTGTCTGGGAGTGCGATCTACTGTCGAGCTCTTGTATCACGGACCGCTTGTACTCCAGGTCCTCCGGGACACACTGTCGAAATTTAACTAGGGCGCATCAGTGCTTGGGAATCATTCCTTACCTCAATAGCAAGCCAGGAATTGCGCAGCGCTGGGTCCAAATCGTCGAGGGTGAGGCTGATGACTTTGCCCTCCTTACAAGCTGGATCGGAGGCTCTCAGTCTTTGTATGGTGGCCAATGCCAGCTTTAGTTGGGCCGGGCTTTTGTCGACAAGGTAGACTGGTCTTCCCTGGCGCGACCACTGTTTCGGCACTCATTAGCCCCGAAGCTTTGGTTAAACGTGGGCGGAATAAACATACCATGAATGCAAGGCGCGAGCCTTGAGTACCTGCACCGAGCAAAGTAACAGCGTTGAAGATTCTGGACATTTCGCAGGCTTGACTTTGTGAGAAACTCTACCCTGGGTTTTTGTTTTTGAGGCTCATAGATGCGAGCAGTTCCTGGTTTATATAGACAGATGCCCATCGCTAAGATGCTGCTCTGTCAAAGCTCGAATCGTTTACTGATGATGCAAATGCTACTTTTGACCGTCCGTTCCTGTTAATACCCTGATCTGTACAAAGCCCGCAGGTTCGATGTCTTGACTTACTTGATTTGAAATGAATGATTCCTGGCCGTTTCAGGAACTGGCTTTGTTCAGGGGGCGTTATTGCAATGACGTTTAATCTTTTCCCAAACCTGTAGTCCACTACTTCAATGTCCATCGATGATCGAATGGCGCAGAGTTTGGCGCTGCGCTTATTTTTCGAAGATTGCGGCATTTAAGCTTAAGTGAATAGTAAATTGACACCTTAGGTGGCAATGTGCCGAACGCAGTGTGTTCCATCTCATCGGGATCTAGCGATACAACATCTTCAGTGGATGGGGCATGAGGCCGATGGCTATTGCCATACACGGTACGGGTTCCTGGCTGACAGTCTGCGTTCTGTTTGGTCAGCTCCATGTATATTTTCGGGGAAGGGAACGCCATATGTCAGAGCAAGGAAGGATAAAGTCTATCGGGATGATGCAAACCAGCTCTTTCTCGGCTTGGAGCATAGAAAATGAAACGCTGTGTGGCGATAGAGTATATGTCTCGCCTCTGCTTTTAGCCAGTATTTCGAAACTGACAGCTCTTCCAACTGAAGTCGAACGGATTTGCATGTGTAACGGCATGGCACTGATCTAACTGCCTAAAAGTACTCGAAGATTAGCCAGGAATCGTGCTTTGATGTGAGCTCAGAATGGCAACCATAGGGGCCTTCCATGCTGTGTCTGTCGTTCGCATGTCCAGGAATGTCATTGTTATAAAAATTTAGACGTGAGAGCACTGTCGTGTATCTGAGGCTTGTCTCGTTTAGTCTTCTCCCGTATACATGAAGTGTGACTCGTATCTGGTACATTATCATGATGATAAACCAACAGTCTCGCTAGGGCAGTGATAATAACCGAAATAAAGGATCATATCAATCATGAAAAAGGTTTATATTGTGCAGATGATATGCGGTCTGAATTGAAAATGCATGAAGGCCCAGCATGTTGCACGAGGAGCGAATGGCATGTGCTGGGCCAGTTTGCAACTACATTTGGCTGTGGCCGCATCTGACGACCATCCAACCCATACTATCATTCCCCTGTCCCGGTGCAACATACTGAAGGGACGGTCACCCTCATGTATACTACAAGACTATCTCAAGTTGCTGTCCATTTCCCATGCCATCTGGAAATGATTATGAATGATTCCCAGGAATTGTCGGCTGGCTGCAACGGCCAGAAGAGGACTGATTTCGAATGGACTCCATCGACGAAGACGATTTACCTGCATCGAAACTTCAATTATTTGGAAGACAGGTACTGTCCTAATATTGCTTACTACCACTATATTATGTAACAAAATATGACCTAGCGCGGGCTTGAATCAATAGTTTGAGCAACTAGAGCCAGCACCGTCGGAATAAATATACTACTTAATCGGGAGCAGGAGATGCGCTCAGACAAACAGTTGACATCAGACAATCTCAGCCCAACTCAGGTAGCCTATAACTATCGGATGTGTGGGCATCAATTGCTGCAGTGAGTGACCATTCACACCAATGCTCTTAATTTTACCAAGTTGACATGCCATGGAGGGTTCAGGCTGACGTGTTTGCCCTCGACACGGAGATGCTATTTGGAACAGATATACTCCGGAAGCCGTCTCCGACCAGGCCCCAGTCTTATGACTACTGGAATTATCCAGTCAAAGCTCAACCCCACGAAGCTGGACGGAATATATACTCGGCTGAATGAGAGGTTGCCAACCCGAGCGAAACTGGTTGCGAAGGCCTCCTCCTGCCTGGTATATCCGACCAATGTCGCATCAAGGTAGCAATGAGTGGATATCCTATGCTTCGGGCTAGATACCCCCACACAACACCGTCTGGGAGGATTGCATCTCGATGACGCCGTGCTACCTTGCTACAGAAACTGGGAAGAGAAAAGGTGACTTGCTTGTTCCGGGGAAGGGCAGAGAGCACGAAGAGCGCAGCAGGTGGCAGTGAGTGTAATCAGACTCAAAGCTACCGTGTAGAATCTAGACCACGAAGTAATGAACGCTGCAAGGCGAAAGAAGCAATTGTCAGATGGCCGCCCGTCCAACGGTGACTAATGCACAATTGGGGCTCACTGATTGGCTGCCACCCCGGCTTCCCCTTCTGGCATCCATCGATCCCTGCCTCGCGCCGTCCGATCAACTGCCCCAGCGATTCGTGTTCTCAATAATCTTTCTTGCTTCTCGTTCGGTCTTCACGCATGTTGGCTTGGGCGCCTTTTCTGCGGCCCTTCTTTCTTTCATTTATTTTCTCACCCCCGCGACTTTAGTCTCTCTCTCTCCTCGCCATGCTCACCGTCCAGATCTCCTAACGCTTAGCCTACCCGACTTTCAGTATCCCCGAATTCCATCGCAACCCCCTAAGTTACGTATCCTTTCCATTCGCTTCAGTAATGCACCACGGCCGAGTACGTCGCAAGAACGGCAGTCTCAGAGCCTCCAAAGCTGGCCAGCGTCGCAATATGTCCCACTTGATATCCGATCATGCCCCTCCACCTCAATCCAAGACCGTCACCGTTATCGACGATAGTCCTGATACCTCCGACGCCGCCTCGAACACCTCAGCGACCACCGTTATCACCAACCCCTCGAGCATTCCTGCCACCTCTCCCACTAACGGGGAAGACCGCGTGAGGAAAGCCATGGCCCGCAAGGCTTCATCGCCCATGGCGCCCCCTTTCATGGTCTCCGCGCCGGGCAAGGTCATCGTCTTCGGTGAACATGCCGTCGTGCACGGCAAGGCTGCCATGGCCGCCGCAATCTCCCTTCGCTCCTACTTCCTCGTCACCACACTTTCCAAGTCGCAGCGCACCATCACCTTGAATCTTAGGGACATGGACTTCTACCATACCTGGAACATTGACGATTTGCCCTGGGACCTCTTTAAACAACCCTCCAAGAAGAAATACTATTACGACTTAGTGACTACCCTCGACGAAGAATTGTACGACTCCTTAAAACCGTGCGTCGAAGATATATCACCCAAGGCGCCCGAGGAGACGCGGAAGAAACACAAAGGGTCGGCGCTGGCGTTTCTGTACCTGTTTTGTTCCTTGGGCTCACCCCAGCACCCAGGAGCTATATATACATTGCGCTCGACCATCCCCATGGGTGCAGGTCTGGGAAGCAGTGCCAGTGTCTGCACCTGTTTCAGTGCCGCGTTGCTGCTTCAGATCCGTACTTTAGCAGGCCCGCATGATGACCAGCCCCCCGATGAAGCGGAGTTACAGATCGAGCGTATCAACCGGTGGGCTTTTGTTGGAGAATTATGTATACACGGAAATCCCAGTGGTGTAGATAACACCGTCTCCACCGGCGGCAAAGCCGTGATCTTCAGGAGAGAGGACTACTCGAAGCCCCCGAAAGTCATACCACTACCGAATTTCCCTGAATTACCGCTCTTGCTTGTTGACACACGACAAAGCCGCTCGACGGCGGTTGAAGTTGCCAAAGTTGGGAAGCTCAAGAAGGAACATCCAATTGTCACCGAATCGATCCTTGATGCCATCGACAAGGTCACCCTGTCCGCGCAGGAGGCGATCCAGGGGGTGGATGGCGATAGTATCGATCAAGAGACCCTCGACCACATCGGAACGCTGGTTCGTGTCAATCACGGTTTCCTAGTTTCCCTGGGGGTGTCTCATCCGCGACTGGAGCGAATCCGGGAACTGGTCGATTTTGCCAATATCGGCTGGACAAAGTTGACCGGTGCGGGCGGCGGTGGTTGTGCGATCACGCTGTTGCGCCCCGATGCCAGCGCGGACGCACTCCGTGAGCTGGAGGGCAAGCTTGCTGCAGAAAACTTCTCCAAGTACGAGACAACCTTGGGTGGAGACGGTGTTGGAGTCCTCTGGCCCGCCGTGCTACACAACGGCACCAATGAAGAAGGCGGCGAAGAGATTGACCAGCAGAAGTTTGAGAACGCCGACGGAACCGAAGGCATCGAGCGTCTTGTTGGCGTCGGCGTTCAAGAACGTCGTGAAGGCTGGAAGTTCTGGAAACGAGCTGTCTGAACTAAACTTTCACCCACTCTCTCTTTCATTTCATCCTGCTTAAACCTCTTACGATGATTTTCCCTTACGTCCGAGCTTGGTGTTAGGGTATTGCACGATTGCATAACTACTTGTTTAATCGACTTTCACTTCCCCTTTTCTTCTGTTGTCATGCCTTCATTATACTCTTTTCTTCCCTTCTCTGTATATTAATTCTTTCAGATTCTGGGACATGCCTCTTATTTAACTACGGAATCATATTCCTTTTCCATACACACTTTATTGATTATTTCTTCTCTACCCATGTGTTCCTCATCATCCTTAGTTCTCAAATTTCTCCAGATGCTGCATGTGAAAGGTGTCGAGCATGTCTGCAATCTTATGGGCTGTATTGTATTCAGATAATGTAGCGATGCGAATGTCAAGCGGTGTATGCAGTCTCTATGTATGCTCGAATTCCACGTCCCTAGGACTGAAAATAATGATACTCATTACTGTATATTTACTCCAGGAAATACCATTGTTTAACGGTATGTAACGCCTTGAAGCTCTCACCAGAGAAACAACCTAGATTAGTACTAGCATCACTAATACTATGAAACGCTAAACATACAATCCTAGAAATATGAACAAAGAACACAAGAAAGACAAGAAAAACATCCTTTTATGTTCATCATTCATTACACTACCCAAATAGTACTTAAAACCGATCACACAAGAAAGAAACGAGAGATAAGGGATCCCATGACTACCTACTACCCCATCGTCGTCTCCCAGCCCTTTTCGATCATCACATCCATCCAATAGACGCCCGATTCCCCGGCATCCATGCGCCGCCAAACCTCCCGCACTAGCTGCAGACAGACGCTGATGGGCTTGGGAGGGAGCACGTGCAGATACGAGGTGAGGCGGCCAAGGATGAACCGCCGGGTTTGCGAGACGTCAATGGCATGGGAGGAGATACTTGGGCCGTTGCTGCTGTCAAGAGTGGCGTCGAGTGGGGGTAAGCGGGGAAGACGGAGCTCGCTACTCGAGGCTACGAGGAGGAAGGGCTGGAGACATCGGGTACGGGACTCAAGGGGGATGGTCTTTAGACGAGAGAGAGTGGTGAGGGCGAATTCGGTCAGCCAGGTATCGTAGTAAGAATCGGAGTCGGGGCCTGAATGTGTGGGTGTTGTTGTTATAGTTGTTGTTGGATCGGCAGGGTCGGTGGATTTGGGGGGCGGACATGACGGGTCGCAGTACCAGGGGGTATTACTGCCCATCGGAGGAGAGAGGAACGGATCCTGCATGGCTGATTCTGGTGCTTGGGGGGTTTGGGGATGTCGTTGTGCGGGTAGTCGTCGGCGGAGAAGATCGGGAAAGACCCGGTATAACTGCATTAGGCCGGTACAGCGGTATACTTCGGCCATTGTTAGAAGGTGCCAGACCGGGGTTTCGTCGTCGCCTGGGCTGATGATCTCAGCTTCGGCTGGGTGCGCTAGACCTAAAAGTCGCTCTTCCAGCTCTTGTGCCTTTGCCATGGCGCGCTGGGCTCGTGCGATGTCAGAGTGTGATGTAAAGCAGCGGGAACGAATCCGTCTCCGCTCTCGACGTATAAGCCGTCCTACTTCTTGGACGGTATGCTGGGTGTCGCGCGCTATCCCTGTCCATGGATGAGGCACGCGTTGTAGGACGAGAGATTCACCTGTTGCGGCGGCTGGAGATCCTGGCAGGACCGCCGAATCATCCGCCACGAAGGATAGGAGCATTTCCCAGTAGACCAAAGCTTCTTCGAAGAATTGATGGTTATTGCTGCGACCTGAAACGGTTGGCCCAGCGTGCTTGGTGTCCAGATGATTTCGCAGCAAGTTGAAGAAGGAAATGCCAAGGTCCTTGGGATCGTGCCAGCTGGCCGTTTGGCCAAGCATCAGCAACGCGAGCAGTGACTTGTCGTCCAGGGCAGATTCCTTGGTGATGATGTCGACTGCTTCATCACGCATTTTTCGGCCTAATGGTCCGAACTGGGGAAAGTCGTGGACGAGTGTTGCGGCCGCCATGCTTTGCATGGTCCGACACATGGCCAACGACGAGCCCCAAAGTCGGGATACCGTCGATCGGAATGGATTCATCTGACTGTCATAGCTTGAAAACAAAGCTGCTACCTCTTTAAAGTAGTACTCCACGAGGGTCCACGAAGGATTGTTAAGGGGCTGCGGAATCGAGGTGAAGTCCCGCTGTGATGGCCTCGAGCCAGGTGGAGGATATTGGCGTACAATAGTAGAGGGTGAAAAGCCAGAAAAAATGTGAGGCTCATCTTGCAGTATCGGTGCGGCCAGGGAGAACAACCCGAACGGATCCTCTTCATTGATTCCCAGTGGTTCCAAGTTCAAGGCCGGGTTAACCTGGCTACCTGTTGATCCCGATGCTGGAGAAGAATGGAGATCGGCCAGTTCCGGTAGTGAGCCTGACTGCTGCAAGTCCCATAAGTTGTCACATATACCGCTTGGTCCGCCTTGTTCCAGATTCCGAGGATTGGCCGGATCGTCGGAAGTGGTGAAGTTTAGGCTGTCACCGTCCGTGGCCAAAGACTGTGCCAGTGGGTCAACATAGTCGGCAGGGCTGGTAGTCAGATTTTTGGGATCGGAACATTGAGTCGCAATGGTGCGAGAATCACTGGGAATATCGCCAGTGGAATCTTTGTTCGGCTCTCCATGGGCCTGCGGCGGATACTTGGTGACCCAACGTAGAGACTGGACGTATCCAGGGCAATTGACACCCAGGCGGGTGCATCGACTACAATGAGGTCGTTCTTCCCCGCATTTTACCTGTTAAAAGGCGGAGCATCATATTAATGTTTAGGGCCACATGGGGCGGGACTATGTAGCCATCACTCAAAGGGATGCTAAACTCACACGTTTGCTCTTGCACCGGGCACATCCATTACGAGACTTTTTGACACGACGCATTATCGGTCCCAGATGGGCTCATGGTAAGTTGAGGATAAAGAAAGCGAACAGGTGGAAAAGGCAGAGGATGAGGAGACGATGGCCATGTCAAGTTGGAGAATGCGGGGGGACACTTTGCCTGGCCTTATCGCGGGCCAATGACTGTCGCTGGGGACTTTTTATCCTCTTCGGGAAACGCATGTTGCCTTCCAGTTCATAACTCGTCGTGGACAATGACTGAGGTTGCAGGATTGGCTGCTTTAAAATGCACCGGTCACTGCCACTGGTAGTGAGCCAGACAAAAAAAGACCCGGAGTCAAGTAGTGAAAGTGATGGATTGGCGAGGAAAACAATGGCAGACCAGCCAGAACAATCCCCCAAAATGGCTGGCCGCCTTGATATTGTTCTGTGGCTGCCTCAGGCAGTGATACCCCACCCACGGAGAGTCACTCATTTTGGCGCATATCAATCCATCCACTTGGGATAACTTCACTGTTTGTTGTATTGCGCAGTCCTCGTCGCACGTCGGTCAACCACTACGACATTTAATAGCATATAAAGTGTCTAACACGGACTCAACTTGTTTCGTGTGTGATAAATACACGTACTTAGGCTTGGCCTTTGGTTCTCCGGGCTTACCGGACGTCATTCACTGCCCACGTTGGAATATCGGACGAGGATCTAATTTGTCGCATTGTCCCAGAGGCATCAGAGTGAAAGCCTGTTGAAATTCTAGCTCATATATATATCAGATTGAGAGCTTCCTTGAATGCGTATAGCGTGAAACATCGTGCACCCCTGAACCAGTTGTTAAACTGTTTGTTTACTATTCGCCATATCTATCTAGAAAGGACTTACTTTCAAATTGGAACATGGAAGGAAAATACGCATCTGACCCAGAGTGGGCTTCCATTCAGCCAATCCCTCTGAATGATGGCTCCGAACTAGGAGCTCAGCCCTTGGCTACCATTGCCTATCCTTCGAATTATCTTGAGGCCACATCGTACCTGCGGGCGGTCATGGCGGCCAACGAAATGTCGGAAAGGGCGTTGAAGTTGACTGAAGACATCATTTCGATGAATCCGGCACACTATACCGTATGGTAAGCTTAACCTGACCGACCCGCGTATGATACCATTGGGACTGGAAGCTGACCAAAATTACCAGGATTTACCGAGCAAAGATCCTGTTTGCTTTGGGCAAGGATCTCAAAGACGAGCTGGAATGGCTGAATGGCGTTTCACTCAAGTATCTGAAAAACTATCAGATATGGTATGGCAAACTATTCCTTCCATCCCAGCTCCAGTTGACACATCTAACTATCACCAGGCACCATCGTCAAGTTCTCATGTCACGCACAGACTACTTCCCCAGCCCACCAGCGAAGGAGCCGGACTTCCTCATGGAGATGTTTGCCCAAGACTCCAAAAACTACCATGTTTGGACCTACCGTCACTGGTACGTCCGCCACTTCAAGCTCTGGGATGCTCCGCGGGAAATCCAGGATGTGGAAGCCCTGCTCGCATCGGATGTCCGCAACAACTCCGCTTGGAACCACCGCTTCATGCTCCGATTTGGCCCGCGTGAGAACGAGCCGGATGCTGGAATGCCCAATAGCGGCGGAGACCCATCGGAGAAGGGCCGACTAGCCGTTGTCGATGAAGACGTCGTCGACGCTGAGCTGCAGTACGCTAAATCCAAGATTGTCCGGGCGCCCGAGAACCGTAGCCCGTGGTCATATGCGCGGGGGGTGTTGCGTGCCGCGGGTCGGCCTCTTTCGGAGTGGAAGGAATTTGCTGGCAAGTTCGTCGTCGATAAGGAAGATGGTGGTGTTGAGGTTAAGAGTAGTCATGCTGTTGAGTGGCTGGCGGATGTATTCGTTGCGGAAAGCGAGCCGGCATCAGGCGAGGAAGCGGTCCGTATGCTCACCTTATTGAAGGAGAAGTATGACCCCATTCGCTCCAACTACTGGGATTATCGCATCCGGGCAATTACCAGTGCAGCCGTTCCTGCCACAGCATGAAGACCTTGTTGAATATTGTATATTGCTAGCGAGAGAAGGCTAAGATGGTGGATTGTCTGCCAGAGTAATCTTAAAGCAGTGATACTTGATCATCAGAAAAAGTTTGTCAATATCAGCTAATATTATATTGTATATCAAACAAGCACGCTGTGTCATACATCATCATTAACCTGTATAGTGAGACCCATGCAACCCAAGTTTTCACAAGAACAGAAACAAAATCGGATACCCAAGCATTAGCCATGGTCTTCAAACAATCACTCAGATGCCCACCCCTCAGCCAGCATCTTCCTCCACTCTGCCGCCATATCAATGGTAACATTGCTACCACCGCAGACAATAATAACCACTCGGCTGTCTGCATTCAAGTCCGGCACCAACTCCTTCAACTTCGACTGCAGTCCCCCTACAGAAGCCGACAGCGACGGCGAAGAAACCGGACCATCATCCTCATTCTCCCCAGCAGACAGCCGATCATCCCCATACCCTTCATCCTTGCACACATACCCAACATCCATGCCTCTCTTCCTCTTCTGACCCGCAGCCACCATCTTCGATGAAGAAGAAGAAGAAGAACCTGAAGTGCAGCTCGACCCCCCAACCGCAGCCTCCACACAAACACCACAAGCCAACTCCACCAACAACCTCTCATCATCCACAAGCCTCAAAACACCCCTTGCGGCCTCCGCGTCCGAAAACACCGCACTATGCACCTTCACCCCTGGCGGCGGTTGCACCGCGTACTGAAACGTCCTCTCCGAGACCTTGATCGCCCCCAACGACGTAGCCTGCGACGTGATCTTCGGCAACGAGACCAGCTCGTTACTCTCCAACGCCGTAGCCAGAGAATCCGTGCCCTTCGTCTCAACCGCCACAAGATGAACAGGCTTCGCAGCACCAACGCCATCATCAGAAATCTTAGCCTTAGCCCTATGCCGCTCAATCCCCATGACCAGCCCATTCAACAGACCCCCACCACCAACACTACAAATGATAGCATCAACCGGTAACGCACGACCAGCATGCACTTCCTCCTCTTCCTCCCCGACAGGCGGTGGGACCTGCTCCACCAATTCATCAATGATTGTGCTGTTCCCTTGCCAGATAGGCTCGTTGTCAAATGGATGCAGGGCGATCTTCACCACATCAATATCAGCATCATCATTATTATTCTTCATCACAACATCCTTCATATACTGCCCCGCCTCCGAGAACGTCTCCCCATACTGAATCACATCCGCTGCTCCGGCATTACGCAACTTCTGCACCATCAGCGGCTTCGTCGACACCGGCACCACCACCGTGCAAGGGTACCCGAGGCTTCGGGCGGCGCAGACGGCAGCTAAGCCGGCATTGCCGCCGGAGGAGGCGTAGAAGTGCACGGGACGGTGGTAGTTCTCGGGTTTGAGGAGGTGGGAGAGGATTTGGTTGCCCATGGCGCGGGACTTGAAGGAGCCGCTGGGTTGGATGTTTTCGAGTTTCAGGAAGATTCTACATCCTGCGGCGCGGGAGAGGGTCGTGGATTCGATGAGGGGGGTGGGGGTCCAGGGCGTTTTGTAGGTTGGGGGTGTGGTGGTAGGAGGGAGGATGCTGCCCATTGTGATGTGTTTGGTTTTTGTTTCCCTTGTGAGACTGAGGTTGTTGGACAATGATAGTTATTGATATGGTGATAGGTAGTATGCTATAAGTTAAGATGAATTGGTAGTAAAGAGGTAAATATGATATGATATGATCTTGTCAGTTGTTGAGATGAGAGGAGATAAGTTGTTTTGGGATAAGTAGTAGGAGAAGAGAAGACAGGAGAGGAGAGGAGACAAGATCAAGTATAAGACAATAAATGTATATTACAACCAGAAAGAAAAGAGAAACCCTAGAATATGATACAAACCTCATATACTCCCGCCATGATATAGCGCTGAAACCCATAGTTCGTGATATACAACACGGACGCTTTCCGATATAGTCCGCCCAAGTTTGCCGCGGAAAACCCACACCCCCCCCCAAGAGTTTCCCGCCCCGAGTCTATCTATCAGGAAATCGAACCAACCCTTCGCCCAGTCGGCACCCTTTTCCCGCTGATAAACTCGCGCATATTCTGCTCCAGTTATCGCCATACCATGACATAACACAAACCTTCCCTCTCCACCCCTGCATGCGTATGAATGACGGCCTGGGACCCAGAAGCCATCCATAAAACGCGCCGCCGTTCGTAAATAGGCCAGTCCCCATCCAGCAGCAAACGGGAAAGCCAAACCCGCTCACATTTCCACAGTCTCCTCCACCAGGCGGAGACCCGTGCTTAATTTGTGCGTGTTCTGGCTGACCGAACATTCCAATCTGGTGACCGTGATTGGATCCTAGCCCGTTCCTGTTATCAAATGGAAAGGACCGCCACATTAACTTTCCACGATAAGAGGGGGAAAGAGAATACTCTTTTTAGCATTCACTCCGTAGTCTGCGTCGGAGCCGTACGTCGCCGCCGCATAGCTCCTTTTGGCCGGGTCCGTTTTGTCTACGTGGAACATGTCCAGGAGCTCGTTGGCCTTGGTGGGCATGACAGGCTGCAGGAGGATACCGGCCATTCGCAGCGATTCGGCAACATTGAAGATCGATCGCTGACGGTCGTTCGGGCTCTTCCATGGTTCTGCGTGATGGAAGTATTTGTTGGTCTGGGAGATTTCGAGTTAGAACAAGTCTGGAATATTCACCGTTCTAGGGGTGGGTCCATCCTTATCTCTTACCTGATCGATTAAGGTAGTAATTTCTTGCAGGGCAGCACGGGGGTTCAGATTCTCCATCTGTTCTGCTACCCTCTTGGGCACATCCTTGAGCATGGTCTCGTACGCCTCATCGGCCGGGGTCGCTGGTGGGAGTCTGCCGCACGTGCCATTCTCGATGTATGTCCGTAGATTACCCTTGGCGCAGCCGATTGCCCGATGCGCAAGGTTTCCGAGCCCCTTCTGCAACAGCTTCTGGTAGTCGCGGATGATGTAAGCATTGTCGTAGTCGGCGTCGCCCACTAATGCACCTTGGTGGATGAGGAAGAAACGCATGGAATCCACTCCGAAGCGGTTGATGGCAAAGAAGGGGTTCACCACATTACCCGTAGACTTCGACATCTTCTCACGGTTCATAGTCCAGTGACCGTGAACGAGTACATTGCGGGGAAGGGGGAGGTCGAGAGCCATGAGGAATGCGGGCCAGTATACGCAATGAAAGCTATTTCTCGGTTAGTCAAGGCTTCGCGTACATGGCACGCGGGAAGGCTGATACTCACCGAACAATATCCTTACCGACGACATGTACATCTGCAGGCCAACCGAGGCGGCTCCCTTGACCGGGTGCGAACGGGTAGCCTGCCTTGGTCAAGTAGTTGACCAGCGCATCTAGCCAGACGTAGACGGTCTGTGTGTTGTCGCCGGGAACCGGAATACCCCAGGTGAGCCGCTCCGCAGGCCTAGAGATCGACAAATCCTGGAGGCCTTCGGAAACAGACTTGACGACATTGGTCGTATACATCGTCGGGGTAATGAACCCAGTTTTGTACAGATCGAGTAAACGTTCCTGGAAAGCTGACAGGCGGAAGTGGTAGTTGGTTTCCGACGACCACTCTACCTCCTTTCCTGTCTCAATGGAGACCTGATTTGGTAAGCTTCGATTGTTTCGGCAGATAAGTTGACGTGCAGCTTACCATCTTGGTGTGTCCAGTCTCAGGATCCAGCGACTTTTGTACTTGCGTCTGAGGATAGAATGTCTCATCGCTAACCGAGTACCAGCCTTCATGCTTCGCGGTGTAAACGTATCCCCGGTGCTCCAGCACTTCCTATACACATGTCAGACTCAAGTATGCGCGCGTTACGCATCTCCAAACTACATACCCAAAAGTACTGAACAGCTTCCTTGTGCGCAGGTTCGGTCGTCCGTATGAAATAGTTGTAGTCCATGTTCGCGGCATTTGCTAAAGCCTAAATTTGAATGTTAGCATCAAGCTCGGACATACGGAATTGTGAAAACCAATGTTGCCTACCTCGAATGTCTTATAATTCATGTCGCAGAACGCCTGTGTATCCATCTCTGCAGCCAACGCGGCCTGTTGGATCTATACAGAATCAGCACCATACTGTGCTAGGCAGCAAACTTCTGCCCATACCTTCATGCCATGTTCGTCCGTTCCCGTCAGCAATTGTGCGTCAGTGTCTCCGATGAGTGTCCGCCATCTCTTGATGACATCGGCAAGGACCATAGTATACAGATGACCGACATGAGGGGCTGTATGAGTCAAGACATTAACACTGAATGAGAGAGTACAATAGCATATCCAAAGAGGCCATACCGGCGTTGACGTAGAAAATGGGAGTCGTGATATAGTATGGCTTCTTAGAAGCGCTTTCCGAGGCCGCCGTTGCGAATCGACGCGGACGGATCGTTGTCACTGGGCGGGCAGTTGTGCGGGGGACGCATCTCCAAGATGGGCGAGTGCAGGCCAGAAATTGGCCGGCCAAAGAAGCCGCACGGAAACCTGCCCTCGAGATAGCCATTGGCGTGGGACTGCGGAAGAGAGCAACGATGGTTTAAACCAGGCGGCGTTTTCGTCGGAGCTCGATCATCATCTCCGGGTGGTCCAAGCTTCCGTGCCTTTTTTCTGCCGTCTGATGCCTGCTCCTCTTCTCCGATCGCGCATTCTTGACATAGCGTCCAGTGTCGTCCACTCTGTTCGACTACTATCTTATAACTCGTTCTTGGACAGTTCAGGAATTTGAGCTACGCGATACTAGGACCTATATACAGTGTCTTGGCTTATTTACCGAAATTTGTCTTGGAATCCATCAGAAACTGCCCCGAATCACAATGGCTCCTCCTTCGGAAGACACATTGACAAAGGTCTCTACGGATGGTATGTCGAATTACAAGCAGTATCTCGTCTGAAATCTCTAATTTGGGCTTTCTTGCAGCGGCAACCGACTTCGTCCAGTCCTTCTACCCTGCCCTCCAGAACAACCGTTCTACGATAGCCTCGTTCTACAGCCAACCCACGGCCATGATCCTTTTCAACGGAAACGCTGTCGCCGATGGAGCCGCCGTCCAAGAGATTTTCGTCAACCAGATGTCCCCGACGCATTATGAAGTGCAGTCTGTCGATTGCCAGATCGTCAACCAGGCATATCCGACACCTACCTCGACTGGAGTGAAGCTCCCCACTGAAACGACTGTCAAGGACATGTCTATCTTGGTGGTCGTCAGCGGCTATGTGCGCTTTGGAGAGTCCAGAGATCTGCCGCAGCGAGGTTTCAGCGAGACCTTTGTGCTGGTGCCGAATCCATCCGCCGACGGACCCAAGGGGAAGCGCAAGCGAGAATGGCTTATCCAAACCCAGAACTTCCGACTCGTCGTATGAAGGATCGCCGCTGAAACTAGTTTGATGATATTCGACGCCTTCTACTATTCATTTGACGGAAATGACGATAATGACTATTGCGGTGTGACGACATGATAAACACATTATGCGCTATGGTCCAACCACGCGACTATACAATTTGAGCCAAAGACGGAAAACGGAAGGAAACCTTAGGAAATACTCCACGGCACGCCAAGCAAACAATTCCCGAAACAAAGCAACTGTTATCTCGTCACTGGGCCGCGGATCTTCGCGGTACACGCAAGTTTGCTTTGATGCGCTCGAGTAACTCGTCGCGCGATGCGCTTTCGCTGGGCAAAAGGCCCCTCTTGGAGTGAAGTTAGAAACCATTGCTCTTTCTGGCGTCATTGACTGTTTTGTTTACGAGGGAAGAAGAAAACATACAACTCGAAGCCACCTCCGCATTTCATCTGCAGTCCAGTTCTCCGGATCTTTTAGATGTCAGCTTGGTATACCTACAATCACAGAAGATATCGATCCATACCTCCAGTCGGGTCAGCTTCAGCAGGGAACATATCGTTACCCCAGATGGCCCAAGCAGCCGCTGCAGTCACCATTCCGGCAAACCCTGACAAAGTTAGATCGGGCTGCCTGTCAAAAAAACATTTGCCCTTAAGGATTACCTAGAAATAGGTTCTGAAGCTATATTAGCTTACGGCCGTCGATACCATGTCTGGGGTTGGATGTATAGTACCTTGGAGTTTAATGCGCGATCTAAAGGTGTCGGCATTTTGTTCTGGGCTATGGATCGCCTGCTGTGTATACTTGAGAAACGTATTGCTAGTAGTCACGAAGATAGAAGGCGATGATGATATCTGTTAACGAGAACAATAAGCTTGTTGCCAGATATCCCAGTAGATAGATATAAGACGAAAGCGGTGGCCAAAAGCCACTATAGATAGATGTCGATCCCCCGTAGGCTGCCGTCTTATCGATGCACCGCCACATAAATCATTGCGGGATGTCCCGCCACGACGTGGCACGGGAGCTAAGGGCTTCCGGGGGGCAACCCTACAGCCCACAGAAGCTAGTCTGACTCCCCCCGGCCAGCACCGCCCGCCCGTCGAGCTTCGAGACCCGCGACTGTCATCCTAAACCTTCCGTCATCCAACGACTACTCAAACGAACAGTCACAAACCCCACTAGCCACCATGCCTCGCGAAATCTCCGACATCAAGCAGTTCATTGAGGTCTGCCGCCGCAAGGATGCGTCCTGTACGTTTACCCGACCTTTAGCCGCTTAGTTATCAATGAGGTGGAAAGCTCCGCGGAGCTAGCTCTTTGAGGAGGAGGGGAGGAAGCTCGATACGGGAACCCGACCATCATCGAAAAGGGCGAAATGGAATGATTGGATAGGATGGATGAATGATAATATGTGGAGGCTAACGTGTGATGGTCTTGTCTCTCAAACAGCTGCTCGCATCAAGCGCAACCCCAAGGACCAGCAGATCAAGTTCAAGGTCCGCTGCTCCCGCTTCGTCTACACCCTTGTCCTGAAGGACTCCGACAAGGCCGACAAGCTCAAGCAGAGCCTGCCCCCTGGTGCGTTTGCTCCCGTCACCTGATCGACTGTTATTGGATGGTGTTGTGAAACGAGATATCTATGGTCGGACTACGACTTGAGATGGACATTTTGATGTGGACCCCGGATATTGCATGACATCACTCGAATCGAATACTAACATCAATTGTTTCCTCCTACAGCTCTCAAGGTTGTCGACGTCTCCAAGGGAGACAAGAAGAAGGCTCTGTAAATACCTTCATCAACACATTGAGGTTGGGACTCGGCGAGAAGGTCGTCGACGCATGGAATTTGATCGAAGCATGAATACAATTGTCGATTACGATTAAGGAAATTGGCATGGGCATGGATTGCTTCTGTGGGCCGACACGAAGGGTTAATTGATCCTTAAACCAGATTGGTTGTCTCTTCGCGTCTGGTTTACCAGTGGACAGTGATATATGTCTTCACAGCTCACTGAGACCGGATGACCTACATGACTGGAACTTTTCTGCTAAGGGTTTGCTTTGTCGGGGCACCTTGCATCCTATACACTTAATGGAGAAAAACAGTTGAAAATTCCATGATACCTCGACTTTCTCACGATGCTGTGTGATGAATGCTTCTGCTCTGGTTAGGCCGTGTTATTTGGACGGGCATCGATAGCCTTGGTCACATGCTGTGCTGTCCTTCCTGCAGGTCGTAGGTTCGTAGTATTGGGCACGCTGTATGCGTTGCCAATAGGGCGTTGCTGTGCATGCTGTAGCTATTGTGTAACATGGGGGCCATGTTGTGAAGACCTCGGCGTTTGCTATGACAGCATACCGCACATCCATGCAACCATATCTAGCCTCACTTCTTTATTTCAAGAGCATGGAGATCTAGACTCACATGTCTATCAGCATCGAATCGACACCCGATCTCACGTTCTGCCTTTGATGTCATAGTCTAACGATCCGTTCTAAGAGCAATGCACAATATTCTATCAAAACGAAGCAAATCTACAACAACGACCTAAAAATCACCACGAGTAATCAATAATCACTCCACCCTCTCATAACCCACCTCAACATACCCCGACACCCCAGCCCTCTCCAAACTCACATCAATCATATCCCGTCCCAACGCCTCCCTCTCCCTCCTCAACTCAAACTCCCCAAAATAATTCGGCTCCTCAGAAACCTTCTTAAACATAGCACCCTCAAACAGCGCCAAACTCCGCTCATTAGCCTGGCCAATCTTCACACTCAAACAAGCAAACCTAGGCGCCCCCGTCACCCCCTTCATCGCCGTTGCGGCGGTCTCATCCCTACTAACAAACTCACTTAGAATCTCCGCTTCATGGTCAACGATATACCGTAGGAAGGTGTTCAGCGCGGCTTTCCCGAAGCCCTTGCGCTGGTTGTTCTTCTCAGCAATCATGAGTTCGATTTCCCCGATGATTTGGGGCTCCGCATCGCCTTCTTCGCCGTCGTCGACGCGGAGGAATAGGTTAATGTCTCCGACCATTCGGTCTGGGGCGTCGTCTGCGTCTTTGATGGTGGTGGGTGTTGAGGCTCCTGTTTGGGAGGAAGATGGTGATGATGATGATGAAGATGATGAAGGGAGACAGACGATGAAGGTCAATTTGTCGGGGTCTTGGCGCCAGCTTTGTTGCATGGCGTATTCTTCCTCTATAGAGAGGGGTTCGGATGCGGTTGCTTCTTGGATTTCCTAATACGGAGGTTAGTTATTGTAGATTTAAGTTTTTGGATATTTACGGTGGGGTTTGGTTGGTTGTCAAGAAAGACTACGAAGTTACCTCATCTTTCATCCATTCGTGGTATCTTGGAACGTGCCATTTGGAATATGGGACTAGAAGCACCGTGGAGGTGGAAATGGCTATAGAGGGAATTCGATTAGCTTGCTTGTGTGGTGGCGCTTGCGATCAATGCTCCGATATACCTGTCTTGGCGTTGAGGAGCATGTCGAAAAACCTGGCTCGCCAGTTGACGGTACCCTGACGAGTGCTTGGAAGTAGTGAATAGTATGGATTATTGAGATAGATAGTTTCCCCAGTTCCTGATCCGCGGTGGTAGAAGATTCAATTGAAGAGTCGGGACTTTTCCGCGCGGATCTTGGCACCGCCCGCGTTAAGGCAAGAATCTCAGATAGTCCTGGTTTCCGGTTTAGCCAGCATAACGGAGTCAATCAACTGAAAAGAAAAGAACGCAAACGATAAAGCGGCAGCTCATAAGACTTGTATCTCATTAATATATGCTATTGGTATCAGCTGCTCATTGTTGCTCTTGTTTTCCAGCAAATGTGCTAAACTTCACCACTTCCACCTCTAGGGTCTCGGTATCGACCAGAACTAATTCGCCGGTTTCCTTGAATCTGGGTATAGACAGAAGGCGCACACGAGGCCCAGATGCGTTATCATCATCTGTGCCTGTCATCTCCGTGTCGGCGCCGTTCAGCTTCAGTGGGGCATCACCCTCAATTACAGCTGTCTTGAATTGTGGCTGGTTGCCAGCAAAGAAGATATGCGGGCAGGTCTGTATAACGAATGGATCGTCCGTTTGGAATGGATAGGACCCTGTTCCAAGAAAAGTCAGCAATTGCACCAGTGGGTTTGGGAAGCCATCCAGGAGCTTACATAGCGTATCCGGCGCAGTGGGAACTCCGCATCTCCAGCGTAGCATAGCCTCCATGACCCTCATCCTCGCCTCCACATCTCCAGCACCGTCGGCAACATTCCCTTCGTCATCTGCAAAATTCAAATACCGGAGGATATCATCCACGTTCTGACCACTGCTGCCCCATAGGCGCCATCCTTCCACATCCCCTTCCCACGGGTTCGTTACACTGTCGAACCAGCCTGGCTCTTGCTTCTCCTCACCAGAAGGAGGTGGAGCACAGTATCTCCTAGCCTGCGGGAACATAGCACGGTGAATTCCCTGTTGAGGGAGAGAGAAGTTTGCCGGGTCAGATTCACCTGGCATAAGTGTGACGGGCATACTAGGCAGAATCTCTGCTAGGAAAGAATCAAGCCGGGTAATAGGTGACGCGTTATAAGCAGAAGCATCATATCCGTACTTCTTCGGACCAGTCCTTTTCTTCGTAGAGCTATCGATGTTGACATCCGTAGTCATACTCGCTCCAATTGAATTTCCCGCAATAATCAACCTTGTGATTGCAGAAGCATCTGGTAGTGCACCTTCAGAAGTACCACCGGTATAACCAAGCAAATAGTCTGCTAGAAGCTCTAAAGCAAGGGTATCGGTGGAAGTCCCGGTGATTCCCAGACCGCTCACAAATGCAATCTTACCCTTGCTGGGTCCCTTTGGTGCGTCCAGTGCATCGATCCCCCATCGGCGGGGCTGCTGCGGTAGATCAGGCACTTTGATATCTATGACCTCGAAGTCTCCATTCGCATTCTCAGTCCCCAGGACTGCAATGATGGCTCCGGTACATAGCTGCGTATTCCGGAGCATGCTTCCAGTCAGTCGAAGTCGACCGGACTCGTCTTCCAGCATGATTTGTGTCAATTCCGGATGAGCAGGGTCTTGGTAAGTCGGTCGCGGAGGTGGTGCTAGCGTATAGTTCTATTGCCAGGGTCAGAATGAGAGCAGTACGCAACATGGCAGCATAGTATATCACCTCTTTTGTAAGATCGTCCAAAATATTCGGCTTCAACGGCATATCCATATATATCGTTCCTGCGACCCAGCAAAGCTCTCCCTGCCTGACATCGAGGACTCTTTCCACGCGGCGCGCATTTTCTCCAGCGATCTAGTCACCAAACCGAAACTCGTCAGCAACCCAGATTCCCATATGCATACTCTTGTATCTCTCGATCAAGACCTCAAATCGTGATGGACGTAAGCGGTCTTACACTAAACCCTTCCCATGCTTCGACTGCAATCTCTTCAACCGCGGGCTTAAGTTTTGCCAGTCGCAAGAAGTACATGTCGCCATATTGCTGCTGGTAATGCCGGTCCTGGCCGCTTCCTAGTTGGAATGTGTTCAGAGGCTTATAATGCGAAGGCACACGGGTAATTGTGTCAAATTCTTCATTGCTATAGGTGCCGCATTGGCAGTCAGTCTTCATCTAACGAACTCAATAATGGCGGAGATCAACATGCGGAGGACAAACCTGGGAGGGCGCAGGAACTCCTCTCCTGCGGCGCTGCTTGCCATTTTGGCGTCGGTTGATGCGACTACAGCTGAATATTTTTACTCAGTGTAGGCTCATAAGAGCGACGGCAACAATGTAATCGAGTGATGTTGTTGGGTGTAGCTGGTGGTGCTGGGTTCTTTTGTCCTGTGCTTCTTCCGCCAACGCGATCACGCGTCTTTTGGCGTTGCGTAATTACAGTACCGCTTTGGGGTTCTCCACCGCTGGAAAGCAGGCGACTTGCCGACCTTCACAACTCCATCTTAAGATCTGAGGCTGTTGTTATGATAATTCAATGGAGCACTAAATGTTTATTATCTATTGTGGTCTTACTCTATGGAACCAATACATCATTCAATATCCTTGAACCTGCAACGGCAATTATCCTGGCTGTTGTTCAGCAAGCTAGACATGTTCGACTGAGCTAATGCTTGACTATAATATGAACAGTGACCGCGCATCTGAATGCCCCTTGATACAATGAGATCAGGGCCTGAGCAATCTGATATCTGGACCGAGAAATGAAATTGTGACCCCAGTGAAGCTTCCCGTATCCTACTCTGGGCTTTTCGGTCTCCGCCATAGAAGAACGCACTAACAAGATATGAGTACTCACGATAGGTTTTTATTATCGCAGACAGGTTTTGCGTTGATAATGGTATGCTAACCCTGAAACTCGATAAATGGTCTGGTCCAGCTTCGACAGCACGCCATCCCTTCGTTGAAGGGTCAAACATTCTTTCATTCTAAAGAATGTAATTCCGGGAGCTCATCCGTGGCAGCAGTGTCCTTCGTCCGACTATATTTCCGAATGGCCATAATCATCATCGGGATACCGGAAGATAGAATTGCCAGCGAGGGGTGTGGCATTGTGTTTGGCATGCCCTGTGGATGGGAATGCGCCCCATCCACGTCGACTCTTAACCCAGTATAATATGTATAGGCTTGGTTTCCCTGTTTTGGCAGGCTCGCCTGTCCTGTTAGCATATGTTCCAAGACAGCAATTTGCAGCAAACCCTCGTTCTTCAATAGTGATCTTTCGTCAAGATGAGAGTCCTACTTCCTCTCGGTCGGTTACTGCGCAGGTTTCTGCTTATCAGTTTAATAACGAGCATCCTCACCTCAGCGTATCTTGACGCGTTCTTACGCGGTCTGCACTCAAATTTGTTCAGAAGGAGTCTCCCAGGATCTCTTGCCACAGCGCCTCAAGGCGCGGTAGGCTACTACCAGCCACCCCCGGGTCCTGCTGTCACCTATCCATACCGGGTCTTGACGACTTCTGCGCCGTCAAATGAAGAAACAGTGGCAACGACAACAACGAGCACGAGTATGCCAACAGAGAACAAGGGGGGATCATTGAAGGATGGAAATAATGGCATCAATGAGTAAGCGGTCCATGTGATGCACCAGGCAGAGAGTTGGATAGCTGACAGTCATCTAAATAGGCCACGAAAGAACATCGCGTTTATGTCGGGGACAGTAATTGGGACTCAGGTGATCATGGAAGCAACACAATCTGCGACGGCAAATAGGGACATGGCCTTAACTTCAGGCGGCTTTTTGCTCTCGATTTTGCTTGGTATACTGCATCTTTGAACATATTTCCTGTATCTGATATGTGCCATTGGTCTGTTTTGTTTTGATTCCCAATAGCGTTATTTACTCACTACATTCTGGTATAACTTTCCCCTATTGGCGATTTCTGTGGCATTATTATAGCGTCCAGCCTAATCCCAAGTTACAATGTCTGTTAATAGCATCATTGAAGAGAACCGTAACCAAGCCACAGCCAGGAGTACATAAGCGTCTTTAGTGGCAATAGCAACAATATACCATGAACTAGCTCATAAATATGCACACGGCACAACCCCGCATAATTCAGGAACTCAGTTCTTATGATCAGCTATTATCACTGGGATTAATGCCCCGTTGAAGACAGGAAGATGCACAATGTGGTCCGAGTGGCAAGGACGAGCAAAGGCCAATGCCTCGGTC
The DNA here is from genome assembly GCF_001889945.1 of Aspergillus brasiliensis CBS 101740. Lineage (NCBI taxonomy): Eukaryota > Fungi > Ascomycota > Eurotiomycetes > Eurotiales > Aspergillaceae > Aspergillus > Aspergillus brasiliensis. The sequence goes on along the minus strand of NW_027137448.1, from coordinate 1,317,694 downwards.
CGGCCGGGTCTAACGCGCCTTGGAGCTCCGCTTCCCCGCATTTGAGCTCCTCAGGCACAAGCCAGAACCCCCTGCTTTCACCGCGGATCATATGCTTTGCACAGGATATTTATGCTCAGGGAAGGAGTTCACCCAGCGATGGATTTGTACATACTGATACATGTCCAGGCTCTAGAGGAGCCTTTTGATCCGAAAACGACCACCTTAAAGGTCCATTAGGTAGGCTTGTCCGCCTGTCTGCAGGATGATGACGCCAAAGGGTAATGTTGCTGACCGCATTCCATTGTTCAATTTCTAGACGAACATTCTCTATACGATAGCGCCATAACTAGTCTACCCCTACCTATATAATTCTTCACCCCTCGAATCGGGAACCATGTCTCTCCAGACCCCCCTCTGCTCGCTACTAAAAATCCAGCACCCAGTCCTGCTGGCAGGCATGGCTCGTGCGTCCGGGGCACCTCTCGCCGCCGCCGTCTCCAACGCAGGCGGTCTAGGAACAGTCGGCGGACTAGGCTATACCCCTGAACAACTATCCGAGATCCTGACCGAACTCAAATCACTTCTCAAAGACCCTTCGCTCCCATTTGGAGTTGATTTGGCCTTGCCGCAGGTCGGCGGAGGAGCACGGGCCACAAACCATGACTACACCCACGGGCAGCTGGACCAGCTGATTGACGTGGTCATCTCGCATGGAGCCAAGCTGTTCGTGTGTGCAGTCGGTGTGCCACCGGAGCATGTCATCAAGCGGCTCCATGACGCAGGTATCCTGATCATGAATATGGTAGGGGCACCCAAGCACGCCGAAAAGGCGTTCAAGCTGGGCGTGGATATTGTTTGTGCGCAGGGAGGCGAGGGTGGTGGTCATACGGGTGATATCCCGTTTTCAGTGCTCGTGCCGGCGGTGGTGGATGTGGCGAGAAAGTATAAGAGCCCGTTGACGGGGCAGCCTGCGCTGGTTGTTGCCGCGGGTGGTGTCAATGATGGCCGGAGTTTGGCCGCGGCGTTGATGCTGGGTGCTGCGGGTGTCTGGGTGGGAACCAGGTTTGTTGCTTCAGAGGAAAGTGGTGCGAGTCGCTTGCACAAGGAGGCTGTTGTTGGTGCCCAGTATGGGGAGACGAAGCGGACGCTGGTCATCTCTGGGAGACCGCTGCGCATGCTTCCTAATGAATACATCAAGGAGTGGGAGAAGCGCCCTGAGGAAATTGCTAGGTTGACGGCTCAAGGTATTGTTCCTATTGAGCATGACTTTAAGAACGATAAGGATGTCGATGTGCCATTCTTGATGGGCGATGTTTCGGCCATTATTCAAGAGATCAAACCTGCCGGTGTTATTGTCCGGGAGATGGTCCAGCAGGCTGTGGATATGCTGAAGAAAGGAGGATCTTATATAAACGGCCCGGCGAGTAGACTTTGACTGAGATATTGGCGCTGCTTTTATCTCTTCCAAGAATGCTGACATATATGACATGATATTTGTATTGCAAATGATTTTCATGATAGCGTAATAAGTACGTTTAGATGTTAGTGATCTAGCATGTACAAGTACACGAAAAAGGAAAAGCGAACAAAAGTTAGGACATGACTTGCAAACTCCCACAGCTGTGATGGTGCATATTGCAATTCAAGGCTGGCAGTAACCTAAATGAGCAGGGCAACCTATCTGTATAGAGCCGAACCGCTACAAGATCTGCATACGGAGACAGGAAAGATCCCGAGCGACTAGCGCCACACTGCGCAGCTGTCAGTGCACGCTCTCAGGGAGGCATATTTTCAACTCATCAAGGCCAACTACCACGCAGCTGAACAGAGAAGCAAAGAAGACCCGAGACGATTGCGGCATTGCAAGCGCAAATGGCGAAGCCTTCGCAATCGTTGTTGGTCACAAGCCCAGGGAAACACGAACAACGAGAACATGATATTGATGAGAATTGCACTAGTGGCATCCATTGATCATCGCCTTATTTCCGTTGGCTCGCGCTTCCAGCAGGTTAGGCGGCGGGGGAGGCCCAAACACTGGCTTTTCGGGTTGCTGAGGAATATTGCGGTCTCCGTTCATGTCGCCGTCCGGACTGTCGAGCTCGTAGTCATCGTCACTGATTCCTTCATCATCTTCCTCATCTTCGTAGTCTTCATCATATTCACTTTCCGTCCCCTCGTCATCGCCATCCAGATCCGCAGCAAGGCCTTGCCCGCGACCCTGGGCTTGCATTCGACGACAAAGTGCTTCCAAATGATGGCTTTTCTTTCGCCACTTTTCCAACTCCTCATGATTCCTTGTGCGCTCCTCCGCCATCTCGAGTATGTTGCGGTTCGTTTGGTCGTGCTTCCGTGTGAGGGTGTGGTTTTCCTTCTCTAGCCGTTTGGTCTTTTTGGACATCTCTTCCATTTCTTTGCGAAACGTAAGAAAAAGCTCGTTGCTGTTGTTCAGCGTATCCTCCACCTGCGATATTATTATTACCAGCGGTCAAAACGAGGCTGAGGCCGAGCAAGCCATCGACATCGGTCCATACCTGCTTGAACTTTTCCACGTAGATGTTTAGTTGACTGCGTAGTTCGGCTTCGGTATGCGAAAAGGTGGAGACCTGGGAGCTGAGGGCACGACAACGAGCGGCTTCATTCTCGGCTGTACGGCGCTGCTCTTCGTACTTGGCGGTAAGGCATTGTATCTCGGCGTCCTTGCTGCGAAGGAGTGCCTTGTAGTGTAACTCGCGCATTTCGAACTTCTCGCCAATAGTTTTGATCTTTGCGCGCAAACTATGATATAAAGTCAGAGGTGGAAGAGCACACTCGGTGAAGAGTGGCAACTCACGCTTCGTCTAGGTCAATGTCCGCTTTCTCACTGCGGGGATTTCCTTTGGCAGCCATGACGTCCTGGATATCGTATAGCAGAGAATCGAGGCGTTCGTTGACAATAAGCCGCGCTTTCTTCTCGGTCTCCTCAAGCTTCTTGTTCTCATCCTATGAACCATCTCATTTAGTCATCTCCCTACGTGGTGTAGCGTAATAGTGATGCTGTAGAGCTTGGACCAACCTACCTTGACCTTCTTATTTTCCTTGGTAAGCTCCCTACACAGCTTTTCTAATTTATCCTTCATAGTAACGGTTTTGTTCAGCTCGGATTTGCCCTTGTCCTGATCCTTCTGCAGTTGATCGGCCCGCTTCTTGCTCTTAGAATAGTCGCGATCTAGCTTCTTCATGTCGGCCAGTAGCTCGGTGTATTTTTTATGAACCGTCTCGAGCCGCGTCATCGGAGATTCGATATTGCTGAGAAGTTGGTTCAGGTCCCTCGTAGCCTTCTTAACTTCGCGCTCTATAGGCAAAACGGTCATTAGCCCAGCCCACCAAACAACTACAATTCCGCTTATTCCACCACTCATGAGAATGACGCACCGATTTCTGCCTCCTGATCCTTTTCTCCAGCGGCATCTTGCTCCAACTGCGATATTTTGGCAGCCAAGAGCTTGGATGTCTCATTGGGGTCTGCGACCTTCTTCCCCTTGTTCTTTTTCGACATTGCTGCAGCAGACATTGCTCCGAATTTTCAACGACGAAGAACGAGTCGAACTATCGTAGAGCGATTGCGTTGACGGTGGTCGCGTGGCCAATCCACGAAAACGAAAATTGCGAAGCCGGAACGGTTGGCTAGGACTGGCGGGAAATGGATTCGCTATTCCGCCACGGAGCGGTGGCAACGAGTCGACAAGGAGCGAGCCCGATTCGAAGACGAAGCTGCGGATAGACAGGGGAGTGTTGTGCTCGACAGTGACTCGGTGATTCGACTGTCAAGTGTAGCGGAGAACCTGGGTGGCCTTTTCCCAGACTTGGAGAACTCGGTGGGTAATGGATCCCTAAGGCCCTCTACTAGCCCGGCTCTGCCAAGCTGACCGAAATCACACGGCGTAAGCAGCCTGCAGAGTGTCTTGAGAGTCAAAAGGCAGTTTGGCGACGGAGTCGACTAATGAACGCCGGACGGCTTGAGGATCTTGCCGGGGAGGATTGAATAGTCGTAAGAGGGGGGATGCGCACTTGACCTGCACTAGCCTCTTTTGAAAACTTCTCTTGGCGCCTTTCTAATTCACGGTCCGCCTTCCGAACAGCATGCCCGATCTCTCGGTCTGCTTCCCTTTCCTTTTTCTTCATTCTCCCTCCAATTTTTCATTCCATCCTCGAATGCTTCCACGGCACGTCATTCGCTTTATCTATCTGATATCGTGCTCGGTGTGGCCAATTGGTTGTCTATCCTAGTCTTTTGCGCTTGATCTCGGTCCGCTCGGGACCGCCATTTCCGACAACCTTTGATACCCTAATCCCCGGCAGCGGACTCGCTAAAGTACGTCACTTTCATACGCCGTAAGAGACAGGCCGGTGACCGACAGTCTCTTGCTGTTTCTAGGCTTGACTACCTTTTCCCAAATAACGCTATGCTGCGTTCATCGCTAGGGGTAGGCCGGAGCCGACTTCCGGCTTTGCAGAAACCTGGACGTTTACTGAGATCGGATAGCGCTCTGCTCCGATGGGGCCAGATCAGGAGATCTGCTTCGACCGTCACAAGCCTTGAGAACTTTCCGGAGATCGGTGAAGGGATTCATGGTTTCACTGTCCAGGAGAAGAAGCACGTCCCAGAACTGCACCTTACAGCAATTCGCTTGAAGCATGACAAAACCGACGCGGACTACATCCACGTGGCTAGAGAAGATAAGAACAATGTCTTTGGTATTGGGTTCAAGACGAATCCTCCGGATGCTACTGGTGTACCGCATATCCTCGAGCATACTACACTTTGCGGAAGTGAAAAGTGAGTGTCCCTGAGACATACCTTGAGTGCGCGACATACTGGGCCCGAGGACTAACTCGTATCTTTCTACCTAGATATCCCATCCGCGACCCTTTCTTCAAGATGCTACCTCGGTCACTCTCAAACTTCATGAATGCTTTTACCTCCGCTGACCATACTACCTACCCTTTCGCCACGACAAACCCACAAGATTTTCAAAATCTCCTCTCAGTCTATCTTGACGCCACCTTCCACCCGTTGTTGAAGGAAGAAGATTTCAGGCAGGAGGGATGGCGGCTAGGACCGGAAGATCCTCGCGCCATATTGGCTGGCGGAGAACAATCGCAGGCGAACCAGAAGCCAGAGGATATACTTTTCAAAGGTGTCGTCTACAACGAGATGAAGGGCCAGATTTCGGACGCCAATTATCTCTACTACATCAAATATAAGGAGCACATCATTCCCGCGCTGAACAACTCTGGAGGAGACCCTCAGTTCATCACCGACCTGACCCACAAACAATTGGTCGAATTTTCGAAGCGCAACTACCACCCCAGCAATGCCAAGATCTTCACTTACGGTGATATGCCACTGAGCGCTCATCTCCAACAAATCGGGGACGTGCTGGATGGTTTCCAAAAGGGTGATGTCGACACCGCTGTGAAGCTGCCTATCGACCTTTCTCAGGGTCCTCAGAGCGTGACCGTTTCGGGACCGATCGACACCTTCGCCAGCGAAGACAAACAGCACAAAACGTCAACTTCATGGTATATGGGGGATGCTGCCGATGTCGTTGAGACGTTTTCGGCCGGTATTCTTTCCTCGCTGCTCCTCGACGGTTATGGATCACCTTTGTATCGGGCCTTGATCGAAAGTGGCTTAGGTTCTTCATTCACACCTAATACAGGCCTTGACGCTTCAGGTCGTGTACCCGTGTTTTCGGCCGGTGTTACCGGAGTGAGCGCAGAAGAAGCACCTAAAGTCAAAGATGCCATTCAAAAGGTCTTCGAGGAGTGTCTTGCTACCGGCTTCAGTGACGAGAAAGTTCGGGGTTTCCTCCACCAGTTGGAACTTGCACTGAGACATAAGACTGCCAACTTTGGTATTGGCGTCATGGAGAAGACCATCTCCTCATGGTTCAATGGCTCCAATCCCATGAAGGAACTTGCCTGGAATGAGGTCATTGATGAATTCAAGAGGAGATATGAGCAAGGGGGCTACCTGGAGTCCTTAATGCAGAAGTACCTCATGAATGACAATTGTCTGACTTTCACAATGGTCGGCAGTCCTACTTGGAACCAAGAACTGGACGAACAAGAGATGGTGCGGAAGGAGGAAAAGTTCAACCAGCTCATTGAGCAGCACGGTTCCCTCGAGAAGGTGGTTGCCAAGCTGACAGAGGAAGAACTACAATTACTGAAAACTCAAGAGGAAGCACAGAACGCAGACCTGTCATGCCTCCCTTCCCTTCGTGTCGCTGATATTTCTCGGGAGAAAGAGCGCAAGCCAGTTCGAGAGTCAAAGGTTGATGGCGTAGACGTCGTCTGGCGCGAGGCTCCAACCAACGGCTTAACCTACTTCCAAGCGTTGAATGCTTTTGAAGATCTGCCAGACGACCTCCGTCTTCTGATGCCACTGTTCAATGACTGCATAATGCGTCTGGGCACAGCCAGCAAGTCAATGGAACAGTGGGAGGATCTCATCAAGTTGAAGACGGGTGGAATCTCCACGTCTTCTTTCCATGTCTCATCTCCGACGCAGCTTGGAAAGTTCGCCGAGGGTCTTCAATACTCTGGTTATGCCTTGGACAAAAACATCCCGGAGATGCTGGAGATCATGACTACGCTAGTCACTGAAACCGACTTTACTAGTCCCAATGCGCCAGCCATGATCCAGGAACTATTGCGACTGACGACCAACGGTGCCTTGGATGCAGTGGCTGGATCAGGTCATCGTTATGCCCTCAATGCCGCTGCAGCAGGTCTTTCGCGTAGCTTCTGGGTTCAAGAGCAACAGTCCGGCCTTGCCCAATTGCAAGCCACAGCTAATCTGCTGCGAGATGCAGAGACATCGCCAGAACGTCTTGCGGAACTGATTGAGAAGCTTCGTCAGATTCAGTCGTTTGCTATCTCTAGATCTTCCGGTCTCCGTGTTCGGATGGTTTGCGAGCAAAGCAGCGCCAAGCAAAATGAGTCGGTGCTACAAAAGTGGCTTACGGGCTTACCACAACTCCGCTCACCGACATCCTCACCCAGCATCTCAGCTCTCGGCTTGGGTACCCACAAGGCGTTCTATGACATGCCTTATAAGGTCTACTACTCAGGCTTAGCTATGCAAACCGTCCCTTTCACCAGCTCATCCAGTGCAGCGCTAAGCGTTCTCTCCCAGCTCCTTACGCATAACTACCTCCACCCAGAGATTCGCGAGAAGGGTGGCGCCTATGGCGCGAGTGCCATGAATGGACCAGTGAAGGGAATGTTTGCTTTCACTAGTTATCGGGATCCCAATCCTGTTAACACCCTGAAGGTCTTCCAGAACAGCGGTGTCTTCGCGAGGGACCGAGCTTGGTCGGAACGGGAGCTCAACGAGGCGAAACTGGGTATCTTCCAGGGCCTTGATGCTCCAATGAGCGTTGATGAAGAAGGTGCGAGATATTTCATGAGCGGCGTCACTCATGAGATGGATCAGCGCTGGAGAGAGCAGGTCCTTGATGTCACTGCTAAAGATGTTAACGAGGCAGCTGAGTCTTTCTTGGTCCAGGGTTCGCAGCGGTCCGTGTGTCTTCTGGGTGAAAAGAAGGACTGGATTGAGTCGGACGGCTGGGAGATGAGAAAGCTCTCCATGGGAGTCTCTGGTGAAAATGGCCAGGCTGCCATGGATGCGCAGGATGCCGCGGCATCCGCCTAGACGGCACTAATTGGCGTTCCTTATTGGGATCGCGATTGAACACCTACGTTGTTGCTTTTCACTGACTTCAAATCCTTGATAGAATCGCCGGTGTTGCTTCGACGGACATGTGTACCATATAACCATGTATTATTATCACGATGTTCTCATGCACGACAAGATTTTGTATATAGATCTCTGCTTGTACAATACCCCTTCACTCTTCACTCATTCTGGCTATTGGAAATACTACCTAGACACCTGGCCTATCCAATGCAACGCGCATCTCAAGAACAGACGAGCTCTATCTCCAGTCTATGCACTATGACCGGTAGATGGCCAGTCCTCCTATCATAAGGAGCAAGCGCAAGATCAAAACTAGGAATGTGAACCCGCAGCAGACGAAGGTCTACTGTCATGGTACACTTCTTTACTCCCGTTTTCAGACCCGCCCTGATCTTTATCAGCCTACGCAGGGCGGACTAAAAACGAGGAAACAGGTTTACGACAGTCGTAGATATAATTAGAATATGCAATCGCAGTAACCTCGTTAAATAGGCAATGATGTGGAGAAATCAGAAAAGTACTTCGTTACATTGAGGGAAGGGCCGTTGCGCCATTCACATCGAAAATAGAACTAGTTGTATGGCCAGTCTCGGATTATCTACGCTATTATCTATATTCATTCTCAAATAAGCTCAGCCGCCTCTTATTAGAGGTGGAAATAGCCAAAAGGAGTAGGCCTGACTCACGTGGCACCCGGCCAACCATGCTATTCACTATAGTACATTCTTTGAGGAGGGTGCTCATTGGCATTGGGTGCCGGGACCTTGACCAAATGATGATTCATTAGGTCCTGCTAGACGTTCATTATTGCAACATTCATCATCATGAGAGGAACAAAAGCGATTACCCTCGGTCCAAAGCCGACCAAGGCATGGCGTAAGCGGCATCAGTTCTTGTTGGCGCAGGGAGGAGCGGATGATGTGGTCTGGGTGGGAATACCATCGGGTATGACTGATGCTGTTCGGTGGACCTCAGTACCAGGCAGAATTACTGGACGAGGAGATCGGCAGTGTGGTTGTAAGAAGAAGACGCAAAAATTATCACGTCGAGATACGGAATATATTCATGTTTCGTGAATCATCATGCTAATATACAGTTCAAAGGTCGCCCAAGAAGCAGGAGACGGCTGTGTCCTCAAATATGAGAGAGATCGTTGAAGAAGATGGGGGTTTAGATGGTTAGGTTTGGCCTGCAAACCTGAATTAGGGATTAACCGTGCTACCTCCACGCATAGCAACCTGGCGCCCTTTATTCAATCAATAGAGGCATGATCCCTAGGACCATCGGCTGTATCTTCATGATCAGAGTCATTGCTTTGGTCGTGGAAATGGCCAGGCTGCGATGCAGGGCTAACATCGTGAAACTCCGGTGTGGATGGAAATGGGGGGAATGGTTCGGTTTGTGAGTCGTTTCCAGGGGAGCCCGGATTCAGCGAAGGCTGAGATTGTACATCCTGGCTTTGAGGAAGTGTGTGTTCTACAGTTGAGTCTAAAGGAATATCAGCGGGCTCGTGATGAGCGGCGCTCAACGAAGGTGTGTGAGGTTGTGAGGATGGTGAACTTTGGGGAGCCTACGGATTCTTTTGTTAGCCCATGTTCTATTATTTTGGCACAGAACCAGTGATCAACTGAGCTCCCTACCTCGTCGCTTGCTTGCTTTAAGCCTCGCGTTGAAGCCAGCTGCTGTGCAGCAAGCCGTCTTCGCGCAATCTCCGATTCTTCTTCAAGCGCTGCTTGCTCTTCTTCTTTTTTGAGATCGGCTAAAGTAGGGGTGCTGGCTTGGCGAGTGACCTCTACATACGATCCCTCTGGAGACCGCAGGCGGCTGCTCCTCTTTTTCTTCTTCTTTCTCTCCTCCTTCGAAGAGGCGGTTGTTCTTAAACTAAACGTCCCAGACACAGACCTCATACTTGCGGGTTTGTCTCCTATCAGATCGATTGAGTCGAGTCCAGTGCCGCGACGACTGGCTAGAGCTAGAGCAAACTCATCATCTAGTGGCACTGCATCTTCTTCCTCGTCGCTGGGAATCAAGTCACCTCGCGAGCTTAAGGAATTGGTCGTATCACGCGATGACTGTGTTGAACTTCGATATCTCCCGTTCACTCTTGAGGTTGCTGGGCCTTCATTTTCCTCAACTTCTTCTATGAGAGGTTCATCCTCAAGTTCATGACGTCGCAATCCCACAGGATGTTCTTGGAGATCTGCCGCGGACGGGCGATATTTCAGCCCCCGAGCGCCAAATCTCCACGGGAAGCGCTCTAGGAACCCCAAGAAGGAGGAACTCGGGATAACAGTCGGGTCATTACGGTCATCAGACATTATAGCAGTGCTCTTGCGTCTTGTACGCCGAGCACCATAGCTCATCTTTCGCTGCCTTCGAGGCTGTTCGGAACTTCCTCGAGCCAAGCCACTTCCAGCAAGCAAGCGGTCAAGTTCGTCAGTCCCCCATCCTAGCAGGCCATCGTTTGGATCCTCATTGTCCCAGTCATCGTAGAAGTCGAAATTAGCCTCTGCGCGGCCGCGTCGGCGGCGGCGAAGCTGGTCTTCGCGGCTAGGAAGACATGGAGCAGTGCACGAGTTGATACAGTTCCCAATCGCTGCAAAACATGGTACCACGTAATTATGGGAGAAAGTGTATAGACCCTCCTGGGCGGTCTCGTTGGCAGACTCGAGGTTATGATGGATTTGATTGATCGTTTGGCGGACCCGCGGGTCTCTCGATCGCATCATGTCGGTTGACGGTAGGGATGCGACGTTGGCCCAGAGCCACGCCGCGGCCGCAGGAGCGATGGGATCACTTCAAAGTGAAATCAGGTATCCCCATGGGATATCCGTGCTGAAGATGGGGATCTCGAAGTGTACCGGGAGATATATTCCTGCAGAAAAAGGGGCTGGTATACGATAACAGCAGCATTGGAGAGGCGGAGATAATAACGAGGGGAGATTCCCCGACTGGGAGCCTGAGGAAGCAACATTCCTCGTGGGTGGTCGATGTCATCGGCCCGCCCTGAGTCAGCCCGCACGTGCCCCGTGCCAGAATCGGCTCTTTGCCGTATTGCCGCATACACTGCCAGCTTCTTCTGCCAATTGCATGGTCTAGTATACTAAGCTCATACTTCGGGCACCCGATCATTGCCTAGTAATTGCTCATCTTTAGCATGGTTTACTACATTCGTTTTCTCAAGACCCCGAGGTTTCAGAAACAGAGACCCGGGTCTATATCCGTCTCCGCTTTAATTTGCATCACTACAGACCTGGGAGACGCATTTCTCGCACAAGATGTGGACTTGCTCGTAACACTGAGTCTCAATGACTCCGGTAAACTTCTATATCAGGAACCATTGAGCTGGAAGGCTGGAAGGCGCGAGCTTTCAATAATGCTCGGGCCCTTTTCTGCCAATATCTGTCAGCAGACAATCGTCCTGGGCGTGACGGCCACAAGTCCGCAGAAGCGGTCTCCCTCACCAGATCGCTTGCTGGGTAATTCTAGTCTTCCCCTAGTCATGTCGGCCTGGAGTGCACCTTTCGGTGGGTCGCCGTCCTCGGTAGCAGAGAAGCTTGTCGAAAGACGCTTCGGACCTAAGGATCGCCTAGGCTTGAGGATTTGGGAAGAAACCGGGAACAGCATCGCTCGGCATATCTGGTGAGGCATTTTTATTACAAATGAGGCTTTCTTGTTCCCTGTACGAGGCTTACATATTCTCAGGGATGCGGCGGTGGCTTCAGTCGTCTACCTTCAGCAAATAGTGACGGGAGACCCTGCGGTCTCCGTGCCATTGTTACAGGGGCTTCTTCAAGGCGAACGTAACTCTCCTCTCCATGTCCTCGAATTAGGATCAGGATGTGGTGTTGTAGGGATTGCGCTCGCAGAGCTTCTTCCTCAATGCTCCGTTGTCCTCACTGATCTGCCCGAGGTGGAGGACATTGTGACACAGAACATAGCTGTTGCGAAGCCGGCCGATTCCTCTAAACTTGAGTTCTGCACCCTTGACTGGGATGAGGATCTTCCGAGTGACTTATGTGGAGGCTCGATAGATCTAGTTCTCGTTTCAGATTGTACTTATAATGCAGACAGCTTGCCTGCGCTGGTTTCAGTACTAAGTCGTTTGGTGCAAATGTCGCCTGAGGCTGTCATTCTGGTGGCATTGAAGAGACGCCATGAAAGCGAGTCTATCTTCTTCGACCTGATGGAGTCAGCTGGGCTCCAGAATTTGCACCTTGATCGGAAGCAACTCCCATCGCAACACGGCCAATTCGACGATATTGAATTGCGCTGTTACGGCAGGGACAGGAGTGTGCCATCAAGTCAATAGCTGAGTGTGGTACGTAACTTGGCTTTCAGCCAGGACCACATGTTTTGAACAGCCGGTGGCGGTACATGTACCCCTATAGCTATAACGAGCATTAGCTTCGAAGACAACAGACCACAGCTGAACAGCTCCTTCCGAAACTGGGAGCGCCAACTAAGCGCAGCTTGGTTCATTAAGCTCTTCCATCACCCCCGGGCTTCTCGGAGCTTCTATGCCTTCGACTGTGTTTGTTCTTGTGCAGAGAACTAGATATCCTGGTCAGTCGTGCATGCTTGCAAGTTCTTACATCTACCACCTGATGGCCCTGCAATGCAGCTCTCTAGTGGCGTCTATCTCTCCACATGCTAGGGTGATCAGAGTCTAAGGTCCAGGATGTCGGGCTCTCCTGAAGCCATATCTTCAGAAGGATCAGCTGCAACATCTATAGCCAAAGGATTTCAATGAATATATGAGAAGGAGCATCCCCGCTCTACTTATCACTCGCGACCTCCCAATAGCCGGTTCTCGAGCGGGAGATAGCCCAAATCACAAACAAAACAATATATATGCTTTCTGTACAATATAAAATCAACCGAACCAGCCCACTTTCCTCACAAGCGTCCTCGTCATCCCCATTCCCTACTCTGCTTTCTCTCCACCCCCAACACATCCCCCAAAGCCCTAAACCCATTCCCAGGGGGACTCAACTACTGATGTCCCCTCACCCAACCCTCAATCTAGCCCATGCCGGAAAGATAATTCACCCATCGGCATGGATACTCATCGACCTTCTGCGCCTCAATCTCCGGAATTATCGGGCTGATGGCATAGTTGGAGATATGGGTGTCTACTTGAATTTGTTGAGCGCCAGAAGCTCCTTGTTGTGTTTGTATAGTCTTCTGCTACTTATTACGGTACCCAATATGCCTCAATAGAGTCAAACTGAGTAGCACACATGATCAAGGACGATCTGAACACTAACTCTCATACCGATCCAACTACTACTGGTACCAGGAACGCGCCTTGCTTCCCACACGCTTGATGCATTTATCTCTGCACTGCATCTAATCAGCCAATAATAACATGATTTCTCCGACTATTGCTACACCTTCAATACTTTGAAGCGAGTGGCCGCCAACTAGACGCACAGCACAATTCACACAGATCAGCGAAGGATCTTGTGACCTATCGAGCAACTCGAATAAGACTCTTCAGCCTCTGGCTTCTCCAAGAACTGCGCCGCTGCAGGTCTGAATGACGCTGCATTGCACCGAACTCAGTTGGTTCCCCAAGGCAACCAAGTGAAGGGGACAATTGATTCTCAGAATTCCTCACAGCAGGTCTCTTAGATTCGCTCCAGAGCTTTCGGATTGACATACGGTTGCCTAAGCGCTGGAGTCGGCGACTTCCTCGATCAGTCAGGTCAGAAAGCACATTCTCTAGAGAAGAGTCTGCTGGTACAAAATCGGCATCACTACATTCGAAAGAGACACGGTTGAAAGCATCGTATACCACTTCTGGAAAGGCAATGTGGCGTCTGTTTCCGCGTGATATATGTTTGCCATCGCTAAGGCTAGATGTTCGTGGAGGAGGCATAACCGGCAGCCCATTTCCAGGATACCTCGGTTCATCTGACTTATCATGAGCATAATTTATGCATCTTTGGTTGAAAGCGCTAAAGTTTGCTGCCAGCGTCACTGCGCAGAGTGGCAGGAAGGCTAGTCGCATGGGCTCAGTTTCAATCGTCTCCCCGAATCCTTTCTCCGGCTGAGTTGGCGAAGCACTGGCACAGAGAGCCCATAAGTCAGAATACAGACGGCAAACAACAAAAATGTTTCCGCTAATCAGATCGAACTCGTCAGAATGTGGTTTATCATGATCGGACAGGGTGTATGCAGGATCAACGCAAATCACAAGGGATCCTTCGTGGATGGATCGCTTCTCATTCAGCCCTAAGCGGATGTCCTTGTATGCTTGCAACCGTGTAGGGACTCCTTTCCCTTTGTGACCGACGGAGCTCTGCAATAGGATTCGACTCGGACAATGACTGATGGAGGAGGCTCGTCGATCCGATAACGTGTATTTCCTCGCTGAACCCAGATGTTGCCATGTCTGGGGCCTGTCACGAGAGGGCCAATCATGCTTGACACAGTTAGCCTATTCACTCGTGGTCTACCCCGTAACTGCCAGACTCTTACAAGAATGATGGTCTCTTGGTCAGACTGCGATTGGTTGGTTTCTGTGCCAGATACAACATCTGCTATTGCAGCGATGGCGTCACAGCCATCAACTATGCAAGAGTACGCATCTTCCGGCGTCTGACTATCATCAGCTGCGTGGTCACTGCATGTTTCCTCTGTGCAACAGCTGCTGCTGCTTTCAGAAAGACTCGACGTTCCTGGCTGTCGTGTAGGGCACCAAACAGGAGGCCTGTGATAGTATACGGCATGGCGGCGCTTCTTAGTGACTGAGTCTTGAATATGCTCATCAGGCGCATCAAATTCATAGGCCGATTCTTCTGAACTGTCATGATTAGAGAAGGGTACTAGAAAGACGCTTCCTTCATCTCTGAGCCTATCCCTGCTGAGGGATTCAAAGTTAAGCATGTTGTACATAGCCATCTATTCTGTAAGTATGCAAGCAAGCATTATGCAGATACAAAAAGTTTATACTACGAGCTGGTTGATTGCCGAAAAATCGTACTACAGGTGGTCGCATCGCGACTGCCCTCCCGGAGGGAAGCTGTCAAGGAAGGCACGCATAGCCATATCCGGGCAGACCATAGCATTAAGGTCCTATGTTCAGCATACACAGAAGTAAACAAAGGTCTTCTCTAGCCGAGTATACATAGAGTGAGGGGAATCACGGATTAGAAATCATCAAGACGAACATCCGAACACCTCGGCTCGCGATGCTGACTCATCCAAACAGGGGACGGACTTGACTAGATAAACTAGACACCCTTTGTGATACCTTCATCTTGCTCGTTGGATCACATCATTTTTAGCTTTCTTTCGTCATCTTCATCGGTCTTGAAACCATGGCTGTGCCGCGAATCAATCTCTACTTGGACGTAGTCAGCCCATTCGCCTATCTTGCCTTCAGTATACTAAGAGTGAGCGCTGCATATCCGTTTACTTCATGGCTATAGCATGGACCATCATCACAGCATTCTAACATTCGAAAGAACTCTCCTGTTTTTGCCAAATGCAACATCACCTATATTCCCATATTCCAGGGTGGTCTCATGCACGCATGCGGGAATACCCCCCCTGCCAACATCAAGAGTGCGTACCCTTCAAACCTAGAACACACCATAACCACTTCTAATCATTGTATATAGATAAGGATAAGTGGACTGAGAAAGAGCGCCACCGTTGGGCTCGCTATTTCAACGTTCCAATTTCCCAGACAACCCCCGAAGGCTTCCCGCCACGGACGCTGAGCACTCAGCGTGCGCTCTGCGCAATTTCCCTGAAGCACCCAGACAAGCTTGCGCCGGCCCTTGAGGCGCTCTATCGCTTGTTCTGGGTAGAAGGCAATCCGAACATTGCACAGCCCGAATGCTTCGGCCCGGTCCTTGAAGGGGTACTCGGGAAGGACGTGGCACAGTCTGTGTTGGCCGATGTATGCTACCTGCATCGCGTAATCTCATGTCGAATATATTGCTAACCTAAACTTCTAGATGAACCACCCCGACGTCAAGGCAGCCTTGACTGCAAACACAGATCGAGCATTCAAGTCAGGCGCATTTGGCATACCCTGGTTTGAGTGCACCAATGACAAGGGTGAAACTGACACATTCTGGGGAGTGGATCACCTGGGACAGGTTGCGCAGTTCTTGGGACTAGATATCAAGGCGGACAAGGGGTTTAGAGCAGTTTTGTGAGCGTAGACTGCTATTTTTGCAACTCCAGAGTTCATCTTCATCTTAAGCAAGCTTGACGTATGCATGAATCCATCCATTAAATATCATATTATATCATATCTTATTTGCTTGATAGTAATATAGTACACTCCCCAGGTTATACCTTCTTCCCCCTCCCCGAATTATTCATACTCATATGCCTCTCCTGCAAAAACTGAATAATCTTCTCCCTCTCCAAATTCTCAATACACCGAATCTCATCCGGATCCGCCGGCTCGGCACCATCTAATAGCCAGATACTCAATCAGCACACATCATCACAAAGAAGAAAAGAAAGGAGAGAGATATCTTACCATTCCCATTATCCACGCCCTCCCCATTCCCACCACCCACCATCAACGACCGCACATGTTCCCATGTACTATTCAAGAAATCCCCCGGCGCCGGCGCCGATGCCACATCATCAAACATATTCTTCACCTCCTTGACACCAGATTGCGCCATATCACTGAGTGAATTTTGAGGGGTCATCATCGAGTTTCCATTCGAGCTGTCGGTCGTCGACGCGGGTTCTTTGTAGCCCATTTCTCGGGCGGTTTCGCGGGCGGTGTCGTCGACGGTTTTCATTGTCAGATAGATATATGTAAATGAAATAGAAAACGAGGAGAGTGTGCTTTTGTAGATGTATAGTAGTAGATGTAGTAGTAGTTTATTTCTAGATAGATCAGCTGTAAATGAATGAATGATTGGAGGGTTTGAATTAATGTATTTAGTATGTGGCCGATGACATCAAGTTAGTGCCGGTGGATCATGATATCATCGTCGTCAGCCTTGTGGACCCTCGGGGTTTTGCGGGTGTTGGTCACTGGTCACTGGCCACTGGGCAAAGGCTGGCGGCCTTGGTTCGATGGGGGTTAGGGGTAGGGGTAGGAAACTAGGAATGGTTATGGTTCAGCCTTATAGGGTGGTTGAAGTTAAGGCTAGTGTCTATTTATTATCGTGTTTCTTGTTTGGCCACCTGAATTTCGTGTGGTACATAGTAATCTACGTGAATATCTAGCTACTCGACTTTTTTGGTCCGACTGCGATGAGATTAACGCATGAAATTTATGAACGTAATAATGCCTGATGATGATTTTTTGTGCTGTGATAACCAAAGTCTATCCCTAGTGACTTTAGAAGAATAATAGATAGCGAGGAAGTATCAGGTAATATAAAGTGAGACTATCAAGCCACAATTTTTTTACCACTAATCCAAGGAAGTATTTTAACAACTAGTAAATCTAATTCTACCAGTATTCCGCAAATATGCACAGCTGACAAAGCATCAATTCTCTAATATGAATCCATCATGAAGGGAGTCTGGAGTAACTCTCTTGCCGGTAATCTTTCGCGAGGGTCTTTCTGCAACATAAGGAAAAGAAATGATGTGAGAGTCTCCACATTCTCAGCATCAAAATTCTCCGGTAACCTATCCCTGAGGTACACTTGGAAGTCCCCATTCTTCTGGTTGTCAGAACCAAGTCTTTGCTCAATAAAAGAAATGTGGTCATTGTCTATCTCCTCCCATGTGAGGCCGAATGTATCCAAAGGAAACAATGGCTCGTTCGTTGCAAGTTCAAATATCTTCGCAGAAGAATTAGAAAGTAAGTCTGGGTTGCCACGGAGAGAAACTTTTGCAACATACCAAACAACCCAAGGTCCAGATGTCTATGGCAGTGCCTACGGCAATATCACCGGTATGTCGTTGTATTAGCTCAGGTGCACGCAAGCCCAGAGGTGTTACTGGTTTTTGGTCACAGCATTGGAAAAATTGAGCTGATATTGCATGTGACGAATCAGTAAATTCGGCTGGACAAGATATAGTACGAACAGGTGTATCTTACCTCCGCCCAGATCCCCAATCCTTATTTCAAGCGTTGAAAAATGCTCCTTACGCAACTGGCCCCGGCGCCTCTGGGTAGGCATCAAATATTTGGGGGCGCTGTCATCTTCGATCACACCTTCTAACCACTTAACCGGGCTGAACTCGGGAGGCTGTAACAATGCCTCCATGTCCGTAGCTCCCGTAACTGAGAACAGAATGTTTGCCGGTTGAAGATCTGCATTGAGCGTATTAGTGTGTTGCTTACACAATCGATGAGCCCCGACATACCACAATGGACGATACCTGACTGGTGAAGATAGTCAAGCCCCAGCAAAAGTTGACGGGAAACAGCCCGAATATATCCGACTTCACGCGGACTTCCAGTGATTGTCATTGCTGCCCCGTCGGATATCATCACGGGGAAGACAAGACATAAGTGAGTTCCATTTGGACCTGTACGGTAAAAATGATCGAGTAGTTCAATAACGTGTCTTTTTCCGGGGTGATATATGTCGGAATCCGACATCGCAAGAAGGATTGCAAGCTCCCTATTGTCTGTAGATGCTTCTGCTTTTAGGATCTTTAGCACGACTTGTTGCGAGTTCCTTCAATATATTACAGCCTGTTAGCTAATATCTGTATTTTATGGTAATATAGTACTCACTCTAGTTGATCCTTTGCAAGCCATACTGTCGAGTATTGGCCATAGGCTAACTTCGCTATGACTCTGTATCTTTGGTGGAATACGTCATGGAGATGAACGGGATGATAGCCCCCATGGCGGTATTCTTCAACGAGCTCTACTACATCGTGGATTCTTTCAAAGCGGCGCATATCTCAAGTCAAGAGTGAGGCTTTCCTGGGAAATGTTTAGGTTGGATAAGAGGCTGTTGTTGAGCCATATGTTGTAGTCCCTAGCATGTGCCGTCAGGCTTAACACCTATTTAAGAGAAATGACCATGGACAGAGAATAATATAATGCAAACAGTAGATCTACAAGAAGCGTGGATGCCTCAGACATCAACAACCCCACGCCAGATCTTATAGATTACCCGATGAGGATTAGCGTGCCCCTCTCCCCCCTCCGAATCTTTACTGCGGCTTCAACTTCAACATCCACTCCATCCAATTCCTCCGCATCAATCGTTTCGTCTTTCTTTTTCCCTGCATATCATAGACTTAGACTTAGACTTACCATACCACCAACCACACTTACATACACCGAAAGAAACAAGATGGCCCCTATTCCTATAACAATTTTAACCGGCTTCCTGGGCAGCGGCAAAACGACGCTCCTGCTAAACCTAATCCCTCAACTCCCACCCACCTACCGACTGGCACTGCTCAAGAACGAATTCGGCGATGTAGCAATCGACTCCCAACTCGCCTCCACCTCCTCGATCAGCGGCGTCCGCGAACTCCTCAACGGCTGCATCTGCTGCAACCTCGTCGGCCAGCTCAGCGACGCGCTCTTCCAGCTCCTCGACGAAGTGAAGCCCGACCGCATCGTGATCGAGACCTCCGGGTCCGCATTCCCCGCCACCCTAGCGATGGAAGTTAATCGGCTGGCGCGCGAACACCCAGGCACATTCAGCTTGGATGGCGTGATTAGCGTGATCGATGTGGAGAATTGGGAAGGGTATGAGGATACGAGTTATACGGCGAAACTGCAGGCACGGTATACGGATCTGATTGTGTTTAATAAGTGGGAGGTGGCCGGGGAGATGAAGTTTGAGATTTGTTTGGATCGGGTCGGGGATTTGGAGGTGGAGACGCCGTGGGTGAAGAGTGAGAAGGGACGGGTGGATAAGGATGTGTTGTTGGGGATTGATGGGGCGTTGTTTGGGAAGGAGGAGGGGATGGTGGATGGGGTGAATGGGCATGAGCATAGCCATGGGGAGAAGGGGCATAAGCATGAGCATGGACATCAGTCCGAGGTGGAGGTGCTGTCGGTGACGCTGAAGGCGAAGGAGGATGGGGCTGTGGTGGATACCAAGGCGCTGGTGGAGAAGTTGTTGCGCGCGGCGAACAAGGAAGAGGTGTATCGCATTAAAGGCGTCATGCGGTGCTCGACTGCTGCGCCGCCGGCCGCGTCGGAGGAAGAGGAAGAGCAACAGCAAAAGCCGGGCCAATCGGTGGCTGTGGATGCGGATGGTCCGGCAGCAAGGCACTACATCCTGAACTGGGCGTTTGGGCGCTGGACGTTCACGCCGTCTGATATGGTGGCCGAGACGGTCGATCCTGCAGTGGCGGCTAGAATTACCTTTATTCTGGCCCGGTATGAGTCGGGCAAGTGGAAGAAGAGGCTGGAGGCGGGTGGCCTGGTTCAGGTTGCGGAGGGTAGTACTAGCGAGGGGGCGGAGTTGGTGGTTGAGAGACTGGTCTAGATGGGTCTGTTTTAACATGTTGTTGCTTTCTGCCAGATATAAGATTGGGCATGATGCTGGAGCTGGCTCGGCATCGGATGACCTGCTGATTGCGGGGCTGAGTTATGTATACATGAAGCTACGATGACAGTGGGGGGTTCATGTTAAAGGTCAGGATAGACTAGAATTAGACACGAATCTTGCTGCAATGAAGACAGGGGAAACCCATTAGATGGAAAAGACATATATGGCCATATATACAGACACTTCGGTAAAGTGCACACTGTATTCAACCGAACATCTACTCTAAAAGCACAAAAACACATTTATTAACGAAGCAGGTCAGCGAGCGACCTGCTAAGTATCAAGCAACATATAGGTACCAAACACAGAAGCCAAAAAATATCAACAAACAGTGTATCTAGTACTCGAGGAGCGCAGAAGCCCCGGCTTCGCTAGAGATGTAAATCACCTCGTGGTTGTCCGAAAAGCCGTTGAAGCGGGTCGCGCTACACTTGGTGTAGGCTCCCATCTCCTCGAAGTAAAGCCAATCTCCAACTTCCAGCAGACCTGGCAGTTCAATGCGCTTGGAGATAACGTCAATGCCGTCACAGGTCGGCCCCCAGATCGAGTACGTGACACCCCCCGAAGTCGCAGCATAAGGGGAGTTGGCGACCGACGCACAGGTCAGAATCTGGGCCACGGGATGCTGGTGGTCAAAGATGATGTTGGAAAAGTTTCCATACACCCCGTCATTGAGGTACAGCATGTAGGCGTCGTTGGTCGGGTCCTCCGGGTCGCGCACCTCACGGCGAGCGATGATGTTGGCCGCCAGAGTGAATGCACTGGCGACATAGTAGCGACCCGGTTCGGCAATGACCCGGATGTTGGGCGGGAAATAGGTGTCCAACGCCTCGCTCAGGACGCCGGCGAATTTCTCGAAGGTGTCCTGAGAGAAACCGCCACCGACATCCAAAGTGTGCAGTTCGTGGCCAATCTCGGCGGCTTGGTCGAAAACGAGGCGTGCGTCCTGCACGGCTTTCAGGAAAGCCTTAGGATCCTCAGCGCCCGATCCGACGTGAAAGCTCACGCCGACAACCTTCAGCTCGAGCTGGTGCGCCAATTCGAGGAGCTGACGAGCAACGTCCAGGGAAGCTCCGAATTTCATGCTGAACTGGCACAGGCTGTTCGAATCATCCGTGAGGATGCGCAGATAAAGCTCAGCCTCCGGGTAATTGGCCTTGATCTTGTACAGCTCGTCGGCGTTGTCAAAGGTCATCTGCTTGACGCCCACCTGCGCGGCGTAGCGCAGATAGGACTTGGTCTTGCAGGGCTGCGCGTAGATGATGCGGCTCGGGTCGATGCCGGTGTCAAGGGCCAGATCGATCTCTGCCTTGGACGCACAGTCAAAACCATTTCCGAGTTTAGCCATGAGGCGAAGGATCTCCGGGTCCGGGTTGCACTTGACCGCTATTGACTCAATGTTAGCCGCTGTCACGAAGATCCCCCATGGAGCATCCAGTCCTTACCGTAGAAAGGCCGAACACGGCTCAAGTTCATTTTCCAGCGCAGATGCTGGCGGTAGACCTCGCCCATGTCTGCCACGTAAAACGCATCCTCTTCTCCTGGCGCGCAGCTGTCCACATTGACCTCCGCTGCGCGCTTCTTCAGGATGTCCAAGACTAGTTCCTTGGCAGCCAACCTGGATTGCGATAAATCGTCCCCTCCATGATTGCTGAATTGACCATGATCCCAATTGAGATTATAGTCGGGTTTCTCCTGGCAGTATCTAGGAGTGCATACTTCAGCAGGTACACAAGCAGTCGGTGCCATAACCATGCGCGCTGCGACGGAGCACGGAATAGGTCTTTTTAAAAAGAAGTAAAGTAATAAAAAAAAGAAGGTTGTTTTTAACGCGACTGCGTGTTAGGGAGGGCGAAAAGATTCGCAACCGAAGTTGACTGGACCAAGCCTCCTAGACCCTTCCTCCTTCAGAGGAAGAACCGTCAGAGAAGTCCTATGCGGCAGCTCAAGAAATGAGGGAATGAGCGGAGTGGGCGTCAGGAGGTTAAAAAGAGGAGCACCGGACGAGAAGACGGGAGTCGACACCAGCAGGAGGGGGAATGTTGTTAAGAGTGTCGCGGGGACGTCTCGGAGATACAATGTGACGAAGAACGAAACGCGAGGCTACGAGAGCCGTGGTGAGCTTGGAGCCTTTGGAACTGGTGGATTCCAAAGGCCTTGAAAATGCGACGTAGATATGGGCGAGGGAAAAAAAAACAAGGTTTTTTCCCAATAAGAAGAAATCTGACGCGACCAGCCACTGATCAGCAAGCTTGTATGACAGCTCCGACGAGAAATTGAAAGGGGTTGCGAGATTTAATTTCTGGGTCCGGGGGGAGGAGGAGGGGGGGGAAGGGCGAGGAGGCCAGAGGTGCGTGCAGAGTTTTAACGACTTGGACGCGGAGGTTAGGGCAAAGGGCACGGCGTCAGGCAGACACCCCGGGGAAAAGGGAACGATCTCGATGAGTCGAAATACGAGGACGGCTGAGCGCTGCACGAAACCCAGCAAGGAATGAGAAAAATGGATGAGGACTTACCGCAATGGCTCGAACAAAGGGACGATGCAGAACGAAGTCGAAGAGAGAGAGAGAGAGAAAGCAGCGTCAGACTGAATGGAGGAGGAATGAGAGAGTCAGCGAGTGGTTCTCGTGGGGGGGCAGATTACGGCATCTCCCGAATCGTCGTGCCCCTCTCCCGTCACCGCTCGGTATGATACTGTATGGTATGTATAGTTTGTATAGTATGTCATCTTACCTCTGGCTCTACTTCGCCCTTCCATCATTATTTCCCTCACCTCCAACGTACCCCGGGGTGGATCTCTGCACTTCACACAGTATGGTTACTTTTGCTCCCTTCCCGCCAGTAATGGTTGACGTGGTCTCAATCTTGCTGCCTGTCTCCTGTTCCATGGGAACCTGGCAGATCCCCTTGCTCGTTAATTCGGCCTGATGCCCTCCCGATTTTCCCTCACTTTCCAATAGATCAAGTCCCTGAAGATCCGTCGTCTAAATCCTGGGCCTACGGACAGTTTACTAGTGTACCAGACAGTTTGAGCCACTTTCTCCCTCGAACCACATGCGTATGCTTTATCACCATAGGACGGTGGTTGCTCAGCACCTGGCCCCCCCGCGGGATGGGTCATCCGTACGATCTAGATAGATGCGTACGTAGTTCCTACTCCTCCGTACTTCCCGCGCGTCTGGCAAGGAAGACAGATTAGTGGTTCCTCGGCTTTGAAAGAAAGAGGTCCGGGCAAGTCATTCCCGTGAGCTAGAATTTGAACCGGCTATACATAGTCGTACATGGTAGTATAGGCCCGGAACAGACTGTTCCTGGTTTCGCCACTTAAGCCTGTTTCTTGGAAAGTGCGGCATGACGCGCTGCCGTCCGTCTTCTGGATGCCCTTCTTATTAGCCGCCTGTCCATTGGTTCACAAAGCTTGACCGCCGTGGCCCGTTCATCGGCAGTATTCTAATCGCTCCACCCGGGCGGTGACAGACCCTGATCTACAGTTATGTGGCACGTGATGGACATCCTATTTGCACCACCCATCAAGAACGTTGATGGTGAAGGATAATAATAGATCTTGCTTGTTTAATACGACTGTCTCACAGAGTTGAACAATGTGTATCTCTATGTCTCATTCCGCTATGGAATGTTATACCAGACTGAGTCAGGAGTGGCGAAGCAGTCGGACCGTCCTAGTACTGTACTAAATATATCTCTTGGACTGAAGACACGGATGGGTTCTATCAGCGATCTCACGGCATCATGTGGCAGTGTATACCACACTACTAGTACTATCACTTGATTCCTGCGCATTGACGACATTGAAAAGCTGAAAACAAAAATATCAATAGTATCAATAACCCTCTAGCAATAGGCCAAAGAATAAATCATTATCACTATTATCATTTGTACAATGACAAAAGAGAACCCAAAGGCCACTTCTCATCAACACTACAAACTAATAACATAATTACATGATTCATATACTCATACATTCATAGCAGACACCCCAAGGGCTGCAAATCCAATGCAATAATCCAAAAAAAAATAACCTCAGATAACCAAACCAAACGGAACCAGCCGTTTGTCCCCAACATCCGCCCAAAATCAACGCTTAACCCCAATCAAAGGCCACCGTACCTTCCTCGGATCAGTCTCAATCTTCCCACGCTCACGAGTCGGACCAGCCAGTTGACTACTACTAGCACTTGCAGGATTGAGGCTACTACTACTCTTCGAGGCCGTCGTCGTTGTCGTTGTTGTCGTTGTCGAACGGACACCACCACACTTCGCCGACCACGCATTCATATTCGCAGGACGCTTCCCTTTGTCTTTGTTCCGATTTGTTGCCGCCGCCGCATCAGGACGATAAGTAAGTTGATTGATAGGATCCTGCTTGAATTCCTGCCGCTTCCAGCTGTTTGATGACTGGTCAAATGTCAGTGCCTGTGCAGGGTCGAACATCAGTGGGACCAGATCTTCTCGTTTACGGTGCTGTGCGTTTGAACGTCTTAGCCCTCCACTCACCGCGGGATTTGCCTTGTTGGCATTGAGGTTGAACTTGCGTTGCGAGGGTAGGGACATTCTCGTAGGTTGCTGAAAGAGAAGGTTGTGACTATGGGTAGGTAAGGTTGTTCAATTGGTGGGAGGGATGTAGGAAATAGGTAGGTAATGATAGTCGATGTAGAGGATAGTAGGGAAGAGGGTGTAGAGGGACAGATGTGATAATGATGATGGTGGGATTTAAAATGGGTGCCAATAATTCATGAAAAGTAAAGATGATGATACGAGATGGGGGTTGGGGGCTTCTCCAACTGCTTATATGTTGTGAAGCCAGGAATTTTGGTTATGAGATGAGGCCCGCTTGGAGTTCTTATTATGTCAAAACAAAGAGGAGGCTTACGGTTGATGTTTCAGTTCGTTGTGGCTGCTTCTTTTGTTTGAACCGGGGCCTTGTGCATGGGGACGGCATGCTTGGAAGGAAGTAAGAAATGTGTTGAGGAACAGTGGCCCGACAAGAAGGTTAAGTATGAGTATGAGATATTCCATCGTCGTCACGACGATGATCGTGGACCGGTGAAGAACCCACAATTTTCAATGAAAGGACGTGAGTTTCAGTTAGACAGCGTCACCTGATCCGCAGTCTGGAGGCACTATTTGGTATATCGGCAATTATCTGCTGTGAGGTATAATATCCTTCATTCTCAGCAAGTTATTGTTCTTTTATGCCCCGAAAGGACTGTTCTGGCCATACAATGCCAGAGGGGATATAATGAATATGAATACGGCAATACCGTGGATAACCGACTATCTTTGCTTAAGTTTCACGAAGGCCAGATTAAAGTGATTATCAATCGAAAAAGGATGTAAATATAATACAAGAATTGTGAGACGGAACTTCCGTGAAATAGAAAAGGAAACAAACGCTAGGAACGTCTCGAAATCAACAGGGGTATAATAACAAGGAAACAACAGTCTTTCTCTTCAATTTGCCGCATTCACAACCACAAAACCCATCTGACACCTGAAAGCAAGCCTCGAAAAACGCCTCTCAAGATCTTGAAAGCCATCACAATCAGCCAAACCCACCAGAGCATACCAACCAGTGCCCATTCGAGCATCACGAATCCAGTGCGCCGTACCCAGCGCAACCGGCGATGACGCCGTCTGACTCCTTTGTCGAGTGTATCGCTCAGCTGCTTGACAGCAAGCGTACTCGTCGTGTTGAGTTGGATGCTCAAGTCCTCCGCGTCCTGTGTGGCTGCCTGAACACGCGGGGAGATGGTCTCATTGATAATGTCCTCAAGCTTGTTTAGTTGCGATCTTAAAGGGGATGAGATCGAGCCAGAAAAATTATCTATGGATCGTTGAAACGAACGATGGGTTTTCTCGAAGCTTCGGAACAGACCTTGTGCGGCTACATCGTACTCATAGAGCCGAGTCACTTGAGGTACAGAAGCATCTGTACCGAAGGTGCGCCGAAGGAAGTCTGGTGGTGGCTGCCGCACACATTCTGCTCGCCGGGTGATCTCTCGGGCTTTGATTCCCGAAGAAAGAAGAAGCGCTCGAGTCCGCTCAATTTCACGCTTCCCTGGAACACCAGCAACAAGCGAGCTAGATATGCTGCGATTGGATATACTCCAGCTTCTTGACTCAGTTTCCAGTCTTGGACGTTTTCCCTGGGTCGACGAAGTAGTGTCTGCTCTCGCTTGAGCAAGACCTGTGACAGGAGGCCTCGTCAGGCTGAAGGGAACACCGACATCTTTAATTTTACCTTTCTTGAATTGTTCCCGCGTAGTATACAGTTCATGGCTGATTCGTGGTTTCTCATGACGCGTTGCCGGTGTATGAAGAGATGTGGAAAACCCACCCACTTCTCTCTGTGAGTCCGTCGTATCGATGTCAGCACCGTTCTTGGAAGGACTGCCATAGGCAGACGGTTGATGCTCCTCCAATCGATCTTGCCTAGCCGTAGAGGCAAAGGGAGACACGGCAAGCACATTGCCCTTCGAGTTGATTTTCTCGATGTTTCTGCGTGAGCTTCGATTGGCATCATCGGAGAACGTAGGGAACCGGCGCAGAAGAGACTTGGCACCAGACATCCTATCACCTCTAGCTTCTTCCGGGTCATCAAGAGGATCAGAAACAGAAGTATCTGTGCTTGAAACGGAAGATCTCCGTGACTGTGCCACATTATCCTTTTTAAGTATTAAATCCCCTACTTTCGACATTTCGTTGCCCACTTTCTCTGCGATCTTCCCAGGGCCCTTGAATATCCCACGCAGCTTAGATTCGCCTTGGACTGCGTCTTTGCGGTTCTGTGAGTTTACCTTTGATGGATCTTCCTGAAATGCTGAAGAGACTCGATCGGGAAGCGGGCTTGGCTCCAGCCGGCCACCCTGAGGAATACCCTCAGGATGCCCAACGGAAGTATCTTTCCGCGAAATCGCCGAAACCATGGAGCTATCATCTGCGATATCTTTTGCCCGAATATTGCTCTTGCTCCGCTCATGTCGAGCACCGATGGCACGTGAGAAGCGACCCTTTGTAGGAGACGGTGAACGGCTTGAGGGTGGAGATAGATTGGACGCAATGCTCGGAAACATGCCGACCTGCGCATGGAGCTCGGGTGACCTGCTCTCTGCAGTTGCTAAAGTTGTCAGGGGATCGTAGCGATCATCGACGCTCGGGATGGAGGATATAGAACTTCGCTTCCCCTCCGACCAGGCCCAAGTAGGAGATTTTCCGGTCAGATAATGTGGAAAGGTGTCATGGGTTGGCGTCAGTCTGGTATCCATGGCGGTGTCGTAATGAGCCTCAGAGGCTCGAAGTCGTGAGGCGCCGGGCTGTGGGGACACGTCCTTTCTAGAAGATAAGGTATTATCCATAGGCGACTTCCGGTACAAATGCCCATCAGCACTGGATATGCTTGAAGAACTACTTGATAACAGCCCGAGTTTATGCCTCTTAGAGTCTGTTGCTTTTCCCGATGCTTCGATTCCATGTCCACTACGGCCAGAGCCGTGGAACCTGTGCCGACGCCGCCCACGCCCGACCCTATTGAATTCTGTCGCCAGAACAGAGCGTGAATCGGACAAGGAGGTACGAGAAGCGGGATGTTCCGACTCTAGCGATTGCCGGTTATTTTGTAGCTGCTCCGGTGGTTCCAAGGGCGTTTGATCATCATCAGGAGTAATAAGGATCGAGGGATCTGGGTAGAGGTTATTCCCGTCCCTATCAACGATCTTACTCTTATTATGTCCTTCCTCAACCCAGGCGGCGTCAGAAAGGAACTCTGCTGGGTCAATGACCCAGTCTGACCGTGGCCTGCGTGCCTTGACGCTACTAGCGCGGCTGGCACGTCTGAGGCTTGAAGGAGGAGAGACGGCCAGATGATCAATCTCGTCCATCTCTGCACGCGGCGTATCATCCTTGCAATTATGAAATGATGGAAGCCGCAGACATTCAAGGGGACCGTGGTGTTGTTGGCTGTATTCAGCTTGCACCGAATCAACCCATTGGTGGACTTTCTCCGTATCGTACCATCCAGCTGCCTCCGTGTCTATTGCACATCGCTCACGAAACCTCACTTTGCGATTGCGAATACACTGAAGAGGATTGTAGACACGGTGGGATGGAAAGCCACTGCTATTCACAGACGTTGAATCCGCATTATGATCATCGATGGGTTGTAGAGGAGGAAGGGAAGGAAGCAATCGTAAATATTCCGAGAATAGCTCAAAATGGCGACGAGCCTTTTCAGCTCGAGCGAGTGTGCTCTCTGAGAAGCCCTGCGGCAAGGGTTCCGATCCAGCGGAGTGTGGAAGTAGACTTGCCACTGAAGATGGCGCATGAGTAGATGGGCCACCCTGTTGACTGGAGCCGACCATTCTGGTACGATCTTCTCCCGGTGCTTGTGTGATCCTTTGACCGTGTTGAGAGCCGCCCTGTCCCAGGTCGGCTCCTGGAACTGAGGCATGTCTATCAGTGTATGAAGCGGATGGTTGACCACCTGCCAGAGCCCATCTACCCCCCGAAAGTCGATTTGAAGCAGAGCGACCCAGGCTGTTTCTTTTCCTCGACTCGCTCAAATTCAAGGCAAGATTCACTATCTGGAGCGAATCCCTATCAAGACCCACGGTGGCCTGATTGTCCGACTGGTTGGTATGCGACTCCTGAGGGGTCGCATCCTGCTCCAAATTTGAAGGAGCAGGTGCCTCCTCCGCTGCCGTGGGTTCCGTATGCTCCCTTTGATTGGTATGCCCCGCATGTTCCACCTGCGATGCCTTCTGTTCTTTATGTCGAATCCAAGGGAATCGCGATCGCTTCTTCGGAACCACCAGGTCAGGTTCGGGTGCCTCACGCTTCTCCTTACGATTGGATTCTGACCGGCGAGGGAGGTATTGACTTGTCCGCAAGCTCCTGGATCTGGGTAGAAAAGATGAATCAACTAGGAACCCGCCGGAGCTGGGTGTCCGGCGTTGGGCCCGGCCTCCTTTATCGCCCTCCCGAGAGCTGCTACCGAGAGTGCTGCCCTCTAGCTCTCCACTCGCTCGTCCCTCGTTCATATGCGCACCCTTTCGTCGGTCGGAATTATCATTAGATGTATTGTATCGTAACTCTGTCTGCGGCTCATTGGTTTCAGGCATAGGAGGTGTAGGTGGATAGGATTCATTGGTCTTTGGCGACATCAAAGCTATGGTGACGAAGTGGTCCGTCCCGCGGGATAGGAAAGGGGGCAACGTCCACGAGTAAAGGCCAACATGAGGATATGCGAGAAACTCCTAGAATCCAGTCATGACTTCTGAACGGCAAACTGGGATCTAAAAGGATCAATCTGGACACCCCCTCGTCCTCGTTGTCCAGATGTGGTCTGACGATCGCTACTGGATCAGTAGGCAGCAGATGCATCATGCGCCGCGGCCCACGTGGAACTGCAAACACGACAAACAATCCCCAGGTTCGTTATCAACTTATCAAATAGCTGACAAGTGACCCTCCAGGCATACGTTGTGCAGCAGTGGGATTTCTGACTAGTGCTTAAAGCTTCCAACTAGTGTACAATATACAGAGGAAAATATCTAGCATTGACTCTAACAACGCAGGCGGACAACTAGAGGTACAATTCCTGTAGATAGGAGGCATGAGGTACAAGAAAGCTAAAACGATGTCGAGAAGGTTACTCTCTACTCAACCCTCAAACATTGTAAACGCGCCTCAGTTTCAATCACCTGTAGAAAAATCATGTCAGCTCGAGTCATTCAGACGAACAGAGTTTCTAGGCGGAATCCTTACCTCCAGAGCTTGCTTAACTTCCAACACTCTGCGAACATCCACAAGCCAGTCCTTGCTCAGGATCTTAGCCCATCCGGAGAGACTGTTCATCTCACGAGCAGCAGCATCGAGGTTGCCTTCTTCCAGGAGGCTCTCGGTCCGGTACAGCACACTCTCCACATCGTCGCTACCGGCAACAGCATCCTTCTTGAACATGACCTTGCTCAGGACG
The DNA here is from genome assembly GCF_001889945.1 of Aspergillus brasiliensis CBS 101740. NCBI lineage: Eukaryota > Fungi > Ascomycota > Eurotiomycetes > Eurotiales > Aspergillaceae > Aspergillus > Aspergillus brasiliensis. The sequence continues at coordinate 1,287,498 of NW_027137448.1, read as the reverse complement.
ACACTGGCTGCGTGGCTAGCGATACCTGCATCTTCGGGCAGAAGACTGGCCTTGCGCACCTCATCAGCGACCCGGCGGAAGCGCTCGATGATCTGGGAGGTCGAAGGGATTCCACGCTGGTAAGCGGCAGGGTTGATGGAAGAGATAGCAGCCTCAACCACGGGGTCCTCAGCGGCCAATTCCTTCACGGCGACAAGCTCGCGGACGAAGGGGCGAGGGACTGCGGAGCGATCAACAACGGAGCGCACAGCATCAACAGCCACCTGAAGTTGTTGGGTCCTAAGGTTGCTGTCAATGACCTCTCTCCAACCAGAGGTAAGCTTCTCCAGCTCGCTGACGTTGGCAGTGAGTTCGTTCAACTTGCTGAGACGGCCTTCGCGCTCGCGCTCCACGAGCTCCTTGACTTCGTGCAGGTACTTGCGGTTGAGCTCAATGGCTTGCTCAACCAGCTCGTTCTTGAGACGCTGTTCGGCCACCTCCTGAGCTCTCTGCAGCTCCGTTCTGATCTTCTCCTGGTAGGCATGAGCCAACTTTTCACGCTCAGCCTCGAATTCCTCACGGTACTGGGCGGCATCGGCCGCACGCATTTCGTCAAATCGACGGATGAGCTCCCGAGCAGACTCATCGAACGTAGCATGGGCCTGCTGGATCTCCTCCTGCGCAGCACGGCGGGCCTCCTCGCGGACAGCGATGATCTTCTCTCCAACCTTCTGGAGTTCCTCCTTGGCCTTGGCCACGGGCTTCGAGTACTTGCCGGAGTTCTCATCAGCGCTGATGACGGTGATCATGTCGTTGAACGTCTTCACCAGCTCCTGAACGATTGCTTCATCTCCCTCGTTGACCTGGGCAAATTCGAGAGGGGTGATAGCAGGAATGGCCGGTTGTCTGGGTTCCTCCTTCTCAGCAGCCTTGGAGCTTGCCTCCTTGGCGGCCTTCTCCTCCTTAGCCTTTACGACAGCTGTGGTCTTGTCCTCGGGCTTAACGGCGGCGGACTTGGCTTGCGCTTCGGAGCTCTTCTGAGTCGGAGTGGCACTCATGTGGGGGCCCTTCTGAGAGACATCGGCTCCCGAAGATTCCTCCTCGGCGACCTTCGAGGTAAGTCCGCTCTTGCTTGGGATAGTGATCTTGCTTCCTTCATCCCTTGGGGTCGGGTTCAGGCGGTTCTGGTTTCTCAAAGTGTTCGGGAATCGACGGTAGAAGTCACGCTCTTCGAAGTAAAGGACACTCTCCTCACCATAGGGAATGTATTCGGTAAAGAAATCGTGGAAGTTATCGAATTTCAAAGCCAGGAAAACGCCGCCGCCGTATGCGAATCCGGAGGTGAGCAGCAAGTAGAGAAGGAATCTGCGGAAGCGTCCACCCTTGGGAGCTGGGGTAGGAGGAATAGAGGGAGGGATAGTGGACCCTATCGAACATCAGCACTGGGGAAGCTGGCGACTTAACTTATCAGAGCATTCGTACCTTGTTCGGTGGGCGATGGCTTGGGGACGGTCTCTGGGGGAACAGCTGACCCGGAGGACGGAGTAGCGGGCGTAGGAGCAGCGGTGGTAGGGGGCTTAGAATCGGCGAAGAACCTCTGCATGGAATTGAGACGAGATTAGTCGGGATGCTTATGACTCGACTGCGGATGCCGTCACCGTACCTGACCTGAAAGCCGGCTGCTTGCTCCGGCTCTGGACAGCCATTGGGAGGCCGTCCGCTGACGAGCGGAGGACAGCAGCAACTGTCGTCCCGGTGCAACAGAAGAGCGCAGCATCATGGGCCGCACTACCATGGAGATGAGCGCTGAGAGCTGGCTTGGTTGAGGGGTTGGTGTTGATGGGAGTGAAAACGCGGACCGGAATTGGGATAGGTGCTTTTACGATCCGCTCCGATCCTGCACCGCCAGAGAGTGGCTCAGCTCGGGTCACCTCGCACCGCCCGCGCCGGCTGTCCGGATAGACCGAGCTAGCTGTCTTATACAATCATCTTTTCCACAAACTAGCTTAACATCAGTAGCAAGTAAAAGGTAGGATTATTTATCGAATTCCGTCATGTTCATCTATGCTTTGCGCGTCTATAAGATTTACCTTGCTTCAAACACCTACTGTATGGAGTCACTGAAATTAGTAGATGGCTAGTCCAGATCCGATGACTGAAGGTGAAGTATTATATAGGCATAGCATACTGAGAGTCTCAGGGAGAACGACAAAAAAAAGGTAAGAAAGTAACATGAATTCAACCCATCAGAAAGGATACAGACGCCAGGAACGAGGAAACAGAGACAGGATAGAACAACGCGGAACGAAGAAATCATGGTTCATCCCTGTCGCATAATGTCTAGACAGTCAAATCCAACCGTGCCAGTACAGTATAAAGCTCTCCCCCCACATCCAATGATGGTATTTGAAAAGCTTCGCTTGTCAGATCAATGTTCATTGAGAAAGACTGATGGAAGCCCGAATGGATCGTCGAGTTCAAACCCGTTGGGGTAATTGAATCCCCAGGGAAGCAAGAGACACCTATACGACGCCGGTCGGCCAAAGTTGCAGTAATCACGGCACCATTAGAAAGCCATAAAACAGTCTTGTTCGAAGTCGCTGACGGCTTGCACACTGTTTGCCCAGCGTGCCGGTTCACATTCAAGCTAGAAGACACACGTCTCCTGCATCTAACGATAGCCCATGCGAAAGGAGGAACGGAAGAAAAAGTGAATTAGATCGAAGATTGACACACAACAGTTGATATACGCCACTTGGAAAGCCTAGCAGTTGCAGGAACCGGCACCTTGGGTACCGGGTGCTTCTGGCCGCAGGTCGACACCGGGACGGGGAGTTGTGCGCAAGTTTCGAGGGCCCGCCTGATCAAGAGGGAGCTTCTTCGCGATTGCCGTGAATAGTTCCTTAACGTTCGAGGAGGTCTTTGCAGATGTCTCAAAGAACAGAAGACCAGCTTCACGTGCATAGGCTTCGGCGTCAGCCGTAGGAATGGCTCTCTTGTCCGGGCTCTCCGTCACCAGATCGAGCTTGTTTCCTGCAAGGGCGATGACGATATTCTCATTTGCCTGACGCTGCAATTCCTTCACCCACGACTTGGCTTTGTCCAGCGACGACTGCTCAAAGTTACGATCAATTAGTTACCGTAGGAAATGGAGTAGGTCGAGCCGGGAATCATACAGCCTGAGTGATATCGTACACAACTACAGCGCAGTTGGCGTTCCTGTAATACATGGGGGCCAGAGACTTGTATCTCTCCTGACCGGCTGTGTCCCATATCTCGAACTTGACCGTCGTGCTTTCGTCCAGGGAGATGGTTTGTGTGAGGAAGGCGGCGCCAATGGTCGACTCGCGATAATCATCAAATTGATCCTAGGCAGCGTTAGACCCAGTAACTCGTCCGGAAGCCCGTTTATTGTATGAAAAATTTCCGGAAATATCGACGAGTTATCCCACCTTGACGAATCTCAGTACTAGCGAACTCTGTGGAGTAAGAGAGTTAGCGACCGCTATTTAGAACCCTGAAGGTTACAAAATCCCAACCTTTCCGACGGCGGACTCTCCTAAAAAGGGCGAACAAAAACCATATGTCAGTACTTTTGACGCACACTATAGTGGGGCCAGTAACAGGGGGACACCAACCCAGCAATACAAGCTTGAACTGAGCGAATCTGGCCCCGGGACGGGCGCCTGCTGCGGCTCTGGAGGCCATAGTCGATATGGACGAAGGAGCAACTTTCACGAGAAAATGCCAGAAGAGACTAGCGCCCACAGTATAAGCACAAAAGGAAGCTGGATGAGGTTGATAGTTCGAGATGAAGGGAGGAAACAAGTATTGGAGGCGGACTCGGGATGCTGGGAGGTTTGATGGCGGCCTGCCGGTGGTAGATGACGAAGGGATTCAGCCACACCTGGCCCAAGCCGACTGGCCGCTCTGCGGGGCGGTGTGGCGCCCTGGCCGATTCCGTCCGCGCCAGCCTTCCTTATCACCACCAGCACATGCTGGCACAACGAGGTGCTGCTGTGAGGTACCTCCGTCTCTCTTGCTCCCGAGCCTCCCTGGAGATCATCCCGGGGTTCCCTGAAATTACGTCTCTGCCTGTTGTCCATTCGTGCCTCTCACCTTCCTTTCCCTTTCACTTTCTCCATCCCTCTTGCGCAATATGCGTTGAATGTTTCTACCACACTCTTTGACCCTCCCCTGATCTATACCTTTTTTTAGTATCCTCTCCCTTCTTCCTTTTCAAGCTTCATTCATCCACGTAGTGGGTAAAGCCCGACAATGGCTGCCTCCGTTCTCCCGTTTCGTGACATCAATTTGCACGCCGCCTCCTCTCACTATGCCTTCACTTCACCCTCGTCCCCCAATGCTCCGACACTTGTCGTTGAGCGCCCGACCGGCGACTTGCGGCTCAGTAACGGCACCCTCTCCGGAGCTAAGCGCATTTCCAGTATTGCAGGCATTCTGGGTATTATCAAGCTGAAGCTCGGTGAGTTCATGCTAATATACTGCTCTGTCCGTTTGTATTGGCACATCATACTAATCTGATCAGATAAATATATCATAGTAATCACTAAGGCCCTGCCCGTGGGGCGGCTACGCGGCCACATGGTCTATAAGGTTGCGGCGACCGAGTTCTTGCCCCTGCGTGAGCGCTCTCTGCACGACTATGATGAAGATACATATCTGGCACTGTTGAAGGAGCTGCTTCGCACGGGCCCAATGTACTTTTCTTACGCTCTGGATATCACCAATAGCTTCCAACGCCAGTCCCAAACCGACCCTAACCTTCCCATGTGGAAACGAGCCGACGATCGATTCTTCTGGAACCGTTTCATTCAGTCGGACCTTATTGACTTCAGCCTGGGAGAACATGATGTTACGGGGGTGCGCTATGGACCACAACCTGGAGTTGACCCGTATATTCTGCCTGTCATGTTCGGAATGCTTCGCATCACGCCCGCGAAAGTCAAATCCACCTCTTTTACATTTGCTCTTATCACCAGGAGATCTAGGTACCGTGGTGGGACAAGATACTTCTCCCGCGGTATCGATGATCAAGGCCACGTGTCCAACTACAATGAGACAGAGCAGATCGTTATACTTAATGATGCGACGGGGGGTCTCTCGGGATTCTCTGGAGGCCAGTCTCTAGCGAAAGACAAGTTGGGTGGCTCAGCGCAGGACCTTCAGGTCATGGCATTCGTACAAACCAGAGGAAGTGTTCCTGTGTATTGGGCCGAAGTCAACAACCTAAAGTATACACCGAAACTGCAGGTCCGTGGGGTTGAAACCGCCGTGGACGCTGCTCGTAAGCATTTCGCTGAGCAGATACGTGTCTATGGCGAGAACTACTTGGTCAACCTTGTGAACCAGAAAGGCAGAGAAGAGCGTGTCAAAACTGCCTACGAACAGCTGGTTCGCATTATAGTGTCGTCCTCTACCGAGAGCACCGAAGCGGACGAAATAACGTCAGAGAAGGTGCATGCGGTGGAGCCCGGACTCAGACAGAGGGAGTTGGACCGACTCCACTACGTATACTTCGACTTCCACAATGAGACAAAGGGTCTCAAGTGGCATCGTGCGGAGTTGCTGCTGGATCGGCTAATGGACGGTCTAACACGAGGTGGATATTTCCGTGGAGTAGAAAATCCCGGTGCTCCTGGTGGCCAATTGGATACACGCTCAGCGCAGTCCAGCGTCGTCCGGACGAATTGCATGGACTGTTTGGATCGTACAAACGTCGTTCAGAGTATGCTGGGACGTTGGGCTATAACACGCCAGCTCGTTGACGCAGGGGTCCTGCAGCCTGGAGAAGCAGCAAACGACGATCGCGACTTTGAAAACCTATTCCGAAACATCTGGGCAGACAATGCAGATGTTGTGTCCAAGGCCTATTCCGGTACTGGCGCGCTGAAGACCGATTTCACCCGGACTGGCGAGCGCACTCGCGCTGGTATGCTGCAAGACTTGAATAACTCCATCACACGATATGTACGGAACAACTTCATGGACGGTCCTCGACAAGACGGGTTTGATGTCTTCCTGGGAACCTATCTCCCGCCGAACTCTACCCTGGGGAACATCCAGCTCTTCCTGGACCGTCGACCACTCATCATCCAGTCTGTTCCGTATATTTTTGCTGCCGGAGTCTTCTTGATCACAGTAGCCGCCTTCACAAAACGCTTACCCGACTCTACCGTGTGGCCTTTGCGCTTCTTTGTTCTGTTCTGGTTCATTGTGAGCGCCTGGTGTGCACGGTTTATCCTTGCTCATGGCATGCTCTATGTGAGTCTTGTTGTCCTCCTTTTTATACCTGCATACTGACCTGATGAAACAGGTAAACTGGCCGAAATTGAACACACCTACAGCTGGCTCTGAGGGGTATCAAGATGCGCTCATTAAGGCTCGCTCTGATCCTATCGTTGGCCAACTACTCCCAGCGAGAAGGCACCAGAGAGGCTACAGCAATGCCCGGCTGGTGTTCCTCGAGGAGGGCAAAACGAGGATCGAGTAGTCTGTCTCGCCCATACTTTCCATCCACTTCAACAAAACTAAGCATGTTACATGACCACTACGTGTTGCTGTACATTTAGTGTTGTTTGCCTGTTCACCTGGCTTTAGATCCGTTTACGTTCTTGCTCCGTTCCTTCTTTCCTTTCTTTATTCCATATTCCGTTTCCAAGTTCTGCTCTTCGGTCTTCATTTCTTATTATTACTCTTTATAGAAGTCCATCGACCCTAATGTGATACTAACACTGATGGACGCACCATCGGCTGTTTCAAGTCTTACCTCTGCCCACGTAAGAGTAGAAAACAAGTAATCTGAACGAAGTTCACTCTTTCCTGATCGTGTTTCCGCTTCCGGCTTACACATCACATGACAGAAGGGAGCATTCTTGCTCTCAGCAGTCAGCGGTAACGGCCCATCCATACTTCGTATGTGATGATGAAAATGACCATGACAATTGACAATGACTTAACTATCAAGGATAACAGCGGGACGGCCCACAAAGAGCCATATTAGCCAAGTTGATTTGCCGGATAACTGGATCGCTAAAAGGTAATCGGGCTTAGCGTCAGTACTGCCGGCAGAACAGCTTGAACTCCATAAGCCAATTTAATCGGAGCAAAAGGTCACTCTCACTCTAATTATTGGTACCGGTGTGGTAATCGACCTGCAACCCCTCAGTCTCTAACAAGGCACGTGAGCGGGTTCTTACTTGACCCTCATGAGGGGCATTCGAACATTTTCTCCTTTCTATAGGTCTTGCCAGCTGCGTCGACACTTCTCTTGTGCCCCAGTCATGTCCCGCAATTATGAGGTAGGCGCACCTCCGACCGGATGCCGATGACTCAATAACTGGAATACCATTCTAACAGTAACGCAGGCTGCGATTGCAGCCCTCAATTCGCTGCAAACCAATTTCGCGGTGGTTGAGGAACTGAGGAAGTCGGTCTCTAGGAAGGACATGAACCTACGCTCTCTTCCAGAGACTGTAGAGTGGCTTCGACGCATTGGTTACCAGGTTGGTACCATTTTCCACAGCAGAGTGATAAGCCGTGAAGTCTTGTCCGTCATAACTAATGAGACTCTCTTGTCTTATAGCCTTCGGACTTGAACCAAATAAATCCTATCCACGTTGCCGGAACGAAGGGCAAGGGCTCGACGTCATCTTTCATCTCCTCCATTCTGTCCCAGTATACTCCCTCTGGATCCGCAGATGCCCCCTCGCGCAAGCTCAACAAGGTCGGACTTTACACCTCACCTCACTTGCGATTCGCCCGGGAACGTATCAAGATCGACAATGCGCCGCTCTCCGAAGAGAAATTCGCCAAATACTTCTTTGAGGTATGGGACAGACTCGAGGAGGCCGCCCAAAAGGCCGGCGAGGACCCGACAAACCTACGAACCAAGCCGCAGTACTTCCGGTATCTGACTTTAATGGCTTTCCATACCTACATTAGCGAGGGGGTAGATGCTGCTGTCATCGAGTGTGGTATTGGTGGAGAGTACGACTGCACAAATGTTATCGAGAAGCCAGCTGCGACTGCGATCACTAGTCTGGGCATTGACCACACTGCCATGCTCGGGAACACCATTGAAGAGATCGCTTGGCACAAAGGCGGTATTATAAAACCTGGTACCAAAGCGTTCAGTGCGCCGCAGCCTCCAACCGCGGAGAAGGTTCTATACGATCGTGCAGCGGAGAAAGGCACTCAGCTTGAAATAGTGAGAGGTCACCCCGAGCTCACCACTACTGGAGATGTAAAGCTTGGTTTGGCTGGCGATTTCCAATATACCAATGCCGCAGTCGCCGTTGCTGCAGCTGCCGAGTTCCTCAGAAAGGTTGGCGTTGAAGATGTCCCTTCGGATATCCTTTCGAAGCCTTTGCCGCCAGCTTTCCGCAAAGGGCTGGAATCTGCCCAGCTGGGAGGTCGCTGCGAGACGCGATATGAGAAAGATGTCACCTGGTACCTTGATGGAGGCCATACGTTGGAAAGTATTAGGCTCGCTGGCCAGTGGTTCGCTTCCCAGGTGCAAGCCAACTCTTCGTCTACTGCGGCCGCGAACAAGAAGCTGCGCGTTTTGATCTTCAACCAGCAGACTCGCGATAGCAATGCTCTTGCCGAGGCTTTGCATGAGACCTTAGCTGCAGCCTTGGGCGCGGAACAGCCGTTCACTCATGCTCTCTTCTGCACAAACGTCACCTACAAGGATGCAGGCTACCGTCCTGACCTGGTTAGTATGAACACCAATGCAGATGACGTGCAGAGACTACAAGTCCAGAAAAGTCTTGCGGAAAAGTGGCATTCGATTGATCCCCGCACCGAGGTCAAGGTGTATGGTACTATCGAAGAAGCCGTAGACTTTGCTCGGGAACTCGCGACAAGAGAGAGGGGTCTTGTAGGTCAAGATGAGGCACCTGTCATGACCTTTGTCACAGGTAGCTTACTCCTTGTCGGTGGGTTTTTGGATGTAATCGAGACAAAGCCCGGCAAGTACACCTGAGTGTACCCGCGCAATTCTTTTTTTGTTTTCTTACTGCCTCACCATGAGGTTTCAACAACAATTCTGGTGATACCCGCAAACCAAGGCTGGTGCCTTATTTGCATGATTTATGGTCCAATGATGTCGAGATAGCATTAGAAGGGGCGTCTGATCTCTTTCAACAAAACTCTTATTATCTTGTATATATACTAAGTCTCCAATAAAATAAGCGAGACGGTGTTGTGGATCCAAACCAAGCTTCACTGTAGTAGTGTTTATCACTCGTAGTGTAGGGGTGGCTGCCAGTACCGCGGCAGTCCGTGTAAGCTCTCCTCCCCGCGCAGGAACGGCGGCGACGTGGGGCTGCTTAGAAAACCTTCCCGTGTCCACTTTGGTCCGAACCCCTCGAACTTCGATTCATTATCATTCCCGCTGCTACAAGCTGTGATGTCGGACCCCAAGGATAACAAGGGCAAGGCCCCTGAGGCGCCCAAAGCTGAAGTAAGTGGCTTCCAATTCGTGAACACGGACTTCTCATGCCCCTCAATGTTTGGCGATCGTCTAACAAGCAGCTACTCTAGGATGCGCCAGGTAACAAGCTGTCCACCAAGGCAGTGGAGGCTCTGCTGGAGAGCAACGCCGCCCTGAAGAACGAACTGGCCGGAATGGACAAGGACAAGGCTGCGGAGGCTCTGCGAAAGATGGATATTGCTGAACTGTTGACGGGTCTCGCTGTGGGCGGAAAGAACCAGAAAGACATGGCTTCGTACAAGTTCTGGCAGACACAGCCGGTGCCTCGATTCGATGAGGCGGCCAACGATGCTGGCGGACCCATCAAAATCATCGACCCTGAGAAGGTGTCCAAGACTCCCGATACGCTGATTGAAGGTTTCGAGTGGGCGACGCTGGACCTTACCAACGACGACGAACTCCAGGAACTGTGGGACTTGCTGACATACCATTATGTCGAGGATGACAATGCCATGTTCCGGTTCAGATATTCGAAGTCATTTTTGCACTGGTTGGTTTACGCGATCATGTTCTCGAAGACGGTTACTGACTGAAATGGGGTTTCAGGGCTTTGATGTCTCCGGGCTGGAAGAAGGAATGGCACGTCGGTGTCCGCGCCACCAAGTCTAAGAAGTTGGTCGCTTCGATCTGCGGTGTTCCCACGGAGGTTCGCGTTCGTGATCAGAAGATCAAGGTGACGGAGATCAACTTCCTGTGCATCCACAAGAAGCTGCGCTCCAAGCGTTTAACTCCCGTCCTGATCAAGGAGATCACCCGTCGCTGCTATCTTAGTGGTATCTACCAAGCCGTTTACACTGCGGGTGTTGTTTTGCCGACGCCTGTTAGCTCTTGCCGGTACTACCACCGCCCATTGGACTGGCTGAAGCTCTACGAAATTGGCTTCTCGCATCTTCCCCGTGGCTCCACCAAAGCACGCCAGATTACCAAGAATCACCTTCCTAGCACCACATCTACCCCTGGATTGCGCGCTATGGAGGCCAAGGATGTTAACGCCGTTCAGGACTTGCTGGAGCGGTATTCCAAGCGGTTTGCCTTGAACCAGGCCTTTACCCGTGAGGAAGTCGAGCATTGGTTGTTGCACAAGGAAGAGGCCGGAAAGGAGCAGGTGGTGTGGTCTTACGTGGTCGAAGACGCTGAAACCCACAAGATCACCGACTTTGTCTCCTTCTACAACCTTGAGTCGACTGTGATTCAGCACCCCAAACACGACAACGTCCGCGCCGCTTACCTGTACTACTATGGCACGGAAACTGCCTTTACCCAGGATCAGAAGGCTCTTAAGGAGAGACTGCTCATGCTGATGAATGATGCTCTGATTCTTGCGAAGAAGGTATGATCTATATCAGCTTTCCTTCATGTGAGCATTGGCTTTGGACCATACTGATCAAACCTTAGGCTAAATTCGATGTTTTCAACGCACTGACACTGCATGACAACCCTCTGTTCCTGGAGCAGCTCAAGTTCGGTGCAGGTGACGGCCAGCTTCACTACTACCTGTACAACTACCGGACGGCCCCGGTCCCTGGAGGTGTCAACGATAAGAACCTTCCTGATGAGAAGAAGATGGGCGGCGTTGGTATCGTGATGCTGTAGGGTCTGGCACTCTGTTGCATTCGTGGCACATGTGAAATGTTCTTCTGCACAATTTGTTGCAATTAATGGCGGCATTTGAGGAAGGAACTGTGGATATCTCTATCATGAATATGAATGATGTTAAAAGGTCTCTGTATTTCCTAGCGATACTAGCAGCCGATGGGTGCCTGGATCTGCACCGAAAGTAGACTAGCCGCCCGACCCACTTGTGTCATGCCTCAGGTGCCAAGGCTGCCGGGATGCCGCATGCGGGACTCGCCATCCCGTCATTAACCAAGCATCCCCCCGACTTGTCCCTCTCCTGACCATCAACAACTCGTGTACCTTATCCTTGCTTTCTCAGGTGTTGATGGATTACTTCAATCCTTCTTGCCATTCCGGCCCATTTGGTTCCTCTGAGTACCGGGGCCCCTTCCAGTAGTTGATGCATATTGATCGTCAGTCGTATACCTGAAGTGGGTTTTACGTCGTCATCACTAACGCGGCAACCAGCTTAGGAATGATTGTACTGATTTAGCTAGATGAACGTGTCCTCAACTCTCCACGACTACTCCGCTGATTGGTAGCTATAATCTGGGTCGCATATGAAACAATCTTGCTCAGCCATAACCGAGAATACTGTCGGTTCTTAAACCAGTCCAACGACAAGATGGGGTTGGGCCAGTCGACTGAATATGGGGGTCAGACGTCCTCTCCAGGTCAGTAGCTCACTGTCGTCTTCGTAATGGAGCCAGATTATCGTATCATACGATAAAACAAGATAGGCTCTTCAGAGAAGAGCAACCGTGTCTCTGACAAGACCTTAGAGGAGCTAAGCTACGTGCTTGCTGAACGGTTTGCAACCAAATGCTTCACTCCCTTGGAGTTGACTCATCTCAAAGACAACTTCTTTTCGCGCGCCATTGACCAAGGCGGCTTGAAGTATTGGAATGAGAAGATTCTCTCGGACTTTCTAGGAATCCCGGATAGCAGTGACTCTCAATGTCCTCTGGATGCGGGCCCGGTGATCTTCCGTATGGTCTCGTACCTGGGGGCATTCCCCTTTCAGAACACGCTAGCGCCGAGTGTCCTGACATTCGAGGCTATGGTGAAAGTCGTTGTCTTGCTGACAGAACGATACGGGAAAGTCTTGAGACGAGCGCGCAGGGATAGAATACGACTGCTTTTCGGCAGCCTTGCTGATGTTGGACGGAAGAGTGTTGAGCAGCAAAACGATGGTGATGAAGTGGGCGAGGATGCTGATGCACCTGCACCGAACTCTCATGTCCCAGGATTTGCCATCGATGAGCCGGCCAACGATGATTATGAGGACGAGGAGGACGATGACCTAGCACTAGCTGCTTTGGAATCCTTGGATGCCATCGAGGTCTTCAAGCACGACTCGCGCATGGACAGGGCTGTCTACGAGGCTCGGATATCTGCCAGCACACTCCGTCGCCTCTTGATGCTTCTCATAGTCATTTCGCCCTTAAAGCCTCTTGAGCCCGTAAAAACTTTCACATCCGATCTAAAAGAGAAGCGCATGGGGGCTGTTCGGTCAGAGGCCGATAGCATCATGGCAGCATTCAACCATGAGCCTTCTGGCGGGATAAGCTATAGGGACTTTGCTCGGACTGTGACATCTTCATTTCCGTATCTTTTCGATCCTCTGACACCGCTGTTCGAGCATCTCCTTTTCAGCAGAAACCTGAATCTATCCCAGAAGCGCAACAGGGCTGATTCTACGGCATCGGAGCCTGTCGAAGAAGCTCCGGAAGATGATCTACCTTCACCTCCAACTATTACGCTCCCCGGTAGTTTCGAATCTGTGATTCTTAACCCAAGCGTCGTTTCGCATCTGTCCTTCTTCCTTCCCTCATCATCCGAAAGCCTAAACTTCCTCCGCGGCAACGTGCGCCTGCACCCCGTCTTCTCGACCGTCGCGCATGGCTCCTCTTTAACCTCCTTCTCGCATCACGTACTCACCTGGTCTTCAGGCACGCTCCTCGTCCTCGAGGGAACCAACCCAGCCGGCGAAATGGTGACCATCGGCGCGTACCTACCACAGCCGTGGAAGTCACCAACCTCCTCCCAGTCCAGCTCCAAATTTTCCGACTCAGTCCTCCCATGTCTCTTCCAACTGTCACCGAAACATTTACTCCTCCAGGGAAACCCTTCCCCATCTGTAAAAGAGCAATCTAACATCCCAGCCGCCTACTTCTCCACCAGCTCAGGCATCTCCATAGGCTGCCAAATTCCCCCTTCATCGCGCAGCAATAAAAAGCCCCCTAGTCCGCATGGTGCAGGCAGCCTAACCATTGACGTGAGCCTCGAGACCGCACAGTTCCACGTCGCTCCCGTCGTCCGTAACGGCGTCTTCCTGCCCCCACCCCCAGGGTCTATTCCAGACTCCACCGTCAAAACCACCATCGAGATCTACAATCTAGAAGTATGGGGGCTGGTGCCTGACCTTACAACCACGTCCGCAGAGGGCGGCAAAAGCGCCGTTGAATTACAACAGGCGAAATGGGACTTTGAAGCGCGCGAGGCAGAACGGAGGCGCAGTGTGAATCTGAAGACTGGAGGCAGTGCCGCAGAGGAAAGTGCTCGATGGTTATTGGAAACTGCAGGATTAATAGGGGATGGCGCAGGACGACGTGCTGGGGGAAGTGTCTAATTTATAGAAAACCTGCGAAACAAAAGTTGGGTCTGCGAGAGACAGCAATAACAGTAATCCAAAGAGTATGTCAATGTTTATGAACCCTACTTCTAATCAGTCAATCAACCAATGTCCCAAAATTCTATCTAATATCAAACAAAACTTGCAACCCAAACATCCATAGACCTAACCCCCCTAATCCCCTTCCCCCCCTCCACACCCTTTAAACTCAACTCACACGCATCCCTCGCCGCCAACACCACCGCTCGTTCCCTCTCATCCTCCACAACACTCTCCACCTCCCTCTCAAACTCCTCATCCAGACAAGCCGCCACTTCCCAGCTCCCATCCAACAGTCCCCCCTCAGCCCCACCAGACACATACTCCTCCCTCTCCAACTCCCACCCAGCAGCCACCGCCAACTCCGTCAGTCTCTTCGGCCCCAGCACCGTCCGAACATTCGACTCACTGCTACTAGGCCTGCGGCTCTCCAGCGCGGCCTGCGCAAGCGCAGCTAGGACGTGAGGCTGGGCGGCAGGGTGCGTAGCGACCAAGGACCATTCGGCGAGGAGGAGTCGTTTGCTGTGCTGTTTTACGGCGCGGAAGGTCGAGAGGATGAGGGATGGGGAGGAGAAGTACCAGAGGCTGTGGGCGAGGATTGTTGCGTCGAAGGAGAGCGAAGCTGTCGATGGTGAGGGTGGTGGTGGTGGTGGTAGGGAGGAGAGGTAAGTCAGTGGGGATTGTTGGATCCAGGTGATTCGTTGGCCCAGCGGGGATTGGGAGATGTGCGATTGGGCTTGGCCGAGGGTGTAGGGGGCACCTGTGGGAGAGATGTGTATGTCAGTCTGCTGTAGGCATGTTGGGATAGGGTGGGGGGGATTAACTCACCGTAATCAAGATCTGCTGGGTCAACTGCGACGACACTCCCCTGTTCGCCTACTGCAGTGGCGAGCACGGTCGTGCAGTCCCCCTGGCCGCATCCTAGTTCGAGTAGTTTGGAGCCGGTGGGGATGTTCCAGTGTTGGAGGAGAACTAGGCGGTGCTGGGTTTGGGAGTGCTGGATGTGGAAGTGCGCTGGGTCGTGGAGGGAGATGCGCGCGATGGAGGCGGCATCGGCGTCTAGTTGGGTGGACATGATTTCAATTGAGTTTGATGGTGTTGGAGGATAGTAGAAGAGTGGCTTGGTGGATTTTGGTGTAGCTATGGGATGGGATCTGGGTAATTAGTATAGCATTTATGTTAGCTAGTTAGCTGCTGTATCGGAGAGCTGGTGATGGCGACATCTTAGTATGTGATGACTAGTAGTAGTACTAGCAGTATGGAAGTAAGCTGACCCTTGATTAACCCCGCTCGCTATATTACTTGACTCATAGAAGACCAGGGAGTCATTCCTTAAATGCAGACATTTCTTTGTCTAGTACATTAGCGCTGTCTAGGAATGAGTCAACGTACAGGTTCAATTGCATGTGACAGATAACTTCCAGCGCAATCGAGGGTCAGAGAAGAGTGGATTTGATGGTGTAGAAGGAAGAGCGATGTACACAGCTGATAGCATTGCTAACCGAAGGAATACTATTATTATCAAAACATACGTAGAATGCAGTACTCATACATATTCTAGGTACTCGAACCTATCTACTGTAAAGCTTATCTATCAATCATCACGCTCCCATAGGTGGAAGCCCCGTAGGTGGACCATAGAAATCCTTGAGTTCCTCTTCCTCTTCCTCCTCCACGGGTTTCTCGATATTCTCCACATCCGACTCCTCGTCCACCGTCTTACTCCGAGACTGCAACCTCCCACGCGCAGCCGGGACCGGAGTTCCGCTTTTCTTGCCGCTATCTTCGGTCTCGGGGGCTGGCTTGTTATCATCTGCCATTTCTCGGGGAAGGCGGTATGCCAGGAATCCGTCGGGAGCGCGTTCCGCTCGGTCCATGATTTCGTTCATGTATTTTCGTACTTCCTCAGGAGGTTTCACGACACGACCGAGAGGTTCAAGGACTTTGGGGTTGTTGGTAAAGATGCGGAATGTCACGGGTTGGTAGTATTCCTTTAGGTTGGAGTCTTTGTCCTTCTCTTTCTCCTTGCTTTCCTTCTCCTTGTCCTTGGCATCTGATTTCTTGTCTTTCGAGTCATCCTTGTCGGTGGAGGGTTTGTTAGGTGTTGCCGATGCTTCAGCCTTCTGGTCAGCTTGGGTGCTGCTGGCTGGTGCTTTATCGCCGTCCGGCTTAGGTTCGGTGGCTGAAGGCTCAGGTTTGTCGCTGGATTTCTCCTGCGGCTTGTCTTTTTCTTTATCGTCTGCTTTCCCCTTATCCTTGTCGGCCTCGCCGGCTTGCTCCTTGTTCTTGTCCGCTTTCTTCGACTTGGACTTGGATGCCTTGCCTTTAGCCCGTGGGTTGGCCGTCTCGGTGGCTGATTCCAGGGGAAATGTTGCGTTTGGATCCACCTTCCTCACGAGTAGGAACGATGCAAGAACAGTAGTGCCTCCAGGGAGCCATTCCAATATCGTGTACTCCGGGAATAGATAACGGTCACCTGAGCCTGCATGTCCGGATGTACTACTTCCATAGGGGGTCAGAGGTGACGTAAATTCGAAGACCACAGACTTGTAATTCTGTCTCGGAGGGGGCGGTGGTGGCGCTGGACGGTAATACGGTGCTGGCGACCCGTACTGCGGAGGTCGAGATTGTATGGCAGGTGGATGGCTTTGGTATGGAGGCTGCTGATAGTGTGGATGCGGAGCTCCTGGCCGCGGCGTTGGCTGCTGCTGGGGAGGCGGCATGGGTCGTACAGCCGGGCTTGCCTGCTTTTGCGGATCCGGAGTAGGAGTTGGAGCTGGCGCCACACTGGGACTCGATACCGGCTGAGACGGGGGCTGGCCTGATGCCGCCACACCAGGTTCTTGCTTGATTACAACCTGAGGGGCTGGTTTAGGTGCCTGTGGAGTAGGAGTTTGTGGCGGCTGTGGGACGTTCGAGTTCGGGGTAGGGTGGGCAGGGGTGGCAGACGGTGATGGCTTGGGGACTTGTACCTCGACACGCGGCGTCGGCTGTGGTTGCGGTTGTCCTTGAGGGGTCTGCTGAGGGGTCTGCTGAGGAGTTTGCTGACCTGGCTGCGGGGGAGGCTTCTGTGCAGAGGGAGGCTGTTGCGAAGGTTGTGAAGATTGCGGCGTTTGCTGAGGCTGGGGGTGTTGCACCGGGGGTTGTGACGGACGAGGGGGAGGATGAGAGGGGGTGGAAGGCTGGACTTGTCGTTGCTGCTGCTGCTGCTGTAGCCGTTGTTGCTGTTGTTCCCTTGCGCGAATGATGGCATTCAATTCGTCAATATGGGCCTGGAAAGCGCGGAGTTGCTCTTGGGACGCTTTGCTCGAGGCCACGACGCGCATCAACGCTTTGAGCTCAGGATCGGAAGCAGCTCGTGTCGCAAGCATCTGAATGACGGGATCTGGGCTAGGCTTCGGCGGTTGGGCAGTCTGAGGGTGCTGGGAAGCCGACGGTCTTTGCGCGGATTGAGGGCCGGGTGGACGGTGGGGTGGCTGACTTGGAGTCCGAGCAGGATGTGAAGGGGGTGGGTGGTTGCCAGGAGTGTAGCCTGGTTGAGGCGTTCCTGGGGTCGCCGGAGAGCCTTGAGGAGGATGTTGTCGTGCATGCTGGGGCGGAGCAGGGGAGTGAGGATACGGGTGGTATTGTTGAAAGTTATTCGGATGTCCATAATGGACCATCGGGCGTTGAGGGGTGGTGTATTGGATCGGCGGCGGCGCGTTGGGGTCTTTGACAGTGTACAGCATCGCGTCGAAAAGATGAGGCCCGACAACAATGTTGCAGGCTCCAACCTTTGACATGGTCTCCTTAGGTGGGTTCTTCCCTTCAATCTGCTCCCTCTTGGTTTTCTTGGGCTTGGTCCAGTATCTCTCCAAAATGCCGTCGCTTAGCCATTTCTTTTTCGATCGTTCCAGGGATGCTAGCAGAATCGCACTATTGCTGGTCAGCGGCGGATATCCTAGATATAGGCAAAAATACGCCCTCTGCGCATAGGATTAGGCGGGCACGCGTACCTCTCCGCATACGACTGATACTCTTTCTCCGAAAGAGTTGTTGGCTGCGGCGTGGCCGTAGTCGGAAGAGGCTCTCCATCCTTTATCTTCGTAGGCAAAGGGGGTTCGGTAGGTTCCGGTGGTGGCGGAGGAGGGGGAGAAGGAGCGACGACCGGCGTAGACCCCTTCTTCTTCGACTGTTGAGGCTGAGGGGATGGTCGAGACGGAGCTTCGGAGGCTCGTCGCTTCGCCGCGGGTTCGCGACGGTCGCGGGCGGGGAGTTTGCGTTTTTCAGCCATGCTGGGATGATGGAATTATTGACGAGCAGTTACACGCCAATCAGTAAGCCAGCTGATCAAGGCAGCGGACATCTCGCAGCGTTTGGGCAAGACTTGTATGATGGAAAGGGATGAGGGATGCGGAGGAGAAGGAAAAAGGCGGCGGAGAAAGTGAAGTTGGAGGCAGAAGCTGGATCGGGCAATTCCACCGCCGAGCCTCAGCATCCCCGGTTCTAATCCTCCGCATCCTTTATTCACCGTCCCTGCGTCTGGCCAGGTTGCATTGGTAGTTTCCAGGTGTGAATATCTTGAGTTATACGCCTTGTCTTGATGAAATTTTGTTGAGCGGTCGCATTCCAGGTTTGCTTATAGCAATTGGTATACGGAGCACACGGCGGGCCTCAAAGTAAGAGAATCCTGGGTATACTCGACTTGCAATTTACCTCTGTTTCCGCCCTCAAATCAACTAAATTCTGTGCTGCTTTATGTAGGCCTATAGCAGCCATGGTTGAGCTTCAGCCCATATTTAAGAAGGCCTATTGGGCCCTGGCAGCTGGTGGCATCCTCTATGCGATATTCGTCTGTGCCATGACGTATCCCGTAGTCCAGAGATTGTATGTACGCTACCTCAGTTGAATGCTTCGGTCAAGGTTTGAAGAGATCACATCGGTTAACCTGATGTCTGCTTGTATCAGTGCCCTCTACGTGAATAAAATCAATCCCACGGCGTGGCAGGACGTCAATCTGGTTGAATCATTCGGATTTCTCAGTATGTTAAACTATCTCAGTCTACCGATCACATCATACTCAAAGGACAAGCTCATTAACTGCAACAAAGAAACGCAGGTTCAGCCCTTCAACCTTGTGACTTCTGATAACGAGACCCTCTATGGATGGCACCTTCTGCCCCTGCAGCTCTGCCACGAGCACGAAGAGGAGCTCAATGCCAACGAACCAGACGGACCAGCAGACGACTACACCAAAACCACTGCATTTAAGCTCCTCAAAAATGACCCGAATGCCAGGGTCGTAGTCAGCTGTAAGTAAACACCACCTGAAGGGCAGCGACACACGAGATCTGGTACTGATAGCCACACCAGTCCACGGAAACGCTGCCCACCTCGCATCCGCCCAGCGACCCGACATCTATCGACAAGTGCTCGGTCTCTCAACACCCCAGAACCCAATTCATGTCTTCGCCATCGACTACCGCGGATTCGGTCTCTCAAGCGGCACTCCCACAGAAGAGGGCCTAATCACGGACGGAGTATCCCTGCTCAACTACCTCACCTCCGGCCCATTGAACATTCCCCCATCACGAATCGTAATCATGGGTCAGAGCCTTGGAACAGCCGTAAGCGCAGCAGTGGCAGAGCGCTTCGCATTCGGGTCCCCAGACCCCACCGCTATCCAGCCAGCACTGAAGGACCCGGAGCCCTTCGCCGGTGTTATCCTGCTAGCGTCCTTCAGCAACGTCCCAAGCCTGATCGATTCCTACAGCTTGAAGGGAATCACGCCTCCAATGCTCTCCCTGCTGACAGCCTACCCACGGATACACAACTGGGCTAAAAGCCACATCGTCGATCGCTGGGATACGGCCGCTAGAGTCGCACGTCTGTCGGGGGTCAACACTACCATCAGCACAGACGACCCTAACCCCGCTTACGCCAATAAGGGTCTCGACCTCTTCATCATCCATGCAGCAAACGACGTCGAGATCCCGTGGCAGGAGGGCAGGCGTGTCTGGGTCGCCGCCACGGGCGAGCACATCCCCGGTGCCCCTGGCAGGATAGTCCATGAAAGGAAAGACACTAACGGACCGAACGAAGTGCAAATCTGGGAAAATCAATCGACAAAGGACAACGCAGTTGTTAAGCGCGTCAGATGGGAACGCGTTAGCTACGGTGGTACGTCAACATAGAGCCCCTACCCCATCAAACCCAACAAGTAAATATTCGGCACAAAAGCTAAACTGACTGGATGATAGGCCACAACCGCGTCGCAACATTCTCCGTCGCCGCTCTTTCAGTAATGAGGGCCTTTGAGAAGTGAACATCATACCACTAGATCTCGTTATCGACACCATCTAGACTATTCTTAGATAATACAGGCTAAATACAGACCGGGGCTTCCACATGGCTCACTTTCTTTGATTTCTGCTAGCCAATAGAAACCTCGAAACGACCGAGATGTAGAACTTAGGAATCGCGAAATTCCACTTATAGGGCAGGCCAATCAAGAGGAGGCTTGGGGACGCGTTGACGCGACTGAAGAGTTTGCATTCACTGTTAGTTGGTCTAGATCTTGTGGTTGTGTTCTGACTATAGAGATGTTGTGTGCATTGTTTGCCTGTGGGTGTGGGTCTCGTGCGTCTTGTATGGGGTTGGTATATTGGTGCTTGGTGGGATACGTATATGCAATCGATGAATGGTTGCATGTTGTTGGATGAAGGTCGTACGTATATGGGAAGAGGGTATGGAAGATATTATGATCGATTTAACAAGATGGATTGATTTGGACGCTTGTGCATTCGGAGATGACATGACTTAAGAAGGGTGGTGATAGGGAAATACTATATAATTTGGAGACCATCAGTTGAAAAATACTACTAATGGAGTCACCGGAACGTGACTTGTATTCAACTATGTTCTTGTCATCACACAGGAGATTCTCTATAGCCAATATATGCTTATGATTTAAATGTATGAGAGGAGATATAACGACCATCAGGTCAAATATGTACAGTCTGAAACCGAGATGAGTTGTCTCGGGGATGGACGGCCGGGTATCCTACCAACCCGGCCCCATGGTACTGACTGAAAACTTTCCGACGCCCACAGGGCCCGTCTAGATTGCTTGATAAATAATACATGGCGCCAAATTATCTAAACATAATGAGAACATCGTCTTCGTAGTGGAATACACGCCGAGAAGGGAAAGAGGTAGGAGGGAGGATAGAGGGCGGATGGGAGATTGCAGCTTCAAGAACTCAGAAAGGAGACGTGATGGGTAGATTCTTGAAGTGCATCACTGGCGTAGGGTAATTTCACGAGGTGGGTCGACCTCCATGAAGCGTTTCCAAGCATTAAGCCTCAGGGTTGCGACAGGCTTATTTCTTGTGTCTGTCGGCCTGGGCCTTCTGGTACTTGGCGATGAGGTCCTTCCTGTAAGTGGAGTTCAATTAGTATTGGCCTTATGGTATAGGTGGCAATCAGGGGGACTTACTGGAGGTGGGGAGGCGCCCTCTCGTAGTGGCTGAACTCCATGGTGTATTCACCCTTACCCTGAGTAGCCGCACGCAGGTGGGAACTGATACCGAACATGCCGTTCAGACTGCAGTCGGCATACACGGTGAACTCATCCACACCGACCTCAGAGTCGTTGATCGTGGCATTACGCTTGTTCAAGAGAGCAATAACGTCACCCTGGAACTCGGCCGGGGCCGTCACGACAGTCTTCATGATGGGCTCGAGAACAGCAGGGTTACTCTCCTTGAAAGCCTTGCGGAAGGCCTGCTGGGTGGCGTTCTTGAAGGCCATTTCAGACGAATCAGTCATGTGAGTAGCACCATCGTTGATGACCATCTTGGTACCGAGGACCTTGTGTCCAATGAGAGGACCCTTGTCACAAGAGAGGTGGAATCCCTTCTCACAAGCGAAGAGGAACTTCTCGGAGATACTTCCACCAACAATCTGTTCCTCGAAAACGTTCTCGCCCAAGCTGCCCGTCGGCTCCATCCAACCAACGACACGGGCATAGTCACCAGGACCACCAGATTGCTTCTTCAGCAGATGGTCGAACTCGACACGCTCGCCAAGAGTCTCACGGTAGGCAACCTGGGGCGGGCCAGTCTCGCAATCGACACGGTATTCACGGCGCATACGCTCGAGATAGATTTCGAGGTGGAGTTCACCCATACCAGAGATAAGGGTCTGTTCACTCTCCGCATCAAACGTGACACGGAAAGTAGGATCTTCTCTCTGGAAACGAGCCATGGCCTTGGAGAAGTTGGCACCATCCTTGTTGTTCTTAGGCTTGATAGACAGGGAGATGACGGGTTCGGGGACGAACATGGAGGACATGGTGTAGCCCAGCTGTCCATCAGTGAAGGTGTCACCGGAGGCACACTCAACACCGAAAACGGCACAGATCTCACCAGCTCCGACCTCAGTAACGTCCTCCATCTCGTTGGAGTGCATGCGAACAATGCGAGGAATCTTGACCTTCTTGTCGTTGCGTGCATTGTAGACGAAGGAACCCTTACGGAGAGTACCTTGGTACACTCGAATATAGGTCAACTGACCGAAGTTGCTCTCTTCCAGCTTGAAAGCAAGACCGACCATGGGCAGAGAGTTGTAGGGAACGAGCTTCACAGAAGCCTCGTTGCGCTTCTTGTCAAGAGCAAGGTTCTGCACTTCGGACGGGTTGGGAAGATAGTCAATTACACCATCCAGCATCGGCTGCACGGACTTGTTCGCCAGTGCAGATCCCATGAAGACAGGGGTGAACTTCAGGTTGATAGTTGACCGACGGATGGCTTGCCTCAGTTGGTCCACGGTAGGCGTTTCTTCATTGAGGAAGATTTCGGCGATCTCGTCATCAACGTCGGCGAGAGTCTCGATAAGCATCTGCCTTCTTTCTTCGGCAAGAGCCTTGACCTTCTCGGGGATCTCATCGGTCTCGAAAAGCTCCTCTCCACTAGGCCCACGGTTGTACAACGCCTTCATGCGAAGCAAATCAACAACGCCCTCGAATTCGTCCTCAGCACCAATGGGCACTTGAACAGCGGCGGCGGGAATCTTAAGCTTCTTGTTGATCTGGTCAACAGCCTTGAAGGGGTTGGCACCCATACGGTCCATCTTGTTGACGAAGGAAATTCTGGGAACGTTGTAACGTCTCATCTGGCGGTCAACGGTGATGGTCTGCGACTGGACACCGGAAACAGCACACAGGATCATGACAGCACCATCCAAGACGCGCAGCGCTCTCTCGACTTCGATGGTGAAGTCAATGTGACCCGGCGTATCAATCAAGTTGAGGTGGTACTTCTGTTCCTTGCCCTCGGCGTCCTTCTTCACCCAGTCACAGAAAGTTGCGGCGGACTGGATGGTGATACCCTTTTCACGCTCCAGATCCATGGAGTCCATCTTCGCACCAACGGCATCACGGCCACGGACTTCGTGAATAGCCTTGATACGTCCAGTGTAGAAAAGAACACGCTCGGTACATGTGGTCTTACCGCTGTCGATGTGTGCCTAAACCGATCATTAGATGCGAGATTTCAAGCATGCCTAATCCGCCATGTCCTTACAGCAATACCAATATTCCGAACACGGGACAGACGCTCTGCTTCGACGGGGTCAAGGTTGTCGATAATGGCCTCTTGCGATAGGGTGTCGGGGTTGGCAGCGGCAGCCTCAAGCCTATGTTTATTTGAGAACAATGATCAGTAATTGGCCAAATCAAAGTATGTGGATGTAAAACGTAAACAACAATTGAGATAAACAAGAGATAATAGATGCTTACACAGCAGCAGCAGCAGCAGAAGCGTTCCTCCTCTGCTGGAAGTGCTTGCTCAGGGTAGACTGATAAGCCGGAGCCAAAGTAGGTGAACGGAGAACAGCCGTCGAAGCGCATCGCCGAGTCAGGAAGTTCTGGGACTGAAGACGGACAGAAGACCTGGCCAAGCCAGAAACAGCGCGGGATGGCAGCCGCGCAAGAGTAGGAGTCCTCATGATGATCTCCGTGCACACCGAATCTCAATCAAACGTTGGCGCTCTTTGAGTCCCCGAGCGTCTCGATCTTTTCTGCGGCTCCGAAAAAAAGTTCGGGGAAGCCAGGCACGCTGTCACGTGAGCTATACTAGGAATGATTGGCCTCCGCTTCCCCGGGTGCCATTGCAGCCAATGATCTTGGGCTTGATTCTCATCATAGTCTTATTTGAGAAGTCCAAGGGGATGTTGTATTGGAAGGTGCTGCAATTGTACATCTTTCCCGATAAGCTATATCTATCACCCGAATAGTGCACCGAAGGGGTTGTCTCTTCCGGCGTCGGACCCATCCAAATTGGTGAAGCCGTGCTCTAGACCTCAGGTACAACAACGACAGACTTGTGTAATTTGATTACCGTCGGCGCCGAAATATTTCATACCAGTACAGCGTGGCAGAACTAGCTACCGCCTTCTTCTCCGCCACCATCAAATAATCATCATAGATACCATCATTGACTGCTTCCAGCAATTCCTATAGAAACAGTCCAGCATTGATAATACTTCTCAGCTACCGTGTCGGTGACCAGTGGAGCAAATTATATACATTCTGTCCAGATGCGATCTTCTCTGAGACTTCTGGCTTCGGTATCCCGCAGCCAGCCGTCGAAGCTCAGGAAGCCAACCATTAGCCTTGATCATGTGTGTAGCCAACGTTAGTTAAATCGTTCATGCGCTGATATGATCGACAGTTCATCCAGAGGCAACGAGTTATTTCTCTATGGCGGGAGATTGTGCGAGCGCTCAATAGTCGGTTCCCACTTACATAGTTTACAACAATCATGCTCCATACTGATGGGGTCGCAGAAATACCAAGCTCATCGACCAAGGATGAACTGCACAAATATGCCCGTGGGGAGTTTGAGCGCAACAGGAACGTTACAGACTTGGTATGGCTTTTCTAGTATTCTACTGTAGCACCAGACTGATGAGAGCGACAGCAACATATACGATACCTTATCTCGGTATGTACCCCATCTGTCCCTTCATGGGCAAGCAGCCTAACTATACATAGACCGGAAAGTCCGAATTCGATATGATGAGGCGCTATATCGACGAGCAAGTTGTAGGCTGAAGAGGGATCTCACCAGGACCAAACAGTAATGAAAGCACAAACTTAGGTCCAGAAATATGAGAAATCAGTGGCTAAGAGATGGAGAGAGATATTCTGTCAAAAACTAGAATGCATATATGTACAATATCATAGATACCCAGACCAATATGAGAATCAAACAAGAAACTCAGCAATACTCACTTTTGTCGCCCTTACTGCCTCGACAACAACTCCTTCACAGCACTCAGTACCCCGATTGACTTCTGTTCGGAGGGCTCGATAGCAGAGCGAGCAGCATCCTGATCAGGGAATGATCTCTTAGCAGCTGCGGCCTCGTTCGCCGCGGCTTCAATAGCCGCATGGCGCTCCCGCCAGCCCCTGTCTTCCTTGTCACGGATCTCCAACTCTCGCAGCCAAGCGTCCCGCTTTTCCTGGCTCTTGCGTGCTTCCACCATCTGCTCGAACTCCCTCCGTTGCTTCCGCTCGCTACCGTAGTACATGCCTCCAGCGACCACAGCGATAAGGGTGAAGAACTGGGCGTAGATACGAGCACGGAACATCTTATTCATCTCGACGGAGTCGCCGGCCTTCATTGACCGGTAGGCCCGGTAAAGCGCGTAGGAAGTGGCAGCACATCCTGGGTTCAAAGAAGGTTAGTTATGTCAAGTTACCGATATCAAGTGTCCGAGCTTCAATTGCCTGCCTACCTAGCGGGATCAGAGGCTCTTCCTTGAGACGCCTGCGGAACTTTTGGAGCGAAGTCTCCTCTTGGAACTGACTGGAAGAGCAAATTTTGTTAGGACTAGCTACACCTGCAGTCTGAAAGCTGTATTGGAAAGGCGAGGAATACATACGGATTTTCTTCAAAAGACGACGGGAGAGGCTCGCTCATTTTGCTAATATAACTACTGTCTGTCACCTGTGATTGTGGCGATCGGGGAAGAGGCTCGGAGAGGCTGCGGCCGCCGGAGCTAGAAGTTAATCAGATCTGCAAGACATTAGCCAACAATTACCAAAATGGAGGAGGCAGCCAACACTGCACATGAATGCCGACCTTGACTGAATAGTAGCACCCTGTTCAAAGAGAGAGGTAAATGCGTTGCGCGTGCACCCGGGCAACATGACGTCGGAAGATACAAGAGTACGGAGGAGATAATTTTCGTATTATTCAATACAGTATGTTACGGGGAGGAGGCGTAAGACCATGTACCTTCACTTACTCTTCTATCAGGCCATACTTCGGACAGATGACCGGGCCTGGGATATGACTCGAGGTTTCTACGGGATATATCAGGTGCTTCTTTCCCAGGAAGAATGACTTCACTGAGCCGTAGGTTCGTGGTAGATCCTCCAGAAACGGACATAACAACGTAGCTTCGTCAGACGCCTAGGGTTGAGCGTAGTATTACCGAGTCATGTTTAACACCAATGATCTTCGATAATTGAAGTCAAAGCATCGTTCTCCATGGCAGGTCATGTGAATAGCTTCTTCTTTTGCCTATTCCTTATTTGGGCAAGGTTTTGGAAAAATCGCATCCGGACTTTTCTTAACCTTGACGGATGGTCTATCAAGCTTGTGAGACTCAAAACTTGTCATGGAATAGAGTCTGAGCTCATTGGCCGGGAAGAAGCATGTACGTAAAGACTTTCCCATTGTTTCCTGGTAGTTGTGCATGGATTCCTTCAGGCCCACATCAACCATGAATAGCATTATGGGGTAAGTGTATGAAGACTGCAATGTCTGAGAAAATATTGAGGCGGCGATTTGTTGCCGCTTCCGAGGAATGTTATGGGGAAACAGGTGGGATGATACAACATAAAATCATATTATGAGCCTGTGATGCCCCCCTTGGTTCCTAAATCTTTTCCATCTCTTTTCTTCTTCCCTTAACATTGATCAACCATTCCTCAACTAGTCCTGGCCTGCAGCTTAGGGCTGAAATTGAGGGTTGATGACATAAAACTTTTCCGCTCCGATCACGGAATTCCCCACGGAATACGCTGATTGTTCGGATCCAGTGCCACCGCCGGACTTTTCGTCGGGTTGACTCAGAGGATTTCCGCCGGATTCTGGACTTTGTTTTTGTTCTTATCTTGTTCAATTCTCTCCCATATACCCACAAAGACGCCATAATGCCGGGCGAAGTAACTGCGAACGGCGTTTCGTCCCCCATCTCCACCAAGTTGGACAACCTGACCCTGAACGAGCGTTCGGCCGCTCCGTCTCCCACTTCGGAGAAGGTGGATGGCCAGGAGCGCTCAACTGTTGATTATGGCATTCCTGACGCCTTCCTGCTTCCCAATGGAACACCAGACGTGAGTCTACACTATGGATTCTTACATACTCTATATGAATATTCATGCGATGCCTGTATTTAGTATCTCCGGTTGATCCTGACGTCCCGTGTTTACGACATTATCGAAGAAACCCCGCTTCACCATGCGGTCAACCTCAGCAACCGCCTGGAATGCCGTGTGCTTTTGAAGAGAGAGGATCTCCTCCCCGTGTTCAGTTTCAAGCTCCGTGGAGCCTACAATAAGATGGCGCACTTGACCCCCGAGCAACGGTGGAAGGGAGTCATTGCGTGCTCAGCAGGTGGGTGGCGTCGGTGTAAGGGGGTGATGGTGACTCAAGTCGACTGACGCAAATTTAAAGGAAACCATGCGCAGGGCGTTGCATACTCGGCTCGGAAACTGAAGATCCCCGCGACTATCGTTATGCCATCGGGCACCCCCGCTATCAAGCATTTGAATGTTGCCCGCCTCGGTGGTAGCGTGGTCCTCCATGGAGACGACTTCGACGCAGCTAAGCAAGAAGCATACCGGTTGCAGGAGCAGCACGGACTCACCATGATCCCTCCTTTCGATGACCCCTACGTGATCGCTGGTCAAGGAACCATTGGCATGGAGATATTGCGCCAGGCCAACTTGGAGAAGCTGGAGGCTGTCTTCTGTGCTGTCGGCGGTGGAGGTCTGATCGCTGGCATTGGTGTCTACCTCAAGCGCATCGCACCGCATGTGAAGATCATTGGCGTTGAGGCCCACGATGCCAATGCCATGGCCCAGTCTCTTGATTCGGGTTCGCGAGTGTTCCTTAAGGAAGTGGGTCTGTTCGCAGACGGTGCTGCTGTCAAGTCCGTTGGAGAGGAGAACTACCGACTGGCGCGTGAAGTTATCGATGAGATCGTTCAGGTCAGCACCGATGAGACGTGCGCCGCCATCAAGGATGCGTTCGAGGACACACGATCAATCATTGAACCGGCAGGTGCCCTGGCTCTGGCCGGTCTTAAGAAGTACGCCACAATGAACCCCAGCCCCGACACGAGCAGAGAGTTGTGCGCTATCGCTTCTGGAGCAAACATGGACTTTGACCGCCTGCGCTTTGTTGCTGAGCGTGCGGCCCTGGGAGAGCGGAAGGAGGCGCTCCTGAGCGTCAGGATCCCCGAGAAGCCGGGCGCTTTCGCGAAGCTCGTCGAGGTTGTCCTTCCTCATGCCGTCACGGCCTTCAGCTACCGTTATGCTCGTGATTCGTCCGCCGATGTTCTGATGGGCATCTCTTTGTCCGCCGCTACCGGTCGGGACGACTTGGCCAAAATCATCAGCCAATTGGTACGAGGTGGCATGGATGCGAAGGATCTCAGTGATGACGAGCTGGCTAAGCGGCACTTGCGCTTCCTGGTTGGCGGTCGCAGCGAGGTCTCGGATGAACGGTTGTTCATGTTCGAGTTCCCCGAACGTCCTGGGGCTCTCGCCAAGTTCTTGACCACTCTTCGTCCCAACCAGAACATCTCTTTGTTCCATTACCGCAACTACGGCGGCGATGTTGGCAAGGTGCTTGCTGGTATCCAGTGCCCTGACAACGAGAAGGCAGAGCTGGAGGCTTTCCTCAGCGATCTGGCTTATCCCTTCACCGAACATACCGATTCTCCGACCTACAAGACCTTCCTGCGGTAGAGAGACTACGCTATCGACTTTGGCATTTTCTTTTCAAGTTAGATTATTAGAAAACACAGTGTGGGCCGTTGATGGATTTTGTTTGAAAATGTTTAGGCGTTCTGTTGGGCATGGGGAAGATAGATCTGTGTACCTAAGTTTGGGGACTTTCTTCGTATAAACTCTAATGAAGCATGATACAAATTATCTTTACTGACTATTCAGAAATAATGATCCTCCATATTAGCTGTAGTTTGTAGTAGTTGATGCTTCGGAACATTGCCAATCAAACATGATTGGCCGGATCTCGGATGTCGGCGTTACAGTAACTCCGGCCAGCATTTGCTCCGAAGGGATTCCGAACATTCGAGGAAAAGAGGTGCCAATTTAGCTATCTCGAGTCTAGATTCCCTCGAGTTCTCCATTCTCTTGCAGATTCTCGGCGGCTTTAGAATTGCCATCTATCCGCCAATTCACACCATGCTGTCTTTCCGTTCCGTCTTCGGGGCCTCGACCGGTGCCCTCCGTCAAATTCTCCCCTCCTTCTCTCGCCGGTCCGCCGCTCTCGTTTCGCGCCCATTCTCGCAGATCGCACGCCTCTCCCTTGGCAATGGCCTTCGCCTCTTGCGCTCCGGAAAGCAGACCAACAATGTCGGAGTTGCTAGTGTGGGGACAACATTGAGACAGGTCGAGCAGGTCCGGGGAATGAAGACTCGCTCATCGGTGAAGCGGTTGTGTGATGGCTGCAAGGTATGATATGAGACTAGTCGAATTGGCTTCATTCTCTACTGCTGGAGAAGTCGGCATTAGCAGTAGCTTGCCTGTGCTCTATGTTGGAAAGTGGCTAATACAGCGAACTTGCAGCCTGTGCGGAGAAAGAACCGTGTCTACATCATCTGGTAAGATTCCATCGATGTGAGCTGCAAAGCTCATTGTGGTATGATTGCTGACATTTACTTTCTGCGCAATAGCTCCAAGAACCCGAAGCACAAGCAGCGCCAAGGGAAATAGATGGATAGAAACGGTTGCGAGAGCATGAGAGAATGAGCGTACCTTCGAACGAGATTTGCTTGCATTGAACATCAACTGAAGCCGATGGAAGAGCTAGCATTACTTACGTGACCGCTGCCTGATCTTGCGACGGTGGTGGTAAAATCGTGGATAGATGTTTTGTGGGTATACGGCTACTGCTACTGGGTCTCGACATTGGGAAATACCGCGCATTTGCTATGGGATACGACCAACTGGTTGGTTAGGCGCTTTGTTGCATTGTCTGTACATTAATTGTGTCTATATATTGGAATCTTCTTTCTTCAAATTCCTCCCGGGTGGACTGGTGGTACCTTGGTGGTTGTTGAGGGGTCCGCAGTACCTCGGATGCGCGGACTCCTCACGCGACACTCTGCTTGATCCGACAGTTCCCTGATCTGCTTCTGTTGCATCCTCACTTCCTGGACATATGCGGGGTGTTGTCTGTATGATCAGGTTGGGAGACGTGCTCAATGTATTGAGCGATCGACTCCGCACGGTTTGCATTTCTTCCCGAAGCAGCATGCAAGGGATGCTACCGGAATCGTCCATATTCGAATGATGTCAACGATAACATTCCACTGATCGTTTCATCGCCGACAGACCCCTTTTTACCACCTGCATTAGCATACCTGAATGAAGTCATTTCCTACGATCTCAGACTCCGGAATGTGCAGACACGTGGATGCTGAAACCTGAAACAGTAATATACAATCAACATCCTTACTCTTGTGCTCCCAGTCACCGTCATGGCACGACTCCGAGCAGAAATCGCCTGTCTCTGGTTCATCCCAGCAGTCGGTGCGCTGAGCAGGTCGTATACTTTCTCCAACTCCCTCATCTCCCAGCAAGTCTTCGACGGTGAGAACTTCCTCGAATATGACGGTGTCCGGGGTCCCTACGTGAACCGCATATCCTACGGAATCAGTCGCGATCCTCCGCCACAATGCTCCGTTGACCAGGTTATCATGATCAAACGACATGGTGAACGATATCCCACCTCCGGAGAAGGAACTTCCATTGAACAGGCCCTGAGGAAAGTCAACGACTCCATCGCAGGCAACTACAGCGGCGGCGATCTAGCATTCCTGGGTAACTGGACCTATTTCGTCCCATCCGACTGCTACGAAGCAGAGACCTGGACAGGGCCCTATGCAGGGTTAACAGACGCATACAACCATGGCAGGGCGTACCGGCAACGCTACGGGAACCTCTATAACGATTCATCCATACTCCCGTTGTTCACCTCCGACTTCCAACGAGTCATCAGCACAGCGCAGAAGTTCGGACAAGGATTCCTCGGTAACCAAAGCTACGCGACCAGAGCAGCGCTCAATATCATCTCTGAGTCCAGCGACCAGGGTGCAGACAGTCTGACACCAACATGTCATAGACAGGACGATAATGCACAACGCATCTGCGGCGACATGCCGTACTATCTTCCTCAGTTCGATGTCGCTGCGGACCGCCTGAACGCACAGTATCAGGGTCTCAACCTGAACTGGACAGACGTGTACTCACTTATACGTATACAATCCTATCTCCCACGTCCATAAAACGATGCACACGCTAAGAATGGACAACAGTAATGACGGCCTACGAACTCAACACGCGCGCCTCATCACCGTGGATCGACGTCTTTACCACAGAGGAATGGATTAGTTTCGCCCACCTCTGGAACGTCAACTTCTACTACTGCTCAGGGTATCTTTTCCCATCTTCAACCTTACCATCACAACATCCACATAATGCATCAATACTAATGACAATAACACCAACAGCCCCGGCAGCAACTACACCAGCGCCCTTGGCGCCCTCTACCTAAACGCCAGCCTCACCCTCCTCCAACAAGGGCCCTCCTCATCCGGGCCTCTCTTCTTCAACTTGTACCACACCCCCTCCCCCCAAATCCCTCCTCCCCTTTCCATCCCACTAACATTGAATGACAAACAGTGCCCACGACAGCAACATATCCCCCATAATAACCGCCCTCGGCATCGCCACACCCTCCCAACCCCTCAACCAAACCCGCATCCCCTTCCCCCCATCCCCCTGGTCCGTCCAAAACATAGTCCCAATGGGCGGCCGTCTCACTATCGAGCGAATGAACTGTACTGATTCTGCCCTGGCGCCGGCAGGGATCTTTGTCCGGCTGGTCCTCAATGAGGCCGTTGTGCCGTTGGAAAGCTGTCAAAGTGGACCCGGATTTTCGTGTCCGTTGCAGGAGTATGCGAGTTTTGTGGGAGGGTTGCCGAGTTATGTGAGTGAGTGTGATGTTCCCAGGGATGAGAGTCAGTATTTGCGGTTTTGGTGGAGGTGGAATAGTTCCACGGCGGAGAATTTTAGGCAAGGGACAAGGTGTGGAGGTTTGGCTTAGGTTTTACTTCAATTCGGAATGATTGGTGATAGGAGGGGATGGCGACGATGATCTATGCTGGGTGCTATGGTATACTACTAGTGTAGCAATGATACAATATGTGAGTGGATAACTCCTTAAAGTTGAAATGATACATTCCGTCATGGCTCCATAATATATAAAAGTAGCATAATTCGAACAAACCCCATTCCCGGATATAACAGCCCCAAAAACCAACCTAGTATCCCAATTTATACATTCCCAATAACCTACTGAAGAGGCTCAATTCCACCGAAAGTGACACTCTTGACCACCAAGAACTCATCAATACCATACTTGCTGCCCTCGCGACCAAAGCCACTCTGCTTGACACCGCCGAACCTATTTAACCAAATCAGTTAGCAAGCAACATCCAACGATGACATTTCCAAGGAAATAAACAAAACGAGGGTATACTCACGGAGAAGCAACATCACTAATAAGTCCCGTGTTGACACCCACCATACCAACCTCCAACGCCTCCGCAACACGGAAGATACGCTTAACGTTACTGCTGAAGAAGTACCCCGCCAGACCAACCTCAGCCTTGTTAGCCAGATCGACAACCTCCTTCTCTGTCTCGAAGGGGAAAAGACCCGCCACGGGGCCGAACGTCTCCTCCGAAGCGACGAGCATATCCTTGTTCATCTCCGTGAGGACAGTCAAATCGTAGAAGTTAGGACCCAGGTGAGCGGCCTTCTGACCACCCGTCAGGACCTGTGCGCCCTTGGACACAGCGTCGCGGACGTGCTCGTCGACCTTGTTGACGGCGCGTTCGTGGATGACCGGACCGTGGGTCACGCCTTCTTCGAAACCGGCACCCAGCTTGAAGTCCTTGACCTTCGCGGCGAAGCGCTTGGCGAATTCGTCGTAGATGCCGCGCTGCACGTAGATGCGGTTCGCGCACACGCAGGTCTGTCCGGAGCTACGGAACTTGGAGGCCACGGCGCCGGCGACGGCAGCGTCGAGGTCCTCGACGTCATCGAAGACGATGAAGGGGGCGTTGCCGCCTAGTTCCCAGGAGACCTTTTTGATGGTCGAGGAGGACTGCTTCATGAGGAGCTTGCCGACGTTGGTGGAGCCGGTGAAGGAGACCTTGCGGACCTCCGGGTGGGTGGTGATGGCTTCGCCGACCTCGGGGGTGTTCTGGGATGCGGTGACGATGTTGACGACACCCTTGGGGATGCCGGCGCGGTGGGCCAGCTCGGCGAGGGCGTTGGCCGTGAAGGGCGTCTCACCGGGGGTCTTTGCGACGACGGTGCAGCCGGCTGCGAGAGCAGGGCCGATCTTCCTGGTGATCATGGCGGCGGGGAAGTTCCAGGGGGTGATAAGCCCGCAGACACCGACGGGTTGCTTCAGGGTCATGACCCGGTTGCCGGGCACGGAGGATGGGATGGTGTCACCGTAGATGCGGGGAGCTTCTTCGCTGAACCATTCGAAGAAGCTGGCCGCGTAGTTCACTTCGCCTTTGGCGTCAGCGAGGGGTTTTCCGTTCTCCCATGTTATCAGGGTGGCTAGGTCGTCGGCGTTGTCGATCATGAGCTGGTACCATCTGCGCAGCATGCGGGCGCGCTCCCGGGACAGTGTTGTGCGGAACTTGGGGAAGGCTTCTTTGGCGGCTTGGATGGCCTTCTCGGTGTCTGCGGCGGAGAATTCGGGGCATGTTCCGATGAGCTTGCCTGATGCAGGGTCTAAAGAGGTGATTCTGTGATGAGTATAGCTGGTCGTTGGGTTTGGTTGGGGGAGGTGTATGGCCTACCGTGAACTTCGAAGGTCTGTCCGGATTGAGCGTCTACCCACTCGCCATTGACGTACGCCTTTTGGATAAAGAGGGATTGATCTTTGAGCTATATTATATCCAGCTAATTAGCAATTGGCTCTCCTAGACAAGAAACAGATGATAGCAGCACGAACCGGAGGGACATTGTAACCCATGGTGGAAAGTAGGCGTTTAGTGTGAATAGGAGCAGGAATGGCAAAGGGATAACGAAGGCGCGGTCTCAGAAGTTGCCGGGAAACTGGACGAATAATCCTCTCCATGACCGAAACACTGAAGATATATCAGACCGGCGGATTGTGTGGACGAGCAGATCTCCAGCTGCTTTCTCGCTCTTCGTTCCGAAGTTCGGTGCGGGGAGACCTCGGTTTGTCTTGGGGGAGAGGGATCGCGTTTTTGGGTCGGTGTACCACCACTTTCAGCAATTTGCTATTCAACAGAAATCTGGAAAGATTTCCAATCAATTCCGGACAAGACCAGCTATTTATTCTCGGCAGTAGCAGTGGATTCTGGCGATGGAAATGCGCCGCGAATCTTACCGGCGGCCTTCAAGCGGGGGAGCTGCCGGTCACGTGGGCAGACGTCATTCGGAGCTTTCGGTTGCGCCGCCACTCCATTGCAGGGTTGCTGTCCAGTTAGGAGTGAGTAGAGTGTTCCCTGGCCATTTAGTTATAGTTCTGTAAAGTATTGACGATGAATTGAAGGCATTTGAGGCCGTGAGGGACTTCTGCTGCTCCTGTACATGATTAAATTACATGAGCGTAATCAGAATACCATATCGATATTCTATCCCTGGCCTCGGTGATAGCAACCAATCATCGAATGCCCACACGGCAGCTCCGGAGCACACACCAATAGTTGATTACTAGACTGCCGGTACCTGTACTTGTAATACTGATATATTACGATATCTACAACGCATCACTGATCTATACAGCATCACTTGGGAGTCATTTGTATCCAATAGAATGTAAATATTGGCCATCAGACCATATAA
Source organism: Aspergillus brasiliensis CBS 101740 (assembly GCF_001889945.1). Taxonomy (NCBI): domain Eukaryota; kingdom Fungi; phylum Ascomycota; class Eurotiomycetes; order Eurotiales; family Aspergillaceae; genus Aspergillus; species Aspergillus brasiliensis. The sequence goes on along the minus strand of NW_027137448.1, from coordinate 1,252,503 downwards.
GATTATTCTATCAACACATCACTCGTCATCGTCACCTTCGCCACGCGTGCCAGTCGAGGATCTGCCATCGCTTCTGGAACGGTAATTCGGATGCATGCGCTTCATGTGCAGATTAAGATTCCATGTCCGCGAGAAGCCCTTGTTATGTCTGGAACATGCCCGGATAGGACAGATCAAGTCCTGCTTGCGATGATCTCCTTTGCCTTTTGGTCGGGATCCCTCATCGGCGTCTTCAGGTGCCGTGCTGTTGGCTCGCGATGTCGAGCCTCCCTTGGTGGAAATGGCACGAGAGCGTGGTCGTCTGCTCTGAGATCGGGAGGGTTGTGAGACTTCAGCTTCAGCTTCGGCCTCGGATTCCGGTTCAAGGTCAGTCTCGACTTCGGGTTCTGTTTCACTTTCTTCGTATTTCCATATCTCGGTATTATCGTCTCGTATATCTTGCTTGACCTTCCCTTCTTTGAGGACCTGAAAAGCCATATCTTCGCCAAACAAGGCTGCACATCTCTGTGCGGTTCGCATTACCACGGCTGGTGGCCAGCCTATCATGGAGGCGACTCCCAACACCTCACTCCAATCCCGTATCCCGAGGCGCACACGACTGGGTGACCGTCGACGATCGCTGCCGACGGAGCGGCCTCGTGAGCGGGAAGAGTGTTGCGACTGCGATCTGTATCCTGAAGTTGCTTGGGAGGAGCTATATACGCTTGACTCCGGTTCGTCCGATACATGCGTACTACGAGAACGAGTATCACTCGATCCGCTTTTCCAGGATGATCGTCGGGTTCTTTTTCTTCCTCTCGACTGGCTTCTCTCTCTTTGGGAACCGACTTTTCTCTTCCGGGGTGATGATGAGCCCGAGATTACACTCTCAGTGTCGGTTTGCCAGTCACTTGCGGAGCTGTCATCCGCTGCCACTCCGCCCTTACGCGCACGATGAAGTCCCATGAGAAGATCGTCAAACTGCGAGAGTATATTCCGAGTCAGTGGGCGTAATTGTCGTCTTGATTTGTCGTCGTCTGTTTGGACAGCAGGGCGTAATGGTACACCGTCCGCACCCTCACGCTCGCTTTCCCACGCGGTACTTTCGTCCTGTGTCTCGTGTTGAGAGGCTGATCGTATTCTTCGATGCGATGTTAATGGCTTCTCTTGATAATCCCATTCCCTAGCCCTGAACTTCTCCTTCGCTGTTCGTAACAAGAAAGCCATAATAGACTCCTCTAGCTCGGCACTTGGCCGAGGATCTGGCTGCATTCTCAACGTCCAAGCATCATCAAGTCCTCTCCGTATTTCCTCATCCGGTCTAGGTACTTCAGCTGATGGTAGAGGCCATGCTGCCCAACGCTTCGGAGGAGCAAAAGTATCCATCTCATCCACCAGTTGTTCACCTGTCTCAGTTGCGCGCCTCGCTATATTACGAGCCCGGACCCGAAGCGCATAAGCATTGTATAAATGAGCAGCCAGATCCCGAGCTCGAATATCTTCCAGAGCTTGAGCATTTTGTCTTTCTTCAGCAGTAAATCTTCTCCACGTAGACACAGGCCCGCGAAATCTGTTGGGACGGTAGGAAGGTGCAGGTGACTCTGAATCACGCTGATGGCCATGCCCAGTAATTTTCTGAAGCGGCTGCTGCTGCTCCTTTCTAGGTGATTGAGGAACTGACGCATAGCTGTCCGCATCTGACCCAGATTGATCATCGTCATAACTCTCAACGTAGGTAGCGTCAGAGTGATCATTATCGATCATTGGCTCCTCTTCCATGATCACATCAAGGTCTTGCTGGCTATCTCCTGCCCCAGCTTGGGCTTCTGGGTAGGGTACCAGATCGGCAACATCCTGGCTGCTCGGACCTCCAAAGATGGATCTGTATGGTTGCGCTGACTGCGGCGGGCTAAAGCGCGCGCTTGAAAGTGAGGACATGCCTCAGCGTTGGTGCTTATGAAGCAGTTGACTTGATTTTGAGTACATAGATTGATGGATTGGGGGCTAGTGGATTATTAAGGCCCATATGCAGTAAATCAAGCTAGATAGCGACTATCTAGATGGCCGTTCGGTTGATGATGATCATCAAAGTTGGCGGTGTGGCTGTGAGCTTATCTCGGAGAATTAGAGATGCCAATCTATTGCATTCGAGCATCCATACAGCCAGTAGTATCAAGCATACATGGCGCACTTGTAGAAACTGGACTGGGAATGTTAATGGTAGATTTATTGAATGCTGCGGATCAAAGACGAAAAAGTCGAATGCACGTGACTTGATACATGTCTACTGGGCATCACGACAGGTCCACTCCTTTTATTCTACTTACGCGCTAAGATTATACGGGCTACGATTGAGCATAACTAATCTGAAAAAGCTATGATATACTTAGTCAATGTGTTATGATGGTCAGTCGCTGTTTGGCACCGTGTGGACTGATACCATTCGTACCTCTATCCAACCACGAAGCTTAAACACCTACTGAACCTGCTTGTAAAGGCCTACACATGGCTAGTCATGATACTAGGCTTTGGCAGGATTCTTTACATCGAACTGAACGATTGAAAGACGTGTAGACTTATTAGACAACACTCTAATTGAATGCTATGATAAATTCAAGAATCAAAAGACGCCAATATAGGAATGCTTCCAAATCCCAGCAGGATATCATTCTATTGTCACAGAAAAGCCAACTTTTATGTGCCTATCTTCATTTCTGGCCCTCCTTCTCAAGCTTTCTCCTCTTGGACCGCAGTTTGGCAGCCTCATCGGACTTCTGCTTGTTCGAGTACATCATCTTCTCGAGGAGCTTGCGCTTCTTCCGGCTCATCATCATCTTCTGTCTCTCCAGCTCTTCCTCCTCCTTGCGCTTCTTGGAGGCAATCTTCTTAGCCTGAGCGGACTTCTTCTTGGCTGCTTCGCCAGCACCGCCACCAGACGAGAAAGGAAGACCAGCAGCTTCAGCCTCCAGTTCCTTCTGGTGCTGTGTCCGAGCGGCTTCCTCCTCATCCTCAGACTCTGAGGCGGCCTCGTTGTCCTCGAATCCACCGAAGTCCTCGTCTTCTTCCTCGCTCTCGCTCTCATCCTCATCAGTCTCAGCAACATCCATGCCGCCGTTGATATCATCGTCTTCCTCGCTTTCAGCCTCGGACTCCTCTTCCTTAGCCTCGACCTTCTTCTCATCAGTGGCCTCCTCCATCTCCTCGTCACTGTCATCGTCCAGCTCTGCCTCGCCTTCCTCCTCCTGCTCAGCCAAGCTGGCACGAGGGTCGTAGCCACCCTTGGACGGCTTGACCCAAGGGCTCAGGTGAGGGGGGAGAGTCGCGCCAGGGGCGTACAGATCAGCACGGAGGAGCTTGCCCTCGTTGATGCAGTCCCACACCCACTGGGGCTGGACATAGGTTCTGCCGGGGATGCGGGTTCCTGGTCTGACCTTTTGAACAGCACCGTCCGTCGAAGCAGCAGGGACAGCGGGCAGGGAACCCTCGGGCAGAGAAGGGCGGTCGACGATCTGATGGGTGATGCGAGTATCGGTCTCGTCGTGGGTGAAGGCTCCGTCACCAAGGACAGCGTCCCAGCCGATTCTGCTGCAGCCAAAGGCGCGAAGAATGAACTCCAGGGGCGCCTTAGGGGCCTCACGGGAAACGTAGAAAACGAAAGGTGCGAACAGAGAGCCAGCCTCCTCTCCGCTCATGTCAGGCTGGGGAAGAGTGTCGGCCTCGGGAGCAGTGGGCTCGAACTTGTCGATCGCATCGGAAGCTTCTTCGGTCGTCTCGGTAACTTGCTCGTCTTTGGTCTGATCCAAGCCGGCGGTCTTGATGACCTTGTCGACCTTGGCCTGAACCTCCTTAGAGACTTCCTGGTTGGAAGACTTGCTGGCCTTGTTGGCTTCGAGAGCCTTAGGGGTTTCGCCCACGGTGCGTCCCTCCAGAGTGAAGGCCGCCAACTCAGCACCGTTCTCGTCGCTCCTCTTATCGAACTTGGGGGGATAGCGGAGACCAAGAGTCGAGTAGAGACGGTAGTTGACAAATCCGAGCAGAGTCGTGTAGAAGTCGACGAAAGTGGCCATGATACGGTAGTCGACGTCGCCGTTGACACGCTGCACGAATCGGTAGGGCACAAGCCACATGATGTCCTGTCCCTGGATGGTCGCCTGGTAGTAGATACCCTTGATCGACAGGAAAGATTTGCGCAGAGAGTTCGTGGTGATCAGGTAGTGCTGGAACTCGTGGGTAACCCGCTGGCAGAGAGCGATGGTCTTGGCTGGGACATGGGGAGAGGAGGGGAGGTTGGCAAAAAGGAACAACAGAGACAGAGCATCATCAAGATCTCTCAGAGCGTCAATGAATGTCGGGTAGCGCTCCTTGATAATGTGGTCCAGAGTAAGTTTCGGCGCGTGGTTCTTCTCCAGGCGGGAGGCATCTGAGACTTCACCACGTCCAAGGGAGCGGGCAATCTTCTTCGCAAGCGCCTTCTGATCACGGAATTTTCTCAGGAGAGGCTCATGGAGGAGGAACTGAATATCTTTCGTGTAGTAGAAAGTGGTGTTGGGAGTGGAAGTCTTGGAGGCCTTCTTTTTGTTCCGGGGCTCACGGGGATAGATTCCTGTTTTTCGACAAACAACGAGTCAACATCGTGTATATATTCTAGGAGTTCAATCCATCAATGAAATCTGCATACCCTTGAAGATACATAGTCGACGGAAATCCGGAAGGGAAATCTGAAGTTTGCGCACGGCCTGGGTTCTGGTGATGTAGTTTTTGGCCTGGCCAGAGGTTCCTGAAATGAGGAAATTGTTAGCATGAAAATATCGCATAAAAAATAGGAGCATTCATACCCTTCTTCTTAATCTTAGCCATGTTTGCGACAGTGCTGGTGCAAGTGTTGCGGGTTGAAGATTGGAGAAAATCCCGATAACCAGAAAAATCTCGATAAGTTTTTTTTTTTTTCTTTTACTTTTCTGGATCAGCAGCTCGGAGTGGTCCGTGCACGGCGGAAAAGGGAAATGCGCGGAGTCTTGGCACGTGAAGCCAACCGGACAGCTGGAGATCCGCGACCTGCAACTCCCCCAATCGCTTCAAGGCCGTTGCATAGGCCGTCTCTTGATCAGTACGGGCATGCGCTAAGAGCGCAGCTTATTGGAAGTCAGTATGGGGGTAGATCAACGGAAAGTCGCCGTGTTCGGTGGTGCTCTGGCCCTGCGACTTCTTCTCTCAGTATTGTTCCCCTCACTCCCCGACTTGTTGACGGGTCGGGTCGAGGTATCAACACCGGTGACCAGCTTCAAAAGACGTGAGTTAAAGCTAGCAGAGCTTGAACTTACTGGATGCTAATGGTCATGTCTATAGTGCAAGAAGGGCTTTTCCTGTACATGCGCAATGTTTCCCCCTATGACGGAGGTGTCTTCCACCAGGTATAGCGCGATGACCGAACGTCCGAGTGAACACACCTAACAGAGCACAGGCACCGCTACTTCTTCCTCTATTCTCCCTTCTACCGAATGCGCAATCCCACCCTATTCCCACGGCGGTATTCTACTCGCTGGTAGACCTGGTTAATGCGAATGCTTTGATTACGATCTCGGATTCAGGACAGGCGGTATCGGGGAGATTCTATTCGGCAGTGCGGAAGCATATCAGATGGGATGGAGTATCCATTGCGGCATGGTAAATGGCGGAGTACCCATATATGGCGTCTATTAGTGCTGACTTGTCAGGTTTCTGTTCAATCCGTTCACCATCGCAACCTGCCTGGGCCGGTCGACAGGGGTATTTACTACAACCGGGATCCTATATGCCTTTTCCAGCGCCGTCACCGGAAACAGTCTGAATGCAATGCTGTCTCTGGGGCTTGCATCATACCTGTCAATATATCCAGCACTTCTCTTCATTCCGCTTGTTCTCCTATGCTACGACCAGCGAGTTCAGAAGACTAAGGTTTCCTCCGGTGTCTTACCGTTCGCTCTACAACACTTCGCAGTTTTCATTGCATGCATTGCGGGACTGCTTGGCATATCTACACTGTTGATTGGCGACTTCTATACTTTCATCTCTGCGACATATGGCGTCCAGTTGCTCGTCCCTGACCTGACCCCCAATGTTGGCCTTTGGTGGTACTTCTTCATCGAAATCTTCGACTCGTTTCGAGAGTTCTTCCTCGGGGTGTTCTGGCTTCACTTGGCTGCGTACATGGGTGGCCTTACTGTGCGACTGCGCCGGCAGCCTCTGTTTGTGCTGACGTCCCTTCTGGGCATCTTTGCCATCTTCAAGCCATACCCCAGCATTTCCGACGCATCGTTGTATTTTGCCCTGCTCCCACTCTACCGCCATCTCTTCCCCCGTAAGCACATCCCCCACTGCATCTATTTGGCATATGCTAATACCGTTTAGTGATGCGATACACCTTTTTCGCAATCTCCGCCCTTCTCTACGCCACACTCCTCGGACCCGCATTCTACCATCTCTGGATCTACGCGGGCTCCGGTAACGCCAACTTCTTCTACGCCATCACACTGGTATGGAGTCTGGGCCTATCAATATTACTAGCCGACACCATCTTCGCCGCTCTCCGCGACGAATGGGAACACGACAACCCGGAGTTGCGCGGCAAAGAAGTGCGACAAGTTTAACTGTACTATTATCTACATACCCCGAATCATAGCATCATCCCAAGTAAAAATAAAATGTTCAATAGATCATACATACGGACCCCCATCCAACCTAACAGACATAATCCTATAATCCGGCTCCTTCACCATCCCATTCCTCAATCTCCTCGGCCGGGGACTATACTCATCCGTACCAAACCCAATCGCCTCATAAAGCCTCTGCGCCACCCCATTCGACGTAAACACCGTCAACATCGCCTTCTCCATGCCTACCCGTCTCCCTATCTCCATCAGGATAAGCAGTAACCGCTTCCCAAGCCCTTGCCTCTGCACCCCAGACGACAAATGTATCTCGTAGAGATAAACCACTTCTTTCCCATCTTCGTACGTAATCATGAAGGACATGAACCCGACCACTGCGTCCGCTTCACCTCCATCCCTTGATGATACTACTTCCCGACGAACAACCAAATACTTCATATCCGGAAGCTTCATCTCCCGTTTCTTCCTAGCGGGTGACCACCCCGTCGAAGAATTCCTGTATGCCTCGGAGGATGTCTCCTCGATCAGATTGAAGCATGCATTTAGGTCCGTCGTGGGGATGGTGGCTGCGTCGTAGATGGATAGTTTGTACTTTTGCTCTTTATCTTCTTCTTCTGGTGATGATGATGAGGATGTGGATGGGGTGGTGTATGTTAGAAACTCCGGGGATATGTACTTGGAGGTGAATTCTTGGATGGTTAGGTGGTTGGTGCGCTCGACGAGCGGGATTGAATTGTCTGTGACAAGTTAGTAAATTGTTCTTTGGTATGTTATGGGCTAGATAGTAGTTATATTATAACTATCTGTGGTTGATAACGTACATTGACTCCCATTGCGATCATATTCATAATCTTGTGGTTGTGTTTTCGGATGATGTACGCGTCTCCGCCGCGTAGTGCTCTTCTTCTTGGTTACTCGGCCTGCTTGGACGGATGATGACATTGGGTCTGATTTCTGCGTGTTTCTCTTTGAGATAGAGATATGCTTTTGTATTCAGTTCTCTGTGTATAATGCTTAGGAGATGGGTTTTGGTCTTAATGCTCCGCTGAGTGTTGAAGATTTGATGTGTGGTGTGGGCGTGGTGATTGGCGGATGTGCGGGATTTCCGTTGTCTTTTCCCATGCCAATCACGGAGTAGGCGTTGTGCCGAGAAAGAGTTGTACATGCATGCATGTGTGTCGTGCATGATGGAAGGGTTTGCTTTTTCGTCCCTATTTAAGAATTGTATTTTCATGTGCTGGGAGCAACTAAGCAGTGTCTACGGTCGATTTTGTTTATGTTCTCTATGGTATGTGCGAGCTACTATATATATCGAGAGGGTGACAACAGCTTGAGCAGTCGGTTCAACATAATACAAATCTAAGCTTGCTCCGCTCTCAACTTCGCTGCAAACTCCTCAGCCCGTCTCTCTGCCTCTTCAGCTCCCAGTTCCCCGAAAATGTCAATTCCCCAGCGGAAGGGGTAGTTGTATCGCGTGTTGCGATCGAGCTTGTTCAGGGCCTCGAATTCGGCATCGGGGATGATGAAGTCTGACATCGTTAGATAAGTGCGATACAAAGGCGAATTTACTGGAAATACCTTGGAAGTTACTCTCAATTCGGGATGGCGTAACACTCTTTGGCAAGACGGCAGTGCCGCGCTGAACAGCCCATGAGATCAACAACTGAGCGGGCTCCTTTTCCAGCTTCTTCGCGATTTCTTGAACCTGAGGGTCGTCGATGACACTGGAGAAATTAGCGCGCGACGACGATATCATATTGTTTGATGACGTACCGAGGCAGCTCGTAGATGTTGTTGCCCAGAGGGCTATATGCGACAGGGAGGATGTTCTAGTTCATTCCTATCAGCCAAAGTCTATTAAACCGGTTTTGATGATATAGGTGCTTACCTTCTCCTTCAAGTACTCAGTGAGCTTTGGTTGGAGTAAGTATGGGTGCGCCTCGATCTGGTTCGCAGCAGGCGGGATGGTCGCGGTCTTAAGCAGCTCCTCTACCTTCTCAATGGTGAAGTTGCTCACACCGATGCTGCGAACCTTGCCCTTTCGGACGAGGTCTTCCATGGCCTTCCATGTTTCGGAGATGGGTACATCTGCCAGCCGGAAGCGCTTTGTAACCGGGTCCAGGGGAGGCTGGAAAGAGTTCTGATGGATGAATGCCACGGGCCAGTGGATCTGGAGTTGTCAGTAGGATATGAGTATGAATAAAGATACCGACATACCAAGTACAGATCAAGATAGTCCGTCTGGAGATCCTTGAGGGTCTTGTTGACAGCCTCTTCCACATTTTCGGGATGATGGTGGGTATTCCATAGCTTGCTGGTGATCTAAAGGGCGTGAAAGAAGGCTGTTAGTTGAGTGCATAAGATAATAGAGACTGCGACAAGTCACGGACAAAGATCTCCTCGCGCGGCACTCCTGATTTCTTCCAGCCATCTCCGACTTCTGTTTCGTTCTGATAGATGGCGGCGGCATCGATATGACGGTATCCAGAGCGCAGAGCTGCCTCAACCGCATTTTCTACCTCGTGGGGTTTGGACAACTAGGACTGTCAGTTTGCGATGAGTGTTGTATTCCCTGGATGTTTCGCATACCCATGTCCCTAAACCGACGGCGGGGATCTTGTATCCCGAGTTAAGCTTAAAGGTACGTCCTAAAGACATGGTGTTCTAGGCAAGATTATATCGAGGTTTGGTAGAGTGTGCGATGCTTGTCAAATTGAACAGAAGCCACGATGTTAAAGTTGAAGGAGAAAAGAGAGCGCCATGGTCAGGAGTGAGGGGATAGTAGATTACCCCTCATCAGCCGTCGATCCCTATCCGCGCAATGCGATATCACATCATGTTAAGCACCGAGCCTATGAAATCCACTGATCGAGTGGTGTTTGGTGCACTTTAGCCGACTCATGTTTGTCAACTCATCCTGCTGGGTGATTGCGCGATGCCTTAGGTCCCGCTTGGGTTCGGTAGATATATTGGCCGGACAGCCTGATGATACTACAGCATTGCGTTCACCTTTCTATATCATGAATCGAAGGACCGTATTGTAGTATCGTTGTAGCAAGAGAGTTACTGATTACTACTGCTAGATAATCTTTGGATCCAATTGGTACACTGGTATGGCGATGATTCATAGCTAAGAACAAGGTAGATTCTCTCCGGCTATTCAAAGCCTACGTCATTTGTTCCTCAACTATATTGAGCAAAATATCTCTGTAACAGAAGTGAAACTGGACAATGAGAAGGTATGGACTATTGAAGATTGTTAGAGCAAGGCAGATTACCCAGATCATGTCCGCAAAAAAGGCTGATCACGGAGTTAATTCGGTCGGACAATCAACGATCGCGATTTAGAAGCGCATAGGAAGGCGTGGAGTTCTCTCAGCTTATCCAGTGCCAGCCGAATGCTCCAAATTTGGGTCTCAATGTGCATAACCACCTCGTACCTGGTATAGATGACTGCCAGGGGCAGCTTATCCCTACTGTGTACACTTACAGTGGCTGGCAGGCCTTTCGGCGTTTGAAATCCAAGGTCCTCTCGGCGTTCGAACCCGGGGAAGCGGTTGTCCCTCCAACGCCCAAATGACCCCACGCCAGCCACAGAATACTAACAATGAGCCGCAACTGTGCATACTCTGATAGATGTATGATTGCTATTTCATAGTCTATCTTCCCATTAATGACCAGTGCTCTTCATCTGACATCAACACATTTATGTATCACTGGTAGAATTGTCTATACATTGACAAGATCCCAGTCGTTGAGATAGTCCCGATAAGGGAACCGAGGCCGGAAGGGAGGAAATTGGAGCCAAACAGGAAAAGTCTGCTCTTTTCCTGGCGGGGCTGTGGCCCACAGGTCTTGACTCGCCCAGCTTCATTCCATTTCCACCATCTTCCCTATGCGAAGGAAGTTGAAGCTGTTGCTCTGTTGCTGCAATGGCTTAGATACACTCCAAATTCTAACTAGATGCCTGATTTTTCAGAATTGATAAGCTATCGTCCTGGAGGAACAAAGACATATCAAATTGATCTCCATCGTATCTTATGCTCAAGGCTCTTCAGGCACGACTCATACTAACAACGCCCCACTCGCATAAATGATGGAAGAATGGATTTATCAGCAAGAGAATCATGATGGGAACAACTGCCTTCTCTATGCGCGTCTTGATTCGTTGGAAAAGCTCGGTCTCCATATTCTAAACCTTCATTGCCGTTAGACTTGTGGCCTTATTAAGCCCACGGTCACTCAAGTGGAGCTTGCCCACTTACGTCAAGAACCAAGAGCAAGAGCTCTTTTAAGAGCTACAGATCCCCCAACCCAAGACGAATCCCAACAGCTCTGACGCATTCTGTTGCTATTGTCACTTGGGATTTACTGCACCTGCACCTTCCAGACCAAGAATATACCAGAAACATGGCTCCTACATCTCAAAAGCAGTGGACCGTCCTGAACAAGGACAACGACTTCGATGGCCTCACCTTTGGCGAGGCTCCTATCCCGAAAGTCGGTGAGAATGAGGTTCTGGTGAAGTTCCATGCTGCGTCGTTGAACTTCCGTGACCTGATCATCCCCAAGGTTCGTTTTCCATCCCCAACAATTAGCCAGCTGCTTTCCTGTCAGTTGAGCTGTCTACTGACAATCAATATTTGTTGTTGCAGGGAAAATATCCTTTTGGAGTTAACTTCCCGGTTGTTCCTGGCTCCGACGGTGCCGGTGAGGTTATCGAGACTGGATCCAAGGTGACTCAATTCAAGAAGGGCGACAAGGTTGTCACTCTGTTCAACCAGCAACACCAGTACGGCCCTATCGATGGTAGAGGTGCCAGCTCTGGACTCGGTGGTGTGATTGACGGTACCCTCCGCCAGTACGGTGCGTTCAACGAGAACGGCCTGGTGAAGAGCCCCGAGAACCTCAACCATCTGGAAGCCAGCACCCTCTCCTGCGCTGCTCTGACGAGCTGGAATGCTCTGTATGGATTGAAGCCCTTGCAACCTGGCCAGACTGTGTTGGTGCAGGGAACCGGAGGTGTTAGCATCTTCGCTTTGCAGGTAAGACTTTATACAGAAGCTCATAGGACACATAACATGCTGACATAAATACTCGCTAGTTTGCTAAAGCGGCCGGCGCAAGGGTTATTGCCACGACCTCTTCGGAGGAGAAGGAGAAGAAACTGAAGGAGTTGGGCGCCGACCATGTCATCAACTACAAGACTGAGCCCAACTGGGGTGATGTAGCTCGCAAGCTGACGCCTGACAACGTTGGTGTCGACCACATTATCGAGGTTGGAGGCAGCGGTACCCTCAACGAGAGCTTCAAGTGCATCAAGTTCGAGGGTGTGATCAGCATCATCGGATTTGTCGGTGGCGCTGACCCCAAGTCCATGCCCAATGTTCTTGATACCTTGAGCCACATCTGTACTGTTCGCGGTATCTATGTTGGTAGCAAGGCCATGATGAACGACATGGTCAAGGCCATCGAGGCCAACAACATCCACCCGGTTGTGGATGAGAAGGTCTTCACCCTTGAGCAGACTCGGGAAGCCTACGAGTACATGGTACGTGGTTTTCTTATTCGCACAATAGTGGATGGGATGCTAACACAATGATTAGTGGGCACGTAGCCACTTCGGTAAGCTGGCCATTAAGATCGAGTGAACGCGATAGGAGATGGCGGGAGAGTCTTTTTAGCTACAGTGTAATGTACATGATTGAACGACTACCACATCATTATTCTCCCATATGAGTATTGAAGCATCCGCAGTCTTATGTCAACTCAGTCTTTTTGTAGTAATATGGGAGCAACACTGGCTATTAGAGTACAGTCGATACAACTCATTTCCAAATTCCGGGAGAATTGAATTAACGTGTTCAATTCAATAAAAGGTACTCGTGGAAAAGGGCCAATTCTCTACCATGGAAGCCAGCATCTCCATCAAGTTGATCCTCGACTAGATACTACTAGTAGACTGCAGGTAATGATGCAAGCCAATCAAGAATACGGATTGGCTCCCCTCCCCGCATCGCCACCTCATCTTGCACCTTCCACTTCTTTCATCATCGTCACCGCAACGACTTCAGCTTTCTCCATCCATGGATCCAAGCTGATGTGAGCTTTCCATCACTTCCGACTAACCATACTTTTACATACTCAATCCCTGTCAATAGCTCCGGCAACCCGTCCAGATGCAAGCCAACACAAGACATAGATCGACCTTGCCGATCTACGGACCCGATCGCAAGAACATCAAGAAGTCCCAGATCAAATTCATTCGTCCGGCACAGATGAGTTTGCTTGCTCGAGTGACGTGCTATCCGCCCTTGGGTCAGGTAACATGTCACCAAAGGGGGTCCACGGAACCTGATACGGTAGAGAATGACCTCCGTTTTCTAGCATATTGCCGAATAACAGCTGATCCCGATAGATCAATTTCACCGTAGTGCTAGAGTCAAGCACATCATTCCCCGTGCAGCCATGGGATATTCAAGTATGGCATAACATTACTACCTCTGAGTGGACTGCAACTTCGCTTGAGAGTCGCGGGTCTACCGTGGCACCACTCATGAACGGCAGCGAAGACGAATATAACTACTTCCGTAATGTCTTCTCAGGAAAGATAGCTCTTCCATCAGAGGCTGGACATGCACAGTTCACTGTCCGCTATCGGATCAATCCAGATGCTGAGTGGCAGTGGGTAAACCAGCAACAGGGTGCAAGTGATGGGATCTTGGTGTTTGGTTCACAAAAGCCGGGGTTCACTTCGCTGGAGACGACTGCAACGGAGTTCGGAAAGTACTTCAAGGGTATATCTGCAGATATTGACATTGAGCCAAGAAAAAGCGAGTCGCCTGGTTCGAACCTGTGGCATCTTTCCGGGAAAACCCAGCCAGCTCAGGCGGGCGAGTCCGGGTACAAAGAGCTGACGCTTGGACTGCCAACATCAATCTTGCGGTATTTCTCCTTGGTGCGGATCTGGGCTCCATGGCTGGGACCAAGACATGGAAAAGGAAAATTTGAATTGTCCGAAGATGCCATATTGTGCTCGTTTCTGCGGACTGATGGGGTACATCTCGTGCTTCTGGGGTTGTCTGGAACGGATGATGTCTTGACGACTTTCGGATCAAGCGAAAACGGGGAAGTGGTCGTCAAATCACTCAGTGACAACCCAGAACCATCTACATTCCAGATCCTAGCGTCAGCTGCAGAGGACTATGAGGTTGCAATGAGCGCGATCGTATATGAAGCTCGCAAGCTCACAAGGCCATATGCCGAGCAGGAGGCACCTGATGTCAAACAAGCCCCTGTTTCACCACCACCAGACGATATAGTGGTAGTAGAGAAAGACGTGAAGGCACAGTGGATGGCAGAATGGTATGACGGCTTAACCTACTGCACTTGGAACGGGCTCGGTCAGGATTTGACGGAAGAAAAGATCCTTCGTGGCCTTGACTCACTGAAGTCTCACGGGATCCAGATAGCTAATCTGATTATCGACGACAATTGGCAAACACTAGACGAGGCAGATTCACAATTCAAGAGAGGCTGGAGGCAGTTTGAAGGGAACCCAGCTGCGTTCCCGAAAGGGTTTAAACAGACCATTGAAGCCATCCGTCAAAAGCACCCAAACATCGAACACATCGCAGTCTGGCATGCAATACTCGGATACTGGGGAGGAATTTCATCGGAAGGTGATCTTGCCAAGAATTACAAGACTAAAAGAGTTGAGATCAAAGTGCCTGCTGTGGGAGGTGCTATCTCGCATGCTTTCGAGGATGGCTCAGTGCTGGCAATTGACCCGGATGACGTCCAAAAATTCTACGATGACTTCTATAGATATCTTGCCTCTATTGGAGTCGACTCTGTCAAGGCAGATGCTCAATTCTTTCTCGATTTGATCAAAGACCCTGATGACCGGAGAAGATTCATCACCGCTTACCAGGACGCATGGTCCATCTCCACGCTGAAACACTTCAGCTCAAGGGCTATATCCTGCATGTCAATGTTCCCACAAGCCATTTTCCACTCACAACTTCCAACAACCAAACCTACCATTCCTCTCCGGAACTCAGACGACTTCTTCCCCAACATCGAGTCATCCCATCCATGGCACATCTTCTGCAACGCCCACAACGCCTTGCTGACCCGCTACTTGAATGTCGTCCCTGACTGGGACATGTTCCAAACCAGCCACCCGTACGCCGGTTTCCACGCCGCGGCACGTTGCGTCTCCGGAGGCCCAGTATACATCACCGACGAGCCTGGCAAGCACGACGTCTCCCTGATTGGCCAAATGACTGCCACAACCGTACACAACGGAACCGTAATCCTCCGCCCTAGTCTAATCGGCCGTGCCATGGACATTTACCACGACTACAACGAAGGCCACATAGTGCGGGTGGGCACCTACACAGGATGGGCCCGTACCGGCAGCGGCATCCTAGGTCTCTTCAACATCTCCACCGCCGAGAAATCCACCATAACCCACCTCCTAGATTTCCCAGGAATCCACCAAGACTCTCAAGGCGAGTATATCATCCGCGCCCACACCAGTGGTATGATTGCCTCGGACCTGCGCGTTCCGAACACAGAATCATCTCTAGTGACGGTAACTCTGCCTCCGAAGGGCTGGGAAATCTTAACAACATACCCAACCTACACCTTCGACTTGAAGTCTAAGAGACGAGGCTCAACTGCAACAACAACAGAGACGAAAGTGTCAGTTCTAGGCCTAATCGGCAAAATGACCGGCGCAGCAGCAATTATATTCTCCGATATATACGTGGAAGATAACGGTCGACTGCGGTTTGACATTAGTCTGAAAGCTCTGGGAGTACTGGGGATTTATTTCTCCGATTTGCCAGACTGGAGTATTGATGATAACTTCATGGTCATGATTCTGGGGAGACCCGTGCCGAAGAAGACTGTTTGGAAGGAAGGGGGTAAGGAGGGGAGAGTGGTGGCGGTGGATATTCTCACGGCGTGGAAGGAGATGGGGTTGAAGGCTGGGTGGAGTAACGATGTCCTTGTTGAGGTATTCGTTGGCTAGTGGGTTGATAAGCTGGTGATCAAAGCCACTGCCTGGTGGGGGGTTTATACATGCTATGATGGCATCTTATCTAGTAGACATTAGTACAGTATAGAACAGATTGAATATACACAGAGTTGACTACCAATTAGGGTAATGAGTAATAGTTGTTTTATTGGAAGTTTGAGTAAAATCTGGCACAATGTGAACCGAACCTAGCACTGTTATTACTACCTGGCAGACGTTATGTTGAGGAAACACGTGGGAATCAGCAGGCATAAATATAATGCAACATGGACACTGGCTACTTGACTACAATATCCTGATAAACATCACACAACTAATTGTACTCTTCAGTCATCATTACTACAAGGGCAACGCCCAATAAATATCAGACCAAAGGCAGACAAATCGCAAAAAGTTATCCCAAATCCAGTCACTTAAGTGCACAGACCCTTATTCCTTTCCAACCCCTGCCCAATCTCACACTACTACTAAATAATCCTGCAGACAAAGAAACCCCAACCCAACCCATCACATTTACATCCTAATAATCCCCCGTCGGCAACCCCTTCCTCGCAGGAACATGCTGACCATGAAACCCGAACCCCACGGGACCCCTCACCCTCGCTCTGCCCAACTCCACCAGATCCTTCGCATCCAAACAAAGTAGATAACTCTTCCCTGTCATCCCATCTAGCACTACACTAAGTAGCACTCCATCATCCTCATCCTTACCATCCTCTGGGTTCGGAACGAAGATTGGTTCTCCGGGAGACTGGGCATGATGGGACCATACTTTCGCCTCGCCTGATTCGTTGTCGAATTTGATGATACTGTCGAAGAGGGTGGATTTGCCCGTGTCTGCGACGGCGTACATGTAGCGGTGTTTGCGGGTGGCGTAGGCGGGGTGCATGGTGGGGAGTTCGGGGGAGAGGGATTTGCAGGAGGTGGATTCGAGGATGGCTTCTGGGAGCTGCTGCTGCTGCTGCTGCTGCTCTTGAGATTCAAGGTTGGTTGGTGTTGATGATGGGATAGCAGGGAGCCGGAAGCGAGAGACAGCAGAGCAAGTCGCCTCTGTTCTGGGTTTAGCGATGGGAGAATCCGAACGGAGGTACTCGTAGTAGAGTTTATGCATGAAGTCGGCGGTGTCGAAGGTGACGAGCTCCGCGACGATGTCGGTTTCGCCGTTCTGGTTGGTTTCCTGCCACGCGTTGATGCTGTGGAAGCAGAAAAAGGCACGGCTGGTGTATGTGGCGACGAGGCCTCTTTCGCCGGTGCGGTCGATGATGTACCATGTTGCTGGGAGGGTGGGGTCGAAGGGCTTGATGGAGTCGAGGAAGCTTTTGGAGTTGGAGCCGAAGTCGGCTGGGGAGATGTGGGCGTTCCAGACGCAGAGGACGACGTAGTCTTCGGTGATGAGGAGGGAGTGGAGGTAGGCTGGGGTTCCCGGGAAGGTTGCGAGGATGGTGGTTTCGCCGGTGGAGGCGGAGGCGCGGAAGATGCGGTAGGTGGACGTTGGGCCCAGCTCGAGGTTGTAGTTGAAGACGTCTCCTGTTTTGGGGTCGGAACGGGCGTGTGCGGCGGTCTCGGAACCCTTCAGGTCGGGGTGCAGGTTTTGTTGGCTGGCGAGGCTGATGGGTTCTAGGGTCTCTGGATGGAGCTGCTTGAAGACGTTGAAGTCGGTCTTTGCGTGCAGGGTCTTGATCCCGGAAGACGTGTCCCAGCGGTTGGTGGCAGAGGCATCACCGAGGCCTGGCATGTTGATGCTCAGAGTGACTCCGACGTTGGCGGTCGAGGCAGTGGGTTTCTCTTCGCGCTCGTACTCCGTCTGGACCTTTTGATATACGACCTTGCAGGGGTCTCGCTTTTGGCCGAAGCTGATCTTGTGCATCTCACCGGTCTGTCTGACCTCCTCGATGAGACCGTCGGTCGAGAAGCGCGAGTTGTACAAGACGCGCATCGATGGGTGAGTGCTGTCTGGGGCTAGGAGCTGGAATCGGTGGGTTTCACTGAAGCCATCGAACCAGTGGCTGACGCGGAATGTCTCGCCATTGACGGTGTCGACCTTGTATTTGCCGGGTCCGGTGCGATAGAGCACGCCAGCTGCGTAGGCGGGAATCTGGCCTTCGACAGGGAGCTCGATAGGAGTTTTCTCCTCGTAGTTGGCATCGAACTGCGGGAGCGAAATTAGCAGAGGGACGAGAAGTAGATTTTAGTCAGGTTGACTTACGCCTATGACATTGGGCCAATTGTTGAAGTGATCTTCAACGCGAGTTTCCTGTATGGCGGACATCTTATGAGTAAAGCGCTGCGAGTCGCTGGGGTTGCAGTTGTCTGAAGGTTATGATGTTGGACTGATTGATGATAAATTCGAGGAGCATGAGAGGTGGGATGCACGTACTATTTATCTGCCTGATCTCACCAAGGACTGGTTGTAAGGGAGCTGTGGCCAACTCTGTTGCAGCTCAAAGGCATGGTCCGAGCATAGCGGTGGGGGAATCCCGTCGGAGATGGAACTTCAGATCACCGTCTCATTTCATGGCCGAGGATTTGCCTGTCCGAGGGCAGTATGGTCGAAATAGTAAATTCTTTAGACCGAGGCAGGTTCTGTCCTCATCGCCATGCCTGTTGGCATTGCATATGCCGTTGATAGCCATGTAATCGTAGTACGCGCAAAAGCTTGGCTTTTATATACATTATAGTAGTAGTAACATTCACAACGCCCGGTCCGTGTAATCGCTATTGTTCCAAAATCCCAAGTACATCGTTTCTTCCATACAAAGCCGCTCCTTTAGTTGACGCCCCTGTCTGATACGCGGTCGTGTAGACCGCTAGCACACTCACCTGCCATCGCGTAAGGCGCAAGCCTTCAGACGAGACTGGTGAGTTGGATAGTACGGCTGGAACCCGAGGTCCCATGTGGAACGTGTTAGATCAGGCATTGATTGTAAAGGCTCGGGTTGCAATTGGTTAAGTGTCAGTGAGTCAGGGTTGTGCTGGCTGCGCGGAGATCCCCCGCTCTCCTGCAGTCGCAAGTACGAGCAATCCTTCTTCCGCGTGGCGCATTCTAAGCATGGTTGCCCGCCATTGCAGGATTTCTTTAGCTTTGCGCAGACATCACATGCATGTCGTTCTTTGCCGCCAATTCGAGGCCCTGGGATGGCCTGGCCGGCGTGTATACGAGCAGAACAAGACTTCCAGTGTCGCCGTAGAACGTCTCTTAACAAGGCTCCAACGTCAGTTTGTGCCCTGAGCCATCATGCATAGCATACGCACCCTCGTTTGTAATGAGAGCCGCAGAAACCACATTTAAACGGCTTCTGTGAGCTATCTTAACGCCAATCATCAGCACCACCCACGGTATTCCATTCCATGCAGTGTGTGTATCATACGGGTAGCTATGTGTCGCTTGTGATGGTCTAAGCGATGAAAGACTGCTGAGCAGAACTGACAAGTCCATACCCCGTCCATGGCTCGGTTGTCGGTAGAGTTCTCCATAGTTGTGTAACCCACGAATTTGGAGCCAAATAAGCAATGTGGCTATGGATGTAGCCGCATACACTAGGCAGAAACGACCCGACAATGCAGGGTCGGAGCAATTGATTGCCGGTTGCGACCGAGCTTGGAGCGGGAATCATCCACACCGGTGGGTTCAAGGGCCGTTAGTCTCCTGAGATGAGGAGAAAAAGCAAAGAAGACAAAACCAAGAGCGGAGCTGAGATGGGATCAGAGGGAGAAGCCCTTCTGGTCAGCGATCAGCAGTGGAGGAATCCCGCAAGCTACCGAGCCAGTGAGGATTAGTGAGGCGGAAGTGGAGGTAAGCCGAAGGATTGGAAAAAGCCCCGGGCGGCATTCCCCCGCAGAGCCGAGGCCGATTGGCCACATCGCCCATCAGCAACCATGGTCAGTTCATTGGGTCTAGCATCACGTATATGTATTCCTTGCTAACATATATCGATTACCGATGCCATATGGTTCAGTCCAAATGGTTCCGTCTATACTGGCGTCAAGGAGCCATCCGTGGCAGATGATATCGTCATCTCCCTTACGGTAGGACGGCACGGGAAAAGCTATTTTCTTAACCAGCGAGTCGAACGCGACGCTTTCTTCGTCTTTGCCATAGTATTCCTGCTTTTCCAACTCTCGAGACTTGTAGCATTGGAACAGTTGCCCTACGAAGCCTTTGTCTTCCCCGAGATGGTCCTTGCCACTCACCATTTCGAACTCATCGGCTGAATCAGCAATCAGGAGCCGCTCGAGTGAGGGCAAGAAGTCCGTCGATTGCCAGCCAGATCGCACATCGCGATCCAAGCCAGAAGGTGCAACAAGGACCAGATGTGTCAATTTCGAACATCGGCGGAGCCCCCCGATGAATTGCATGGATGTGACATCGACTTCGCACAAGGCAAGACGGCGCAGACGAGGCCATAGTGACCACACCGCTGGTTCATAATCAGCCTCCTCCAGCTGGTCGGAAGGGGTCTCCCAGATGTAAGGTAGCTTTTGCGTATCAAGGCAGAGATCGTCGGCGGCGGAACAAAATTCCTCTAACAATGTCAAGCGCATGAACGCTTCGCGTAGCATAGGGCGCACTTCTAACTCGGGCATTGAGGGGTTATAGAAGCGCAGGGGGAGATCTATCACCAGCCTGGTCAAGCGGTGACAAAGGTGAAACGAAAGCGTTTCGATGTCTCGCGCAACCGGGGGCCGATCGGGCTCCTCCAACACCAGTACAAGGCCAGCAGCCGTATTTTTCTGTACTTGTGCTCCTGTATAATTTGGCCTTCGGTTGATTAGTTCCGGTGGCTCGCATTCAAGCAGCTGCCCCAGTAAATATTCATCGTCAATGAGAAGACAGTGGTTGATGAGGAGCCGTCTCGCTATCTGGCAAGTAAATCGTGAAACTAATGTCAAGCTGACTAGAGTATCGATTTCTCCTGAAAAGTCGGGATAGGCCACCGGTGGATCTGGAGGGATGATAGACTCAATAATGAGTTGAATAATTTCGGGTGGAAGACGCATTGGCACCCAAGTGTCCCCAGCGACCTTGGCAGGTAGAATATTAGGTGAAGCAGCGGTCGTTTAAAACTTGAGATTAGAGGTACAATCGACAAGGAACAGGGTTGGGGAGTTTTCTCAGAGCAAAAGTCGATCTGGGCAAATGTCTCATGGATGTTGGCGGGGGGATGCTTAAATCCTTCTATCCGGCAAGCCAAGTCAACAAACATGAGAAAAGGCGTCGTGTTCCCCGGTCGCCGTGAAGCTATCAGTGAAGAACTGCGAGCATCGCCGGGGATTCTGGCCACCCAAGGAACCTAGTAGGTACTCTGCTTTAAATACTTGAATCGGCTGGAAAATGGCCAGTTGTTGCAAAGACGCCCAGCTTTCCTGGAGATCGGCCGGAGTCGTGCAGCCGGCCGATCTTGGCTTAGTTCCAGTCCAGGTGACGGCTAGACCCGATCTAGCCTAGCGTGTGGTGCCCCGGGCAGCCACCATTTCATCTCGTCTTCTGCTCTATAACTTGTACATATCACTTCAAACATCACGTCTCAGAGAAAGTCTTTATCATTATTATTGGCATCATAATCTACAATATTACTGAAAGAGTGTTATGACGGATTGTTTCCCGTCACTGCCCCCCAGATATATGCTGCCCAGCTTCCTATCACAAGCAACACCAAACCAGTGAAGCAGCAGATCGAGATCGTCCTGCTACGCTGGTAGTGCGTCACCAGATGATGCTCTCGAAGTTTGGCGATGTATTCGGGCCCTGATGCCAGGCGCCGCTTGCGGGTCCATTGCAGGGGAGCCAGATCCCGGCCGATCATGGAGCCGATCAGGAGCAGGATGGAGACAATCGCGCAACAGATGGCCAGGAAGAGGTAGACCCTCACCGATCGACGGTAGGAATCATTATCAGCATCTTGAAGCGCACCTGTAATGATGCCGATGATAATTGTCATACTAGAATCATCTGGTCAGTCCTTGTTTCGATATGTTCACTTGGTTACTAAGGGGTCATACGCGTTATTCATGGTAACCTTCAGTGCGTACGCAGAGCCAAAGACTGATTGATGCCAGAGAGTCGTACGGATGCCGTCGATGATAGATGTAGGGCCCAGAGATACCGCAACGGCGTACATGCCGAATGCTGCGGCTGTCCCTTGTTTGGACTCGGCGAAGTTCACCAGCACCATGCTGATGAAGATCCCTAATCCGCACACACATACTATGACAAGCCGTGAGTGAATTGTAGGTTAGAAGCATAGGTTCACTACTTACAGACAGAGGCACGATGGCCGAGGATGTCAATAAAAACTCCCAAACAGGGCACAAGGAAGAAGCCTGGTTCTGGTCAGCGATGACTGATATATATAGCTTCAGCTGATGACCTACCCGCATATTGGGCCAAAGAGCTGTACCAGCCCGCCTTGATTGCATCGACATTGAATCGCTTCTGAGCTAACTCTGTGGCGTTCGAGCTGAAGACACTGGCGGTGCTCGTCTGAAACATTGAAAAGGCGAGAACAGCCCAGAACATCCATGGCAACTGGAACATCTTGCGGATTTCGAACTTCTTGTTCTTTTCTGTCAAGGTTTCCTGGGTTGCCGTGTCTTCGCGACCACGGAAGTGTTTCTCGCAGTAACGATTAAACAGCCAGAAGAAACAAGTTGCTGCGTTCGTGAAAAGGTTCATGAAGACGGAGGTCCAAAAGACCCATGCAAAATCACCGGTATTCTGTTGATTGTTATTATATTGATTGGCTTCACTGTCGACGGGATCCATACCTTGGCGATGATGTTTGCCGTTGACTTCCCTACAAACCCTCCAATCTGTATCGGTCAGCTTCATCATGCGCCGCATGTGGTGATATGCTTACCTTGCCAATTGCCAGTTCAAAACCAAGAGTCGAGGCGAATCCGTTGCTTGGAGGAAACCAGGAGGAGAACATCTTGTACTGTGCTGTTTGGGTGGCAATGTCACCCAGGGCAAGGATAATCCTCCCGCCGATCATGAAGTTGAAGGATCGAACTGTGGTCGCAGCAGCTACTAATATCGATCCAATGGTATACACGATATTGCCATAGACGATCATCCCTTGGCAGATTAGTCAATGCCAATTATGCGACAAAGTTTCAGTATACTCACTAGCACCTCCTACACGGTCGGTAACGATACCGCCCGCCAGAAGAAGAACAGTAGCCATAAAGTTTTCACTCGCTTCTAATAGTGAGAATTGGGTGTTCGTGATGTCCATTTTCTATACCCAAGGTAAGTACTTTCCCCAGTGTCGAAAGCAGTGTGTATTGACCTTCTTCAAAGTGCTCTTCATCGCTCCTGTAACGCCACTGCTCCAGTGGGACCCGAAACTAATGCAGGAAATGAGGAAAACAGCCACCAGCTTAGCGACCAACGGCGGGGGCCGTTTTCCATCCGCATTGTCCACGGCCATGTTGTCTGTCGAATGAAACGAGTCGGAGGCGGAAGGTTCGGCAGCTGTAACCTCGGTGGTTTCCTTTTCGCTCGCCATTGTGCAAGCCGTGGGTAAACACACCACTAATTAGACGCTATGAGGTGCACGCTTCGTTGGGTGATGTTCGTAGCCTTCGTGCAGTCGATGTTTCCGGTTTGCAAGGATACCCAACAGATTTTCCGTCGTGGAATAAGAACACAAGGCGGAAAACGAAAGAAGGGCTGATCGACACAGCCTTTATAGGACAGCCAGCGGCAGGCATCAAGCTTGTTCAGACAAGCTAAAGCTTCTGTTCCCACCGATCGGAGCCATGGTGCCAAGAAGATACCATCAGATAAGATGCCCGTGTTTCTCCGAGTGTCGCAAAAGCATCCCGTTTGAGGAAAGTCGCCCTTCGTAGGATTGCGATGATATTCTTGGCGTCTTTGAAAATCTCGTCTTGTTGGAGCATGTGGTATGCTAAAATTAATGAAGCTGTGGCGTGGGTCTGCTTTCATTGGCCATATCTTGCTCACGGTGACTGATTGATAAGATTGGCGCCGTGATATGACCCACTCTACGGACAGATTCCGTAAGGGAAGAGCTCGAAGGCAGGTGCAAACAATGGTTTGCCAAGCCGTTCCGCTCCTTGATGATAATGACTAGGTCTCAAACTCGTAATGGCGCCCACTCAGTTTGCAGATTGTCCCAGAAGAGCGCGCTGTCCGCTCATTTTGCCTCTTCCACCGATGGTCAAAGCCTGTCAGACTCCTGTTGGGATCCAGACTACAGGTCCCGGTCTCAACGCATGGCCAAAGTTTTCTAAGATTTGATCGTGGCCAGTCTGGCAATATTCGAGCTTTCGCCATGTACGGTGCTTATGATGGGAGACCCTCCGCCAAGCAGCAAACTTTAGCCCGTGTGACGTGTCCGCCATCTGCACTCAGATGTTAAGGTTAATTGGAATGCTCCCCACTATAGCACGTGGGACTATTACCAGTCGGAATTCCAGGAGACAAATATCCGCACGTAATTACGTGCTCAACTTGTTGGAGTGGATTGATCCACCTTCCAGGGACCAGGTTCTGGAAGGAGTCAACGACTCCGAATAGTGGAGACAATGAAACTGGATAAGGATCAACGTCCGATCGAGGAATCCGATCGGAGGAATGAGTTGCTAGCTATAATGATTAATAATCGGCAAATCCCTCGGACTATTTTGGTGAGAAGAAAGATAGGGATGCAAGGCACTAATACGTTGTTGGTCTTGCGTTTGTTCTTCTTCCAGAATGCAATAGGCTCCTCTTCATTTGCACCCCCAGACAGAGAATCTCTCGCCCAACGCCCCATTGATACAAGGAAAAGAACATGATGCTACCTGCTGGTCAACTCCGACGAGAACTTTCACATATTCGATAATTCACCAATAATAAATATGCACCCTTCGGCAGAATGCATTCAAGGCATCGATAGAACTGTGAATAACAGAGCCCTGCCGCTTTGGTCGAAAATCAAGCACTGATTAGTTCCGCCATCCCACTTCTGCTGTGAAGATACTTTCCAAAGCTAACATCACTGCCTGCATGCTTGAGGTGAATGAAAGCCGGGCCTCAGCAGGGTTCCATGGAAGATTCCAACATCTACGGCACGTTCCATCTACAGGACGTTCCATCTACGAAAGTCGCCCACGCCGGTTAGTTAACCAAGGCCAAGTCATGCGCAATAAAGAATCCTAAAGCGCTCGAGGACCTCCAAGACCAGCCAATAAATGCTTATTCGCAGCATAAGTACAGGCCCTTCAGCCTGGTACTTCCCATTCCATCTATAAAAACCGATATCCGTGTCATTGCCTGCTAATCGACTTGCTATTTGAACAATCCTCGATTAGTTTCCTTTGGCACCAGAGATCTACCCTCATTTTGCACACACAACGCCCCATCAAGGTTTCATTCGTCATCAAGATGAAGTTCGAACGACCCTCCTCGCCGCTTATGCTCGATAGTGGGAAATTTGTGTGTCCCGAACACCTTCTCGAGGTCTGCACTTTTTGCTGTGCGGATTACAGATACCTGAGAGAGGATATCAAAATGGAGGAAGCACATGATGATTATAGCCATGTGAAAGAGGGCACTAGGATGGAGGAAGCTGGTCAAAATCATACTGACAATAGACCTGACGAAGCCATCAGACAACAGATGGATAACTTGAAACTCTCATCAAAGGAGAACGATAAGCCAAGCCCAGGGTATGACAGGGAACATAGTGCCCCTGAGGCCAATCTAAGTGGCGGAGAATGCAAATTGCAAGCAATTCTTCCCCAGCTGTTTCTCCCTCCAAATCCACAGGATACTCCACGGTCACTCTTCAAACCTCTGGATTTCGTATCCGAGAAAAGGCCCCCGATCCGCCGATTTGTGGGAAGGGAGAACCAGTACCAATGTCTGGTATATACAGCGGGCGCTTGCCATGATGAATGGAAGGCAGATGAAAAACTTGCAAAAGCAGGCTGGTCATTTGTATACAGGCCCGAGAACCCATCACGCAACATTACCGGTGGGGTGTCTGGTCGCCTTGAGATCTTAGGCCCAACCGGAGTTAAGCATAGCCAAACGAGCACTCGTGCAGAGTTGCGCGCTGTGATTGCGGCTCTGAAATACTTGTCTCATGATGGGAATACCTTTGACAGCTTGATTGTTGCTACTGACTCGTGTTATGTTGTAAACGGTGCAACAAAGTGGATCCACAAATGGCTTGCGAGGGATTGGAAAAGTGGTATTGGTGGAACGATTAAGAATAGGGACTTATGGGAGGCCCTTTTGAAGGAAGTCAAGCGTTGGTATGAGGCCGACAGAGATGTCTATCTGTGGCGTATCGGCAAGTTGCACAATCAGGACGCAGCTAGACTGGCTAACTGGGCGACTGTGCCAGATTCGGCTCCTATCTATTTCCAGAATGATATTCATCCTTAGTGCTGATTGATCATGCAGAGACTTCATCTACGGTGTTATTTCAAGTCCTGCATTTTTGCGTCTTATTTCGGTTGTATTCTGGGCTAGTTGCGTTGATCTCTCCCAGACTGATCTTTCTCTTGATTCTATTTAAATAAAAGACCCCCCTTTTGTGCCAGAATATGACGTAGAACTCGGCTTTACTTTGGGAGACAAACATGAGACATTCACAATAGGTTTATAAAGTAGCTATCCTCATACAAGAACAAAATGAACTACACCGTATAGTAGGATCGCAGTATCCAAACATATTTACACATATGTACTCTAAGCAGGAGATGATGACGACGCTCCTCGTGAGCAAGTTACCTTCCCTCTCATCTTTGTCCTTGCATTCTCGCACTTACTCTCGAAGCGGGGAGATGGTTTTTGGATTTTTCCACCGATATGGAAAGCTGCAAAAAACACGAAGTCAAGCATTTGCTACTAAAGGCATAGAAAAGGTCCCCTTCCAGGACCTTTGACGCACTACTGGTGAAGACAATGGGGCCAAGCACACCAGATCCTTGCAAAAAGAAGAAGAAAAATACACACGCCGCTTACTGACCTTGGCCACATCGCCAGTTCGCATCATGGGTATTCGTGGTCTTCAAGGAAACTTATCCTATTCCCTGTGGGGAAGACGGTAGGTAGTGTTCGTTTTGCGAGACCCCCGCTGGAAAAACCGACCAAATTGGACCACTGTGGGGTCCTTCGAAGCTCGATTTTAGCAACAGTGTCCTAAGACAAATCCGTTTTTCTTTTCTCTTTTACAAACGAATCAGGGTGACTTGCTGGTTCTTTCCATGACATTTTGCGCAAGGGAAGGTTAGTAGAGTGCGGTTATAAGGCAGTTGCTTCGTAGCCCATTGCGATTACCGGGGACACTACACAACAGATACTGCTACACGAGAACGTCCATCCCAAACGTCGGAAATTGAATTTAGAGCTAGAATCCTAGCCATGATATTGGTAAATCAACTAAAACTAAGCCGGCTATTGGTTTCAGTCGACCCCGTTATCAGGTACCGACCAAATAGCAGACACACAAAAAGAAATGTAAGACACAAACGAAACAAATCGTTAAATATGCAAGGACGGACGGAAAAAAAAGCCAATTTGAACTGCGAAGAAAAGGCGATGGGGGCAGACAATCTCAAGCGTACGACAGTTGGACGACCGACCACCCACCAAGCAATCTTCTTGTTGAGAACCTCTCTTCACTGCAATCTCTCAAAGCTTTCATCATTAGGGACTCCTAGATTGTCCCGAAGGACGTCCTCGAGACTGTCCAGGTAAATTACTCTCTTCTCCTTTCTGTGAAGGTAAATAAAATTGCGCCACAGTTGGAACGCCCGAGAGTTCGCGCTTCCCCCCATGCCTTCATCCCCGATCACTATCAGCCCTCCCTGCGCACGACTGAGGGCCACACACATTCGGTGTGCGTCGGCAACATGCCCGAGCTTGTTTCCTCGTCCTGGTCGAGTTGTCGAAACTATCACAATGGGCTTCTCACGCCCCTGCGCGGCGTCTACGCTCATCACATCAACGTCATTGAGGTGGAATTTATCGTGTAGAAGCTTCTTCAATAAATTCCTTTCCTCCGCGTAATATGAAAGGACAAGAATGTCCCCAGGAGGGCACTTGGCTCGGCACAGGTCTCTCACGAATTTCGTCGCTGCCGATATGTACTGGGGGTTGAAGAGTGATGTGCCATGGCGCAGCCTCCAGACTTCAGAACCCTTGACAGAAACAAAGTGGGACCTCCCAGGGGCGACGTTGTACCGTTGCGTCATGAATGTCTCCATTTCTGGCGTGTGTCGTGAGGCTGATGCATCTGTGATAAGCTTCCCCTCATAGAAGCTTTCGCTGACAAACCTTGCGATGGATGGATGCATCCTATACTGCGTCGTCAGCAGAATATGGCGCACGCCGGTGGTGAGAAACCGCTCGAATAGGGACAGTCGCTCCGAATTGTAGGCTTCGTTTTGGGAGATGGATGTGACTGTAGGGGGGAGCTGGGCCACGTCTCCGCTCATGACCACTTTCTTTACCGAAGGGTAGAATCGTATCAGAGGACTGACAGAGGTGCTCTCGCTTATCTGCGTAGCCTCCTCAACTATGATGATTTTTGGACTGAAAGTCTTGAGAGCCTTTCGTCCGGCAGTCGAAGCCGTGCAAAGAACAATGGCGGCCCTTTCAATGTAAAATTGCTGGAGTTCCAGCCATGCTCGCTTGTATGAAGTCACGAGAGACTTCAGCTGATCCTCAGGGCTCTCCGGATCGTCAAATAGTTCCGATGGACCACGTAAGGATAAGTCCACATTCATTGACTCGGCAAACAGGAGGCCGCGGCGCGCCAACGAGATCTCGTACGTCAACAGGCTCCATAGAAGAGCCATTTCTGACTGTTCTTCCTGCGTTCTTTGCGGCCATTGCGATTTCAACTGCACAGCCAGCTCCACTCGACGAAGAATATGCTTCCCCAATGAGACCTCCTTCGTAAGCATCTTGTCGGTTTCAGCAGTCGTTGTCTCTACGCTCAAACGCAGGAGCTCCAAGAACTTCGGGTCAATGCCGGCATCCCGCAAGCTTTGTCTTGTAGAGTTGAAATGTCCCTGGGTCTCCGTCGGCGGATGACCGATTTCAGGCGCCATTTGGTTATCAACGTCTTCTCCCAGCTCAGTATCTAGGCGAAAAATCCCATCAGTTCTTAGTCCTTCCTTCTTGAAGAGCTTGAGTATCTTCCGAGTTATCTCGTCGAGGCCATAGTTAGACCCGCAAACAATCAAGACCGGGTTTCGCCACTTTCGGTGGAATCCCGCAATATGAGCGGATACACTGGTCTTTCCGGTACCCGGGGGACCGGTAATCAAAGTGACATAATTTTTGTAGCAGGTAGAAGGAGTTATTCCCTCTTGAACGGCTGCTATCTGTTGGTCATTGAGAGTTGCACGGATCGAGCCGAGATAGTTTTGAGCAGCTGCGGGGGGCGGCACAGGCAATTCGTCTTTTATCGTTGAGTTGTTATGAGCCAGCAGCAACTCCCGTAGATTGTTGTGCTTGGGGATTTTCAGGTTGTGATCCCCGTACATAACGTACCTAATCGCTTGCCTTGCTTGTCTGATCGCGGGCTGCTCATTACCAAATTTCACGACGCCAGACACCTCTAGGACGTGACCACCTGTCGGGGTCTGGTCAGACCTCTTCAGGCGAACAGCAACCAGGCTTGATGGTATTCTGATATTTGAGGGAAGACTAGGGCGCTTGATAACCGCACCCAGCCATGTTTCCTTCGAAGTCCCATCCCTAGCTCGTTGGCTCACAGTCACTGGGGTACCAGGCTCAGGCAGGGCTGATTCGTTCTCGACGAAGACGTCCGATGGAAGCCTCACTGCTGTGACATCCAATATGGCATAGAAATATTTATCTACACCCTCGGTGTGTACTCCGTGAACGGAAGACATGGGGTACACACTAAATGTGTAGCTTCCATTGAATGTGTTGCAGTAGGTTGTGCGCTGATATTCGGCCTCTCTCAACAGCCCAACTGTTTTGATAACTTCATAATGGCGTTCATTTATGAAATGATAAACCGAAGGCATGAGGTTTCCAAGTGCATGAGGAGTAACAAAGGAGGGGGGCTTGTTCATCCAACCACGGTCACGAACTCCGATATGATTGCCAAGTGCCTGATCAGAGATGGTCGGCAAAGTTTCAATTCTGCACCAGGACCCCCCGGAGACGTATCTGCAGTCATAGAGGGGAAACGGTCCTAGTGTTGGCATTGGCATCGCTGCCAAAAATTTCCAATTCTCTAGTAAATTTCCGCGTGCCCGGGTAATCACTCTGACCTGCATATCACCTGACAGAAGCTGACGGAATATGTTCACAGCTTGGGTCTGACCAGCCGAGAAAGATCCCAAAGCATCGATGGATAAATCGAATCCCATGCTATACGGCGCTTCACTGTGGCCCCAGATTATGGTATAATTGTCGGTATTGGGTGTCCCGCGGCACTTGGCCGCTTCGCTTGTGGACAAAGTCGTCCACGAAAACTGCACTCCTTGCAATCTGCTTGAGAAAGTGTGGATACAACCTTGTCGAGGATTCTCGTTTGGTTTGTTAACAGGACGGTCTACGTCGAAACCCTTGTCCCCGAAGGCGGTCCAAATAATGGTGAACGACTTTTGCTTGTTTTCCGGCTTAGGACCATAGAGTTGCAGTTCCAAGCAGAAGTGTGGCAATTCGGCGCCTCCACGGATGCTGAATCTCAGCCTTGTGTCGTCCGTACAGCAGATGGTCTGGAAATTCTGCTCATATTCCCGTCTCACATTGATATAGCATGCCATGTCAGTATAGAACATTTGATAGTCATTTACTGTATGTTGTGACTCTCTATGCCGACGGAAGGCGTGTCTATCAAGCTTGAACAACTCCTCAGAGGCTGGAAGAAATGAGTTATACCACTCTAGATGCTGTCTCACCACTGGAGTAAAGTCAATAACTCTCGGGACCTTGTGTTCCGACATCTTGAGAAGATTCGGTTTGCACAGCAGCCCACAGGGCCTGCTGGAGGAGGGAGAAATGAGGAAAGATGGTAACTCAAGGCGTGCTGATGAAGAGAAGTCACTCTATATGGGAGGCCTTCTTTGGGGCGAGATGTATGTAAGTATGGGGGAAAGCGGAAAAGAATCTGTTAAGGCAACAAATGTTTATTAAAGTGATGAAGAAATTTTTTGTAGATGATCGGGATATGATACCAGGGGGTGGTATTTATAAGAAAGAAGCTGCTGTTTCTAAGGCTATCATTCACTGAGCCATAACACCCGGAGGGAAATTTTGTCACTGTCAGTCAGTCACACAGGGTATTCACATAATGAGGGCCACGGAGACAATTCTAGAGAACACCATTCAGTATCAGTACCGGATGCATACTAACGAGAGGCCATCCTGGCAGACAGCTTACGATACAACAGCGGTGCTAACTGAGGCGAAGCAAAATGTACTCTGACAATACGTCTCATAGCATGTACAAATCAGCTAATTTGTAGTAACAGCAACATAGCTCAGATTCCGTGTTCCTTCGAGTATAGCTTCATGAACCCTCAAGGGTGATCCCTGACGCGCACAAGGCAATTCTTTACATTAGTGTTACAAAGAAGCAACTGTATATATCCTCAAATACTGTATCAAACATTCACTTCTTCGCTGGTTCTTTCTTTCTCTCATTCCCTCCAGTGACTGCCCTGCTCCTTCCTTTCACTCGTCAGCTCTCACGTTC
The DNA here is from genome assembly GCF_001889945.1 of Aspergillus brasiliensis CBS 101740. NCBI lineage: Eukaryota > Fungi > Ascomycota > Eurotiomycetes > Eurotiales > Aspergillaceae > Aspergillus > Aspergillus brasiliensis. The sequence continues at coordinate 1,221,130 of NW_027137448.1, read as the reverse complement.
CTTCTCTTTTCACTCCCCTCATTCTATCTCTATTCCTCTCTTTCATTTTCACTCACTCATTCACTCACTCACTCACTCACACACACACACACTCTCTCTCTCTGTCTCTGTCTCTCTCCCTCTCTCTCTCCCTCACTTACCATTACCACAACCACAACCACAACCACAACCATAACTACCTGCTGACTCTCCTCCTCGATCGCCGTGTTCTGCTCTCATCGTATCCCCTGCGTTGTGTCGTGTCCTCGGTCACCAAGTTCTCTCTCCTCCAGCAGGCCCTGTGGGCCGCTGTTGCAGACTTACCGTATCCTTCTCCTCCTCCTCCAGATCTCCCGCGTTGTGTCGTGTCCTCGGTCACCAAGTTCTCTCTCCCCCAGCAGGCCCTGTGGGCCGCTGTTGCAGACTTACCGTATCCTTCTCCTCCTCCTCCAGACCTCCCGCGTTGTGCCCTGTCCTCGGTCGACAAGTTCTCTCTCCTACAGCAGGCCCGGTGGGCCGCTGTTACCGAGCCATCGATACTACTCTCACGGTCTCTTGCGTTGTGCGGTGCTGTTATCCTCGGGCCCCCTCGCCCAGCATGTCTGTACGTCCCCCCTTCTTCCACAATGGTCCAATTATAGACATGCCTAACAATAGATATTCACAGTACGCAAATCTATTGTCATTCCAGAAAGAATACGACTCGGTCCTAGCGGGAGGAAGCTCAGCGGGCAACGTGAGCGGGATGTGGCTCACTATATTGACGCATTATTTCCCAGTAGCAGAGAACTTTGCTCATAGACCAGAAGAATACAAGGCCGACATGGGTGGATATACAGACATAACCTCTGTGAAATGGATACCGGCTCCAACAGCTGAACGTGCAGAGTGCCGGCCTTTCCTCGTGACCCAAACGAAATCGAGACGTTACGAGACGGGGACGGTTGAGTGGGAAACGGGGCGGAATCAGTTGATCGGTTATCTTGGAGCAACACCGATAAGGCAAAGGAGGAAATACTACTGGGGAATTGTGGCCGTTGGGAAGTTTGTCGAGTTCTACCAATATGAAATTGCTCGAGATACAATGCAGCAGGTGGGACAACGGCTCAATGTGGCTACGGATGCACGTGAAGTCCAGAACATTCTTCTAGATATTAAGAGAAGAACTAGATAGGTCAATCGATACAGATTTCTCTGACAGCTACTTCAAATAAATATAACTTCCGAAGCATCGTATGGTATCACCTACTAGTAAGAATTGCAAAATGCCAGTATCTCATCCAGACAAATCAGTAGGTGCTGGCGTACAGCTAATGCCTCTGACTTTTCCAGTCGTCTCTCCAACTTGAAGCATAGTTGTTTCCAATTGATACCACGAGTATATGTGGCCACTTCGTGAAAGAGTTGGGTGCTTATTCGTGAGCGCCAGAAGTCATGATCCAGTCGTAGGTGGAGGGCTCTCTGCACATTGGCCACTGCCTGGGAAGGGAGATAATTAAACACCATATTCAAAACTTCCCATGGGAGGCGCAGCAGCATAGACTCTCGTATTCTTGGTGTACACTTTTGGTGAAAGATCTTCTTTTTATCTCTCGTTCGCTTGACGGTCACCTGCTCCAGCGCTGCTTGGACACACTTAGTCCTCACTGGGTCTGACACGGCAGTGGTTCGACTGTTAGTCCACTCCACGAACGAAGCGATGAATCCAAGAATCCCCAGAAGAAGAAAAGTCTGAACGGAGTGCATATGTACCTTCTAACCACTCATCCGGAATCCCTCGCACAGGTCTCCACGAGTTCTTCTCATGCCTTTGTTTGATAGCCTCCATGACGACTTTCAGATTCTTGTTCGCGATATCGCCCAATTTGTGGTGCATCAGCAGCTCCCAGCACCGCGCATGAACGGGATATCCCATCCAGTCATGGGAGATAGTCCCTTCATAATAGCTTATCGGGGTGTGAACTCGCTCATCCACCTTCGTTATGGGCACGGGCATGACCGTCTTACGCCTTTGCTCATCTGTGCGGGGTTCATAGATCAAACCATCACTTTTCTTCCAAGGTACCAGGAAGGTGCCATAGTTTGTTCGTGGTATGACAACGCCGGATATCTGGCACCCATCGTTGATAATGTTGTGTAGGACTGTTGGACATATTTAGGATTAGTACTTATGTAGCAAACAACCTTCGAGCCAACCCACTGTATCTCCGCCTCCCAGCGGAGTGCAAACTCGCTTATGTTGATAGGAGGCTAACTTACTCATTCGACGAGGCATCCACCACCACGAACGATAATATCTATACATCTCCATATTCTCGACCTTATGGGCTCTGTGTAATCCCACATTTGGAATCTCGAAGTTATCGTCATTCCGGTCGGGGGAGTGCGATGAAAATCTGTTCGAGTAGAACGCGTAGCCGCAGATGCCACATCGTTGGAAATCATAATTTCCGTCGAGATTACTGTCATTGTAGTGGCCATCGCTATGATCATCGTCAGATGAGAAGAGCAAGGAGGAGTCGTTGGAGACGGTGTCTAATTCTGGCATGATGAGGAAACATGTATACTGGTTATCACTTGGTTACTAGTAGGCAGAAGTAGGATAGTTATAACATCGGTTCATATTCAGAGTAATGGTGACATATTGACGGAGACTTCGTCGCAGCCTACCAAGTTCCCTACTATACGCGGCACTCTCGTCATTTGCACCTTTCCACGTCAGTTCTTTAATGTTCTTAATAATACCAATCTGGTCAACCATGGCAATACCATGAATTCAAACGCAATCTTCAGTTCTACTACCTAACAGTTACCAGACAGAGCATCATCACCGGATATAATGTCCATGATTATCATGCCTGACAAATATGGCATCTCTCCGGATAACCCGTCCAGTTTTCCGGTCCATCAGTGCGCAAGTAGCATCCGACTCGGATATGCACGCCATGGATTGATCCACCAATAATGCTGCATTCCCGACCTCATCCTCCCCCACGGTCTGTCTACAGCTTCTTTGTTACCCCCACGCGGGGTATGGAGGACTATTCTTGGAGATCTAGAATCTGTATTCCGTGGGGGTGCTACATAAATACTATGTCTGGAAGTAGCTACGCTGCCGTTGCAGAGGCAAGCAACTTGCTAAACTCAGACCGTCAAGAATTATGGCTCCCATCAAGTCCATCGAGTACTTTCGCGTCAAGCCGCGATGGCTTTTCGTCAAGATAACCGACAGTGAAGAGAAGTTTGGGTGGGGTGAAGCTACACTGGAAGGGCATACTCAGGCTGTGGAGGGTGCGTTGGATGAGATTATTGCGAGGCTTATTGGTTATGAAGCTGAGTAGGCTTTCTCGGTCACTACATTGCTACTTGATGTTGGTGCTAATAGAGCAGTGACATCGAGCATATCTGGCAAACCATCTGGCGACTGGGCTTCTATCGCGGCGGGCCGGTTTTCATGTCCGCCTTGTCCGGCATTGACATCGCGTTGTGGGATTTGAAGGGTCGGAGGTTGAATGTACCCGTCTACCAGCTGCTGGGCGGCAAGGTACGCAACAAGGTACAGGTGTATGCTTGGATTGGAGGGGATCGACCGAGTGATGTTGAAGTAGCTGCGTAGGTTAACCTCCCCTTCTTATGAATGGTCTAACAGTACCCAGCAAAGCCCGTCTCGCACAGGGTCTCAAGTGCGTCAAGATGAACGCGACAGAAGACATGAACTGGCTCGATTCGCCCTCCGTACTGGACTCCTGCATCGAGCGCCTCAAACAGGTCAAGGCTCTCGGTCTGGACGCGGGTCTTGATTTCCACGGCCGTCTCCATCGCCCCATGGCTAAACAGCTGGCGAAAGCACTCGAGCCCTACCGTCCGTTGTTTATCGAGGAGCCCCTGCTTGTTGAGCATCCCGAAGCGATCAAGCAGCTTTCTCAACATACGACTATCCCGATCGCATTCGGCGAACGGTTATATACTAGATGGGATGTGAAGCGGTTCCTTGAGGATGCCTCGGTTGATGTGCTTCAGCCGGATATTGCGCATGCTGGCGGCATCTCCGAAACGAAGCGGATAGCGACCTTGGCGGAGACGTATGATGTGGCAATTGCGCCGCACTGTCCTCTTGGTGAGCATCCCAGCCCCTGCGATGTAGTAGTTATAGTTGTGCTAATAATTTGTCAGGCCCAATCGCTCTCGCCGCCTCAATGCAAGTCGCCCTTTCCACCCCGAACTTCGTCATCCAGGAAATGTCGCTTGGAATGCATTACAATGTGGAAGCCGGCGACATCGATCTTACAAGCTATCTGACGAATCCCAAGGTGTTCAACATCGAAGAGGGGTATGTGCCAGCGCCCACAGGAGCGGGGCTGGGAGTGGAGATTGATGAGGAGATGGTGAGACGCATCAGTCGGGAAACGGAGCCATGGCTACCGAAGGAATTCTATGGGGTCGATGGAGGAATTCGAGAGTGGTAGACAGACAGACAGACTACTAGTAGACTAGTAGCATAGGACGTGGGGTGGATGCGGAGGTGATCTGCAACTTCAATCAATCTTGACAGCTTCAAATGCGGGGAGAGAGCGTGGGGGTGCCTCGGATATCTGTCCGAGTACTACAGAGTACATATACCAGCTACAGCTCTAGTAACATAGTTATTCATCATACAATATATTCAACTACATCATAATGAACCTCTTCTCCCTGGAAAACACCACCGCCCTGGTCACCGGCGGCACCCGCGGCATCGGCCAGCAAATGGCCATAGCCCTGGCCGAAGCCGGCAGCGACGTGATTCTTGTCCAGGTACCACCATCACCACAATATCCCAACCAGTAACACTAATCCATGTGGATGCATAGAGAGACACATCCAACACCGAAACCAAACAACGCATCGAATCCCTCGGCCGCAAAGCAACCATCTACACCGCGGACCTCTCCTCGCGCGAATCCGTCTCCCAACTCACGCCCACCATCCTCTCCGACAACCACGACATCAGCATCCTAGTCAACTGCGCAGGCATCCAACGCCGCCATCCCAGCCACTTATTCCCAGACAGCGACTGGGACGAAGTCCGTCTCACCTTCCCCTTTCCCCAAAACCAAGATTCCCGCTAACCAAGAAATACTATCTAGGTCCTCCAAACAAACCTCACCACCATCTTCACCCTCTGCCGCGACCTCGGCGCCTACATGCTCACCCGCCCTCCAGACGACACCGGCCACTGCGGCTCCATCATCAACGTCGCCTCGCTAGTCTCCTTCCAAGGCGGGATCACCGTGCCCGCGTACGCCGCTGCAAAGGGTGGCGTAGCGCAGCTCACAAAGGCATTGTCGAATGAGTGGGCGGGTAAAGGGATCAATGTGAATGCCGTGGCGCCGGGGTATGTGGCGACGGAGATGAATACGGCGTTGTTGAATGATCAGGATCGCGCGAGGAGTATCCTCGAGCGGATTCCGGCGGGGAGGTGGGGGTCGCCGGAGGATTTTAAGGGCGTGACGGTGTTTTTGGCGGGGAGGGCGAGTCGGTATGTTTCGGGGAGTGTGGTGTTGGTGGATGGGGGGTGGATGGGGAGGTAGGATATATATACTTAGGTACTTGTAGTAGCGAATGCTCATTAACATAGGAATCAAGACATAAGCCATCAAAACACTCATCCATGCGCTGAAGCTACCAAGTTTATCCTCTTGATCGACACGTCAGGTCCTGACTGCCTTTTTTGACGTATCACCGACAGGGTTACCAAGGAACCATTGCGCAAATGTCTTGAATCCGGCCATGTTCAAGGTTGTGAAGTCATAAGATTTAGTATAGCGTACTACCAGCTTCTGGCCATTATAATATGCCTCAATGACACGTGGGTGCTGTCTGTTTGGTGAAAAAAGTAGGATCTATATCATTATTAGCATTATAATTCCTTTGAATATGGATTAGAGAAGAGATATACTTACGGGTAAAATCATATCATTCACAAACACCTTCTGCTTCAATTGCCCCAGTATAATCCGGATGACAGTTACTATCTCACCAAGTAGTAAACAACTGTCATCTACATCGAGGTTGTTGTGCATAATACATTTGATATGCGGTCTAGCGGCTTTCGCGACATGAAAGATTGATAATGTGCCAAACTCAGGCTCAAATGTTCGGTAAAGGTTGGCGAAGTCATAATTGCCGATCCTGAGACGTGATTAGTAACAAGGGATGAAAGAATGGAGAAAGGGCAAGAGACTTACTGATTGCTTGACCATACGCGTCGGATGTCAGGGAAGTCGATCATCAAGTTGCGAATGTATGACTGGAGGTAAATATGGATCAATCGTCCATATTCAGTAGACAGAGTGAGGCTGGCAGTGTCTCTGTCAACATATTCTTGTGTCGGCTCTGGGATGTCCTGAGGGGACAATGGAGTGAAAAACTTTGGTGCATGTGAATCATTAATGCGAAGACTCAGAGACTCAGTCTGGATGCGGTACCGCTTGAGCAGGCTTTGGTCTAAGATATGGATGTCTTTGTCTTCCAGGATACTGATATCCCTCTCCAGGACGGTCATTTCTTTGCGGAGGTTGTACCGATCCGGGGGTTCAGTAATGGAGTCCATGACAATGGTATTTGAGTGGAAGTGTTAGCAAGTAAGTGAGAATGAAATGAGACAATTATATCAAATTGAGGAAATGAGGAGGTACCAGCAGTCCTATGCGTTCGTAGCCAGTTCGATAATATAAAGCATGAAGGGGTGGGGAAAGCTCTCTCGACGGATGATCTTCGGCGACGGAAATCTGCCGGGTACGAAGCCAATTAGAAGTCGATTCTTATAGCCACTGGCAATATCACTGCCTGAATGCATTAGCTGTATTTCTAGCCTCTTTCTTCGCTCTCATTTTTTTTTCTGTTCTCATTGGCTATAAAGAATTGCTCCCTGTTAGAAATAGAAGGAGATATCAGCGTCGTTGAAATTGCCTCAGAATCGATTACTTGAGGGGGTGATCATCGTTAGCCTCCTCAGATCATCGGTCAAATAAGCACTTACTATTGCTCTAGCTAGTAAGTAAAGCTGTCAAATGACGCAGGCCATTGACTAATACAAAAGAAAGGAGTCCTTTGGGATTCACTATAGGGTGCACTATAAACCGGTTGGATGATGATAGGATGATATTGGTAGGATGAGCGGCTCAAGGGTATTAACTAGTACCTATAAATATAGTAAGGTCCTCTTATTTCCAGTATAATGCTCATGTATGAGGCAATAATATCTATTTTGACTTCGGTCCTCATCAAAGCCGCTCTATCTTCTGTACTTGATCTCCACTCTTCCCAGCATGGTTTATTTTCCTGAGTGAGACAGGAGGCCCACACGGTCAATGCTAGGCAGCCTGTATCATATAAATAAGCTTGTAGTCTGCTCCATAGTTCCTCCACGTCTATCGGCTATACTGCAAAAGAAACAGTGCTGCCTGAAGATCTTCATCCGTCTGGACTATAATACACGCTTGTAATTATATACGAAATGTGAATAACTAAAAGTCCCTATAAACATAGTATCAGGCTCTCATCGGAAGGTAATTGGAAGATGTCCTCTGGAATTCGGTCTGGTCAAGTAAGTTATCATAATGCTACAAACTAGTACTCGTGGGAGGTTCATAAGTACCTCTCCTACACACGACACGCAAGTTCTCATGACGATAACGGCAACTGTGGATCATAGAGAGATATCCCAGCTCAATACTACTACCTCCTGAGACACCACTGAAGCATAGTGCCATCTAAATGCCACACATGATGAGCTCAGAATATTGTGTAGCCGGCAGTTGGATGATCCTTGAAGCCATATAATTTCGACAACTGCCGTCTACTGCCGAAAAAGGAAAGGTAGTATCCAGGGCTCGATAAAATATCCCACTCTGGACTAGTGCACGAATAAGCTTGCGGAGACTAAACCGAAGTAGGAATCTAGTCACCAGTTTTGTATGAGCTTATTTATGATCATCCACCCACCGCGTGGCTGCTGGATAAGCTGCTCCGACTAATTGGCTGGTCCTGAAAACTGGGGCGACTCTAATTAGTTTCAACATGAGGCCTTGTTGATCCTCCACCGCATATGGCATACTTCTAGAATCCGGCTTTGGCCTACAGTGGTCTGGCTCTCCACTCGCAACCAGCAATCCCAAAGGGAAACGCGCAATCAGTGGATGCAGCATGACTTGCCCCTGGAGCCTCTCATTTACACATCGAATTGATACTGGCAACGGGTCAATTGTCCCATTACTCTCGAAACAACTCCTGACGCGTAAGACCATGATGGATACCTATTTCTGTTCCATGTACGGATCTCGGGGACGAACAGGCTCCATCGGCTGCTTAAATACAGGACGAAGATCACTGCCCTCAGACAAAACAGATCTTCTAGTTCTTCATCAAGATGCGTCTCTCACTTCTCCTGGCCGGCGCCATTAACCTGGTTGCCACCCAGACTATCGCAACCTCGCGCTGTACTCCTGAGACCTTCACTCCCCATCTTTCTTCCAACGCATCTCTGGTTTACGCAGTTCCATATGGACCCAACGATACCTTTGTTGGCCCGTTGGGCAACTACTCCGGTCTCCCCGAGTACTGTGCCGTGTATGTCAATGTGAGCTCGTCTGCTACGTCGTCCTACGAGTTCGGTCTTTGGCTCCCTATCAACACCTGGAACAAGCGCTACATGGCCTATGGCAATGGTGGCTTCACCGGTATGGTGGCCTTTGCTGATATGGCTCCTGGACTTTTCTACGGCTTTGCCACTGTTTCCACAAACACAGGACACAACTCCTCTGTCACGGAAGCTGGCGATGCAGGCTGGGCCCTCAACAACCCTGAGACGCGCACTGACTGGGGATGGCGTGCACTCCATGGCTCTGTCGCTCTTGGCAAGGAGCTTACCGAAGCTTTCTATAGCGAGGATATCAGCTATTCCTACTACGCCGGTTGCTCTACTGGTGGTCGCCAGGGTCTGAAGTCCGTCCAGATGTTTCCTGATGACTTCGACGGTGTCCTTGCCGGTGCTTGCGCCTGGTGGACTACGCATCAGCAAAACTGGGATCTCAAGCTCGCCACCTACAACCTTCCCAACAACGCTAGTCACCACATCACCGAGACGCAGGTCGATGCTTTGGCCGCTGAAGTCCTCCGTCAGTGCGATGAAGTTGATGGCGTCAAGGACAACATTATCATGAATGGCTATGCCTGCGACTTCCGTCCCGAGACCCTTCTTTGTGACGGTCCTTCCGCCAACAAGTCGACCTGCTTCACCGCCGATCAGCTCGACACTGTCTACAAGATCTACAGTCCCTGGGTTGAAACCAACGACTCCTTTGTCTTCCCCAGTTTTGCCTACGGTTCCGAAACCCAATTTGCTCAGATGATCATGACCGATGACGACGAGCAAGACAGCCCCAGTGGTATCGCCTACCCCCGTGACTTTGTCTACAACGATGCCGACTGGCCTTGGCAGAACCTCGACTTCTCGACCATTCAGCTGTCCGATCGTCTGGATCCGGGTAATGCCACCGCTGGTGACTTTGATCTCCGTCCCTTCAAGAACAAGGGCGGTAAGCTGATCCATTACCACGGATTTGCTGACGGGGAGATCCCCACTGGCTCCAGCATCTACTACTACAAGCAGGTCCAGAAGATGCTTACTCCGCTCGGCATCGAGCTCGACGAGTTCTACCGCTTCTTCCTGATCCCAGGTATGGAGCACTGCTTGGACTCCGTCCACGATGCTCCGTGGTACATTGCCTCGGCTAACCAACCGGGCGGCCTGACCGGCACCAATGTCTGGGGTGTGCCTGGATATCGTGACCGGAAGCACGATGCCATCTTGGCGCTCATGGCCTGGGTGGAGAATGGTATCGCTCCTGATGAGCTGATCGCGACAAAGTTTGTCGATGACACCCCCTTGGAAGGTGTGCAGGCTCAGCGCCGTCTCTGCGTCTATCCGAAGGAGGTCAAGTATGTTGGTGGTAACTGGAACGAGACCAGCGCGTTTGAGTGCCAGTAATCTGTCTGTATATCCAGACAGGCTTGTTACTTCTAGGGAGTAGACAACCTAAAGATATAATGTCTCTCCTATGTATATTAGATTTATTTTTATCATGTATATCAAATCCTAAGTAAAGCTTATCAAGGAGATCTCATCAATCCTGGTAGCTATTTGTAAGCTTGTTCACTGTAGGTTGCCTTGTCCCTGAGTAGTGGACGATAGTGATAACTATCCAATCAATGAACCCTTCTTCATCCCCTCAACTGCACCTGAGGGACTAATGGGAAACCCGTGGACGAAATACTAGTATGGGATAGGGTAGAGTGATACGAATCCAGCTTTCTGCATGGCGAGCAAGTGTATAGACTAGGAGCAATATCACTGTTACCTCTCTATTCCCAGATACGCCGGAATTCTTCTTTACTAAAGAAAGCAAATATGTGTCAACTGAGCCAGTTATGGCTGAGTCCCGCTGTATAGGCACTACCCCTTTCCTCAAGGAAATTGGCTCTCTTCCACCAGTTGGCTGGCGATATCCGTGGCCGTGGTCTGTTCTGGACTATTGAGTTTGTTCTCGACAAGAACACTAAGACGGCTTTCTCGCCTAGATATAACTTCTGTGGCAAGGTGGTGAAGAATGCTCGGGGTATGGGATTGAATCTTCTTGGAAATCTGTGCCGGACTGGTGAATACCAGGTGGATCATGTCCTGGTTTTTCCGCACGACGGACGCCGAACTGGAGGAGATTGTGTCGCTTCTTAGAGCTGCTATTTGGGAGACGAGTAAGCCATTTGTTCATGAGGAACAACTTAAGCAGATATGAAAGAACACGGTTATTGCAAAGGTTGCCGAGATTGGCCTCGTTGTATAGCAATAAGCAATATAGGTATAACTGCCATCAATTGACAACTTCCTTCCATATGCTGGCTTTGTACATATGATCAGCGGGAAACCTTTCGGTCTCAATTCGGGTTACATTTGTACCATTGGCTTTCACATTCGTCCTACTGGTTTTCTGAGTCACATCCAATCATATGGCGACTTCAGCGAAACCCACAGTTCGTGTATCCCCATCCGTACAAGTACTTCTGCCGCTAAAGAGGGATGCCTTAATTGACAGCAGACACGGTTCACTCATGATTGCGAGATCTTGATTTGACCATTTATCATAGGCACAGTTCCATCAAGCAGTCAATACAGCATAAGATGCAGCATGAGATGCAGTCGCCACACGCTCCTTGAAACCAGTATTGCTTTGTTGAAAGTTGTGGCCAAGAGTCACTTCTTCCAGTCAAAGGTCTACTCTGTATAGTATGTATATAGCATCAAAGAAGCGGGAGCATTCTGAATCATGGAACCCCAAGAAAAGCCTACTCCAGAGACTAATCAATCAATCTTCTAAGATCTACGTTCCCAGCCAACTCCTTACTCGGGGAGTTCCGGGCACGGTCCGCGATGACACCATGCTGTTTACCGCTATAGAATCATACTGAAATAATTTGCCGGCTCTTTTTTCCTCACCCCTTGCTCCGTTGGAATGGCGACGTAACTATAAGATCCAATGGAGATCGTATCGCCGCTCCCATCACACCTTTTCCGAGAACCACGGACACCCTGCGTCTCTGCCGAATGAACGATGGCCACCCCTGTGGCGCCCAAATCTGGCGTTCAAGAACTGGCCGAAGTCTTGCCAGTTGCCAGTTGGTGGCGCAGCCCTCATCTTCGCAAGGTCAGTCTCTTCATGGTCATTTTATCTCTTTTCTGTAGGTTACCCAACTTTCCCCTAATTTACCTCGAGCGTTCTGATGAAGCACCATAGCCTCCCCGAGCGGTTACGATGGCTCCTTGGTCAATGGTCTGCAGGCTCTCCCAGAATGGATCAACTTCATGGAAAACCCATCCAGCACTTGGCTTGGCTTCATAACTGCTGTCTACTGGATTGGGGCTCTCATATGCACTCCCGTCGCTGCCTGGACGTGTAACCGATGTGGACGGCGAGTCGGAGTCTGGGTTGGAGTGGCTTTTCTAGTCGTTGGAACCATCATGACCACTGCGGCGCCATCCGCCAACGTCTTCACTGCGTCTCGTGCCCTGATCGGCTGTGGCGCCGGATGGGTAAGCAACGCGGCTCCTATCCTGCTCAGCGAGATCGCCTACCCTGCACATCGAGGTGTCTTCGGTGCGTTCTACATGGTCGGCTATTACGTTGGAGCGGCCCTCGCGGCCTGGATCACTTTCGCAACACGAGGATATGACAGCTCCTGGGCCTGGAGACTGCCGGTTCTTCTACAAATCCTCCTTCCTCTCATAGCCGTTTCTGGCTTTTCATTCATTCCCGAGAGTCCCCGGTGGTTGATATCCAGGGGATATATGGAGAAAGCCCGTACCGTTTTAGCTGAGCTGCACACCGGCGGGGATACTACCGCGCCTCTCATCGCGTCCGAGGTCCAGAATATCCAAGCGATAATTCAAGCAGAGCACAATGCGGCTGCTTCAGCTGGATACACGAATTTACTTAAGACTCCCGGAAACCGCCGTCGGCTATTCATTACCATCACGCTCGGGGTGTTTGCACAGTGGTCGGGCAACGGGGTAGCCTCCTATTACCTTTCCGTGATATTAAAGTCTGTCGGCATCACGCGCACACGCGACCAGTTATTGATCGCTGCCTGTCTACAAGTCTGGAATGTCGTGTTCGCGGCGATTGGTGCCTCGCTCGTCGAGAAAGTCGGTCGGCGTGTTTTGTTCATGACCTCAGCGAGCATCATGTTGACAGCGTTTATCCTAATCACTGGCCTGTCGGGGTCGTTTGCCAGCAGTGGCAATGGTGCAGTTGGTATTGCAGTTATTCCATTCGTATTCATCTACTATCTGGGATACGATATCGCTCTGTAGGTGCTCCAGCATTCATGTGCCACTATCTTATTATTGTAACTCATCTGTTTCGACACATGACTAATTGACGACTGCTTGTTGCTAGAACGCCCATGTTCACTGCCTATCCCTGCGAAATCTGGCCCTTTAGCCTCCGTTCCCAAGGACTCGGTATAGCCTGGGTGTCTTCCATTGGATGTACGGTGTTCAACACGTTTGTCAACCCAATCGCTCTGTCGGCCATCCACTGGAAATACTACTTTGTTTTTGTGGCGGTGTTGATCGGATATTGGGTTACGGCGTATTTCTTCTACCCAGAAACTCGCGGATACAGTCTCGAGCATATAGCTATTATCTTGGACGGGGAAGATGCTGAAGGGGGACAGGTCGAAAAGAAAACTGAGCCTGTGGTTACTGGGTTGGAACGTGTACATGTGTGAGTCGATGACTATCATGTTTGAATGAGGCTAGCAATAGGTTAGACTAGAGCACTTTTATGAGATAAGCAGTCTCATGTAGGTTCGAGGGCAATAAATGAATCCAGTGAGTCAAGAACTACCGCACCGGATAAGAAAAGCTCATCTCGCAATTCGACTCCATTTACTTCTAGTAGACATATGATAGCAACACAATTCTCTTCTCTCGTCACCATCTACCAAAGCCCCTGCCATAGCCACCCAAGCTAGCTGCTCAACGTTGGTGGGGCCGCAGCGACATTTACTAAATACTCTCCTCCCCTCTCTTTTTTTCCCCTTGACACACACTCTCTCCAGAACGACTAATATCATAAGATAATCAACACAAGGAAAAATACTTATCATGGCAGAGAATTCTGCCTCGGACCCCCCGGAATCCCCCACTCAAATCATCGGCAGACGCAGGAACCGCCTCGTGAACATCATCAAGCAGAACGACCTCCCCCAACTCCGTCAATTCATCGTCTCATGTCCTCCTGAGGATATAATCGCCCCAGGAACACCCTACCTGGACGACGCCTTGTCCAATGCAGCCTCATACGGTAGCGCCGAGGCGCTTCGCCTCCTCTTGGAAGTGCACGCTGCGGCCCCGGAAGTGGTCCAGAGGTTCAATCCCACGTATCGTCTGCTGCTCGATGCATGTGCCGCCGCGAATATCGATGTGGCGCGCTTTATCCTGGACCGCCATGGCAGTCCCGAGAATCGGCTACCGCTCGGGTCAGTGGATTTGCATCAGCGAGATGGCACCGGAGCGACGCCGATTCTCCTGGCGGCGGGGTCGCTGGCTTATCTTGACAGAGACGCAGAGGATGTCGAATATGAGAGCTCCGATATGAATATGCTTGAGTGGATGCGAGACCGGATCACGCGAGGTCATCAGTTGGTTCACCTCCTTCTCGATCTGGGCTGTTCAGCGACAGACGTCGTTCCGCCTGTGTCAGAAGACCTCTTTCATGGAGGAGATCAGATGCAACATAGTGTGCTTGGACTGGCTGTGTCAAGAGCCGATGCGCCATTAATTCGACGGCTCATTGATTCTGGTGCGGATATCTACCTGAAGCATCAACACTTCCATCATGCTGGGTCATCGTTCCAGGGTCACGCGTACGATGTCACGACGCTGCACTTAGCCAGTGTATTCCACAATCCCGATGCGGTCAAGTTTCTATTAGATCGTCAACGGTCCATGAACAATAGCAACCCTAACCTCGCTTCCTCCTGTGACAGTGACGGGCGACTCCCACTGCATTGGGCAGCTAGCGGCCCCTGCGGTCCTGATTGTAGACTCCCAGATGCGCAGCACAGAATCACAGAGACCGTCCGACTGCTCCTTGACCATAACCCTACTAGTATCAACCATATCGACAAGACCGGGTCCACGCCTCTACACTACACTGCTACAAGCCATACGAGATGCGGCTATAGCGCGCACACCGAGCTCGCGATCCGCACTCTACTCGAATACGGCGCTGACGCCGGGATCCCCGATGGATCTGGGCGTACCGTCCTGCATCTCTTAGGGTACCAATCCCACCAAGGTGACCCCATCAAAACCACACTTCTGGAATTGATCCTATCACACGGTGCCCCGATCAACCATGCCGATTCCAATGGGAAAACAGCACTGCACGTCTTTGCGCAGAATCTCCGGCAAGTCTGGGCGGCGAAGTTCTTGATCGAGCATGGGGCGGATATCCGGGCTCGGAATCTTACTTCCCGGGAGACGCCCTTTCATGCGGCCGCGCGGGGATTCTTGAATGACCATGTGCGTCGGGATGGGAGGGATCCGGAAGTTACCACCGGCAATAAGATCAGGCTGCAGGATGAGATGATGCGTGCTCTGCAGGAGGCTGCTGGAGAGGATGCGGCGATGTTGATGGGCCAGCTTAATGCCGAGGGGAGGACTCCGCAGGACTTGTTGGAGGAGACTAGGAATCGGTGGGAGGGAAGGCAGCAGCCAGATTCAGGATTGGGAAGAGGCAGAGGCAGAGGCAGATGCCGGGGACTGCAGGAGGAGTATAATCCAACACATAATGAGCTATCGTACACTGCTGATATATTTTGGGTTGCCACACCAGGGTTCTTGTCATGCATTAGGTTACATAGTCAAGACCAATTACAATGGCTACCTGTCCAGGCAGGCTATGTATGCCTTGGCCATGTAATGGACCAAAGAATAGGGCAAAGTGACCCACCCTATACCAGAAAATAATAATTGTGTAGATAAACTGTAGCTGATATATATGTAAAATATACATATATAATACAGACCTACTAGGATGTATCAGTAAATAATTGTAGAGTTCACTGACAGTAATGATCCGATCCATTGCTACTATATGTATATAATATAGTATTTTATGGTTAACCTCTCATCTATTTAACAGACTTTCTATCTCAATAAGTAATTTATTATATTCTATTTTTCTTAATTTCAATTACCAAAATGACCCGATGGCCGATATTGCTTTGAATTCGCCGGTATCTGTGCAACCACAAGCTTACAGCCATGATCATGGCTACTTGCCGGTCCCATAGCAGTACCATAGGCTACTACTCCCTTCGAAACAACCAAGATCCAATATTCCATCCACGACAGAATCTTATACAACTTCAAATCAGAAATTCAACAATTTATAGATCACCATGACTAATCAGATCAACCCCGCGATAAGCTAGTGGGGCACCACATCACGTGTCCCTCACCCACCAAGCTACCCCTCTCATCATCACCACCAACTCTATTCCTTCCAGCGATATTCTCACTCAATTGACTCATCACCACACCAACCTACCTTCCATATACCCCAATCCTACCCCCGAGCAAATAATCAAAATGCCCACCCTCCAAACCAGCACCCTCGCCTTCCTCGGCGGCGGCAACATGGCCTCAGCCATCATTTCGGGCCTCCTGCGCCAATCCGTCCCCGCAACCAACATCCACGTCTCCGAGCCCTGGGACGTGAACCGGAACAAGATCGCCGCGCTGGGCGTGCACACCACGACATCCAACACCGAGGCCGCCTCCGCCGCTGATATCGTCATCCTCGCTGTGAAGCCGCAAGTCGCGAAGACGGTGTGCGAGGAGCTCCGTCAGGAGTGGACGGCTACATCGCGGGCGAAGTTCCCGATTGTGGTGAGCATTGCGGCGGGGATTACGCTGGAGAGTTTGCAGAAGTGGTTGAGTGTGGATGGGGGGAAGGTTGCGCCTGTGGTGCGGGTGATGCCGAATACGCCGGCGTTGGTCACGGAGGGGGCGAGTGGTGCGTTTGCTGGGGTGGAGGTTAGTGCGGAGGATAAGGCGTTGGTTGAGGCGCTGTTGGCGAGTGTGAGTCGTGTTACGGAGTGGGTGGATAAGGAGGAGTTGTTGGATGTGGTTACGGGGTTGTCTGGTATGTTTCTTCGTCCGTCTGTTATCTGGTATCGGGGTGGATGAAGCTAATATTTGGTAGGATCTGGTCCGGCGTATTTCTTCGCTATGGTGGAACATCTGGTTGCGAGTGCCACTGCTCTCGGTCTGACCAAGGAGCAGGCCACGAGGCTGGCGGCGCAGACGTGTCTCGGTGCGGGCAAGATGCTCGTTGAGTCGGATGATGAGCCCGCCCAGCTGAGGAAGAATGTGACGAGCCCGAATGGCACTACGTATGCGGCGTTGCAGACTTTTGAGAAGCTGAACTTTGCGGATATCGTGGATCAGGCGGTTAAGGCGGCCACGGATAGAGCTGCGGAGCTGGGGGAGAGCTTGGGCAAGCAGTAATGTATGATATCGGCCATGAGTATTGGATGTGAGATAATAGCATTCTCTACTTCCATGTTATACTGCGCGTGTCTTATCACGCATCTGTTGTCTATACATTGCGCTAGGCGATGGAAAGGTGTACTATGGAACAGTCCCAGTTGGGGAGTCAGAAGGCCAAGTGAGTGGGTCAGGCACCTCATTCTATAATTCTACTCCATACTTATCCGGATGCGCTGTTCTCCACACTGGTTCCGACTTGTAACTTTAAGACTATGTACCTGAAAACCGTCGAAGAATCTGTCACTTTCTCTGCTATCAGTAACCCAAGGTTGATCGTATCTTAATGATCAGATCAGGATCATTGGACTATCCATATGCTTCTATTAAACTATCATTGGAACATGATCGTCCCGCTACATCCATTCAATCGATCTGCAACCCAGAATAAGAGCTAATAGTGACCACTCATCGTACCCGGCATCATCCTCCCACAATAGTAACCATTCATTCGCCAGAATCCTTATCTGCAAGCAGAGTAGCACCATCTAATAGACATAGCGAAAATTCAAATTCTCCTTATCCGTCAAATCCCCAAATGCCACCACATCATCCCCAACCCCATCAACTCCATCCTCTCTCATCCTCATCAGATCCCTCCTCCGATTCTCCCACGCCAACACCACCCTCAACACCGCAATCAACGCAATCTCAACAAAATTCGCCACCACCATCGACCAAATCCCCAAAGTATACCGGGGTGCCTGCTCCGAGCGATAGAAAAACGGCCCCGCAATATTCCCCGCACAGACACCCAGGAAGATCATCGCATTCGTGACAACCTTTTTCGTATGGCCGGCGATGTTTCCCGTGAGGATGGAGAGGATGAGAACGAAGGAGGCGTTGTATGAGCCCGTGAGGTAGTAGCAGATTAACCGGCCGACTTGGTTGTCTGTGGGGAGGAAGGCGAGGCCGAAAGAGCCGGCAAGGTTAGGGAGGAGGAAGACGATGGCGGTTAGGCACCGGTTGTTGGGGGGGAGGCGGTCGTTGATGAATACCGCGATGAGGATCATGAGGGAGGTGAATGCGCCGTAGGGGATTTGCATGAGGGTTGTTACCACTGCATACATTCGTGTTCTTCATTAGTATGGAAGATGTATATAGGGATAGGGAGGTATACGTACGGGTTGAAAAGCCAAAACCCTTAATGATCAATGTACCAAAGTTGGAGATACCCCCGTTGGGAATGTTTCCTGACAGGCCGAGGAGGAGAAATACCCAGACTTTCCAGTCCAGAAGGGCTTCCAGCACCTGTGTCGGCTTGAGGGTTTTGTTTTCAA
The DNA here is from genome assembly GCF_001889945.1 of Aspergillus brasiliensis CBS 101740. Taxonomy (NCBI): domain Eukaryota; kingdom Fungi; phylum Ascomycota; class Eurotiomycetes; order Eurotiales; family Aspergillaceae; genus Aspergillus; species Aspergillus brasiliensis. Next base: position 1,202,713 of record NW_027137448.1, on the reverse strand, counting down.
CACCGGTTTGGTTGTCGCGGAGTCGTTCGATGGTTAGTCGTCTTTCTCGGGTGGAGAAAGTACGAGCATTGACGGGGGAATCAGGGAGGAAGATCGTGATGAGGATACCCCAGAATGCGCAGAGGGCCCCGATGATGAGAAACTCGTACTTCCATGATGCTAAAGCGCCGTGGATCTGTCCGATGCCGTAGCCTAGAAGACCGCCCAGGGCGATTCCGGCGCCGTTGGCTGTATACCAGATGCCGATGCGGATGGGCTGTTCGCGGCGTGTGTACCACATGCTGGTTATGAGCATGAAGGCGGGATCACTTATCTGTCAGTTGCTGTTTGTTTAAGATGGAATGATGATGCTTACCTGCATGCTTCAGCAGCTCCGGATATCACCCGGAGGACAGCCAGCTGTGTGAAGTTCTTTGCAACAGCTACTACTATTAGACAGACACTACTTTGTAGCTTGCAACTCACTCACCCTGCAACATCAGAAAGAACCCCCATAAAAAGATATTCACCCCCAGGTACTTCCCCACAGGAAAGCGCTGGAGGAGAAAGTTGGTAGGCAGCGCCCACACAAGGAACCCAAAGTAAAACACCGACGACAACCATGAGTATTGCTCCCCGGATAAGCCCAGATCCTCCTTGATGCCAAAGATGGCAGCATATGACAATGTCGTTTTGTCAATCTGTCCGTGTCAGAAGACACCCTTCAAGGAATCTGCATACTCACGTAGTAGAACGCGTAGCAGACGGAGAGAAACGGCAAGATGATCCAGTCTATCTTGCGCACGAGTTTCTTCAACTCAATCGGCTCAGCGGATTCCAGTTCCCCGCCATCTGCAAGGAGGGCGAGTGCCGTATCGCCCTGGCTGACTTTGCTGGGGTGATGGATGTCCTCGACATGCGAAGGAGATCGCTTGTGAGCATCTACTGAGGGTTCTGTGGCCATGGTGATGCTCTTGCGGAGTAGGAACAGATGAGGAGATCCATCCATCCATCCATCCTCGTAGGGCCGATGTATACAACCCCCAAGCCAAGAAACCGGGATCGATGTTGGCGTGGGGGATCGGCATCGCCCGCAGCGGATATTTCTCCGCATTTTGACCGGTTAATCCGGGGTTGGGGTATCACTATTTCTCCGCAGTTGATAATCGTTCTTCTTCCTTGACATTGAGATACTAGCATGCAACATGTCGATACTGAGTCGAGAAGAGGTTGAGAAGCACTCAACACGCGAGTCGTGTTGGGTAGCTATCCATGGCGCCGTTTACGATGTCACCAGTACGTTCAATTGCAGCAGTCCTTAGCTACTTACTCACACCGCCAGATTTCCTCGATTCACATCCCGGTGGTTCACAGGTCATTCTTCGCTGTGCAGGCAAAGACGGCACTGCCGACTTTGATTCGGTTCACGATAGAGACGTGCTCTCGCAAGCTTTGCCCCCGTCGGCCCTCAAAGGCACTATCCAACCAGACACTCTCGCGAAAGCATCCAGACCACTTCCCAAGACATCAGCAACAATAGAGGAAAATCCTGCGCCCCCATTATCCAGTATCATCAACTTGAATGACTTCGAGAAAATAGCCCAGCAACATCTCCCTCCGCACGCATGGGCATATTACTCCTCCGGAGCCGACGATGAGATCAGCAAACGACAAGGTGAGAAGGCATACCAAAAGGTATCCTTCCGGCCTCGAATCCTCCGTAGCATTCGCAGTGTCGACACTGCCACTTCAATTCTAGGCCAGCCGGTCTCATTACCGGTCTACATGAGCCCCTGCGGAATCGCCAAATTCGCCCATCCCGACGGAGAGTGCGCCATGGCTGTCGCGGCTGGCGAGGAAGGATTGGCGCAGGTGCTGGCGAACGGCTCCAGCATGTCCATTGATGCTGTGCGGGCGGCGGGGGTGCACCCTAATCAGCCGCTGTTTCAGCAGCTGTATGTTAATAAAGACATAAGAAAGTCAGAAGAGACAGTTCGACGGGCTGTGAAGGCTGGTGCGAGTGGGATTTGGATTACGGTTGACTCTCCTGTGGTTGGCAAGCGGGAGATGGATGAGAGGTTGAACCTTGAGGTTCAGGTAAATACCATGGAATGTATCTAGAGCGAAGCTGACATCTGCACAGGCGCGCGACTCTTCTGCCAAAGGACAAGGCGTCGCAAAGACAATGGCCAGCTCCATCTCGCCGTACATCGACTGGGATATTCTCACCTGGCTTCGCGGACTGACCGATCTACCGGTGGTGATTAAGGGGATTCAGTGTGTGGAAGATGCAGTCATGGCGTATGAACATGGGGTACAGGGTATCGTCCTGTCCAACCATGGTGGCAGGTCCCAGGACACGTACGTGAAAGCCCTAGAATGTTGTATTCGTATGCTCACTGCAAAAGCGCACAACCTCCACTTGTCACATTACTCGAGATCCGTCGATACGCACCATACCTCATTGACAGTAACATGCAAATCTTCATCGATGGAGGCATTCGACGTGGAACCGATGTGCTCAAGGCCCTCGCATTAGGAGCGAGCGCTGTAGGACTGGGACGACCATTTCTGTTCAGCCTTGCAGCTGGCTATGGAGCCGACGGGACCCGCCGGGCCATCCAGATCTTGCGGCAGGAAATTGAGATGAACATGGTGTTCTTGGGAGTGACCAAGCTGTCGGATTTGGGACCTCATCTGGTGAATACAATGAGGCTGGAACGAGATGTAGTTGGCTCGGTTAAACTGTGAAAGAGGGTTCTGTAGAATACTAAGTTACCTCCAGTTGATATCGCAATAATCACATCCAGGCACAGCCTTAACCGGACACAGACCAGTTCGCACTAACTGGCGTTAAGAGGGGCATGGCCTGACCAGTGCGTCTTAGTGCGTAAGCACTATTCCCCATCGAACTGGCCCGGGCTTATCGAAGCCATTCGGATCGCGGGAACACCGCGGAACTAACCTCGCTGGCTGTCACGGCGATGCTTGTGCTTAGTTCCCCTCTTTGCTACATAAATTTCACCCGGTGCCTGATTGCACTACTTTAACCCCCTCGTCCGACCATTTCCATCATTTCCACCTATTTCTTCTTACTCCCCCTGATTTCATTCATTCATTCACTGTCTTTTTAAAACACTACCATTCCTATCCACTCATCCTCATGGCTCCCTCCGCAGAACCTCAAACCGCTCCCTTCGGCACATGGGACAGTCCCATCACAGCCGCAACCCTGACTTCCAAAGGCATCAGTTTCGCCAGCATCGCCGCTACGGTTCGTCTATTTACCTCTGTGTTTACTATGTTCAATCTGATTAACCCTCTCAGGCAAATGGGATCATCTATGTAAACGAAGGTCGCCCTGCCGAAGAAGGTCGCAATTGTATCGTCGAATGGCGCGACAACCAGCCCCGTGACGTCTTGCCAGCTGCCTACAGTGCCCGCACAGCCGTCCACGGCTACGGCGGCGCGGCCTTCAACACCATGTCGGATGGGAAGGTCATCTTCGCAGACTGGAAGACTCACGGGGTGTATGTTTTGGATCCTGCCACTGGCGATGTCACGGCGGCCGTGGAGCCGGATGAGAAGATCTGGTATGCTGCGTTTAATTCCCACCCACACAGACCGGAATTGGTGTTTGCCATTAGGGAGGATCACCATGATAAGGAGGTGGTCAACAAGCTTGTTGTAATCAATACCGAGAACAAGACGGTGGAGGTTGCAGCGACGGGCGCGGACTTCTACTCGCATCCCACATTCAATCCTGCTGGGGATAGAGTGTCGTGGATTCAATGGAACCATCCTGAGATGCCCTGGACCGGAACCGAGTTGTTCTCTGCGCCGTGGAAGGATGAGAAGGTGGGAACGCCGGTGAAATTGGCCGGCAATGGCGACGAAGAAAGTATTCTGCAGCCGAGATGGGGACCGGATGGAACCTTGTATTTTGTGTCGGATCGCACTGGATATTGGCAGTTTTATCGCTGGAGCCCAGAAGGAAGTGATGAACCCAGCGCTATTGTCATCGAAGGCCTGGAGAAGGGCGAGTTCGCTCACCCAGAATGGCTCCTGGGATCGTAGGCCTCCCACCCTCTTTGTTGATATAGCGCCCAGCTAACAGATGCAGTTGCACATATGTGCTTCCAAACGCCAACACCATCGTCGCGGCCTGGACGCAGAACGCAACAGAGCGTCTCGTCATCATCGATCTCGAGAAAAACACCTACACCGTCCCTGCCCACATCGCATCGCTCACTGGCATCCAACACAGCGCCGTGGCCCTGACATCTCCCACCAGCATTGCCGTCATCGCCAGCACTCCAACCGCCCCCAGCGCGGTCTACCACATCTCTCTCACGCCCAGCGATGCGTCTGCACCAACAGTCCTCCGCTCCTCCACGTCCGTCACCATCCCCGAGACCTACTTCTCTCGCGCCCAACACATCTCCTTCCCACGCACCATCTCCACCCACCCCAACACCCTCTCGCACGCCTTCTTCCTCCCTCCCACTAACCCCAAATACACCAACACCCCAGGCGACCTCCCCCCACTCATCATCACCATCCACGGCGGACCCACCATCCACACCGACCCAGGACTGAGCATGATGTGGCAATACTATACCTCACGAGGCTACGCCGTCGCCCTGCTCAACTACGCCGGCTCCTCCGGCTACGGCCGCGCCTACCGCCAGCTCCTGAACGGCAGTTGGGGTGTCCTCGACGTACACGACGCCGCCGACTGCGCCCGCTACCTCATCTCCGAAGGAAAAGTACACCCGACCCGCATCGGCATCACTGGCGTCAGTTCCGGCGGATACGCCACCCTCCAGGCGATCTGCATGTTCCCGACACTCTTCACCGGCGCGGTCAGCGTCTCGGGGATTAGTGACGTCGAAGCCCTCGTGGCCGAAACCCACAAGTTCGAGAGCCACTATGCCTTCCGGCTATTGTTCGATGACAAGGTGCCTGAGACGGAAGAGGAGAAGCGGAAGGTGTATCGCGAGCGGAGTCCCCGGTTCCAGGCGGAGAAGATCAAGGCCAAGCTGTTGCTGTTGCAGGGCACGGCGGATGAGATTGTGCCGTTGAATCAGGCGCAGGCGATGGCGGATGATGTGCAGCGGAGCGGTGGGGTGGCGAAGTTGGTGATCTTTGAGGGCGAGGGGCATGGGTATCCCCGAAAGGCGGAGAATGGGTTGCGCGCGAAGAAGGAGGAGGAGGATTGGTGGAGGGAGAATTTGGCGGAGGTCAGAAATTAGCAGAGTCTGTTATGGTTGATACAGCAAGCATCAAGCATACGTGAATAGCTAGTAGAAGGGATGTAGTTAGGCGCATCTACGTTCGAGCAATAGAAAGTGCCGTCTCTTCCATTAGTACTACTAGTAGACTTGTTGAAAGATACTGATCTTCTTCTAACTCCTAATCACATAACGCACGTTAGTTAATCATACCAATGAATGATTTGGCATTTTAGAAGTCGACCAATGTACCTCGTCCGCCATCTCCATAGATCAGTACCGTAGATAGTAGTTCAATTATAGAGGTACACAGCATGAACCTATCATAAGCACCTATTCTTCCATAGTCACCCCTGCCGCACAGAACTAACCAAGTAACCACAAATATATTCAATGCATCCAGTATCCATTCCCTCCACACCATATATAAATAGAGATAGGGAGCATGCTCAATACCCGCTAGGTATCAGGCAAAAACAAAAATGCTCACACTCGGATTCGAACCGAGGATCTCATGATTACTAGTCATGCGCTTTACCAACTAAGCCATGCGAGCGATTGATGCTGCTCATGCCGAAGATTATGCTATACCAGCCAGTCCTTTGCCTACCTGGGATAAGTCATCATCCCTCACTGGTAAGTCGTTAAAAGACCAGTCCTTCATCGTGTTGATAATCACATCGCCTGGGACAAATACCACAATGAACAGAAATTGATACATTCTGACTCCATATTTAAGGAGTAGACAGACGGGGACTTAAATCCGACCATCCCGCCAGCCAGTCTGCAGACACTCAGGCTATGCAGCTACAACTTGATTAGCGACCTGGAGAGAAAATAGATTAAGAACGGCGACGTTGTGGTCCTCGGGCTGTATGCATCACTACTTAGTAGTTAATTTGGACGGACCGGACTCCACTGGACCCCGGATACGACGTAACAATTCTTTAGTAGATTGTGGTCGCCGATATTCTTCTGTCGGTGTAGATAGACGGGGATTATTGACCGGATCGGGATCCATTGCTGATGAATGCGTCGGGGGCGGTAGATTATCATGGCGGTGACTGACATATCATGGCTGTTACTCCGTACTTAGGGAATAAAATTGTTTGGTGCAGTTAATACTAAGTTGCTGAGATTGTGATGGGATGGAATGTGTCTGTCGTTTGAAGCCTTAGGGTGGGAATGCGAGGAGTAACTAGCAGTGCTGATTTGATTTAAGGAAAGGGACAACCAGTATACTCTGTAACATTGGAATATCTTCCACAATCACATCATATCAGTAAGCTCATCGCAATAGTCTAGTTAGAATACCATGCAACTCTAATTCCAACCCCTGTACCCACTATCGAAGTGTAGATAGCAGATACTGTACAATCAAGCCTTGGTACTATCCCCAACTCATCTCTTCTTCCTACAACGCAAAAAATATAACCTGCAGGAAGGAGAAATTCTCCGATTCAATCACAATCAATCAGCAATCTCTAATCACATTCCTATGCTTAAAAAGAACATCATCATAGCTGCCTCACCCTATCCATCTAGATACATTCAGAGTCCACTTCCAGCCAAGCACCGAACCATGGTTCCATGAAGATAATCGGCACTCGGGTCGGGGACCAACCCACCAAAATCCGCATTGCTAAACGAATCCCCGGCCAGTTCCATCCTTCCATTCCCCTTCGATCGTTCTTGGTTCCCCTGCATATCTTCTCTCCCCGACCGTTCGAAGGAACCGCTGGTCCGCTGGTCCGCTGGTCCACGAGGGTCTGCAGCAGTGCAGCTAGGATTAGAATTTAGTATAGTTAGCTACTATCCCTGCATTATATGACTTGATAAGGATATTCAATGTAGAAATATGTCCATCATGCTTGTTCTGCACCACAGGTGGCCTTTAAAAATTCTTAATGAGAGGATGATGAAAACGTAAACGGCCAAGGACTCACGGGGACCCCCGTTCTACTCCGTAATCAGCTCTCAGCTTTAACTTTCTGGTTCTGGTTCGGGGACCAATCCGTCACGGTGTATGTGATTGGAATGGATGGTCCCCGAAACTGCCACTTACTCACTCACTCACTCGGCCTCTTTGTTCTTCTACTTTTCGATGTGGGCGAAGTTCGCCGTTACAATTTCTTTGTTTCATATATTCCACGTTCTAATGTTGCTGGACTGGGATCCTTTCTAATGGCTGGCTTCTCGTCTTGAGATTTGCTGCTGCTATGAAGGTAGTACTTTTCATCTTCGATTACCTATTCCTACTACTATCGGTATAGCTTCAATAACTATGTTCACACCCGTGCATACCACCTTCGGGGCCTTGATGCTCTTTCAGAGCTCTACAGGATTGCTGTTGCACAATGGTGCGGTTTTGGGCATTTCTTCGCTCTTGTCTGGAGCTGTATTGAATCCGACAAGAGAGAACGTGGCTCTCATTGCTGGTCTCGCGTCGAGTGTTGTCCCCGTCGCGCTTTTCTTGCCTTCGGCCATTCCGTCATATCCTGCCGCACCGAGTTCCTGGGGTCCGTGGCTCTTGACCGTTGGTCATGGGTTCCTGTTGGGATGGGGTACAAAGGTAGGCGAAGAGTTCTTCCCTGATAAGCAACAGCTGGTGCTAACTTGAATAGAATGGTCGAGGTTGCACATCCGGACACATGCTCTGTGGCATTTCCCGATTGTCGCCACGCTCGTTCATTGCTACCGCTGTCTTCTTCACCACCGCCCTGCTCACTGCCAATTTCTTTGCCGGCGGCTCCATCCCCCCGTGTGCCGGTGGAACGCCCTGCTACATGCCCGTCTATCCGTCCACATCGGAGCTCGCCGTCATGCTCACCACCACCCTAGTCACATCCGTGATGAACTTTGTCGTCGTCCCCCGTACCCTTGATAGATCCGAGCGCTCAAGGACATTATTCTCGTATCTGGCGGGTCTGGAATTCGGCGTAGGGCTGCTGTTCTCTGGAATGGCTGACCCAGTCAAGGTCCTGCGGTTCTTTGCCTTTCTGTCTGACCCGTCGCGCTTCGACCCGTCCCTGGCACTTATCATCCTCTTCGGAATCGGTCCGTCACTCATAACGTACTTGTCGGCCAAACCGGGGCAGCCGACCGAGGACAAGGCAGAACGGTCACCCACTCTGGCGGCACGATGGAAACTGCCCACTACGACTGTGGCGGATATTGACTGGCGTTTTGTAGCAGGAGGTGTCGCTTTCGGCCTCGCCTGGGGACTACGGGGGGTATGTCCCGGTCCGGCCATCCTGCGCAGTGTGCTACAGCCGGTTTGGGGGTTGGCAGAGATGACTGGCTTCATGCTTGGTAATATGGTGTGACCGTTCTCCCATGGTTGCTTCGCGGCGACTGCAAGAGCGTTCATGAGCTGTGCAGGCATCAGGCATCAGCACAGTTCTTATGATAAGTCCGGCTCAAACGATGTACATAGAGAATTCGGCCAACGGCTAAATTGTAAATATATTCAGGCAATGCTTACAGTTCAGTCTTCGCATCATAGCCAGTGCGCTTGTTCTTTCCATGAGTATTTGGCGATTCCTGCTCAGATCCCGGCATGAAGCCCTCCAGCTCCATCCACTCTGCCGCAAATGCAGTAACCAACAAGCTCCAGTCCTCTACTGTTGCCAGGTCCAAATGTTCGCCATCGTCCTCCATGCGATGCCACACTGGCGGGAACCCATGGGGACCCGCATCGATTACATGAAGGATCTCTACTCCGCGCTTCATGAAGGGGATATGGTCATCCTGGATACCGGAATAATACGGAATTTCGTGCTCGCTTTTCGACGCATGCGTGAACCACAGACGCTGTCGGTCGGGATCATTGCCGGCGGACTTGAACTGGTTGAGCTGTCGCAGACGGCGCTCCAGTGCAGCTAGTTTCTTGTAGGCCCAGTGCGTGGTGGGGAAGAACGACTGGATGGTTGGGTTTTTCGAACCGAGCAGATCCAGGAGCACAAAGAGGGAGATCGAGGCAAGAGGAGTCTTGTAGACGGACATGGCTGGGTGGACATCGGAATCCCATTGTTCGGCGAGCGAGCGAGCACCGTAGAGGGAATCCGTGTCGGTCCAGTATTTGAAGGCCTCCTCCCCGTCCAAGAAAAGCACTTGGATGCCCGTCTGCTCATCCAACGGATTTGTGTCGCCTTGTGCCTGCATAGCCTCCCACTTCTTTGTCAGAGCTGCATCGATGCTCCTCACGGCATGCATAATCATCGCACAAGGCGCTGCACTGTCAATAGCCCCGATGAACCCTTCCGGTTCGTATTTACTGTCGTAATGGGCGACCAGAGTGAGTCGCCCAACGTCGCCGGGAGCCGCCCACGGAGGGTCCCGGGACGCGATCAAGTTCACAAACGGCACATCCTTCCCATCCGACACGGGTGTCTTTGATGTCGAGTTCTGAAAGTCGATCTTCCAGTCAGGGAGCGAGTTCCGGAAGAAGTCAACGAAGTGGTTCAGCACGGCGGTCGATCCGGAGGTCCCAGACACACGGGGCCTCAGGATTGGGGACAATAAGGCGCCACTATGAATATCGAAATCATCGTTCGGACGGGGAAGCGATTCTAAGGTCTGATCCGAGATGGCCTGGTACGCGTTGCCGGGAGCGATCAGGAAGAGGAGAGTAATATAGATGGAGAGCAAGGGGGCCAGAAGGCCACGATAAGCCGAATACATCGCAGGGAAGCGGAGCGATTCAGTCAGCGAGCCTTCATTGCAGAGAATATAAACAGCGTCTGAGCAGCCTCCGATGCAGAATCGTGACGATGCCAGCAAAGCCAGGGGTGTTTGTTGAGGAAGCGATAACGATTGGGGAAGAAGGTTCAAGTCTAATGCGATCTATTGTCGGCCCGTCAATCGAACCTCCGACCGCCAAGCCGGATCACGTTGCGGAGCTCTCCAGTTTCCCAGAAAAAGTCTCCCATCTTCTCGCACTGGAGCAATTTCGCATCGTGTCGATTCAACTCTTCCACTTGCAGCTGACCTTCCCACTTGCAGCTCTGAAATTGGAAGCCATACCGAGATCATAAGCGCCCTCAACCCACCCAATGCGCCCTGTCATCCTGCTGAGCGCGCAATTGCGCTCCGCTCTTCCCCGGAGCGTGCGGAGAGACCTCAACAGCAAACTATTTGCCCGATTCAAGACGACACAGAACCCTGTTCCTCAGCCGAAGCCCAGTGCTCCTTTTATCAAGCGAAAGGAGCCTCTTGCGCCCCGGAATCCGCAGTTGTCTCCTAGCAAGCATGCCAAATTGACGTTTCGCAAAGGTATCGCTCGCCGCTGATGTCCGAATCAAGAGATGAATGCTGAATTGGATTGTAGGGCCACCGGAGAAGATCGTGGTATATTATAGCGGAAAAGGGAAGACGGCCGTGGTGGGAACATTGAAGCTCATTTCGGTCTTGATATTTGGAGTCTCCTGTTTCCTTCTGGCTCCAGCATTCGCATCATCGGACGAGCATCCATGGTATCTCGCCCCTGCAAGTAAGTGTCCATGTGTAGCTTCCTGACATGCGCCTGCTGACCGAAAAGTTGCAATCGGCGGCACTCTTCCGATGATCTTCATCCTCTTTACCACAGCTCCATTCGTCGTTTATGTGCACGTTGCCATCCCCGCCTTTGCCCGCCGCTCCCGCGAGACAATGATTGAATATGTGAAGAACCTGCCGCCTACGGCCACCTTGTACATGACCACTATACGGCCAACTTCTCTGCCTCAGCAGACAGAGGTCAGGCTGGGTGACTTGGTTCGCAACAAGTCTCTTCTCCGGCCTATAACCTTTACCAACTCAAAGCCAGCGCCCTCGCCATGGTGGGCAGGGAAGACCCCTCAACATTTTTACACGGATGCGAAGGCTCAGCGCTCGACTCAGTCTCCGAACTACTTTCCTGCGTTGTGGGAAAACGTGTACAAGCAGATCCAGAATAATGTCTCCCTAAAGAGGCAGAACTGAGACTCTGAACATGTTTGGTATCACTTGGCAAAGTATGGGTTTGACGGTGCATAACTGTTGTCAAGGCCCAGTCTATGTTTTTGCTGTTTGCTTTGGGCCAGCGAGGTGAACTGGCTTCAGCTCATTCACAGCTTTGGTTCAGTCTGTCTGCTGTTGCACCATTCCGTTCCGTGGCAACGCTGTTCTTGCTCGTCAGGAACTTCACCCGTTTGTCCTCTACTGCAGCCACCTCTTACTTCTCATCACACTCTTCCCCTCACTTCTCCTTTCCATTTCGAATTTTATCCAAACACTCGTCCCATCTCATCGTCACCTGATTCTCCAACACTTCCTGCACATCCAACCATGTCTGCACCAAAGCCCAACCAGCCAGAATCTCTTCTGGGACTGAGTTTGTCCGAAGCGCGAATGATTCTTCTGGGCGTTCTGAGCTCCGATGAATCCGGCAAGGTATACCTCTTATTCCTCATCTTTCAGCTTAGAGAACTCTCTGACAATACTGCAGGTCGACTTTGACAAGCTAGCTGTCAAGGGAAACTACAAGAACGCCCAATCCGCCAGTACTCTCTATCGCAAGGCCAAGCGTAGGCTCCTTGAAGTTCATAATAACCCGGCTGAGGGAAGTGGCACCTCTATCAGTCCTTCGAAGGAACCCGCTCCCACCACAGCCACTCCGAAGAAAACGCCCGCAAAGCGTAGCAAGGACAAGGCTGTTGCAGATGACGAGAACACTGGTGTTAGCGAGAATACTCCAACCAAAGGCAAGCGTCAGAAGACGGCAGGGACTCCGAAGACCCCTCGCTCTGCCACGAAGGCTGTGAAGGCTGAGGCTCTGTAGGTAGTCTTATACCTATGCCTGTTCATGATGCTAATCATCCTTCCAGCAACAATGAAGGCGCTACCACTCCCACTCCGGTTCAAGACAAACCCGTCGTCAAGAAGGAAGAGCAAGATATGGAGCCCGGAAATAGTGCTGTCAAGGAGGAGTCGAAATCTTCCGACGACGAGGAACTCATGAGTACCAGCCAGATGAGTGCGGAATTCTCTGTCATGGACCAGCACCCAAATACTCCCAAGTGACCGGTCTCACTTAGTTAAGCCTCGTCGCATGATGTCACGCAGAATTCTCGGTGGAACTACACAGCAATTTCTTATGGGACAACCGGGAGACGGATGGAATCGAGGTTATTGATTGTTTCTTTGGTTTGATATGGTTGGCATGACGGGTTGTTATTACTTTTGTGGTTACGGCGATGTTGCAGTTCAACTGCTATTCAGTTATGGTTGTCTATATCTGAACCAACCTGGTCTGCTTGAGATCAGGAAATGAGATGGTCCATATGGGCGTCGCTAGCAGACAACCACATATTCAATAAAAATCAATAGGAACGCATGAGACTCGCTCAACTCTTCAAGCCTCTAGATTTAAGATCTAAGACACTACCTAATACTGCTTCCAGCCGCTAACCAGGCTCATCCATTCATATCTTTGGCTTTGCAAAGTATTCCAGAAAGAGGAGAACCATGTAATCTCTTCTACATGGCCTAGTACCGATTAATGCATCATAGTGGAAGGGAATACACGACGCTACTTGATATGATGATAGATGATTAGTCCGAGATTAGAATACTGAAGTGTAGCTATAGGAGACTTACGGTTTCTCGGTATTAGCAGGATATACAAATGTCGTGTGGGAATTGGAAGGCAGCCACTACTGTGGATCCAATGTAAACTGCTGTTCGCCTAGTAGATCTCTTCACAGGACGTGATTATAAGTTCACCGACTTACATAATGCTGTTTTCAGTGAGGGAATATAAGCTAGTGACACGTCTTGGAGGAGTAACTAGTTAATATGATCTAGTAGTATTAAAATGAGCCATCACATCATCCCCACGCTCCATCAATCTTCACCTTCTCCATCTCTACTCTACTTACATTACCGTCTCACAGTAGTACCTACCACAGAAGTCAGTTTATGAGACCCAAATATAAAGGTTCTCGAGTCTCCTCCCCTGTAGCAACCGCGGAGCAATCAAACAATTCTTTCAGTCCAGGAAAAACGATACGAATCATGTCCATCCTCCCACATGCCAGAAGACCACATACATGCCAGAGGAGACAAGCCTAGGAGGTATTGCAGCTCACAGAAATGCCTATTACGAGAATGCTGCTCTGTACTACCACTGGAACTAACCTGAGTCTAGTATAAATACCACCATCTCAACCCCCGTGTCAAAACACTGCCATCTACTATTATATTCCATACCAAATTCCTTGTCCAATTGTTCTTTTTCATTGAACCCCCAGCAAAAGCTACAATGAAATCAATCTACCTCGCAATAGCCACCCTCGCCTACGGCGCCACAGCCAGCTTCCGAATCGGCTATCGCGGTCGTGATGACCAGCACGCCATCCCGAACCTTGCTGACCCCAATCTTCCCATCATCTTCTCCAGCGACTTGAGCGACATTCCCGGCCTGGACTTGTGGGAATCCGGCGATGCATCTGCTGGCTCAGCAGGACAAGTGGTGATCCTGAACACCTATCTACGAAGATACATTCTGTGCAACGTGCAATCGGGTGGTTGTCAGCTTGCTGATCAGGGGAGCCTTTTCCGACCTGCGGAGTCAAGTGTTCCCAGTGATAGTGACAGTGACAGTGACAGTAACTACTATTTGTTTATCTTGGATCAGGGTACTGATGATGGGAGCACGACGACCTGGACTCTGACGGGCGGTAATGATCTGCATGTCGAGTTGCTAGATGCTAGTAATGATGCGCAGTGGATTTCTATTGAGGATTATGAGGAGGATGGGGAGGATGACGATGAGGAGGCTTAACTTCATTCTGAGTGAAGGAACTTGGGAAGAGGCGAAGAAGTACTAAGCATGATATGAAGGATATGAAGAATCTCTTGGTATGTTCTATTGTATACTGCCATAAGCATAGAACAGTGGCACGTCTAGTAGGACTAGTGTGTAATATAGGTACAGTCTTCTGATTACAAACATGTTCACCATTCCCTAGTAAAAGCAGTTATCACCACTATCTATATACACCGTAGTCAGCCATTCTACCCAGCTGGTCATATAACGACTTAAGGAATGATAGTAGATCCAATACAAAGATAGATCCCCTCGCCCAACAACTACAAAGACATCAAAACAATTATATTCAAACATTCAGGCCCTCCTGGCATTCCAATAGTCTGACTGCATACTAGAGCAACCTAGTCAACGGGGGACTAAAGTGGACAAAATACTCGCCTGAAATATAATGATGAATGTTGTCCTACTCTCAATAGAGCGTAGTAGACCATACTATCCTCATCCCCATTTGAACCAACTATGCTACATTTCTCTGTTTGATTAGCACAGAAGTTTGGATCCCATGTGTAAAAACCTCCAAAATCCAAACCGAAGCTGTCTCCATTCTTTCTTATCATTCATTCTTACCGACATCCACATACGCAGTATTAATTTCAATTCTCGCAACAAATACTACCCTCTTAGTCACCCGGACCTATCAAGCTGTAGCCAGCTTCAGAATAAAGCTATCGCGATAATGGCAGATAGTCCGCGCCGAGCAAATTTGCTCAGCTCGCATCCACGGGCAGCATTGAGCTCCAGATGCAATACCACCATACGTTATCGCTGCGCTGACCTGCCGGATAAGCCCACAACCGTAGGGTGGAGGTGAAGAGACAAATGAAGTGCAGTTCCTGTGTGAGCAAGCACCAACAACCCGGGGGCAGAAAAGAAGAATTACCAACCGCCGAATGTCTCCGTGTCTGCCAGGATTGAGCCGAGTTGGAGACGGCGCGGGGGGCCGTGGAGTGGGGATTGAGGATACTTAGCAGATAGAGAAGTGCGAAGTTGGGTAGAGTAAGTGGTTCCGAGGTGTGTTAACTAATAGCCTACTACTGACTGATTCTATTGGGGGCTGTGTTGGACTGAGAGCCACATTATGCATATGCACGGAGGCAGGGATGTAAGAAACTAAGAATCCTAATACCAAGCATATAATTATGCTTCTTATCACGGCACATGTCGGAAATATGACCCGATAGGGAGAAAGCGTTGGCTAATTATATTTGGGGGCCAGAAAAACCAGGCTAACTACATCTCTATTACTGGATACATTATAGTCTTACCTAATATGGGAATAACATTTCGGACCAAAAAGAGGGCTCACACGGTCCACCAGTTGACCTGGACTAGCAGAGCTGCTGCCTCTCGCGCCTGTTCTGTGTAGAGCCCATCAATTGCCTTTGTCATCTTCTTAGGCAGCGGATCTGCCTCGCGGGCAGCTAGCACGCGATATATGGCACTCTTTCATACGAGTTCCGTTTGAAGTTGCATGGCAGGAGAAGGTACTGTATAGGAAACAGTCCTATTGTGTAGACATCGTACACATTTGGATCTCATCTACTACTGCCTAAAAAGCAGTGTAGGAGTTACTCAGCAAGTGTGATCGTCTTAAGGAAAGAAGATGATGTAAAAGACACTGGTGAGAGAAGAAGTGTATATCTCGATATTTGCGACCCACTGACATTTCCTCTGTCCGGCATTGTTAAATGGCTGTGTTCGCGGAAGGGCGGTGGCTTACAGCAACTATCCCCTTACAATAGGCAGTGAATCAAATTCAAGAGCCGATGAACCTATACTCTGTATGGCAAGCTGGCTTGATAACACTGTGCGTACCATGTGTTAAAGTCAGGACCATCAAGGCTCCAGCAGGCTAGGTAAGTGTGCTCCCTATCCTGCATGCTGTCTGGGCTGAACTAGTCGCTTCACCGTGACGCCACCAGATTCCTACAGCCGTCGATCCTCACAATCTGCCCGCAATTTAATGTTGAGAGGAAACAATACAAAAATCAGTAAAACGTAAACAAAATAAAGGGATGGTTCGTTGTTGATTTGCGGCTGATCCCGAGCTCCGCTTTATAAACTCCCGCAGGGATGACCCAAATTAGGGCTCTGAGCGGTCGGTGAACAAGCTCAAACACTTGATTCAAACAATGTGCATGTGAGTCGAATTAAGGTTGACTTACTGATAAGATCGACATATGTGCCCTTTCCTGAATACCCCGTGGGAGGGCCATGTTTTGGATTTGAAGTTCGACTGGTAAACTTAAACGCGCAACACCCGCTTTTCGAGTCTTTGCATCAGCTTCCCCGGAATTTCAGCCATTTCTGACCGTGGGTGATTCAGTCCTTGTCAATCACTGAAAATTTAGGGATGTGCACATCGTCATTTCTCGGCATCGAATTGTCCAGCATTTGTGTGCGAAGTATCATGGCATCATTCTGTGGCCAGTTTGGGAATTTACCATCTCACGGGGTACCACCAAAGAAGTATATAAAGTCGCTCAATCCTCTGAAGTATCTCTATCTTCAGTAATCACAATCAATCACAATCACTGCTCCAGTACCAATCATCTTCATTGACTTAAATCAATCTATCACTCAGCGTCCATCATGAAGCTCTCCCTCGCCTCCATGCTCACCCTCAGCCTCGCCGCCGGCACCCTCGGCGCGCCCACCGCAGTCGAGCGCGACCTCCCGACCATCACTGGCGTCCTCTCCAGCATCGGCACCAAGGTCGACGCCCTGGGCTCCGCCATCCAAGCCTACAACGGCGGCGACGTGGCCAAGGTCCAGCAAGCCTCGGACACGCTAGTGACGGCCATCAATGACGGCAACACCCAGGTCAGCAGCACGGGCGCTCTTAGCGACGGCGACGCGCTGGGACTGCCTGGCCCTGTCAACGACCTCAAGAACAAGATCTCTGCCGTTATCACTAAGCTCGATGACAAGAAGAGTCTGATTGTCAAGGCTGGCAAGGGCGCGCAGACCTACAATGATTTGACTCAGCAGAAGGCTGCCGCTAAGAAGCTGTCTGATACGATTGTGTCGAAAGTCCCGCAGAGTCTGCAGAGCTTGGCTGGTAGCATTGCTGGCGGTATCTCTGATGCGATTAATACGGGTGTGAAGGACTTTGCGGATCAGGCTCCTAAGGGTGGTGCTAAGCGTGAGGAGGCGATTGCTGTTTAAGAGGATGCTTGGGGGTGTGGATCTGCTGTGCAGGTCATACTTGTTGTCTGAAGTCTTGCTGGATATGGTTGAATGTTATGGGATAGTGATTATGTGCGAAGAATGAATGTGAAATAGTGAACTGCAGATAGTTGAACTAAATGCCGTTTACACTTTAGTGGTTTGCAATGTAGCTTCATTATATATAAAATTTGACGTAGCAAGCTCAGTCGTTAGAGGTACTCGGTTTATGGCTGGTAGGGACTGGTATTATGAATTTTACGATTAGAAGGCAAAAACACAACGCAAGGCATTTGCTAGTGATTTCTCCCCTATTCCAATCTCCAAGGTAGCTCTGTGAACAGCCATGCAGAGATGTCTTGAGCAGTATGCTACATGCAGCATGCAATTGACGGTGAATCCCTTAAGGTGTGCTAGCCACCAGCGATCATGGCCAGTCCAGGCAGAAACTGTTATGCCGCCAGGTAACTATAGACTTCACATTTTATAGGCGATGTTCGATGCAATTGACGTATCACAGAGCAGGCACCAGGGAGTCGTTGCCTAACCATCCAACCCCCTTGCATCTCGGATAGATCTATATAGATCGTGCGGAACACACAAACGAACTACCAACATCATCAAGACAAATTGTTCAATCAACCAGCACGATATTGAAGAATAAATTTACTACATTTTCCATTATCATCCAATCATCTCCCACTATTCCGTCTACAAAATGAAGCAGCTCTCCGTGTTCGAGTCAGACAACGGCGTATTGATGACCGACGCCGAAGATGAGGACAACCGGCTCGCCCTAGCGATGGCATGTCTATTGGAGGAGGAAGACTTTGTGCGTGATATTCTGGACATACGACGAAGGGCCAGAATGATGGACGGCCGCACTGGCTTTGCCGAGCAACTCAGCGCTGCCCTCGAGTACAAGAATGCCTTCAGCAGCTATCTTCCCACCCAAGAGGCCCACAAGAAAGTCTCCAAAATACTCGGTGGACGCACGCCGCTGTCCTGTGCCGTGGAGGGTGGCAATACGGAAATCGTTCGCATGTTGTTGGAGAATGGCGAGGACGTGAACGAGAAGGATGCGGATGGCTCTGAATCCACCCCGCTGCATTGGGCCGCCTACATGGAACCTCTGAAGAACCTCGAGCTTCTGTTGCAGCAGGAGGTCGATATCGAAGCCGTCAATACTGACGGACACACGCCCCTGGCTTTGGCAGCCCGGGCGTATAAACCGGCGGCAGTCGATCTACTGCTCGAAAAGCACAAGCCCAACGTCAATCCCAGAGATACCTACGGGTACACGCCGCTACTTCTACTCGCTAATACCACGCCGGAAAATCCGGAGAAAGCCGAGGCGCGGCAGAAGATCATGAGGCGTCTGATGCAAGCAGGAGCGGACATCGAGGCCCGACAAGGACCACAAGATCGGCCTGCTTTGCTTGTCGCTGCGGCTAGCGGTCGTTGTGAGGATGTAGCGATGTTGCTGGAGTACGGGGCTAACGTCAATGCCAGTAGTGCCGAAGGCGTGACAGCACTAGATTGCGCTGCGATACAAGGCAGCGTAGAAATGGTGCAACTACTTCTGGACCACAACGCCAAAATTGATACACAGGGATTCCACAACTTGACATCTCTGGATCAGGCGATAGTGGCTTATGATAATAGCGAGCCTTCTGGGAGCACGGCTGAAACCATCTTTCGGCCGCGCATCATTGAACTTCTCCTGCAACGCCAGCCCGACTTACTCCTGCAAAAGTCCGAGAGTGACGTGTTCGATAAAGAGGTCACCATCACGGGAATGGCCATCCGTCTGGGGACGCCGGAAATGGTGCAGGTATTGCTTCGCTATCCGGGCAGCGACGTCGAGCAAGCACCCTTCCGTATGTCTCTGTTGTGTTGGGCTGCGTTTAACGGCAGAGCCGATATGGTCGCGATGCTCATCCAGCAGGGCGTGTCCCTGCAGGGAGTTGACGGTCGATATGGGAAAAACGCATTGTCCTGGGCAGTCTTCAGGGGCCACCAAGACGTGTTCACGCAGCTGCTGCAGACTCCCGGATTTGGATGGGATGACGTTGATCAACTAGGCCGGTCGGCGCTCTTCCACGCGGTGGTCGCCGACAACGAAGAGATGTTCGAAGCACTTCGAGCTCGCGGTAGTGCTGTCCATCGCCCTGACCGATTTGGTTTGACTCCCCTATTTGTAGCGGTTCAGCACGGGCGGGAGAATCTCGTCAGGAAGATCCTCGAGAGTCACCCCCTGACGCAGGAGCCTCAAGACAGCTTTGGTCGCAGTCTGTCGTGGTGGATGCGGTCAACCGGAAACAACGCTTTGCGAAGGACCATCCAGGGTTACGGTATGCAGCTGGGAGAGCAGGCTGTGATCGAAGAAGGCCGCTTATATGTTCGGTACAAATTGAATCAGTCGGTCCAACCCTGCGATATATGTACCCTTGGTCTGGACCGAGATAATCGAGGGATTCAGTGTGGTTCGGGGTGCAGAAAGTATCGGATCTGCCATATCTGCTGTCAGTTTGGTGCGAGCTGCAGCGACTTTGCTGGAGTGGGAGGCGAGGGATTACCTGAATAGTATGTGTTTACTGTGAAGAATTGGTTGTATTGAAGTGTTCCTTTCTATAGCTACTTTACTAGAGAATGTCCGACTAATTACAAAGGTATTTACTTTGAATTACTACTTCCTATGCTAGATCTGGAGTATCAGATCGGAACTCTTTTTCTTCTGATTTTATAGTCAGGCTGTAGACAGCTACTGACAAGTCAGTGACACGCAAGGTAGACATCTTATGAACATCTTCTACTGAATAATGTGACAGGTACACCACAGCAACCTGCAGAACGCCTTGTGCCTGTGTGTGTGGAGCAAACTGCCCCCAACTGCCGCTAAGCTGCCAAAGCTGCTAAGAGCATGGCTCAGCCCTCCCTCCTGAGTCTTCAAGTTAACACGCCCCCACAGCGAAGGGGCCATATGCTGGTGGATCCAGACAAGGTGCAGAAAACGACATCAACCTAATTGATCCAAGCATCTGTGCAGTCGGCTGTGCTGACAAGAAATGGCTAATTGTGGCCCCCTCATCTGCCTAGCTGTTCCGGCCGACAGTTTGTCACATTCAAAAGCCTGCCATTCCCTCGGGGTCACTTAACAATCTACTTCGACTCTTGCAGCACGCTGAGTATTGCAATCACACATCACGATGGCTATCAGTCCAAATGGAGCCCGGCTTATGATCTGGGAGATTGTCTTTGCGGTGGTGACCACCCTCATGATGGGACTGAGGTTGTGGGCTATCCGGATTAGACGGTCGTCCATTCAACTTCATGACTACTTCGTCTTTATTGCCTATGTGAGTTTCTCTCCCGGGAGTGCTCTTTACTTCAGTATCTCATTCTTCACAGTTAAGCACATGTGCCATGGAAGGCGTGTGCTTTTGGGCCATCGCCAACGGTCTGGGCGCACACACCGACACACTCACGAGCTACGAGATCGGAGTTCAATACCAGGTAAGCCGGCCTCATTTGCAACATATATAACCAGTTACAACTTCTTTAACTGCTCCATCCAGCTCTTCATCAGCACCTACGTAACATGGACGACAGGAACCGTATGCTGCAAATTCTCCATGCTCGCCCTCTACACCTCCCTCTTCCCCTCGAAGCAATTCCGCTACGCAGTCTGGGTCATGTACGGGGCCGTATTCATCTACTACGTCTTCTTCCTATCATTCTTCATGACCCAATGCAAACCCATCTCCTACGGC
This sequence comes from Aspergillus brasiliensis CBS 101740, assembly GCF_001889945.1. Taxonomy (NCBI): domain Eukaryota; kingdom Fungi; phylum Ascomycota; class Eurotiomycetes; order Eurotiales; family Aspergillaceae; genus Aspergillus; species Aspergillus brasiliensis. Next base: position 1,181,708 of record NW_027137448.1, on the reverse strand, counting down.
TGGAACCCGGTGCCAGGGGGGTACTGCAAGTCGGTCATGCTGGAGGAGATTCTCTCAATCGCCCTGAACATGGGTCTTGATACCGCGATTGCGCTCCTCCCGATCCCTCTGCTCTGGAAGGTCCAAATGCCGTTCCGAAACAAACTGACTATCACCATCATGTTCGCCATGGGTCTTTTGTACGTCTCTTTGCTAAGCTCCGTTGCTGTCTACTTAGATACTAATGCACCGCAGTGTTGTCGGAGTCATGGCCTGGCGTATGGTCATCACGCTCGAGCCGTCGACCCAGACGGACTTTGTACATGGTCTGTACCTCGTCGGACTGGTTAGTTTCATGGAACTCTGGTTCAGCATGATCATAGTCTCGCTACCGACCGTGGCGCCTTTGTTCCGGCGCTACGTCGAGCCGTTCTACAAGACGCTCACTGGGCGGTCGAGTCGCAATACGAACCCGAGACATCTGAGGGAAGCTCAACATACCATCGGCAGCGAGCCGGGGCAGATGAAGCGCACGAAGAGCTGGCAGCTTGAGGATGGGTATTTGGAACTGGATGATGCGGATTCCGGCTCCAAGGGACATGCTGAGGCGTGGAGTGGGATGTCGCAGGCTTCGCTGGTGGATGCTAGCGAGAATACCTCGCATGCTATTACGAAGTGAGATCGTACACTGATGAGTTCGTGGTTTTAACGAGATGAACAAAATAACTAGGTTGATATTCTCAACGACAAATGAAATTACCCCTTCCACATATAGTACTACAATTTTGACCTTAAGTGCTACTATCTCAGGGCGTATAAGCGACATCGAATATGGCACAATATTCCTGTAAAGAAGGTCCAGTAGTTACCACCCACAAAGAAGGCAGACTTGCTTGAATGCTACATCTATACCATAACTCCTGAAAAGCCAAGCATCCTGTACATTCAAGACCCCCAGACATGAATCTGTGCGGACTCACTCCCTCGGTTTGCGGGTAGCCTGGATGCCTCAAATCAAGCAACTAATACCCCAACTCCACCTTGACAGACACGGCGACACAACTCCTACTAGTTGCAGCAGTAGCTCAATATCCTCATCAGCACTTACCCAGCCGAGCTACAGCTGCAGAAAGACAGTACATGTAAACCACGCACGGCTGGAATAATACGATCGGCACGGCACTTATCGCCCCCATGTTTTCACTGTTAGCGATCCCCGTTGGCTTGTCTGAGCGGCCAATCGCATGACATACTTGGACGGTATTACCCTGCTTGGTCATAAGAGGTAGTTGTACCCTGGTAGTTACTAGTAGGGTAGGTCGGCTAGTCGGCTGAAGAGCTGGTCTGACGAAACAAGGGCCGCCAGATCCCGAAGGTCTGTTGAGTCTGTTAGGCAAGTGTTTGCGCGCAGATCAGTGAACATATACAGTGGAGACCTTATGCACTGCATTGAGAGATAATAGGAAGCGAGCACAGCTTCGATCATCATTCATATGATTCCCAGGCTGTTGCTGGTGGAGCGGCGCACAGGCCTGCTCCTCTTCATAGTGACCAATCTTGATACTATTAGCAAAAGCAGACAGAACTTGATTATTTGACCATGGTGGATATGAAACTGATCGAAGTACTTAGTCGCATAATGGCAGCATGTAAAAACGGTTCGAATGCTGGCATTCACTTCGTTGCCCACCCTCCAAGTTTTGTCCTTTCGCCACAGTAGCTAGCCACTTTTCTTCTCCTCGTTTCATTGCTACCCGTTGCGGCACTCATGACTTGCACTTCATGTCACTGCCATCTGGAGACGCATGCTGGCCTTCTCGCAGGGCTGGGATACAGTGCGGCGACTTGCAAAGAGTTGCTAGGGCATGGAATGAAATCATAAGCCCACCATGGACCAGCTACTCTCGCATGGAGCCGTAGTTCGCTGATTTCTCCTGCGATTCGTACGACCTGTTCATAACAGCAAACTATATCATGTTCTCAGCTGGCAGTGCCAATCTGATGTTCTCCATGATAGAGTAATTCAGGGCTGTTCTTGGATCCAAGATGCGACTAATTGACAAATTTGGCGGTGCTGTCGTTTGGGATGTCATCAACGCGGTTTTCGCGGTCATGTTCACGCTGCTTATCGTCACCAAGAAGACGCTGATGTAGGCCACCTGAATCACCTAAATATGTGCTGCTACTGACCGGTACATGTAAGCACTGCAATTATTCCAGCTTCACAAATGCTACTCATGGTGCAATACGCAGATCGACATTGTCCTCGGCACCTGAGTCTTTTATATTCTTTGTTCTCATCAGGAATATGAGCTCTGCCACTCACCTATCTATAACGCCTTCAATTCCTACAAATACACCCACCACGATCAGAACCAGAAACTCATGACCAACAGGCTCCTCCCCTGCAACAAAAATAACTCCTAGCAGCAGCCTAATTGTAGTCAATGTTCCACGGTAACATTCTCCCAAACTAGCCTCCAAAACAAGTACGACCCAACCACACCTTTATGCTTTGCAGGCCATGAAGTGAGGAGCAGACAGATGGAATGCTCTATTCTGTGTGACCGTTGAACGGTATGCTGCCGAATTTATGCATATTCACTAACCTAGGCGCTGCTCTGTTGGTAAATACTAAAGGTAAAAGAAAGAAAAGGCGTAAGGGAGGATGTATCATCTCATGTGGCCGCAGCAACGGGGTGACACATGGAACTCACTCACTCTCACAACCAGGAATTCAACGACAAGACATTTCATTCCTGCCCCCAAATATCTCCGAGTTGGCGCTGCGCGGAGTGGAGGCTAGCGAGCGCTAGCGATGGGGCCTTAAGCCCCTTGCCTGCTAGCGATGGCCCGCGGCATAGCCTCGTCTGTTCCATCGCTGGTCTCCACGGCAGTTGTCGTTGCAATTGTCTAGACTCGTTCCACTGGATCGTATACCAATCCTTAGATTGTATATGCGGATGGGTAAATATTTAAGCAGCGGATCTCCCACTCTACCTCCTGTAGCATCATCTACCAACACACCTCTTAACTTTTCTTCAACAGCTTACACCTTCATTGGATCAACATGACCCGTCTGAGCGCTGACTATATCATCATCGGCGGCGGTACTGCCGGCCTGGTAGTCGCCAACCGTCTATCGGAAGACCCCAACGTCAGTGTCCTCATTCTGGAGGCTGGCCCCGACGGCAGCGCAGACGAGCGTGTGCAGAACCCGGCAGCATGGCCCACGCTGAGCGGGTCTGAGATGGACTGGCAATTCAAGACCGTACCGCAGGTGTGCACATCAATCTTCTATCTATCAATTTCTATCGTCAATGCTAACTGCGCAGCCCGGGTTGAATAACCGCGACCAAGACCACCCTGCCGGCCGACTGCTAGGCGGTACCTCCGCCATCAACGGGCTGGCGTTTGTGCCGCCAGCCCCGGCGGGCATCGACGCCTGGGAGGCGCTGGGGAATCCGGGCTGGTCCTGGCAGTCGTTGGCCCCGTACTTTCACCGGAGCTTCCACTGCCCGAATACTAGTACTACTGGCAAAGGTCCTGCTACTGGACCCATTGAAGTCACCTATCCTGCCCTAGCCGAACCACGGAATCACGCCCTCATCAACGCCTGGAACCAGACCCTGGCAGACAAGGGCTATGCTTTTAGTGATACCCTCATCCCCAGCCCTACCACCGGCACCCGCCCCTACACAGCAACCATCACCACCACGGGCCTCCGCAGCGCCAGCACCGAGTATGTCGCCTCGCGCCCGAACCTACGCATCCTCACCAACACCACCGTCGAGCGCATCCTCTTCGACACGACCTCTCCATCCATCACTGCCACGGGAGTCCTCCTACACAACGACCCCTCCCCCATCACCGCTACTCGAGAGGTAATCCTCGCCGCAGGCGCCCTCAACACCCCTAAACTCCTCGAACTCTCCGGCATCGGCTGTGCCTCTCGTCTCTCCACACACAACATCCCCTGCCTGATCAACAACCCCTCCGTAGGAGAGAACCTCCAGAACCACCTCATGGCCATGATCCCTATCCCAATCCAACCATCAGCAGAGACTACCACCCCAGCACCAGGAATCCAAGCCATCTCCTTCATCCGCACAGATACCGACACCGAAACCGACCTCCTCACACAACACCCTGCTCATCTTCCCCTGCAATCATCCCTCCACACCTTACTATCTAACCCCTCCGAACCAACCGCCTGCTTCTTCCTCAGCACATTACCCAACTCCATCGCCTTGTTGGGTTTAATCCCTTGTTATCCTTTATCCCGCGGCTCCGTGCACATCTCCTCCGGAAGACCTACAGATAAACCTACCATTAACCCGAACTTCCTATCCCATCCATTCGACCTGAAACTAATGGCAGAGCATTATAAGACTCTTACCTCCTTACCTACTTCCTCTCCATTGAATGAGATTCTTGGACCCATACAGGATGTACCTGTGATAGAGGAAGCTCTAAAAGAATCAGCTATCGCAGCGCACCACTCCTGCGGAACAGCGAGTATGGCACCCCGGGAAAAAGGAGGTGTCGTGGATACGGAGTTACGGGTTTATGGTACGGGCAATCTGAGAGTGGTGGATGCGAGTGTGTTTCCGGTGGTGACGGTGGCGAATCCGGTGGGGACGGTGTATGCGGTTGCTGAGAGGGCGGGGGAGATTATAAGGGGATCGTTTAAGTGAGTGTTTAGGGAGTGATTAGGGTGTTTAGGGATGGTTGTACTAGTACTCAGAATATAAATATGATTGTGGAAGGGTGATATTACTGCTGTAGTACTTGAGCATGAATAGCAAGTCAAGCTGAATAGTAAATAGAAAGGAGATGGCTACTCTACTAGAAAGATACTACAGACGTCTTTAAGTGACTAGGGTAAATGCCAACATCTACTCAAGTCTAATATCATAGAAGCATAATCCCGAATACTATCACTCTATGAACAAGAGACCTACTGCTTGTTCAACCCCCACTCAATCGCCGCAATTTGCAACGCCAGAACTGGAGAAAACTGTCTCGACCAGAGGAAACTGCCCGTCATGTACCAGAACCCCGGCATGCCAGTGGGTCTCCATACCTATATACGAAGTTAGCACTGCACCTATTAAAGAAGAAGGAGGGAAACTTACACCAACTCTCTCCTGACTCGCATCGAGACTACAAATCGTCCCATCGACCCTATCCAACACCTCCCTGGGCATAATCCGCTCAATCGCCTTATCCGTCCGTTCAAACCCAGTGGCGAGGACAACCACATCTGCCTCCACCTCCGTACCATCTGCAAGAATAATCCCCTTCGGGGAATACCCCTTCACTCCATCCTGACATCTCCGTATCTGGATCCGTCCATCGAGAATCATCTCGCATGCGCCCTGATCGATATAGAAATGCCCCGCTTTGATCAGTTGGTGATCCACCAGACTATCGCCCTGGTCACCTCGCTTAATACCCATACCGGCTTTTTCTAGCCCGTCTAAGAGATCCTTGTCCAGGACGGACATCATCTGCGATGCGCCAACACTCAATGTTCGGACCACGGCCGTGGGGAAGGAATTCCCCAGAAGATCTGCATCTTCGGTGTTGAGACCCGGTGTATCCCACAGTTTCACTTGGAGTTCTTCGACGGAGCGCAGCGATGTCACGAAGATCGGGCTGCGCTGCACCATGGTCACGGATTTGGCGCCCGCGTTGACAAAGTCTTGTGCCACGTCGTGCGCGCTGGTTCCGGAGCCGATGATGGTGATTTTCTTGTTTTGGACCTCTGGTAGTAGACTTGCCGATTTGTGGGTGCCTGTGTGGTAGATTTCACCACTGAAGATGGCTTCGCCGGGGAAGGAGGGCTGGATGGGGATGTCGCTGAGGAGGCCTGTGGCGAGGACCAGGTGCTTTGGGGTGATGGTGGTGGTGCTGCTGCTGCCGCTGCCGTCGGTGGATTGCAGGTCGACGGAGTAGCGCTGCGTCGAAGGGTTGTATGTGATGTTGGTGGCGAGCGTGCCGTGTCGGATGTTGAGGGAGAGGATATCTCCGTAGTGCTCCATCCATTTTGTGATGTGCTCTTGGTCGAGGTAGCGTGGCCAGTTGGTAGGGTACTTCAAGAATGGATATTGGTCTGTGTAGATCGGAGTGTGGGATTTGATGGAGGAGTATCTGGCACGCCAGGAGTCACCCGGACGGGCTGTTTTGTCGACGACGAGATAGTTGAGACCCAGGTTTTGCAGGTGTGCTGCTAGAGCAAGGCCAGATTGACCGGCTCCTACGACCAGGACTTGCAGGTTGCTGTCATCGGTTGACTTGGTTCTAGTGCCACTAGACTGCTGTCCGGCCTCTTTTACTCTCTTCGCTTCTAGCTCGTCTTGTCCATTCAGTCGCTCAAGCACGGTGAATACCGTCCACGCCTTCCATTCCTCCGGTCCGACATTCGCCAGGCGGAGAACACCTCTACCCTTGCCGGACTTGGTCTTGAACCCGAATCCAGCTTGGATAAAGCGCATGCCACCCAGATCAGCCAGGTGCGGTTGCAGTGCACCCGGTTGATCGAGTGTCGGGTCAGAAAAGCCACTGGTGGAGCTGGTGAGGTAGCTGGCGATGGCCTGGGCGCCGTTATGGCAGGCAATGTCCCATGAGAAGGAGATGAAGTCGCGCCACCAGGATTCCTGCTCGAGGAAGTGCGCTTGGATGTCATCTGGGCTGCCTGTGGACAGGCTCTTGGAGAAAGAGGTCAGCCAGTTGTTGGCGATCTTGGCGGCGTTGAGCTGGTCTGCGTTGATGGAGGGGTGGAGAGTGAGTTGGGGGAGAGCCGCCAGCGGCGGGAATTCAGTGGATAGAGAGCCCATGATGATGCTAGTTTAGAAGGAGATTTGATAGAAAACGGAGGGAGAAAGTGTCTGCTCGAGAAACAGTGGCAGACAGCCTTTATAGCTAAGCTGACAGCTGCGCCGTTCATGACATTCACAGGGTGGCATCAGCCGCCAGTGACTATCTAGCGCTTATGGATGGATGCAAGGCTTTGGAGTGGAGTTGAAGCCACCAATGCATTTGCAGATGGTGTTGTTCTTGTGGGGGCGATGCTGGAGGCCCACATTAACAAAGTCAGGGAAGTACCGATCTACTGTGTACCTTGGTCACACCATGGTGCTCAGGGGCTTAGATGGATTACTCCGTCAGGTCCTGCGCAGAGCCTCAGGCGAGCAATCTACTGGTGTCAATGAGACATCGTCCTGTGGACACTCCTAGGAACTCCAGGAACCTCTCTGGCCATAGGTTAGTGGACGGGTAAAGCGGGCAGTGTCAATGTTTTGTCTGCGGCTGGATGATCCACATCAACTGGGGCGGTGCCGCAGTCCACTAGCACCAACCCTGAATGCCTATCACTATAGCAGCAGACGACAATGTGTAGGGAATAGTAGGCAGCAACACGGGGAAACAAAGGATTGAATTACTCCGAATGATACACAAAGACCGGATGCTGACTGCAAGGCTACACAATATGTAACGTTGTAACTTGTGTGGCCTGGCGTTGTGGTGGTGGATATTCACTAAACAAACGCTAACGTTCGCTAATAATAGTGGCTTGCATCTAACAAAGACCGCCGTCAGCACTAAAGCAGACGGAGGTGTCAATGATTATTAGCACTAATGTGCCCAAGCTCCGTCAAATCCTTCTCCCCAAAGTCTCCTCTAGCGCAGCCCAACCCCTCCTAAGCCCCAGTTGTGGTTAATCATCCTGGAGAAATATACGGTACTCCGTATGTGGAGTGTGACAATTGAGATCAAAATGTAGAAAATACTATAAAGTAAGTCTAGTAACTAGCTACGTCTCTCAAATTTCAACTCCAACCGCCCCAAGCACGAGGTAAACTGGTCCTTCCAGTCATTAAACACCCGGTCGCCTGTCTCCCCTGCAGGGAAGCTCATGTGGTAGTGGCGGACCATGTGTGCTCCAATCAGCATCATGTCGTTCATCGCGAGGCCCCGTCCCAGGCAGCTTCGGAAGGCTGCATCAGAATTAGCTGCTGTACTGGCAGGGGTAATCTGGATCTCCAATCACTTACCAGTTCCGAATGGGACGAATCCGGATCGGTTCAGCACCAACTCAGGGCGGGTCGTCCAGCGCTCGGGGATGAACTTGTTGGGTTCCACGTAGCAGTCTTTGCCTGTGTTCAAGAATAAGGTGGTTAGCTCGTAACACCAGAGTCAAGCAATCAAGGGGACTTACGACGTGAAATGCAATATCTGGGAGCAACCACCGTGGTATCAGGCGGAATGTAGACCCCAGCGACGGTGATCCCCTCATTGACAGGAGTCTTACGATTCCCACCTGTCGGGAGGGAAGGGTAGAGACGCAGTGACTCGAAGATCGCAGCCTCGAGATGCTTGCATCGTCGGACCGCGTTGACATCGCTCAGCTCCTCCGGCTGCAGCTGCTGGACTTCGCGGTAGATGAGTTCAGCTTGGTCGGGGTTCCGCGCCAGTTCGTAGAAAAGACCATGCAGAATGCCAGCGGTGGGATCACTGCCTGCGACGAATGCCAGCAGGCTGTCTCCGCCTAACCACTGATCTTGGCTCTTGTCCTTCTGGGAGCTTTCCATGAGGTAGGATCCCAAGGATGTAGCTTTAGACATATCGCTGGGTACCTGATCCAACGTGCACGGTGAGAATACTGTACATTCACATCAAGGGAAAGGGAGATAGATACCTGAACATTTTTCAACTCTCCCTTCGTCATGGCCATTGTGCGAAACCAGTCTTTGAGAATCCACACGCGAGGCAGCAGTCGAAGGACAATCTGTACCAGCCACGGGGCCGGGCTCAAAGGTCCCAGAATCGACAAAGCTTTCTGCACCGTGCGAATAGCGAACCGCCAGTCCGGATTGGTGAGCATGTTGAACTTCTTACCCAGGACGAACTGCGCCATGCGGTCAAAGCTGAGCCAGTAGATCATGTCGGTAACATTGGAGCTTCGACCGGCGGCCATATCATCTTCAATGCACTGATCCATCTGCTCAATCAAGCCAAGGGTCTGTTCTTCCTTCCCGACGAGCGCTGTAGCTAGTTAGTGGGGCCTTTGGGAAGGATCGTATCTACGTACCTTTCGATGTGAATCCTTGCATCCACACGCGACGACGGGGCCGGTGGATATCACTCGTGCGGGCATTTACCAGAGAGCGGTCCGGGTGCAGCAGATCATACCATTCGCCCTTGATGCACTTGCTTCGGGGACCGTCCACGGCCATGAAGACATCTGGATGGAAGACAGTAATCTCACTAGGACCCGTGCGCACAAAGTCTCCATACTGGGCATGCAGCTCCGCCATGAAGAAGTGGTTCTGAGAGCGTCGGGTCTTCCACAGATGCCAGATTTTGGACACGCGGGCCCAGCGTGGACCCGGGAAGCCATTCAGACGATGGAAGAACAATCGATAGGAAACGATGCTAGAAAACAGACCCAGCAGGTAGCCACCGATGACCTGCCAGCCCGTGGACACATTGACAATCAGATAGAGAAACGAGACCAGATGGAACATCAGGATGTGAGGAGCCTGCACGTGCCATTCGCCATGGATGAATAGGCCATGGTGAAGGATCACGCCCATCAGCCCCCCAACGTACGGGGCTTGGATAGAATTCATGCTTCTGAGTGGTACAAGGCGCTCGGTACGAGGTGGAGAGGATTGTCCGGAAGAGTAACTCCTGCTGGGGGCTTGTTTTCACGTCCAGGTTGTTGTTCAGATATATAAAGGGCCTCCTCCACGGCATCGAGGTTTCAATCAACCCTCTCAGCTACTATCATTCTTAGATCAGTCAGGCAGAATCAAAGATACTCCGCCTCTCGCCATGTCGGCCCCCAAAACCCTCCGAATGGTGGACCTACCAGGTTTGATTTGGGAGTTCACAGAAAACGACTTCGCGACATTCGCGCTACCGAACGCAGGCTTTGGGCTCCTAGCGGCCTCGGTGGCTCCGACGCTGACCAGCTGCTCCGAAAGTCCCGGCGCGCTGAGTCTCTTGCTGCGTGCCGCGCCGCCCGTCATCCTCTTCAACTGGGCCAATCTGCTCATCTTCGACATTGCCAATCAGCGTCTGCCTGAATCCGTCACGGAAGACGCCATCAACAAGCCCTGGCGGCCGCTGGCCCGCGGGAAAATCAGCCCCATCCAGACCCGCCAGCTGTTACTGGCCGCGATCCCGGCGGTGCTCGGGCTGGGCGCCGTTCTCGACGCCTCCTGGGAAACGGCGCTGATTATGCTCCTGACCTGGATGTATAACGACCTGCATGGGGGCGACGAGCTCAGCCGCGACGTGATCATCGCCATTGCCTACGATGTGTTTTTGATGGGTTCCCTGCGCATTGCGCTGGGGACCGCGACGGAGACGTGCCGTGCGGTGACCATGTCGACCACCGGATACCAATGGTTAGCGATGATTGCCGGCGTGATTATGACGACGATGCAGATTCAGGATCTCCGCGATCAGGAGGGTGACCGCACCCGAGGCCGCAAGACATGGCCCCTGGTGGTGGGTGACTCGGTCTCACGGGTGTGGATTGCCGTCTGTGTATGGCTCTGGAGTGTGGCCTGTGTGTGGTTCTGGGAGGAGGTGCCCCATTTCATCTCGGCTGGAACCATGGCGCTTGGGGGCTGGATTGGTGCGTGCGTGCTACGGAAGACGGGGGATGTGACGGCATGGAAGTGGTGGTGTTTCTGGCAGCTGGTGCTGTATTCGCTGCCTGTATGGCATTATCACTGGAGGTGACATCTCTGCAGTCTGCCAGGCTTGTGAATTGGGGGCGGCGCGGAGTAATTGGGTTCTGCAGATTACTAGTCCCTGCAGGATCCGCATCAGGGGTCTGTTCTCTGACTCAGAACCCAGAAGAAATAGAATATAGTTTATTAATGATTGCATTATGGCACTAGTCCAGGCTGTGTTTACTATTTCTTAGTGATTGACCCACTTAGTCTTCGGCCCTATCCCCACATTCTCTCCGGATTGAGTCTTTTGACCGTTGATTCTGCAGACTAGGAGCTAAATCGATACTACGCTAGACAGCTAACAGCTGGATAAGATAAAGATCAGCAGTCGGCATTCGTATTGCTGACCCTGGCGGTACTTATTGCAGCAGCTAACCCTATGCTGGATCCGCCCCCATCTCGCACGTGTAGTATCAACCGCTTCACAGCCCAATACTTCGGAGGAAATAGCCAACAGCAACGGCTGAATAATGATCCACAGGCACGAAGTCTATTGTGATATGCTAGTCTGCTTTTAGAACAGTGAGTCGACTTAGCTTTGGCCCCAATCCTAGTCGCAGGATTACACGAGCATCAAGTGTTACTTATACACGCTCGTCCGGTATACCTGCATCAACGATACAAGAAAGATAAACAACTAGATTCTTGCTGTGACAGCTGTGAGCCTTGTACTTGAGAGTTGTAGTCACCCCACATAAGGCTCCATTCATTGTGGCAGGACTCAGACCTTGTCAGGATCAAGAAAGTGAACAACACCCTGCGAAGCATTACTGCTGATGACCAGCATGACCGGTGAAACCTCAAGCCCCCAATCATGCGCCGTAGGCCGACCAGGGACTAAGCTTGGGGGCGAAACAGCAGAAGTGTCTGGTATGGTTGCAGGCCGTCGTGCATTAGTTCAACAAGGCAGACCGGGATTCTTCAGGGTGGAATATAACCCCTCGCATGTAGTGTAGAAACCAACACTTTCTCTATCTGCTGTCTGCTGTCTGAGTGCATCAATCGTTCGTGTTTCTCTTCTTGCTTTCACATCATGTCCAGTTCAGCGACACCCACGATGGACCAGTATCCCCTGGGCGGCCTCTCTACCGGCCCCGGCAAGAGTGCCTTCGTGGTGACCATCATCTCCATGGTGCTGGTCACCATCTGCGTTGGTCTTCGCGTCTGGCTGAGCATCATCAACCCGCGACCCTTTGGTCTCATGGGATACTTCTACTATGCTGGGTATATCGTTGCCATGGCCTATTCGGCCCAGTTCCTCTGGGGGATCTGCCCGAATGCCATTGGCATGCACATCATGACCGCTATGACCTTGTATCCCGATCGAGTGGTCAATGCGTTGAAGGTATGCCTCCACCTCTTATCTCTCGTATACGGAAGCCTCAAAGGACTAACGTCTGATTCGTATAGATCGTCCTCGCCAGCGAATTCATCTGGGCCATCGCCACGACGCTGGTCAAATTCTCCATCCTCAGCCTATATCTCGAAATCTTCCGCGGCAAGCTCTTCCGGATCTGCTGCTACACGATCGGAGGACTCAGTCTGGCCCTCGCAGCAGCCATGTTCCTAATCGGTGGTCTTCTCTGCCAACCGATCCAGAAGAACTGGGACCCCCTAATGACGACGGGCCACTGCGGCGACAGCGTCGCCATGGACGTCGCGACCGCCATCATCAACATGGTGCTCGACCTCTTCATTGTGGTTCTCCCCCTCCCGTCACTCTGGAAGCTGCAGATGAGCTGGACACGCAAGGCCATGCTCAGTGCGATATTCAGTCTGGGTCTTGTGTATGTCTACCCTTCCCCCATTCCCCCTTTCAATAACCTCAAACTGATCTTATAAATGATGATAGTATCTGCGCCATGAACCTCACCCGAATCGTCTTCGCCGTGACCCTCGACATGACCGACGCCACCCGCGCCATCGCCCGTATCGGCCTTTTCTCCATCCTCGAAGTCAACGTCGGCATGATCTGCGCCTCCTTGCCCACCCTGGGTCCGCTCATCTTCGGCGACAATCGCCGCGGATCCACCGGCGGACGCAAGGGTACTCCTGACCCGCGCTCCTCCGCCGCCATCATGAATACCTTTGTGCGCCGCCGCGCGGCAGGTCTAGGTCGGAGTGATAACGCCAGCGGTCGGTTCAGCGAGATTGCCACGTTGAATGATGAGACGGTCTTTGATGAGGAAGCTCTTCCGTTACATCAGGTGGAGAAGACTGTTGATGATCGTCATCATCATGATGATAATGCCATGATGGCTCCGTCGCCTTCGCCGGATCAGACACTGCCCCGGAAGCCACAGACAGCACGGTTGTCGTGTCCGGGTGGGATGGGGAAGGATATTAATATTCGCACGGATATTTATGTGCGATGATCTCGGCCACACTGTTTGGTTTCTTTCCTTCTTTATATATATACCTATTTGTTTTTTGCTTTTCCTTTATGGGTGTGGGTATTCTCCGGAGGTGTTCATTGGGTTTATCTTCATTTGTATAGTATATGGTGTATACATGATCAAAAATTATTCTGTCTCTTTGGTTTTGTTTTTAGTGTTGCAGGTGGCTATGCTCAATGCTTACTGATAGGCCACGTGGTCTACTTAATAAATGCACCTTGCATACTAAGGCTGCATGCGGCATGCATAAGCATCTTATTAGAACTTTTACTCACGTAAGCATTGAGGTATGCATGTGTTCTGCTCACATATTTGTCCCACGGTAGTATTTGAGCGTATAAGCAACTTCTTCAAATTGTTCAATTGCCACTATAATAGTATAATCTTAGTATTAAGTCAAGGAGAGATTGACCAGTTGGTAGAATTACAGCGGACGGTTGCAAGTGGTCAACGGCACTGCAGGCACCGCTGTGAAGATTTTGGCCAATCAAAGTGGCTTAAATATGCCAGAGCACGGAATTGACCAATCAGAGTGTTGTTGGTACAACAAAGCGATTGTTTGGAAGTACTACAGCAAACTTAGGAGATGCTATACTTAGACATGTATATAGTTGGATCAGTATTAAACTTCTATTACACTGTATTAGTGTGCATTATTATGCTATTTACTATCATGGATGTACTTCATTTCCTCTACTAGTAAGGACAGAAATCCGATCTGATCCAATTATATATATCCAGTACTACTCCTCTCATGATGGAATAAATATCGACTGCTTAAACGCACCAATAACTCTCCACCACCATGCGACCGTGCAATATCTACTCAGGTCATAACTACTTTTCTTCGCAGCACGGAGACAGACATTCAACGCCCCATAGAATTTCCTCCTGCTAATGCCTCGGGCCAGTGCCCATGTAGTCGTGGCCCGTGTTGCGGATCACCAGGGGGAATAGTCTTCGACCGCACGGATTGCAGGACATGTTGCACGTCTGCGGCGGAGGTATATTAATAATCGCTGGGAAGCAGCGATATGGCGAGGGGGAAAAGCTGAGGGGAAATAGTACTAGAACGTTGGTGAAGTTATCGTAAGGGTAATAAGCAGTGTCGGGAGTGATTGGCCCGCTTGGATGTGTTAGTATACATGTCGAAAGGGTGAGACGGTAAGATAATGAAGTGGTGAGTAACGAGGGTTACTACATGCATGAGAGAATTTCTAGGAAAGGAGAAAAGGAATTGGAGAATAAACAGAGATAAATTAAAAAATAGCAAAATAAAATAGAAAATAAATGTTGGTCCTGAAGAATAACCGGGAAAAAGACTGTGGGTCCGGCCAGAGTCAGTTAGTCTGAAGATTATCAAACAACGGCCAACATTAACTAACTAGCAGGAGAATTGATGTTTGGGGGCGAAGAAACCGGCTAATTGACTGCTGTAACCTTGTAAGCCTAACAAATACCGCGACTAACTCTATTAGAGTAAACCCCGGCTGCGGTGGATCCTTCAGTCTCGCGATTCTCGACACAATCAACCGTCATTGTTAGACATTCGCATGTCTCTTTCTCGTGTCGCTGTTCCCGCCCCCATTGACCCAATGGCCCCATTGACTTCGAATGTACTCTGCATTAGATGCACTGCCTGGCCCAAGACTAGGGCTTATTCTTCATCACCATTCGATTGTATCCTCTGTATTCTGCCAGATAAAAGTATAACCACTCGGCCACAACCACTTCTATAATAGATAAGACCAGTTAGACTATTGCAAACACCTAAACTCCCATCTCATTCACTATCACAAGCAAAATGACTCCCCCCAAAATAGCCGTGGTCATCTGCACCGCCTCCTACCACACATCCGCCCCCTACAAACCCTTCATGGAGGCCCTCACCTCCCAGGGCCTCTTCGAAACATACTGCCCCCAGCGCGCCACCTGCGACCTCAGTAAACTCAACGTGGGCGACGACCTCCACCATCCAGACTTCAACCGCGACCCCCCGGCAGGAGGATACCCCAACGACCTGGACGACGTGAAGATCGTCCACGAGCTCCTCGACCGACTCATCAACCAGGAACACAAACATGTGCTCCTGCTGGGCCATTCCTCCGGCGGACTACTTGCCACCCAAGCGGCCATTCCCGAGCTGCAGTACAAGAACCGCGGGCCCCAGACAGGTGGCGTCATTGGCATTTTCTACGTCGCTGGGTTCTTGGTACCTGTTGGTGAATCCGTGCATAGTTTCTTTCAACCGAAGGATGGCAGTTTGCATGTTCCTCCTTTTGTGCAGTTTTATGTATGCCCCCTCCCCTGATGTCTTACAGGTCTAGCTCATTTCCGCTGATGCTAATATTCATTATAGAAAAATGGAAAACACGGCCTAGCAACCACCATCAACACCGCAGACTACATGTTCAAAGGTCTGAATGACCCTGAAGCAGTCGAGAAATGGACTGCTACGTTGACGGCTTCGCCGGTCCACACCGGCGCGTTGACGAATGATGCGTATGCTGCTGTGCCGTGTGCTTATCTGGTTCTGGATGAGGATACGTGTCTGCCGCCGGCGTATCAGGAGAAGATGATTGCGATGCATGCCCAGCGGGAGGGTGTGGATTTCACGGTTTATCATGCGCCGACGGGGCATTCGCCGCATTTGAGCTGGATGGAGGGGTTAGTGGGGACGGTGGTGGAGTTTACGGAGGTTGTGCGGAGAGATTTATGAGTTTTGTGTATGGTTAGTTTCTATTATAGTCTGGGGTAATGGTTATGAGTTGAGTGTATAGTCACTGCTTCTCTACGATATTAGCAAGCCCTGTAATAGGTGATGTTAGAAGAAGAGCCTCGACATGTTGAGATATTCATCTAGCCAGGCATCACCTGATATTTTGCCACTACGTGGTCCCTGACCATCACCAACCATCGTCTTGAGATTAGAAAGATCATATACAATCTATACCCTTGGTTTATTCTCTGCTGGGAGGGATACGGTAATGTTTTACTTATAGATAATACAAGGTTGAGAGGTTCGAAGTTTTGATGTCTCGCCATGTCTCTATCCCGGTATCAGAAGATGAATTTGAGGAGCAAAATAAGAGTTCATTTTTTTAGTACTGAATATTGGAGATAGCTACATCGCCATAAATATTATGGTCCACTATCAAGAACCAGGCACAGCGCAAAGCGAGATTTCCTCCAAAATTCCTAATACTTCCCAATTCCAGTCTCAAGCCAACAGCCTCGTTCACATAGATAGCCAAACCATACATTCTCCAAGAAACAACCACCCAAGTTGTAAATCATTCATCAAACTCATTCCTCCATCAGAAGGAGAACAAGGTTGCCACATCTGCATCGGTATTGCCTCGAGATATACTCAATTTTTGTCGTTACTGGGCATACGACCTCGCTTTGGCCTCATGGGTAAAGTTTTGCGTAACAGGTCGTCGTAGGCTGCGGCAAGCTGCGATTCGCAATTTTGCCCTTCCTTTGACAGTGTCGTCGGCATAACATCCGGGGGGACAGGCTCCTCCTCGCTTGGCCCAGGAGATCGACTTGGCCTAGAAATTGAGGTTTCAACATGGTTATTGAGGTCGAGTTTTTGTCTAATGGCGAGAGCTCTGCGTCTTACGCGAGGAAAAGGTTCACCAAATTCCCCGTCCCCCAGGGGCTCATATCCCATCGGTGGCTCCAAATCAGGGTATGAAGTTTGTATATTCGCCGTGCCTTCAAAACGGTCATATCTGCTGGCCATAGGCCGTCTGAATGTCGGATAAGTTTGATGTCTGCGTCTTTTGATGTTGCAATGGACGCAAGCACAACGGCTGCAGTATTCCCATTTTTCTGGGGCAGGTCCCTCCGGGGATGAGTTAGGTGGCCAACGGAGGCGAGGAGCGGCCATCGGGCCAACCGGCGATGTTCGATACACCCTGCCTTCATCAGATACACCTCGGATTCGCGCAAGAATACTACTCGATGGTCGCTTTCTACGTTGTGGATTAACGTCGTCACGATCTGGAGGAGCTTCGACAAGCTTCCGCTTTTTTGACTCGGGGACATCTTCCTTTCCCTGTTCGAGAAGAGAGTTGTTTGTAGCCTTGAGAGCGGCGAGCTCAGCTTTAAGCTCAGCGTTTTCATTCCACAGCCTCTCTTCCCGAACTTTGAAGTCATGGGCACTTCTGATGGCCTCTAGCTGGGTATTGGTGCGCTCCTGGCGCGCTTTGAGACATTCTCCCCAGGCAGCGATCCGTCCCTCCTCCGCTTCCTCAGTCTCGTTCTGCAACTGGCTGACAAGATTTGTAATTTCTTGCATGTCACCAGGGGCTTGTGCATATTGTTCAACAGAGATTTGGCCGCCTGGCTCACGCAGAACAAGGGAGCTTGATGCACCGGCCGGCCCAGCAGGAGGCTGTTCGTTTGGGGTGGATAGGGATGTGCTGGAAGTTTCAGGTGAACCTCCACGCTCGGTGGTCGTGTTCATCTTGTCTTCGAGAGAATCAATAACGGAGTCCATAGCGATAGACACAACGTCAATAGTGATGAGTGATGGTATGTAGTAGGGTATGGGAGATAGAAGCCAAGCTGAGACAGATGCTCTCGATGAAGGAAGCAATGTATGATGAGAGAAGGAAGAAGGAGAGTGAGAGGGGAAAGGAGCTGAGTGGAAGAATTTGACTGAGAAAAGTTTTGCCTAACGGTGGATGTGAATCTTGCCCATCAGCTAATCGATTAGTCGTTCGTTTGTATGTGTTGAGGGTTACCCTGGTTGCACCGGTAGCTGAGCCATGTGCATTACTCATATGCTTCCTTCTCTACAGGTTCACGTTTGTGCACAGAAAGGTTCAGAATGGAGTACCTGGCATCACAGGTGAGTGACACGGGAGAGATTCTTATCACAGAAGCACCTTACTTTCCATCTCCAGCTCTGCTCGAGTCCTTGACATGAGAGCGTTTGCATTTTTCTTAAAGAAGGAGTTTGAGGACTAACAGTTTGAAATTTAAAGCTAATGACACTCTTGCCCATGTCCCTTAACTCACGGATACTCCTTCTCGTTTCTACTCATTTAAACGACGTGCCCGCCACCCTGGAAAGACCAGTGGAAGAAATTGAGTTGCAGGTAGTGAACGACTCCGAGGATTTCAGCGAAGAGGAGCGAGGAGAGGAGCAAGAAGAAGCCATCGACAACATGACTCCATGTAAGAGACCAGCCCCTTGGAAACCAGTCCCTTTAAATCAAGCTGGTGTTCGGCGCCGTCCTAATGTCCTGCAAGCTCCAGCTCCCACCCTTTATGAAGAGGCTATAGAGACGCTCAACGATGCTGGCATGCCCCATGGCAACGTGCTTGGCTGGCCCATGACTCTCGCTCAATGGCTGGATAATAGTTGCGTTGCAGAGAACGTGCAGGATGTGAAGCTATTTTTGGAGCTTGGCTGCTATTGACCTTGGTTGAAGTTCCTATTCGAAGTCTCTGCTGTGTGTAGTCCCGTTTTTGGTTCAGCTACGCCTGTTTTCTGCTTTTATGTGTCGATCTGTTATGTTTTTGTCTCACAAGCAGCAACCATATCTACCATTTCTTTCTTTGGAAAAGATTATGTCGACAAAGGTAGTTAGAAGCTTACACAACAAATAATAGCATCCATTCGATGATGTTACGTTCACGTAGCATGGCTGCATGTAAGCCTTCTTTGAAAGCAGTACTACTGTAGTACAATTAATAATGGAATGTAGTATCCAAGATGAACATCATCCCTGAGCTTGACTCCAACTACAAGTCTGTTACTTTATCGGGTATTCTACTAGGGATATAACACGAGTATAGCCAATAAATCACCCGAAATGTGAGATAAAGTTTGATCTAGGAATGTCTGAAACTGCAGCAGAAGAGAAAGAAGAGAATGACCGGTAGTAGTTTATCTTTGAGGTTGCTGAGGCGTAGTGGATTCGTCCTCCTGGATTTATGTAACTGGGCACCTGGATTCTCATTTTTGAGCTCAGGTAGAGATCGTTGTTGAGCTGGAGTTTCCTTCCAGTGAAACTCGTGTCGGGCATGGGGTTGCTCCTAAGAAGCTCTAGCACAAATGCAAGGGATGACCATATGTATCAATCATGTTTTGTTTTGCTTCTCCTATTGGGCTCTACTCTCTTGCGCAGTAAATGATGCAAGATTAACCGATTAACAATCTGACTCTGTAGCCGACGCTGACAACATAGCCTTACTCATTTATTGAATAACTAGTAGGCGAAAGCTAGTATGCTCATCTAGAAGTGACGGCCAAGAATAAGTACATATGTTGTGGATATTGGCTTGATTGTACTATTCCATCTAATGATTAATTAACAGATGATCCCGATTATATCCTCACTTTTCAAAACAGATCCCTAAGCCTAACACCCGTACCATACTCATAAGAATAGAAAAACAAGACACGTCTATGTAGGCATGTATGACCTGCAGAACCCGAAAGAAATCCCCCTCACAAAGCCTCAATCGCTTTCCTCAGAACCTCCAAACTGCGATCAGTCACCTCCGCACCCTCCTCACTTTCTGCCATCGTCTCCTTCAACACCCAAGCAACATCACTCCACCATCCCATTCCCACCAATCCACCTCCCTTTCTCCTCTCCAGACTCTCCTTCAACCGACTCGTGTGCTCCCACTGCTTCGCAGCCACCTCTGCACGCTCAATCACCTTGTCCGGAATACCGCACATCGCAGCACAATGCATACCGAAACTGCCCTCCGCAACGCCATCCTCAAGCTTATACAAGAACGTGACGCGGCGCTCCTCGTCGTCAACGTGGATACGCATACGCTTCGGTGCGATTTCAGGATGACCCTCGAACTCAGCGGCAAGGGAGTGGTAGTGGGTGGCGAAGAAGCCGAGTGCGCCAATGTGCGTGGCGACATGGTGCAGGACGGCTTGGGCGACGGCCACACCGTCGTAGGAGCTGGTTCCGCGGCCCAGTTCATCGAGGATGACGAGCGAGCGAGGTGTGGCTTCGGAGAGAATCTTCTTGGTCTCGGAGAGCTCGACGAAGAAAGTCGATTGGGCTGCGAAGATGTTGTCGTTGGCGCCTAGGCGGGACATGATTCGGTCGACTGGGGTCAGGCGCGCCGACTGGCACGGGAGGTAGCACCCGATTTGGGCCATGATGACCGCGACACAGGTCTACAAATACAAGGTTAGCCTATATATTCTATACGTGTACAGGTTTGGGGGGCCGGCTCACCATTCGGAGGACGGTAGACTTTCCGGCTGCGTTGGCTCCGGTGAGGAGGTCGATGTTCGCGTGTGTGCCTCCTAGCTGGATGTCGTTGGGAATGAAGTCACCGACTGACGAGATTAGGCATGGATGGCGCAGCTCCTCGAATTCGAGAACGCTTCGCTCGTCGTCGACAAAGACAGGCCGGCAGCTGGGTTGGCCGAGCGATGATGAGGCCTTGGCTAAGCTGATGAGACAGTCGAGCTGGGCTACGATGCGGACAGCAGCAAGCCAGGTGGAGTAGTTTTCGTCAAACCGTGCATAGAATCGGCCAGCGACTTCCTTGACAATCTGACTGTGTGTTTCTTGGGCCTCCTGCAATTGCCGGATGAGCTTGCGCAGTTCTGGGAAATAATAGCGCTTGACTTGTTTCGTAGCAGACATTTGGTCCCAATTCTTCGGGATATTCTTCACTTTAATCGGCACCTCCAACTGGTAGATCTCCTTGCCATTGTCCTTGTAGATGATAGCGGAAGATCCAAGTTCCTTGCGGACACGCTTCAGGAGGCTCTCGAGGTCGCGGTGGATTTGCTCAATGTTTTCCTGGGAGCTGTCGAAGTCTTCCTCAACACCGGGCTTCGGTACCAGGATGCCGTTCTCCCGTGCCTTAGAACGATCAAAAGCAGTCTTCCAGTACTCGAGCAGGTCATTCAAGTCTGGCATGCCGCTGATCAACTGTCCAATGACGCCTTCTCCTGCCGAGCCACTTTCCTTGAGCAGACTCATAGTGTACTCGATCTGCTCAAAGCCTTCCAAGACGCGCAAGAAGTCTTGGGCTTTGCAATTCGCAGCATGGACCCGGGAGATGAGACGCTCCAAATCGGGCATCTTGGTCAACTGGGACGAGAATTGGTCCCGGACAGTGGGATCAGCATTAAGGGCATCCACAGCATCCAAGCGAGCATTGATCTTGTTTGCATCCACAAGCGGGTGACATACCCACTGCTTGAACATGCGCTTACCAAAAGGTGTGATACAGCGGTTCAGAAGCTGGAACAATGTGCCCTCAGAGCCACCGTCGAAAGAGTTGGAGAAGATTTCCATGTTGATAAGGGTTTGACCATCCAGCACCAGGCTGGTGGCCTTCTTGATGGGATCGTACGTAGTGAAATTGCCAATAGTAATCAAGTCACGCTCGATCTTCAGGAGTCTGAGATACTGCACCAAAGCACCGAATGCGGACATGACCAATTCTTTGTCGCGGGCATCTCGGAGTGCTTCTGGCCAAGCTTTCAGGTTATCATCGTCCTGGGAAACAAAATACTCGCTAGCATCAAGCTCCTTTACTGTGATGTCGGCCTCCCAGAACTCTTTCACTGGCTTCAGGTGATTCCAGAGCGTAGTCGGGCCAGTGTTGTTCTTCAAGATGCGCAAAGCCTTCTGGGACACTGCAGACTTCTCCAAAAGAAGCTCCTGCGGCCGAGTCTGTGCGACAAACGTTTCGAACTTCGTCATGTCTACATCGTCCACAAACTCTGACAGGAAGAATTGCCCAGTGGCTGTATCAACGAACGCGATACCAAAGGCAGGCTTATTGTCAATGAGAGCCTCTTTGATAGCGACACAGTACGTGGACATGTCATCCTGCAGCATGGAGCCCTCGACGAGGGTACCAGCCGTGAGAACGGATGCCAGTTCTCTCCTGATGACTTTGTCTTCTTTACCTCCGCCCTTCTTACCATCACGCTCGCGCATCTCCTTGCCCAGGGCCGACTCGGCTTGGTCGACACGAGCGATCTTGAATCCTTTGGCCACGAATTGGTTGGCCCAGTGATCCAGACTCATCTCCGGGACACCAACCATGCGCATGTTCACGCGATCAGTAAGCTTCAGATCGAACAGTTGGTGTCCGATTGTAGCATCATTTTCATAAAGTTCGTAGAACTTGCCCTTTTTGAAGAAGACCACTGTATCCCAGAATTTCTGCTTGATCTCCCAGTATTGCTTCTCGAAGGGAGAGAACTTGGTCCAAGCCAATGGGGGGATATATAGAGTGCGAGGATCATATTCAGGGTGTCCGATAGGATGCCCGTCAATGTCCCGGATGTTTGCAAGCCAGGCATACCGTTGTTCCGGTTCCGTCACATGTGCTTTCTGCTTCCTATTTTCCGACGAGCTCTTGGGAGTAACAGGTGCCGTACGCGGCTGACGCGGTTCGGAGCTTTCTGGGTCGTATGTCCACTTGAGAGCTGTTCCGGAAGATGCGTCTGGGATGTCTAGATCCAAGTCCTCTGCAGTTGATACAGGCGGTAAAGAGGAGGACTTGCTCTTCGGTTGTGTCGACGGTCTCTTGCGTTTCTTGGGTAGTTTTGCTTCTTCGTCCGAATCGTCTGCAACAATGAAGTCGTCCATTTCTGGAACCTATTAGCATCGCACGTAGGATTATATGATCGAAAACTGACCATCATCGGAGTAGCCCACATCGCCACCGTCGTCGAACTCATCATCACTTTCAGGAGACATCTTTCTTCGCTTGTTCCTGCTGTTGCGCCCCGGACGGAATATCTTCTCGTCGTCATCTTCGCCTTCGGAGTCGGATTCAACGTAGTTGACTTGTTTCTTGGCCTTGGAAGATGACTGTCAGTCGCGAATATGAGGAGATATAAATGCCGGGGGTTGGGTCTTACCCGTCGCGACGGTGATCCCGTCTTCATTTCAGCTTTGCCATTGGGGCTCTCCTATATATCGCGTTAATCGTCAATGTGGATAACATTGCTTTCAGCAGGTCGCACCTGTGCATCGTCACCCTGCTCATCCTCCTCAGGAACCACTAAGTCACTACTAGGCACCGGCTCCAGTTCCTGTTTGAACTTAGGAACGCTCTTCTTCCTTTCCGCCGCGCCCTTCGCGCTTCCGCGTCGCTGCTCTGAGACCCTCTCCGCCGGAGAAGAGGCAGGCTCCGCATTACGAGCAGTAGACGGGGTGGATGGAGACGACTTCTGAAAGAATCCAAGAATTGACTTCTGGTTCTTCATGTTCTGAGTGCTAGACGTGGAACGTTTCAAGGCTCCGGTGGGAGGCGTCGCAGTCGTGGGAGAGGAGGCGGCGGGGGTTCCTCTAGCCATTATGAGATAGTATTGTTATATATCAGTGGGAAGATGGATGGTAGTCTAAATCATGCTTTATTATAGAATAACAGGCCCATTGAATGGGTCAAGGGAATTGATAAAGACAGACGGAGGGGATGGACATCGGAAAGTGTTGGACTGGGCTGGACAGTCCTCGGGGGAGCGCAGCGTGAAACGGGCGTCACGCGTCGGACGCGTTAAGTGGATTTCTGCCGCCGCCTTCTGCTTCGAGACTGACAGGCCGGGTGTGCCTCGTCCAATAGAAGCCCGGTGGGGATCAATTAGTATGGGGTAAAGCGGAAGTTTGAATTTGATACATCGACTTGATGTGTGAAGCGGGAGAAATTTATGACAGTAGGGAGAAGAAATCATACTTGTCTAATTACCTGATATAGTGCAGTGCCTGGATCCTTGTATCCGCTGGCAACTTCTTCAGTATTCCCGAGCCTTTCCAGTCTACTAATCGATGACAGTAATGATCATGGCGGACACACCTCTTAAGGTAGGATCAATAGACAGACATTGCTTGGAGCTAGTCACCTTATTGTAGTCGAACTGATTCTCAGTAGGAGTAGACAACACCAGCATTGTTAGTTGATGTATTTCACATCTTCCGCTACACCTGGCTACGATAGGATTATCGATCGTCAGATACAATTGGCATACATGGTATATATACATGTCTAAAAATACAATGAGGAGCGTGTGATCAAATCAAAGCCTTTAAGGCTCAGCCAGAGGGCCATTAATTGCTGCTGCCGGCTTCCGGCGTTTCCGGCTCCCATCCGGGCGCGGTTAGTCCAGCCGCCTTGAATTCTTCATCGCTGACAATGGTCACAATCTTAAACTTCCACTTGCCCATCTTCAGGATGAGCTTGTCTCCAATGATAAACTCTTGTGTTTTCGCCGCAGGCCATATCTTGATGGGGGTGAAGGCAAGGTCATCACTCATTTGCCCGCTATCTCCCGGACGACTGCCGACATAAGCACCGCGGTTCTCAATCGCACGGTGGCCTTCACTCTTGGACCCAACAAGTCCTGCGGACCAGAGGACTTTGTTCAGAGGCTGATTGTAGACCAGAGACTGCGGAAGAGTGACATTGACTTGTGGCATATTTGCAAAGTTCGTTTGGGGAGCATATGGGTTTCCGGATTCTGGAGTAACAAAGCCGGCCGTTGGTGACTGGGGGCTACCACCGGTCGAGGGTTTCCGGGGTAGGGGGCTCGGTTCTGCCGTAGATAAGCGAGGACGGAAAAGTTGACGATGTTGGAGAGCGACCGCATCAGCCTCCATCTTGCCATGGATCAGCTCGACAAACTCTGAAGCGAGAGCATGCTGAGCCACCCGCTTGGATGGGTCTTTGTTCTGTTCCTCCATAATCCTAGCGATTTCGGGCAGCGGCAAAAAGGTAAACATCTTCAGGTAGCGCTCCACAGCGTCATCCGGTGTCCGAACGAAGAACTGTCATCCGTCAGTTAAACGATGCCAGTTGTTGAGATAGTGCATCATACCTGGTATAACTCAAAGGTGGACGTCATGTCTTTGTCGAGCCAGATTGCATTTCCGGCAGACTTGCCAAATTTCTCACCAGAGGAAGCCGTGAGCAAAGGAGTCGTGATACCAATAGGTCTATCGAGTTCATCTTTAAGATCTACTTGTTGCTCTGGATCGGTCATGTTCTTGCCAATGGACTTCACAGCGTCCATGCCAAAGAGAATGTTCCCGAATTGGTCCGAGCCGCCAATCTGAACCTGAACACCCTTTTTGAAGAGTACCCACCAGTCCCATGCCTGCATTAGGGGGTAAGTAAACTCGGCAAAGGACATTCCATCTCCCTTGGCCAACCGGTTTTTGACCCTATATTCTCGTTAGCGTCACCATGGACGATATAGGGAAAGGGCAAACTTACGTATCTCGGCCCATCATCGGTCCGAGACGCGTGTGAACGCCCAGGTCTCGAAGCAGCTCTATGACCGGCAATGAATTCCACCAGGTATTGTTGTTTACAAGGGCCCGTCGCCAGTACTTATTGACATAGCCATGTCTTCTACCATACAGATCAATGCTGTGGCCCAGCTTCTTGAGCTGCATGTGCATGCTCGCCATGTTGGCTTTCCGAACGGAAGAGTGAACTTGATCTCGGCTTTTCAGTCGTCCTGTTGGGTCACCGAAGCGAGCGGTAGCACCGCCGAGCTGTGAGATATTAGCCAGGCTCGATCATTGCCCATCCAGGTGCATATCACTGACCAAGAATGTAACCGGCAAGCCCCAGACGTAACCCCAAGCCAAAATCATGAACGGTAGCATATGTCCAACATGTAAAGACGGGCCGGTAGGATCTACACCAGCGTACATGCCCACTCTCTTTTTCGTGAAGAGACGGTGTAACGTTTCTCGTTCTCTGCATGTCATACATTTGAGTTAGCCAACGAGGGTCATTTCCGGTTTATGGATAGGCACTATTTCGAAATCACCTACCCAACAACATCGTGCAGAAGTCCCCGCTCCTCAAGGTGTTCTGCAAAGTTCTTCCTCTTCCCTGCTTGAATCTCTTCCGCAAAGCCATCCCATTCCTCTTTCGCGTCCCGCTTTTTCTGCAAAAAGCTCCGCGAGATACAACGTCTCTGTTCCGATGCAATCTGAAGGGGTGGGTATCTGAGCATAGGCCGAATGCTGCCGGAGGGCGACTGGTTCATCCGCAAGACTTCTGCGGTCCGCGCATAGTTGCGAGCGCCGGATAGTGTTTTCTGTGGTAACGTCTTCGGTACATGAAGGCGTATCGAGCGAGGCAGAGCCCCTGTGTGTGGCCTCATGATACCAGGTAGCAGACAAGTCAACCAATGGCTGCTTGCAACTGACTGGCAATGAATTGCGCGAGAATGGCAGATCGGTCAACTCTAAAATCACCTCCGAGAAGAAGCCGATCAGTTGCGCCGCGACGGAGAATTGTTGATGCGGAGCTCATTGCCCGATAGGGCATTTCCCGATCGGGAGAAATCACATGAGCTTCTCCTGCTCAAGCCTGTACCGCCATACAGACCGCCTACTCTGGCAGAACCTGAAACTCCCGGATTTAAGCGGAGGTAATAGCATACACTGCAAGCTTCGGTTGTCGACAATTGATCTTTTACCTTCATAACCTTTTTCTGCAACGCATATTCCAACTCCTTCTTTATCTAGAGCCGTGATACAATATCATAATGTTGATGCTTCAGTTGATATGCTCACGGACACTTTGGTGATCCATTTACGAGGTTCCTTCATGACATATACTTATTCTTTCACAGTCAAATATATACTAACTGCTGGTACTAATTAAATAGTATTGTATCCAACAACTTGTATACTGAACAACAGAGCTAACGAAGCCAAGGCACTCATGAGAAATGATGCAACACATCCGTCCCAAGTGACCCGTGTACCAAGCATCCAGACTCCGTTAGACCAGTGTGCAGCAAAGTTATCCCAGGCAGCCTCCCCCGGTACATACTAGCGGCACTGCGGCAGGTCCAAAATGCGGGGAAGTGAACTGCCGAAGAACCAAAAAGCCTATGAGCATTGCCTCGGGTGAGCTCGGGCGAGCTCACCCGGTCATAATATAATCTTCTGTGATCGCTACATTCTATCTGAGGATATAGAAGTTTAATGACTGAAAGTCCATGAGTAGTTTGTCTGTTTAATCATGCCACAACCCATGCGACAGACGCAGCGAGTCCCCCGAACATGCATCCAATGTGCTCGGAGAAAGATCAAATGCTCCAAGAAAATACCATGTGAAGAGTGCATCCGGCGCGGCGATACTGTGGCCTGCAAGCGCGAAGTTGTTAGAGTTCATGGCAAGGTCACCGTGTATGTCTATCTACTCTTTATGTCTATGCATTGATTGGCACGCGGTTTAATATTCTGATTGAATGAACAGAGCAGTAGACGAAGAGAAACGAACAGATGAATCAGACTCAGACACGAGCCTTTTGCGAGAGAACATCAGTCTAAAAACTCGCATTAGACAGCTGGAATCCGTACTCTCTCGGCCT
This sequence comes from Aspergillus brasiliensis CBS 101740, assembly GCF_001889945.1. Taxonomy (NCBI): domain Eukaryota; kingdom Fungi; phylum Ascomycota; class Eurotiomycetes; order Eurotiales; family Aspergillaceae; genus Aspergillus; species Aspergillus brasiliensis. The sequence continues at coordinate 1,154,214 of NW_027137448.1, read as the reverse complement.
GAAACGCTGAAACTGGAGGCAGATATCTTCCGGTTGTCCCCTGCTGCAGAAAATATACAGTCATCGGACAAGATTCTAAACGACTTCCAGAGTCTTCCGTTTGGGCTTTTGGTAGAAGCGTCACAAGCCTCCCGGAGCGCCACCCATCTAAGGGATGACCACTTACTCCTTGTATTGCCAGATCGGCATTGGAGCGAAACAATCGTACGGTTCTCTCTAGACCATTTCGGATGGGTCCATTGTGCTCTAGATGCTTCGAGTTTCATGGTAGACCACTCTTCGTTCTGGGACCACCTAAGCCACGGCAGGTTAGACAGCCCGAGGAACCATGCCTGGATCGCGGTATATTTCAGTGTATTAGCCGTAAGTTCCCGTGTGGCTACTAAAAGCTCAAGGCTCACTGTTCGATAGACAGGTGTCTACTTCATGGGAGAGGACCATATTTGCAAGGTCCGTTTTCTCCAGGAATCGCTTCCTTCTTACAGGTCATCGCCACTATGTAGAGCACCCACGGAACTCTGCCGTGCCTGGTGCGAAGCCGCTCTGAAGGAGCTCAGCTATGCCAACTACTTGAGCAAGCCCAGTATTTCGACTGTACAAACATTGGTGATTCTCAATATCGTTCATAAAAATCTTGCCGAGTCATGTCGCGAATACACTCTACACGGTCTTGCTGTCAATATTTCCCGCTTGATTGGAATTGATCGTCTCGGGGGACGCCACGAGAGATCAAATATTTCTCTACTCAAAGACACTGGGCTCATTCGAAAACATGAAAATGTCTACCGTAGGCTGTGGTGGACACTGGTGATCTGCGACTGGTAAGTAGTCTGCTCATATCGTGCTGGGCTTCACTAAAACAAGTTAAGGATGACCGTATGGTCACGCCCTATTTCGATACACCCGGACTCCTTCACGACAGTGCTAGAAACTCAGGATGTTACGGTAATGTCTCCCAATATAGCTGGTGAATCCAAACATGTTCCATCCCCATATGAGTACCATAAAGCAATGGCCCAACTCGCCGCTACCATGCAGAATCACGCCCGATCCATCAACGAGTGGACGGCAGCAGCTGTTCGGGCCTCCTTTGAGGAACTCGACTCTGTAGCTGCCTCGTTTCCGCCCCACCTCTCATACCCCGGGACCGACGAATCTGTGCTGCAGGTCGAACAAGGCCTTGAATGGATCTACGTCCAACGCCACCTCATTTTCAACTGTTTAGATTGCTGGCACATAAACCTATGTGTCGCTCTCATCCCTCAACTGCTCACCAAACTCTCAGACGGCGAGGATGATGTGCAAGAGAGCGGAATTTCTTGCGCAAAGGCCATCCTGTCTCGGCGATACCACGATCCATGCCCCCATTTTCACAAGTTCTGGGCAACCACATGCTCCACAGTCACGGCTGCTATATTTCTGGCTCTGGACTCAATATGTTTTCGCCACCACCGATCATCTACCGAAGTGGCTGAGGAAAAGGCACTGATCCTATTTGGTATTTATCTTCTGGAACGAACATGCACAGATACACGGCACGATGCCTTGCTTGTCTTACGCCGTCTTGTTGAGCTATCCAACGTTCTACGTCCGACGCAATCCATTGATCAGAGGGTATTTGTCCGGCTCATGAAGCTTGTCGCGTCTCCCAAACTATGGGCTTCGTTTGCTGATACAGAGGTCACGTTGAAGTTCCTTTTTGCGGACCCGTCATCGACTGGCGAGGTGAGCAAGTCGGTATCAGACAGTGATGAACAGATGCAAAGCACAGATCCTAGTGCCGCTGCGTGTGGAGATGTACTACCAAACGCCCTGAGTGGGCTTTCGACAGCAACAGGTGAAGCAGGAGACTTCCTTCCGCTCGAGGACGATCTCTTTTCTTCCGAGCTCATTGACATGTCGCTGCCGTGGCTAGACCCTGGAACTCTGATGATATTTCCAAATGAGGTGTCATTCTAATGAATGGATGATTAATTATTTTATGCCATTACTCACAGATAATACAGCTGGGGCAATCTGCCTGAGTCATTAACGGCCAGTAAAAGATAGTTATCTAGCACTTACTGACATATAAAGTTCAGAATGAGAGCCATCTATGAATAGAAGAAAGAGAAACAAGAAAACTGCTACTGAAGCGGCGTAGTCCAGCTGTTATCTATCTCATCATATATGCTTGTTGCTTGTGATATATATAGCCCTATCTATTTTGCTCTCTGAATATCTCCCAGAATAGAAAGAAATATCAATGGCTTTTAGAGCCTTAGAATTCAAATTTCGATAAGGAAAGGGTGTGTCAAGAAAAAGCTGTATCAAAGATACTGAAGGGGTTTCCGACCTCAAGGCATAGTTCCCATACTTTTTCGTATAGAAACCAGCAATATAAAATTTCTTGGTCCTCACGGGAATTACTCACTAGCATGTGGATGCCTGCCAGCGGCTACCCAATTAGCCACTTGACCATTTCAATGAGCTAGCTATATGCTTGATATTTGCTTATATCCACCATTGTATCCTAACATAAATTATATTCAATCCAGTTTCAAACATCATATCACGTAGCTATATCATAACAACAGACCCTAATAACTAGAACACTGCGTACCCCAATCAAAACTCTGCACTCCTGCCATCAACCGCATATTTCATCGTAACCTTCCGAATCCAACCCCCAAAGATAAAGACCGGAATGCCCAGCGCCGCCACAACGCCCGCAATAATCGCACAAATATCCAAAGCACCCTGAAATCCCTTCTCAGTGACGAACTTCGTAATCCCAAACGAAATGCCAAAAGATATAAACCCGCGAATCGCACAGATCAGAACCAGAATTGGCGCTGCCCGCTCCCCATAACTATCCAACGAATATGTGTATCCACTCAGGATAATTCCAATATAAGCGAAATACATTCCGCTGAAGGTGGTGGTGATTGCCCACGGAGACCATTGCGTAGGCTCAGATGCAGCACGCCCATAGATCACGCAGGAGATGAGCAGCACGACAATGGGCAGGATCATAGGGATGAGGCGGATTTCAGCCTCAACGGTGCCGTTGCGACGGCTCGCGACCCATTTGTAGAGCTGGTCGCCGCCGTATCCGAGCACGGGCACCATGATCATTGATACCACGATCTGGCCGGCTTGGACTAGGCCTAGACTGGTTGTTTTGTAGTTGTAGGGAGGGGCGCCGAGGATGGAGGAGTACTCTGTTGTTCCGATCACGTAGATTCCGAGCGAGACGCTGTTCATTAAGACGACCCAGAGGATGTTCGGGAAGAGGATGCATTGCCCCATTTGCTTGTAGCAGGTGAGGGCGTCTTTCCAGTTCGCTGGTGGGTGCATGATCTTGAGGGTGTGTTTCCAGGAGCGTGCTTTGTAGTTGATGAAATCTAGGGGCACGCGGTTCTTGGTGGTTGCGTGCACGGTGATTTGCTCTTCGCCGTCGTGGTGGACGTGCACTTCGCCTTCGAAGGCGTCGGTTGGTCGGTCGTAGCGGGATTCAGGGACGAGAGTGAATGCCGCGATGAAGACGAGTCCACTGGCGATGGAAAATACTCCGTACCACCATCTCCAGCCGAGACTGCTGACTAGGTAGGAGGTCGCGATGGTTAGCGCGGCTGTGCCGATGGATTGGATGGCGCTGAACCAGGCGAGTCGGCTGCTGCGTTCGTGGACGAAGTGGATTTCCTGGATACACTTGGTTAGGCTCTTCGATTTGTGAAGGATTGAGTACAATGGGAGTAGATGTACCTGGATGATAAGAGGACACAAGGCCTCTGATTGCCCTGCTGCCAACGACAGCACGTCTCTGCCCGCTATATGCGACGAAAGACTCGTGCTCGCAGCACACCAGATTGATCCAACGGTCAGGATCAATGCAGAGGCTAGGAATACCGGACGTCTGCCGATGGCCATGGCAAGTGGCATAGCGATGAGGTTTCCGATTCCCATGAAGAGGGTTGGGTAGGTCATCAGGTCGTCGGTATGGGAATCGTAATCGTAGTAGGCTTGCATGATGGTGACGAAGGGGCCCATTCCGGACGTCACTAAAACACCTAGAACAGAGACTGATTTGATTGTATTAGATGATGGTTTGGTCTGTGGGAGACAAGGGGTGAAGGCGTACACAATCCCAGCACAAATGTGATCACCCATTTTTGCCATTGGGGATAGTTCAAGGGGTCTGTTTACTCTTGATCAGCTATGTAATGCTTGCATCCAAGTTGTGAAGGAAGTCAAACCTCGTGGATCTGGCGAGGGCGTTGGTATCAACACTATGTCCCCATCCTCGACTAGTTTCACTGTGCCGGTTGGGTTGTTGCCGTTCCCATGACGCTTTAGAGATTTCTCCATAGCGATTTCATGGTGCGTTGCGTCGATGTCCTTGTGCTCCATGTTGTCGTGTACAGACACCTCTGTCTTGTCTGTCTAGTAGTCGTGTGCCACGGCCATTTATCAATAAAGGAGATGGGGGGCAAATGGACTAAGCACGCCTCCCTCTCGGCCTCCGTATGATGTCCATCCTGACGCTATCCACTACCCCATGGAGTAAGACTAATATGCGTGATGATTCCTAGTCCATCAGCCACATCGTGTCCGAATGTGGAGTTGGCATCAAATCGTGGAGCCGAAAGTATATTTTGATTGAAGTTGAGGGTGAAGAAGTGAGGAAAACCAGCGAGATGGAAGAATCTCGCCCGAGCTCACCCGGCCGAGGTGTGTGTGCCGCACGACGGCAATGAGCGACGTTGCCAGTAACCGAATAGTGGAAGTCAGTCACATTGTAGTCCCCAGGTAGGTGCTAGGTGTTATCAATGGAATGGTATTGATGGTATTGATTGTTCAACGAATGTCATGGGGAGTTTTGTGAAGTGCGACAGCTGAGCGTTCATGCAGTGCGTTGCATAGTAGACACTTGTCTCGAGCTTCAAAGATAACAATGGTATCATAGTGCATTCACAAGAAATAGAGTAAAATTATAAGAAAACTATAACTGCAAGTCTAGTAACTAGTATGGCTTCACGCCGGCCAACTTCAATAATCTCTCACTTCTCTCTGGCTTGGTAAGAGGTTCGTCCCTCTCCAACGGATCCACTACTTCCTTCCCATCCACCTTCACCATCGCCTTCCCATGGGTCCAAAAGTTCGTATGTGGCCAGTGGGTAGTTGTCTCGAATTTCTCAAACATTTCCTTCTTCTTCTCCCGATCCTCCTCGCTCATCCACGCCGCCGGCGTATACGTCGCATAAACAATGGTGCGCACCAGATCTGAGGTACCGAACTGAGCCCAGTGCATCTGTCTCGAGTCCCAGAGGATCAAGTCGCCTGGTTCAGCGCAGACCTTGATCAACTCACATCCACGCTCGCGGTACCAGTCCAGATCCTTGTCATGGAAGGGGTGGAAGTCCTTGTGTTTGGCAGTGCGCCAGGGCGTGGGGCCAGTGACGGGGTTCTCTTCGAAGAATTTGTCGAAGAGCGGCGCGGAGCCCTTCATTACAATGAGCCCACCATCATCGGGACCCGAGTTAGAGAGGTTGACGATACCCTGGACACAGACCAGACCTTTGCGTTCGGGCGCTTGGTCGCAGTGGGGCCAGGGCTGTGAGTCGTAGGCGCCGACAATAGATTGAGGGAGGGTGATGTTGACCGTGTCGAAAGAGACGACGAGCTCGTCAGTGCCCCAGAGCTTGGCGAAGGGAGCAATGACCTCTGGCTCACTGTAGTCATGGTTTAGGTTTAGTCAACTGGATACTAAGAAAGAGGAGGGAAGCGAGTGACTTACCATCGCACGTCCCAGACATATTTCTCGTGTGCAGCAGAGAAGTGCAGGTACATACCACCCTTCCAGCTCTGCGGGAGGTTCTCCTTCTTCCAAGTAGACTTGTCATTGCGGTCAAAGCCTAAGCCGAATGATTCGAGCCAGGTCAGAGCTTCGCTCTGGTACTGGCTGGCGCGCTCTTTGCTCAGCACGCCTTTGACGACAGCGTATCCATCGCGGAAGAAATCGTCACGAAAATCCCCATACTGAGTCTGCTGTGCCTTGGTAGATTCAAGCTTTCCCGGGACAGGGGAGGCGATGGGCTCCGGAGTGTCGACACGAGAGGGTGCCATGGTTAGAACGCTTCAAGTCGTAAGATATGATTCAATTGTAAAAAGTGTAGTAGAGAATCTCTCAGGACCAAGCAAATAATACTTTGAGACTGAAAGTTTGGTGACATCGAGGGCTTCGGTGGTCGGGGGAGCTTTTGCGCGCTTTTATCTCTCCAACTGCATCTCCACCAGCCTGGATAATTGACCCGATCTGACCCCTTACACACGGCCGAGCCCATCCTCATCCGAGATGGCAATCGCCACTCCCCATGACGGAGTCACTATGCCCGAACTCATGAATTGCCGAACGGTCAGCAGGATTCGAAAGGAACATGCGAGCACGGGTGAGCTCGGGCGAGCTCACCCGGGCTGGGGAGTATAGCCGCAAGAGCAGATCCACCAACGCGCCATGTCCACAACCCGACAATAAGAGAGAAAGAGAAAGAAGTCGACATGGATTTGTAATTTTGCGCTTAGTATATGGGCAAGTCACCGGTGTGGGCCCATAGCGTTATTCAAAAGGAGCTCGGGAGCCTCTGGTATTTCCGTCTACATTGCGATCAATAATTTTCGAAATGCCTTCTCCGGTTCCTGTTGCGACTCGTCCAATTAACAAGCCCACTGTGGGCAGAAACAACTACCAGCCGTTTGGGTTTCGCGAAGAAGTCCTACCCAAAGGCTGGAACAAAGATGGCTCGCGTCCCTTGCCCTGCGACATCCATGCCTCGCACGACGTGGGTATTCAGGTTCGCGACGGAAGCACATTATATTGCGACATTTATCATCCTACAGACACCACAAAGCCTGTACCGGCAATCTTAGCGTGGAGCCCCTTCGGGAAAAAGTTCAACGGAATCAGCATGTTAAAGGTCCTCCCTTGGGGCCTGGGGATCCCCCAAGGTGTCATTAGTGGCCTGGAGAAATTCGAAGGCCCTGATCCAGCTGAGTTTGTGCCTCGCGGCTTCGCCATCATCAACGTGGATGCCCGTGGAGCTGGCGATTCAGATGGCGCAGTGGGCATCATGGGCACCCAGGAAGCGGAGGACGGTTACGACGTGATCGAGGCGGTGGCTAAGATGCCCTGGTGCAATGGAAACGTTGGCCTGGCAGGAAACTCACACTTGGCCATCGTCCAGTGGTTTATCGCCGCGTTGCAGCCGCCATCACTCAAGGCTATTGCTCCTTGGGAAGCATGCGGTGACCTCTATCGAGAGCAATTCGTGCGGGGTGGAATCTTCGATGCTGGGTTGTTTGATTTGATCATCGACCACAACATCCAGGGTCATGAGGGCGTGGAAGACTTTCACGAGATGTATCGACGATACCCATATGCGAACAGTGCGTACTGGAAGGATAAACGACCAGATCTCAGCAAGATCAGCATACCCGCATATATTACTGCCTCGCACACCAGTTTCGTGCACACAATGGGATCACTCCGCGGGTGGCTCCAGACTAAGTCTTCGGATAAATGGCTGCGACTTTGTCCCTGGCAGGAATGGTACGATATGTGGAACTGCCCGGAATCTGCCGCTGATCTCGCATCCTTTTTCGATCGCTATCTGAATGGCACCGACAATGGATGGGAAAAGACACCCAGGGTACGGACTACCATGCTGCGATTCAATCAAGATCCGCTGTACAACATTGCGGAGGAGGACTACCCAATTCCACGCACTGAGTATCGCAAGATGTACTTTCACCCCGAAGGCCATCTCAGCGATGAGGTCCCCAGTGCGGTTTCGTCGGTGTCATATAACTCAGAAAAGTACCAAGACTGCGCGAGCTTCACCCACACCTTCGCCAGCCGAACGAGATTGGCTGGAATCCCTAAAGCAGTGGTATACATGTCGTGTCCAGACTTCCATGACCTTGACGTGTATGTTCTTGTGAGGAAGCTTGACGCGCAGGGGAAGGCACTGCTCAATCTCAATATTCCGTGGTCATCAGTTGCCAAGTTTGGCGTCAGCCCAGACAGTGTTGACAGCATCTCTCCTCGGGAGAAGAACAATCTCATGTTCCACGTCGGATCCTTGGGGATCTTGCGGGCTTCGCGCCGGGCCATTGATCCGACCAGGTCACTTCACGAGAACTACCCCTTTCATCCGCATGACCGGGATGAATACATCACTCCTGGGGAAATCGTGAAGCTGGAGATCGGCATATGGGCGATGGGAGTGGAGTATGAGGCAGGGGAAAGCGTACGCGTCGAAGTGCATGGAAACAGTCCATTGCTACGGGGTGAGTTCAAAGAGGATGGGGAATTCCAGAAACTGGCATCACATGGCACACACGTGCTCCATCTGGGGGGTGAATACTCTTCGCATATCGTTTTGCCATTCGTATGAGCGACGGTGCGTCAACTACAATAACGTAGGCATAAGAAAATGAGATAGAAACTAGTAAACAATGCTACCATCATGCGAATACTTATGCAAATGAGATTTCAATTCAACATTCCCTAACTAAGCATGGCCTGGGGCCATGCTGCAGAGCCCAATCATAGGCGCCATCAGCACCAATAAGGGTTATACAGCACCGCCGCTCCCCCAGGTATAACACCACCAAGTAATGTGTGAATCAGAGATGCCTTAATCGCGTCCGTTAAGTAACAAGGTTGGTGTGCCGAACGCCTATTTCATCCCACTCTCAACCAGAACCCATCAGCCCTTTAGCCCCGAAAGGAGAGCCAGAAGGGCCCCAGGAAGAGAGATGGGTTCATATAGAACACACTAGGCTTTCATCATCTGCAATATCACATTAGTAAGAGGCGTAACGGAAGTCAAAAGTCAAAGGTAGCACTCACTTTTACAAAACTTGGAAGGATGAAGAGAGAAAAAATGACGGCGACGGAAATTTTGCTTTTAATTGGCAGTGTGGAGGGCGCTAGGCCCGTCAAAGAAGGCGGCGTAGCTTATTCTGCCTATTATCTCCGCCCGGCGGTGCCTGGCAATTTCCCAATTGCCCGATTAGTTACTCGTCCCTCTTGGAGTCATCGTGCCATTGCATCTCCGGCCCAGGACGGATTAAGTTATTGTGACTGTCCTGTTCTGCGCCTCATTTTCCTTCTCAGGCTGCTTTGTGCAACAAGATGTATCTCGCCAGGGCGGTCCGATGCCCCCCTCATCTCCGCGCGACCTACGTGGAGATCTCCAACTACTTCCGCGGCAGGCAACTTGGTCGGCTTTCAGGATTGCAAGCTCACAGCTCCCCTGTGCGATCGTTCCATGATTTCAGTGAAAAGCACCGCTCCAATGTGACTTCGTCGGAGTTCCTAGATAAGTTCAAGCAATCGAGTTCGTCACCCTGTCAACCAATGCAACCTTTCCAGTATCTCTAGCTGGTACGAGCAAGTTGCATCCTCTCACTGGGAAATGCTAACATGCCGTTTACAAGTGGAATTTCCCCGAACAACATTGGACATCGACACTTTGTACTCTCACGACCACGAAGGCCAATCCATACTTCTCCATGGCTACCTGGACAAACGCGACGATATGGGGAAAGAACTCTCGTTCGCCCGCTTGTACGATCACACAATGGGTCGTACCATACAGCTTCTCTCAAACTCACAAAGCAATACTCTGCCTCAGCTGAAAAAGATCAGCAGGGGTAGTCCAGTGGTTGTTCGAGGGACGGTGAAGCGCAGGGTTACAAAGACTGCCGAAGAGGAGCGCAACGATTACTTGGAGATCGCACTGGAATCTATTCAACCCCTAAACGAGTTCCCCCGCGAGATTGTGCTCTTCGGAAAAAACATTGTTCACCCACCTAAGCACCGCCACCTTCAATTACGAAGCGATAAAGAGCTGCGTGATGCTCTCCGGTTCCGAGCGCAAGCGCGCAATGTTTGCCGGGAGACGCTGGAGCAGCTGAAGCCGGCCTTTGTGGAGATCGAGACACCCTTGCTCTTCAAGTCGACCCCGGAGGGTGCGCGCGAGTTCATCGTGCCGACCAGAAAGAAGGGAAAGGCCTACGCTCTTCCTCAGAGTCCGCAGCAGTATAAGCAGATTCTCATGGCAAGTGGAATCCCGAGATATTTCCAGTTCGCTCGCTGCTTCCGCGACGAAGACCTCCGCGCCGACAGACAGCCGGAGTTCACTCAGGTAAGGTCCTAGTGACACTACACAAGTCGTCTGCTGACTGAAGGCTCTAGCTGGATTTGGAAATGGCTTTCGCTGCTGGAGAAGATGTTATGACTGTTGTGGAGGCACTCATCCGCGGCCTGTGGGGAAACATGATGCCTGAGCCGGTCCCTTCAGGTCCATTCCGTCGAATGACTTACCAAGAGGCGATGACTCGCTATGGTTCCGATAAGCCGGACACACGACACGGAATGGAAATCCATCGTGTGGAGCACCTCCTGCCTGCCGACCTTGTGCAGAAGATCTCTCCTTTGACCGAACCAATTGTTGAAGCATTCAAAATGGATACCGTCGAGGAGCTACCATCAGCAACTCGCGAGTTTGTTTCACGTTTCTTCGATTCTACCGAGGGCGAGCCATTCAACAAGAACCCCGATGGTGCACCAGGAATCTTCATTTACGACGAAGGACAACCCTTAAAGGGCCTAGGACCTCTCGGGTTTGAAGCAGCCGAAAAGCTCCAAGAGATGCTGGATCTTAGTCACGGCGATCTGCTCATCCTTCAAGCTCGCCCACAAGGCCCTTTCACAGGCGGTGCAACCCAACTTGGCAGCATCCGCCGCGCCATGGCCGCCGCCGCCATCGCCGAGGACCTCAGAGAAGCACCCCCGGGCTTCGAGTTCCACTGGATAGTCGACTTTCCCCTTTTCAGTCCCGCGGATGCGTCCGAACCCGGCCAAGGCGGTACTGCCGGCCTCTCTGCCACCCATCACCCCTTCACGGCCCCGAAGACCTCCTCAGACGTCGACCTCCTCAGCAAGGACCCCACTAAAGCCCTTGCAGACCACTACGACCTCGTTGTCAACGGCGTCGAACTCGGCGGCGGCAGTCGCCGTATCCATTGCGCCTTGACTCAGAACTACATCTTCAAGGAAATTCTCAAGATGCCCAAGGAGCGCATCGACGAGTTCCAGCATCTCCTCAATGCCTTGTGGGCCGGATGTCCACCGCACGCTGGGTTCGCGCTGGGCTTTGATCGGCTTATCACTGTCATGTTGGGCAAGGAGTCTGTCAGAGATGTGATTGCCTTCCCGAAGATCGGGAAGAAGGGCGAGGATGCCATGGTCAAGGCGCCTGGTAAGATTAGTGAGGAGGTGGCGAGGTTGTATAACATCAAGTTGAAGTGATGTTATAGTAATGTAGTGGATGTCGTGTGTAAGTATGTATAGGGATAGCTTTTGTACGATAGATGATAGATTAATGATTCTTCACTCTGTATGTATCATGCTTCTAAGCTCTCGACTGGTGAAACAATTGAGAATAGAGCCGACCATAAACATAAAATCTTCGGGGAGATAAATTCATAGTAGCTGCTGTTATACAAAACGCCGACCAAAAAGGGAATCTAATACTTCCATGTAATACATATAAGATGAATGGTGAGTAATGAGGAGTTCACTATATCCTCCCTCTTTTTCTGGATTTCTCTCTTTCATTCGTTTTCGATCGAAGCAGGAATTCGATCATACTGCACGAGTCGCCACCGCGTTGGAAGGCGAGGTAGTCGCAGCAGCAGCAGCAGCAGATTCCTCTTCCTCGTCAATATACACATACTCATCATCTAGCTCTTCCGGCTGTCCGAAAGCCTTCCGCCATACGCCGTCCCAGAGACCCTTCTTGGTGACGAGGGCACCTACCAGCAACACTGGCAGCTGCCAGATACTAGCCCAGAAGAGACCTCTCGCCGTTCCGTTGGCGCCCTGGTGCTTCCAGAAATGGTACGCCTCCTTCACCAACCAAGCATTGGCGACGGAGCTGCTAACCAAGAATCCGTGGCCGACAACTCCGACCCACCAGAGGCCAATGGAGATGGGGAACATGAGGACGGAATAGCGCAGCGCGACGCGGGCGTTCATGGCGGGGTTTTTCCAGCAGAGCATCTTGTAGCCGGCGCGCTTGTACTCCTCGCGGATGGTATGAGACAAGGCATTGAAGTGGGGGAATTGCCAGGCAAACAGAATACCGCCAAGCAGCCAGCCACCGATGCTGTCTTCGCTAAAGAGCATGTCGCGCCAGGTGTCATGGCCCGTCGTGGCGGTTTGGCCGGCGGCAGCAACCCAGCCCATCAATGGGGGAATGCCGCCTACAATGGCACCGACCCAGGTGTTAATGACGTGGAGGCGCTTGAGGGGAGTGTAGATGAAGCCGTATAGGATGATATTGCTGGCTGAGAGAGCCGCGACGGTGGGGTTGGTGCCGAAATAGAGCATGCCTACACCGGTGATAGCTGTCGCAAGGGCGAACAGGACGGCAGCACGGCGGGAAATGAGGCCGCGGACAAGAGGCCGGTTGCGGGTGCGCGACATGAGAGCATCGTATTTCGGCTCCAGGAACATGTTGATGGAGTTGGCGCTGCAGCTGGAAAGGAAGGTCCCCGCCGTCAGGTAGAGGAAGGTTAATGTTGAGGTGGAGAGGGTCGGTAGCGGAGTCATGGCCGGGTCGAGCGTGAGGAGGGATGAGATCGGATACAAGCCATAGGCGGAAGTGGTACTCAGCACGATGAGGACGGAGAGACGGGGCTTGCAGAGGGCGAGGAAGGCCGCCATCTTGCGGCGGAGGGAAGAGGTGGGTTGGGCGGATGAGAAGGCGGATAGCTGTGCGGAGGCATCGGGGGGGATGACATGTTCAGGATCGGCGTCTTGGATATTCGCTTCTTCCTTTAAACGCTTCCTCCGACGATGAGGGAGCTCTGGTTGTGTGGGTTCGGGGGCAGACGTGGAGGCATTGACGCGGTGGTCTGATGGGAGAGTAGAGGATGTTGCGTTGGAGACATTGCCGCCGGAGAGCGAAGAGACCAAGCCATTCTTGCTCGCAGAGCCATCTTCTGCGCGATTGGCGGAGAAGTAAGTCTTATTTAGAGCCGACTGAGCGGAATGGCCGTCTGCAATGCCCGAGTGAGATCGATAGGACGAGGTGAAGGTGCGGAGAGCGGCGGGGAAAGATCGAGGGGTCCGATTTCGATGTAGAAGACATTGGGAGCATATCCTGCTAGGATCGCCTGGCGACCCTATCCTCCGCAACGAGGACCGAAGGAGACTCATGGCGGAGTCCTGCTGTGGTTCTGGTCAACCAGGTTTCCGAATCCATGCAGCGGAAGTTGAAGCTCAAGCCGCAAGACGAAGAAAAGCCGCGGTGGACGGGAGCGACCAAACCCGCAATTCCGGAGATGCGTTGGTTCTTTGTTGGTCTTTTTTGTTGTCCTTGCGTCGTCCGCCATTCTTCTAGTCAACCACCTCCCCGCTAGCCTCGTCGGACCTCTTGCTTCAATCTCACGGTCCTCATCTTCAGTCAACATGGACGCGATCCAGAAAACCATCGTCGATCCCCTCCAACCCCTCCTCCGCCCTATCGTTTCGGCCGTGCCCGAGCCGGTTCACGATGCGATCATTTCGCTGATCGGCTCCTCCTGCCACAACAGCCTCGTGGTCGACCTTGACGTGAGCAAGGACCCCGCCTGTACCTCCCTTGCAATTTCGAAGGCTCTCGGTATCGCCATCGTCGGAGCTAGCGGCATCGTCAAGGTCCCCCAGATCCTCAAGCTGATCGGCTCCCGCTCCTCGGCCGGTGTCTCATTCGTTTCCTACGCCCTCGAGACCGCCAGTCTGCTGATCACGCTGTCGTATAGCGTGCGCAACCAGTTCCCGTTCAGCACCTTTGGTGAAACGGCTCTGATTGCGGTGCAAGATGTCGTGGTGGGTGTGCTGGTGTTGACATTCGCCGGCCGGTCTTCTGCTGCAGCGGCGTTCATTGCTGTCGTGGCAGCCAGCGTGTACGCGCTGCTCTTTGATCAGACTCTGGTGGATGCGCAGACCATGGCTATGTTGCAGGCTGGAGCTGGAGCTTTGGGTGTGGCGAGCAAGGCGCCTCAAATCTATACCATTTGGCGCGAAGGCGGTACTGGCCAGCTGAGTGCTTTTGCAGTAGGTGCACCTCGTTATTTGTCGGTAATCGTTTACTAACTCATGGTCAGGTCTTCAACTACCTCGCCGGTTCCCTGTCTCGCATCTTCACCACCCTCCAAGAGGTCGACGACAAGCTGATTCTGTACGGCTTCATTGCCGGATTCACCCTCAACCTCATCCTGGCCGGCCAGATGCTGTACTACTGGAACAGCCCGGCCAAGTCCCAGAAGAAGGAGAAGAAGCCTGTTGCAGCGCCTACTCCTGTGAAAGCGCCTGTCACCGCCACCAGCTCGGGGGCGTCGCCCAAGCCATCAGGCAAGACGCCCACCACTCGACGCCGGGGTTAGTTACCTTTGGTCTACTTTGCACCAATTCTGTTATAGAGTTTTAATTTTATTTTGACCTACCGCAAACATTGCAACATAGTAGACATTCACCGCTGTCCCGGCGCAGCTCCCGTAGTCATAAACCTCAGGATCTCATCCAACGGCACCACCGGCGCAACCATCTTAGCCCCGGCAGCAGCACCAGACCCAGTATTCGCAGCAGCGATATCAAACTCCAGTCCAGCCCCAGCTCCGGACCTCCTCCTCACCCCGACAACCTCCATCTCATCCGCCTCGCCCTCTCCCTCTTCACTATCACTCTCATCCTCTTCATCATCATCCTCCAACACCCTGCTCAACCCCGTAACCACATTCTCAATCCCCATCTCCCGCTCTTCCAACGTATAATTCCCACCCCAATTCCTCTTCCTAGCCTCCTCATTCGCCGCGACAGGCGCCCAATCCCACAATTCCGCAATCGCCTCATCACTCAGTAATCCCTGTCCATTATTCGTGTGGTATTGTCCCAGTGCTCCAGCCCCCGTGTCAGAGGTAGTAGTCGGTGCACCCGCGCGACGACCGCGCGCCACCCAGTCCTCAACGCGGGGATCTAGTTTCGTGCGCAGAACTTGCTCGAGAGCGACGTTGTTGGCGGGGATGCGCGACGGGTAGGATGCGTCCGGGTAGGCGACGATGTTGGATAGGAGGTCGCGGTTGTCGGAGAGGTGGTCGGAGATGGTGAGGAGGTTGTTGGAGATGATGGTTGCTTGGGATTGGAGGGATGTCCTGTTCATATTATCAGATCAGTGAGTTGGATCTGGGATGGGGGTTATGGAGACAGCATTGAGGTGGGGGGCATACCATGAGGGGAGAGGATCGCTTTGATTGAGACTGGTTATGAGGGAGGCGAGGGAATGGGTGAGTTGGATGAGGCGTTGGCGAGATTGTTCGAGGGTTTTGATTTGGTCTTGATTGAGAGAGGTCATTTTGTTTGTATGTGAGGGTGGAAGGGTAGATTGGTGAGGTGGTAGTGGTGATATCGAGGGTTGGGTTGATTAGAGACCGATCGGCGACAAACAGTCAAGCAAGCAATTGGACTAGTTACGAACCAAGCTTGATGATTGGAATGGCGGAGGAGTCCGCGGAGACGGTTGGTGCCTGAGGTGTCGGGCACCTTTATTGTGTTTACTCGTGATCTAACTTATCGTTCACGTTGGAACCGCTAGGCTTCTTACCTGACAGGAGTCCTAGCAGTCTGGACTACTACTTTTCGTATCAATTTTAAATTCTATTTATTGATCAACATGGATTACAATCAGGAAATATGACCCATTCCTGAGGTCATTGAGCAGACTTCATCCATCGGATATATATCTTTGATGCTGTAAGTACTGGCGTCCGACGACAGCCCGACTCATATTTGTTGTGAGCAAATATAGATCCATCAATTGACTGCATTCTCACCAGATCACCCCATTGAAAGCCCCCTTGCTGAGCGATGGCCTGAACTCTGAACACTACTGTTGAATAGCACACCAACATGCGAGAACAGATACACATCATACTCGATAAACAGGATATCTGGAAATCAGCAATCCTGACCACCCGTCAAAGGCATTCCTCGAGGCTCAAAGCCTTGAAGTCCAGAGTCCACACTGTTGTCTGGGAAGATACCAATAGAGGCAAACCCGAACGTCGCATGGTTGGCTTGATCATACATCTGGACGGAAAGCACATTGCCCTCGTTCCACTCTGTGCCTGCGAAGCACTCAACTTGGCTTTCGATTTGGCTAAAGGCGTCGGCTCCATTGAAAGAAATCTCTCCCGGGTCGGCGCTGGAGGCGTCAGAACTAAAGCGGCCCTCCATCAAGTGCTCATTGAGTCGCTCATGCTTGTAAAATTCGTCGCGTTTCTCCTGCGTCGCGTGGTGGGTGGGATGATCCGCGTATGAGATGGTGAAGTGCACACCACCTTCGCCGGTATCACGAGAGGTGAGCTCCATCGGACCATACTTGTGGTGGTTAAAGCGGAATATTGGCGCAAAGGGATGGACACTGGAGTCACGGCGGGCCAGCTTATGAGAATCGGGTGCGTATCCGACGAAGTTGACCTCATCTGTCGACAAGCCGCGCAAAGCGTTGTGAACGAAGTGGTTGTGGGCTTTTTGTGAAGTCATATTCTCTGCGGGCAGACTATCTAGGTCTCGTGCAAACGTCTGCAGGTCAATTTGTTCGAGACCAGACTGCAGCCAGGCGTTCGCTGCAACGCCCAAATATCCTTTGGACTGAGCGAACTTCTTGGCTGCGGACACCTCACCACCCACGCCAATAATGGTACTGAGAAGTCCAGTGATGCAGTAAAAGATGTTGTCGGCTTCACCCTCGTTTTGAACGCAGGTTTTGATGGTGCTTGCCAGGCCAGCGCCAGTGAGAACAAGGTTGAAGGCATGCCATGCTAGACCAATGGCCCAAGGGGCCACCACGAGAGTGACGTCCTCTGTCGTTCTCACATCAGCGCCGGTGGTCACGGCTAGCTCGTGAATATGTGCCGCGGTGCCATTGTGGTTTAAATAGAGGCCCTTCCAATTTTCCCGTGGGCCTGGGTTCAGGGCACTCCAGTTGAAGCTCTCTGGGGTCCACTTATCAACAACGGCAACGGCGCAAGTTGCAAGACCAAGGGCAAGTATAGGGGACAGAGGCGTCCCAAAAAGATTGATTCGGACCATTTTGTAAGGGTTTTCACAGATTGCGATGCAAAGAGATGTATGATTATTGTCTTGCCTGTTCGATGCTGGAGAGAATTTTCTTGGGGAGGAGGCCCAATTTATGTCTTGAGACCGGATTTGACTGCAACTCAATAGATCGCTCATGGCTCAGACTCCTCCGATTTCAGAGTCAGGCGAAGGCAGGACTGAGTCCTACTCATGCGATTTCGCAACCTTCAAGATGACCAACATGGGCTATGCACAGATCACTAGCAGCACGATGTAACGCTCAGGGAATTAGTGCATCCTGTCAGAATTATACACTCAGTCATCAGTCAAGAAGGCACGCCCTGTGTCGAGTGCTAGCAGCCAATGATCTCTTGATGGCCTGCAGTGTTCCATGCCGAGTCTCCCGTTATTAGACCTGGCAGTTTGACAGGAGCATGCCAATTGCCCCATCACAAGCGTCGCAGATATTGAAATCCATGTTGGCCTACTCACCACCCCACAGTAGTGACCGCTTTCAACCTGATATGATCCCTGCGATGTAAGCTCCGATATAAGCCGTGGCCATACAGATGACAATGCCCGTGTTGGGACGGGCTCAGCGAGGCCAGAAGGAACAGCGAAGGTCGTCAGTGTCAAGCCCAATGAATGAGAATGATTGACTTGCGAGCGACGCCCGAGGTCTGAATCAGCCTTGGTCGGATCAACAGCCAAGGCTTGTCTGAAGAGACCAAGGGACAAATGTAGGATGGTTACATGAGCTGTTCATTGGGCAATGTGATGTGCTAATGTATAGTGATTGAACCAAGAAGAACCGGTGGATCCTTGTAAGCAGGGTCTCTCCAGAAGGATTGCACTTCTAATGCAGGGTCCTGGCAATCGGAAGAGAGATATCCGCGCTATTGAAGTCGGTATACCTTCCTTTACCGAGAATGGCTTTGTGTTTGGTATAGCACTCCTTGTGAGCTACACTCACAGCGATACTGTCCAGTCAATCCGTGTTGCAGTCGCGAGGGTATGTGCGCGGGAAATTGACAATATACAGATCGGATACAACACTAACACAATAGCAATGTCCATGAGGTTCATTGGCGACGTCACTTATTACTAAGAGCCATTTTCTCCT
This sequence comes from Aspergillus brasiliensis CBS 101740, assembly GCF_001889945.1. Classification (NCBI taxonomy): domain Eukaryota; kingdom Fungi; phylum Ascomycota; class Eurotiomycetes; order Eurotiales; family Aspergillaceae; genus Aspergillus; species Aspergillus brasiliensis. The sequence goes on along the minus strand of NW_027137448.1, from coordinate 1,135,918 downwards.
TCACCACGCGTTCGCGGAGCAATTTTCCTTCAGGCTTGCAATTTGAGGGGTCCTAGTACTGAGTAATTACTGCACGTTTTGCAGATCCACACTGCCCACAATATATCCTCAAGTGGGCCACAGCGCGTCAGCAATGAGATGGTCATGTACCGGCTGTCTCACGGTTTCATATGAGTTGTTTTTCGGTTCTTACTACATCTACTCAACCAGGCAGCTAAGCCCTACCAAACAATAAGACGGCTCGCATAGACTGCCGAGCCACTAAAACAAGAAATTTGTGGGCAGTGGATTCCACAGGATGTGGAGCAGTATGATGGACTTGACTAGTGCTGAATCAGACCATGAGAGGGTCGCGAAATCGGAATTTCCTTACCCAGCTGAACCGAGCAGCCATACGCACTAGCACGTTGCATCGCAGTGAATCCGTCGAGCCGTGCTATCATATTAGAATGTAGCAGGAACTGGAGTGAATCAAACTAATCTTGATAGTGAAGATCAGCCATCATAAACGGCAACATTGGGCAATATTCACCACTCATGGTCTCCTGTAGAGCAGCCTTATAAGAAGGGTCTGAGTCACAAATGGGGAGGTGTCATCATAGTACCTCAGTAAGCGCCCAGGGATCAGCTATGCGAACCGTGATAGGCGGATTCTCATCGTGCTAGGGTCTCACTACTAACACGATCGGTCTTGGTGGCGGAGCCTTGTGCCTGGGGAGCATTTACACCTCACATCTTCCTTTTCAGTTTTACGATCATAATACAGAGACACCATGGTTGTTGAGGGTGAGAAGACACTCGCGGCCGGGGAGGCCTCCGAGGCCACACCGTTGCTGCAAAAGGCGGCACCCATCGTGTCTTCGCAGGCATGTCACCAACATCAACTACTGCTCCGATGTTTCTTGCATTTGAAAGAGACAATATCGAAAACGGCAGGTTTATTTAAGACGGAGTATGGCCACGAAATCCAATCTGAAGTAGACCCGATAGTTCGACAGTCCATGGCGGAGGAACGCCGATGGTCAATCTATGTCTCACGGGCTCTTCATCGATTCTTCGTTTGGTGGACTCATCTTCCAGCAGATCCGGAGATGCCAGATTTTGAATCAAGTCCAGTGTCGGAGAAGCCGTCCGGGAACCAAGGCAGTTGGACATGGACAAGTGATCAGTTACCTCCATTAGGTCGGTGCCTGGCGAACTCATTGAAAGAAGGTGACTGACTAGTTCGGTATAGATATTCTGATGGTCTTTCATGCTTTGACGCTACATTGTAAAGCCTTCGGAGAGGATTGCTTTCGACATAGAAAGATGTCACTATGGGACGAAGGATTCCCCCTTCAGCTAGTTTCACAATGTATTGATCCGGATAGTCTTACGTATTCGTGTCCAGATTCCGGCAAACGCCACTTCGAAAGCACGACAAAGTTGTGCTGGTATAATCTTGATGATCCGGAGACTCTTCCTATCGAATGCACCCGATGTCACAACCAAACCGTTGTGCCATGGATGACGCGGCGTCGTACAGGCCTCGCAGATCATTCGTTTTATCAAGTGTGCCAATCTTGCAAGTTTCTCTTAAGGGGAGACGCTCTTATTGTCCAGAGGCTTCGCCGGGATTTGCATCTACTGGTGAAGAAAGACATACCATTGCCAGGGACTTGCTGGAGCATGGAGAATGGTCAAGGCACCTTGGCTTCCAACAAGACGCCAAATGAGTTCGTCAAACGATATCTCATGGACATGCTTTTGGAAGAGACGCGCCCGACCAGTCTTTTCCCAGATATCATCCAGATCCTCGAGTCCATTGGTCGGGCAGTTGTGAAGGAAGCTATGCCCATTCTTCATGATATCTTTGAGCACTATCTATATGTGGGAAATTCGTCCTGTAATCTGCATGCTGCTGTTACGAGGGTGTTGAAGTCGGCATCAGCAGTGCAGGCTACAAATCTGTCCGAGACTGATTTCGCCTCACCACGGATGGATGCTCGATACATCAACTTCCTGCGAGGCCAAGACAAAGGATCCTTATTCTGGGGTCCTGATCTTTCTGAAATCGATTTGAAGGATCCTACCATGTGGGTATGGAGCACGCATTTGCTGACGCCGCGTTCATACTCTGAATTCTTTCAGGCTGTGGGCAATGGCTTGCCAGTGGATTGGCAGCCACCGCATCCTTCGAAGTGCAGGTTATGTCATACACTGCGTCCGCCTTCATTTGCCCGTCGATTCTTCCAAGGCCTTGTTTCTTTACAGACGTGGAAGGAGTTCCTGGAGTCCGCCGCGTAGGAAGCTATAGCGATCTCGCGAGACTTGAGACAATGGAAGCCACTAGCGAGGCAACAGGCACACGAACTTTATGTGTATAATCGAAGAGGTCAACAAACAATTAAATTTGTTCTCGTAATGGAATCTTAGTTTGAAGATGAGAGCCCAATATGTGGGACGCTTGAACGTATATTCAAATCTTTTTCAGTGGCTTGACAGTATACTATTTATCCGTGTAGCCATATTGCTAAGGTAGTAGCTTATGGTGTCAACTTCCGTGTTACTCCACGGCAACCTAATCGTCTCTTTACCTACCTCAACCTTCAACCACCCAAATGCGTCTCCTAATCCATGCAGACACAGCCGAATCCTCCCATAATCCGTCCTTCTCTGCTATGCCCACGAGGACCGTGCTGATGCATTACCCCACACTTTACCCTGGCAAGAATCCCAGCTTTGCTGCTTTGAGTTCAGATTGTGGGGGATCATCTCTCCACCTCGGCTCTCATTGCCAGTGCGTTGCCGCAACACTTCTCCGCAGGACATGATGTTACTAGTGGGAGCGAAGGTGCCCATGGACATCGCAAATAGCCAAATCTCACGATCCTATAGCCTACGAGAGGCAAATTATCCGGGGAATTGCCGTCTCTCGCACCCGACCAAATGGCGTCAGAGGCATAAATAGCGAAGGAGAGGTACAAATCTGCAGAAGAGCCGTTGCGCTCAGGCATTCAAAAGTGGCTTCTTGAAGATGATTGACCCTCTCAGCTTGCTATTGCTTAGTGTAGTTGGCAGCAGCCAGCTCGCCTATGCATCGCCTGTGACGCAGAAATCTGAGGCTACAAAGGCAACCTCATACTCCTACAGCTCCTTTACCTACACGCAGGTCACGTCAACTCGCTATGCGACTTCATTGAGTGCACCGCTGTCTTTTGCTACGCCGTTCGCTCCAGCATTCAGCGAAGCCTCAACCCTGCTTCTCAGCAACGTGACCTATACCACATACTCCTTGCAGACGAGTCAGACTCTCTCTCCAGACGGACAGTATGGCCAGAGTGCGTATGCTGCATTGTGGGCCAACCTGTCATATACTTCAGCGCCCCCGATCACAACTACCGTATCTCCTACGCCAGTTCCCTCCAGCGAGCTGATATACCCTCCTGCTCTGTACAACAAGATCGATCTTGCGGATCTGAAGCTTCCCCCGGATTTCATCTGGGGTGTCGCATCCTCCGCATGGCAGATCGAAGGGGGCCTGCAACTCGAAGGTCGTGGCCCATCGGCTCTAGACACCGTCGGCGCCATCCAGAGTAACGACAACGCTTCAGATGCCAACATCGCCGACCTCAGCTACTACATGTACAAACAAGATATCGCGCGACTGGCCGCCATCGGCATCCCATATCTCTCCTTCAGCATCGCCTGGCCACGCATCGTCCCCTTCGGCGTCGCCGGCTCCCCCATCAACACCGAGGGCCTCCAGCACTACGACGACATGATCAACACCTGTCTCGAATACGGCATCACTCCCATCGTAACCCTAAGCCACTTCGACTTCCCAGCGGCCCAAGCAGGCGACTGGACCACCCTCACGGACAACTTCCTCTACTACGCGAAGCAAGTAATGACCCGGTACGCCGACCGCGTCCCTTACTGGGTGACCTTCAACGAGCCCAACATCGGCATCGGCATGTCCTTCAGCTCCTACAACGACCTCACTCACATCCTAACCGCCCACGCGGCAGTCTACCACTGGTACAAAGAAGAGCTGCAAGGCACGGGGCAAATCACCATGAAATTCGCCAACAACCTCGCCGTTCCCCTCGACCCCGCCAACAGTAGTCACGTCGACGCCGCCCTCCGATACCAGGACTTTATACTGGGAATCATGGCCAACCCATTATTCCTGGGCGAACAATTCCCTTCCACTGTCCTCAACACCCCCAACCTAAACCTCACCCCGCTCACCGACTCCCAACTCTCCACCATCAACAACACCATCGACTTCTGGGCCTTCGACCCTTACGTCGCGCAATTTGCCCTCCCCCCTCCAGAAGGCATCTCCGCCTGCGCAGCCAACTCCTCCAACTCCGCCTGGCCCGAGTGCGCCACTCTATCGATGACCCAATCGGACGGATGGCTCATGGGCGACATGTCCAACGCGTACGCCTCCATCGCGCCCCAATACGTCCGGCAGCAACTCGGCTATGTCTGGAACACATTCAAGCCGTCGGGAATTGTGATCTCCGAATTTGGATTCAACCCGTTCGACGACTCATTGAAGGACGGCGACGCCCAGCGGTATGATCTGGAGCGGACGCTATATTACCAGGACTTCTTGCAGGAGACGCTGAAAGCGATTCATGAAGATGGAGTCAATGTGATTGGCGCGTTGGCGTGGAGTTATCTGGATAATAATGAGTTTGGGAGTTTTGCGAATCAGTATGGCATGCAGAGTGTGAATCGCACGGATGGGACCTGGGAGAGGAGGTATAAGAGGAGTATTTTTGATTATGTGGATTTTTTTCATGAGCATGTAGCAGCTACATGATGCCAACATCTAGACAAGAGAGTTTACTGCAGTATTATTCTACTGTGGCATCCACACATCCTCAGCCGTCTTACAATCAAGTAGTACAAGATTACACTATCTTACACCTAACACCTCCTCTAAATCTAAACAATCGCCTACAGCACTACGATTCTTCACTCCAGATATTGACCCCGACGAAAAATCCCTCATTAAGTTCCTCAGTACTACCAAGTACTAACTTACCCTATATATACACCAACTTACCGCTAATAATAGTCCAATCCCTCCCTCACTACTACTATTAAACCACCAGCACCAACACCAACCACAACAACAATGTCTCTACAGTATCTACTACCAATCTAAATATAGTCCTACCCCTAACCTATAAAGCGATTCAGCAAGCTAGCAAGGAATCTAGATAGATAGATCCCTACAAAAATCGCTGCCTAAACACCGTCCCATCACTTAGTATCCCAGGCACCACCACCACCACCAATCCCATCCAATCACACACTGACTCCCAAACTATCACATCTTGGCATACAGCTCATCTCCCCCTCCCCCTCTGCTTGGCACGTCACAGCATCAGCCAATGATCTTTCTCGGATGCAGTGCTATCTCTATCCCGTTTATCCCGTGTGTGTTTATTTTTGGATAACTATCCCCCTTCTCTACTCCGTACGGAGTGTATTTGTGTGAGGATATTGAGTTGGGTTGAGTTAGACCCTGCAGGATGCTAGGATGCACAGGGCGGTTAGCTATGTTACTTTCTTTAGACTTTAGGGGGGATTAGGTGTGTGAAATGGGATGGGAGAGATGGGATATATAAAGAGGGTTGGTGGGGAGGGGGATTCTTCAGGATTAATTTTTCTCTTGTTCTCTTCAGCATCCCATCCCTGGTAAATACTAGCTGGGGTAGTGAACATCGTTCATTACTTCCTTTTCATCTTCACTACTATTCACATTCTATTATACATTACTTCCTTCCATTGAGACTCTTTCTAGTTTCTTGTTTGGTTGCTTCATAACTTGATATTTGCTTCTCTCATTATTCATAATCATACTCATCCTCATCTTTATTCATATTCGACAGAGATTATGTGCATCTAGCAATGCAGGGGGTATATGCCTCATTATGCACATGAAACTAAAACAAAACAATGACAGGAACAATAACAGCAAAGACATGATTCATATCCACCACTTCACTCACTTTCATGTGACTTCTTCATCATCTTACTATGCTACCGACAAATGACGGTGTCCTCCTTACAGCTTCAACTCCCCCGGATACTCCTGCGAAGGACTCTTCCCCTTGTCTTCCGACACATTCATCATCACCTTCTTGGAGTACCCCACTTCATGAGTGCGACCATCCGTGTCCACGACCTGGAACCCAGAGCCATACTGCGTGATCTGCTGCGGCTGTGGCTGCGAGTACATCTCCGGCGGCGGGTACTCGCTCCACGGGTTCTCCGCCGCCATGGCCTTCCACTGCCGCAACTCTTCATCTTCGCGCTCTTGGCGGTGCCACCAGCTGATGCCGAGCACACAGCCAATCGTCAAAATGAAAAGCAAAATTACGAATCCCATGAGCGGAAGGCCGATCAGCGTCGCTAGCTTGTAATTCACTCCTCCGCCGCCGCTGGACGTATCCAGCAGGTCGCTAGTATAGGTAGGTAATTGGTCCTGAGCGAAGATCAACGACGGGCTGATCGGAAAGGCCGTTTGGGACGGAACGGGGAAGTGGCAGTCATAGCGGAGGGCTTCGATGACTATTGACCTCGGATTAGCCAGATTCGCGCAGAAGAGGCTCAGGATACTCACAATTGGCCATGAGCACTTGGGTGCCGGTCAAGTTATAGCAGAACTCGCAGGTCTCAATCTGATTATCGGCAAACGTGGAAGTGGAGCACCAGGCGCGAAGATTGATATCGTTCGGAGTGAGCAAGTCGAACTCGATCGAGCTGTCCAGCCCCTGACAAGACACCAAGCACGGCGTCGAGACGCTGTCGACGCCAGCCGGGTAGCCGTAGACACAGGCGCTGAACGCATAGCGGAGGTTGTCTAACCCGATGAGCAGATGAGCGTGGCAAACACATCAACCACAGTCACTTACACAAACCCCAATCCACATCCGTCACCAATCCACTCGGATCCGTGTAGGTACTGTTGAGCGCACAGGAGACGCAGTCCTTGAAGTTCTTGCCGGTCGTGGTATCATTGTAGGCTTGGTCCATACACACAATCTCCGACGTGGTGGTGTTGGTGGGGTCGTTACAGACGTCCCAGCACGGGGAACCTTCGCTCACGTACAACGCAGTCGCCGGGGGTGCGACGTGGCTGAGGAGCAGGAACGACGCCGCAGCGGCAGCCGCTGCCCATCTCGATGTAGATCTGGGGCTTAGACCCCAAGAGCCGAGCATCTTGGTATTTGCTTGGGTTGGATCGAGCGTCGGCAGACGGCACGATAACCTCGCAAATGCTACCGTTTTATCTTACGGCCAAACGAGGGGAAAGCTGGAGACAGTGCGGTCGACAGAGCCCGCGTCGAGAGCACCGCACAGCGAGAGGCAGGGGAGGGACAATAACCGGGAGAGCCACGATGGGGACAGCGAGGGTAGAAATGGTGAAGGTGAACCGGTCCCAACCCAGATAGATCGTCGGTTAAACGGCAGGATCGGTGCCATGGTGGATTGATAAAGCAGACGGCCGAGGAGGGGAGGCACCGTTCCGTTCCGGATTGGCACACTGGCTTGCCTCTGGGATGGGGTGAGGAAGATCCAACGCGGGCAATGAGGAGCCGTAGGCTGGGCGCTTCGAGGACCTCTCAGAGGCAGCCCAGGCGGGTTGTCTCTGTGGGAGGTGTGACGGTGATTGTGACGGCCAGTGCAGCAAGTCCTGCCGCTGCCAGGATGCACGTTCATTGGCGGCTAGCAGCATGGCGCTGCGGGCACGGCGTGGATGTGATGCGTCGTGATGGCCGCAGATTGGCGGCGAGCGCTGACCTGCTCGCGGGGTCCGGCGCTTGCTCGCGCCTCCGCATTGGCCCAGTGCAGCCGGCTGCTTTGCCCATCACATCCACCAGCAACTAATTAGTATCCCTGCTCAGCTTGGTGCATTGCTGGCCAATGAATCCTGCAACCCCTCTTGCTTGATCGCCCTAACTTAATGGGCACTTCGAGAGGAGTTGTGCTGCCGCTGTTGGGACGTAGACACACTAAATCCATAGATTGGGGTCAAGATGACCGCCGCTGTCACCCACGGCGACACGCCAACAAACTAGCTGGGAATACTTATCACGCCATGAACGGATTTTCCAACAATTTAATCCACCCCCCAAAAGCAAAAAAGTAATTGGAATTAAACAAGAGAATCAAGGAAAACGCCTCCCGAAAGGAATGAGACGCCACAATGCATGCAGGTTAAGTCTTTTGCCCTGTCACGGCTGGATTAACAGAATCCCATCCACCCAAACAATATAGGCCAGACCGGCGTAGCTCGGCCATGAATGCCATCCCAATGAATCACGCACGCAAGTGATATACCCAAAAATCAAAAACAAACAGAAAGCCTCCCATGGGTCCAGCCCCAGATTCCGGTAGTTACCCGTACAATTCATCATATGACGGCACCATTTCAGGTTGTGTCGGTAGACTCAGCGGCTCTGGCTTGGGACGCCGTGACGACCTTCGATCATGTTGCGTAGACAGACGGTGTCCCTGCGGTCGCTGGTCGTCCGACGGATTGGATGGCACTGAGGAGGTGTAGCTGGTATGCTTTGAACCGGCCGATCCAAATCCAGATATCGTAGGGTCCATCGTGTGGCATTGAGCGCTGTGCCGGCTACGCGTGCGCGATGTTACCGACAAAGGAGGCGATTTGGATACATGCGAATAGTCGTCGGCTTCTTCCTTTCCGGCTGAATTGCGGTCGCGCGAGACATTTAGAGGAGCGGGCACGGCCACGTCGTTCTCCTCGTCTCCCGAGGATTCGTCTGAAGAAGATACATGATCGCATTCACGAGGAGAATCCAAGCCCCTCGCCAGGCCGACCGGCGGGCTCTGCTGTTGGTTTTTCCTTCGCGCTCGACTCCCAACTCGCGCATCGTAATGCCCTGTAGGAATCGTCATGGCTGAGTCCACGGATGGCGCCCGCACATTGACATCCCCAATGCGGCTATAACTGCCCAGCCGCGGCGCGGTGGCGGATCGATTGAGTTCCAACGAGCCATGCCGTCGCTCGTGGTCGGGAGAGGCTGAGATTGCACCGGTAGAAGACTGATCCCATTGACTCCAGGACCCACCATTGGGATAGCTGATGGAGACATCCCCCCATCGTGAGTGCAGCTCTGAAGATAGCTTTCGCTTGCGTCGTAACTTTTGGATGATAGCCGTCATGGTCACAAGAGAGCCCTTTCTTAATGTACTCGAGGCTGGAGCACCCGGGCCCGCGTCAGCATCGACCGCACAGGTCCCTCCCAAGAACTCGGAGGGAAAACTAGGTTAAGAAGGATCAAGTCCAACCACGGTACCTTAAAATGTAAGGGCCCGCCGTCTACGGGTTTGATTTAGGTCGGGTCGCTCTGCTCCAGAGGCCCCCACGACCCGGTCCCGAAGCTGTCTAGAACAGGAAAGTAAGATAGGAACAGGGAGCTAGACAGCCACCGAGGGACTGGCATGGAAAAGCGTCAAAATGGGGGGGTTGAGCACCGAGACTGCAATCCATCGGCCGAAACCCGGCTGCATATCGCCCACAGGATGGCAGAGAAAAAGAACCTTTCAGGGACCAACACTGAAAATTTTCCTTCAGGGAAAGTCCTTCAGAGTAGAAAGGGATGGACATCGGAGCCCAGCGAACGGGACAGACGGTGGAAGGCGACCAGACACATCCTGAACCCGACAGAGTGGTTCACCCACCATCACAGCGGTCTTTCTGTCGCGCTGGGTGGGGAGGCCCGCCGGGCGTACGCGGCCACTGGGAGAAGTCTCAGTCAACCGGAGGGGGATCGCCCTTTGTTTTGTAAGCGGGATGGCGATTCCGACGCGGTGACTGGTCATGGGAGAGCCTCTGGAGCAGGGAGCAGAACCGGTCCGCGTGCCTGGAGATGGTAAAAGAGGGGAGAGCAAGTCGGGAGAATAGCTGAGCGGCGCAGTCAACTTGCAGACAACTTGCAGCCAGCCTGCCGGAGGGAGCTGCTAACAGAGTCCAGGAAGTTGGCGGCATCCAACCACAGTCGTAGTTGATAGATTCCCCCCCTCGGCATGGTCCATCCAGCGGCTGCGGGAGGTATGAAAAGGGTGTGACACAAGGCCATCCTTGTTCGAGGAGATGAATGGACCTCTCGGCGGCTACGAGAATGGGCGAGATCCCTGACGATGGGGGAGGGAGCGTGACGAGGAATGCCGCTAGTTGTCGTAGTAGCAGTAGCAGCAGCAGCAGACCTCAAGTCGACAGCTCGACTGCCGCACCCAACTCCAACGTAGTATTGTAACCGGGGGTGTTGGAGGTCGGAGAATTGATTGGCACAGAAGCTTCGAGGGGAGCCAGGGTCTAAAGGTCGAAAAGAGGGGAAGCAGCAGCGACAATCACCGGTTGATCGTCGCGGTTGGGCCCGAACCACCCGTCGAGCTTATCTACGCGCCGTGATGGAGACGGCGCGCGAGGGCCAGCAGAGTGTGGTCACTTGTCACTTGTCACCGTGCAGCAGTCGAGTCCGGGCGATTGTCTAGCTGCAGTAGAGTGAGACATGAGGGGGGAAGAAGGGAAGAAGATGGTGGGAACGCTGTAATTTGGAAAAGAAGAAAGCGGAGGTGGTGGAAGAGGAGGAAGAAGAGAAGAGAAGACGAGAGGGAGAAGAGGGGGTCCCCCGGTGGCTTGCCGCGTTCGGGCTCTTCGACGCTTAATTCTTTGGCAGTCTCCCCCATCAATGTCCCTTGGCTCATCACACCATGCCGAGCACAGTAACTTTGGCGGTAGTTATGTAGGTGATGAAGAAAGTGATTGTGGTTGGGTAGAGCGGGGATCCATCCTGGTTCAGCTCACCCAGGATGAGGGGAGAAGAGAGAGTGACTGGCAAAGGAGAAGATACAATAGGAGAAGGACAAGCAGCAAAGGAAAAGACCATAGTAGATACGTACCTGAGACATTCATATCACATTCTTTTCATTCCTCCATCAATTCCTGTATCCCCCATACTTAGTCTGCAATCATCATCATCATTGTCGTCGTTATCATCAAAGCCATAACCCATAACCCAAACAACCTTAACACCCAACACCACCAACCGTGACACCAAACACCAGAACCAAAGACAGAAGAAAGAAACCAAATAGCTCAGCCTACCCAAAATTTGTCACCAACCGTGACAACACCGGTCTAGGTCGTTGAACTGACTGACCTTCCTCAACCGCACCAACCTGTCTATTAGCTGGCACATCCAATCTCTCCTCAACAGCAAAGCTAAACGCATTCGAGTCCCTATCCGGCACTCTCCTCTGAGGCTCTATCCCTAGTCCCGACAACCGATACATACTAGCCGTGACTCCAGGATACGGTACCGCAATGCCCACCATGCCATCAACCCCATGGTATCGAGACGGGTCATACACAGGGAGGGGCTGATACGCCGGCGGGGGATCCTCAATGACCCTCTGCTGAGGATGATTATGGTGATGTTCGAGACATGAAGCAGGCTCCTGTTGTACCGATGTGGTGATCTCAAGAGGGTATTCGGGGGTCTGAGGCTTGTTCCCTTCCAAGTCCGGATGATACTGACAGTACCCGGTAGTGGAGTGTGACAAGTGATGGGCGAGGAGGCGTTGCTGCTGACGGCGACAACGGCGTTCGTTGCTTCGTTTCTTGTATTGGATGAGGAGGATAGCGCTGATGACTTGCAGGAGAGGATGAGATGAGATTGCTGTCGAACCCTAACGCTCAAGGCACAGGCAGGAAGGAAGGAAGAATAGATGAAAAGTGACACAACATACTCATGACCACTGCTAGTCCTCCGAATACAACACCAATGATCATCTGGTCCCGACCGGACGAGGAGGACTCCACGGACGACGATGATGAGTCTTGTCGAGGATATCCATCACGAGGGAGGATCATCGTGCATACTCCCTCCACTGGTGCGAGTGACGGATGGGAAGAGAGTGGAGTGGAGTGGAGTAGACAACAGAATGGGTGACAATGACAGCTTCGTTGCTTTCTTGAAGCACCAACACAGCACAATGATGAAACAGCACACACACACACACCAGAAAACGAAGCGAAACAAAACAGAATGCAGACGAACCCACCGAGCAGGACCAGAGAAAATGCCTGACTTAAAATACTCCTTCGACTCACCAGTCAATCCCATCATCCTGGCGCTGGACAGGTGCCGTTCACCCCGCTCGGCATCTATTTTAATCTCACCGAACCTGTCACTCAAACCAGGAACTGGCACATCGCAACACTCGTGGAGATGGGAAACGAACAAGCAAAAAGCCAAGCCAAAAATAGCATCTGTGATAAGGGTCTGAACGGGGAATCCATTGGATGAGAGACGTGGAGTCGCGGTGCCTGAGCGCTTGGAGGGGAGTATATTTTGAGGGCGCTTATTCGCGATGAGAGACCGGGAGGGGACGAAAATAGCATACCCTATCTGTAGCTAAATTCTGTAGGGCTAGCTTGACTTTAAAATAGACACACATACTTCTCCCTCGTTCATATACCAACCTCCCACTCAGTCACTTACACCAAACAAAGAGAAGGAAGAGAGAAAAGGAATGATCTACTCCGCAAAAGGCCTATAAACCAACAACCCCCCCTCCGTCTCAAAACTGACCTCAACCCCAGCACCCACAAAATAAACCCACCCTTCCCTCAACTCAAACTTCTTCTCCTCACCCTGCACACCCATCCACCCACTGCCCCTAACCACCACCAACAAACTCACTCCCCCAATGCCCCTATGCACCTCCTTCTCCCCCTTCCCCAACCTGACCCCCAACACCGAGAACTCCGAAAACGGCGGCTCATAGACCTCCGTCTTCCAACACTTCCCGACATCCGACTTCTTCTGCCTCAACAGCGCACTCTCCACATCATGCGGCTTGAAACTCAACGACTGCGTAAACAGATCCACATCATCACTCTCCGCCTTGGGACAAAACCCCGTATTAATCACATTATCCGACCTCGCCATACACTCCATAATATCCCCGGTCAGGTACGCATGCATACTATCCGCAGGCACACACACCGCTTCCCCGGGTCCCAGGGTCATGTAGTTCATGAGAATCGAGGCAACCAGACTACCGTTATCAGTCTCTGGGTACATTTTCTTCAATCGGGTGAGTAGTCCAGGGATGTATCGCTGGTTCGGGCCGAATTGGGCCTCGGGGATAGTGAGCAGGGAGGAGATGGTTTCGGAGACGAGAAGTGGGGGGAGGGTGAGTAGGATGCGGGAGATTTCGCGGAGGAGATCATCGTTAAAGGTAGGAGAGGTGGTTTCGGTAGGGAGGAAGCGTTGCAGAGGAGCGAGTTTAAACAGGTTCTCAATCTCGTGGAGGGGTTTGAACCCGACGAAGAGCTCGAAGTTGGACAGCGCGATGGCGATTTCGGGCTTGTGGTTGGGGTCGGAGTATTTGTCTGGGTTGGATTTGTGGAGTTTTTCGGCAAGAGCTTTGTCAGGGTGGATTTGGAGAGGGAGGGCTTTTTGGAAGGAGAGGATCTGGAGATAATTTATCAGTACTGATGCGATGGTGTAGGATATAGTAGGGATGTATGTATGTACCTTTGGGAGGAAGGGCACCTCCGCGCCCCATTTCTTGTACCCTTCGCCGGTCACCTCGGGGTGCTTTTGGAGGTATTCGCTTAGCAGTTCACCCGTGGCGAGGATGCTAGATGGCACGGTGGGATATGTGCCCATCCACATCTACAGTTCAGGACTAATTAGTCTCAATTTTCCATGAGGATAAGAGTGGGTGGGTACTGGGACATACCTCAGAATAATGCTGATCATTCTCTATTTCAATTGTACCAGGTGTTTTGGAGCAGAGAACACCCGCTAACGAATCCTTGCCTGTCTTACCCCATGGATCATTCTATTAATTAGTGTCAGTAAATTTCTGCAAATTTGTTGCCAATATATAATGTGATAATTGATGCATACCTTGATCCCGCACTTGAGCTGAAATACCGAGGCTGTCATTGTGAGGATGGTGAAATTCAATTGGCAAATACTAGTGGAAAATTAATCAAGCAGACAGACACCCTTTCTATGAAGAAACATTTTATAAGTTGGAGTGTATTTATCTATATATGAATTATATGTTGACTGCGTGAACATGGCGTCATGGACTGCATGGAATGGCCGGATGGGATGGCGTCATGCCCTGATCACTGACAGCGATGCCCTGATGGCCGCGCTCTGGTCCGGGAAGCCTTCCGACGAGTGATGGGAGTTTAATCTTTCTTCTTATCTTATCTGCAGATGCAGTATTCTTTAGTTTGTTATTTCGAGTTCTAGAAATCCCAGGACACAATACACTTGGGGATTAATTACAAAGTAGTGGTGAGGGCGGGCCGTCAAGTTGACGTCAGTTTAGTTCAAGGATGTTACTTAGCTACGGAGGACTATGAGTGCAACGCTGTCAGTGTTAGTAATCCAGAGTAATAATAATACTACTAGTAGTACTCAGTTATAGATAGTTATAATAGTTCAATGTTTATCGTCATAATAAGAAAATCATTAGATTTGACTCATTGTCAAAATGTAAACGGAACTTTGCTCAGAAATCCGCCAACGCCTTATAATTATATGCACATGTGTCCCAGTCCACATCACGGCCGTCACACATAGAACGAATGCATCGCTGAACCGTTTCATACCACAACAAAGCAACTGAATCACTAATCATCCATAAATATCATCTGCATCCGGGACCATCGCCGTCGTCAAGTTCTTTCCAGACCGGCCCCGCTTCTCCGTGGTTCCTCCACTGCGGCCCAACGCCAGACTGCCCCGTCGACTACTACTACTAGTAGTAGCAGCACTATAGTAGTCCACACTGCTTCTATCTCGTCGCGTAGATAAAGGTCGCGAATACCGCTCTCTCCTCTCCTCGTAGTACTCGTCATCATAGCAATCCTCCTCCGCGTCAGGATACCGGCGATGACTTCGCCGCGTACCCTCACTCGGACAACTACTTTGCACACTATCGCGCTGACTCGACCAGCGACGTGAGGTCGGCAATCCAAGTTCCTCAGCGTACCGTGGCGCAGTAGGGATATACTTGAATCGAGGAGAGTGCTGACTTTGTCGAGAGGCTTTTTCAGCCATCTCCGTAGGGTAATCTTGTTGAATGGGTCGGTAGGAGAACTGAGATACCCGTCTATCTGCTTTGGTTTGGCGATCTGCTGTGGGGGTGGTGGTGGTGTTCTCTTTAGGGTAGTCGGTAGTAGTGGGTTTGGAGCGGGAGCTGATGCGCATGGAGAGACGGCGCGGGTTTAGCGCCTTCACGGAGAATGAGCTGGGTTGAGTGGACGACTCGTGAGGATCGTCGACAGGAGTAGTACTATCTGATCCTCCACTCAAAACTTCATAGGCGGGTCGTCGGCGGTCTGATGATCGGTGGGGGTTATCGCGCTGGTTCCAGGACCCTTCGGTGGGAACGGTGATGCCCACGTCGCCCCATCGTTCATGCAGCCGTTTGTGGGATCCGTTCTTACGGAATCGACCCAGGGGGCCGCTCACTATGCTGGTCATACTGTGGGTGGTGGAGAGATAGAGATGAAGATGATTGGATGGATGAAAACAAACTCTCAGCCTTAGAGTAGCTGGAGATACCACATGACAGTGACAGAGTATAAGCACTCTTGTGTGGAGGCTTCTACCCCAGACTCAGGCATCCAACGGTTGGTTGGCAGCTGGGGACTAGGCAGGGTAAGGTGCAGAGACGGTGCTGACAGATGCACGTCAAAGCCAGGGAACTGAGAGTATAGAACGAGGTGATTGGAGGAGGGACCAGCAAAGGTAAAATGGAAGTCAAGTTAATTAGTAGAGTATAACGAACAAGATCCAACAGCCTCGCCAAGCACAGACCATATCACGATAGAAAGTAAGAAAGGATCCGAAAGTAAGGCTTTCTCCAAGGCTGCCCGTCCGGCTCTGAGACAGCCTCGTTCGAACATGGCGGATGGTCCATATAAAAGCCTTGCACGAGCAGGGGGCCACGATGGTGATACCTTTCTTGTTGCACAATCGATATCAAAACGCATCATGCATGATAATTTGTCTGTTGCCAAGTTTAGAAGCACTCGCCATGCCCATCACCCGCATCCTGGCTGTCTCCATCGTGGATTAGCCGCCCGGGGTGACGGATGGGCGCTTCAGCCAAGGGTTCGACTGGAGGGATCGGCCGGCGGGTGGGAAAGGAATCCCACTGATAGGCTGACCAGATGCTATGATCTTAATATAGATCACTCGGTTTACCGGCCTAATTAACCGCCCAGCTTCGAGGAGGGAATGATGGTTAATGCGGACGGATTTAGAAGCACTAGTTGGTCACTTGCAGCAGCGACGCGCCCGGGAACCCCTCTGAAACCACTCACACTGTGTTCCACCTCGCTGGGAGCCCATTTTACTCCAACCGGCGTTTCATCTGGTCTGTAAGTAGGGTTGGGAGCCAATGGCAGAAGGTGCTTCAGTGTGATGATCTATTTCGGGAGCAGCACTCGATGATAGCGTGAGAGCTTGCTACTGTGCTGTTACTAAGCTATGCGGGGGCTTGATCTTGTGAAGTATTTACCTGGATTCAGTTGTGCAAGATCTTAAGTAGGTTATACCATTCATAGCACAATGGAGCTATACTATATAGAGCAGGATTTGGTTACATGATGAAGAAAACTTAAGAAGTGGACTATGTAGCTAAATAGCATAATAGCTAATTAACCCTTTCTGTAAGCCATTAATCTTCATTTGCTTTCGTTTTAGCTCGTCGAGGCTGCAGCACTCGGTCACCAGCAACTGCATTTCTGATAGGAGTCATCCAAGATTACTGAGGCGGTACTCTATTCTGTGATAGTGATGCATCCAGCAGCGAATCACTCTCTAAAAGCAAAGACAAAAGTCTGAAGCCCAAGTGTGGTCTCTAATCCTGTCAACCCAAAAGGAAAGAAAGCTCCAATCCTGACGTATGATTCTATCATGCAATCCCCGTCTAGACCCATTGCCATGAGCCAATACATGAACTGCCCAATAAACTAGTAAATCCGGCGAAACCAAAATGTCTTCGTCAATAGTATATAGTATGTACACCGAAGGAAACGGTCTCTTCATTAGATTCTCTGTCGATCGCAGTGTCCCAGCACATACGTCACAACTGAATTCGAGCGATCATGCAATGTGTATGCGGTCAGTTGTAGAAGTTACGGGAAGTAGGATGGGAGACATAGGCCTTGGGCGTCATTCGAAGGTGATGAGGTGAAGGTGGCAACAATGGCTCAGGTGTGGTGGGGGTTTCTGGAGTCCATGCATGGCCGCGTTGCGAAGTTACCCGCCCAATGTGTATAGGGGAGGATGGATGTGGTAACTGTGCGGTGCCATTGGGGGCCGCCTCGTCGGAAGGCGGATCGTCGGATGAGGACGGTTCCCATGAAACATGCCGTTCTAGCGGAGGGCGGCTCCGAGAGCAGGATCCCTCACTATATTCGTCGCTCTCAGAACAAGGACTATAAAATCCATCACCGGTGTTGAGAGATTGGCTCGGATTGACTTGACGGCGTCGTTGCACTGCTTGGTCCAGTCTGGTCGATGCTACAGAATCGGTGCTGTGCGTTTGTTCAGATAGCAACACACTGCGAGACCGTTGCATGGGTCTTGTCCGCCGACCCGGATCATACCGGGCATGTTTGATCTTCTCAATTTCGTGATTATATGAGCTTCTTCGATTCAACAAGCGTCCTCGCCCCCCGCTGCTGTCGAGAGATCCGAGCGAGTGGCCTGCAACGCTATCTGTTCTTGTGTGAACGCGACTCGGGGAAAAGGCCACTCGAGCCCGCATTTTCTGAATGGCCAGGTCCAGGGCCAATTCAATGGCGCAGTGGTTGCGTATTCGCCCAAGCTTAGGCCATGTGGCACGTTCGCCGCTTAGGCATGCCTCAAGCATAAATTCTGTCGTCGGATTGCGTAACATCACGGGAATCCGAGAATACTGAATTTCGGGATATATATTGATGTCTCCGGAATATTTCTGGTTCACAATCGAGACAGTTTTGGTCAAAGACGTTGGAAAGATTCCCAACTCGGACATGACTGTCATCCGATGTAGAACCTCATCCTTGGCAAGATAGGTGAGAGTCCGAAGCCAGCGAGAAGCGGTGAAAGTGTTCTCGAGATTAGGGTCCGGCCCCTCATCCTTGGGGAGGAATGGAACAACATGGGGATTGACCTGCGATACGATGAAGTGGTTGACATTGAACATCTCCGACAGACGAGTCATAGGAAGGTCACCGTCCACAGAGCCGTCAATATATTGCCTATGAAGGTCGCTCCATGGCACCGGTTCTCCAGTGAGAGGATCTTTAGCCATAAGGGCATAAGGCGTGAAGACAACCGGAACGGAACATGAGACAGCCCTATTGAAGTCAGCTTCAGCTCATACAAGGTTGCGGACGGTCAGGGTTTGGGAAGGATGTATCATACACAGCAGACCAGATCAGCACATTAGGCGCAGTGATGTAGTTCAATAACTTGGGCAGCTCATAGATCCCAGCACTAGAAACGCATATGTTAAGGATGCGTCGCGTTCGATTATATGCCTCCTGGAAGGTAATATCGCCCAGCCAGCTCCTCACCACCTTGGCTAGATGGGAGATGTCCAGAAACGAACCATACTTCAAGAACCGCGCTGTCTTCTGCAGGATATTCTCATCTTCACCTCCCTCCCCAAAAACTGCAAAGTCGCCTTCTGCAAACGAATCTAACAGAGCCGGCAGCTCATCCTCAGTGCGAGTGCAGAAAACCGCACACACAATGCTGCCTGCAGACGCGCCGGAGATGATTCGCGGGAGAAGGTTAGCTTGCCAAAGAGCCTTGAGTACTCCGATGTGGTTCATGCCAAAAGTGGCTCCCCCGGAGAAGAGCAGCGCACTACGCCCGAAAGCCTGTCTCGCTGCGAGCAACTGGTCCAGTATATACCTCGACTCCACCACATCGCACCGATTTTTATCCGCCAGCTCAACCAACGACAGTATTGTTTCCAGAGCGGTATCGATGTACTGATCGATAAGGTCCTTGGTTCCGAGATGAGCATGTTTGTAGAGGGAGGCGTTGCTCATGTTACCCAAGTCGCGGCTCAGAGACGTGCGGATGAGGAACAACATGCGACTGATGTCACAGCTAATTCGGGCATCGTCCAGCTGCTTGAGACGGTCGAGCACGAGATGAGGGTTATAATCGGGACACTCGAACGTTTGCTTCCAGGCAGATTTATTCTCCAACTCATCCAGTTCACTCGCAGCGTCTCGCCATTCTTCGTACGTCACAGCCTGGAATGACGTTAGTCGAAAGCCATGCCGGCTGAATTCGGATCTCGAATAGCCTCCTTTTGACTCACATTGCGCTTCTTGAGATACAAAGCCTCTTTCCGCTCATCCGCGGCAGCGCGCAGTTTGCGTTCTTTCTGGGACTGGCCACTGCCATAGGAGCCCCACGTATCTCCCGCCCATGTCAACGAGGTTTTGACAACGGCCGACAGCGACGGGAGAGAAACGGACTTGAGAACGGAGCGACGGGGTTTATTAGACGTCTCCGGTGGGCGAGGTTTGCCTTTGACATGACACTGAGGTCGAACAAGCGAGGAATCATGCAGGATGGACATGACCGGCTTCAGAGTGCATCAGGCTCGCATCGGTGCGGAGATGGAGGGGAAACTAAGTTTGGATTGGAGAGGATGTCTAACCCGGGGAAGACAAATCGGAGATCTTAGCGAATTAAACCCGAAAGGTCATTCAAAGGGTCCTTTCAGTAGGCAGAAATAAAGAAGTGGAAGGAAAAGAGGAAGTGGACGAGGTTTGGAATGTAAATCGTAGCAGCAGCAATAGATAGGTAGATGTAGCCGCAAGGGTTAGTGTGCCGCGTCTTTAGCAGGTCAGGCACGAGGCAAGGCCAAGCCCATCCGTCAGTCAGCCGGATCCTTGCAGCATTTTCACTTTTGCCGGGTCTTCTGCCAGGAATGCCAAAGAGAGGAAATGGCCACTCTTTCTCCCCAGACGTCACGAGGCAGCCTGTCACGGATGCCTGATTGGTCCCCCGGCTTTCCAGCGGGTGCTGCCGATCGCCCCAGTCACGGGATGGGGAAAGGATACAGCCATTACTTGTCTATTCTTCACAGAGAACGTTATTGCTGGTTATTGCTGCAAGAGCTTAGAACCACCCTTCCAACGCCCATCTTATTATCATCGATGAACACCCCATGTCCTCATCGATAATACCAGACTGTCATCCAGTGGACCCCGACATAGATTTCCGATCGGCCATTGTACAATTGTCAAAGTATGTGCGATGGCAAGGCCGATAACGTACATGCGGTGATATCATAACCCCACAACCCTGTTGCATTCATTCCATTTGCATGCTAAAAATCTGCAGATCAGCCAAACTTAAAGAGGATTCCCACCTCATGCCTTATTATCCGGTGTCAGATCCAGCCTGATCGAGAACAGCACTAAGTCGGACCTGGGATGGCGACCTTGGTTCACAAGCGTGGCATGGATGGTTCAAGCTTTTTGGACCCTATAAGCGTATGCTGTATGTTTTTTCCTGCCTTTTTCACTCATCGAGAGTTTCGCGACAAAATATCGAGTCCCAGCAGAGCGGAACGTCTTGCGTCATGGGTGTGGTGATCTCGCCGATGGACAAGTAAAGACCAAAAAGTTGTCACTCATCGCTGCAAAGACACTCTGGGCATACAGGCTCATGAGAAAACGGAGTTGAAACATGCCCGAAATGGATGCTGGTCAGAATCGTCTCTTTCCATGGAGGGGACCTTCCTCTGTCGGAACGGTCAGGCGAGCCACACGCCCGCTTCACATGCTTCACAACCCATCAATCCTTGTCTCCGCATGTGAAGGCGGAGAGATAATCCACGATTTGGTTGGCACTCTTATCACGCAAACCTCTCGTATCTCAAACACACACGATCTAGACTCGAAGTAGGACACGATAAAACCAGGCTGACCACCCACACATGTCAATACAACCCAGCCATCTTATCAAGATGTCGACATCTGACACACCCAATCCCGGATAGCCTGCCTCGCCTGAGCCTCGACTCCAGTCTCTCGCCAGAAATGACCGGCTCCCTCGACCTCCACTGCCTGGAACCTACTCCCCGGTGCATGGGCCAGTTCGGCTGACCATTTCTCTAATTTACTGGCCGACGTGAACGTATCCTCGTCACCAAAGATAGCCAATGTCTCATGCGCACACAGCTGATCTGCTGGCTTGGGACAAGGTATCTGTCCCTGTCTCCCTTGCCCTGATGCTGATGTCGATGTCTGCGCACTCGCATCAAGCGACATCTTCGAGAACAACGTCAAGAACTGATTAACCGGCGGCAGCAATGGCGACACCAGGAGATAAGAAACAGCAACAGTCCGGTTAATACTGTCCGTCGCAGATATCATCTCCTCCACGGTAGCTGGACGATACGTCGGCTGCTTCATCGCATCGCCCAAGCTCAAACAAAGCGACAACTTCTCCGCAATCTGGTAGATCTCATGAAACGGGGACTCAGGCAATGAAGACCGCACCAAGTCCACAACATCATGAAGCTTAGGCAAATGCGACGCGATCATGGACCCATACGAATACCCACCCAAAATCACCCCTATCTTACCCCCATCCTCTTTCTTCCTCTCCTGCTGCGCCTCTGCCCTCACCCTCAAAAAATGCAAATACAGCAACATAAAGCCATAGAAAGAGACATAATCTGCCAACTCCGGCCTAGCCGTCCAACTAGTCCGTCCTTCTGAGCCACCAGCGCCCCTACCCGATTTCCTATTAGCAACCATCACCTCACACCACACCCCAACAACCAAATAAAGAAATAGATAGTATCACATCAAGAAAGATATGAAGGGAAAAAAATAGAAGAAATAAACATACCGAAAATTAAAAGTCCCAACAACACACCCCGATCTTAATACCTCCCCACCCACAACCACCACAACCGGATCATCAAAACAGCCTCCCAGAGGCGCGTACGGATGCGCGATGATCGCCCCGCGCAGTATGGAACTGGAACTGCGATGCAGCAATCGCTTAGGAAGATCCGGTGGTAGGTAGATGCGACAATCTAGACGGAGGCGGTCGTGTATGGAGGGGATGGAGAAGGTGTATGTTGGGGTGGTGGGGAGTGACATTTCTTTCTTTCTTTAAGTTCTTTCGCAAAGGATGATTAAAAAGATTAGGTTGCAATGTGTTTTGAGGGGAGGGAATTAAATCTTGGTGGATGGGGTGTGGGATGGATGTACGTGTAAAGTTGTGGATGATGCAGGGGGTCATGGGATTATATATACTGAGGGTCAAAAGAAATGAAGTAGTGATGGAGGGATGGATGTAGGGAAAAGGAATCAAGGTACTAATGGGAGGGGAGGATGATGATGTTTAAAGTGGTGGGGTGGGTGATGGACGGGTGGATCATTTAGTAGTTGTCGACTACTAGTTACTAGTGTGTAGTTGGTTCGGTCGGTCACCTATTTTGGCGGTCACTCGCTCAAATTGAGGGTTGACCACTCATTCATACTAAGGATAAGGAGTTGTTATTTGGATGGAATCAAATTCTTGTAGATGTGATCACTAACTATCCAGTGTGGTTTTTTATCTTATGTTCATACACTGGTGCATTTTCGTGTTGCCCCATGAAGAGTACGACTAGTAGTTGGGTTTAATATATACTATCACTACAATATGGTCGATCTCGGAGGTTCTTCATATTAAAAAACCTAACAAAGATTTGCATGTATGTCCAAGTAATCAGAACTAGTACTGATCTATAGCAAAGTCATATCTCTCATCACAACCCCCACTGCTTCTTAATCCTACTCTTCAGATCCTGTATCGAGACCGCCTCATCCACGCGTACATCGTCAGGCCCCAGAGGAGCAGACGCCTCCGGAACCCGAGCCCATGAGTGATCGGGACTACAGATATTGATCCTCATCGGCTTGCTCTCCTTCACCAGCCGCACACAATCGTCACACAGATCGACCGCGCAATCCCGGCAGATATTGCCCTTCTCCCAAGTCGAAGACGACACTCCACATCGGGCTTCGCAGATCCAAGCTACTTCCTCCGGGTCACTGACGCTCTTAAGAATAGCGACCGCGGTAGACTCGTCACCCATCATGAGTAGTAGCTTTGCGAAGGCGTAGCTGGTGGTATATGTACTTGTCGTATCGTCATCAGCATAGAGATACTGCTTAGCGAATGGGAGACAGCATTCCCGAGCCTTCTCTGGTTGATCGATTCGGTGATACCACAAGCCGAGAATAGCTGTGGCAAAGTTGTTGGCTGCCCAGTCGGAGACATGGTCCGAATGAACCACTCTGCGTTTAGCAATTCGTTGCAGGGTATGGATATAGTGTTCGGCATCTACAGTGCCCGGCCCGGCTTGGATCGCTTTGGTGAAGAGATAGGCGCCATAGTACCGGCTGACCAGCGATTGTATGTATAGCATCGACAGATTATCCTGCATGAACGTGGCGGGAAAGTCCATTACCATCTGCCAGATCTCAAGAGCGCGAGATTCCTTGTCATCATAACTGATGAAGAGGTCTGCCAATGACACTTGCAGAGCAAAGGCCAATACTGAGTTGCGCTGTTTCTTGGCTACCTCAATCGCTGTTGCGTAGGCCTGTTCCAGCCACTCAATCTGATTTGATGATTTGGCAGCAAACGCGATGACCTGGTAGAAGTCACTCGTCCAGACCAGTCTTGCATCCTCTGAGAGACACTCTGTCAAGCGCGTGCCACCGTTATCGTCGGTTGCAGTGTCTAGTCCTTTCAGGTGCTGTATGATTTTCTCGTGGCTTTCGGGGGTCTTCTCCTCTGCAAGGAGCTGAATGTATGTAAAGAGAAACTTGCCCTCTGTGGTGACATGGAGAGCCTTTTCTAGATAGACCAGAGCATTGGCTCTATCTCCGAGTGACAAGAGTTCTTCGCCGACAGAATGGTAGGTGTCTGCAAGGTCATCGCCTTCAACAGCATGGGGGAGCTGAGCACCTTTCTCGGGGTTTTCGGAAGCGGCCTCCAAGATTTCAACATTTTCTTTGTAGAGCTGCAGGGATTTTTCATGTTGCCCACTGAGGCTGTACAGATATGCCAGACCGCTCCTAGCGAGCCACATCTGATTGTCCAGTTCTAATGCCGCTTCAAAATAAGCCTGGGCTTCCTCATAGTGTGACATGTCTCTCAGGCAAACGGCAACTCGCCGGTTCCACTCTGCTGTCTTGGGAAATTTGGCCCATTCTGCCGCATCAAGCACAACCGAAGGAGCAGGGTCATCAGGAAATCCTTCATCTGCCTTGCCTTCAAGCAGGCATCTGATCCGATATACAGTCAACATACATTTGCGTGGGTCCCATTGGTAGCCCTGGAGCCATTTCTTAGCAATACACTCCGCAGCCGGAACGAGCAGCTTGGCAGGCTCCTGGATACTGCTCAACACCCAGTCGCGTATTTCCAAGGGTAGAGAGTCCACAATCTGCTGGTCATCCAAAAACTTAGCAATTGGATCCACTGTATCCAAGGACCAGAAGTTATCTGCATCCTGTACACTAACCCAAGCCTCCAGCACGGATTCATCACGGAGTGTCTTGATCAAGAGGGTTACGATCTCCTGCCGATCAGACTCCCCGATTCGATGTATGTTGGGGATGACTGGCTTGACATGACTATGCCACCAGACAAGCGCATAACCCTGGAGGTTCGGACATTCGATCGAGTTGCAAACCAACTGTAGACACGCTTTCAGTGTTGAGACTCTAGACTCAACAATATCAACCCCGATTGCCACGTAGTCGGGGCCTGCAGAGCGCTTGTTCTCAGTCTCGTCACGGAAGAAATCACCGATGGATGCATGGCAGAACATGACTTGCGTGGTTTCCGGGTTGGAATTGAAATCGTTTTCAAACTCGAAGTCATCCGCATCTTCATCATGATCATCATTGTTTCGAAGAGGGGAGACATCTATCTTCGCCTGCAAGTCGGAGGTTGTCAGGCCATCATCTCGCACAAGTGCCAAGAACGATGCAAACTGCAACCTGAGCAAGCTTTCGATGTCGATAATACCCTCTGGGTCAGAGGAACCCAGAGTCAGCGTGGCTTCGATCTCTTGAAGGGAAAGAGGACGCGAAGCACACGCAACCCAACCCAGTATGGTATTCAATTCTTCGGGCTCGTCGCCCTTCAAATAAGCGCTGAGGCCTTCCAGAGTACGTCGCATAGCCTCATACAGACCCTTTGGAGGTCGTTGCAAGCACTCCCTGATACTGCTCGCTCGATTATGTCGCCCCAGCTCTTGTGTCATTAGATCAACCCAAAGAAACATTCCCTGTGCGTTCTTGACAAGAAATTCCATAACTTCTTTGCGCAAGCTTGAAGGCGCACGAGAGATGTTTCTGGATCTCCTCACAGAATGCTCTACGTAACGAGCGATATCATCACCATTCTTGGATCGATCTATAGAGATGGATGAGACTGACTCATGAAAGGCATCAGCTACATCAGCCGAAAGGTGAGGTCGTCCCAGCATAACAAATTGTACCCTAGATTTGCCTGCACATGGGTAGTTTCAAGTCAACAATCCCGAAGGGCAGACGTCAGTGATAATTCTATACTTACCAGCAGTTTCATCAGCTGTGAGCTCAAGCAAGAACTCCAAGAGACTCTGCCGATCAGCCTCCATGCATTCGTCCAGACCGTCTAGAACAACATAGGCATGCCGATTACCTGCGTCGCCTTCAATGAAGTAGTCACGGAACAGGGTCATCCATGCGCTCTGAAGACTGCCTAGATCACTGATTGACCTGCAACGAGCCGCAACGTGTTCTGCATATACCGAATCGTTGAGGCAAATTTGATATGCCACGTCCCGTAAAGCCTGGTGCAACCCCCTCGTTTGTGGGTCGTTGTCCTTGAAGAAGTAGTAGCCAACAGACGCTTCGGAGCCTTGGTCGACGCCTTGGGGAAATCTTGCCTTGAGGTTCGAGATAATGTATTCTGCGAGAAAGCTCTTGCCACAACCAGGTGGGCCATTAATCCAGAGTAGAGGTTGCTCTTGATTGAGCCACCCCTGAAATCCCATCTCTGCCTTAATCCATTCTCCAGTCCCAGGCAACCGTTTTCTTGCGAAGGTGTAATGCGTGTCTGAAGGGGCCACTGACGGCTGTAAGAGTGTCCTCAGGTAATCAGAATCACCATTAGCTTTTGCGCCTGACCCTTTGATTGAACCCAACAGGCTACTAATATCTCGATGCACCTCCTGGCGAAGATCATTCTGACCTTCCACGAGACGTTGGAGATCCGCCTGAGCCTGAGCTAACCTACCATGGTTATCTTCTAGTACGAGACTAGCTCCATTAAGCACAGCAGATAAATTCTCAACAGCTAGGTTGGCCTTTTTGGTCTCACTCAGGGTCTCTGCTCCAACTAATTGGTGTTCTGTTTGGCAGAGCCGGTCCATTCTGGAGACCAGACCCTGCAGTGTCTTGTCAGAACCAAGCAGGGCATTCTTGGTAAACTGGAGGATTCGGCCTCTTAACCCAGCCCGAACTATCTTGGTCGCTTGGCCAAAGATTTCAAGTAAGGTAGCTAGAATATCAACAACCTTTGCTTGAAGGGCATCGGACATGCGGCCATCGTCGTAGATGGCGAGGCGGACGAGGAAGTCCTAGATTTCCAAGGGGTCAGCCACAACGTCGGGCATTAATTCAGATAGGATAAAGATAAGCTTGCTTTTAAGGTCGCAAAAAGTCCTATAACTGCATCATAAGACGCCGACAAATCTTTCGCAGCATCAATAAGATAGGTAATGGCGCTAAAGCATACGCTACTGGCTGGAAAGGCGTTAGAGGCAATGCTTGCAGCCATAGACCCAAAGCGTTCAATTGGATTGCATATGCATGTCAGAAGGTCGAAAAGTGAGCTCTTGTTCTCTCTGAACTGCTTGAAATGTCCGTTCTGGCTGTCCAGTCGATTGAACAACTCTTCCACTGAAGAGGGGTGGGACAGTGAGGGGTCATCTAGTTGTTTGCCCACAGCCGCCGTATATCTCTTCAATGCCAATTCCCAGGTCACCACGAACTGGGACTGGCTTTCGTGGGTGATGGTCATCTTTTTTTCAGGCTACTGGCTGGTTCCTATGAGAGAACAGAAGACGATGACTGCTGCAGAAAGGAGCTAGTCCGGTCTTGTTCAGGCCCCGCCGCCCAAAAGAGAGTAAGCGATGCCATACGAGCTATCAACCAAAACAGACAAGATTAGCGAAGGATAGCAAAGACCGCACTGCACATATAGCTTACAGTTAGTGCTAGAATCCATATTATATCCCGATGGTCTGTAGGAAGCACTGTATTGCGCAATGGCCGTCATAGGCTAAGCTGGTTTGCCAGCAACCTGCAGGCTGCATACCAGGTTAATTATGAATGCTCTGGCATAGTCTATCAAACAGAGAAATGAATATCACCCGAAACAACTACGCTAACTGACACCTTGCTCCCGTCTATAGTCAAATGGTAGGCCTCTAGAGGATAGGTTCACGATTCAGGGAGCAGCCAGGCGGGATCCGGCTCGTCATCTTCATCGTCAGAGCGAGACACGGCACCATGAGGGTGTTCCTCAGTATCCTCAAGGAACTCAGCCGGAGGCTCAGGGTTGTCAACACCAAGGGGATCAGCATGTGAATCATTATCCTCGTGAGTGTGAATACTGTTCGCAGTTCTCTGGTCGGCCGACGGGTAAATGTCTGTTTCAGCCACATTGAAGACTTGGAATAGCAATTGCCGCGCTTCTCGCAAAGCTTGCAGCTCCGCCGAGATGCAACAAACCAGCAGTTTCCAATCTTTATGCTCCGCAACCTCTAGATGATTTTCTACGCGCTCTGTGGTATGCGTCAGGTCCTCCAATACTGCCCGAGCGAGATCCTCTTCCGACTTGCTACCAGAAGGACCATCATGATTCAGTAGCTGTGATTGAGATTGAATAGAAAGGCGCATTGCTGACTTGAGTCGTTTTTCAAATCCTGAAACCTCCCCAATCACTTGCTTCCAGACACCTCCTCCAGCTTCGAGGGCCTCGATCTCTGCATCCACTTCCCGTTGTCTTTCTCGCAGATCCGCTTGTTCCTTTTGCCAGTGTTCCTCTGCCATCTCAAGGGTCCGCCGCTTAGGGTTCAGGGTATAGAAAGTTGCGTCTTTGGAGCTGCTATCTTGAGGTTTCACGGGCGGGTTCTGGAGAAACTTTCGGATATTCGAGTCTAGAAGTGACATAGAAGCTCTGTAAGAAGAGAGTTTCGATTCAATAGAGTTTTCCATATGGGATAGTTCGCGGAGAACGTGTTGATGTCTTGCTTTCATTTGGGACAGCCTAGTCTCCAACTCATGTATATCCTCCTCAAGCTTGCGACTTTCCTGGCGCAAGGCTACAGTGTGCTGGCTTTCCCGGTTGTCCTGAATTGTCGAGATGGCATTTTCTAGCCCAGCGCGATGGGTATTAAAGCCACTGATATCTGACAGCGCATCTGTTCTTTCATCAATCCGGAAGGTCAGTATCTCTCGCTCCTCCTCGCGAAGCTTCAAGAGGTCATATATTGATCTGAATATTCCCTTCCTGGCAGCAGATAGCCCGATCTTCTCCGGAGCCGGTTGGCGGATTGGTATAGTTGGGGGACGCTGCGAACTGGTTGTCTCCGATGACGGTGTATAAGTTCCGTCAGAGATGGCGCCATTCTGCTGGGACCCGTTAAGACCGGCCAGCAGTCCTTCACTCTGGGCATCGATTAAGATCTGTAGATTACGCTGAATATGTCTGGCCTGGCGGTCAATGTAGACAATAGGGTCCTGGTGAAGGGAAGAGGTCCCTATAGGCAGGGCCGGCAGGTGTTTGTCACCAGCTTGCGGAAGAATAGACGACATTCGGAAGAAGAAATTAATCGCAGAGAGCAGAATTACCAATACATGGGAACCCTCTTCTAGTGGATATTGAAGGAAAACAAAAACGACAACCTGGGACCCAAGTGTTGGTGAAGTCGTTGACTAGATCACGAGTGTTTGTTGCAACTGCCCTGTCCGGTCCCATGCCATCATAGGTCACGTGCTATCACTAGGGGTATCTGCAGGAACCACGGGAACCTTTCGACAGCTTCCATTGACGTGTGTCTCGCTGCTCTGGAGGAAGCTTCCTAATCACTCCGAGCTCATCTCTTCCATCATCTGTTATTTTGTTGCCTTGACACTTTCATCGCCCTTTTTCTGTACATTCCGTTCTTTGAGGTGCTTAGATCTTGATTAGACACCGCACCCACTCGCCCACGTCTTACCCTCAATCTCACAGCTCCGTCGAAGCTGTCGCCTCACTCCCCTCGCGACAGCACTCCCGTCCTCCCACAGCGATGGTTGGACTCGCTTCGGCCGCTGGCCTCGTCGGCTTTCTCTCTGAGCCAGATCCTGAGTTGATAGTGTTTGCTCTGAAGACTCTGGACTCACAAATCGACCTGCTCTGGACGGAAGTCGTGGATGCTGTTCCTCAAATGTTCGTGCTGGCCCTTGTCTCTCCTGCCTCATACCTTCATCATAAATACCCCATCTTCTCGACCAGTAACGGGCTTCGTCGATGCTGACTATTTGCGCTTCAGAGAAGCACTTTACGAAGATGAATCGTTTCCCGAGCGCGAGCTCGCCGCCCTGGTCGCCGCAAAGGTGTACTACCACCTTCAAGAATACAATGAGAGCATGGTATTCGCTCTGGGAGCTGGAAAGCTCTTCCAGTTGGATAGCGGAGGCGAGTTTGAGGAAACCATTATCGGTAAGAACAACTGTCCCTTAGGCATCTGCTCACCGAGGGTGTCATCTCACTGGGATATACAGCGAAATGCGTCGATACCTTCGTCTCTCTTTCGGCGGCACAGCGGCCCGTCGCGGGTGACCAGCAAGCCAATCTGAACACCGCTTTTCCTACATCTGGCGAAGGCGCCACCAGTACCTCTGCCAGTCTGACATCCCCGATCACACCTTTCTCGCAATCAGCCTTGCCATCCAAGTCGCTCTTGTCTAGGCAAGAGGTGCCCGGAGTTGATGCTTCTTACCCAGGAGGTGAAGATGCGGGCGTGAAGCACGCGGAGGAAACCCCTCTAGTCCTGAAGCGTGGTGTACAGGGCCACCTGCAGACCGTTATCGATCGTCTATTCGAGCAGTGCTTCGTCCAGAAGCGCTACCGTCAAGTCATTGGAATCGCTATTGAAGCAAAGAACCTAGATGTGCTTAGAAAGACGATCCTCCGGGCCAGCGAGGATGAGAAGAAGCAGAACGGAGAGTCGCGACGCAGCGAGGAACTTATGGAGTACGTGCTCGATATTTGCATGGGAATTGTGCAGGAACGCGGTTTCCGCAACGAGGTATATTCTACATAATGATGATGGCAAAACACCCAGAGCTAACCCTTGCTTTGAAGATTCTCAAGCTCATCCTCGAACTTCTCAACGAGATTCCGGCCCCCGATTACTTTTCCATCGCCAAGTGTGTTGTATATCTCAACGAACATTCCATGGCTTCGGTCATCCTCCGTCAACTAGTTGAGAAGGGAGACGCTCGCTCGCTCGCTGTCGCCTACCAGATTTCTTTTGACCTTTATGATAACAGTACGCAAGAATTTCTGCAGAAGGTTCGCCAGGAGATTTCGGAGCTTGTGCCGGAGAAAGATGAATCTGAGCAGGAGGCCGCAGGTGGAGACCAAGAAGAGCCGAAGGAATCCGATCCTTTGCTGGACAGCCAGTCTAGGTCTATTGGTGATTCGCGCACGAAGATCTCCCCCGAAGCACGCACGGCTTTCAAGAACATTCGTGACATCCTTGACGGCGTCAAGACCAACCAGTTGAACGTGGAGTTTTTATTCCGCAACAACAAGGCCGACATAGCCATTATGAACAAGCTCCGCGATAGTCTAGAGGCTCGGAATTCCATCTTCCACTCTGCAGTTTCGCTCTCGAATGGTTTCATGCATGCCGGTACAGCACACGACAAGTTCTTCCGGGATAACCTTGACTGGCTGAGCAAAGCTGTCAACTGGTCCAAGTTCACGGCTACAGCTGCTCTTGGTGTCATCCACAGGGGCAACTTGAGCCAGGGACAAAAGCTCTTGCAGCCTTACCTGCCTAAGGAACGCTCTATGACCAATGTGGCACCGGGAGGACACAGCGGAGCCAGCTCAATTTACAGTCAGGGAGGATCTTTGTATGCTTATGGTTTGATCTTCGCAAACCATGGTGGTATGGCCGTTCCGGTGATCCGGGATTACTTCAAGAAGGCTACAGATGAGGTCATCCAGCACGGTGGAGCTCTGGGTCTTGGTGTTGCAGGCATGGCTAGTGGCGATGAGGGCCTTTATGAGGATCTTCGCAATGTGCTGTACACTGACTCGGCTGTCAACGGTGAGGCTGTCGGTCTTGCCATGGGTCTCATCATGCTGGGCACAGGTAACATGAAGGTCCTCGAGGATATGATTCAGTATGCCCATGACACTCAGCACGAGAAGATCGTTCGGGGTTTGGCAATGGGCATGGCGCTGATCATGTATGGTCGCCAAGAAGCTGCCGATGAGCTGATTAACGGCCTTCTGGGCGACCCTGACCCTGCTCTCCGCTATGGTGGTATCATGACCATCGCCCTTGCCTACTGTGGCAGCAGCAGCAACAAGGCTGTGCGTAAGCTCCTCCACGTTGCTGTCAGCGATGTGAACGATGATGTTCGACGAATTGCTGTTCTGAGCTTGGGATTCATTCTGTTCAGGAAGCACCAGAGTGTGCCTCGTATGGTTGAGCTTCTGTCCGAATCTTACAACCCTCATGTCCGTTATGGTGCGGCAATGGCACTGGGTATCTCCTGCGCCGGAACTGGTCTGGATGAGGCCATTGACCTGCTCGAGCCGATGCTCAAGGACTCAACCGACTTCGTGAGACAGGGAGCGCTGATTTCGTTGGCTATGGTCCTCGTGCAACAGAACGAAGCCATGAACCCCCGGGTCAGCTCGCTCCGCAAGGTTATGATGAAGATGATTGGCGATAGACACGAGGATGCCATGGCCAAGTTCGGCTGCGCTGTTGCCCTTGGTATCATCGACGCCGGTGGTCGCAACTGTACCATCAGCCTCCAGACGCAAACTGGCAACTTGAACATGCCCGGTATCGTTGGCGCTGCCGTCTTCGTCCAGTACTGGTACTGGTTCCCTCTCACCCACTTTCTGTCCCTTAGTTTCGCCCCGACCTCCGTCATTGGTGTCGACCAGAAGCTCGAGGTGCCCTACTTCAAATTCCACAGCAACACGCGACCCAGCCTCTTCGACTACCCCCCGGAGCAGCAGGTCAAGGCCGAAGAGGCGCCCGAGAAGGTCAAGACAGCCGTCCTCTCGACCACCGCCCAGGCCAAGCGCCGTGCACAGCGTCGGGAGAAACAACAAAGGCGCGAGAGCATGGACATCGATCAGACCCCTACGACGCCCAAGGTGTCCGACCAGGTACCTGATAAGATGGATACGGATGAGACAGCCGTGAAGACAGAAGATGAGAACAAGGAGGGTGAGAAGGAGGCTGGCGAGGGGCAGAAGAAGAAGATTGAGCGGGAGAAGGTCGGCTATGAACTCGAAAACATGTCTCGAGTCCTTCCCGCGCAGCTCAAGTACCTCACATTCCCAGACCCGCGGTATGAGCCGGTCAAGCGGGTACGTGGCCTTTCCCATTGTTTGTGTTCCATTGTGATGGATGCCTTGCTAACTTCAACGCAGCCTACCGGTGGAGTTGTGGTCGTACTTGATAAGACCCCCGAGGAGCCCCGCGAGACGATTGAGATGACAGCCAGCAAGGAGACCCGGGAGGCTAGACAGCCTGCCCCTGCCGCGGATGTCGCGGAGTCACTACAGGACCGACTGCAGGCCACTATGGGAGCCGCAGGACTGCAGACCCCTCAGCGTGGAGCTGGCCGCTTCCCCTTTGGTGCGGATCTGGGCCCGTTTGCGGGCGCTGCCGCTGCTGCCGGTGTCCTGACGGCTGTGGATGAGGACGAGGAAGGCGGCGAGGAGGCGCCGGTGCCGAATGAGTTTGAGTATGAAACCGAGCCGGAAGACGAGTAGAGTGGACCGTAAGATCTACGAACCTGCTCGTTGTAATACTAGGATAATTATGGATTGATGTCTTATTTTATCTCTCTGAAAGCGGCACTAGCTGCGTAACGTTTGAAGCATTCATTTTTACATATGTCTATGTTGTTCGTTGATAAAATCTTCGGAATAGAAGTGAAAGGGGATGACAAAAATCAACTTACATCAGTTGTTTCGGCTGTGTGCGTGCAGTTTAATGGCCTCAAATCTCCCGAGTGGACTGTTAGTGCTTTTACGGAGCGTAACCTATGTTGCACATGAAGCCAAACCTGCAGCAAGCATAGTCGTAGCGTGTACGGAGTATTCTATGAGACAAATTATATAGTCCAAGATTTATAGTTAGTGACACCACCTAGGGACACACGACGCGGAGTGCGGAACCTATACAGGCCCAGCTGAGGTACAGTCAGTAGGATTCAAATATCCC
The DNA here is from genome assembly GCF_001889945.1 of Aspergillus brasiliensis CBS 101740. Taxonomy (NCBI): domain Eukaryota; kingdom Fungi; phylum Ascomycota; class Eurotiomycetes; order Eurotiales; family Aspergillaceae; genus Aspergillus; species Aspergillus brasiliensis. The sequence continues at coordinate 1,102,270 of NW_027137448.1, read as the reverse complement.
AGCAAATCATTCCATCAATAAATAAAAACAATAACGATCAAACACAGATGTGGACCCAAACAGCAACAAAAACAGCACGGTAAATAGTAGTAGTGGATTAGTTCATCCCCGAGGACCCTCCCACCCTATCTAGCCCGCATGTCAGATTCAAGCAGACTGTGCCCCATGAATGAATCCCATCCATCCAGCTGATCCTGATTTCTCATACATACATACCAACTAAGAGTATCTTCACATGCTGCCTGACCCCGGGCAGCCGAACCACTCTGCACTAGCCAGTCAGCCAGCCAGCCCCATGACATAAACAACAACCTGCAAAGATTCGGGCATCCGCTGGCTGAGTCGGGCAGCCTCGGCACTTACTGCATTTGGCCAGCGCGGGTGCACGTGCCAGAGTGCCCGGGGTGGCTGATCAGCCAATCAAAAGCACTAGAAAAAGGAGGACCATCATCCGGAGTGGCCGAGGCGGGAGTGGCCCACGTGAGGTTGCGCCGTTCCCAGTCTTATTCTGCTTAATGAGGTAATGATTGATGTATGGCTGGTTCAGTGGAAGTTGGTAGACATGTGAAAGTAGCATAGTCAGTTAGTTATGGAGTTGTTCAGTTCATTCAGTCAATTTCCGAGAGATTGTATGGAGACTGGGTATTGGATATCTGTCGATCATCGGACTCTTGTGTTCTGTTCCCCTTCGAATTACTCCGAGGGATTTATTGATTACTACTCTGTAGGTTCACTCTTTTCTGATAACTCCGTTAAACTAGACTACTTCTTTCTTCTTGTCCGAAGGACCGGGGATCCACTCCACTCCTTCTTTCTGCCGGGGCCCCGTATTATCTATCAGAAGGTGCTGCGTGTCTCATATCCATTATCCCTAGGTAAACTATTTTCTGGAGTGATCATCATCATCCAGTTTCATTCTTTGGCTTGTGGCGTGGCGGGGAAAGCTCCGTGACTTTGGTTTAGTTCGGTTCGGGTACTGCTGAGCTCTGATTTCTTTGCTCTTCGGTCTGGAGTTTATATAATTATCGGATACTTTGGGTTCCCCTTTTTACCTTCTTTCTTCTTACCTTTCTTTTTCCTTCCTCTCTCCCTTCACACTTATTTACTACACCTGGTTTCGCTGGCCTGGTCCGTATTTGAGCATCCTTACTATACCCTCCCCCATTCCGGATCCGGCTCTATACCCACTTTGCTCTCTATCTACTATTGATCATGGCCAAGACTTTCACAAAAGGCGACGTAGCGTCGCACAACAAGGCAGATAACCTCTGGGTAGTTATCGATGAGGATGTTTACGATTTGACCAAGTTCCAAGACGAACATCCAGGTGCGTGCTTGTAATCCTGCGAAAGACATTCTGTGAATCAATCACATGCTGACATCACTTCGCGATAATCTAGGCGGGAAGAAGAGTATGCAATGATCCTCCCATGTCTGTAGCGGAATCTTGTGTCTAACCAATCGTCCGTCCCATCTAGTCCTTCAGCGTGTTGCCGGAAAAGACGCCTCGAAGCAGTTTTGGAAATACCACAACGAGGGGATCCTGAAGAAGTACAAGGGAAACTTGCAGATCGGTTCCCTAGATACCAAGAAAGCCGCGGCTCCCGAACCACCTGCTTCTTCTGCTCCCGCAACACAGCCTTCTAAGCCCTTGGCTGCCCCGGTTGATGTTGCTTCGGCAAAGTCCTCGGAGACTCAGGATCCGTTTGGAGAATTGATTCCTTTTGCAGACCCGGCCTGGTACCAAGGTGTAAGTTCCTTGACTCGTCATGATTATTTTGGCAAGCGGAGGTGTGGAAGAGGACACTAGGCTGACATTGGTAATGATGAATAGTACCACTCGCCCTACTTTAACCAAACTCACTCGGCGCTCCGCGAAGAGATCCGTCAGTGGGTTGACACGGAGATTGAGCCGTATGTGACTGAGTGGGACGAGGCGAAGAAGGTGCCCGATCATGTCTATAAGCAGATGGGCGAAAGGGGCTACCTGGCCGGTCTCCTGGGTATGAAGAAGTACCCTGTCGACTATACTCCGCACCGGGTTCAGTCTGTCGCGCCAGAGAACTGGGACCTGTTCCATGAGATGCTCCTCACCGATGAGTTGTCGCGGGTCGGCAGCGGTGGCCTGGTGTGGAACCTCATCGGCGGTTTTGGCATTGGTTGTCCGCCGCTGGTGAAGTTTGGCAAGAAGCCCCTGGTCGACAGGATTCTGCCCGGTATCTTGGCTGGAGACAAGCGCATTTGTCTGGCTATCACCGAGCCGGATGCGGGCAGTGACGTTGCTAACTTGACCTGCGAGGCTAAACTATCGCCTGACGGCAAGCATTACATCGTTAACGGCGAGAAGAAGTGGATCACCAACGGTGTCTGGTCGGATTACTTCACCACTGCGGTGCGCACTGGTGACGCCGGCATGAATGGTGTCAGCGTGCTTCTCATTGAGAGGGATATGGGTGGTGTCAGCACCAGGCGCATGGACTGCCAGGGTGTCTGGAGCAGCGGTACCACCTATATCACCTTTGAGGATGTCAAGGTGCCAGTTGAGAATCTCATCGGCAAGGAGAATCAGGGATTCAAGGGTGAGCAGCCTCGGAACATTAACACAAATTCGCAAGACTAATGATATCTGCAGTCATCATGACCAACTTCAATCACGAGCGAATTGGCATTGTGATCCAGTGTGTCCGGTTCGCCCGGGTGTGTTACGAAGAATCGATGAAGTATGCCCACAAGCGCCGCACCTTCGGCAAGAGGCTTATCGACCATCCGGTGATCCGGATGAAGCTGGCACACATGGCCCGTCAGATTGAGGCAACGTACAACTGGCTGGAGAACATCATCTACCAGTGCCAGTCGATGGACGAGACTGAAGCCATGCTCAAGTTGGGTGGTGCCATTGCCGGTCTGAAGGCGCAATCCACCACCACCTTTGAGTTCTGTGCCCGCGAGGCCAGTCAGATCTTCGGTGGTCTCAGTTATAGCCGCGGTGGCCAAGGTGGTAAGATTGAGAGGTTGTACCGTGATGTTCGGGCCTACGCGATCCCAGGTGGAAGCGAGGAAATCATGTTGGATCTCAGCATGCGTCAGAGCTTGCGTGTACATCAAATGTTTGGACTGAAGCTCTGAGAGCTGCTGTATCTACTAATTTCCTTTATGTGGTTTGGATATGAGAGTACATAGATTACTATTGTCGCGACGATTCTTGCTGGTTGGATGAAAGATTGTATCTGCCACATGTTGTATTTAACTCAACATAGTTGAATTAAGTTGATGAAGTGTAACCCCACCAGTAAATCCGACTGTGTTACTAGTATTGATATCGATGTTTGCTCGAATGAATGAAAACCATTCAAAGACCCATCAATGGAACAAACAAGATCCTCAAAAAGAAGAGCAAGAGCGACGCCGCCGGGCGCACTCCGGCGCGGCAGGAGAACCAGCCATGCAACTCGCCCGCCCGATGGAAGCCATCGATCTTGAACTCCGGCCACCACTCCTCCCTCAGATCAGCTTTTTCATCTCAGCAACCACTTCTTCTTTTCTTCAGGCCAATTTGCCAGCGGTTATGTGCTAGCGGCCTGTCTTGGTATATTGCGGCAAATTTCCCAACCCGCCTCTCTTTTACCTCACTCTCACTCTGCCCCGTTGGAGACTACAACACTACCTATCCTGTCGCGGTCGCGGACTCGGACTCCCCGAACGAACGGAACAACCTCCGGCCCATACAGCTCCTGAGTTCTCACACTTGGTTGCTTCTGCTCCATACTCAGACCGCCCTTCTTCGTCTCGGAGTCGCTCTCTCTTATATTTCATAACTCGGGCAATTCGTTGCCTTCCTTGCACATTTGTGAGCTGTATTCGCCACAGCTTCTTTCACGGTACCCGGTTCGATATCTGTTCGACTCCTCCGATCATCAGGCATCGAGCTGATACGATTCGATATCGCTTGACGGACATAGATATTTGTGATTAAAGACTTTGTTCTTTTCTTCACCGGTGCTATATCTCAAAGCGACCATCGACCCCCCTGCGGCTTGAAACATGTCTCGGAACGTGCTAGACCAAGACTTCGGGTCTGAAGAGGAGGACGACGACTTCAACCCCGCTCCAGCGGATGACTCCGGAGATGAGGACACTAAGGTTTGTTCTAGGAGTGAGTGGCAAAGTGAGTCATTTCACTGATGGACATTGAAAGCAGGCTGCGCGTCGCGCTCGGGACGATGACGACGATGACGATGACGAGGACGAAGTGAACACTGGTCGCAGTGGGAGACAACGTGCTGGTAGTGAAGATAATGCTGGGGGAGGTGGTGCTGATGACGATGAGGAAGGCGAGAACGAGGAGGAAGAGGAGGAAGGTGATGAAGAGGATGAAGACGAAGAGGAAGAGGAGGAGGATGATGACGAGGATGCTAATGCTGTGAGTATTGGTTTTGGTCCTAAGCTTGGAAAGGTCACTAGCTGATCATGGTTTCGTTTGTAGGGACGGCCACGGAAGCGCAGACGCAAAGCCGGCGTGCACTCGTTCTTCGAAGAAGAAGCCGGTGTCGATGAAGATGAGGATGAGGCCGAGGATGACGAGGACGAACTGGCGGAATTCGGTGGAGAGATGCACCCGGATGATATGGATGCCCTGCCTGTCGGTGCTGAAACAGATGACCGCCGACACAGACAGCTTGATCGTCAGCGTGAACTGGCAGCTAGCATGGATGCGGAGAAACAGGCACAGATGCTCAAGGAGCGCTATGGACGGAACCGCGCCGCGGCTACTGATGCGGTGGTCGTCCCGAAGCGACTGCTGCTTCCTAGTGTGGACGACCCTAGCATCTGGGGTGTTCGCTGCAAAGCTGGTAAGGAACGTGAAGTCGTGTTCTCAATCCAGAAGCGTATTGAAGAACGCCCGCCGGGATCTCGAAACCCCATTAGGATCATGTCTGCCTTCGAACGTGGAGGTGCAATGACCGGGTACATCTACGTTGAGGCGCGCAGGCAGGCCGATGTCATGGAAGCACTACAGGACATGACCAACGTGTATCCGAGGACGAATATGATCTTGGTTCCAGTGAGAGAGATGCCCGACCTCCTCCGAGTACAGAAGTCCGAAGAGCTCATGCCTGGTGGGTGGGTTCGTATCAAGCGCGGCAAATACCAGGGAGATCTGGCGCAGATTGAGGAGGTCGAAACCAACGGCTTGGCAGTGACTGTGAGACTAATTCCGCGGTTGGATTACGGAATGAGCGAGGATATCGGTGCCCCTATTGCCGATCCGAAGAGGAAGCGCCCTGGCATGAACCCGGCAGTGGCACGGCCTCCCCAGCGTGCGTTCAGTGAAGCTGAAGCCAAGAAGAAGCATGCAAAGTACCTTTCTGCCACGTCTGGTTTGGGTGGAAAGTCGTGGAACTACCTCGGCGAGACATATGTGGATGGCTTCCTGATCAAAGACCTGAAGGTTCAACATCTTATCACGAAGAACGTCAACCCTCGACTCGAGGAAGTCACCATGTTTGCTCGCGGTTCCGACGATGGCACCTCAAACTTGGATTTGGCTTCCTTGGCTGAGACGCTCAAGAACTCCGCTGCGGAAGAATCCTACCTTCCCGGTGACCCGGTGGAAGTGTTCCGAGGTGAACAGCAGGGCTTGATCGGTCGCACAAGTTCTACTCGTGGAGACATTGTGACCCTGCTGGTTACGGAGGGCGAGCTGGCTGGGCAGACAATCGATGCACCTGTCAAGTCTCTTCGTAAGCGCTTCAGAGAGGGTGATCATGTCAAGGTTATCGGAGGCAGCAGATACCAGGATGAGCTGGGTATGGTGGTACAGGTCAAGGACGACACAGTAACCTTACTTAGCGACATGAGCATGCAGGAAATCACAGTGTTCAGCAAAGATCTCCGACTATCTGCTGAGACCGGTGTTGATGGAAAATTGGGCATGTTCGACGTTCACGACTTGGTGCAACTAGAGTAAGTTCTTAACTCCCGCTGTCATGGACGCTGGGATCTAACACAATGCAGTGCTGCCACCGTTGCTTGTATCGTCAAGGTTGACAGAGAGTCGCTGCGAGTTCTGGACCAAAATGGTTCCATCCGGACAATTCTCCCCACACAAGTCGCGAACAAGATTACTCCTCGCAAAGACGCTGTGGCTACGGATCGCAATGGCGCAGAGATTCGCCATGGCGATACGGTTCGAGAGGTCTACGGAGAACAGAGAAACGGCGTGATTCTTCACATCCACCGTTCATTCCTGTTCTTGCATAACAAAGCCCAAGCTGAGAACTCTGGTATCGTGGTTGTCCGCACCACCAACGTAGTTACCGTCTCGGCCAAGGGCGGCAGATCTACGGGACCTGATCTCACAAAGATGAACCCGGCTTTGATGAGAAACGGTATGCCTGGTGGTATGATGGGCCCTCCCCAAAAGAGCTTCGGTCGTGACAGAATGATCGGTAAGACGGTCATGGTTCGCAAAGGGCCTTTCAAGGGTCTCGTTGGTATTGTCAAGGATTCTACAGATATGCAGGCTCGTGTGGAATTGCATTCCAAGAACAAGTTGATCTCCATTCCCAAAGACATCCTCGTGGTCAAGGACCCTGTCACAGGACAGACGATAGAGATGGGTCGTGGCCGGGGAGGACCGCGCGTGCCGCATGGAGGATCTGGAGGGCCTCCCTCGTGGCAAGGTGGCCGTACCCCAATGGGAGCTGGAGATTCGTCTCGGACACCAGCCTGGGGCGGTCCCTCGTCCTCAAGAAGTAAGCATCTCCCTCCATGCCAATGCATACAGTTACGTCGTGCTAACTCTTTCTTTAGCACCCGCCTGGGCCGGCATGGGCGGTTCTCGCACCCCAGCCTGGAAGCAAGACGGCTCCCGAACCTCAAACCCCTACGATGGCAGCCAAACCGCCTACGGAGGCTTCGGCTCACGCACGCCCGCCTGGAATGCCGGAGCCCGCACTCCCTATGTTGGTTCTGGCAACAGTGACTTCGACGCCTTCGCCGCTGGCTCCCGTACTCCCGCTTGGGGCTCCTCCAACGCCGGCAACCGCACTCCTGCCTGGGGCGGAGCCACCGCCAGCAACGGCACCAAGGACCGTGGCTATGATGCCCCAACCCCTGGAGGCTATTCTGCTCCTACTCCCGGCGCCTACGGAAGCGCACCCACGCCTGGTGTCTCCGCACCCACACCCGGAGCTTGGGCAGATAGTGCCCCTACGCCGGGTGCCTTCAACGCGCCCACCCCCGGTGACGCATCGAAGAGACCCTACGACGCACCCACGCCAGCAGCCTTCGATAACGCTGGCAGCAGTCGTCCATATGATGCACCCACGCCAGCCATGGGCGGCTCTGCGGCGACCCCCGGCGCAGGTGCATATGGAGATGGTGACGATGGTGGACCGCGATATGAAGAGGGGACACCTAGTCCTTGATTGGACCAATGGAGAGAGAGAGAGGACCCAAGCAAAGATTTTGAAATGAATGTGTGAAAATAGACAAAATGCGGGCGTATCATTTGTTTCTCATGCTTGTTTTGTGCTTCTTACGTTCTAATTATTCCATCATATCATTTCAGATCATATCATTCGGATGCGAAGAAGCATGGTTGTTCGTTGGACATTCCTTCTTCATTTATCAGTTGTATTATGTGTATCATCTACTTATCACTACAATCCATCAATTACATTTTCATATTTCCCCCATCTCATCTACATTAACAAGTAAACCCCCGATCTCAAGGATCCATAAAGAAAAGAAAACTCTACTCGGGTCAAGAAGAAAAAGAGGAAGAAAAAAAAAGAATCATGTCACATGAATGTATCCTTTCCGCTTGCTTGCGTGCTTGTTTGTTTGCTGGGCATTCATTCCCTTTCCTTCCTCTGCTTTTTGAGACTTCAAATATAAAAATACATAGTAAAACACGGACAAAGAAAAGTAGAAGATCGACATCAAAGTCAGAAAGAGAAAGAGAAGGAGAGAGGAATTGCCGAAACAATTTATGCAACCCTCTAGGATTCTAGTCGCATAGAAACACAAAAACAAACATAAGCATTTCATCGACCGTAGATAGATAGTTGGTTAGTTGCATGCGATCCGCCGTCGTCCGTTTTGTGTATCCGTGTTATGTGCGAGAAATAAATAGAAGATTCTGAAGAAGTTGAAGGAGAAGGAGGACACGATTATGTCGCAACCGAGGGCTAGGTAGTTGGACAGACAGGAGAAAAGGAAGAAGAAATGACAATGTGAAAAGCAAAAAAGACTATGGCGGTACGGCTCGTGCCAGAACACGAACATTATCCACGAAACCCTTGATCAGTTCTTCATACTGGTTTTTAGGATCCCCTGTCATTGCCATTTGGCCTTGCCGGCGGACTTCGGCGGCGGAAATTTCGACTTCGAGCTCGTGTTCGAATTCTCCTTTGACTGGGGGCTGGGACGAGGGAAAGACGTTAGTATACTATGTTTTTGGGGAGGTTATTGAGAGGGTGCTCACCTCTGATTTCGCAACCTGGGTTAGGTCGATCTGGTATGCGAGATGTCGATAACTCATACGATCCTTGTTTCGGTCTCCGCCACGACCACCTCGTCCATCGGCGACCGGCAGGTTACTGACATCACCGTCGTAGTTCATTTCAAGGTTGACACTGATTCGCCAGTCGACACAGGTGCGCGGGCTGTGTACATCAAGGTCGGCGATGCGGCATTTGACGATCTTTGCGAGGACTTCGCCCGTTCGCTGGTCGACGGTTACTCGCACCTTGGGTTTATGACGCGGATTGAGGTTCTGTCGGATAACTGGCGGAAGTTCGTTGGGGGATACTTCGTAGAAGGTATCCCGCTCCTTCTTGTGGGCGTATGAAAGTGGGATGCGGCCTTGATTCGATTGGGGCATGGACATCTTAACAGCTTCGTTCAGGAAATTATTCATTGCTCGGTGTTGCGCCTTTGCGGTGTTAGCTTGGTTGTTATACACATGGAGCGCCCGCCAGGTTACTTACCACAGTCATAGTGCTTTCAAAAGCCGTCCTAAAACGCGGGTTGTCCTTGTTTACAACACTCTCTGTCAAGATTGGCAGAACCATTCGCTCCCCGCGATCCATGTCGATGAGCTGACCCAGCTTGGCTTCCACCTCGATGATGGGCATTTGACCCGCAGCGGCCGCTCCAGCAGGGGCTGCAACGGCGTCATTCCGCAGTACAACGTGCTGGAAAAGGAAGTCGGCGACGAGTTTGGTAACCTCTTCGTGCGGGATAAATCCCGTGATAGACGGTTCCCACGGTCCCAAGCTACCGACTTGCGGAGGCTCGGATGGCCGCTGCGGCGTCGAGGGGCCATTCACGGGAGTGGTTTCCTCTTTGACTTTGACTGGTGGAGCGACAGCAGCCACAGCTCCCTGCGCAGAGGACACGGCGCGTTGGCGCACAATCCAGGGGTTCGCCGGCGAGTCTCTCGCATGTTTGGGAATAGGCGGGTGTGGTTTCGGGATGGGTGGACATCTCCCTTTTGAGCGAGCGCACTTTTGGGCGAAGATAGGCGGTTCGTTGAGCCTTCGCCGTTTGCGCTTGGGCGGTTGCGGGCTCGATGTGGTTTTCGGGTCTGAAGCCACTCTAGCTTTTTGGGCCCAGTGGGGCGCCGAATCCTCCACAGACGATTCCTTTGTGATAGACATTCTCGATGAGGGAGAACTATTGATGATTTGCTGATGTGCGGATACATTTGTGTTCGTAGTTTGACCTTCCTTCATTGTGATCCCATTTTCGACGTGTTCTGGCTGCGACAAGACTGTCTGGTCGGCACGCGCCGTAGGTGCTTCGGGGCGAGATCCGGGGAGGAAAGTAGTTCTGGGGCTCACGCTCTCGTCCGACTCCCTTCTTTCTGAGGTGGAACTGTATTTGCGCGGAGTTTGGTCTAATGTTCTTGAATCTGCTCGCGACGACCGCGCTGCGGCGGAGGGCGACACGTGCATGGCGGCAGCGGCAGCATCCGGGCCCACCCACGGACTGGAAGCTCGATTCGAGAGGGAGTCACGACCTGAAGATTGGGGACGAACAGAAGAAGAGGGGGACTGGTGGGCGTAAATGGCAGCAGCAGAGCCTCGTGGTGTATTGGGAAGTGATCCTTGTGCCGGAGGGGAGAAATGTTGCGACGGATAAGGTTGTGCAGCACCTGTCGGGGAACTTTCCCTGGGATGGAATGAGTTGGAGGAATGGGAAAAGGGGGTTAGAACAGACTGGATGGATTGCGACCGTTGTTGAGCGACGGGGGACTGCTGCTGCTGCTGCTGCTGCTGCTGCTGTTGATTGTAAGCGACGGACGCGGCGAAGGAGTCACGCGAGACGGAGGCACCGTAGGGAGGCGGGGTCGGAGCTCGTTGGGCTGGCGCGTTCGGGATTATGGCCGGTGAAGGACGATACTGGTAAGGCGATTGAAGAGAACCGTAGGAGGAAGAGCGCTCAGGAGATGCATGGGATCGTTGTCGTGGCGGAGGGCCGGGAAAGGCTGACGGATAGGAGGATGATGAGGATGGCAGCTGGTCGCGCGGAGGATAGATGGGGTCGGAGGAATCGCGAGGCGCTTGAGATGGTGACGGTTGTGGTTGGGATGGTGCGCTGGAGTTGCCAGCGCTCTCCGTGTTCATGATGGTGCGCAAATCCATGGTGACAGCTGGCTAGAAAGCGATGATCTGAAGGTGTTGAGTAGCAAGGAAGAGGGAAGCTGTAGACTCCCTTTCACGATCACTCGGAACAGCTGAACTGCAGCCAGAAAGCTCGGGAGGTCACAAGAGTATGGCGATGAAAGACGTCATGAGGAAATCGCCGGTGAGTTGGCGATTTCGAGAAGCCAAAGGCGAAGGACTGAAAGAGCCGGGATGGTAGCCGAAGTAGAAGAGGAAGAAGAGAAGGAAGAATGAGGAGAGCTGGATTGAAGGTCGAGAAGTTCACGTCGCGGGATCGGCACGTCTTCTGGCGTGCAATTGGCGGGTGGCCGATTGGCGGCTCGGAGCTCCCATAGAATGAATGGAAGAGTCAAAGAGAGGGATAGGGAGAGACTGGGAGGGGAGAAGGAGATAAAGATAAACAATGTCGAAGACAGACAGTTTAAAGTACAGTTCAGTGGGGATGAAAAATGGTTCTGCTGGCTGTCAGTCAAGAATTGGGAAGAGACACATCACCGAGAAGCAGCAAAGTAGTATTGAGTGTCTGTATAGTCCTGCTGCCTTCCGCCTTGAGGTTGCACCGCTCTGAATCCCATTGCGACGCTGCTTCCACTCTCCTCTACACTCGACTCTCATGTCTTGTTAATGGAACCAATCCGCATAAAATCCACTTGATACTTAATACACTGTTCTTGTAGAACCATTATCGTTGTTTGGTATTATTTTATCGCATCTTGAACTAGTATGCCTTCATAATCTATAGCTCGTCCCTGGTCCTATCGAAATCCGCGATACTGTATGATCAAGATGGACAGAAGTCTCACACGGTTATTCGTTCATGACCTGAATTTGCAACCATATTTGCGGCTACTTGTTCTTCTTATAGCTTATTCCTAATATCGGTCAACGGTGCAGGTTGTATATAGATTGACGGGAGTAGTAGCTATAATATATCGGGCTTCACTTCCGCTCCAAGTTTTAAGATATCCACTTGTAAACGAGAAAAATAAGCACAACCCAAGTGGCCCTGAGATACGCCTAGGTACTCATTCGACTATACGCTAGTTCGTTTCATTCGTTCACTCATACCATGCCAGTTGTTAACAACCTAAAAGTCTCTTTACAGCGTGAGGGGGATACCGAAGGTGGCAGCACAATCCAAAGAAAGACAAAGAAAAAAGAAAAGAAAAGAAAAGGGAAACACAGCAGCGCGAGACTATGGTGTAATGTAAGTTAGAAAAAAACATGTCGTCTAATGGTGCTTTTCTCCACGGCGCTACAGTGCCACACCCCATAATCCACGCCCACCACAGACCCCGAGCCAGTCGCGCGGATGCCCGGCAGGCGTGGTACCCCCCTGCGGCGACCAGCTAATGTTTGACACTTCGTTGTCGCAGAGCCACACAGCGGCCGGGCCACGCTCACTGGGTGTCGCAGGCGTGCCGGCATTGTGCGGCACGGGTGGCATAGGGGGCACAGGTGCCGCATTGTGCTGGTTGATGAGGTCCCACAGAAGTACGAAGCAATCGTCCGCACCAGAAGCAAGAACCCCACGACGGTTGGGTGACCACTCAACGCAGTTGATAGAGGAGCCGTGGCCCTTCAGTTCAAGGAGAGCTTGTCCGGGTTGCCGGACGTCTAGAACCCGGACGATGTTGGAGTCTTGCGAGAAGGTAGCAAGAAGGTGGGAATCATGGGGTGATGCTATTCCTGTCAGCGTCCCTTATCAACGGCAACCAGCAAGCTCGACGAAATACATACCAGCAATGCGTAGTAGAGGCGGGGGCCATACGGGCTGGGCTTGTCCAGAAGGACTTCCGTTGCCCGGAGTGGGGACTAAATCATGTACCCATTAGTGTGTCGTTCAGAATTTGGTACGAAAGAATTGCATTACCTTTCTCATGCTTCTCCGTAGGCTCGTAAATGATGGTGCTGTGCTCTAGGCTGCGGAGATCGAACATGCGCACACTACCATCGGCACCACAGCTGACGAAGACGTCCACGCTATTCGCACAGAACCGAACATCGTACACCTCTTTGTCGTGGGCAATCAGCTGCGTCTTAGCGGTCAAGGTGGGGATATCCCAGATCGTGCAGGTCGTATCGATACTGGAGGTAATGATCAGACTGGGTGAGATTGTATTCCAGTCCAGTGAGGTGATTGGAGCCGTATGCTCGGGTGACTTGGAATTGGAGAGCAGAGCCAACGGTGACAGTTTCGCTGTCGGGGCATGTTGGCTGGCCGACCGTGTAATGGAGTTGGAACTCGGTAAGGGTTGCGCCGTTGGCAGCGACCATAATCGCAAATGATCGCCAGACGTGGCCAACAAATCGGTTGATTGTTTCTGAGATGATGGCGGCTCCCAAAGTATCCGTGTTACTGGATACGAATGGGTAGCCTCTGCGGTCTTCACATATTCGAGCTTAATCTCCCCCGCGGCGGCATCAGGCGTATCCGGGTCAGGTTGTGTCCAATGAGTATCTATAATTTGTATCTATTTCTCCGAATTAGCACAATTATGGGGGCTGCGAGGATGGACAGTAGCGTGGGGCAGATATGTCCGTACGTAATTGTGGTTGTCCTCTAGGTAGCTTCCCAAGGCGATTTTGCCCCCGAACGAGCTAGAGCTCCCCGTGATGGGCCATTTGCACCAGTCCATAGAATATATCGGCCAAGGAGCGATGTAGTTGCTATTGGTAGGTACCGGATTATCCCCGTTGAACGGCGCCATTCCGGAGCTGGTGATGGGGTCACCCAAAAGGTCCCCTGTCGGTCGGATGTCGGCCAGACCCAACGGCGAGTACTTTGTGCCCTGAGGAGTATGAGGAGGATATGCGGCGCCAGGAGAGGAGCCTGGCTGTCTGTATTTTGGCTGCTCAAACCCCGCTGGGCTGGATCTAGAATGCCCGTGAGAGTTGACCATGCTGGCGCGGGCGTTCGGCTGCTGCTGCTGGGGCTGTTGCTGTTGTTGCGACGGCGTTGGCTGTTGTCCTGATTGTGGGGTATTCAACTCTGGTAGCGTTGGCAGCGCCGAAGGTGCAGTGTTAACTGATACTGCAGGTGGACGGTTGACGTTACCCGGCTGAAGCGCCCCCGGGAGGACTCCGCTCGCGCCGCTGCCTCCACCACCATACTGACCCGGTTGTGACCCCATTGGGTGGACATTGATGGAAGGGACGTGGTTGTCTGGACCGGCGGGGTATTCGTGAGACATTGATTGTCGCTGCAGATTGGGGCCCGTAGATGGAATATGGAGCTCTTCAGGTCGACCGTAGCTTGTCGCCCGCCGAGCGTCGAAAGGCTGCGTAGGATTTGACATGGCAGCAATGACCGAGCAATCCGAGATCTCAAGAATGAAAGGCGCAGTCCACCGCACAGCAGTTGGAGCTCAATGAGATCCTCGGATGGGATTCAGGGTCGAAGACGTAGGGCGATAACGAGGGTATGAGGTCTATCCGAAGAGGAGGGGATTGGCGCTAGGAGCTCCGACTGCACCGGGGATGTGCTCGATCTGGATCATATCACGGGGGAGTGATAGTTCAGGAGTCAAAGAGACATCCTAGAGCTCGATCGAGGGAAAGGAATTGCCTGCAGTAGAGGAGAGGGCCGGAGGGAGGGAGCGATGAGGCAGCAAAGGCCGCCGAGGGGAGTCTCGTGCCGCTGACTCAGCCAACCAGATCGCGGGGAATTCCTGCGCTTCTTCTTCCATCATCATCAAAGTTGATGAAGAAAGTGATCTTGTTGCGTTGCAGGACGGCAGAGTTTTGGCACCGGATCACTAGGCGGGAATCTACACTTATATTATCGCATCAGGGCATACATCGTGCACTGTATAACTCCTCGATTCTATTGTTATTGCTCTGGAATCATACCCTTGCTGTGGTCTTCGTTCTCTACTAAGCTCCACCCGTGAGCTTCCCCCTCCTCCCCGCAATATGGCTTCAGATCAACTATCGGCCCTGCTTCTGCTGCCGCCACCCCCCTCGGCATCGTTTGACGAGTTTAAGGCTGCATATGAGCCTGTTCTATTGTCCGTATGCACCAAACTTGTCCGTGAACTTAATGGAGCCAATCACTCGGCCATACTAGATATCGCGCTCTCTCTTCCAGGCCTCCAATCCCCCTCATGTCGGCCACGCACCAGGGCATTTTCAAGCCTCCAGTCTTTTCTGGGAAGCATCTATAGGCTCATTGGAATTGTGTGTGTTGAGCAAGGCATTGAGCTCGATGGTCCTGATGGTATTGACTCCCGTGTGGTCTTGCTCGATTACGATTCGGTCCAGAACACTGCTGTTACCAGGGGCGATCCATGCGATGGCCCTATCATTGACTTGCAGACGCTCGCACGGTCTGGGCGACTGTGGGATTACATATACTATCCGGATAACCAAGTAGGTCAGGGTCTAGCCACGGCCTTCAGTAGCTTTTATTCTGAGTCCAAGGACCCCAATGGCGGATCCATGAGCGCAATTCCAGATGCACCCAACTGGAAGGCTGCGGAATCTCTTTTGGTGATGGACGATAATCACACATCAAGCACGCATTACTCTGTGGCTGTAGGAGGCACTTTCGACCATTTCCACATTGGGCACAAGCTTCTGCTCACGGCTACGGCATTGGTATTGCAGCCTGCTGAAGATGTGGAGGCAGGTAAAGTTCGGAAGATTACTGTCGGGGTGACGGGGGAAGGGTTGCTGGCGAAGAAGAAGTATGCTGAATTTTTGGAAAGCTGGGATGAGCGATGCATGAGCACTGGGTCATTCCTTTCAGCCATCATGGATTTCCGTCTCCCGGAAGCCAGTGCGCCGCGCATTGAAAGGGCATCTGGGCCTGGACCCGATGACAAGTACATTCAGATGCAAATGCGGCCGGATCTAGTCTTCAGCCTGGTACAGATCACAGATCCTTTTGGCCCTACCGTCACGGACAAAGAGATTAGTGCTCTTGTCGTTTCCAAGGAGACTCGTGCAGGTGGGGGCGCGGTCAATGAGGAGCGTGGAAAGAAAGGCTGGGAGAATCTGGAGGTGTTCGAAGTCGACGTACTACATACAGGCGAAGTCCCCACCGATGATGCCGAGAGCTTCGCGTCCAAGATAAGCAGCACGGATATCAGACGGCGTCGGATGGAGATGGCAACAGAATAAATTAGCGCAGTGAACTGGCAAAGCGTGCGGGCAGCTATGCGAACCAGTCGTCAAGCTCGAGGATCTAGACATTGACAGCTGTCCTGAAACGGCAGAGGGCAGGCGTGCAGATATGGGGTTGATTGGGCACGACGTGATCCTGTACATACATTGCCGGCATCACCAGCAGCCAGGGGGACAACAAAGCGAGTCATGCGTTAATCATACTGATTTTTGTGTGTCGCGATGGTGCTTTCTGATGAGGTGACGCGACAAGGAATGAGCTTTCAATATTTTAAATGGGGGTTTGTAAGATAGACCGTCCGACCCCGCACTAGTATGTGGTGGCCTTTGTTTTTCCCTTTCTGTTCTTCTTTCAACCGCCATTATTATATTTGCCCCTTCCTAATTTCCGAGAGGTTTCTGAATAGCCTTTTCAACTCTTTCTCTTTGTTTGAATTCCTAAGCGCAATTTACCCTTGAGAAGGGTTCGAGAATGAGTTGTTTTCTTTTGTGCAGAGAGAGACAGAGAGAGAGAGAGAGAGAGAAGAGAGAACAGACCACCAACCATCTTATCTCCCCGGTGTTTGGGATTGCGCCCTGGACTCGGGGGCTACTGGCCCAGAGTGTTTTAGGGGCTGTTGATCCTTTCCCTCACAGCATCCCCACGCGAGACTTCCAGTCCGGACCAACGCAATGCCATTGTTGGCGATTCCGATCCAGTTCTGCAATCTCGATACTGTCCTGCTAGTCCTACTAGCACCCCCCGGTTCGATGGAGCAGCTCCATTGCGCTAGGCGATGGAGGATGGGGCAGAAAGAGGGAACAAATGCCGTGCGCAACTCGCCAGTTGCAAGCAGGGACGATCTAGTTAGTCTACTAGTAGTAGGCTTGGGAACGACAGGCCGCCATTGATTCGCGTTCCAGGCGGGGTTCCCTTGCAGCAAGTGGGCGTCTATCTGCACGCAACGGACTCTCATGTCGCATCATTACTCTTCCCCCCTCCCCTCCTGTCGCCCTTATCCCCGGTCCAGCCAGCTGTTGTCATCCCTCCTACCAATCCTCCCGTCATCGTTTCCCCTTAGATTCCCTCCTGCAGGTTCGCGCTGGATATCCGCATGCTGCTTCGATCATGTGACCTGTGTGCCAGCTCTCTCAGCCAATATCCAGTCGTCTGATCGACTGGGGCGTCTTCTGATGGTCCTCCTGGCCAGATATCCGGAGGTGAAACCCCCCCAGTCGACTCGAATGACGGGATTGGGGGTTTGTCGCGGTGGGACGCTCTAAGTCTTGTCAGACAGGTTCACTTGCTGCAAGCGCTCTGCCTGTGGCCCGCCGTCTACTCTGCAGTCGATAGAGAATGTGCTGGGAGTGTGAGAGGATGTATCACTTTTGTCCTTCCTTTCTCCAACTCTTAATTTCTTTTTCTGCTCTCCTTTTTTTACTTTTTCGAATTTTTTTGCGCCTCATTTTATTTTTGTGGTCATGATCTTTTAAAACCCTCCCTGCGGTCTGCGGTCACTCTCTGCTTCTTCTCTTTTCGATTCCCTGTCCTTATAATCAGGGTCGGTCCCTTCCTGGTCTCCTCTTTCTTTTGAACCCCCGACCTGGCGCATCGTTGTTTGCCATACCCTTCTCGTACCTGGACTGGTTTCCATGTTGGTGCGAGTGACCACAGCAGCCGACCACGCGGCTGCTTCGCTGTGCGAAAACCATGGAGAGACCTCGACACATTGAAGACTTGGCAGACGAGTTAATCAGCGATATACTTTCATACCTCCTGGGCTCAGACTTTCGGTCTCCCGAACCCTCCCCGACGAGTCCGCAAGGCTCGTCTCGCAGCTCCGACGATGGCACAGCTCATGCCTTTGGTGAGAAGTCTGAGTTGGATCGTTTCAGACTCGTCTGCAGAAGATTCAAGCGAATTGGCACACCCCGGAAATTCACCAGTTTCGTACTCCGGTTTTCATCCGACGAATTCCGAAGATTGGAGGACCTTCTGAACATGCAGCTAGCCTGTCATGTCAGATATTTCACGTACATGGTGCGACCCTTCTACCAAGGAAGCGGTACCGTCTCTGAAGACCCGCCCGGCATGTTGCGAGCATGAAGCTGACGATTCTATAGGTTGGTCCCACATCCTCGATGGGGTCGATGTTGATAACCTTCCCGTTTCGTCCATCCACCGGCGCCGGCTCGATGACCAAAAGCATATCCTCGATTCAAACCTCGATCTACGCTTACTGCGACGCGCGATAGCTGCATTTTCATCCCTACAGCAAGTCAAGCTCCTCCGATTGCAAGATGAAGCAGACGAACAATTGCTAGATCACATACGCGAGCACTCATTGGGAAGAACAACGCGCCTGGATTGGGAGCCCGCCTGCACCAGAGCGGTCACCAGCCTGAGCATCTCGTTATTAGAGTCGAATTGTAACTCAGTGAGGTTTGTCGGGCCGCAGATCAGCCCGGAAGCAACCGTGAGATTGCTGCAGGCGCCATCCACCAGTCTTTCCGCTCTGGGCGCACGACTGGCAAGCTTGGATGTTACCTTTCACTCCGCAGCCAAGCTATCCACTTACATGGAGACGCTGTCCAACGTCTTCCATGATTTCTTTTTAGCTGCCAAAAATCTTACCACCATCCATTTAGGCTTCGCCACCAATGCTCCGCTGGACCTCGCCTTAGAGCAGATCTTCCACCACGTCCAGTGGAAGAGACTCCGAACACTAAGCATCCAAGGCTGGCGCCTCGGCTCGGAAGAAATCATCGCCTTCATCCGTCGGCACAGGCGACAGCTTCGCAACGTCCGATTAGCCAGCATCTATCTCCGCCCCGGCGGACGATGGCGCGATGTCCTTACCGTCTTACATGACGAAATGGACCTCCTGGAACGCATAGACCTGCGCGGAATCGACTACACCAGCCACTTCGACGCCAGCACCATCAACACCAATACCGCCCACTCCGCTGACGCTGCCGGACCCGGTGCCGGCAGTTCTCAAACGCCGACACTTGCCATCGTCGTACAACCCACGCCCGACATGTCTTCCCCGCATAATAAGCCCTTCCACAACATGGACTACTCAAACAGTGGCCCACCCGGCAAGACCAGTCGCTCTTTTTCCGAAGCCACACTCGAACAGCTGCGTGGACACTCGTCCGACGTGCTAGGTGATAACGGGGAGAGCGTAAGCCACGAACAGAGATTACTATGGGAAGCATGGGTCTTGTCGAGTCAACGAAGTAATGTCCACAGAAGGGCTTAATGTCATGTCTTTACGAGATTTGGTTACATTCTGCATTTGATAAGTCAGTTGGTTTCTTCTTCTAAAGCGATATGCTAGCCGTAATTGAGCTCTCTTAAAAGCAAGTAGACAGTTCACTTATACCGCGTTCGCTCACACGCTAACCACACAAGTCCGAGTGAGCAGAAGAACTACTTGGTATTGTGATGGTAGCGGTGTCGTATTCGTAATAATACCAATCAAATAAATAGTAAGCAAGAAAGGGATGGTGGCATACAGCCAACGAATTCCAAATTAGATCCCCTCCCCTCGAGCAAGCATTCACCACAATAGAATCAAGACTCATGCGAAGATCCTGGAATAGAATCATGAAGAATATATGGATCAAGAATCGCAATGGAGGTATACAAGAAAGAGAAAGAGAAATTGAAATAAGACGTAAAAAAGAAAATCTATGTATTCAGTAGATGATAGATAGATAGATAGATAGATAGATAGATAGATAGATAGATAGGAAATCATCAACTTTCTTCCCCCCCTCCTCCTGCGGTGAAAAAAGAAAAAGGTATAGTAAAGTGACTAGATAAGATGAATGGAATGACACAGGATCAAATGATCAATGCAATAACACATCATCGTTCATCGTTCATCATTATTCTCCTCTCCTCTCCCTTCCCCCTACTCCACTATTCCTCTTAAAAAAACACGATTGGATTGTCTGTACATGTATGTGGACTTCAAAATCTCTACGCACCAGGCGGTGGAGCAGCAGTAGCAGTAGCAACATAATCAGCCGCGCCTGCGGGTTTAGTGTTGCGTTCCCGGAGCCGTCGACCTTCCATGAGACCGCGGAGACCGCGCTTCTGCAGACCGATGACGCTGCTGAGGTCGCCGGTCCAGATCTCGCGTTCGGGACGGAGTTCTGCGTCCGTGTTGCGGCGGTGGTGGGACGGTCGGGTCGGGTCGCCGCCCAACTCGGAGTCGGAGTGGTCGAAGCTGGTGTTGGTGGAAGCTGAGGTGGATACGCTAGCGTTGCTCATGGAGTCTTCGCGGTCCCGGTCTACGCCGGCGTTGCTGCGCTGTCGTCGGCTAAAGATGTTGGTGTTGATGCGGAGGGGGATTCCGCGCGAGCTCATGACGCCGCTGACGCCGCTGACGCCGCTGGCACTGCTGGTTACGGAGAGGGCGGAGGTGCCGTGTTCGGTATCGGAGGAATCGGAGGTGAGGTGGCTCTGGGACGTGGTGGTTCCGGTACCGGAGGAGGATTCGTGGCCGGCGTGAGCGCCGTTCAGCGCTTCGAGGGTGCCGCCGGGGCCACTTGTGAAGCCGGTGCCTCGGCCACCGCCGGCGGCCATTGCGGCGGCGTTGAATACGGCTGCGGCGTTTCGTCCGTCGAGGACTTGGTGGAGACGTTCGACGGTGGCTTCGAGGAGGCCGTCGACCTGGTAAGGGCGGGCGAGTTGGAGGAGGGAGCAGAGGATTTGCGGGGTACAGAGGGGTGAGCCAGCGGGGGGAAGAGACGAGGTGTAGAAGTAGTAGACAAGAACTTGAAGAGTGAGGACAGTATGGGGGAGGTAAAGCACGCGAGGACGAGAGGTAGGGGAAAGGCTATGCGCAGAGGGTATCTCAAGGTTCGCTAACAAGGACTTTGAGGTGACTGAGCGATTGCTGACAAGAGTGCTGGAATTGGAATATGTGCTGTTTTGCCCCAGCGACGGGGTAATAGTGATGCTCGAGTTGCGATTAGGATACATAGCAACTGCTGGACGTAGTGTGGCGGTTTCAGCAATCCCGCTATCACAGGACTCGCGCAGAAGCTGGATAAAGTAAGGACCCCATCTGCGAGTCAGGATGCGTGAGTTCACCGGGATGCGCTCGCCTCCGACTGCCTGCAGTTCCATATCAGCCATTTCAGGCAGAGACTGGGCAAGCCTGCCCAGTTCGTCAGACGCAGAGGTAAACGGCCTTCCCCCCGAGGTCAACTTGGTCAATTTGTGCTGCATTGACGCAGGGACTGCCGGAGCACTGTACGAGATGTATCCCGATGTGGGTGTGGTCCGGCACGCATTGTTGTAAAGCCCAAATGCTTCCAGCTCGACCATACACACGTGGGAGAAGTTGATGCGGCGATGGTTGTAGTCCTCAACCAAGCTGCGCTTCCGGTGGCCCAGAATGACAAAAGTGTTCCTTCTTGGCCACAGAATGCCACGGTTCCAGCTGCCATGACCGAACACAGACCCGCCGGCATCGATCCGACCCCAGGTGAGGGTTCTCAGGTCGAGGGCCCAAAGCGCGTATTCTTGCTTCGACGAGGTCAGGTAGGTTCCGCTCACGACAAAATGGCCGTTGATGACTCCTCCGTTGGGGAACCTCAAGCCAGGAGGCGACGCCTGGCTCTGCATGGGCTTCTCGATCAGGCGACCATCTGGCAGGCGTACCTGGAGCTCCAGCTTCACATCCAAGAAATTATAATTAGAATAGACCAACATCGGACATCCCTCGACCTGCGACTCTTCTAATGGCTCCTGGGCCGACCCGTCGTCTGCGGCCGACCCAATGTCGGAAACATTCATGCCTACCAAGGGAGCAACCACACTCCGATAGGCGCCGCAGCTTCGCCCCAGGTGAGCGGTACTGGTCCACTTCAGGCTCCGTAGGTTAAACACACTAATCTGTTCGATGTAGTGGTTAGAGCTGTCTTGCCCTCCCACGACCACCATTTCCGCACCTCCAAAACCGTCGATATCCACCCCGATTGATCCCTGGTGCGGATTTGACGACGCTGGATTATGATGGATGGCAGACAGTGGAGCAGTAGCGGAGGTGAAATGGGCGCTCGAAGGCAAGATGGTCGCGCAATGCGCATAGCGTCCCTGAGGCGAGTCTGTGGCAGGCACACGGGTCCACGTCCGAGAAGGTACATCGAATATGTGGATATCAGACATGACCACCACTTCTGGCTGCGCTTCCTGTCCACCTGAGCCATTACTGGCGGGCTCCTTTGGCACGTTCAGTGCAGGCGACATGCCGCCATAGCACACCAACTTGTGGTCACCCAGAGCGCAGACACTATGGAAGTACCGCGGACGGGGGATATCGCCGGTGGCCTCAATCTTCGTCCAGTGACGCCGGATCAAGTCCAGCTCGTATATGTCCGACGTCAATTGCGGGCGACTTTTAGACAGAACACGACCACCGAACACGTAAAGCTTATCGCCCAGGATAGTCGTGGTGGCCCCGACCAACGGGTGCGGTTCCCTGCCCGTTGTTCGGCGCACATTGCACACCAGACCTGACAGGTTGATAGGACCTGAGTTAGACGGTGGCGCTTGATGTCCAGGTTGAGCGCCGGGCGCAGAGGGGTCATCTCTCCCTGCGTCCATAAAGCCCAAGCTCGACTGGCTTCTGGACATCATCTTGGCGGTATATGAATCCTCCACCTAGGAAATTCCACGAGAACCGACTATCGTCCTTCCACTCGTGCGCCCAAGCAAGCTTTCATAAAACCGACTGTGTCCGTGTATCCAAAAACCTCAAAGGAAAGGTGTCTTCCAAAAATCCACCACTGTTTCCAACCCTCAACAACTTAACTCTAGTATGGCGGTAAAGGGATCTCGATTCGACAGGGTATCATAACACCCGTATAGCACGACTAGGCACAAATTTGGACAAGTGAAGCCGCACGGGCACGATGGAGGAGTGAAACGAATGGCTTTTGGGGCGATCTTCGACGTCTAAATCGGACCGGGGTAGTGCGACCAGATCAGGGGCGGGCGGAAAAGGCGAAATCCGTCAGAGCACTCGCTGGCTTTCCCCGCCGCTGCCGCAATCTCGACGATGGGAAGAGGCAAGGAGGTGGACCAAGAGGCTCTTGACCTGAAGAATAGAATGCTGCAAGGGATGAACCACCGACCACGTCACTGAAGCCCGATCGAGGAAACACTATTGAGGGAAAGGAGAAGGACGGGGGAAGTGAAGTGCGGGTTCAAGGCGGTCTCGCTACCTTCAATCTCACTAGTTGGCGGTTACCCGTTAAACGTTCCAGGCACTACTGGGTCAGATCACGGTGGAGAAAAGTGTCTAAAAGGGGGGGGTTTGCAGAATATGCACCCAACCTTGGGAAAGTCAATTCCTCTGACAGGTCAAACTCAAAGTGAGGGGGGCGAGCCTGTTTCAGAGTTGAAGGCATCAGCAACTTTGAGGGAAGAACCATGATGTCAAACCAGAACGGGAGTTCCTCACCAGATTAGTTATTTATAGCACACTAGCACCACCATCAATTCATATACTCGCACTCCTCTGGCCAGGTAGGATAGACTGTGGTATACAGATTTGCTTCCCTGAAATTTATGTCCTTTCTATGGACAGAGGCTTTCGACGATTATGAATGACACGACGGCGCACTTCGAATTGAAAATCAGTCTTATGGTCCTTGTGATCTGTTCAGAGCCTCGGCCCCATTGCAGTGCGAACATTGACCGGAAAACTAAATTAACTGGGCGTTGAAGGAAGGGGAGTAAGCACGAAAATCTGACGGTCTGACAGCTGCATGTTGTCTTATATGGTTATGGTACTCAACGATATGTCCTGTGACTAGAATTGTTATGAGGCTCAGCGACTGTGGAAAGATTGGCGATCAAAGTCAGACGACGGATATCTGCTCTTCGCATGTTAAACCATCAAATAACAGTCTATTGGACAAAAACAGCATGTTTCGTTTTTCCTGCATCCTCGGAGTGTCTACGGAGTATTGTCTACGAGTCACAGAACTGGCGACGCGTTCTACACTTTTGCTGGCCTTTCAGCCGCTCGCAACCAGGATCAGGTTGCATGTGTTTTCATGCAGGACGGAATCCCAGCTCCATATCGCCACTCGATGGGGCCAGACTACTGTTGATCATGCTACAGGCTTGCCGTGTGTGGACAGCAACAGCATCCTCTAAGGTGCGCCATGCAGGAACCACGCCCGCAATGTTTTGGTCCCTGCGTGGGAACCCCCACATGCAGAAGCATTGTTTACGTTCCTTATTAGCCAAGGTATTTACCATTGGATCATAAGTATTGGAGATCGTTAATCCATTTGTTTGTCATGAGGTATCAAACTATTACACATCATAGCCATAACTTTCATACCGCGTTCCCTCTATCGACCCCGTCACAACATATTTTTATTTATTATGATCGGTACGCCACTCCTCTGTGCGAGGTTCAGTCGACGTTGATCGAGCGGGACATTGCCAGAATCTGCTTTGATTTACTCCTTCTTGAGGGAGGTGAAGCGAAGGTAACTGGTTTATCGCGTTAGCGTCCGTGACATCTCTATACGTGGATATTTGAAGGACAACTTACGGCTTGACAATGCGGATGTCACCGAACTTCTTCTGAGCATCCTCAGTGGAGACGGGAGGAGGGATGACAACGTCGTCACCAGGGAGCCAGTTGATGGGGCAGGTGACACCGTGCTTGTCAGTGGTCTGCAGAGCGTCGACAACACGGAGGACCTCAGCGGTGTTACGGCCAGTGGAGGCGGGGTAGGACATGATCAGACGGATCTTCTTGCTGGGGTCGATGATGAAGACAGAGCGGATGGTGAGAGCCATGCCTGGAACATGTTAGTAAGGTCCTCATCGCGTCATTTCAGAAGTATGGAATGATGGCGTACCCTTGGAGTCAACGTTGGTGGTGTCCTGGTAGTCGACCATGTCGTACAGGTAGGCCACCTTGCGCTCGGGGTCGGAGATGATGGGGAACTTGAGGTTGGAGCCGTTGACCTCATCGATATCCTTGATCCAGGCGTGGTGGGACTCAGTGCCGTTGGCGCTCAGACCGATCAGCTTGACGCCACGAGCAGTGAACTCGGGCTCGAGCTTGGCGAAAGCACCGAGCTCGGTGGTGCAAATGGGAGTGAAGTCATCCTATATTCCAATTGCAAGCATAGTCAGCTAGCTGTCTTCCTGTTTATCGTGGTTGTATCTATAACGCTGCTAGGAGAGACTAACGGGGTGGGAGAAGAGGATAGCCCAGCTATCGCCGATGTAGTCGTGGAAGGTAATAGGGCCGTTGGAGGAGTCGGCCTCGAAGTTGGGGGCAACGGAGCCGAGACGGAGACTATGAGTAAGTGACATGTCAGCATTGAGTCGGGTGAGGAGATATAGTGTGTTGAATAGTTGGATAACACTTACGGAGCACGTTCCTGAGCCATTGTGTGAAAGTGAGGGGAGGTATAGAGGGATGGGTATGAACTTTTTGATGGAAGGTGGTAGGAAAGAGAAGGATGAAGAAGAAGTAGGAGAAGGTGAATGTAACGGAGGAAGCTGGAAGTACTAAATATACCCCCGATGAGGCCCGAGGTCGGGGAACCAGCAAACGAGGAGCCCGTGAATGGACTGGGGATGGAGCTGTTTACTGCCAGTACGAGGGGGAGGGGACACCATCCACAGCTTGGATGTCCCTCCAACGAATGACGGCCACTGGGAGGGCGATCCTGATCACGCAATCTGCCACCGCCGACGGGGCAGAACAGTGCTGATTGGACCCGCATGAGCTCATTCCAGGTGGGATGTTTAGCGCCGTCCGCATTGGGAAATGCCCCTCCGCCGTCCGCGAGTCTTTGGAGGGACGGAACCTGAATCTCAAGGCACGAACCATTGACCTTAACTCATGTACCGTCCTCTAGTTCCGGCACTGGTTCCTAAACGATAGTAGCAGGAGAAGAACCGTGCGAGGCCAGGCCTCCTGTTTTTCTCTCCTCTTCTTCTTTTCCAGTAGATAGTGTCTGTTCAACATCTAGTATACTATTATCATCCAAATCAATGCTGTGACTACTACTACCACATACTTGCTGCTGAGTGCCCAACTCTGTTCGATCTTCCCTGCTGCTTCCTAGCGTTTCGACTCTCTTCTCACCCGACAGCTGTCGGCCGACTACCTGGCAAGAAAATGGCTCGGCCGACAATCTTGTTCCGTTGGGGCCAATGGTGATGTTGAATGATGGCGCAATTGTGCGTGTCGTCTTAACCA
The DNA here is from genome assembly GCF_001889945.1 of Aspergillus brasiliensis CBS 101740. Taxonomy (NCBI): domain Eukaryota; kingdom Fungi; phylum Ascomycota; class Eurotiomycetes; order Eurotiales; family Aspergillaceae; genus Aspergillus; species Aspergillus brasiliensis. The sequence goes on along the minus strand of NW_027137448.1, from coordinate 1,076,223 downwards.
TCCAACTTCTGGCGACTACATGATCTACCACTGTCGACGCACTATTACAGTAAGTGATGCACGAGCTAAAGGGGCCATCTCAAGAAGCATCTGCAGACAAGGGTCCGCCAAAATGTCGCATACATAAACACACGAGCCTCCCGGAAACAGTTCCTGAGGGTGGTAACCAATATTAAGTTGGATACACACACATCACGGAAAACCCAGCTATCCGGCTTATTGCTGACCCCAGACCTAGAAAAGGAAACAAGGTAGTGATCTGAACGTCTAAGGGCATCATGGATGATGGGATTGGGACTGAATGTTGTTCGGACTCATGAATCTCTGTTGCAACGAGAGACAGACCTACCATTGCTACATGTGGAGGGCCCGCCCTACAGTGGTTGCCGAAATGCCATACCGTGTACACTAATTTATCCGTTCGGAAACATTTGTGACCAACTCTGCAGTGATCATTACAAGATCGGACTTGTTTAATTGGAATACTATCAGTTTTGCTCTCTCAACCAAATCCACCATGTTCACCCGGTCGAGGACGACCTTGCTTACAATTTCCCTAGAACGGTCAAAATAGCGTGCAAGTCTGGCATAAAGTCCAATCCTCTCGATACATGTCAATTACTTTTCACCCACACATGGCTTTTTGATCCTGATATGTCCTGCAAAGAGACTGAGCAGTGACATTTGGCTGAGTGGTAACTCTGCGCAACATTTGCTCTGCTTACAGGGTATAATTCACATTGAAGGGTATCATACACGATGGTCATCGCCCCTACTAAGATGAATATGGGCTTAGCGCCTGAAATGTGGTCTGACCAGTTCAATCAACATGTTCTGAATACATTTTGGCCTATGCGCCTGAAGCAGACCACCGAGGCGTTGCTGGATCCTTCATGGAGCTTGTCCGCAAAGATCATACCGATTCCTCTTGAAAAGTTGCGAGTCATCCGATGACCGAGAAAAGAGTTTCTCGTGGAACAAAACTCACGAACCGATTTTGTTTTGTTGAGACATGGGATACACTTTTCGCCTCTCGATCGCAGCCATATACTGAATACAGGTACCTGTCTCCTAGTCTTTGGAAGCCGATTAAGAGGAGGGTGTCATACGAAAACCTACGAGCATACAGTGACATTGGACATGGATTTACCCTGAGAACCCAGTTGACGATAAAATTGCCACATAGACCTGTTCCGTGAACCATGGCAGATTTCAGACACATTAGAAACGTCGTTTGATATCAACCCGTTACCCTCGACCTATGACTACAGGGGTTCTCCGATAACTATGTGGCCAATCATAGTGTTGAAAGGGCCTATGGACTGTACTCAGCCTAGAGGAGGCTGTTTGCATGGACACTAGCGGGATCATTATTGAGATAGCGCCTAATAGTTGGTGGTGTAGCAGGTAGTACAGATGAACACTAGGCAAAATCACGGTCATGAGCGGTCTACACCACACAAACAGTAATTATTGACGGCACGAGCTTGCCAGCAGTGGGGGCGTATAAATCCAAGCTGGCAAGGTAGCACAATTCCACCAAACTATGACAAGGGTATATACTGCGTGCATTTTGATTTTCCTGCCTGTTCCTGCGCCTTCGGAGTAAGTATTTATAGATATAGTTTGTTCGGTCAGGGTACCTGAGTCCTCCGCACGCACGCCCACGTGACCCCGGCGGAGCGGCCTTAGGGGCTCCACCGCGCGTCCCGAGGAGCTCGACCCGTCCACTCATCCGCACCCAGAAGCTTCACCCACTGCGGTCCTGTTATGATTCTTGCCCAGTGCGTGCCTAGAAACGCGTCCTGTCGTGTCTAATCGGTCCTTTCACCTGCCGGAACAGACAGCTGGTCCGTACCTTGGTTAGTTTCCGTTGCTAACCTCTGTCAACACCCATTTCCTCATCGGTTCCTTCATAAGCTTTCCTATACTGGACTGACTGACCGGCTGGCTTCCACACATCTAGGCGCGTCTGGATCCTCGTGTCCCAACTCCCCCAGCGCTTCCCCGCTGGCTGGCTCCTGACTGGCTGATCTCTTTGTTGTCTTCATCTTCTCTTGTCCTTTTCTGACCCTCCATTCGATTTTTGTTCCGTCTCCCTCTTCCCTCTCGCCCAAAAACTCCCCGTGGATCTTATCGCGCAGATAACCATCACCCCATCCTCCCATCAACCTATCAACCGAACATGGCACCGAAACGCAAATCGGAGAGCGCGTCAATCGCCGAGGAAACCGAGTCCCCTGCTGCAAAGAGAGTGGTAAGCCTTTGCCTATCTACGAATCCGTTAATACTACCCGCGAGGTAGCGCGTCCTTCCCCCAGACCAGTCGGCCCGTCCATTACGCGATCGCCGCCCACTGGCTAATCACGGTGTCATTCGCTCCCCCTTCCCCAATGATAGGAAGCATCGATGTTACATCCTAGACACACGAACAAACGATTCTGTTTCTCAAGTTTCACATTCGAGCAAAACTAATCATTCTTGTTTCTTACATAGGCCGCGCCCGACACACCGGCTACCGGGGAAAAGAGAAAGAGGGGTCGTCCCAGGAAATATCCTGAGGGTAGCACTCCCAAGCGCCCTGACGGCCCCAAAAGAGGCCGTGGCCGTCCTCGTAAAGATCCGAACGCCCGTCAGTTTCCTCCTTGCGTCCCCTACTTTTCTCTGTCGCTTTTACGGACAATGCCCATGCCGTTCATTTCGTCATTTCATCCTCCTATACACGATTCTACGAAAATTGCTGACATATACCAGCTACTCCCTCAAAGTCTACAACCCCCAAGCAAGGCAAACGGGGCAGGCCAAGGAAGCACCCGGTCGAGAATGGAACCGAAACTACCTCAGCAACGACTAGACTGGAGACGGTCGATACCACATCCTTCGAAGGGCGCTCATACTGGCTGATGAAGGCCGAGCCGGAGTCGCGAATGGAGAAAGGTGTTGATGTAAAGTTCTCCATTGATGACCTGGCCTCTCGCAAGGAGCCAGAGCCATGGGACGGTACGTTTCCATCATGGGCCTTGAACGATTGATTTGTCTGCTGATCACCCAGTAGGTGTGCGTAACCCTGTTGGTAAGTGAGGCCATTGGAGGTGGCAAGCTAGCCTTCTGGCTTACAAGCAAAATAGCACAAAAACATATCCGCGACATGAAGAAGGGTGATCTCGCCTTCTTCTACCACTCCAACTGCAAGGTCCCAGGCATTGCGGGGATCATGGAGATTGTCCAAGAGCATACACCGGATGGTTAGTCCTAGCACGAGCCTCTACTGGGCCTGAGAAGATCAGCTAACACGGCGAGTACATTCAGAGTCAGCCTTCGATCCAGCCCACCCATACTACGACGAGAAGTCAAATCGAGACGATCCCAAGTGGCAGTGTGTCCACGTAGAATTTCGGCGCAAGTTCAACAAATTGATTACGTTGACCGATCTAAAATCATATGCACAATCCGTGCGGGCTCTTTCAAACATGCAGGTATTGAAGCAGTCCCGGCTGAGTGTGACGCCAGTAAGCGTCACAGAATGGGCGTTTATCATGGGGGTAGCGGATGCAAACCAGGCTAAGGCAGATGCCGAAGCTTCCAAGAATGACAGTGCCGAGGGCGAGGAGCCTGAATCCAGCGAGTAAAGGATAAAGGGATTTTTCTTTTTTTTTCATTTTGTTGTCGGGCTTTAGGGATGATCAACTTACTCTTGTGGGAATTCGATACGCGCGTTCTACTCTGTTATGTACAATCAAGGGGTCTTCTTTCGGTGCAGCTGATGGTGCGGTCGATTCATGTAGCAGGCGGATTACCCCCGGCAGCTTGTTTGGATGGCATGCCATGATCGTGACTGGCGATGCTCCGTATATTGCGACTAGTTGACGCATTACAGGCCTTGTAGACCACCAACGCCCCCAACAAGGACAGCTCATACCTCTTAAACCAGGCAAAGGATCCTTGTGGCTCTTGCGACGATGCATATGATTCTTGACGGTTAATCGTCGTACAACAAGTCGAGATTCTGACACTGCTGGCGACAGAAAAAAGAAAAAGAAAGAAAGAAAGAAAGAAAAAGAAATCCTTCTTATGCTTCATGAGAAATTGCGACAACTGCAATCGATTATTGAGGACGGAGTAATCGGGGAAGCGAAGGGTTGTGGCGAAGGGAGAATTCGTGGGGAGAGCGATCAAGCTGGAAGATCCGGAAGAACCATGATTGGGGATGGTGATGCAAGCCGCATGCACATGAGGAGGGGAGAGCCGGAGAACCCGCTGGATGAGGGAAAGAAGTGCGGAGGAGCTGCAGATTCAAGCTTATCAAGCCGGAATGATTAGTTTACTTCGTCGGTGGAGATGCTGACCCAGAGTTTGGAGACATCGGCGAAAGGACGGGCATCCAGAAGAGTAAGTGTATGCGAAGAGGGGCTGCCCGCGCACCGCCGCGCCTCCCATTCGCTCTTCCATCCATCGCTGGCGGGGAGGCTTCATCTGGCTTTCCCATCCACCACTAACCAACTTCGAATCCTCTCCTTCAGCTTCGTTCCTACATAAAACCTCTCCATCAATGCCCTTTCTCTCCTTCCCCGCTTCGTTTCGCTGTCTTTCCTTCTCCCTGCGTGGTGTGCCTTCTCGTCTGCCAGTTGTTCCCATCTCCACTCATCGTCATCACTTTCATAGCTCTTCCATCACCATGAGCGATCTGTCCGTACAGTTGACAGCCCCGAATGGGCGCACGTACGCTCAGCCGGTTGGTCTGTTCATTAACAACGAGTTTGTCGCTTCCAAGTCCGGGGAGAAGTTCGCCACGATCAACCCTTCGTACGTGGATTCCCGTCCTAGTATCTCTCATTGATCTTCGGCTGACCAGAGCTAGCAATGAAGCGGAAATCACTTCCGTCTATGCTGCGGGTGAAGAAGACGTAGACACTGCTGTGAAGGCTGCCCGGAAAGCCCTCAACCACCCCTCCTGGAAGTTGTTGCCCCCGACTGAACGGGGCGGCCTGATGTTGAAGCTGGCCGACCTGATCGAGCAGCACAAGGAGACGCTGGCCACTATTGAGACATGGGACAATGGTAGGCAGCCTCACATTGTGCTCGACTACTCCCATCATGTACTGATCTTCTCCAGGCAAGCCATACTCTGTGTCGCTGAACGACGACTTGGGAGAGGTCGTCAACTGCATCCGGTACTATGCTGGATACGCCGACAAGGTCCATGGTCAGACAATTAGCACCACCCCGGCTAAATTTGCCTATACTCTTCGTCAGCCAATTGGTGTCGTGGCTCAGATTATCCCCTGGAACTTCCCTCTCTCAATGGCTGCCTGGAAGCTGGGTCCTGCCTTGGCCTGCGGAAACACTGTGGTTCTGAAGCCGGCCGAGCAGACTCCGCTCAGTGTTCTCTATCTTGCCAACCTCATCAAGGAGGCCGGCTTCCCGCCAGGTGTCGTCAACATCCTGAACGGCTTTGGACGGGTGGCAGGAAGTGCGCTCGTCACCCACCCCGGGGTGGACAAGGTTGCCTTCACTGGTTCGACGTTGACTGGCCGCGAAGTAATGAAGTTGGCTGCAGGCACTTTGAAGAACATTACGCTTGAGACAGGTGGCAAGTCGCCCCTGGTTGTCTTCAGCGATGCCGATCTCGACCAGGCCGCCAAGTGGGCGCATGTGGGTATCATGTACAACCAAGGACAGGTTTGCACCGCCACCTCTCGTATCCTGGTGCACGAGTCCGTCTATGACAAGTTCGTGGCGCTCTTCAAGGAAGTCGTGGCCAGCACCAGCAAGGTGGGCGACCCCTTTGCCGACGACACCTTCCAGGGTCCCCAGGTCACCAAGGCCCAGTACGAGCGCGTGCTCTCTTATATCGAAGCTGGCAAGTCCGAAGGAGCGACGCTGGTGGCCGGTGGTGAGCCCTTCAAGAACGTCGGCGACGGCAAGGGTTTCTTCATCGCGCCCACTATCTTTACCAACGTCAAGGACAACATGCGGATCTACCGGGAGGAGGTTTTCGGACCATTTGTCGTGATCTCCAGCTTCTCGGAGGAAGACGAGGCTGTCAGACGGGCCAACGATACGACCTACGGACTGGGTGCTGCCCTGTTCACCAAGGACATTGAACGTGCCCACCGGGTTGCGTCGGAGATTGAAGCGGGCATGGTCTGGATCAACAGCAGCAACGACAGCGATTTCCGCGTGCCTTTCGGTGGTGTGAAGCAGAGTGGAATTGGGCGCGAACTTGGCGAGGCCGGCCTGGAGGCCTACTCACAGGTCAAAGCGGTCCATGTCAACCTGGGAACGAAGCTGTAGGCGAGCACCACTGATGGCGAATGAATATGCCACCGTGATCTGTGAAACGAGCCTGGTAGGACGAACACATACACATGCATCCGATGGATCGTTGTGATGATGGCGCTGCATGAAGGTGAAGAGAGAGATGCTATGTGGCTCTGTGACATTGGCTGCATGTCGTGTACCCGATGACTGACATAAAGTTGGTGTGTTGTTGCCAACTTGATACCCTGAACTGAACCAAAAAAAAACAATAAATAAATAAACTGTACCATAATCCAGCCATGCAACTGGCAGGCTCTTGAATCCGAGCCTGAGTGATCTTTCACATTCCATCGTCAGCCGTAGTGTAGCACCCAACTCACCACCACAAACAAAAACCCTATTAGCCTAAAGGACACGCCCAAACGTTACACATGCACATAAAACCAGATACATACCTTAGGTCAAAAGTATACTCGCTTACCTGTCTCCACACAATAGATTGAAACGATTCCACATCGACATGCACGTCCTCCCATCCATACATGCACATAATCAAAACGACATGCACATCACCCAACACCCAAGTGTAGCAAATCCAATCATCACAATCTCGATCAGTTGAAAATATAATCAAAGACAAACACAAAAAAAAAAAAAAAAAAAAAAAAAAAAAAAAAAAAAAAAAAAAAAAAAAAAAAAAAAAAAAAAAAAAGAAAAAGAAGAAGAAGAACAAGAAGAAAAACTCAACAGCCACGATCTAAATCTATTTTCAAACCGAGACTTTGCAATCAAGCAAGCAATCAATCAATCAATCAATCAAGCAATTAATCAATCTCAACTCGAATCGTAAATGACAACTTTTGTCTCCCCGCGCCAAGCCCAAACAACCAAACACTTTAAATGCAAATGCAAAGCATGGGTACCTGATCTGATCTGGTTTGACTTATCATCATATATACTCTTACCTTTGCTTGCTTGTCTGCCTTGCCTGCTTACTTACTTCGTCAATTAGTCCAGTAATCAAAGGATGGGATGGAATGGAATGAGATGGGATGGGAATTCAAGGCGATTGGATGAGAGACAGAAAATGAGATGCAGTTGGGATGGGAATGAGGATTGGGCTTATCTACTTACCTACATACCTACCTACCTGCAGGTAGGAGTCGTTTGCTTAAGTTGCAAGTAGTTGAATGTTGGGGAAGTAAGGAGGTAGTTCTTGGCTGCTGAGAGTTTTTTCTGTCTGTTTTGTTGCTTGCATATACTCCTTTCTAAAGTAGTACTTGGTAAGTAAGTAGAGTAATAGTATGTGATTGGTAGTATGTATGTAGGACGTAGAATGTAGGATGTAGGATGTAAGTGACAACTCAGTCGGTACTTCACACATGCATGCATGCCGGTATATATACCTGTTTCTTGTGCAAATTTAGAGCCAGGATAATAACTAATATATTTATGGTATTATATTGGGAATATTAAGTTTTACAATGGCGCTGGGGAGAGTAGGTAGTCCTAAGTGAAGAGTGGGTGGTGTGACATACATAATAGATGTGGTATGTGCGTTTCTTCTGCATGTCGGTAGATATTACCTCCCCTCCCCCAACTTACTTGCATTGCATGTGTGCAGGGTTAGTATATTCTTCTTTGTAACTCATATTATAGAATCATTTTGCTTTCATTCTAATCGTAAAGAACTTAAGAGGTATTATTCGAATATTGAGGTAGGTACTACTAAACCCCTAGTTAATTCTCATATATATATATATAGAGTATATATATTCTGACATCATAGTACTCTAGAATAAGTAGTAAAGAATACAACTCAAGTTCGTTCATCACCAAGATTAAGTAGTAGATACAAGAGTTATATATCTATACCTGATAGTATCTACCTATCCATCAATACCCATCTCATCACGATATAAACTAGTAAACAAGTATAACTAGTTATAAACCAACCCGCAACTAACCATGACCAACTGACTAACTACATCAGGAAACCACAATCCTCGCTTCGAGCTTCTCCATCTATCCATCCATCTATCTGCATTCATTCTGCATTCTGCATTCTGCATAGTAGTAGTAGTACTACTACTACAGTTGACATGACGCACAGTTAAGCAGTCAAGAAGCAAACAGAAAACAGGACGGGATTCAAAGCAAACATGCATTTTTTTCAATGCAAGATGAAGAATATCTTCCGGAACTAACTAGTAAATTGAAGTATGCGTGTATCCACGCGGTCATTAGTAATCTTCTTCGTGAATAGTAAGTTCATGTAGTTTGATTCGGAATATCTCATGTGCTTACTGCATTGCGTGAGTGTGCTGCATAGAAGCTACTTATATGCACACGTACATATATGTGGTATATACGGAGTATATGTATGCGTGTATGTGTTTGGGTTTGATTGATTGTTTGTCTGGAGTAGAAGATAATACTAGGCATTAATGATTGCGGGTAGATAGAAACTAACACTAGTATAGTAAGCAGTAAGCAAAGTGATAATGGCTAGTAGCTACTAACTATTAGGTTTATGTTAAGCCTCGGTAGGTCTTAGTTGTTCATGATTATATACCCACCTATAACATGGATGATGAATGACGGTGTCGAACACTCTAACTATATAGCAAACAATTAATTAAACTCAAACAGTTGTTTGTTCATAACCCGCACCTACTAACTTTCAACCCTACTAGTCTACTATCTCAGGATAAACATGGACCTACTACTTAGTAGCCTAGTAACTAGTAGTAGACTTCCCCCCAAAGCAACTCCCACCGACACTAATGCCAACACAACAACGCACAGCAAGCAAGCACCCTCTCCAACTAATGCAAGAAATACCCAAAAAAGCCACATACATATGAGCAGCACCCAATGAGCATCGGCCAAGCGTCATATATTTGTCGATTTAACGTGTCCGTGCATCGCCATTGGTAGGGACAATGTGCAGGTTAGGTACCTACCAGGGAGGAGATAGGCAGAAAGGACGGAGGATTTGATTTTTGGCTGGCTGGCTGGGCTGGCTGGGCTGGGCTAGCTAGCTAGCTGCATTGCGAACGTAGAGCCATGTGTCGTGACTGTCGTGGCGGGTTGCGACTGGGACTGGGGTCGGCTTACAGGAGTGACTTACTCTGACTAGTAGCTGGGTTAGCCAGATTAGAGCATGCTGGGCATGCTTGCCCGGACTTGCTGGCTCCGGGGAGATGGGAGAAGATGAGGGGGGGTTTGAGTGTGGTTTTGGCTGATCAGGGTTGATCCTAGGTAGTCGTCTCCCCAGTTGCCACCTGAGATGAGATGCTTCTGAGCACATGTATACAGTATCTGTTTCTCTGTATGTTTCTCTCTTTGTTTAGAGGATCATGCTCGACATGGGATCGCCTCAACCTGCCAAAGGTACTTGATAGTTAAGTTAGTAAGAACTGGGTGTAAGGGAAATACCATACATACCATAACCGAGACCCCAGTCATACCATACATACATACATACATCATACATACCATACCGCAGGGCCCCCGTACCTGCACCCGCCATGTAAAGTTACATTGTCGTGCATGAAGAATCGATCATGTGAGGGCTGCCTAGGCTCTCGCGCGGTCCGGCCCCATCACTGCTCCTCGCCGCCTGCAATCGCACCGCGCGCGGAGAGAACTAAATCTGGACACACTTGCATACATGAAGTACATCCATCTTCAATCAATCTCAACATGCCATGCGGCATCACACACAACCCCCCTCCTCCCCTCTCCCCTCTCTTCAATGTGACCACTCACTTTACAACGGTCGGGGTTATACCCTCTCCCCCCCCCCCCAAAGCCTGCGCGCGCCGGCTCTTTGCCCACAGCCCACTACTACCCACCTACCTAACTAATCCACTGACTACTGGCTAGAGTCTTCTAGCTACCGAAATGACCGACATGACACGCCGCATTCCTGTCTGCGTACACCGCATCTTTTTCCACGGACACATTGCTGGTTTGAGTGATCCACCGAACACTGGCTCGAATATTGGTCGTGTTTGCCTCCTGCAGGTACTGTCTGCCCGCCCAACTGATGCATCACCGTTGAGCTGGTCGAATGCTCTCTTCCCCCCGCCCTGCTACGCTGGATGACCCATTAAGGTTGTGTGGCCGACTCCGTCCGTTCGTATATCTGCACCGCCGATGGCCCAATGTTGGGCCGTCCGACCGTCAATCAATGCAGCGTCGCGGATTGTGGCCAACTCCCCCCTCCCCCCCTCCCCCCCTCCCATCAACCGACCGTGACTTTATCACCCTCTTTTACTTCTTTTGTACATGATAAGCACTATGACGACGATCACCCCAGATAGACGGAGATCAAGGTCACTTCCGTCGTTAAGTAGCCGGTGGGAAGTTTCGCTCGTCAATAGCCATGTTGCTAGCAGCTAGACCGCCTGGATGGGGGCAGTCACAAAGTCTCAGTCTGTGCTGCAACTTTCTCACTAGGTCAGCGAGAGTAACCCGGTCTAGCCAGCAAAAGCAACGTAAGTCTGCCAAACCATAGGCGAGGATCCTGCCTAGCGTAGGCGCAGTCCCGAAGGAATTGCAATTTAGGAAGTAGGAACATCGTAGCTGCTCCTTCACTATCCTCTTTCTCGTCTATTTTTTTTGCTTTTTTGGGTCTCCCTTTTCCGTTTCCTATTCCGTGGCCTTTTCGCTTTTAATGCCTTTTTTTTTTTTTTTTTTCCCTCCTTGGCACGACACACATAGAGTGTAACTGGTCGCGACCTTTCGATGAGGTACATCTACTACCAACAGGTTCCAATTTTTAGGGAATATTGGGTGGTCAGTGCAGGCAGCTGTCGTTTGTAACGGCTGTAAGTCAGCAGGCTGGCCTCCAACTGGTAGGGAAATCTTCCACATCATTCCGAAATTTGGGACCCTGGACGGATATGCCGTGTCTGCATCCAAGGAACGCTTTTAGATCCGGGACTCACATTGCTTGATCCTGCTCTGTCGCGCAGCTTGCTTTTAAGCCCTAAACTAACCACTACTGGCTGTCGCCATATTTTCCAGACTGCCACAAATGCTCCAGGGAGAAGAGCCCGGGTGCGTTCCTATTTGTCCGTAACATCGCCCCGTATGTGATTTTGCTCCACCGCGACCCTTGTCTGGAACAAATGAGGCGGAACACGGGAAGCCTGCCGCACCCTGTCACTGACAGCACCCAAGGCTGGCTGGCGTCATGGTGAGACTCCATTCAATTAGCCCGATCAAACGCATTCGCCGGTGGGTACCTGGCTTCCTTTTCCTTCTCGTCTTTGCTTTTCCTGGGCATCCATTCGATAAAATTTCCCACGTTTGCTCTGACGAAACTACTGGTCCAGATAGCTGATACAATTCACATGACAGGTGGTAGTTAGCTCCCTTTAGGTGGAGTCGGACCCGATGGTGGGTTTCAATAATCGTATCCACCAAAAACCCGACGGCCTCAATAGTGGAAGGGCCATCCAGCCGGGTGTTTGGGATTCTCTTCTGGGCCGTGAGAGACACGGACATCCGATGAGACACTACGTCTATTTATTGGCACGACGAGCAGGAGACCGAGCTTCAGCTGAAACCGACGCGGTTTGCTTAGCCCAGACTTGACTAGCACCCGTGGCACCTGGATAGGCCACCCACCGGTGAAAGTACCGACTAACTTGACACGGAGCAGTGGCCCGATAGGCAAGTGCCAGATTGCCAGACTGCCAGTGCTAGTACGTAGATAGTCGACTAGCACCGTACGTAGTAGTACACTGAAGTCACCTAGCTAGACCCACTAGCCATGAGCTCCCTAACGCTAAGGGAGAAGAACCAGAAAAGTGTTCCATGAGGTTCGTGCGGGGGCCGACTGGCGACTTGGCTTGGCAACCGAGGGCAATCCCGAAAAGCTGCCCATGAGACTCCGTTTATCGCTTCTCTCTTTTGGTGTGGAATCCTCAGCACTCACACAACGGTTCCATCAATCCAGCAACCGTCTGGTTTTAGCAGCTGCGCATATTCCTTAAACTGACTAGGGTGCCTCAGTCCAGCTGAGTCCTCGGCTATTCCCGATCTGAGCCCCATATCTGAACCACCAGTTCTGAGGTTTTGGCATCGGCCTGCCATCAAAATGTCGCATTCCCAGTACCAAAAGTGGACGGTCTCTGAGGTATGGTATCTGAAAGTTATTATTGAATGAAGGCGACCGGCCTAAGGAAGTATTAACTGGAAGCTGATCCTCACACTGGGTTCTGTATGCAGCCGTATGTCGATGTACCGGGAACCTTATTGGAAGGACCGTTTCTCGACAAGACCAAGAATGAGTTTCGCTTTGTCGATATCTGGGAGCAGAAGCTATATGTTCTGGACCTGGCCAAAGGCCCCGACTCTCTGAAGATCATGGACACATCTGTGTCAATCGGGTATGTCGCTCCTAGCTAGACTCCTTGGCCCACAGGATAATCACCCCGTACGTGGTGCCCCAAAAAAACACTGATCTCATATTCCGAAAACAAATGTAGAGTAACTGCCAACATTGCGAATGTTGAGGGGTCTCGCGAGAACCAGATCGTCGTAGCCGCAAAACATGGATTCGCCCTGGTCGACCGCACCACAGGCGCACTGTCCTATATTCAGAAAGTGTGGGACGATCCGGCCAAAGAGCATAGGTAAGTCAATAATCAAGTTTCTTTGCCAGCATCCTCGTGGGATCTGACTCATCGGGAACGTCATCAAAACAGAATGCGTTTCAACGATGGGGCCGTTGACAGCCACGGACGGTTCTGGGCTGGAGCCATGAACGACCCCAAGGTGCAGAATCCAGTCAACGAAGGGGTGATATTCAGGCTAGACCCGGATATGAAACTGCACCGCATGGTTGAACAGGTGACGATTCCAAATGGGATTGGCTGGAATCCTGCGGATGACACTATGTACCTGACCGACTCTCCCACCGGCAAGATTTACGCCTTTGACTTCGATGCTGAGACCGGAAACATCAGCAACCGGAGGGTGTTTTTTGACATTGGAGAGCCCAAGGAGCCGGATGGGTTCGCCATTGATGAGGAGGGGTGTATCTGGAGTGCTATTTACGGTGGTGGGAAGGTGATTCGTATCTCGCCGGAGGGCAAGGTCATTGGCGAGATCACCTTTCCCACACGAAACATTACTTGTCCAGCTTTCGTGGGGACAGAGCTCTTCATCACGACCGCCAAGGATGACACCAATGATGACCAGTTTCCGGAGTCAGTCCGGTATGGAGGCCGGCTCTATAGAGTCGACGTCGGCATTAAGGGGAAGCCTAAGAATGAGTTTCGATTCGAAGGCAGCCCAAAATAGGCAGTACTGGGTAGACTAGCGTAATTAGTTGACTGCTGAAGACAAGCCGATCTAACCGCTTGTCGAACTATCACTTTGAAAGGAATAACCAGTTGGAGCCTCTGGGGCAGAGCCGTATGGTGTGTATGCCCATTTTAGAAGATCAACGTAATCGTGAAAATGAGACTTCGAGACAGTTGTTCCAGCCAAAGGGTTAAAGTCTGCCCAGAATGAAATGATGAGTCTTTTAGCCACAGGATTCGCACACAGCTGATGTGGAGCGACCAGGTACTTCTGCTTACAGTACTCCGTACAGGGTACTTATGTTGTGAAACATGTCTGCATCATGGTTACATGTCGTGATATACATGCTGGAGGTCAGGATTGAAAGTATAATGGCAGTAGCAGATACGTATCCTCGCAGTTGTCCTTCCTTCCGATTAAAATGGGTGAAAGGCTGCCTTGGCCGTGTCGGAAGCGGAGGATGAGTGAGAGGTCCGCAGATCGACGAACGGTGGATGCAAAAGAGTTGGCACTGGGACAATTGGGGACCGCAAGTCAGCAGACCAGACAGTGACCATTGAAAAACAGTGTATTTCTTCTGCCCTTTATTTTCTCCGCTGAATCCTCTTCCAATTCTGGTCTTCTCTTTCCTGCCTTTGCCCTTTATTAGGAATTAGTTGTTCGAAGATTAGTATATAGTTGTAACGGGTATATCTGCAAATTGATCACTGATCAAGACAACAAAATAAGTAGCGATACATGGTAGACAATCATTCATTGTAGGATGAATGGATCTGTTGTGGAAGGTGTCACTCGTCTTACCGCCACATTGTATGGAGAAACTTGGGGAAGGAATCAGCACCAAGCAGGTAAAAGAAATTAAGCAATTATGGGCCTAGAATGATCTCAGTGGCCATTGCTGGAGTAATGTAGCTCCCTGAGGGGGCAAGATCCATTCTAGCAGCTACTCATTGTGACATGGCTAAAAGTAAGTTCAGTCATGCATTCACACACATAATCTTTGGTACAAAGTACGCCTCGAAAGTGATGCCTGAGGTTGAAACAGGCATCCAGGCTACAGGGAGCAGCAAACAATTGCAACCCATAATGCCATTATCCTCCCCCAGCCTACCTTCTTACCGGGTACTTTACAATGGCATCCAGCTCACAGGATCTTAAGATCGCATGCAGTGTTCCTGCCCTATCCGGAGTCTAACCTGATGATCGTTCGACTTCCAGGATGGTGGGTGACAAGTGTGAAGCATGTTGCATGCATATGCCGCACATATGCGCTACGGCAATACTTACCATCACCTACCCTGGGCCTGGGATCTAGCCGGAGCTAGCCTTTCCATGTAAACATACTGATAATACTGATATCATTGTGGTCTTGTGAGTAATGATAGGTACTTTATTAAGTTATGCAGCGGTGCAGGCAAACGGAGAGACTCGTGGATAGACTGGAGCCACTTGGTTAGGTAAGTAGTATGTATCCATTTTTTTTCTTTTCCCCATAGTATTGTTGCTTTTTGTCTGCAGGGTGATAGTACTTTACTGACTTCCTGACTGTACACTTACTATACATACATCATAAGTACAAATGTAGGCTTGCACATCCTTACGTACATGATACATGAGAATACCAGCTAAGGGATGCAGGGCCAGCGGTTCGAAAGTACGGAGAACACAGGGTGGATACCATCCGATGCGCAGATTTGCTGCCTGTGTACTCCGTAGTTGGGATCTGGACCCGTAAGTTGTGGAGGCAACAACACAAGACAAGATTCGAATGTTCTGAGATCAGGGGAAATATGATAGAGAACCTCAAAAAGTAGTGTATGAGATACATTCTGCTGGAATGGCCGTTGGTAATTAGCTGATATACGGCTACAGCGGCACTGAAAAAAGGCGAATCATAACCTGAGGAATGAAAATCCAAGAGAAAGCAATTAATGAGGCAAAGTAGGGTGGGGGGTGGACAAGGAAGACTTGGTGAGGAGAAAAACGGAATACGAAAAGAATGAAAAAGAAAAGAAAAAGAAAAGAAAAAGAAAAAGAAAAAATAATTTTGATAGCGGAAAAAAAGCAAAGTAAGAAGAGACAATAGCATCCAGGTTCTGTGGCGATCGAAAAAGGGCTTGTTATTGCTAGGATCGGATGGCGTCGTGATTGATAAGTTCTCGCAGAAAAAAAAAATAATAATAATAATCCAACTTCACCTTCCTCCTTGGGTAAGATACACTTCCTTCGCAGGATTGTGAAGGAAGGCAGGTCAGATGGCTATGGATGCCGTGTTCGCAATCTTCTCTCTCCTTGGTTCAAAATCCAACATTCGAGAATTCATACCGAAGCCACCTTATTCTCCCAAAACCATCCTTTTCCGACGCCTTGCCTCGATATTCTTCCCTCCACTTCGGTCTAAATTGATAACCGTCAATAGCACGCAACCAGGAACCACTCCTCTGGGAAAAGCCCCCTCTCCTCCCCTCCGACTAAAACATGAGCTAACGCACGAACTAATGCAGCTTCTCTCACACTTCGTCCCCATTTCCAATTCCGCCTGCGTCCCCGTGGTCTTCCCCGGCCTAGTGTCTTTTAGTAGCACAGAGCGGTGCCGGCTTGGGCGAAAATTTAGCCCATGGCAGGAATGGAGAAAAAAGAAAATAAAAGAACCAAAACCAAAACCAAAACAAAGAAATATCAACAGTCGCCAGGATTCGCTTCCGTGACAGAAGTGACTAGCAGCCAATTGAATCAAACAGGATACGATCATGCCTTTCGTCCCCCGGGGAGAACAATGAATGGAAAGAGACACAAATGGGAAGCGGAGAATGGTTCCGATCCCGACCGCTGGCCTGGCGTCTGCTATCAGTCTCGTCATCCCATGCCTGGTCCCGTCAAGCCGCCACGATGGATGAATCAAATGAGGACGGAACATCTTGACTCCACTTCCCGCACATATTAATCAGGTAACGTGTGTACCTCATCTGCCAGAGAGAGAAAGGCTAGATAGCAGGTAGCTGCTAGTGTTACCGCCAACCTTCCACTAAATCGTATATAGTTTCGCACGAATTGGCTCACCATCTGAAGACCAAGTTGGCGTGACCCGCCGCAGTTGGCTAGAAGAGGCTTCCAGAACCGATGTGCCGCCTATTCAGCCCGCATAACCACCGAATTTACAATTACACTCTACCGACACTGTGGACATCACCCTTACTCCTCGGCATTCTCATGACCATCATCCGCCTTTCCGTAACCAATTGACAGGCAACAGCAATGATCTGGTCGATAACTCTAAGGGAGATAATGAATGCAATCGAGTTTTGGTTTGCCGTCTCTAGCGAGGTTACCGCCCGTCCGTGGGGTTTCAGAGCGAACCATCCAGCCTGTGAAAGGCTGTAGACTAGTAGCGGAGGTCTTGACTACTCCGTAGCAGGGGGATATCCCAAATCAGCTGGGTGCGCCAGCTAGACGAAGCAGCAGGCCCTTTGAGGTAGTACAGAGGGGCCCCCGCCCACTGAAAACGAAGAAAGGGCCACCAATTTTCCTGCTGGTGGCCAATAGCGGCCGCTGGATCGGCTAGATCGCAGAGAAATTTCCCAAGCTCACTGCAGGTAATTCGCTACTTTCTGCAGAAGCATGGAGCTCACCGATCCTTACCGACATATGTACTTGACAGATCTACAGGCTCCCTTTTGCTAGCTACTTTACTCTATTTTCTGTTCCTTTGCCTTCTTCCCAATGGTCACTATTTTCTTATTTTCTATCTTCTGCCTGACTTCTCCTGCGGTTCCACTTCCATTTCCACTTCCAAAATTATTTATTTTCTCTCTCTTTCAAAAGTACAAGCATCGTGTCTCAATCTCATGCATGCAGCAGCAGCAGAGATCAGAGATTACCTCTCAACCATTATTCATTGAGATCGCAAAATATAGGCAATAGAACATGGATAGCATAATGATAGTGAAATAGAAGCAAGCGGGAGCCGGCTAACAGTCAAGAACGTGGCAATCCGGACTAGCTCGGCCACCAAGTAAGTATCTCTAAACTTAATGGCCTGGTCCCCATAGTGCAAGCTTCAGAGACAGACCGCATTATATCCCACCAATCCTGCCATGAGGTCCCCCCTATAATAGTTTAGTAGTTGGCTACCGCTTGCAGCACTCACGAGTTCGTGCTGGGTTTACCCTAGCATTTGGGTTTTTTTACGGCCGGAATCGAAAGGATGTCGACCCGCTCATTGCATATGTTCTGGGCTGTGTTGCAGCCTGCAAGTGGATGTCTCCTTGATCCGATGACTTTCTAACAAACATCATCAAATACATTCCGAGAACCTTCCTCGAGACCAAGCACGAAGCTACTATGCAGAGACAAGCCGTAATGCAACATCTATATATGTGTGAGATATATACATTCGCCGGGGGCGTGAAACAGTTTTATGTCTCAGCGAAATTTGCTGACTATCTAACTAGATAGCAAGCTCTAGTTAACTATCTATTGCACCTTTGCCTCTGATGAAGTGTTTACAGAGAGCGATTGATGCCCGATGACGTAGCAGAAACACTACAGTTCCCTCCCCCCCTTTGGGGTTTTCTTTTTGGGCCGACTTTCGCTGGACACCAAAGTCCGAATGGGGGGGGGAAAACACAAAGCATCCTCCGTGGACCACTCAGCAAACAGTAAGATGATGACGAGCCTGCCTGTCCGTCTTCTCCGATGATCTGTTTTGTCTGTCTGCTTTTTGTTGCCTGCGTGCAACGACGGGAGGGGAGATCCTTACAGCCAGCAAGCACCACAAGACCCAGTTTTTAAAGACTTTTGCTAAGCCACCAGCAAGAGGACCCAATACGGAGTAGATTGAGACCATGTAAGAAACAAGGCCACTAAGCAGTAAGCACGCTACATCAAGGCTTTCAGTGTCGACCTCGAGGTAAAACGAAAACAAAAAAAAACCGGAAGCAGAATACCCCCGAAGTGTACTCCGTACTGAAGGATAGATAGTTTGCAGAGAATTAAAAGGGCGAGAAAGCAACGGTGATCAGCAGCTGACATGGGAAACGACGACGGTCACCCGTCTGTCATCCACATCTCGGGGGTGGAGGGAGGGAAGGGAAAGGGAAGGAAGGAAAGGCAAAAAGCATGTTGCCCGCATGCATGCAAGACATCGTGATTTGGGCGTCCTGAGTGGAAGAAGGCGAAGGCCATCCGCCCCATCTGCCGATGCGAACTAGACGAGGGCCTTGTTTTAGCTTCTTAGGAAGGAATTGGCACGGCAGCTAGTTAGTTACTCTGGGGGGGCTAAGGCATCGCGTCTTTAGGTAACTAGATAGGCAGGAAAAGACCCGTCGGGATAAGTGTCGCCTGGAGGATAGTGTGAACGAGGGTCTTAAACAGCTAGCAACACAAGAGAGCCACGACATGGTTTCATTCAGAGTTAGAGCTAGTCAGATGTTTAGTTACTTGCTTTTCCTTTTCACTTTTTTGTTTTTATTTTTCATTATATTTTTTTTCTGGTTTGCGGTATTTTTTCTTCATTTCTTTCTTTTTTTTTTTTTCTTTTCTTTCATTTGTCCTCGAATATGTTTCTTTTTTTTCTACCTCGCTATTATCGGTCAAGTACTCGTCTGTTCTTTTTTTTTAACTATACCTTGGGGGTGGATGTGTACCCTGACCGGTATAAGTCCATTTGTTCGAGCTAGCCATGTCGCTCATACAATAAACTATCTCGTCAATGATGATCATTCAACTTAGCAAAATATAGTTGAGGCTGTTGGGGGCGGCGCGCGACTTCCGAAGTCTATCAGTATCGACTAGACTATCGAGATGTGTGGGTTGGCAAGTGAAATCCGTGGAGACGAATGGCGAAGCGCCAGAACCTTGACCCAGTATTGATAGTCTGAGATCGTCATCATGGCAGGATTTGGGGGTGAAATCCTTCCGAGGGAGACCGGTGACTTAGTCATACTTATTTTCGAGTGGCCTGATCCACGCTTAGAAGCTCTGTATAGACTACGGAGTACTACTACTGTCTAGTAGATAGTAGCTATGGAGTCGGTGGTTGGATACTGCTGCTGATAGTGAGTGATGGCACTTCAAGGCGGTGAGTACACTCGGGAAATTGTGGGGGTGCCTGCTATGGCGTAAAGTAACGGAAGATACCTTCAGTATACCTCACGGGTACCGTAAGGAACCCAACACAGCCTGACATCCGATTGAATCGGTCGGTATCGGTAAAGTACCAAGCAGGTATTGCATGGCCTCCACTGATCCATAGTGCTGGCGCGCCCAATTTAAGCGCTCCGCTCCGGTTCACCTGCACCTTTTCCCCAGCCCCAAGGTCACTGTTAGTTGCCTCTAGTGACCTCACTAGCTCGTTGTTAGCGGATTACGTTTGTTGGCCAGGTAGATAGTAGCTAGCTTTTACTGACATACCTGGGATTGTGTCTGTCTGTCTGCCTGCCTGCTTAGCAATTAATGCACGCTTCGCTCGGCCAACTGGGGCTGTGGAAGGATCCCGTGGGATCACTATCCACACCCAGAAGAGAGAGAGAAAAAAAACTAATAGCCTCTTCCCAACGGCACCCGTAGATTTCTGCTGCGGCAGGTTGAGGAAGGAAAGTTTCAAGATGGCCAGCTCACTGGGGAGTGGGTGGGTGAGTGTGTGAATGGTTTGTCTACAAGTAGTTTAGGTATGGAGTCAGTCCCTATAGCACCCCCTCCCCCCAATATTTTGATAGCGCAGGAAGCTACTAAGTATACTTTTTGAAGAGATATTCTTCTTCTTCTTCTTATTATTATTATTATTTGTTTCCCCAATTTAATCCATATCCACGTTCGTCAGCGATTATTCTGGACAGTGGACAAGATGATGGATGATCCACATACTACCGAGTAGTACATAGTGCCAGACAAGAAAGCAAGCAGAGAAAGACCCTTTCCTCTTCATGACTAGTTAGATTAACTCCTACCTACCCAACAACTATATTGGGAACAGCTTCCCAGCCCAGCTGCTCCAGTGCAGTGAGATTCCGTCACCCCCGGAGCTCATTCATGGCGTTGACTGACCTCCACTAGCCCCATCTCCGTCTCTTTCTTTTGTTAAGTTGGTACTTTTGGCCACCGGGTACCATCGTTCCAGGTCTACCTAATCTAAGGATGCATCTGCATGTATGTCCGTATCACCCTGTGAAGTACGAGTCATGTCCGAGGTAGAACTTATCAACGAGTACGTATTTTTTGGGTACTAAGTCGGCAAGTAGATTAGGTGCCTCAATGTGGGCGCGATAGATCAATAATAAAAACAACTGAAGATTATAAGAACAATAATATTATTTTTATTATAATAATGAGAATGTGCTGCAGGTAGGCCTTTCCTGCCAACTAGACCGTGGGTTAAGCCAGGCTGTCGGGGGGAAGGGAAAGAGAGAGAGGAAAGCTGCGTCTCCACGTACGCATATATGTATGTCGATGTAAGTACCTCTGACCGGAAGGAGGAGGTTATGGCGAGGTACTCGGTATGTATGTAAGCTGTATGTATGTATGTATGTATGTAAGAAGGCACACCCATGTCGGTATGGATACCTGCCACTGGGCGACCTCGAAACTTTCTTTTGCTACTCTAGTTACACTTTGCCATCTTGCTTGCTTTCTTTTCTTCCCCAAGCATGCCGGTTGTGTTGTGTTCTTTTTGTTTCTTGTTTCTTGTTCCTCTCAGTCGGAGTTCTCAACTAGTCCTCCGTTTTATTTTTCATTTTTTTGGATTTTTCATTCCGCTCTTTTCACTGTTGTGACATGCGCGATCCGCCCAATGCAAGTCGGCATCGGGTCCTTGTCTTAGTTGTCTCCTCTTCCCACGTCGCTGGGTTCACTCATGGGGGTCCCACCCACTCTTGTTTTTTGCGGCCCCCGCCCATCTCATCCCAGCAATCAGTTTTGATTTTTTTTTTTATTTATTTTTGTTTCTTTCTTTTTGTTCGATTAGAATTTATTTATTTTCTTTTTTATTATGTTTTTTATTTTTCTGATTTCCGATTAATCCCATCTTTATTTTATTTTATTTTCACTTTTTTGTTTCACACCGCCGAATGATGCTGTCAATAACGGTTCGACTGACCTACTTACGATCGCCTCTGCTCCTACGGGAAAGCCGTCCGCGAGCAATAATAATTATAATAAATCATGCCTAGAGAAAATAATCAGAATAACTAATCCTCATCATAAATCATCATCGTTCCTGGACGATTTGGCTTGACTTCTTCCTTTCTTGTCGCTTCTTCCAACTGTCACTTCTTCCCTGTCCCTTCTGGCCCTCTCCAATCTATCCGTCTTCTTCTTCTTCTCTTAGTACTCTCCATTTTCCATATTTATTCATTTATCGCTATAGATAATTTGTATTCCTTTCATCATCTGCTACCCTTTTCCTCGATCTCAAGAATACACCATCTTTCGTCTTGTCGGATCTGCACGGTTGTTAATTTGCCATACTACCTACAACTACTACATCCGGTATACTGCTGGTCACTATCGTGTAGTACTTACTTCTCTCTTCCTCTGTCTTTTCTGCAACCAACAAAATCCTCCAAGTCGGGAAGAAGCAGCACCACGGGTGTATGATATCGAGGTTTCACTTTGTCCCTTGAAGCAACCGGGTCTCTCCCACCTGGTCCTCCTTTACCCCCCTTTATTTTCATCTCTTGTGGTTCCGTGATTTTCCTTTCACCGTGGCTACCCTCGGGATCAGTGTGTTGGCGAGTCTTCCATACTCCCACCCGGTTCATTCCTCGCAACAATATCATTCGCTGCCAGGCTACCATCTTGCCCAACCCGCCGGCTCCCTCTCTCAGGCAGCTCTTCACGAGTCTCCAGCTCATCTGGAGAGAGAGGGGGCCCAGCAATGCCCTAGGTCGCTCCATCGATCTATCGAAAGAGAATCGGAGCATATGTCGTCCACCTTGACTGGCCCTTCCCCAGACGATGCACACCCGGCCGAGGAGCACGGTACGTTTGGTAGAAAGCGGCCTCGCTCAGACGATGACTCTACATCTTCCGATGGACCGGACCCTGTGCGTCCCCGGCCTCTTTCCTGGCAACCATCAGCTCCTGTGGAACCGTCCGTGAAATCTACTCAGCTTCGTTCCATCGGCGTTGAGTCGATCCTGAACCCACCGTCAAAAGCAGCAGTTGTGACAGCCGAACCCGGTCGCGAAGGTTTAGGGTCCCAGGTGCCGACTACTTCATCGTCACCATCCCATGCACGAATGCCCTCTTCCCCTTCAGTACATCTTCCCTCTCCCTCTATTCACCCAGCAAAACGTCTCTCTGCATCTCCCGCTATGAAACATCATCAGGCTATTGCCCCTGCTTCTCCTTCGGCGCGATTTGTTCCAGCGGGAGGCGGCTACGCTCAAAGACTGGGTGTTTCACAGTCTCCTCTGGCTCACCCATCTCGCCTAGCTTCTTATTCAGCAGCTCCTGGTTCTCCCCTATCCATTGATCCATTCCCTGGGCAGTCAGTATCGACATCCACGCATCCTGCAGCAGCCCCAGTCTCCATGCATTCGACTCCAACTTTCCACAGCCGTCGGACAAGCGCCAACCCCACGCCTGCTCCAAGTTCTCAGGAAACAAGTCCGACCACTCCTGTCTCTGCTTACAGTCAGCTCGGTCGGTCATCTCCAGCAGTATCTGCTGCGCCTATGCAGCAAACTACACCCTCATTCCTCAATGCGTCCGCGTACGGATCCAGTGAGCCCACCACTCGCTTGCCTTCTGTATTGTCAGGACCAAGGTCTACGGGTGAAGAAGCGGCTGCTACGGGTGCCGCCCCACCAGAGAATCCCCCTTACCCTGGCATGATTCCTTGCATTTTAGATCTGAAATCAGGGTCCTCTAGCCAAGCAGAGAAACGAAAGGCGAACAGCGATGCGTCAAGGAGATTCCGGAATCGGAAACGAAACGAGATGCAGTTGGAGCAGAAGATTGCCGGGCAGCTGGAAGAGATCCAGAAGAAGACTGAAGAGTTGAAAAGACGGGACGAACAAATCCGATCTCTGATGCAGGAACGAGACTTCTATCGCTCTGAGAGGGATTTCTTCCGTGAACACGTCTCCCGCTTGGTGCCTACAGGTCAGCTTCCGGCCAGGCCAGCATCTCCACTTACCCTACGACCGTCCTTCGAGTCCACCGCCTCTGAGCGCGAGGCCGCATGGCATGCCTCCGAGGCCAGCCGAAAAATGGTCGAGAACACTTCTGGAAGTGGGAAGCTGGCCCCAGCGCCGTCTCACCTGATGGCCGGTTCGTCAACCAGGCCGCCCGTGACGTGGTCGGCCACTCCAACGTCGTATCCGGCAGCCCACGTTGAGCGAGGTATGCTGCCCGACGAACAGCAAGCAAGATCATTGCCCCAGTTTCCGGGACAATGGGCGCGGAGCTCCTAAATGCAGTGATTAGCAAACATGAACATCGGGCGCCTAACTCTGGCTTTGAGATCTCGAGTATCGGATTACTCTCCGATGCTTCTGGCGGCTCGCAGGGAGGGCTACTCATGCCAGCAGGACACGTTTTCTCGAGATATTTCATTTCTTGTTTTCCCTTTTCCTCATGTAATTGACCTCCGTGTGCCCTTGCACATCGGGGGACTGAGAGCCATAAAAGTTCCACAAGGCTTGTTATCTTTCCATAACCTACGGAGGCTAAGTCATCTTAAGCATTGGGAAAAGCTCTCTGCGCACGTGTCGTGTGATCGGCATCATGAATAGGTGTATGGATGGGTGGTTTTCTGATCGGTGGCTTTGTCTTGTTCTGTTTGTCTCTTCCATGATTGGTATCATCATGCAACCTGTCTACTTTATACATTTATCGTACACCTTTACTCAGTTCTGTCTCTTATGGTTTCGTCCATTGTTGCTTAAGACGTTGGGTGGCGTTGGGTGTGCTTCGCTTTACTATGAGTTATACGGCCTGCACGGTGGGGTTTTGAAGATACTACTTGCTGCCTGCAGCATTGTCAGCAAATAAATTGCTTTGAATGATTTTCCTGTTCTCGCATTGGGCCATAGACGCTGTCATTATCTGACGTTTAATGAGCGAAGGCGATGTTTGTCATCCGGCGTTCTGGTCTTCTTGATTTCCCCGCGTCTTTCAGGCTTTTGTCACGGCAATATAGACTGTATATCGTTGCAAGGAACCAATTGACGACGCATGCCTTTGAGAATCTTCCTGCCATGGAAGTATTCGGGTAGATCTTTGGGGAGAAAAGCAGTGGCAGCCTAGGGCATCCAGGCACCTTTCCCAACGGAGAACTGCCCGCCCGTCCCACGTGCTCTGGTTCAGCCAATCAAGGCATCCCACGGCATGTGCAGGTCAACGATCAACTCGAAGGCAATTAAATGGAGGTGAGACTAATACCCTGCTGCGCTTCTCTCGCAGCAGCTCCTCCACTTCTCACACTAGATTTCGTCCGTCCCTTGTCGAATTCCCGTCCCATTCGGCCTCGTCCGCTGAAGATCCATCCCACGGCTGCACGTGGGTCACCAATGTGCGCTGCTAACCTGAACCGGTAGAGTATCACACACGATGCCAAGGGGGGATGAAGGGGTTATATGAGGACGGTCCGGTCCGGCACGATGGCCATCGCCGTCAATTGCTGCTGTGCAAGAAATTTCTCCTCATAGTGATCATGGGTGTCTCTGCCGTTCTACTACCTTTATATCTCCTGTCCGGGTATGCTAATCTCATCGCTATCGGAGTTTGATAAGGACCCTCCCTTCCGAGGTCCCCCCTGGCTCTGAGCTTGGACGCTGTGGGACTACCGATCGCTGACCATCTGTGCAGAGTCACTTCCGGACTGGCAGTGCCCGCCTCGAGAAATCAATCTACGTGCGATACGGTCAATCAGGGGTATCAATGTTTCCCCGAGACGTCGCATCTTTGGGGTCAATACTCGCCGTTCTTTTCTCTGGCAAACGAATCGGCCATCTCCCCTGATGTCCCCGCCGGATGCCGAGTCACTTTCGCCCAGGTTCTCTCTCGCCATGGCGCGCGGTATCCGACCGCCTCCAAGGGCAAGAAATACTCCGCTCTCATCGAGGAGATCCAGCAGAACGCGACAACCTTCGAGGGGAAATATGCCTTTCTGGGGACGTACAACTACAGCCTGGGTGCGGATGACCTGACTCCCTTCGGAGAGGAGGAGTTGGTCAACTCCGGCATCAAGTTCTACGAGCGATACGAATCGCTCACAAGGAGCATCATCCCGTTCATCCGATCCTCAGGCTCCAGCCGTGTGATCGCCTCCGGCCAAAAATTCATCGAAGGCTTCCAGAGCACCAAGCTCAAGGACCCTCGTGCCCAGCCCGACCAATCGTCGCCCAAGATCGACGTGGTCATTTCCGAGGCCAGCACATCCAACAACACGCTCGATCCGGGCACCTGCACTGTCTTCGAAGACAGCGAATTGGCCGATGACATCGAAGCCAATTTCACCGCCACGTTTGTCCCCTCCATTCGTCAACGTCTGGAGAACGACCTGTCTGGCGTGACTCTCACAGACACCGAGGTGACCTACCTCATGGACATGTGCTCCTTCGACACCATCTCCACCAGCACCGTCGACACCAAGCTATCCCCCTTCTGTGACCTGTTCACCCACGAAGAATGGGTCAACTACAACTACCTCCAGTCCCTGAACAAATACTACGGCCATGGCGCAGGGAACCCGCTCGGCCCGACCCAGGGCGTCGGATACGCCAACGAGCTCATCGCCCGTCTCACCCACACGCCTGTCCACGACGACACCAGCACCAACCACACTCTGGACTCGAACCCAGCTACCTTTCCGCTTAACTCCACCCTCTATGCGGACTTTTCGCACGACAACGGCATCACCTCTATTCTCTTTGCTTTGGGTCTGTACAACAGCACCAAACCGCTTTCTTCCACGAGTGCGGAGAATATCACCGAGACGGCTGGGTACTCGTCGGCCTGGACGGTGCCGTTCGCATCGCGTCTGTACGTCGAGATGATGCAGTGCCAGGCAGAGCAGGAACCTTTGGTCCGTGTCTTGGTTAATGATCGGGTTGTTCCGCTGCATGGTTGTCCGGTTGATGCTTTGGGCAGATGCACGCGGGAGAGCTTTGTGAGGGGATTGAGCTTTGCTAGAGCTGGTGGGGATTGGGGGGAGTGTTTTGCTTAGCTGCGTGATATCTAAAGGGGTTATTGTGTATGGGATTACCTAGCTTACTTCATATATGCTAGATAGAGATCATGAATGATCAGTACTCTGGATGTCCATCAACCTAATTCTTCCCCTGTCCACTCCACGACTTCCACCCCAATCACCCAAGCCTAACCTACACTCACCACATAATAACACACAATACAATCCCAAAACCAACAAAACAAATAATATTATACAGACCCTCTCCCGAAGACACACTCCCCCAAAAATGCAAACCAACGGCAATTCATACCTCATATAAATACAATATACAATACACTACCTCTTCCCACTAGTCAACCAACCAATTTACTTCTCCTCATCCCCCTCCCCCTTCCCAGAAGCCAAAGCCGAAGTAGAAGAAGAAGACGAAGTAGTAGTAGTAGAAGTCTCCACCAACCTCTTCGGCCTCTTATCCCCATACGCTACACAATAAACCACCACGTTAGTATACACTCCACCCCCAAAAGCCAAAGCCAACGACAAAATCAAAAATCAAAAATCAAAAAAGGAACAAAGGGGATAAGAAGAAAAAAAAAGAAAAAAAGGGATGAACATACTCCTCTCATACAAACTCCAAGAAGTATACATCAATATCGGCAATCCCACCATGATCGATATCCATCTACATTCCCCCCCAGAACTCCGATGTTAATAATACACTCAACAAACTTATGGGAGAAGTGTCTTGTGTCTTACCGTCTCGCAGCAAGTTTATACTCTTTGGTTTGACGAATATCTTTAACTGCTCTTGCTCCTGCTGGACGTGCTCCTGCTCCTGCTCCTGCTCGAGGTGGAATGGATGCTGGTTGGCGGAGATGAGGGTCTATGACCACTCTTCTTGGTTTGGAATTGACTTGTTGTTGAGTGGGCATTTCTTTCTGTTTTAGTCACTCAAATATCTGAAAGTGGAGTTTATTTTTGAGTGATTGAGTGAGTGTGATGGTGCTGAATGATCATACGGAATAAAGTAGGATTGATTGGCTTCGGTGATAAATGATGGGATGGATGGATGGATGGATAAAGGCGGAAAAGTCAGGTGGTCCGTCCGGGATCTATGTTCCTGCCTCAGGCATTACAATTCTATCCTATTCTATGATCTCCAGACGATGATCTAAGTTAATCCTGCAGTAACGACGCACAGAAGATTCATAATAAATATGTATTTATTTTCATTTCGAAGTTATTTAACGTAAATTAAACCCGCTGTCGCTATTTTCCTTAGCTTTCCCTCCCAATTTGAATTTCGAGAATTAAAATCATCCTACAGTACAGAAAAGAAAAAAAGTAAAGAAGAAGAAGAAGAAGAAGAAAAAGAAACGTCAAGATAATACAAACAGGCCCTTCCAGTCCGCCTGGCAAATAGGAAGGGAAAAGCAAGCAAGAAAGAAAGTAACAATCAATCAAATCGATCCAGCACTTGGTAGTACATGTGTCGAGCGGGAGTGGTGGTGTGGTGTATCCTGTCTGATTGAAACTGAGAATGAGAGATATCGAATGCGCAGAAATGTCATAGGTGAGTAAGTCGAGTATTGCTCATTCCTTCTTCATCTCTTCTCGTCTAGCATCGTTGTAAATTATCAGCAGGCCACAAATTGCCGCACTCGACAATTCAAAATCAACAGTATCAGTAATGCAAAGCAAAGCACGATCTAACGAAACGCCAATAACTTCATTGCCTGCCTGTGAAGTCAACGCTATGCTCGAATGGCTCAAGAAATTCTCCGAAACTCCGTAACGTTGAGAGCGAGATAAAAATTGGTGGACCATGAAAGAGAAATGTGGAGGTGCTTTGTCGGAATGCTGATGTAGAAGTAAGATAATTGTTGATCACGATTCGGATGCACTTCGATAATAAGTAATAGCAGCTCCGGGATAATGTAGATGTAATTAGAGCGCCACACAGTGCTGGTTACTTGACGCGAGAGTAGTGAGAGAGATGTGTAGCTCAAACCATGATCAAGACACACTTAGTATACGGACACTTCCGCGGGTTGATAGAGTTCGAGATGCCACGCGGAGCGCCGAGTAAGCGATGAAGAGATGAGTGGTGTGTCATGAGGTAACGGCGAGATCAGATCGGAATAATCAAGTGTCTCCACGATATAGACTCAGACGCTTCCGCGGGTTGATAGAGTACGAGATGCCACGCGGAACGCCGAGTAAGCGATGAGATGAGCGATATGTGTCATGGAGTTGAGCGATATGTGAAGTGCAGTAGATCATGATCAAGCGAGCAAAGATGCTAAACGACCTTTGTAAACGTCCTGCGAGTGATATGGAAATGAGTCGAGCGTCACGCAGATTCGAATACAGGATGAGAGGTTTGAGAGAGATGTGTCGTAAGTAGCAGCTGAATCATCACCGAGCGTATCAAAGCACCAAGGTCGGCCGATACGGATCTGCGGACTGATATGGGAATGAGAGATGCCACGCAGAATCCGAGAACAGGAAGAGATATTGAGAGATGTAAATAGCCGTTGCACCGTGAAAAGCGAATCGGAGCACATTCATGACCAGTCGGAAACGGATCTGCGGGTTGAGATGGAAATGAGATGCCACGCAGATTCCGAGAAAGTATGAGATATGCGATATGTAAAGCAACCACGGTATCGTCATCGAGCATCAAACACACTCGATGGTCAGTCGGTTCGGGTCTGCGGGTTGATATGATATGCAAATGGTTCGATGCCACGCAGACCGCGAACATCCGATGTAAAGGCTAGACGAGTGTAGACTGACCATCGATAAGCATCTCAGTTGGCTTTGCCGTTGGGTTTACCGTCAGGCTTGCCGTTGGGTCTATCGTCAGTCTGGCTGTTAGGTTGGCCGCTGGGATCATCGGGCTTGTCTGATGGAGCGGCCTTTTTCCGGGCATTGGCGCGCCGAGCTCTTTCTTCTGCGTGGTTTTGAAACTCTGCTATCAAGGCAGCCGCAGCACGGCGACGCGGACGCCCTCCAGGCGCTGTGTTGGAAACACGGGGCGGCGGTCCTGGAAGGGGAGCGAGATTAAATTTTTCCCTGAAATCTTTGGGAGGTTCGACGGGGCCCTTGGCATTATCTTCTGGCGTTGAACGTCCCATCAGTTCTGTAGTGTAACCTGGACGCAGACCAGAGAGCTTCAGGATCTTCGAAGGACTGGGCCTTTCCTCCTGACTTGGAGTCTCCGCGGGCTCGTCTTCCATCTCAGAATGGGATCGCTTCTTAGCAGCTGCTGCTGCCGCTCCTCCCTTCAAAGTCAGCTTGATGCGCAGAGTCTTGGGCGGCTCAGCAGGTGGAGGTGGAGTGGGCTCCCTTCGGCGTCGCTTGGACACTTGAGTTGTTTCTGAGGCATCGCCGCCGCGGCGCCGCTTGCGAGTCGGCTCTTTCGCCTCCTTGACTTCGCTAGGATCCTCTTTCGGGGCGGTTTCATCGTGCTGCGAGATCAAAGTCTGGATGTATGCAGCTGGCATCATTCGGTCGACGGCGATTCCCCTCTTCCGGGCCTCCTCACGAGCCTTAATGGTGGCTTTCACTTCGTCCACGTTTTCGTAGAAGAAAGGCATTTGAGTTTCCTGGGGCAGATTGCGCTCTCCCATGCGAGGGGGATACCCAAAGATGCGGTCCTTCTCGAACTGTTCGTGAGACTTCAGGCGAACAGGAGGCTGGGGGAGTAAATTGTCTCCGTAGGTGTTATTGGGACGGAACCATGAGTAGCCTTCTCCCACAAGGATGAGCTCCTCACCATGCTTGTTCTTTTGGCCTGTGTAGACGAAGCCATCCTCGTCAGTCCACTGGTTCGGCGTCTCGGACGTTGAGAGGTGCTTACTTGATCCCTCGACGCCGACCTCTGCCTGGGGCTGCGCTTCGGCTGCGGCTTCGTTCACGGGTTCCGTCTCCGACTGCACCACTGGAGTCTCCTTCTTCTCCTCCTGTTTCTTCAGGTACTCCTTACGCAATTCTTCGAGCCATCCCTCGGATTCCGAAGACGGCTCAAATTCAGGGGCAACAGCTGCTGCGGCCAGGTCAAGAAGCCGGTTCGCAACAACTGCCGCTTCCCCATCGACAGCGGGCTTCGACGCCTGTGCTGAACCCTTTGCTTGTGCAGTAGCCTTCTTGTTCGCACGCGTCTTCTTGGCTGCTGCGGTGCCCTTTACCACCTTGGAAGCAGAGTCTGGCTTGGCTGACGGGGCGCGGTTCCTGCGGAAGCGCCGTTCAGATTCCAATGACTCCATAGCTTTGATAGTGGGCTTCCGAGTCCTTCCGGAGGTGCGCGCTGCTGACGTCGTGGTGGAAAAGCTGGCAGTTGGAGATCCTGGGCCTTCATTCGAACCATCAAGACCGAATTTGTTTCCATACATATCAGCCCGGTATTCGAAGGGAAAACTTTCACCGTAGGGCGTGCTGCGGTCAAGCCCAGGAGTAGCCATGTCGTATCCAGGCATGGTGTCGAATCCAGTCTTGCTGTCAAGAGCAGGGGTGCTTTCAATGCTATCAGCAACCTCGCGGCCAAAGGATGTCTTTGGAGCTGACGGTGTTTCAAATGAACTGTTATCCACGTTCTGACTGACTGCGTTGGCTGCAGACTTTCGCGTAGAACGCTGGGGTCGCGAGCTGGTTCGAGTAGCAATCTGTGAATTGACCGCCTTCTGACTGCTTGCATTCACTGCAGAGACGGGGGTCGACTGCACTGATTTGGATTCCTGAGCTGCCGCCATTGCTCTGGACTTGCGTTCCGCACGACGAGATCTGGCAGTCGTGGTGCGAGGAGTCGAGCGAGGCTGCGTAGCAGGTGTTGTAAGCTTGGTGCTTGCCTCCTGACTTTCGGCAACTTCAGCAGAGTTGGCAGACGAAGCAGAACGAGCGGGAGTCTTATTGGCTTTTGCGCTCTGAGGGTTCTGTTGGTCGGTGGAAGTGACAGAAGTGGTAGCATCCACAGAAGAAGATTTGTCGCTATTCTCACTGCCGTTCAGCTTGGCTGGCATAGACTTCCGAGTCTTGCGGTTGCTAGAGGCGGAGGGAGTCATAGCGGATGGATTTGAGGTGTTAGAAGTGGATTTAGCAGGGTTTGGTGATGGGTTTTGCGTAGCTAAAGACTTGCGTCGGTCTGGAAGGTGCTTTGACAGGTATTCAACCAACGTCATCTGCGACTGTTGCTTGGTATTAGAAGCAGGAGTTGCAGCTTGAACGGTCTCGCCGTTGGCTAAGGCCGATTTCCTGCCGCGTTCTCGTTTCCTCGAGACGCTGTTGGAGATCTGCGAGGGACCACCAGAGCCTTTTTGGTTCGGGGTTTGGGCAGATTCTTGAGTCAACTCTGTCTTCTCGTCTGCAGGAGCAGAACGCTGTGTCTTGCGACGTTTGGCAGATGGGAGCTGTTCTTCAAAAGACGTGGTGACAGGGGTTGGGGGCAAAGAGTAAGATGAGTGAGACACGTTCGATGGATGAGCTTCTGGTTCACGTGTTGTTTTACGTGAGGCACGAGACGAACTGCGACGTGTTTCTCGCTAAAGATCTGTTTAGAAATCGAAGAGAGAGACGCGAGGCAGAAAGATGCAGAAGACTTACGGGAGTCAAGTCAAGAGAGAGGGCAGCGGGGGAACCAAGCTCCCTCGCAACAGAAGCCCTACCAACCACTGCAGTGTTATTAGCATCCATCACAGTGAATAGCCTGGTCCAAGTGAATCTCCGAGTCCCAAAACAGAGATTCAGGTCCAGGATAGCCCAGGTGTTGATCCAGCTTACTTGTTCCCCGTTCCTCAGTCGCTTCACTCCTTTCAACCACCCCCAATATTACGGCTTGTTCCGGCCGATTCCTTATTATACAACCAACTAATGCTTCGGAGGCAACGGACAGAATGGCAGGCGAACTACAGTGTCTATTCGATCGGAAGGGTAATGCGACGGGGGTTTGAGGCTTGTCGGGCCTGTGAGGCGTGGAGAGAGTCAGTGAATGGAATGAGGGCCGATGGACGATTCGGAAAACGGAGGCAAGCAGGAGCGGCACCTCCTGGGAACCCAAAACACCTGGCACAAACCACCAACGCAGCATCGAAGCAGGCCAGATCTCTTCTCCACGTACCAATATCCAGTTTATACTCGTTGTAATTGTAACCACAACCGCCCAGATCCAACTTGTCGTGATCGCAGACCAGGGTGACCCGTCGGTGAAGCGGAGGCGAGGAGTCGGAACGTCAAGGCAAACTGCAGGCGCAGGGGGGCTCCCGGGGCTAGAGACGAGGCATGAAAGACATGGCGCGATAGCAAAGGAGCGACTATTGAGCCGTTCGAGGATCTCCGGAATCGCAACAGTGGCAGGCAAACCCGATAGTCCGGACGAGGGAGCGAAGAAGAAATGTTTGGCAGCCCGAACTCCATCGAGATGCCGGGAAATTAGGGCTTGCGCGGGCGGGCGGGCGGTCACTGGACTGCCGCTTGCCCCAAAGCCGCGGGCGCTTATCTTAGCGCATCTTCCGCTTCGGCCTGTTCGTGTCGACGATCCAGCTTCCCATTTCCTCTCGCTATATCCCCGGTGTTTGGCTTTGTCGCTTCCTCCTTTCTCTTCCAAATTACTGCCTGGTCGCTGTGGTTTCGGTCTCTCGCTCATCATGCAGCTGTGGCACTCCGTTCTCCAGCTGTCCTTGCTGGCTTCTGCTGCCATCCCGACCGCGGCTGCCTCCGCATGGGGATTTACTGATGCCACCGTGTCAGTAAACACCAAAGGCGCTGGGGTCGGTGCGGGCGTCAAGGAGGTGTACGTTTCTTGTTTTCTACGCTGTTATCTGTCTCTTCTGGGACTATTGGACTGACGGTATCTCTCAATTGACAGTATTCCCGATAACAAAGCTCTTACGAAGCCCATCGCGCTGGGAGTCGCCGATACCTTGAAAGTGACCTTGACAGCTCAAGAAGGACGCACCGGAAAGCACGCACACCAAGTCTACCTCCTCCTTCAGGACCCTGAGACCGGATTGGACATTTCATACCCTTTCAATGTGAAGGACAATGGCAAGTCCAGGCTTGACCTGGTAGGTGGCCCTGCACTATCACGCAGAACACACCTGGACACCGCTGATGTATACTTCAGACCCAGAAAGACCTTCCCATCCAATTCCTTACCGCCCCCGAACCTCTTGAGGCACGATTCCTGATTGGATCCTTCGGCGAGTCGACCGCATACAATGGTGCTGCCTTCCAGCTGGCTGTGGCCCGTAACCCCGATGAGCCCGTCCCGACCGTTGAGGTTTCGCGTTACGGAAAGCTTCCTGAGATTCACCACATCTTCAAGAGCGACGCGCAGAGCCCTCCCATCGTGATCACCCTGGCTTTTGTCGCCATGGTGCTCGCTACTCTGCCCGTTCTCGGTGGTGTGGTAAGTTCTACTCTATACCACTCTTTCAGTACGTCTCTGACACCGCTTCCAGTGGCTCTTCCTCGGCGTCAACGTCAACCACCTGCCTACGGCCTTGAAGTCGGCTCCTATCCCTCACATTGTATTCCTTGGCTCCCTTCTCTCCATCGAGGGCCTCTTCTTCCTGTACTATAGCTCCTGGACTCTCTTCCAGCTCCTCCCTGCTGTCGCAGTGGTCGGATCTGTCGCATTCGTCAGCGGCAGCCGCGCTCTGGGTGAGGTCCAGGGCAGACGGCTTGCCGGACTCAGGTAAACCGCAGTACTGGACTACTGCGTTCCTGAGCAATTTTTATTGAAGTAGTGTTCCTGTAGGGAACCAGGCTTGTGCAGACAAGCCTAACTGTATGAGTGTAGCAAAACCAGTCATGAATAGGACTCGACCATCTACTGTGCATTACTTCCATCATAGCATATCTGTTAAAAATACAACCTAGACAGTCAGGGGCATCCCAGACCTCCCCAAAGC
This sequence comes from Aspergillus brasiliensis CBS 101740, assembly GCF_001889945.1. Taxonomy (NCBI): domain Eukaryota; kingdom Fungi; phylum Ascomycota; class Eurotiomycetes; order Eurotiales; family Aspergillaceae; genus Aspergillus; species Aspergillus brasiliensis. The sequence goes on along the minus strand of NW_027137448.1, from coordinate 1,041,588 downwards.
ACGATAACAACAGCAACAACAACAACAAACCTCAGTAAAGAACAAGTAAATAATTCGTAATGGCTGACGTCACCCGCGCGGCTAGCTCATCATCCCAAACAGGCTAGTCCGCCCGATTCTCTGCAGAAGGCAATTGATTCCATCTAAAACCGATCATCAACCACCACCGCAATAATTAATGCTTCCAGAACATCAGTGCTAAACCCCCAGCTCCACCCCCAGATCCGCAACCTCAAATCCTCCAGATCCCATGGGCGCCTCCTCCTCCAAGCCCGCGAGATCCGCCGTCCAGGCTGTCTCGCGGCGCCAATACCCCAAACAACCCGTTTCTCCTCCGACCTCCTCCCCAGCACAACCACCACGAGCATCTAAGCTCCCACGACAACAGCAGCAACAACAGCAACAACCACAACCTCCGCGACAACCATCGCGACCACCCCCCACCGGACCAACCTACCACTCCAAAGAACCCCCTTCCACCGAGCGCTCATCAGGTACGTGCACCAACCCTCCTCCCCCATCCTTATACATCCATCCAAACTAACCATTGCCTTCTACACTAAAGCAATCGACCTCGACGGCCGCGACCCCGACTTCGCCGCTCACCTTCGCAGCATCGGCCCCGTGACCCCGAACCCGACCTTCTCCAACTCCAGCACCTTCGCCAGCCAACAACCCGCGCCCACCGTCTTCCCGCCCGCATCTAACCCGGCATTACTGGTTTTCTCGGCGCGGCAGCGCCTCACGAAGGCTGCGGAGCAGGAGCTAGAGTCGATGGGGAGATCTGGGTTCCAGGGCAGGGAGTACCTTGATGCGTTGACGATTCGGCAGGTCTTGGCGATGAGGGATAGGCAGGGATTGTCGGCGGAGGAGATTGAGAGGCTTTTGAGGTTGAAGAGTGGTGTTGTGGGGAGATTGGGAGGGAAGGGAGTGGTTGCTGATATTGGTTGATTGATTGAAATCTGTGTGTACGATAGGGAGGTGTGGATGTATGCATGTATGTATGTATGTATGGTTATGGAATGGCATTGTATTATTATGAAATGGGTTTCGAGGATGGTGGGCTGTTGTATATGTCTTAAAGGGTTTGTGGATGGGTGGGCGTACTGGACTCTACTAGTGCATAGGGTTCGATATGTAGACTGTATAGTGATGCTGTGTTTGGCTCAGCAGAGCTCATACCATTCCATGAGCATGTGAAACCCACAGGAAAGCTCGAATTGTTCTTCCAAGGCATAGTCGATAGTCCAGATTTCATATAGCCTAGATCGATTGTGTTTGCACGAGAGGCCTATTCTAAGTCTTCTTCGAATTCCACCATACCCTGTATGTTTATGTTCATATTTAGTGCTTGGTCTGAAGAGATCGCTGCCTTCTTTGATCTTCTGCTAACTATAGCTCTACTTAGCATGTCCATCGGGGTCAACTTTAACAGGGATTCGACTTCGGCAGATTGCCTGGAATAGCCTCGATGCCAGACCCTGTATATATTCACAGTAGTAAAAGGTGAAGTTATATGCTCTGGTATGGAACTAGTTAATGTGTGCTCACTCGATTCAGAGTCATGTTGGCGATGGTTGTGTTATACTCCCACTCGGTTGTCAATCATGGCCGCAAGATGTTTCAAGCAAACCTCATTGCAGCTTGATGAGACCAATAGACTATAAAGCATGGTTTAGCAGTAGTGGAATATGAGGACGCAGGCACTGCTGTTGTGCATTTGCTTCAAACTGGCATTTGTGGATGATTCGACGTTTCTGCGGGCATTTGGAACTACTGGGCATCGGCCGATGAGATATATATACTGGCAGGATGCCACTGCTCGATGTAAAACCTCAACATGAAGACTGCCACGATGTCACCTCAATCCTCCCTCAGAAAACGAAAAATAGGCACATGAGCATAAAATACTAAACGAAGCCCAAAATAATAGCAAGACCATCAACATAACCCGAGGATTAAAGTGGGGAGCAAAAATCAAAAACATCTCCCCGACTGGGAGTCGAACCCAGGTCTCCCGCGCTTGTTCCTGTGAAGGATTGACAAGCGGAAATCATGACCGTTAGACCATCGAGGATTGTTGATATCAAGCCTCATATAATTAGGCTATAACAGCGACTTTATAAAAGATCTTTCAGACTCGCAACAAGGCCCATTGTACACGGTACCAGACCCATCCCAACCATGAAACCTTACTACCCCAGATGACGATTCGACTTCCTGTCAAACACACCCAGAGACAAACCATTCCATAACAGGAGATCCCGATCAAAGTCCATATTTTCTTCCCCTTTTCAGCAATATCCGCCACATCGGAATCAATGGACATGGTCACAAGAAACCCCCATCGTGAATGCTGTCTCCGATTGCAAAGTGTGAGCTCCATACAGACTCATATCACTGGATACCAATGTCGGAGAGATACGGGGGCATATACTGCACGCAGACAATGTCATGCACCACTGCGGCGGTGATGTGTTGTCAATGATTCTTTGATTGATAATTGTGCTACGCTAGTACTGAGAAAATGCCAGGCCAGGTCAGGCCGTTGAATTAGTATCTAAGCAAGTGAACCAATTATCTAGACGTATGTGGACTGTGCAAACTAAATACTTCTTTACTTAGGTACCACTAGCGAACTAATATAGGGTCATGCTGACGATCCGGGGTAAATCAAGTGACTACTACTACTACTTACTAGTACCTACCGAGACGCATCATCCGGGGAAGGAGTATATACCAATGAGATGGTGATGAAGGGGAAAAACACCGGAAATGTCCGCTTGTTGGGAGGCTATACTATATACCGATCCCAACCGAGCTGAACACCAGTCCCTACCACTAATAGTATAGTAGTAGCCTCACCTAAGAAAGGCAATGCAGGACAGGTGATTTCCCAACAACGAATAAAAAATAAAAATAGACCACTACAAGGCCTAACCACCACGTGAACTGAGACCCATAAAGGCTAATACTGTAATATCGAATAAGGGGTCTAGATTATGTTCACGAATCGATCCCCTTGCATCTGGATCGATCGAAGACTGTTTTTTAGGCCGCTTAGGCGATATGTTAGGCATCAATATCATACCTTCGATGAATACTAAGTATGATGGATCACGAGACTTCTTTCCGTTTTACTAGTTACTATTTCATTTCCCTTTTCATTCTTTGGGTTTTGCCCGGCACATATATGCGTCTTAGGCTTTTTTCTTTCTTACATCTACAGAATATGATGACAGATGACTACTATGGTTGGAAAAGGTCCCTAGGTCTCACCTGTAGAAGTCCTAAATAGGTAATCTCGTTGCTTTTCTCGGCGAAGTCTGGTTTCATCTATCTATTTCACTTTGCTTTTGTGGAACTAGACCACTAGACCAATAGACAGATCATCCATACTTCGTATTATTGTGGGAGTGATGGCACCACTACTACTAATATCAATCCTCTACAAATCCACCCAAACAATAATACTACTGTTCGTCGTATCTATCTGTCTAGTGGAGTTAGTATGAACCACCGGAAGATGGAGATATACCAACCATCAAACCCAATAAATATAGAAACTGTTATCAGCCAGACCTTATAAGTGTATACATCAAACTAACGTCACAACTACCTCTCAACCCTGGTTCGGAACTCTTCTTAAATCCTATGCAGTTATGCGGGGAGATCACCTAAAGTGGGGTTGTGGATGCGGTGCGGTGCCGGGGGTTCGATTACCCCGGATCGAAATGATGGGTCTTGGCAGATACACCAGGAAGGAATCCATGATTAGTAGGCTTACGACTACTCTTACTACATTTGCGACAGTAGCAATTTATTCTTCGTGCTTCATTGGGCTGTGGGATCTCTTGGCTCAGCTCAGTATGATGATTAGCGTTCTTTTCTGTGGGGTCATGTGCGATTTTCCGGGGGTGGTGGGATCTGCGCGCTAAGTGGTGCTATTTTGGAACTTTGTTTTGAGTAGTCTGGCTTACCGAGAGATAGTGGATGTTAGTGGGTGGTTTGTTCAACTGGGGTGGTGGGGGATTAGTGTCTCACTGGAGGGATTATTGAGATGGATATATTGGAGGAATATTGATTAACTAGGTAGGGATGATAGATATGTATAATATAGGTATAGGTACAGGTGGTAGGTAGCAAGTATCTCTAGGTACTGTTCATCAACCCGATCATCCCGTTCCAGACACCAAACGCTAAAGGGGTGAAAAGTAAGAAAAATTCGCCTCCTGATGAAGAGGCTGACGTCGTGATAAACCAATTACAATGCGAAGTGTTGCTCGCTTCCAGAAACGCCATGTGGTAAATCAGAGTGCAGTATGAATCAAAGTGCAATATGATGAATGGGAAGGAAAAAGCAGACTAATCATGTCATTACCATGCGGCGTGACCACCGTCCATGCGGAGGTCACTGCCAGTCATGAAGCTGCTGGCGTCGCTGAGGAGGAAGACTGCTGCACCGCGGTACTCGTTGGGTGCGGACAGTCGGCCAAGCATGTTCTGCTTGGGCCACTCGTCGCGGCGCTCAGGGTACTGTTCGAATAGCTTCTCGACCATGGCGGTGACAATGTATCCAGGAGAGATCGTGTTGACACGGATGTTGTATTGACCCCATTCGGCGGCAAGGTTACGGCCAAGTTGGATCACGGCAGCCTTACTGGCATTGTAGGCGGGGCAGATGAGACCCTGAGAGCAGCATGAGTCAGTTGGTGTACAGAAAATCAAGAGAGACAAAGCGGGGGAAAGACATGTAGGGCTGGTAACGGGTGACAAGATGGGAACATACCCGATTGGCAATGGTGCCACTCATGCTCGCAATTAGAGCGATGCTGCCTCCGTTTCCGAAGCGAATCATCTGCTTGGCGACTGCCTGAGCGGTCATGAACACTCCCGTGACGTTCACTTCAAACATGGTGTTGGAATCCTTGGCTGTGTACTCCAGCGCGGGGGTCTCTTGTTGGATTCCAGCTGCCGCCACAAGACCATCCATTCGGCCTTCAGTATTCGCAATGGTTTCAATCACGGTGTTCAGCAGTTCTGTGTCGCGCACATCGATGCGACGGTAGTGAAGCTCAGTGCCCAGTTCATTCAGTGCACGCTCTTGGATGATCGCAAATTCGGGGGACTAGAAGAATTGTGCGTTAGGCGAGTAGATGGTATATTGCTTCTGTATCACTTACGGGCTCATCCAGACGATCAAGAGCGTAGACTTTGGCGCCCGCCTCCAGAAGCGCTTCAGCTTGGGTCAAGCCGAGGCCACGCGCAGCTCCGGAGACCAAGACAACCTTTCCAGCCAGGCTGAACTCGGGCATCCTGGACTTGGAGCCGAGACATGGGCCGTCCTGTACAACAGGAACCGGGGCGGGGGCAACGTCGGTGGTGTCGAAGGAAACAGACATTGTGGGATAAGTAGAGTAAGATAGAGTTGAAAGACAAAGGAATTGAGAAGGCTTCAGGTGTAAGTAGATGGTGAGTTGAGAAAGTCTTGAACAGTTGTAGCACGCGAGTCAGAGAAAGCAGAGGTGAAGATGAAGGAGACTCAATTGCTGATGGCAAGAGCTCTCCAAAGCATCGAGCGAGCCTCTTATATAGTTCACGATGCTCCCATGGGTGGCTTCTTCAGGGGGGAATGATGTTGGCCCAAGACGGTCATGAGGGCTCATGTGAGCAACTAGAGATTGGAACCAGCACCCAAGAAAGATTAGCTGCGAGGGAGAGGTGGATGCGGTCCAGACCCAGGGAATGTGTGGACGGATGAGGATAGAAGGGAATACAATTCAGGTTCCACCAAGTGGTCATTCGGTCCTTTCGATCGTGGCAAGACCTGCAGGCATCGTTCCGGCATGAATGGACTTCTGTATATCGTACTGCACGGCATCTATCCCGACCAGACATTGATAGCATACGACCTTGATCAATGCATACCTCTAGAGTTGCTACAGTATCAGTTACTGTTCTCTTCAATCAGAATGACATCTAAACTAGGAGTATTTCCAGTTTCTCCCCAACACTAACTGGGAAATGAAGAATGTAGATAAAGAGAAGCGGGCAAAAGTGACATGGCCAATGGGGATGCAAGCCCACGGATGACGAAGTTAAATCATCATGAAGTAACGATACCATCTTGAAGGCCATCATAAGGAATTCCCCAGAAGCGTCGCTCTTACAGCATCATCCAAGGCAAATTGACGGCCTGACTGACACGAACAACGGATAACTGCCGGCCATGGCCTTCCCACTGCGAGGGCCACCATTCGTGGAGTTCTCGGCTTTCTCTTTTAGGCAATCCGGGGATGGGGCAAATGGGGACGCGGCGGGCGGAAAGAAGCTCCCCCCTCAACCATCACCCAAAACTGCGGGATGGAAAGAGAATGACCGTCAGGATGACACTTGGTCTGTCGCTGCCACTCCTGCTGGTCACGGGGCCTGTCTGGGCGGTTCTGGAAGCTACAATTCATTCGGTCGAACATTCGACGGGGTGGTCACGAGTCGTCCGGAGATCGTCCCGGATCCAATGCCAATCTTCCAGTCCTCGTCCTGCACATTATCAGGCACCTATCCGGGCACATCATGTAGGGATGTTGAGTATGCATGATGTACATTGGAGATAGGGTGTTGGGCTCTGACCACCTTTTCAGTCGAGAGGTGGCATAGCATATACATCCTATCTAGGAGTTTACTATACGTCTAGTGTATATGCGTGGTGTCTCTGATCCTTTTTACTATGTCTGTAGTACTACATTGCGACGGCAAGCTTATCACAGGTCCACGCAATCCTATTGGCCAATTCCTGTATTTTCTGGTCGTGAAGAGGATGTCTTTTGAATTTCCTGTTCATCCTAACTCCGCGGTCGCCAACATCACTGTCCCCATGGATATCGCAAGAATCCTAACACTATAGAGCGAGGCCAGTTGCACTATGCTCTCTTGGTAAGCCGAAACACATCAACATCTGGTAAAAGGTACGAAGATGAATCCATGATCAACACCATGTGTATACGAGTCAGAGCATAGATTCAAAGTCAGGGGTACACATAATTCCAACAAAATCACAACCATACCTTTCCAGGGGTTTGGGACATGGAACACCATTCCAGGTATAGATGAGTACATGGTCCCTGCTTCCCACGATGTGGTTGACGGGTCTAAACCAGAAGTAGAGCAATCAATCTGATCGGCCACACGAAACGGATCCGTGGGATTGCCGTGTGACCATCATATTTTTCCTTCGCTGGATCGAAGGGTCTCATCCCTATCCCGGGGAGATGGACCGTAACGAGGTGAGGTGTCACCATCTTACCGTTCTGGGCCTCCCGGGTGGCTTTTTCCTGCCTGATAATTAAGGGTATTTCGGCCCCGGACTCCTGTTACCATGGCACCCGCATCTTGGTCGGCGGCTGTATCAGGTCCCGTGAGCATTCTGATTTTAGATTATTGATTGATGTTTTGGAGCTTAAGCTTGGTCTAGTGCCCAATAACGTTCGTTCCGGTGCATGCGGGGGCAGAATATGCTGGTCTGCCTGACAACTGAATCTTAATGACTGTGCTATTCTCCTATCTCGAGCATGGCATGAGAATAGGCTTGAATAAGCACTAGGTCCAGATGCGCCCATCGGATATGCGGCCTTCTTCCCTGTCGATTCCGGAGGATCCGGGAGTATAATCCGCAAAGAGATCTTTTGGCGCTTCAACTATGTGCTCGTGTTAGTATGAGATTGCGTACAGGCTATTGAAAGAAGGAAGTAAGCCTGTATCACTCGATAGACAGAGTTGGTCAACAGATTGGCAGAACCAAAATGCGCGAGGGACGGGCAATCCGCAGCGGCAATGATCGACTGGAGGGTGGCAGGTTGCTTAGGGATCCCCAGGTTCCAGACTCTCCCATAAACAGGCGAGAGAGTAACTGCTGGTCAGTGCGCGATGCGCCCCTGGCGGGCCAGGTGTCGAGGCCGCTACTGCAAGCGTTGAGCAACAACCAGGCACGTATCACAGACACCTTTGTATATTCTTTCCTCTGCTGGCACAATTACTGATATCCTACTTTTTATAGATGAAACAAATCGAACTACAAAATTGAAATGTTGATACTAGGTTCTGCTTGGATGCGCGCAAGCACCATCAACGTTTAAAGCTATCAACTATTGAAGTCCGGAGAGGCATACTATACAGCGCTTATGAGAACTGAACGCCATTTCTACAATCGTAAGGATGCTGTAGGTAACGCGTTTAGTCTGAGGAGGGAATGGATCGATGTATTTTTCTTTGGGTTTAAAGACAAGACTTCTGGGCCTAAGCAGAGCCTGTATCTGATATTGTGAGTGTCTGTTCCGGAATGGTCTGCGCGCACCCGTGGAAGCCAAAGCTTTTGGAGAGATGATGCGAGAGGGAGGATGGAAGGCTCAATCTCCATATCTTAAAATTATAATGTGTGTCCTATCAATTCATCTGACCAGAACTGAATAACAAATCAACGGAGTAAAAACTAAATAGAATAGTGACCGTAGCGGTAGCAGACACTACGGTAGCCAAAAGACTTTAGAGTTCTCGCCTAATGGTTGCTATCTATAGGCATCAACTAATGTATAGATAGTGCCGCCGCGGGGGCGTGAGGCGTGTGACCAGCAAGAATTTACTCCCCACCCCTTCTTTCGTCTCAATTCTTGACTGACAGGAAAATCTTAACAGTCAACACACGCTACAACCCCAACTCCCTTGACACATCACGAGAAAATAGTCTATTTCCAAGTTTCTCTTCACCAAGCCACCAACTTACTACTTGCTCCGTCCCTTCCGTCTCCCGTCATTCCGATTGAACTCCGGCATATGGCTGACGTGGCCTCGATCGCACAATTGATGTCCTTGCGATTGCAACTTGTTTGCTCGACTTACCCCCACCTCCTCTCATACCTACTGTACTTGACCTCGAGATCTGAGATAGATGCAATATACGAGAGCGATTAGTCGCAACGACCATCTGCCCCACTTGTAGTTGTTATTGATAGTCTCCTGATACCCCAGTGATGAGATGCATCTTACATACTAGAACCTTCCATGTGCATAGTTGCTCACTTATCCTGGCCAGTCCAGACCGGTCGGCGTCTCTCCGATCGTCAGGTACGGTAACTGTGATATGCTTGTCTGCCCGAGATTGCTGGGGGAAGCCGGATTTGGTGGTGTCACATGGCTTTTCAGTCCGGATGTTGGCTTCTAGTAGATACTTGGTGTCAAATTGGTAGGCACAGTACTCGTGACTAGTTCTATAGGGTTCTGTGCGCAAGGTAACTGTCTATCCGGGATCCAGATGTGTCTTTTGCTCTTCCGACAAGATGGCTATCGGCCTGCGTTAATTGACTAACTTGTCTGCTACACTGGTATAATATATCACTTGATACAGGAGCATTTGAATTTACGAGAGCTCCATTTGTACTGCACGATTTCAGCACCCATATATCTAGGTATTGACCGGAATGGCACCAGGGTATCGTGCACCAGCTGGGGTAAACTTGGCCAAGATCTCATCAATCTCCTGCATCTCTTCATCTGTGATATCGATGTGCCTACCATTCTCCTCTACCCGCTCCGCAGTCGTGGCTCCTGGAATAGGAATGATGGTTGGTATACCAGGACGCCTAGAGAGTGCTCTCGTCCAGTTAATAGCTAGCTGCGCAGGGGTACAATCCTTCCTCTTAGCGATATCCTCCACCTTCTCTACCAGTTGCATATTCTTCTCGAAATTCTCCCGCTGAAATCTCGGGAAGTCGAGAGACCGCAACAGCGAGTCTTGCGGAAGATCGTCGAACTTCTTGAATTGACCGGTCAACATACCTCTCCCAATGGGCGAGTAGGCAATGATCGGGATCCCATATTGGGCGCAGGCCGCTGCGACGCCGTTATCTAGAATATCAGTAGAGAACCTGTTCCAGTCAGCATTCCCTCCCACCTTTTTTACTTTCAGGAAAATATCAAATACATACAAAGAAAGCTCCGCCTCCACCGCAAGCACCTTGGTATACTTGACAGCTTCATGAATCGTCTCAGCCCGCACCTCTGACAAGGCAATTCCCCCGATCTTGCCTGTCTGAACATACTCCCTCTCAATCAAATCAAAAGTCTCCTGCATGGGCACGGCCGGGTCTCGTCGGGCAAATTCGAACATATCGATCTTCTTGCGACCTTTCAGCTGTGCTATACAGTTATCTAGACTCCGGCGTGTATTCTCCGCTGAAGCATCTATCCGGTGCGTCTCGGGATTTACGCCGCCCTTGATGTTCAAGACAATCTTGTCGGCATCTTCGGGGTATTTTTCGAAATATTGCTCGAGTAGAACGAGACTGTTGTAATCAAGCGCGCCGTAGTTTTCACCACCGTTCCAGCAGGTACCTACATGAACATTGATCAGCGTTAGTTTTAAATACCTTATCCACTAGCAAGGACGAAAGAAGGCCATTGACATACATCCATTCTGAACCGCAGCACGCATAGCATCAAACGCCTGCTCCTGGGACGGTGGCGTAGCTCTCCAGGTCAATCCCATGAGGCCGAAGCCAATAGGGCCGACTTCCTTTCCGGCAATCTCGGGCATGGTGATCCTCTTGGTAGTACGGTTGATGGTAGACGAGCAGAACAGGGCGACAATGATTTCCTGTTTCCCGTTCACCTTGTAGAAAGACCCCCTCCCTGTGAATTTATAAGGTGAGATTACTACCATGGCTACCTAAGTCCTACCCGGTCTTAGACATATCTCCGATAGGTTAATTCCGCTTGCTTACTAGCTCTTCTTCGGCGATGGTCGGGGGATTGTTAGCGGTCGCTTTTGGGGTTAAGTTATTGTGTCTATATTGACGATATGATTTACAAGGTAGTGGATCATGCGCTATGGACTTGTATAGCTGGCGAAGGGTAGTTAGTGACTTTTTCTACTAGTAGTAGTCAGTGCCAACAGCGCTGCTTTTTTGGTATTACGAGGTGAATAACTCAAAAGTTATTTATAGCCTCAGAATGGCGAGGAAGTACCGGTCGCTAGTACCTGGACAATACTGACTTGGATTCTAAAGGTTTAGCGGAATAATAGGAACTAGGGAGTTCTGATTACCCTCAACGTCCACCATCGGAACTGGGGTCTGCGGGGGTAATTTCAGACGGTATAGATAGTATAAAGGGTTCAACTGTATGGCAGTCTTGCGTTAGTCACGAGACATGGAAATGTGGGTTTGTCGTTCGTTAATTGTAAGACCACATGGATGGGAGATAGAAGACACTGCGAAAGAAGTGAACGGAAATTACTACAATGCTTCTCATTCGAATCCGAAATATACGAGGCTGTGACAGCTAAGCCAGGATCTGCCCACCTTGCAGCCTTGCTTACAGGCAACAGTGGGGCCGGGATAGGGTGACGCATCCCTTGAGCCTCATCCTGCAATTCCACCTTATATATAAGTCTCAATTACTTTCTCAATTGAAGATAAAGAGAAGAAGAAATAGACGAAGAGCCAGATACTAAGAGCATTCTGTACTCAAAGATCAACCATGCAGCGATTATCCTCTGGTTTCCTTACCTCGCCACCGCCTGCCAACGCTCGATGCCATCGCATTAATTTCGAGACTTCCCAACCACCACTCCCGGAATACAAGGACCTCTGCGCAGCGGTCATAGATGATGTGTTTACTGAAGAAGAATGCGTTGATTTGATTCGCATTGCAGAGGCCAGCACTATCCCTCCCGGGGACTCTTCCGCCGCGCCTACTTGGGAGCGCGCCATGATCAACATCGGCAATGGCAGGCAAGCGCTCGCGACTGATACCCGCAATTGTGGGCGCATTATCTACGATTCCGATGATATAGCAGATAAGCTGTTGGCTCGGTTACTTCCATTCTTCAAGGAGCTGGGGATTGATAAGATTGACAATCAGCCTCGGGTGACGGGCCTGGCAGGTCGGAATAGAGCTTATCGAATGACTCGGTTGAATGAGCGGCTGAGGTTCCTCAAGTATGAAGGAGGGGAGTACTTCCGGCCGCATTGGGATGGGCTATACATGACGCCTGATAAGAAGGAGAAGTCGTATTATACTATTCAGTTGTATTTGAATGGGCACGGGGAGCAGGACCTTGGGGAGTTGAAGAGGGAAATGAAGAGGGCTGAGCGAGGAGAGGGGGAGGTGAATCTGGATGTGAAGGGAGAGCTTCTGGGAGGGGCGACGTCTTTTCTAGCCCGATATGAAGAGAAGGAAAGGCATTTGCGTGTCTTTCCGAAGACGGGCTCGGTGTTAGTGTTTCAGCAGATGGATCTGCTTCATGGTGGGGATCCGGTCTTGAGGGGCACGAAGTATACGATGCGGACCGATGTGATGTATCAGCAGTTGTGATTGTATATACCTTATTACCGAGGGATAATTGTTTCTGCCAGTGTAGCTTCACCCTGGTAACATGAGGAGCTCAAATGATGGATGCCTGTTAGTGTAAGCTGACGTTGCTCCGGTGAAGACATCCTCCAGTTGAATATTTACCATACTAATCCGAAGTTAATTGCATTCCGGACCAAATTCTGTGGCAGAAATTAGAAAACTGGACACGAGCGAACCACAGAAGAGTTGATGCTGATTGCAGCAACACACCTCGAATACGAACTTGCTGGCTTGGTGGGAGCGATCTTCTGGTTCCGTGGATTCCATCCATCATCTCGGGACCCACTGATCGCTGTGACATCAGGATCCATTTGTGAAAGTATCAGGACCCCTGCGGGTCTCTCATCCCCGACTGAAATTGTAATGTAGATTTCCAATGCACTCGAGAGAAGACTGACTGGCTCAAAGCTGGAATACTATATGAAATTATACAGATTCCAGAAGGCCCAATAAGCAGAGTGTCGCCCAAGAACAATCCCGCTCAGGTCCGGCTTGCCAACTTTAATCCTCTTCAGTTGTCTGCGATCAGCCACTACTCTAAATGCCAGCTCAGCTGCGGAATTGCCGGTTTAACCCAGCCTCCACATACAGTGCTCCAAACCATGGACTGCAATTCAATGCTACCTCCGCTCCACAGACCCTCCAATCATTCGTTGAAGATCCGTGGTTCTCCAGACAGCCAGCAAAGAGGTCACTATGATTATCTCCAAGACTTTGGTTCCATCTTGGTGCTTGACGACTAATGGCCTGTCTAACCCCAAGACCCTTGGCTGCGCGGCAGCCTTGGTTGGGTTGGAAATCTGAAGTGGTCGCTCTTTCTTGCTGTAAAGACGTCGAGAAAGCTGTTCCTCACCTTTCCAACCCATTGGCTTCTGCATTCTGCAGAATAGAAGCTGTAACACACTCGCTAGCATGCAGTGCATAGTAGCTTTGCTTGCTTTTGCAAGCATATTCTCAGGTCTGTTACTATCATTTCAATTTCAATTACACTGCTATACCTCTTCCCGCAGTTTCCGGAGCTGGTCTAACTGTAGAGTTCCAATAGGCATCAGTGCTAGCTTCAACAATGAATACGGAAGACATTTGATGCAGCAGCGCGCCCTACCGAATGCGCCAGATGGATATACCCCGACTACGGTCGAATGCTCTGGGAGTCGTCCCACGGTGCGCAGTGCGACAGCACTCTCGTCGAACGAATCGTCATGGCTGAGAACTCGGAGGAACAATACACTGTCGGGCATGAGGAATTTCTTCGGTCACGTTAATATTACAGACTTCGATGCTTTGGGGTACATCAACCGCATTTCGAGTAACACCTCCAACTTGCCTAATATTGGTATTGCTGTCTCTGGTGGAGGATACCGGGCTCTGATGAACGGTGCTGGGGCAATCAAGGCCTTTGATAACCGTACAGTCAATTCTACAAGCAGGGGTCAGCTGGGTGGGTTGCTGCAATCGGCGACATACCTGGCTGGCCTCAGTGGTGGGGGATGGCTGGTGGGATCTATCTATCTGAACAATTTCTCCACCATCTCGTCGCTTCAGACCTACGATCCTGGGGATGTTTGGCAGTTCCAGAACTCGATCTTCGAAGGTCCTGACGGGGATAGCATCCAAATCATAGATACTGCAAGCTACTACAGAGACATACATGATGCAGTGTCTGGGAAGGAAGATGCAGGCTATCAGACATCCATTACTGATTATTGGTATGAGCCCACCCAACTTACGACCAGCAGCAATACTGATGCCCACCAGGGGCCGCGCTCTTTCATACCAGCTCGTCAACGCCACCGCCGGAGGAATCAACTACACCTGGTCATCCATAGCCCTGACCAACTCCTTCAGAAACGCAGAAATGCCAATGCCTATACTTGTCGCCGACGGCCGGTACCCAGGCGAGCTACTCATCAGCAGCAATGCCACAATCTACGAGTTCAATCCCTGGGAATTCGGCACCTTCGACCCAACGGTATACGGCTTCGTCCCCTTACAGTATGTGGGCTCACGCTTCGTAGCCGGAACCCTTCCAAGCAATGAGAGCTGCGTCCGTGGGTTCGACAATGGCGGCTTCATCATGGGAACCTCATCCACCCTCTTCAACCAATTCCTCCTCCAAGTCAACTCAACCAGCCTACCCAGCTTCATAAGAAGCGCATTGGCAAGCATCCTAGAAGACCTCGGCGAAGACAACCAAGACATAGCAGTTTACGCCCCCAACCCCTTCTACCACTGGGCTAACTCCACCTCACCATCCGCAAACCAAACAGCCCTCGACCTTGTGGACGGCGGCGAAGACCTCCAAAACATTCCTTTGCATCCCCTCATCCAGCCAGAGCGTCACGTCGACGTTATCTTCGCGGTAGACTCCTCCGCAGACACGCAGTACAACTGGCCTAACGGCACGGCTCTAGTCGCTACCTACGAGCGCAGCTTAAACTCTACGGGCATCGGCAATGGAACTGCCTTCCCTGCCATCCCCGATCAGAACACCTTCGTTAACGAGGGGCTCAACGCGCGATCGACGTTCTTCGGATGCAACTCGTCCAATACCACCGGACCGGCACCGTTGGTTGTTTACATTCCTAACTTTCCGTATGTGACTTACTCGAACGTGTCGACATTTGATCCGAGTTACTCCGAGTCGCAGAGAGACAGTATCATTCTCAATGGTTATGATGTGGCCACGATGGGGAACAATAGTCGCGATGCGGAATGGTCTGCTTGCGTTGCGTGTGCTGTTTTGAGTCGCTCATTCGAACGGACTAACACTACGGTGCCGGCTCAGTGTAATCGGTGCTTTGAGAGGTATTGCTGGAATGGCACTACGAATAGCTCGACTCCGGCTACTTACGAGCCCCGTACGGTGTTTGATAATGCTGCGCTCGCTGTGTTGCCTGTTGTTTTTGCGACTGTGATGACTGCTGCGACTGTTTCGGCGTTTATGTAGGACATTTCCGGCTGTTTAATGTGTATGTATGGGTTTGGTGTATATTTCGTAGTGGAACTTTCCGGCACAGAAAAGTGAATGCACAGTAGTTTCAAATGTACGCAAAGTATATAATGCTGAAGTCCAAGGCATTCCATGAAATGGACGAGGTGATTGACGTGCTCGACTCCGGATGAGGCAGCCCACTTTTCCCTCACGTGTTGCGTTACCACAGAAACCACCGCCCGATCGCCCAAACAAGCAAGCGGCCACAAACAGGAGCGTCCACTTGGGCGACTTTGATGATCGGCCTCCACTGCTAACGAGTCAACAACCACGCCAACTCGACCACCACCATCCCCTGCTTACTTTAACCCTGCATACGAGCTTCCGGGGTTAAAGCAAGTGATTGTTCACTTATCGCCAGTGGACGCACAATGAGCACGGCAATTCAATACTGAGTCCCCACCGCCGCCGACAGACCATAACAGAAGCGGGACATCAACAACACCCACCTCGAACCTCCCGCGCGGTAGTATTTACCCACTCCGAATATCATCAACACACAATGGCTCGCGCAGCAGTCATTCCGCAGTCGCCGCCAAAGCGGACGACGCGCACACGAACCAAGGGATCAACGACTACTACATCTACTAGAGCTGCGCCTAAGACGACAAAAGCCAAGGCACCTAGCTCTGCCACCGAAGCGAGGAAAAGAGGTAGCCGGACAACAGCAGCAGCAAGCCGGCCGGTGGAGGAAGATACAGATGATTCGACAGATGATGAACTAGGCATGTTGCCCGAAAGGAAGACAACGGCGACGGCAGCGAAACCTAAGGGCAGACCCACGACTAAAACCACAACTACCACAACCACCACAACAGGTCGTGGTAGGAAGCCCGCAACCACGACAAATGCAGAATTGGGCAGCGACAATGATAACGACCTTGCTCAGTCGGACGCGCCGAAGAAGCGCGCCGGGAGACCAAGGACCAAGCCTGCGACGCCCGCAAAGACTGAAACCGCCCCAAAGACGCGCGGACGTCCGAAGGGTACTACAACAGCAAAGTCGACCCGGCCGGTCGATCCGGTGAAGGAGAACACGCGATTGAATGCGAAGGGTTTCACCGATATCGATTTCTCTTCATCACAGGAAGCGCCCAAGCGTGTGTATATTGCGACGAACTCTGCGACCGCGAGATCGAACATGCTGCGTGGACCGGCGAAGAAGAAGAAGGTTACATTCCAGGACCCGTCAGAGACTGCAGAGGAAGAAATGAGCGAGCCATCTCCCCCGCCAGCTGCTGGAAGACGACGGGGAACAATTGGGCCTGGACGTCCGGCGGGTCTTGCGTCTAAGCCAGTTCGCAAACCTGCAGCAACCTCCGGCAAGGGCCGAAAGCCGGCAACGGCCAAGAAGGATGCTCCTAAGCCTCTTTCGCCAAAGAAGGCAACACAGGTCGCCAAAGCGCTTTCGTCTTATGCCGACTCGGACGAGGACGATGAGCTGAGCGGCGACAAAGATCAGGTCAAGTTTGTTGTCGACTCACCCCACAAACACGGATCAGAAAATACCGGCCTTAGTTCACCAGTAAAGAAGATTAACATCACTGGGAAGTTCCGGAAATCACTCGACGAGAATGGCGAGCCTCTGCCGGGCCCTAGACGATCGATCGACTTTAATGATACCCTCCTTATGTCCAGTCCTGCTCGTCGACCACCCCCCTCGCCTTTCAATTTCTCACTGAGAGAAACACCCAAGCGTGGAGGATTCGCACTCCGCGACGACCCTAAGTCATTATCGCAACCGCATCTCTCTCCGACGCACAATTCACCTCTCAAGCTGTCGCCCAGGAAGGCACACTTGGAGACCCCGAAGCGTGGTAGTATCTTTCTGGACAGTGGCAAGCCTTTGTCGCAGCCTAACTTTACCCCGGGGCACAATTCTCCGCTCAAGTCGTCGCCCAGAAAGGGCCTATTCGGGGCGTCGTTCACGTCACAGGCCCATGCCGAATCCACGTCAACCCCATTGAGACATAGTGTCTCCTTCCTGCAAAGCCCGGCAAAAAGGATTGCTTCACCATTCAAAAGCTCGTTGTTTGCAAGCAGAAGCACCATAGCCGAGGATGTTCAAGTTGACACTACTCATGATGTGGCAGAACCTGCTACTCCTGACGTCGACGAATCGCCGCTTAGAATGACCGATTTCGAGAGAACCGAGAATGTTGAAAGTGAAGATGAACAGGCTGGTGAAGAGCTGGCGGAGACAGTGGATGATAACGATACAATCAAGGAAATTCATGCGCAATCCCCGGCCGTTGCGGAAGAGTCCGACGAAGATGCTCTGCACGAAGAGTACGACCGGGAACAGACCATAGAGTACGAGCAGGAGGACAGCAACAATGCGGCTGAGGAGGTCACTGCTCATGAGCATATCGACAGCGACTTTCACAAAGACCAGCATGTCGAACAGCCTGCTGACGAGTCAGACGAGGCCACTGAGGAGCCTATGGAGGAGTTCGAAGAAGACTTCGAAGAAGAGATCAGGGACGATCCCATGGAAGAAAATGTCGATGAGTCAGTTAAGCCTACGGACGAGCCCGTGGAGGAGCCTATCGACGAGCCTATGGAGGAACATGCAGAGGATGCGGCTGAAGAGACTATGATTGAGCCGACTGAGCATATCGATGATCCTGTTGAGGAACCCATGGAAGAACTTGCCGAGGAGTCAGTGGAGCCACCCATGGAGGAGACCGTCGAGGAATCCGTCGAAAAAGAAGCGGCAGAGTCTACCGAGGAACCTGCTGAACGTGCGGTCGAAGAACCCGTTTCCGAGCCTGTTGTTGAAACTGTCAGAGAACCCGAGGCTGAGCAGACTCATTCCCCGGGTAAGGATGAAGAACCTGTTGAGAAGAGGGATGAGCATGAGGCTCATGGGCAGGCCACCGAACACGCTGAAGATGGTCCGGAGCTTGATGCTGATGTTTCCGCGCCCGATGCTAGGGAGGACACCGTGGAAATGGAAGACATTTACGTTTCGCGGCCCGAGAAGGATCTTAGCCCGGAAAAGCACAGTGAGACGTGCCAACCCAGAGTTGAAGAAGAGGCTTCAGTCGGGCGCGATCAAGAAAACGTCGAGCAACCCAGTCACGAGGCGGAAGAGCACATCGAATCAGCAAAGCCGGCAGTTGAAAAATCTCGAGGTCCAGCCAGGACAGGACTAAGAAGTAGCTTGGTTGAAGGCCTTGAGGATGTCTTCGTCGAACACGCAACAGCCTCCGATCCTGTGAATGATGAGCGTGATGGCTCGGAGACGGAAGATGACCCGGATATGCTGGAGGCGAGCGACGAAGAAAATGCTGCAGCTTTCGACGACTTCGATGATGTGGACGACCAGTACACATTCGATGACAGTGAACCAACGCTCGTGGGGTTCGAAGCGACCGAGCGGATTCCACCCAACCTCATTCCCATCCAGCCTTACGAGGTCGAAGAAGCAGAAGATCCTTTCAGTCCTTCGCGCCAGGCTCAGAACGCCTCCAGGCGTGTTCTTTCTCCCGTTCGTATCCTTGAAAGCCCAATAAGGCGCAGCACGAGGAATGTTCCTACAGCTGCACCAGCCATGGGCAGTGGGGCGCAAAACGGCGTCGACCTTTCGGACCCATTCGTTGAGCACAGTCAAGCAACGCCTCGCCGTAGATCCACTCGAGGACTACTCTTCGACAACGCTCCTCGTTTCACACCACTGGCGCAACAGTTCAGACAGTGGAAGGCTGATAGCCCTGAGAAGGCGCAGGCGAGGCGCCCTAGAAGGGGCATCTTCTCTTTGGGAGGCCGCAGCAGGAGGTCTAGCAACGTTACCCATGCCTCTGAGGTCTCATATCCCGATGTGTCAAGGCAAGCGGAAGCTTCATCGTCTGAGCCTCCAATTTCGCAGCAAGAGCGGGAAGAGGTCGATGTGCCTGAGGTTGCGGAAGTTGCAGAGCAGGAGCCTGAAGCTGATATTGAGGAACAAATCCAAGAGAATACTACATTGCCTGGTTCGCCTGCTTTGCAGGAACAGAGCGAAGATGCCGACGTGCTGCAGTACAATGAGGATGAGGAGCAGGAACCGGAACCAGTTGCCGAGGAGCCAAATGAACCTTCATCAGCCGAGGTGCCAACACCGCAAGAAGACACGGATGATGTTGATATGTCTCAACCTGAAGAGCAAGATGAGGTTCCAGAACCAGTCGGTGATGAGCCAAGCCCAGAGAAGGCTTCATTGCCCAACTCGCCTATTCTGGAGGAAGACCGCAATGATGCCGATATGCCCGCTGTATACGAGGATGAAGAGCAGTCACAGCCTATAAGCGATGTGCCCAGTCAAGCGGAGGTTTCGTCGGTTGAACCTGACAGTTTGCAGGAAACAGACAACCATGCTGATGTTCCTCAAATCTACGAAGATGAAGATCAGGGTTCACAACAAGCTGACGAGGCTGACATCCTCGAGGAGCCTGTGGAGCAGCCAGTGACAGAGGAAGCTAACGGCAGCAAGGAGGCTGTGGCTGACACAAGCGAGGATAAGGAGAACGCCTATGCAGAACTGCCGTCAGTGCCTGACAGCCCTGGTCTCGCTTCAGAGTCGCAACCAGGAAAGGAAAGAGAGCTCGGGGACGTTCCTGTTCTTGCACCTTCCACGCCCACGAAGAACAGGATTCCTGAGATGCAGACTGTTCACACGGTTTCTAAAGTTCCACTCAAGCCTGAAGGCCAAATATCACCGTTGAAGATGTCGCGCAAGCGTGGTCTTTCGCTCTCTGCCCCATCCCCAGTGCGCTCATCCAGACCTCGCATGTCCACGACTGCACCCGTCGCGCAGAATGCCCCTCAGCTCTCACCTCGCAAATCGCCTCGGCTGCAAAGAGCCGCTGCGCGTCCATCACTCGGTCAATCGTATACCCCTGAAACAGCCAAGAAACCGACTGAGGCTCAGAAACCTGCACCGCCCAAACGGCCGTCGTACTCTCCCAGCCCGAAGAAGAAAACGAAAGCGCCTCGTACAAGCATTGACGTTCCTAAGCTCGCTCTACAGGGCTCTGTCGTATATGTGGATGTGCACACAACTGAGGGAGAGGACGCTAGTGGCATTTTCATTGAGCTTCTGCAGCAAATGGGAGCCCGGTGTGTGAAGAACTGGTCGTGGAACCCTCGTGCCAGTGTATCTCCGGAGGAGGGCACAGAGCCCAAGGAGGGCAAAGTGGGAATCACCCATGTCGTCTACAAGGATGGAGGTGTTCGAACTCTGGAGAAGGTCCGACATGCCAGAGGCCTTGTCAAGTGTGTTGGAGTCGGCTGGGTCCTTGAGTAAGTTTTTCTGCCCGTCTGCAATAGATGCACGGTACTAACATTCCGCAGCTGCGAACGCGAGAACAAATGGCTAGATGAGTCACACTACGAAGTCGACCTATCAATCATCCCCCGTGGTGGTGCCAAGCGTCGCAAGAGCATGGAGCCACGCGCTCTGAGCAACGTCAACGGCACTCTCGTCAAGACCGACGCAGGGAGTGCATCTGCAAACCGCAGACGATCCGGCCTTGCCCCTCCCAAACAATCCATCCCCAGAGATTCAACGCCCTCTTCGCGCGATGAACCGTCTACCCCCGACGCCACTCCCAAGATTGGCGCCGGTCACACGGAAGCAGACCAGCAGTACTGCCACACGCCGAAGACTCCGGGCTACACCTTCGACATGGATGCCATTGGCATGTCCCCAGCCACTCCATTCTATTTGTCGCAGCGGACGAAACTCGTTCAGCAGACCTGTCCCCCGAAACAGACCCGGCAAGGTCTCTTTACGACGCCGGCTGCGGCTCGCGAGCCAAACCAGAAGCTGCGGGCCAAACTGGAGGCTGCCAGACGAAAGAGTCTGGCGTATAAGCCGCGAGTGGGGAGTCCCCTTGTTGAGTAGATAGGCCCTACCTTGGTTGATTTGGTGCTTGGCTTTGGATTGGTCTAGTTGCATGCATGATTCTGGTTACAGGATAATTGTTTATGGTTATGGTTATACTACATACCCCTTTGTTGTCTAGCGGCGTATGGTTGAATTATAGTAATTGATTCATTTTCATCTTCATCTATCGTTTGCATGGTTTAATTCTGGAAGGAAAGTATGCATGATGAGTGTGGAGATCTCACCAACACTGATTCATTAATTCATTATTGTCATAACAAGGACATGGCTTGTAGACGCGAGACCAGCTCAACCCTCAACTTAACCCTTATACTCACATATACTCACAGACCCGGACCAACAGAGACAAAAGCTCTCATGGCCTCCACCACATTCCCATCATGCAGCTTCAGCAACTCGGTCGCATTATTTTTATTCAATTCCAACTCCTCGACCTGCCCAATGCCCACCATCGCAATCAGCCTCGCCCACCTGAACCTGCTGTCTAAGGATTGACATACCAAGAGATTCACATCCTCCACCGCCACCTTAACCGCCTTCTTCTTAGCCCCTTCGGCCGGAACCCTCTTCTGCGCCTCTGCCGGCTTCCGGCCCCCACCACGTCCTCCACCACTTTGTCCTGAGGCGATTTCCAAGCGACTCATTGCCTGCCCGAGGGCTTCTTGGTCTGCCGCGGAGGGAGTGGAAGAGGACTTGGGAGTGTCGGAGGCGATGTGGCTGGGGTTGAGGGCGGAGAGGGCGGCGGCGGCTTTGCGGTCTTCGGCGTTGGTGGGGTGGTGATGTTGGTGTTGCTCATCGGGATGAGCAGAGGGGATGGAGTCGGACATGATTACGGTTGATTGATTTGATTTGATTGATGAAGAATCTGGTGGTAGATGGATTTAAAATTGGACTGTCAGTTGTTAGTCAGGTCAGGGGCAAACAAAGATAACCAGTTACTTTTAACTAGATAGATACTGAGAACACATGACGTCGGAGTACAGACAGAAGAGAGCAAATTGCCTGTCTGGGTTAGGCGGGTGGAAGCGTGACTCAAAGAGCCAAAAAGAGTTCAAATCCGCGAATAACCGACTGTCTTTTTTTTCTGCATTGGATGTTAATTTAATTGATTGTGTGTAACGTGTTTGTTGTTCTCTGCTGCTTCTTTTCTTTTCTTTTCTTCCTCATCTTGGTCTCTTCTTCTACGCTTCTCTATCTTTTCTTTTCCTTTCCCTTGCTTCGTTGCAGTCATTCATTCACAGAGCGGTGGGGAATCAATCAACATCCACTCTTGACAGCTCCCTAGCGTCGATCACTATTACTCGCTGCCTCCACCGACTCTCTGACAATGGCGGATTCGGACTGGTCTCCCAGCTGTGTGTATACCCTTCTCCTCCTCATTCTTTCTTCCATTGATGAGAGAAAGTAGTGCGATGACTGACTTTTATCAGCTTGGACCTCCAAGCCCATTAAGCAGGATGTCGTCTATGACGATGCGGCGGGCGTACAAGCCGCACTGGCGAAGCTGCAGAAGCTCCCGCCGTTGGTAACGACCCAGGAGGTGCGATGGATATCATTCTAAGATTTTAGCCACACAAGCTGATATAATTGCAGGTGAACAATCTGAAAAAGAGCTTGAAGAATGTTGCATTGGGAAAGGCTTTTGTGCTCCAGGGTGGTGAGTGCACGGATTTAGATTCCGCACAAATAAGAAAAACTGATGCTGATACTGTGTACAGGCGACTGCGCGGAACTGTTCGATTACTGCAACATGGATATGATTGAAGCCAAGGTGAAGCTGCTACTTCAGATGAGTTTGGTTTTGATTTGGGGTAAGTCTTTACTATTCGTGTAATGTAAGGAACCATGCTAACATCGCCTTCCAGGAGCAAACAAGCCTGTCGTCCGTATCGCTCGAATTGCAGGGCAATTCGCCAAGTAAGTCTTCACTCTGTATATAGACAAGATTGCCCGCTAACCTATGGGATAGACCCCGCTCAAGCCCAATGGAAACCATCGATGGCGTCGAAATGCCCTCCTTCCGCGGCGACAACATCAACGGCTTCGATGCCACCCCCGAGTCCCGCAAACCAGACCCCTCCCGGCTCGTCTCAGCCTACTTCCACTCCGCCGCGACACTCAACTACATGCGCGCTTCTCTCTCCTCCGGTCTCGCCGACCTGCACTCCCCTCTCGACTGGGGTTTGGGGCACGTCATCACCCCCTCCATCCGGGAGAAATACACCCGGATCGTCAACCGCGTCAAAGACGCCCTGCGATTCATGCAAACCGTCGGCATCGACACCGACCGCGGCGTGGAAACCGTCGACATCTACACCAGTCACGAAGGACTCCTCCTCGAATACGAACAAAGTCTCCTCCGACACCTCAAGAACCCCGACTCTCCCACCACCGCCCCCACTCAATCCTACTACGCCACCTCCTCCCACTTCCTCTGGATCGGCGACCGCACACGACAGCTGAACGGCGCACACGTCGAATTCTTCCGAGGCATCGCCAACCCCATCGGCATCAAAATCGGCCCCAGCATGACACCCGCCGAACTCATCTCCCTTCTAGACATCGTCAACCCATCGCGAGAAATCGGCAAAGTCACCCTCATCTCTCGCTACGGCGCAGCAAAGATCTCCCAGTACCTCCCCGCCCATATCGCCGCCGTACAAGCCTCGGGGCATATCCCCGTCTGGCAATGCGATCCCATGCACGGCAACACGCAGGCTACGCCGTCCGGCGTGAAGACGCGGCATTTCAGCGACATCCTGTCCGAGCTGAAGCAGGCGTTGGAGATCCATCGTGCGGCGGGGTCTTTTCTGGGTGGGATGCACTTGGAGTTGACGGGCGAGGCGGTCACGGAGTGTGTGGGTGGTGCGGGTGGGTTGACGGAGGAAGGGTTGAGTGAGCGGTATACGACGTTTTGTGATCCGAGGTTGAATGAGAAGCAGGCGTTGGAGTTGGCGTTCTTAGTAGCAGGGTTTTATCGGGAGTTGGATGAGGAGTTGGCGGAGGATGAAGCTATATAAAAATAAAATAAGGTGGAGGTTTTTAGTATGGGGATTAATATAATTCTTTCGGGTTATTAATGAATATCCTTATAGTTTGTGGAACTAATACTAGTGTTGAATTGAGATACTCTTATACTACCTTTCAGTTGACCGTATGATATTCAACCTAGCATACTTCTTACTAGATATCTAACTAAATCACCAGACATATCCATGATCATAACTAAGGCCGTCACATCTATCATAACCCATCAATCACATCCACCACATCCATATCCACAGATATATACATGCTCTATATACATCCACCCTACTACCTAGTAGTAACAGTACTATTCTTCTTCCTCTCAATCCCCCTCCCCTCCCAGATAAACCACAACACCACCCACCCCACCATCGCCTCCACCGCAAGCCCCCACCAAACACCGCCCACAAAATTCTCCCTCAGACCCTCCCCGAGTCCCCATCCACCAAGGAACGGGCCCAACGTCCTCGCCGCACTCGATATACTCTGCGAGACACCATTAATCGTTCCCAATACCTTCGCATCCGACACGGAGTTATTCACTAATATCACTGCTGCTGGAAGCGCAAATGTACGTGATACGACCTGCAGGGCTATGACTACTGTGAAGGCAGGCCAGACGATGTATGCTGCTCGTGGCAGGAGTAATAGGAAGGGCATGAGGGCGTATGCGAGTGAGCTGAAGGGTAAGAAGGTCCGGAAGGAGCGTAGTGTTCCTAGGGAGCCTTGGACCCAGGGGTAGATGAAGATCTGTAGTGGGAGGCCGATGATGCCGATGATGGCTGTGGCGAGGCCGACGCGGGAGGAAGGGAGGCCGAGACCGCCGGAGAAGTGGAACCAACCCTTGTGTGTGTTGGAGGGTGCGCGGGGAGTGGGCAGGAAGGTGAAGGTTATGGCGTTGAAGGCGGAGGTGTGGAAGGCGAGGAGGAATTGGGCGAGAAGGGTGAGGAGCACGTTGCGGGTGTAGATTTGGCGGAATCGAGGACGTTCTTTGGGGGTGCTGCGGAGGAGGTGGAGGTTGCGCGCTGAGCGGCTGCTCATGCTGATGCTGCGTCGGTGGTGAGGGTTGGTGTTGGTGGTGGTGTCGTCGATGTAGAGGGATTCGTCGTCGGGGTGTTCCGTTAGCCGTTGGTAGTATCTACTGTCTTTGTGTCTTCTGGACCGGCGGGAGAGGACGCGTGCGATGCGGTGCCCGAGTTGGCGGCCCCAGTCGCTGCGGTAGCGGGCTGTTTCGTGGGTCTAGATGTACAGGGTTTGGTGGTTAGAAGAGGTGATTAGTTGGGGACGATAGAAGGGGGGCGTACCTCGTCCAAGCCGAAGAAGACCGCCAGAAATGAAAAGAAGATAAAGACGGCACTGAGCAAGTTCGGCAACAGGAACGGCCATTTGCGCATCCACTCGACGCCATCAGCACCGCCCAGCAACGTCCCTGGTCCGAAGATCTGGGGAAAGTTCTTCAGCGGATCGGCCAGCGCACCACCCAGCACTGGACCTATAATCACGCCGATGTTGAAGCACATGGGGAGCAAAAGGAAGGCTCGAGATTGATACCTACATTCGTCAGTGATCAGCAACACACTCTCTGAAGTTTGAACAGGGTACAGTAGAGAAGAGGACGAGGAAGGGACATACTTCTTCTCCTCAATAATCTCCGCAATCATCGTCCTCATCACACCCACATTACTATTCAACACACCTCCCAACGTCCGAAACACCGCCGCCGCCACAAATGACCGCGAGAACCCAAACCCCAAGCAGGAGATACACGTCCCCAGCGACCCGATCAACAACACTCTCTTCCTGCCCATCCACTCCGCATCAGCCAGCCGTCCCCACCACACAGCCGTCAGGAACTGCGCCGCCGTGAAACTTCCCTGCAGGATGCCCGCCTGCCCGGAGATGGTCGAGTCCGGTAACGACGGATCGAACGATTTGAGCTGGTAGAACATGTACGCTTGCAGAGAAGTCTGAGTGAGGGGCTCCGATAAACGGGCAATAGTCAGGATAGCGAGTTGGCTCTTTTTCGGTAATGAAGACCATGTTACGGGTTTCTCGTCGGCGGCGGCGGCGGTGTTGTCGTCGTGGTGGACAGGGTCGTCCACATTCTCGATCAAGTTGTCAATTTCGTCGTCGCCGTCGTCACTAGAACTGAAGCTGTCACTGTCGCTGTTGCTGAAGCTGCTGTCATCGTCGTCATCGCTACTGTTGGCGACGAAATGATCATCTACTGATAAGCGCCGCGACTGGGAGGAGTCGGGCACACGTGCCGGCGCAAGTATACGAGTCTGCGCGGAACTGCCGTCGTGGATGGCGGTGTTGATGCTGTCTTTGTCGCCATCAAGGGACGAATCAACCGACATGGCGGGCGAGAGAAATTGGGTGTCCGGATTGTTGCGGAGACGTGAGGCGCCGGACTCGGGCGCAAATGTAGTAGTATCTACATTATTGTCGGTGTAGAGGTTCCGGTTGTCGGGTGGTTGTGTGGAGGTCATATATAGATCCTGTAGTGAAGAACAAGAGTAGAACCTGGGAAAACCGTCAGGTACTTGAAAGTCAAATCGATGGAGGCGATCAGATCTACCGCAAAAGAAAGGGTGGGAACAAAATCTGGGGAGCAGAAGAAGGCAGTGGATAAGAAGAAAGCCGAAGGAGGCGATGAGCCAAAGATTCGCCCGAAGCTTGTCATCCCCGCTAAACCTGCCTCGGATTTTAGCCCCGATGAGTGCCCCGATTCTCGCGTGCATCGATGCCTGATTCTGTACGGAGTAGACTAGAATGCGACTTGCATCTTCTTTCATTCTTCTTGTTCTTCATCTGCTGCATGGTGTAACACCACGTCCCTTACATGGCTAGGTACCCCCCTACTCAGTTAAACGAACATTGCATGTACCGCAAGTATTGACTCATCTGTGCTACCGTTTTAATCAAATCCTTATCCAATGCCATTCCATACAGACAGTAATCAATTCAACAAGGCGAGGCAATCCCTGCATCCGCACCAGAACAACGCCGTATCCAACACTATTAAGGACAAAGAAAGAAGAAAAGAAGGGGAATAAGAAGGAGAGCGAAAGAAAGACAAGCCCGATCGCATTCCTGTTGCGAGATCAATGACTGAACGGAGATCTTTTTCAAGTCCGTCGACGTCCAAGACCAACCTCAAGCAACAGACACATGAACCGAGTCCGAGGACTCTCAAAGGCAGCCACACACCACTTGCTTTGGCGGACACATCCTTAAAGATCAACTCAAAGACCCTGCACATCAGTTCTCAAAACCAGGGACATACACCAAAGTCAGTCGGAAACCTGATCCGAAAACATTATTCTGCACGAGACTAGGAGAGTGGGAGAGAAAAGAAAAGAGATCAAGGGGAATAGAAGAAAGTACATAGTGAGAAAGACACATGCTCAAGACCAATGTAACGAATCAAGGAAATAGAAAAAGAGCGAAAGCTCAGCCAGAGCATCGCGTGGTGACAGTGGTATTCAAACTAGTTGCGACGGCTTCCACCAGTCCTGCCCGTCATCTCCAGCGTACTCTCAAATCCCTCCCAGGGGAGCTCATCATCGTCTTCCGAGTCCGGTTCCTTGTGAGAGGACTTGTCCGTGGTGGCAGTGACGTCCGCTGCCCGCCCTGCGGTATCAATTCCGATCGACTGAAGTGTCACTTCCATCTCCTGCTCCGTCATCTCACGGCCATCTTGCTTCTGGCCTTCAAGAACATCATACAATGCATAGATCTGGTCGGCCTTCATGTCGATATCCTTCAACAGCTTCTCGATCTTCTCACCCAGCGACTTCCTCTGCCGCTTGCTCATTGACGCATCCAGCTTGTTGTACGAGCCCTGGTACGCCACCAACTGCATCTTCAGGTGGGCCAGCTCATCTTCCAAGGCCTTGAGCACGGTCGCCAGTGCAAGTTCCGGTGATTGCGCAGGCCGCATGGTCGGCTCCTCATTGTAGACAGACGGCTCGGGCATACGCTCCGAGACTGGAACAGGCTTGGGAATCTTGACTGCCTCTGCGGTATGGTCACAAGAACCTCCCGGAATGGTCTGCTTGCAGACCGTGCAGTTTTTGCCATTGTGCTTGGTGGCACTGTCAAGTGCACGCTGAGCAGGCTCAGGAAGCTTTGCAAGGTTGTTCTCGACCAGATGCGCAGGGTTGAATGTGATATCAGGCAAGATAAAGGCCGATGTCATCTCTTCCGCCATCCGCCGCCGGCGCCGCTGAGAAGCAGCAGGCCCCGAGTTGTCCGAATGCCGTCTGGGGCGTTCGACAGGCACCGACAAGTTACTGTCTCCTTCAGTCATGCTGGCCTTGGAGTTGGCGGTCAAGTCGCCCATGGCCGAGGCGGGTCTAGATGGCACCCCCTTGCTTTCCTTGAGGGAAGACTTTCTGGGAATCGTCGACTTCGACAGGCTTTGCCGGGTTGTGTTCCCGGTCTCGTTTGCAGTCTGCTCTTTGCTTGCACTTGATTGCCGCCGTTTCCGAGCCAGCCGTTCCTCTTCCAGCGTCTTCCGTAGTTGAGCGATTTCACGTTCCTGGGACTGAAGTAAGTACGCGTGCGTAGCAATACATGGGCTGCAACTTACATCAACGAAGCTCAACAGAGTCAAATCCTGCTCAGTTGCATTGGACTTCTTGGTGTTTCCAGTAACCTCCCCACTCGACTCAACGGGCTCAGTCTCCTCCACCTCTTCGACAACTACTCTCTTCACGCGCTGTTTGCCAGTGTTTGACTGCTTTCTGGTACTCACATCACTGCTTTCCGATCGGTATTTGGACTTTCCTGTCCTTGATTTCAACTTCTCCCTGGTCTGGGGGACGTCGATCGAGAACAGTGCCTCCTCCGCACGCTCCTTTTCGAGCCGGGATATTTCCTTGTCGACCTGCGTCGAGATCTTGGCGCGCGAATCTTCCTGACGTCTAGACTTGGATCGCGCACTCTTGCCAGTGACTTCCCGGGTGCTTCGGCTCGTATGTTTGCTATGCTGCGTATCAACCTGGCTATCATCGCTTGCATCAGTCATAGAAGACTGCTCTGACTCGACCGTGTCGTCACGGGCTCTGGAGCCGGCGGATAGGATCTTCGATATTTGCGACTTCAAGTCTGCATTCTCCTGGCGCAGACTCTCATTCTCGCTCTTGAGGTCCTGGCTCTCCAAATACGCAACTCCCAACTGAGAGACTGCCATGTCTCGCTCTCTGTTCAGCCGTTTCAAAGTCGATTCCTGAATCTGAGCCTTCCTTTCGATGATGTCGAGTTTATTCTGCAAAGCCAAGTTGGCGGCATCCAGTTCTGAGATACAAGTTAGCTGGGTGTCGCAAATAATAAACCTACAGTACTTACTTTGGTTCTCACTGGCAAGTTGATCTCTGCGGTAGTCATCCTCATCGGATTCGTAGGGTCGGCTGCGACCATGCTTGTCCTTTGACCGTGACTTGTTCGCCCTCAGAGACTCATTCTCCCGCTTCATGTCCTCCACCCTCCGTTCGGCGTCAGACTTGGATCTCTCCAGTTCTGCAACCTTGTCCTGTAAAAGCCTCAATGAGACGAAGAGTGCCTTCTCATCTTCAGGAATGGGAACGGCATCCAGCGGCATGTGTTCGCGAGTCAACGAAACATCAGTCGCATCATGTGGCGGGGAGACAAAGCGCGTCGTCCGTGCCCTATTCTGACGCGCATACACAGGTGTGCCGTCTTCATAGACACCCGAGACCAACTCAGACAAGTTCGGAAGATCCGGGAGTAGGAAAGACTGCTGGGTAGCCGTGTCACCCGCATTGTTGCCCATGTTGCGCGAGTTGGTACTGGACTTCCCACGACGAAGTTCGCGAGCGTAAGCCTCCTGGGAAGCCTTCTCCACTGCATCGGCGATCTGATGAGAGAGGTTGGGGTTTCCAAAACGTGTCGGACGCGTACTGTTGGCCATGACCGCAGGTCTTTCGTCCTCAATCAGAGATCCTTCATAAGCGTCGCGAACCTTTGCGTGCATATCTGACAGCGTTCGCCGTTGCTCTTTGCGGTTCGACTTGGCTGTGTGGGGATCAACGTTCTCCTTATGGGCAAGGCTGGCGCGTCTGATTTGGGCATCCTTTCGGAGACTATCGCTGACCGCTCTTCTCGCCGGGTTCCGCAGAGCAGACTTCTGAGGGGTATTAGAAGTAGGATAATCGAGTCTGACGGCGGGTGACGACGAGCGAACGCTGTTTTCGATGCTCATGTAGGAGTTTCTCGAGTCGTCCAATCGACGGGGAGGTTTCG
This sequence comes from Aspergillus brasiliensis CBS 101740, assembly GCF_001889945.1. Taxonomy (NCBI): domain Eukaryota; kingdom Fungi; phylum Ascomycota; class Eurotiomycetes; order Eurotiales; family Aspergillaceae; genus Aspergillus; species Aspergillus brasiliensis. The sequence goes on along the minus strand of NW_027137448.1, from coordinate 1,011,004 downwards.
TCGGGCCTCGTCCGGCCTCAATGGAGATGCTGTCGTCGTGGTCGATCTCTTCCTCTTCTTCGGATGTGCCGACCGGGGAGAAGTCTGGTAGGTATTGCTCAAAGGTGGATGTGTTGAAAGCGTAATCGGGCTCTTCTTCCTCGTACTCGTGGCGCTTCCGGGCGTTGGTGTGCATGGACGGAAGTCGGGGGCTACCATGGCCGAGCTCCTTGGTGGACGCGAGCGCCTCGTGCTCAGGGTCGAAGTCGGAACCAAACGACGCGAAGCTATTCGTTGTTGCTTCGCGCGACATGTTGCCGGCCGATGTGTGACGCGCCTATTCTGGGGTATAGTTTATTGACGAGTGAAAAATCGAGTACCTCACAGGTATCAGATTGTGAAGCTGACTTGTATCAGCAAAGTAACGTTGGAGGTAACTCGCTGGTTGTCCTGAGGCTGCAAGCTGCACGGTAGACAGTCGAAATGTTTGGAGGGTCGCTGGTAGCGCGTCGGTGCAGCGCGAGTCTCCCGGCTTGAGCAGGAAGTAGCCAGGGAAACCACAATAACAGGGAAGGAAGACAGTGCAATTGCCTGGAAAGACAAACCACTGCGGTTTCCAGACTATCGCAGCAGCAACACAATTGCACACGGTAAGCACTGGCTGACCGGCTAGACAACGCAATGGGGACGCGAGTGGATGATGCGACGGAAATAAATGAGGAGGCTGGGCTGGCAACAAGTTACTACGTCCTCGACCCAGTGGGACTCGCCCGCTGCTTTTGGTTTGTTTACTCCCGTGGGCCCCCCTCCCGTGGAGCGGCTGACCGCCTTCCGAGTGCTTACGCCCACGAGCTGTGGCAACTACCAGATTGCGGCGTAGATTGTAAATGACCAATTCCTGAATTATATTCTAAACAACAAATTCACATATCGTCATTGAAGCTTTTGCATTGAGATTTTCCATAATATGTTAGAGCGTGTAGTATGTGCAGACAGGATCCAAGAAACATAGTGCCCCCTTCTCTAAATGTACAGACAGACTGGGAGAAAACAAGAAGTGCCGTCCATAAATTCGCCTTCAATCAAACGCCTTGCTGGCTAACAGAATGTGCAGGGGAAAGGAACTATCGACAGAGGTCGGAGGGTAATTAAAACAACCTATATGCTAGTATGTAGGGTCGTAAACGCTTATGCTCGTAACGGGTATTGGAATGTCGGAAGGGGCAAGGGATGGCAGCCGTGAACGTAGACCGTCTTGTAAGGTCTTCTAGGTATGGAAGGAACATCGATAAAGAAGACATCAAGAGGACTGGTGATTATGAGGCTCACCCTCCAAGAGGTGTGTTTCGGCTGATTCAGAAGCAGGGTGTTCTTCGACATGTTCTTCTGTGATGGGCTGATTGGTGGTAGTATGTTGTTCGGCGGATTGTTGCTCTTCCCGCTCCTCTTCCCGCAGAGGATTCGTGGGCGTGGTGGGAGTATTGCTTATAGGGCTAGCAACGTCAATATGGATGGTAGGCAGAGGTGTCAGTTCACGGAGTTGCGGCGCATGCTCGCTTCTCTCCGCGACTGGACTCGTATACGGCGGTGCTTCTCCCCATTCCAGGACCTCGTACTCAGGCGGCGGGATGTTGAGTTCACCCACATCACCCTCGTCAACCGATATTGACGGGCGATCAGCCGAATGAGCAGACGCTGCATGCGATTGCACCTGAGTTAGAGTATCCGCGTCGGAGACGTTGGTTGCCCCAGACTGATACGACGAGTAGGATTCCCCTCGAGAATGAACACCCGTGAGAATCGACCCCGAGGATCGATCGGGTGCTGATGCGTCGGTGAGAAGAGGACGACGGTCCGAATCGGGCGACGTGGCTCTGATACGCGACCCATCATGCCGCACGTGGCCCAGTTCTGCATACGAGACACTGGAGATACGCCTATCGCGGCCACGATTCCGAGACTCGGCCAAAGCCGCACTGAGGTTTGAGCCACTCCCGTTGGCAGACGCACTGCTTCTCGCGCGAGCCCGACTTTCCTGCCGAAGTTCTTCAAGACGAAGATAGTCCCCGCGAGCACGAGCTTCCCGACGCTCTTGTCGCCGCCATTCACGGTCGGCCAACTCCTCTCGCCGTTGTAAGCGGATTTGATATAACGACTCCATCAGCTCTTCTCTGCGGTTTTCCTCTTCCTCAGCGGTTTCGGGGAACTCGACAACCATATCCATGCCTGCTCGCTCCCCCTCTCGAGCAATAACCTGCTCGGTTGGCTTGGGACTGGGTGAGTAGGCGGGGAGAGTGATGACCGAGCGGACTGATGTATCCCGTCGAACATTGCTAGTATTATTGGCGGCCGGAGTGGTGGTTCGCATTTCCGAACCTCCTTCGGCGGGTGCGTCTCTGGTGGTGTTCGCATTTTGGTTGTTCGACCCTGGGACCTGACCGTATGAAACGCCCACGTTCCACCTATTCCATTTATCCTTCAGGAATTTTCCAGGCAGATATTTGGGGCGACAGTTCATGCGACGGAGGGTACGTAAGACGAAATAGGTCATTAAGGCGGATGCCACGGCGAAGATAATGCAAGCGACGCACTGCAATTAGAGGAAGTGATGTATTAGTGGCTGCTTGAAAAAAAAAAAAAAAAAAAAAAAAAAAAAAAAAAAAAAAAAAAAAAAAAGAGGAAAGACGACACCCACTATTATAATGATGTTATTTCTGCTCGAGTTATCATTGTCGGAGGCGTGGTTTTTATCCTGGCCGCCATCGGTGTTATTGTTGGTGTTGGGATTGTTAATAATGTCGCCCGGACCATCCTGACGGATGTCAAATTGGCGGAAGTTCGCTGGAATGTGCATGCTGTGGATTCCGGGCGATCGGGAATGAGCCCAGATCTATAGCCCCTAAGCATGCAGACCGGTCAAAAGTCGACGATAGGAGGTGTTATCACAGGCGAAAAGAGGTTGAAAAATCCGGATCGGAGGCGAACTGGGAATGGTAGCCTAAACCGGGAACGCTGCGGAACTGGCGGATGAACAGTGAAGGTTTGTACTCGGTGGTATGAACAAAAAATAGCAAGATAAGCTGCAGAAGTGGCCTGGGGAAGATTTGATAAGATATTACGAATCAGACCATATACTGGGACTGAGATCAACACAAATAGCTAGAGATCGAAAAGCCAGCGATAATGGGAGAGATGGTAGATTATGGATGAGAAGAGACATCCGCGAATCCATGGCCTCACGCTGTGATGGCTGGGAGACGGACCAGGAGAGAATACGAGCAGGACCGCAGCAAGAATTCAGCGGCTAACTGGTGTCAGGGAATGACGATGCTCATCATTCCAAGACAGGCCTGCAAGTGGTCGTCGAATGGCAAGAGGGGAAGGCTAGCAGATTGGCGCTGATTGACTGATGATGCTGATGCTGATGCCGACGAGGGAAGTGGCTGGGTCGCTGGCGGAGATAAAATAGCGAATGGATTTTCCCCAGCCAGAAGAAGTGTGACTGATCAGAAGTACAACCCTTGGACGCTTCCAGACTCAGGAGGTCAATTTGATCGCAACACGACACGACTACGCATCGACAGAGTCTCTATACAAATTAAAAAGGACTCCATCGTGCCCTCCCGACTAATTAAAGACGATCTCATTGTGAAACGAGAGGCGCAATCCAAATTGATGCTGCCGGTTTTTCCTTTCCGAACCACCGGCGCGTGCCAATTTTAGAACACGTTCCCTTGGTGGTAAATTATCTGGTGTTGGATCAGCATTGGGAACTCTCTCAGTTGATTTGCTCCAGACACCTCTCTATCTGGTATCTAAGTAGCTTTTAAGTTCAGTCAGCTTATTGCCCAAAGGCAAATTAAGCTCAGCTCACACACCATAGCCAGGGTCAGTGAGCACCTCCAGCGATGGGACTGTCACTACCTCATCGGATTAAAGTCCCCCCGGGTCATTAAGTATCTACTCCACACAAACTATTGTTATGGAGTCTCCCCTTAATCCTGACCCACTTCTCATTTACACCATATCGATGTAGATAGCTGAGCTCTCTATCAAAGTGACCAACTTCCTGCTATCTTACATAATGCCTAAAACACGACGGCTCCTTCGGCGGGAAATCACCTATGCATCCGCCAAGGAGGAGGAGCACAACATTCTTCACCAACTGTCTTTCTATGACAAGCAGAATAAATTCTTTGCTCATCTCAATGCTCACCAGAGCTGGATCAAGGATGTTGTCGCACATCATCTTAACTTAGGTTCTCCTGATGCATGTCAAGTATCAAATATTGAAGATTGGTTACACGGTAGCTTCAACGTCTGTATCCCCGTCACTGCCAGCAGTCGGGGTACAAAGTCTATGATCCTTCGACTTCCCCTCCCATACAGGATTGGTGAGGATTTTATGCCAGGTAACGGAGATGAGAAGGTTAGATGCGAGGCTGGGACCTATGCATGGCTACAAGAGAACTGTCCGGACGTGCCAATCCCAGAATTGTATAGGTTCGGCTTCTCGACTGGTGAAGCTGTAAAGAATACTAATATACTGGTTTGCCCTACTCAGCTAATTTCATCCCAGTTCACTCACTCTGGAAACTTGCCGTTCCTACACAGATGGATTCATACGATCCGCTGTCGAGTTCTTTCATGGCTAGGCTGTCCAACCCCATCTAAATATGTTCCGCACTTGGCCAAAGGCGAGTAAGCCATTCACTCCAGCTATCTACTTCTTAAATACATTCCACCCAGCCGGGGAAGTATGATTTCGAACACATGGACAGAGAAGCAACACGATGTAAAACTATGAACAAACTTTTTCCACAGCATCTCCCGCATTCTTCTAAGCATTAGCCAAGTCCCGGTTCCCAGAATTGGCTCGTTTGTAATAGACCACAGAGGGTATCTAGTCCTCACAAACCGGCCACTTTCGTCCGAAATCCAACAGCTTGAAAATGAGCATATACCGACTGGCATACACCGTGATTACACATACTCAACTGTTGACTCGTATGTGTCAGACGTTCTCACATTTCATGATAATCGTTTCCGGTTTCAACCAAACGCAGTGAATGACCTTGGAGACTCTGTATTCCAACTATCCTTACTCTCTGCGATGAGAACAATATCCAAATCATTTTTTGAGAAAGGACTTGCTCGAGGGCCTTTTATTCTCTCTCTAATGGACCTCCATCAGAGTAACATATTCGTTGATCATGACTGGAATGTAACTTGTCTGGTGGACTTGGAGTGGGCCTGCTCTCTGCCAATTGAGATGATTAGACCCTTTTATTGGTTAACAAATTTGGGCGTCGATCATTTGGTGCCATCTGAGTACGACAAAGTTCGGAAAGAGTTCATGGATGCCCTCAAGGTCGAGGAGAAAGCACTGATGGCATCGAAGCATAGCTCGCCGCTGCTATCGGATATCATGGATAGGACGTGGGAAACAGGGACCTTTTGGTATACATTGGCTCTCTCCAGCCCATCAGGCCTCTTCACAATTTTTCAGCGGCATATACGGCCGCTATTCTGCAAGGATGATCTCGAAGAATTCCATCTGATCATGCCATTTCTCTGGGGGAAAAATGTGGGCCGTGTCGCATATCAGAAAGTATCCGACAAAAAGGAATACGACAGGAAACTTGAACAAGAATTTAAGGATGATGATGAGATCCTCGCATGATGTCCTGCTAAGAGCGGCTGCTAAGAGGACCCTTGGTTTTTAGCCTCTTCCTGTTGGAGGTCGGCCTGGAAAGCTCCTGCTATAGCCCGCAGACCTCTATCTACCTGATTTTTCTCTCGCTTCTCCCTAGCGGCAGCACCCGAAGAGCTGAATTGCTGGAGAGCAGCCTTGATCATACTCTGCTCCGCAAGTAGCTCCTGTGATTCCTACTATCTAGGACGCCCCCTCGTTGGCAAGGTGAGTCTTAGGCCCATAGTTGATTGGTGATACCTACACGCAGGCCTCAAAGAACCTGCCACTCTTGCGCCAGAGCTATTCGGGGGTCCCTGTCTAGTTGGTGGTCAAAGTAAAGTAAGTCTAGATTCATTAGGTGAGTCGTCCGTAACTTGAAAGACAAAGTCGTTTAATATGTAGGAGGGAAGAGAGGGAAGAAAGAGGAATGATGCACCCAATTGGAATAAAATAAGCGCTGCGAATTGCCACCTGATGGTATCAAAACTGCAGAATTGGTCACTTTTCATCCTTTGGTAGTACTATCTGCTTGATTTTCAAGTACAACGCCAATGTTCAACTTCCCTGTTTCTCCCTCCCCAAATGCATTCCTGTCAGTCTCGGGGCGTACAAACTACACCAACTCTCTTGGATGATCCCAACCACAATATACACAGACACACCGTTGCTCATGTTCCGAAAGCTCCTTCCCTCCTTCAATCAGGCCTCCAAGATAAGCAACGCTAAATCTTGTACACATCGGAGATAATCCCATGAACCAACCGTATCCACCCATCCATTCCATCCACGATCCCGGACTTAACCCAATTTTACCTCCGGCAATCCCGAGGCTACCCAAACCTACTCAGCCATGCCATGGATTTTCGAACTCAACCTGCCCACATTAACTGACAGGAACACATAAGCATCATTTTCCCCGCTCCGTTGAAGCTTATCTTTTGCAGGTCGAGTCTAGCTCTTAACATTCACGACATTATCCAGATTATATTGAGGAAGACCACATCAAAGCAGATACCTCGGCTACTGAGTTATATATTAGTATATCATCATGTCCTGTCCCGACTGCTTCAGCGGCCACGTGCACGAGGACGCTGCTCCTCGAGGAACAGTCACCACCTTGCATGGCCTGAATGCATATGTGACGGAGCCGACGTCCACTGATTCACCCATCAAGGGGATCATCGTCATCATCCCGGATGCGTTCGGGTGGGAATTCGTCAACAATCGCATTCTGGCAGATCATTATGCCGATAAGGGGGGGTATAAGGTATATTTACCTGAATTCATGAATGGTATGTATACTACCTATCACTTTAGATCCCTGTGGGGATGGGACCATAAGAAATGGAATAAAAAAGAGCTATACTAACAAAGCATCGTGAACAACTAGGACATGCTGCCCCGGTATGGTCATTAAACACCCTATCATCGATATTCAAGACCTCGTCTATCATAGATTGGATAACGAAACCGTAAGTCTCAACCAACCCTGCAAGACTTTATATATATACGATCTACTCACATTAAACCCTATCTAGATACCACATCGCCTGCGCCGCCTACGCCATGATCCCATTCATGTACCACAACAAATTCAGCACTACCTGGCCCACCGTCAAGACATTCTTCACGGCCGTGCGCCAAAACGAAGGCACCAACCTCCCCATCGCAGCCGCAGGGTTCTGCTGGGGTGGTCTACACACCGTGTACCTAGCGCACGGCAAAGAAGAAGATAAAGTCAACGGCAAACCCCTCATCGACGCCGGGTTCACCGGTCATCCTAGCAATCTGTCGATTCCCGGGGATATTGAGAAGATTAAAATCCCTGTGAGCTTTGCGATGGCGGAGCTGGATAGTATGGTGAAAATGTCGCAGATTAAGCAGATTGAGAAAGCACTAGGAGAGGGTGATAATGATGTGGGGGAGGTGAAGGTGTACTACGGGGCTGGGCATGGGTTTTGTGTGCGTGCGGATGTGTTGGTTAAGGATGTGAGGGCGCAGGCTGAGGAAGCGGAGGATCAAGCGATTGGGTGGTTCCAGAGGCAGTTTGCGAAGGTATCTTATTGATTGATTTCGGATCAATTCTGCAATTAAGCTAGTTATCTGTGGGGTTGACTTTGATTTATTTTTTTGCTCATATGCCTGTTTCATCCCCATCGGAGTCCGGATCCTCAATCAAAGCCCTTAATTTCCCATTCTGCTGTCTCGCGAGCTGCTTGTAAGCCCCGGCTTCCACCACACGACCCTTGTCAATCACAATTATATTATCCGCAATCTCCATCATATCCCTTGCGTGCGTAATGATCAGGACGGTCAGGCCGAGCCGCGTCGTCACCAGTCTCTGCACGGTCCGCCGAATGATCTTTGCGTTGTTCGGATCGAGGCTGGATGTGGCTTCGTCCAGGATTAGGACCTGTGGCTGTCGTACGAGCGCCCGTGCGATTACCAGCCTTTGCGCTTGGCCTCCGGACATGCCGGCTCCGCCGTCTCCTATCATCGTGAAGTAGCCCTTGGGTAGGGAGGTGATGAACTCGTCGATCCCGGCGGCTTCTGCGGCAGCGCGGATGTGGAACATCGTGCGGAGGGGGGAGTCGTCTTCGAGACCGTAGCTGATGTTGTCTGCGACGGTGCCGGGGAAGATGGTAGGTCGTTGGGAGACTATGGAGATGAGGGAGCGGAGGGTTGGTGTGTGTATGCGTTGGATGTCGATTCCGTTGAGGGTTATTGGAGATGACCCGTACTGGGAAGTGGGCGCCTCGTAGAGGCCCAGGAGCAGTGATGCTATTGTTGATTTGCCTGATCCTGACCGTCCTACGATTGCTGTGCATTGGTTCCGGGGGATGTTGATGGATACGTCGCGCAGGACATGTGCGTCGGGGCGTGATGGATATCGGAAGTTCAGGTTCTTGATCTTCACTGGCGCGGCTGTGGTGATCTTGAGATTACCGCGGTGCTCGTGGGATGCGCCCTGTGGTAGATGCGCCAGGCGTAGGACTTGGTTTGCCATTATATGGGAGACGCTGATTTGAGGGACTAGGGGTGTTAGCAGTGATTGTGGGCAATCGTTGGCAGCTGGGCAGCTCACTCCATGAAAGTACTGTGCTTGCGTAGCCAATGCTGAAGAGAAGTACAGAAAACACAGTCATAAGGCTGGTGACGGTAAACTCGAGTGATGATACGAGAACAGCTCCATAATAGAAGATTAGACCTGCATATGTTAGGTCTGCAAACGTAAGTTTTCATATACATCTTGCTTACTGCTGACGAATATGATCATGGACTCAACCAGTCCAAAGAGAAAGCCGGTATAAACAGCTTTCTTCACTCCAAGAACCATACACAGTGCCGCCGCCTTCATATGCTTCTTGTGGAAGTAAGGCTCAAGTGTCAATGTTCGGACAGTGCGAATCTGCGAGAACGTCTCGATGAATATCTCAGATGCAGTCGTTTTGACTCCGGTACAACGCCTTTCCCAGATTCCGGTGGTCTTTTCGAGCCCTCTGGTGATAGCGTAGATGACTGGTCCGCAAGCCACTGCTACGAGGGTCAGTTTCCAACAGACAGCCATGCACCATATAATAGCAACTACGGTGACTGAAGTCGCCACTAGGACATAGCCACCAAAATGACCGACCAAGTTTCGCATCTCCTCGGCACTGTTGTTGAGGGATGTGGTAAGCTGGGAAGGTTCATTTCCTGCTCCTTCGAACCATTTTCGTGGCTGATCAAGAATATGGCGGAAGCCTCGTTTGCGGAGGCGATCAACCCACGCCTGGCCACATAGTTCCAAAAGATAATGCATCAGATACGATATAACGCCGTCACCTATTGCGATCCCTAACACTATCAATGACCATGTTGAGGCCTTGGCTTGCTCATCGTAAAACGACTCGAGGAGCTTCGACAGGCAATAAGAAAACAGCGGAGTAGCCATTGAATGCCCCAGGGTGCTGAAACATCCAAGCAAAAGAAGCAGCTTTTGACCTCGAGTCAGGTTAGGGAGTATGGTCAGCATAATCTGCCCCAACGACATGCGCTCTTGCGGCGCGAGGCGCGCTGCATTGTTAAATGACCGCTTAGTTCGATGCTTCGATCTCGCCGTGTTGATCTCATTGACGACATCGTTCACAGGAAGTATACTACTATACCGGCTGGACTGGAAACTCGCATCATTGACATGGACGGTATTGAGCTCAAACATCTGCATCCCGATCGACTCACGGCGTGATCTGACCCTTCGGGTGTCTGCAGATTGGCGAATACTCTGTATGCTTGTCTTATAACCGTGAATAGCATCTGAATGCTGTGCAAGCTCCTTGTGTCTAGAAAACGAATCAGGGCTTGGACCGCGTAGACTCTGGGCTGAGGATTCTGAAGGAACATTGGAGTATCGATCAGAAGAACTGTGGGCATCAACATCCTCGCTTTCGTCACGGTACGGCTTGTCAGAGGTAGCAAAATAGGTATTGCTCTCCTCCAGTTCATGTCTGTAGCCGGCTTGAACAACTGAGCCTTGGTCCATAACATAGGCGAAGTCATGATCCATGATTTGCGACATATCATGCGTGATGATAATAGTTGTTTTCCCTCGACGCCATTCCCGGATAGCTTTCGTTATTTCGACGCGGTTGGTGGCATCAAGCGCACTTGTAGGCTCATCCATTATCAATATAGGTGTATCCCTTAACCGTGCCCTTGCAATCGCCACCCTCTGCTTCTGACCACCACTGAGGAAATCACCATCATGACCCACACAGGTGTCGATTCCCTTGGGTAGATCGTCTATTGTGCTTTGTAGCCTTGCGAGATCAATGCATTCACGTACGTCGACCTTGTTGAGTCCTTCGAAATTGCGACTGCCAAAGGCGACGTTCATGAAGATAGACTCGTTGAACAGTACGCTTCGCTGCTCCAGAAGAGTGATGTTGTTCCTTATCCAGTCGATGCTCAAAGATTGGATGGGTACCCCATCTATCAGTATCTCACCAGATACCGGTAAGTAGAAACGGGTGAGTAGCTGTCCAAGCGTACTCTTTCCAGATCCGCTTCTGCCAATAACGAAGGTAGTCTCTCCAGCGGGGAAGAAGAAGCTTGTCGAGTTTAAGACTGGTCTTTTTGGTTGTGATGGGTAAGCGAAGGAGACCTTATAGACACATAATAAGCTCAATGTACCAACGCAATCATTGCACGGGTATTCAAAGTACTTACATTACTGACTTCGATGTCACCTTCGCAAAACTTAGGATAGACGGAGCCCCTGCCCTCCCCTCGAATAGTATCCTCAGACTCTGAGTTCAAGGCGTGGATCAAGGAAAGAGCTGCATCCTTTCCTTTCGCTAGGACGACAATTTGTGGCATGAGGAATTCCATTGACTGGGCAGCTGCTAAGCAAGCCCAAAATGTTCTGAGCACTTCTCCTGCTGAGAGCACTCCGGAGGTGGCCAGGGAGCTCCCATACCAGAAGCCTTGCACGAACATCCCAAATGTCATCAGTCGCAATATAGATATTTGCAGAGAGGTGAAGCGCGCGCGTTTCAAATAATGTAAAGCAGCATTGTCAACACTGCTCACAAAGTTTCGAATTTCTGTATCTTGTCCGTTGAAAGACTTGACGCTGTCAATTGATGAAGTAGCATTGTCGACTATCAGCGACAAATGACCCAGCTCTGTCTTCTGTGCCTCCATACAGGAGTTTGTCTTGGTGGAGAGAAAGGAGAGAGCGGCTGACAGGAAGGGGATCCCCGCCAAAGTGACCAACGTAAGATTCCAGGAGGTCAGAAATGCCAGGGCCAGAGAGAATATGGCTCGAAAGATGTACTGCAAAGCGAGGCCGAGAGGCTGTGATGTTGCTTTCTGTAGATCATCGATTTGCCTATATGCCTGCATCAGCTGGAGAAGATGAGAAGAAGATGATATGCGAAAGGATCTACACACCCCTGGAGAGAAGATAGAAAGACCCTTGTGCCATCTGGTTGCGTTTCAAACCATTCCTGACTCTTCTGTAGAAGCCTTTCGAAAAGCTTGGTGCGAGCATTGGCAACCTGCAGTTCCCCAAATATCACAAATAATATGAAATAGATACTATTGCAGACCCAATTGATTGCTCCTAATCCAACCAGCTGGACGGCGTACTTGCTGATCTGTGGCGTCAAGTCTTGTTTTGCAATCTTTCCTCCCCCGAATGATGTGAACGTATTGAAGATCTCGCCCAAGACTACGGAGAATATGGGAACCGAAAGACTGGAGATGGCAGTAAATGTAAATCCTCCTATGAGAACCGGAGAATGTTTCGTTGTTGTGAAGCTGAACAGCGACATCCACCTCGGCTTTCGATGGATGAAGCGCCTGGCGCCGGCAAGGAAGGCTGCCATGATGGATCTATATGGGCTGACCAGGGTGGAAGATCTTCAGTTGAGCTTCTGATCTTCGACTCCGATATTTAAGTGCCGTGCAAGTAGACATAATGATGGTAAGAGAGTATGATGTATAGAGAAACATAAGCAGATGATGAACACCCAAGCCAACAGGCTTCCCAAGCACTTCTTAGCATAAGCATTGTAACAAAGAGCTACGCTCGTTTCCAGATTAGCCCAACCGGTCCGATTGCCCGATTTCCATATGCGGGCATATTGTAGAGGAAAAGAACAATGGGCTGCGTTGCCATTGTTCTCGGATACACCGAAAGAATTCAGTGGGTCAACCACACGTCATTCTATCCATCACTACATTCCAAAACATCAATTCCACTCGTTATATGTACAGGTATCCACTCCGGTAGTAGCACCCCAGGGTGCCCTGTCGAGGGGCTATCCCCGCACTCTTTTGTACGGTCATATACGCTATGCTGGAACCACCCGGATGAGACCTATGGGCCAGGGTACTAAAAGATGGCTGTCGAACTCAGGGACTCGAGTCATTGCGTAGTCTCTAGACGCTAGCAAAGCAAGGACGGTAAAGGCCCGGATGAGCCATTCCGTCTAGCCGTCGTTCCCGCACGGCCCAGATGAGAAGCGCAGCTTCAGATTTATTTCTTAGCCTTCTGCGCGCGCTCGTAGATCCAGTCGTTGAGACCAGCACGGTTTCTAATCCAGGTATGAGTATTCAATTGTTGTCGGTGCTTATCCAAGCATGAAACTCACCTCGCGATCTCGATGGCGTAAAACTGCATACGCATGGCTATCCTCCTGTTAGCTAGAGTTCCACCCCCAGACAAGCCATACAGCCACGTATCACTCACCAAAGATCGTGGTATCTCTGTCGTATTCAACATTGGGGCTAGCACGCAGCATAGTTCCGAAGTTGAAGTCCTCGATAGTCTTCTCATACTGGTTGATCCAGTTACGCCACTTCTCCTTGCCCGCCTTGCTCTTCATCTCGTCTTCATTGATCGTTGCGGCAGGGTCGAAATCGGGGAACTCCTTCTGGAAAGACTCCAGAATGTCGTCGTCCATCTTCGTCAGGCGGAGTTGCGAGCCGGGGACCTTCTCCAGAATCGACCAATATGTCATCAAATGTTCCACGGCTGCATAATCGTGAGTCATGAGGCTGATTCGAAGAAGGGATGTCCGGACCAACCCTTAACGGCAAACTGCTTCTCCATCTGCACCAAAAGTCAGCGTTCCCGTTCAGGTCTCTGAGTAGGCGTTTTAGGCGCAAAGGCGACATACATCCTCAAAGTTCTCCGCCGTCTCTGGATCAAAAGGCTTCGACATCTTGGCGGTTGTGTGGGCGATGAATAGTTAGACAAGAAACAGACAATATCACAAGAAGAGGATAACGGTAGAAAAGATGTTCTATTCGCTGGCTAACAGTAACGGTGGTCGAGGAGAAATCGAAAAGTGAGTTGCCCCGCGCCCAACTCTTTTTTTCGGCAGGCGGAGAGATTTTTGCGCCGCCGCCCTTGAACCCCGCCGCGCGCCCGTACGTCATTTACAGATCCGATCTGTAAAGAAACACTACGCATTTGAGACTGGAGTATGTTCGGTCGGGTTTATCTACGTTACTGTCACGGTATTTTCAACTTAAAATGCTCTATTTCGGCCTGCGAAGCGATTCAGGTTGCTATCTAGATTGCTCGCTGTCTAGGAAATGCCATGTCCGGCTAACTAACTCTGCCTCTGCCGCTTATTAATTGAATAGCAATCCACAGCGATGCTAGATCATGCTGGAAAGATCCAGCAAATGGCGAACGCAAACTCCTCTCAATGCTCTTCCAACGGACAGTCTGCATCCAAGCAAGGGTAACATGCTGATTTCAAGAGCGTATGAAGTCATCAGCGATAGAACAAAGGAAAATTAGACTATGGTACAGGGAAAGCAACGTAAGGAAACGAAGGAGAGCATTTCGTCTAGTCACTATCGTCGGAGTCGGGCAACTCTTCAAACCGCCCTTCATGGAGGGCGCGCGTGACAGGATTCTCCACCTGCAGAATGCCGTTCGCTTTGGCTCTGTTACGATAGTTAGCATTTATTTGAGCAAGTAGAAGGGGGGCTGGGGGTGGCATACCGCTCAAAAAGCACAAACAATCTCTCTGCCTCCCTTTCCTTCTCCTCCTTGGTCATAGGAGGGCCCTCGTCCTTCTTCTCTGCGGCCCACTTCTGGCCAGTAATGGGATTGACCTCTGGATCAAACCCGTTCGGATTGGTTGCGAATGCTTCGCCTGCCGTCTTGGGGATTTCCATGCCGCGAGAAGCTAGTAGTCCCGCAGCGAACCCATACCCGATGTTCTTAGTCAGGTTTTCGGCGTCTTTTCCGGAAAGCACAAACATAAGCTCGGAAATAGCTGTCTTCAGATTAGGGTAGGGTGTGGTCGACAGATTGAGTAACTTAGATGAGAGAGTGTCCGATTGTCCAATTGGGCGGCTTCTGTCGTTGTCTTCGGGCAGGAGGAGCCATTGCATGTATTTACGGGGGCCGTCTGGGGCCATCTCATGAATGACCACGAGCGTGTGGAACAGGGGTATAGCCTTGGTCTCCAGCTCGTCAGGACCATATGAGGACACAGCTTGATCCAATATGTTGATCAGCTTGTCTACATTGCAGTTCTGATTGAACGTCGGGAAAAGAGGGCTACTGTCAAAGACTTTGCCCTTTTTGTTCTCCAGATCAAGCGTGGACAGGCAGTTGATAAGATAGCTGAGGAGGCCTTCCAAAGGCTTTGGAGGGATATCGATGCGATTGATCATCTTGAAGATGTGAGGGATTGAAGCCGAGAATGTCGCGGCCAGATCAGGATAGATCTTTGAAACATTGAAAATGAGTTTCAACGTATCAGTAAGGGCCAACTCGTCCATCTGCGACAGAGACTTCTTGCCGGATTTGGGAAATTGTTTAGCGTGGCGGACAATTTGCTATATGGTCTCATCAGCATCGATCATACCGCTGCTTGAGCAAGACACGCATTCGCTTACGTAGTTGACATTCTCACCCAAAGAGTGGTGTCTAATAAGCTTGTCGAAATCCATTGTGGTGTCGTATGTAGACAGGAACAGAATCCGGCTGATCACCATCTCATCTTCTGAGGAATCACACTATCTGAAGGTCAACTCCTGCACGGACTGATAGATACAGCTAATGAACGTACCTTGAGCCTTTCAGCTAATTTACCTCCGTAACCTGTCTCCACGAAAAGCTGGCGCATGGATCCATCTAAGAGAAGAGCATTTGCGACGCAGCGCAGGGCGGCACGACGCACATCCGGGGTATCTCCGTCAACACCATATCTGGCTAGTAAGGCTATCCCCTCTTTAGAGTAGATAGGTTGAGCATCGTTGGGATTGGTCCCGTGCTGTCTTAACTCCAGGAGTGTCTGCACGCGTTCTAAGGCACGCGGGCGACGAGGTCAGATCGATACAGTTTACATTTCCTGTTAACTTACCCTTCGAAGTAAGAGACTTCGCCTCGAGGTCCGTTTTGAGAGAGCCCAGTAATTTAGTGACTCGCTGCAACTTCTCTAATGACTTGTTAACCCAATTTAATACAATGAAGTGGCTTGCACATACCTGAGCCTTGAAGTGGCCTGAAATCCATGGTCGACTTTTGCTTTAGCGCAATTCTATGCGCCGGAAGTGTAGTGTTTGTCAAGGGGCAACTGCTGGCTCGGAATAGCCGTCTTACGGGGCGCGGTGAACCCCTACTAGTCTGTCCAGTAAGTCCCACTTGGATTGGGCTTGTTCAAGTTGCAGCGAAAGCGGGTTTCCCAGATTGAAGACAGAAGGGTTGAAGAGGTAGACAAATACAAGAGTCCAGAGATTATCAGATGATCCGGGGTATCTTCCTCCACATATAGGCTATGGTGATATCTGGTGCTGAATGCAGCGCAACGGATAGTAAGGATAGGAGCTAGTTGGTTAATGCTGCGCTGATGAATAGAGATCCGCAGCGCAATAAAGCACAACCCCACCGGATAACAGTAAGCGGCTGCACAGGATCTCCGCAGTCTGTACAAATAGCAATGGTATAGACACAAAGTTGACGGGACTGATTGACACCAATGTATGGTTTATCTGGGGCCAGTAATCAAGTAGTTAAAACTCACAAGGGTCGCTCTGCTTGCGAAACAATAATCTGAATAGAGGAGAGAGAAAATCGAAGATAATAACTAGTCATGGGGGGGCAACTCCGTTCCATCTCCGAAGGCTTCTCCGAAGTGCCTGAGTGCCTTACTGCCTTGGGCATTAAACGCGGCGCTGCCACTTAACGCGTGGCTCAGCCACAGGCGCGTCTTTTTGAGTTGCGTGGCTTGGCGCGGTCCCGGTAGGTTCAAACTGGCACGGCTATCCTACTTTCACCAGGGCTTCTATCCTTGCTCGTGCTTGTCGACAGCTTCGGTCTGGGTCATGGACAGCGTGGTTTCTAGCTAGGCTGCATCGCGATGTTCCTTTTCTTTCTTCCATCTCCGTCCTCGTTCTTTTCGTCGCCCGATCTTGTGAAATATGGTGGAGATTCTCGGTCCTCTGTCTGCTCGTCCGCCTACTCCACCTAGGACATCATCTCGTATGCTGTCTGAAAATGATCGAACTGAAGATTCTCCGGTTGTTGTACACACGCCTCGCGACTCTCCCTTTTCCGTCAATGGCTCAGCTGGCGCTCCGTCAAGTCGACAATCCAAGCGCGTGAACTTCTCGCCATGGACGAGATACATCAAACCTCCCTCGTTTACCAATTCCGCCGCGAAGTCCAAATCTGACCTCAAGTCCCTGCCTCCTTCGAACGAATGCAAACCCACAAAGTCTATCCTCAAACCGACCACATCTCATTCTCCTGCCAATTCGCCGTCTGCTGAGCCTCAAGCTCCCATTTCCTTCGCCATGCTGCTAGAGTCGATCTTACAACAGCTCGCTGGAGAGGCTGTGAGTTCAAGGCTCGACGCTTATATGCAGTTTTTCGGGGCCTTGAGAGCATATGACAATCTGCCTGGTGACCAAGAAATCATAGCGAGGTTGGGCTTGATCACTCAGTTCATACATCGGGACGTTAGCCGAGACTTAACAACCGGCGGACCGCTACATACCAACCTTGTGATTCAGGCCCTCAAACTGGCTGTTGCTCTGGTCTGGCATAGCGAGATCTCTGCACGCCTGCCAGATGACTTCAAGACCTTCCTCGTCGACCATTCCGTCAATTGTCTTCAAGATGTGAAGATGCCAAAGTCCGTGGTAACTCACTACTTGTCCGTGTTGTCCACCCAAAACTTCAACGCCAAGGTCATGACGAATACGCGGATAATACGCATTTTGACGGTTCTCCATGATTTGACTAATCGCGTCACTGGAAGCGCAATTGTGTCGCAGCGGTTAAGCATCTATTTGCGTGTCCTCAATCAATCCAGGACGATCTTCGTCTCAAACGCATCTCTGTGGATGGATCATCTCATATCCGGCTTGCTACACCATGTCAAAGACATCAGAATCAAGGCTATCTCGGTGGGCTTCCAGACCGCTATAGCGTGCGGACCCAACCAAACCTTGTCCAAATGCGTCCGGGAGGTCTTCAGCAGACCTCTTGATGAGCGGAGGAAGCTTGTGACCGAAGTTTGCGAGCGAATGACACGCATGATGGCACTTGCTGATTGTGGTGTTCACATACCTCAGATATGGAGTGTAATTATTCTACTTCTGCGCAGCAAAAAGTTCAACGTCGACCAGTGGGAGCATTTCAAGGAATGGGTTCTTGTGCTGCAGAAATGCTTCAATTGCAGCGATTCTGCAATCAAGGCGCAGGCTATTGTCGGTTGGAATCGATTCGTTTATGTCATCAGTCCCAGCGACACAACAAGCCCTTCGTTGTTGCGGATGTTGAGCAAGCCCATCGTTTCTCAGTTTGATCGGAAGAAGCAAGACAAACAACCCAGTCAGCTAGCGTTGTGCAGTTACTATAATCTTCTTTATTACGCCTTTCGTCCCTCGGCATCATTTCAACATCTTGATGTCGTCTGGGAAGAATATATCGCTTCACCGGCTTCGAGTATATTCTCGTCTATGCCCAGTCTTAGCGACAGGGTAGCCTACGTGCTGTCCAATATGCTCTGGAGCCCGCAAGCGAAGGTGTGGCTGGAGAACAAGGTCAACGAGAGCAACAAGTTGGACCCGGAAGAGCTGCCATCCATTGATAGTAGGTGGATTCGATCGAGGATCACCTCGGTTTTAAGCGTGTTTGAGGCAATCTTCAAGTCTTCCGTCTGGACTCCCGACATTGAGCAATCGAATATAGCTACGGCCTGGATCGGCTTGTCCAAGGCCTTGTCATATGCGTCGAGCAAGGAGATTACACCTACGCCAGAATCAATGCAAGCTGTAGCACACGTGCTTGGCCTCCTTCAGCGCCTCTGGAACGCTGGGCCTCCATCGCTCAATGCGGCCGTCGAAAAGGATTCAACGGATGCCTTCTATGACCGTTTCAGCTTTCTTTCCACTACCATGATCTACAGTCTCGGCAGTGCACGATTTACCGAAAAACTACTCCTGAAGACAGCCGATGAGACTTTCCAGGCTGCCACTACGCCCACACATCGTCATCAGAAGGCGAAGACAAGTCTAGACAGTCCCATACTGCATTACCTTCGGTTTATCAGTGAGCTACCTGGCCACTCGGGGCCTTCCCCGTCATATTCACGCCTCATCACCCGTGTTCTGGAAGCGACATGCAGCGACAAGCTATCGCGGAGCTCACGCCTGGAATTCTTTAGCCAATGCGCTGATATACATGTGTTTGACGCAGCTTCTCATATTGGCGATGACGTTTTAGCTGAAACCGTATGGAAGTCTGTGGCACAGCTGTCTGCAAGCTCTTTATCCTCTTTTCCCATGGAGACGGCTCGCGAACGTGACGGCTCAGTTTGTCGCGATTATGAGAACATTGTTAACATTCTTACTGCCGGGCTAAAGTTTTCCGACGTGTTCGAAGTCTGGAATCCGCTTGTCGATTCTCTAGTTCGCGTCGTGAGAACCGAAAAGGGCGATCGGGCAATTGCTACGATGGCCGTGGAACCTCTCGCGGGATCTATCATAGGCCAAGGGACTCGAAATACCTGCAAGCCTTCTGCGTCACTTTTGAGACTCTCGCTTTCAATTCCTTACTGCCACGAGGCGGAGACGGCAAAGGGAAACCATGAATTGACTTTCCCTCACAAGCTAATTGAACTGGTGGATAGAACACTTCGTCAGTCGTACGACAGCTTTGATCCTGTCGAACCGAACGGCATTGCCGATTTCATTGAATGCCTGACGTCTCTTTTGGGATCGGGTGTACCTGCTTTCCGTACAGCCATGCTCACACAGCTCCAGCCGTCCCTTGCGTTTTATCTCAAAGACGGGGAGCGCAAGATTAACGCTGAGAGTGGCGTGGAAAGCAGGATCCTTACTGCTGTAAGTGTGAGAAGCAAGGGGCTTTTGTTACGTACTAACTTAGTATCAGTGTCGGGCGCTGTCGTCAGCCGTCTTGAACGTCTTGCAAGCAGCACAACCTCACGACGCCTCCTGTATACAAAGATTTGAGCCTATAATCTGTGCGGGTCTTGAGTCCACGCATGCATCAGTAACGAAGAGATTCCTTGACTTCTGGAGTTGTTCGTTTGGATCGCAAGAGTCCTTGCCCTGTCCCGAGACAATATCTCGGGCGCTACATGATATTGAAGTCCACATGAAGTTCCAGCAGTCACAAGGTCACCAGCGCAATCCTCAGGTACGTGTTTGGAAGTAAATATTTGTTTGCCTGCCCTGCTAAGGCTTCCCAGTCTGAGACACAATCCGGTCGTCAAGACGCAAAGGTCATTCCAGTCGATACATCGGTCAAGTCTCGCATTGCTTTCATTCTTGACGATCCATTCACAATGGGGCTGAATTCTTCGCCCATAACGGGAGGGTCTGAGCGTAAAGCTATGCCCTCGTCTTCGGAGAAGCAGACCGGACCTTCGGCAGGCCAAGTATCCCAAGCTGACGATGAATCTGATCCGGATGTGGCCACGGATCATTCGATCCCCCTCCCAAGGGGATCTGGAGATCCTAGAAAACGTAGCGAGTTGTTTTCGATCATCGAGAGCCTCCGTTCGTCTTCGCCCCCGACAAATACTCCAAGGGAGCTTGGTTTCATGACCCCCCCGCACTTGCGCGACCTGCGCAACGCGGATGCTGACGCCGGAACTCCACAAACTCCTACCCTACCACCTGTCACAACTGACAACGAGTACGGATTTCTCGGTTCTTCCCCTACGCCGGGCACACGAAGCCGAACGCAGTTGAGCGAATCGGAGATACCTCAGTCGCTATCTGCTCCAGCAGCAGAAGAGTCTGCTATAGAAAACGAACTTCAGTCCTCCCCTCCCAAGCTCAAATCTATCAGTCCCGATCCTCAAAATAACACAGGAACTATGAACACGCCTGGCTCAGGGAACACTCCGTCGAGCAAGAACAGAAAGGCGAAGAGGAGGTCACGGCGTTCGTCGAGGCAGAAGAAAGCAAGGAATGCTCAGTCCAGACAACCGGAGCCGGCAGGTGAAAGCATGGCGGTTGATTCAGAGGAGCCACTGACAAAGCGTCTCCGTTCGTCGACAGGAAAATTGCCAGAAGACAAAGATCACCCTCCTGAAGACGGGCAGCCTAAGGATATGTCAAAGTCTAGTTCTAGTGGCCCTGAACTTTCCGGAGATCCAATTACGGATTCTGGTGCTACTGAGCCTGTCATCGAGCCAACTTCTGTAGAGCAACAGGTCAATGCTGGGCAACCGAGAGACAGCCAAGACCGTCCATTGGATGGCTACGACTACATAGCGGACTCATGCAGCGACGACATGGAGACCCAGGTTGCGTCTCAGCTGGAGCAAGATCTAGAGCTCGCTGTAGATCTGGATGAAACGGCGAGTACAGAGCATGCGGTAACAGCTTCGGAACAGGGCGCGAGTAAGAAACGGAAACGCGAGGCAGAGCAATCTACGCCTTCAGGCAAAGAACGGCGTCGCTCTTCAAGACTCACAAAGACGCCCTCTGTTGCAGATGTTGAGGGAAGTCGTGCTATTCGGTCTAAGAGACCGATGACCGTGTCACAGGATGTCGAATCGTCCCCTGCCGAATCGGCGCCAAAGCGACGGAAGACCGACTCTAAAAGTGATACAACTACCACGAGCAAGCCCGCCGAGCAAGCAGCTAGTACTGAGAGCGGAAAGAGCAAGATCCAGGAAACGCAAGACAGCTCTCAGAAACGCAGATCTTCTCGTCTCAGCGGACAGGTAGCTCCAGCTATTCCTGAGGAGAGCCCACTTCCGAAGAAGTCGCCACGGTCTAGCCGTTCTCGCAAGTCGGCCAAAGACAAGGCCAAGGACAGTATACAAGAAGAGCCTCAATCCACCGAGGCTGAGCCCCAGCAAGAGACTCCTGCCAAAGATGTGGTAGACCAACCTGTCAAGGATGAAAAGAAGTCCAAGATCACTGTTGAAGATAAACCGACTGAACAGCTCCCAGAGTCAGACAGCTCAGTACAGTCCACAACAGAGACTCAGATCGACAAGCCGACGGATGAGCCGGTGCCCGAGACCCAGCAAACGGCTCCTGAGGATGTGCAGATGGAGGACGCGCCCACAGTGACCGAACCGTCCCCTGAGAAGAAAGCCCCGTCTGAAGAAGAGGATCTGGAGAAGAAGGAGAAGAGGACGCGAGCAGTAACCCGCACGACGCAAACCGAAAGCCAGAAGGAGCGAGAGATCACAGAGGCTGGGATCACAGACTCCCTCCGCAAGGTCTTGAGCGACGTGAAACTGGCCAAGTTGGATCGACATTCACTCAAAGAAATTGACGATTTACTGTTTGATATCCGGGTGGAAACGCATGAGGCATTGAGGAGAAACACCGGTTGAATTGGTTTTGCATAGCGATGGCGTTGTTCTTTTTTTTTTTTTTTTTTTTTTTTTTTTGTCTATATCCTAGTGTCGATATCGTATACTCCATGCTTTTCATTTGTCTGTCTGACTTTTGTTTTTTTTTGACCATGGCCATCAAAAGAAGTCCATCTGTTATGATCGTGTGCTTGATTTGCCATTATTCTTTCGGTCTATGTTCTATTATAAGATGGACAATGCGGAAGCTGAATGTACTCATGCTTAAGACTGAAGAATGCAACTGTAATACCAGCATACCACTAACTTGTGCCTACTATAATCTATCTAATCCCAATCATCACTAGTTACATTGGTTAGTAGTTTCAGATGATTAATCCACCGCAACCCGGAATTCTTGGCTGCTGACAGGAGGCCGTCATCTCATCTTCACTGCCACACACTCTCACTCTCACTCTCCAGGAGGCTGACTTACCAACCAACCAACCATGCTTATCCTCCGGGCGTCGGTTGCGCCCCAAACTTCTCAAAGGGATTTTATCAACCCCTTAAAACCCGAATCCATCAGCTAGATATTACTGCTAGTACTTCCTTCAATCAGAAATGTATTCCTATTCCTCAGCATAACCACACCCACTACTCACTAATGACTAAAGCCTGAGCAAAGACTCAGTAGTCAGTCAGTCAGACTGGCGTCATGTTCCCGAAAAACGAGGAAAAGAAAGCCGACAGCAAGAGAAGAAGAAGAACTAAGCGGTGTATTCACTGATTCAATACTTTGATTTTGAGACATATACCTTTTTGGTTGCACTATACAATACTATACTCACTCAGCTCTGACCTCTACCTCACTTATGATACTAATATCTAGACAGTAAGTATACACCCCCACCCCACCCCAACCCCCGAATCTATATCACAACTTAGCTAAAACTTCCAACAGCACCACAACAACATCATGGTCGACATCTCCTCCGTCGCATTAGTAGGCTACCTAGCACCCGTCCTCGTCACCTTCCTCCTCTTCATAACATGGTACGTCTTTAGTTCAATTCCGGAGAAGTATATACCACAAACTCCTCCCCCACCATACATTTGAATTACCTACCATCTTACTAAAACGATTGACAACTTTATCAGGCTGATCATCGGCACCCGCCGTCGCCGCCGTCGTCGCCATCGTCACCCCTACGGCCCAAGATACCCTTACTCAGACGCCGAAATGGCAGCCCGGGACCATCACACCCGGATCATCATCTCGCAGCAACTCATTGAGGAAATGTACCCGCAGGCGAGGTACAAGGATTGGTTGAGCGAGAAGCAGCAGCAGCAGCAGCAGCATGTCTTATCGGGGGGCGTATCGCGAGTAAGGTCCGCCGGAGATAATAGTCCCGGTGAATCACCACCAGACAACGTCAACACTATCAGCCAGGAAGGGGACAAAGACATGGAGGATACGAATACAGATATCGGCACAGATGCAGATGCAGACGCTGCAAGCAGAGACAACCACCGCATCTGCGCAATATGCATGGACCAGTTCGCTGACGACGATGAAATCCGAGCACTACCCTGCGGGCATATCTTCCATACGGCGTGTTTGGATCCGTGGGTTACGAAGCGGAATGCGTTTTGTCCGTTGTGTAAGATGTCGTTGTCTGGGGTCAAGGAGGGAGGTGAAAGTGGGGAGAGTCGGAGGGGGAGTTGGGCTTGGAGGAGGGCGTCGCAGAGGTTGAGTGCGAGGGTGGTGATTTCGGTGCCGGAGGCGGCGGTTATTAGGGGGTCGCTTTAGCGATGTTTTGCTTTCAGTCTTCACTTGGGGTGAAAATTATGTTTGGGAGGAGATTAGGGAGGATTGAATCGTGCGGGCAGGTCTTGCTGATGAGGATACGACATCATCATGTTATATTATAAGTACGCGCAGCGTGCGTGATACACAATACTAAAGTAGAATTCTATTTCAATCTCAACTTAGGCATCCATCGTCACTGCATGATTATTCACGTAAAGTTAAGCTACTACTATCCGGCTATGCCACCTACAGCCGGGGCCGGATAGTCTGACCACCTTCCCAGGACTCACCGGCCTCCAGGGTCTGCCATCCAGCAACGGATCCAGCCTCGACACAAAGCATGTTCTTGTATGCCTCGTCGGGGCCAAAGTCCGCCATACCCTTGGCCTTCTCGATCCAGGGGTTCCACACCACCACGTCCGTCAACGCCTCCCTCGTGATCGAGAACAGAGGCTGATCATCCGACGCCGTGGACACGATAATCGGCACCTTCGGGTCCAACGCCTTGTACACACGATCCGTTTCCTTGTTGATTTCTACTGCCTCCGAAGTCTCCGTGGTAGCTGCTCCGCCTTGTGTCTTGTCCAAGTACTCCTTTTGCTGGAGGTTCTTAACCCGGATGTTCGAGATGTCCTGCCATACCTCGTTAGCCTGACCTCAGCCCGGGAATTGGGAATGACATACCTCAACACGCAAATACGTGTGCATCAACACCTGGAAGTCGAAGTTCTGCTCCCCCTGGTTCTGCACCTGCAGTGAAGTCTCCAAGCTTCCCTTCGTCAAGGTCACACTATACACCAGTCCAAATTGATACGGCCAGGCCTTTTGAAACTCCTCGCTCAGCATAGGATGTGACAGTCCAAAGTCCAACTTCACAGCGTCTTCGCCTTCTTTCCGGTCGCGGCCGAAGGCTTCGGACGAGGATTTGCCGAGGAATTCCCAGTTCGAGTTCCGGGCGAAGCCGTGTTGAGGGAGGGCAGAGGTGGCGTGGTTGGAGGGAGGAGGGCCGAAGACCTGATTCGATGAGATATCGATTAGTTGGGTTACTTTTGTTTTGTGGGATACTCCAAGGGTATAGGAAAAGCTGGCTGTTCAGTAGTGACAGGCTTGAAGAGACATACTGGGAATACGACGGGAATGCCACCCCGGATAGGCTTGGAGCCATCTAGATGAGCCTTCTCGCTCACGAAGAGCTGCTCCTTGCCATTGGCGAGCTTCCAGGAAGTGACGGTGGCTCCGTAGAGGTAGACAGTGACGGACTCGCCGGTGGGGAGGGTAGCTTCCACGGTGTTGTCGCGGAGGGAGATGGTGGGTTGGGGAAGAGAAGCCCCGACGCCGATGGCGGCAGGCTTATTGGAGCGATCCATGATGGTAGTTTTGGAGGATATGATGAAGGTATTCAAGACGGGGAGAGAGAACAGAAGGGAAAGGGCCAGCAGAGACGGAGGATTGGATGCGGGGAGGCCGGAGTCAACTGAACCGGCGGGGCGGCGGGGCATTGGCGTCATTCGTTCTTCGCCGTTTCACTTTACGAGCACAGCTCACCACCATCCTTCTTCTCTTCCTATGGTTGAGATGTATGTTTCATGGCAGCTGATGTGTCTTTACAATGGTTTGAAGTTTTCATCATTCTTCAAGATTCATTTGAAGTCCTATTCCAGCTGGTCAATGCAATGACATCACAAAATTGCTTTCCGTCAGGGTCCAAAGTCAATGCTAAGCTCGATCCAGGGACTTGAGAGGTGCAGATCTATAACAGTCTTAACACTACATAAGGATTCATGAAAGCTACGGTATGTATATGACTGTACTGGCACTCTCTAAATGACTCTCATTCCTGTCATAACAGGGAGTACCAAGGCTCATACCTGTCAGCTGTGCAAAGGTTGTTTGACTCTATATACCCTTTCAGCCACTTCTACATCCCAGTTATGGTTAATATTTAGAAGCACTAGGAATAAAGGCACTTCAGTACCCAGTCTATTACGACCCTACAACTTGTGTTTCCAAGATAGTGATAGAGCCATTGAACTCCACATCATTTGAATGACGGGCCTATTCCGGAGAATCGCGGCAATATGACAATATTTCGTTCAGTTTATGCTCTGAAACCCATGCATCGAGTGCAGATACATAGCTCTTATCAGCAGTCCTGTCGCCCCCAATCATTCTCTCTTCAATAGTAACATCGCTTACCATCAACATCTACACCATTTTACATTATTCCAAGTGCAGTAGTCCGAGGTGGAAGCAACATTTATCCAACACCTTCTTTCATCTTTTCTTCCTCAGACCCCTCGGTTTCAACATCTCTAGACTTATCAAGGGCCCAAAAGTTCGAAGTTGATACACTATGGACCCCATCTCACCTTTACACCTCCAACAACGGACTAATGAGATCTTAGAGTAGAGATCTAGTTACTGGATACCTTACCATAACTAATCGGTCTGTTAGCAAGAGTGTCCGTGTACAATGGCGCGAGTCTAACCATTCCCTCTCTCTCCCAACTCCCATCTTATCGCCAATGAAAGTGTAGATACTATACAGACATTAACTACATAAATATATTTCTACTAACTGTACTACACGAACGACCCAGTGAAATAATACATGGCGTAGGATAGGAGATCGAAAACTGAGGGCACATAACGATCCAAAACATGTGAGTATCTTTCCAGTGAATCAACTGCCAATGATTTAAATGAAGGCTACTGGCCATGATGCAGTGCTTTTGTTCTATGACGTCCTGTCGGTATTGAATAGCTCAAAGATATCACTTGACACACAGTGAACAAATCATTATTGCTCTGAGAAAACGCTGATATCAAGTATGAGCCTCTAACTGGACTAATAATTTGACCTATAATACAGCTATTATCAAAAACCCTGCAATAGAGCACTCTGAAAAAACGGAAAAAAGATCCATGAACCACAAAGGGAAAAAGTACGATATTCGCCACCATACCCAACAAGGCAACTCAGGCAACAGCACCGACAATCCAGCCAGCCAAATCCCACTCATTCATGATTCCACACAAATCAAACACCCCACTCCAGCACACAAGGGTAAAAAAAATCAATTTCGAAACTCCCATACCAATAACCCCTTCCATCAAAGATCCACTTTCCACCCTAAAACCTTCCAAAACATGGTTCCCGAGCTGTCAAAAGAGCGAAAACGACCAACCAGCACCTATCATATAGGAATAAAATCGAGTGGGTACTTTCAATAACCGGCGCCAATCGTCTAGTGGTTAGGATGCAACCTTCCCAATCTGACATTGAGATCAGGTTGCGACGCGAGTTCGAATCTCGCTTGGCGCATCTTTTTTGTCTTTTTTTTTTTTTTTTTTTTTTTTTTTTTTTTTTTTTTTTTTTACACCTACCTACTCTACCTACCTGATATGTAGGCAAGTAAAGTAAGCATGTATATTATTTGTAGTGATTCATGGCTTTTTTCCCCTGTTATATTCTATTCGTTTCATTACCATTCGGACTGTTCTTGAATCATTTTTTGAGCGTGTTATAGTTCCTGATACTTCATCCTGTGACACATGTGTAGTTCATCAGAGTCCATTTTCCATTACGGTTGAAATGCTAGTGTGTCTGGATGATTGCAATGGACGCTTGGTTAAATATTAAATTCTGTAGACTGCAGCCTAGTAGACTAAACGTCACAGGTTCGGGGACTCAATCTTTCTATGTCGGCATCATAATCAACCACTGCGCCATTAATAGTAGGCACTACTATGCATTGTATCAAAATCGCCCGTTATACCTCTTGAGAAGCCTGCGTTTTAGACGTCTCTAGTACTGCCGTCTTCTCTAACTTCCTCCCCCAGCTCATTCTCAACCCGAAACGGATTCCTCTTCACCAAAACCGCCGCCACAAACACACTCCCTGCCAACGCAACCGCCAACAGAAAGGTCCCCCTAACCGCAAAATCATACGCCCCCACCACCGCCTCCAGATACTTCCCGGGCAATTTACCCTGCAAGCTCGTCGCACCCAAATGCGTCACCATCACCGGATCCAGTCCCGGCACATTCTTGGCTAAATCCCCCGTCAACCGATTCAAGAATATCGCCTGCGCAACACTGATGAATACGGCTTCGCCGATGTCCTGCGAGAAGGTCATGAGTGCCATGCCTATGGAGATGTCTTTCATGGGAAGAATGGCCTGCACGGCGATGAAGGGCACGCCGACGGCGCTGCCGGAGCCGAGGCCGAGGAGGATAAGTGATGGGATCCAGAGTTTGGCGGGCGTGGTGGGCGTGAAGGTTGTCATGATGGCGATGCCGGCGATGACGAGGAGGGAGGCCGGGAGGAGGATCGGGGTGTAGGTGCGTGTGCGTGATATAAGCCATCCGCCGGCGATGGCGCTGATGAGGACGGAGATGACTAGAGGGAGGGTGTTGAGGCCGCTTTGGAGTGGGGTGGCGTTGCGGACGGTTTGGAACCAGATTGAGAGCTATGGCTGGGTTAGTAGTTTGTATTTAGAGGGTCTGGGTGGAGGTTAGGGAAGTATACGTAGTACTGGACGATGGCGCGGCAGGCCGAGAGACACAGGCTGAAGGCCGCGCCGGTGATTATGATGCGCT
The DNA here is from genome assembly GCF_001889945.1 of Aspergillus brasiliensis CBS 101740. Classification (NCBI taxonomy): domain Eukaryota; kingdom Fungi; phylum Ascomycota; class Eurotiomycetes; order Eurotiales; family Aspergillaceae; genus Aspergillus; species Aspergillus brasiliensis. Next base: position 982,610 of record NW_027137448.1, on the reverse strand, counting down.
TACGGAGCACGCGCGGTGGGAGCATCGCGGTGTCTTGTTTGCGGTGCTGGAGGAGACAGAAGCCTGTGAAGATGATGGGCGAGAGGACGAGAAGGGCGATGATCCGTCCGTTAGTCCAGCTGTAGGTATCGCCGCCCCATTGGAGCGCGAGAAGGAGGCATAGCACTGCGGGTGCGAAGAGGAAGAACCCCAGCAGGTCCAGCTCGCGGAGTTTCTGAATGTGCGTTTTTGAGCCCCTGGGGGTGATGGTGGGGAGCTTGAGAAGGAGAAGCACGGCGGATGGCAGGGCTGCGGCAGGCAGGTTGATGTAGAAACACCATCGCCAGGATAGGTCTGATGTGAGTATGCCTCCCAGGATGGGGGCTATCGCGATGGCAGTGTATTCGCTGGCGCTGATTAGGCCGACGAAAGTCGGTCGTCTTCGTAGCGGAGTGGAAATTGCAATGATGCTGGATGACGGTCAGTCTGTGAATCCGCCTTCAGGTGCTGTAGTGCTTACACCATGCAGCCTTGACTGATCCCCGAGAATCCCAAGCCAGTAATGGCGCGCCCGATGATGAAAATCAAGGAACTCGGCGCCAGTCCCGAGAGCAGAATGCCGCCCTCGAACAGCAGGATATTGACGAGGAAGACCCATTTGACAGGGTAGTTGTCATACAGCTTCCCCTGGGAGAGCTGCGACATACAAGATGTGAGCCGGCTGCTGGATGTTAGTGGTGATGCACAGAGCTCATACAAGACTGTAGAATAGACTCACAAAGCAGCATCGTACCAACCAACATCAGCCACCGATCCGAACTCATCGGTTATTCGCGGAACGGCGGTGGTTAGAATCGTGGCATCCTGACATGGCGTTAACCGGCGCACGGGGAGATGGTAAGTATTGTCACTTACCAGACCAACCAGGAAGACACAGAAACAAAGGGACAGGGAGATGAGCACGAATTGTATCCCCTGGGGATAGAGGGCCTCATCGGGCTCGGGCTCCGTCTGAGGCTTAGCTTCTTGGCTCTGCAGGATGGTAGTGTCGCCAGCTATGCCCTCCAGAGCCTGCTGGAGCTTCTCGGGATTCTCCCCATGTTGAGGAGCTTCCGAGAGCTCAATGGCCTCGGTGCTTATTGCCATGCCGGGCAGAAAGCAGAGGACTGAGGGAACTGAAGCTGGAAAGCATGAGTGAAACTGGTAGCCGGGAGGCCCGGTTATAAGAGGGAGATAAGAAACAACCAGGCAGAAGCTATCAGGATAGTAAATGATGGAGCATCCTGTAGAGCCGGGTTTGTGCCAATCAAAACCGCGGGATGGATGAGGTGATTGCACCCCGGGCTGATGCGAGTTTAATGCAGGTAAGCCATTTAGTCCGATCCTTCGCAAGCTTGGCTAATTCCCCACTAAGTCTACTGTTATTTTGGCACTTGATAGATAGGTGGACTACGGGATGTCGAAAAGCCGAGTAGGAATCCAACGGCGGTTCATCATTCATTATACATACATCGTCAGACCCGAAACATTAGTAAGTACAGGCTTCATGCTCGCTTTTGACCTCACACAACTCCGGTACGCAGCAATGTGGCGTAGCTATCGAGGGAATAATATCGCACTGTGTGATACTCGCCAGCACAGTGCTTCCATCCGCATACACAGAGTGACAACCATCAGGTGCAGGCAGAGAGAGATAATCTGGGTCCACAACCCAGTAGCTGGGAAGTTGATCGCCGCCAGCAGAAGTAAGGGATACACAACCCAGGGATTGACTGCCAGAGGACTGCAGGGCTGGAAAATGGCGACGACCTTGAGCAGAAACACCGCCAGTTGCAACGCCGTTACAGGGATCTGCGAGTCGAAGAGTGACGCGGCGTTCGGGAAAACTCTAGCCAAAGAGAACCGGCCCGGAGGCGGGGGTAGTAATTGTGGGACAGGCTGTGTTTGCTCCTGGGAAGCCTCACGAGGTTCGGCCTGTGCGGGAGAGTGGGATGTGTTGGAATACCAAGGCCGCACAACCAGGTCTCGTTCTGGGCTGAGCGAGGTATTTCGCCCTGACAGCGGACTGGTCTCCTCGACAGCCGGACTCAATTCACTCTCAACACCACCCGGCTCGTACAGTGGAGTCCGTCGTACAGCTACCGGGCTTCGTGTCAGAGACTTGTTCGGAGACGCGGAGGGCCGGAAAGATGGAGTCTCGGTACTTTCTACCGGATGAATCCTCGCGCTCGGGCGTATGTCAGGGCTCGTGGAGCTGGTCCTTCTTGATCGAAAGCTCTCATTAGCGTTGGCACCGGCTTGCAGTCCGCTCAGAACTTCATCCGCAGATGGTCGCCCGTCAGGGTCCACGGACAGTAGACGTCTTAAGAATGTGTAGAGCTGCCCAGGCAAATCTGGCCTGATGAGCTGCGCATCGTCAAACCCAGTCCAATGGCTAATTTCCTCACGGAGCTGATCGAGGTCCTCTTTCTCCTCATGGATCAGGTCGGCGTGCCTGTAGGGCAACTGCGCAAAACAGAGGAAGTAAAGGATCATTCCCAGAGAGAAGATGTCGGATTTGAAGGTAAAGTTCCCAAATGGGCCGCCTGGATATTCTCGCCGTAGAACTTCCGGGGCGCAGTAGGAAACCGTCCCGGTCGCCCCAGTAGACCTCCGCATCGAGTCCTGAGCCTGGACCTCGCCAAAGTCGCTCACGAGCACCCGAATGCCGTCACTGGTCTTATGAAGCAAACAATTATTCGGCTTTAGATCACGATGGATGTACCCATTAGCATGAAGATACCGCAATCCGGAGGTGATGTCCTTGAAGAAGGAATAAATTTCCTCAAAGTTCAACTTGCGAGGGGCCCCAGCCTCAGTCGGAGGTTCAGGCCCTCCTCGGGACTTTCGGCGCAGACGCTCTTTCAGCTGCTCAGTGGTTGTTGGTGTCTCAACCGAACCACAAATATAGTTGTGTAGATCCCCAGCATTACAGTACTGCTGGAGGATGAATGCACAGGGCACACTTGGCCCAAATGTACTGATCTTCGCGTTCTCAAGCCACACGTGTCGATACGAAACAAGGTTCTGGTGCGTGAGATGCTGCAGCAATTGCACTTCTGCGAGTACTTTCTCTAGCCACTCATGATCGTCTCCAACGGGAACCCGCTTGCAGGCGTACTGCCCGAGCGAAACGCCGTCCAGCACATGCTTCACCAGCAAAACAACTCCTTTCCCGCCCTTTCCTAAGACCGTCTCCTCCACGAAGAACTTCTTGAAGTAATCTTGTGTAAAAGCGGCGGAAGAGATTCCTTGCGTAGACTGTATGCCGGTACCCGAGTAGTTGGGCTCGCTGGTAGGGCCGTCTGCAAGTGCGGGCGGTACAAGACGTCGGCGGGGTGACGGAGGGCTAGATGAGTTCACAGAACTAGGCAAGCTATTGTGGAGCATGCGGAAATAGTGTGGGTTGATGAATTCCGGCTGCGTTCCGCCATGGTGATCGTCCTGGGCTGAGCTGCTATCACGTAGGGGTCGATGGCAATACGGGCAGTCGGCAAGCTCGAGGTTGCCGTCATCGCTTTCGGTTGCATGTCGGAGAACAAGTTGCTGGGAGTCTCGATCAAAGACAACGACAGAGTCGTTATGGCGGCTTGTCAAGAGGCCATGTTAGAATAATTTTCATCGTCGGTCAAATATCTGGCGGGGAGGCTCGGGGTGAGGGGAAGCTGGAGCGGAAGCTTACAGTACGACGTCAAGATTGCCTGACCCGTAGGGAACAATGGACATGCCTTCGTCCGCCATTATAGCAAGCAGAGCGGCCCATGCTTGAAGAACACAGAGAAGCACAAGGCCGTAAAGCCATAAAAAAGGGGCCGATCTTAAACAGTTGCTGGCATGTTCTGGCCGCTGCTGCGGAGACCGGATGACGAGAGTGAGGCTGGGAGCACGTGAGCGGCCCTGGCGGTGAAGCTGGGAAATTCGCCGCGTCGCGTCCTAAAATGCTTTTTACTCGTATATCCAACTACATTGTACGCTGATTACTATGAATGCATGAAAATGGATGATCAGACGATCTCTCTCTTGATTTGATGCTATGCTTCTCAGCACTATGCGGGTATCTAAAAGTAAAAGCAGTGGGGCCGAGGAATAGCTGGCTCGGATCCCAGTCTTTTCTGCATGAGTTGACATGTACTGGCAGGCAAGCTGTCCAGGTGGCATGTCAGCGAGGCCGTGTGAAACCAGGCCTGAACTGGATATGCTCGGTGGCGTTTTCGACCTCCGATCGACCTGCATCGTCAAGGATGCCAGTGGGCCATGCAGTTTTTGGTCCGCGGCCCGATGATCGGTTGGGCATGGCGTGACTGTCGGTTCCGCTCCAGTTGAAAGGGCGACGACATAAGCCCAAGGCCAATGGGTTAGTGACGGGCGGATCTGCGATCCGCGGGTTGTTGAAAGTAGTTCAAAGCAGAGCTCCTGTTTAATCTTCCTCCGCTCCGCTCTCCTCGTCGCTAACCTCAAGATTGGCGATCGAGTCGTTATCGTCATCCTCCTCGTCAAAGCCCTCGAATTCATCTCCCGAGCCAGACTCTTGCTTCTCAGCCGCTTCTGTGGTATCAGCAGCCTCCGGAGCGGTCTCATCAAGCTTCCGCTTGCGGCTCATTTCGCCGAGACGACCTTCGCGACCCTCAATCTTCTCGCCCTCCTCACCAGTGTTGTGAGGGGGAGGAGTAAACCAAGGGATCTTTCCGCGCAGGAAGTCGTTGATGACCATCTTGGCAACACCGTCAAGATCAGGCTCTCCACCGCGGAGAAGTCGACCACCCTTGCGGGCAAGGAGACTGAGGAAGTCGATGGGGTCATCAGTGCTCTTGATACCGTAGGTACGCTCCAAATGCTTGGGCTGAACCCGCTTGAGAATAGCGGGGATATACTGCTCAGGGTTCTCTACGTTCTCCACACGGACGACACCGCGAAGAAGGATATCCTCTGGAGAGTCGTTCGGGTTTGGCGGAACCACACCAGGGCAATCGATGAGGTAGATCCTCTTCATCAAGGTAACGTACTGCCACACCTTGGTCTCACCCGGGATAGGAGCCACAGTGCACACCTTCTTCTTGCGCAAGGTGTTAATGACAGAAGATTTTCCAGTGTTGGGGTATCCAATGAATCCAACGGAAATCTGCTTCCGGTCGGAGTGCAAGGAAGAAAATTGTCTCAGCAGCTGGATCAACGAGCCCTTTCCAAAGGAGTTGTTGATGGAAGCATGGAAAGCCAAGGTAGGATAATCCTTTGAAAGATGGCGAACCCAAGCAGCCTGGTGTCACGTTAGCAGCTGAACACCAGCGTGGCTATCAATGCATAGCAAGATCAAAGAACAAGAAAAATAGAGAAAAGAAAAGAAACATAGTTTTGATGACAGGATGTGTGAAATGTTACTAAGAGACCTGCTATGATGCCACTTCAAGAGCGGAAGCAGGACTCAACTCAAAAACAGAACACAGCTCGGTCCTTAACGATCGGCTTTCAAAACGAAAACCAATCAGCCTAGCTTCAGAAAGAAGGTCGGCGCGGACCAGCGTCAATCTGCCAAAGCTGTAACAGACAGTCCCCCATAGTGAATAACGCGACATGAAGTCGCAGGAGAAGCCTTGACTTAGCGATGGCATCGGCGAAGGGCCGTGTGGTATATCAAAGGAATGGGGGTGGTTGTAATGAGAGAAATAAAATGAAGGGAAACTTACTGCCACGCCTGTAGGTACAAGATCGCACTTGTTCAGAACAAAAATCAAATGCTTGTGAGGAGCCTCATCCCGGATGTATTTCTCAATACTCCTGCACCGTGTTCCTTCCGGATCACGAGCATCAAGAAGATGGATGACAACATCGGAGGAATCAATGACCTTGTAGAGTTCGTTCCAGATACGCTTACTCTGTCCCTTGAGGAAGACAGCCTCCTTTGCGATGGGGGCGGCACTAGAGTCATCCTCTACGGCGACGTCATCACCGTTCACAACCATAGTGCCATCTTCATGTGTAGCATGGTCCGACTTCTCAATAAAGGCGTCGTGCATCTTGGCGGTCTCACCAGCCAGATCCGCAAGCGACGAGACACCCAACTTGACACGTTTCCTCTGAGCCTTGGGCCCGAAGGTGTCACTGAAAGGGTTGTTCTCAATGGCCATCTTGGCCTCGTGCTGCTTCAGTCCATTCACACCTTTATCATCTCTGATCAGGCTCATGGGAAGCTTGTTGGTCTTGAGCAAGACTTGATACGGATCAGAGGCACGCTCAGCGACCGCCTCACGGAAAGAGGACAAAGCCTCTTGCGAGATCACTCGGGTGTTTCCGAACCATTTACGGTTGGGTTCAATCCTAGCGACGGGGGCGTCTCGAGACTGGTACGAAGCAGCCTTGGTGACTTTTCCTTCAGCGTTACGTTGGGGTTTACCATCCTTGAGCATATTCAAGGTCCTCAACTTCTTCGCATCTCTTCAATAAGTCAGCACACATATGAAAAGCCACCTGTCGCAACGAGAATACTAACCTGTAAAAGTTTTCACCCTTTACCCGGACGTTCCCCATGCCATCTCCAGTCTTCCCCTGCCGATCTTTACGATTGGCTTCCTTCTTGAAGGTACCCATTGTGCAAGTAAGCGCTCAAGGCACCTTGAAGAAGATTAATATGAAAAAAATATCAAATGTAAGTGTCACACAAGAGAGATGGCGGAGCGCAAAGAGAGAAGAGAAAGAAAGGAAAAAAGTTTCGTAGCGCGGGAAATTATTTTTTTCTCCAAAGGCGGGCGCCAAGTTAAGCGGTGCACGGACCAGGTGCAGAAAATCGCTTCGTCCTCGTTCGACTCCCGCAATAGCACCGCGCTGGCCATCAGCCATCTCACCCTCCTGTGCTGGTCCTTGATCTGAAGTGAGACCGACTACCTGGTCTCTATCAGTTTCTTCTCTTCCATTCCGCCAGTTATAACCCTACTGAATTCGCCGTCCCTGAGCTGACAGACACTGTTTACCATGTCTCTCTTCCGCAATTGCAGGGCTGCCACCGTGCAGTTCCGCGGCTTCACCTCATCCTCCTGTCTGCGGGTCGGCCCCGAGTCTCCCAACTTCGTCGACATCCCTCAACCCATTCAGCCCGATCTTCCATCGAAGCCCCGCGTCAAGGGTACCCTCCCCGTCCCCAGAGAACTCTTCCCGGCCCGCCGCAAGGACAAGCCGACAGAGGCATACATCAATGCTGCGACGCCTCTCCCGACCAAGGAAACCAAGTTGGACCCCAATGACCCCAACACCGAATACATTGAGTGGAAGAAGCGCATGGCAGAGATGAGACGCAAGAACCTCCGCGAGGGTCTCCTGGAACTACACACCCGCAAGCAGCGGACGGACAAGACTATGATGCAGCGGAGTTTGGAGAAGCAGAAGCGTCGGGACCGTATTCTCCGCCAGCCCGAGAGAGAAGACCAGCGGTTGACCCGTAACTCCGTCATCCAGGACATGCTGCCCAAGCATACCGCCGTGCTGCCGGACCCTGACCGCGAGACCCGCCTGGCTGAGTCCAAGGCCCGCCTCGAGTACCAGCAGGCTGTGAAGAAGGCAGAGCGTCAAGACAACCTGCAGGAGCTCTACATGAACGCCCGGAACTTTATCACCACGGAGGCTCAGCTTCTGGCTGAGATTGAGCGGGTCTTCCCTGAGGGCGAGAACGAGGCCTGGCGCAGTGACCACCAGGAGGGCGAGAACATCTGGAACTTGGGTGTGCCGCCTACTGTCCAGGGCATTGTCAACGAGACCAGGAAGAGCGAGACCGCTCGCTGGGACGTTATCCAGGACAGAGTCAAGCAGCTGGGAGAGCAGATCACTGGCGGCAAGATGTGAGCCTATGTATTTATTTAGACGGTTGTACATTACACTTTTCCCTTTTTTCCTAGTTCGGTTTTATTTGTTGTCATGCAATTCATTTGGTTTGTAATAGCTTTACCTGTTTGTATACCTACTGTACCTGAACGAATTGAACAATCTCAATGATATAGCTTTTCCGAATGTTCCAAAACTGTCAACAGAACGCCACCGCTATGCAACATGAATGCCTAAACGCCACAGCCAGTATTATAGCAACCCAAATCAAGAAGCTCTATCGGCGGAAAGAAATAGGAATAATAGCCATAGGTCACGAGCTGGCTTCTGGGGCGCCTGCACTTGATACGGCCGCCAAGGCAGCACCTTCAGTAGCGACAGGCCTAGAGATACCCATCGTACTTGTAACCTCTCGCTTGGACACTTCCTCATCAATGAAGCAGCCCAAACCTGCAAAGGCCTCCATCAGAGTACGCGAGTAGTATTCCTGAAGGTCGTAACCACCAGCCTGCATACGAGTGTCTTGGCGAATGGGGTCGAGGTAGCTGTTCGGGTAGGAGTCGCGCAGAGTATAATAGTCCCTCTTATTGGGAACAAGGCCACCAAAAGGATCGTACGGCTTTTCAGGCTCAGGCGTCTTAATTTTCTTAAGACCCTTGATCAGACCAGAATCACCACTGTCATCCGCCCTGTCGGCCGTGTTAAGGGCACCCTGTCCGGCTTTCCTGGCATCCGAGTTGCGCAGAGCAGCCTGCTTCTGCCTGATTCTGTCTTCCTCGCTACGACGAGCAGAAGATTTCTTGAGCAAAACCTTTTGACCTTCGCGGGCGATAGCCGCTGCGTCGCCAGGTCGGCCTGCCGCAAGACGGCTGAGAACGTCCTCCCGGCCAGCAAGCATCTCCTTTCGCTCGTTCTCATATTCCAGTCTAGCTGCCTCTCGCCGAAGACGAGCCAGTTCTTGTTCGTGTGTCTGCTGTTCTCGGAAGGACGAAGCCTCTTGCGCCTCGAGGGCTTGGTTGGCGCGAATCGACCGCATGTTGTCTGCAGCGTACCTTTGTAGGTCGTTCTCCGTCTTCGCCACATCTGTGCCATGGACAAGATTCGCTATTATCTCTTCGCGTTGTTCGAGGAAGTCATCGTAGGCTCGTTTCGAATCAAATTCTTCTTCGCGGCGGTTAAGACTAGAGAAGTATTAGTGGTTTTTTCCTGGACCTAGTAGTTTTGCTAGAAGCGTACATCTGCATCACCCTGCGCCGAATGTCCACCTCCCTTTCCACATTGATATCCTCGAATGTTTGCTTGCGAAATCGGTTCTTGCGCAGGGTCTTGTGACAGCCAGCTACAGGGCAGTTCGCGGGACCTGAGGAGAAGATCCGGTCCACACAAGACTCGCACATCTTGTGATAGCATTCGGGATTGATAAGGAACTGCATGTCCGGGTTCAGATAACGGGAGGATTTGCAGACAGGGCACACCTCTGCTGACTGTCAGTGAATATTCAAGAGAGCCATGGGCAGTGGACTTACCGTCGTCATCCCCCCGGTGAGCCATGATATCGCGAGCAGGAGGCATTTTGAGAGTCTCTGCAGCCTAAAGAGACTCTAAGCAGCACAGTACGCGAGACACGCGACAGTTGGTAGGAAGAACAATTGACAGTGATTCTTCAGTGGCATGGAAGGTTGATAATCAGCTCCGTGCACGGACCAATCATGTTCTGTTCTCCGCTCTTGTTCCGCGGCGGAACTTTTTCTTTGCCGCCGCCTTCCTTTTCTTTCTATTCAGACTTCTCTCCTCGTCAGTGCATTTTTACACTTCTACTAAACAGCTGTTTGACCCAGATATACCCATTTTACTATAGAAATGGGTGTGCCAAACAACAGTCTGCATGAGCTGGAGCGCCAGCGCCTCGAACTCGAGGGGAACATCTCGAAGCTGCAAGACTCCCTTTACCACTGGAGGACCTGGGAGGCCGAATATGATGGCTTCAAAGACGAAATAAACGAGCTGGACGATGATGCGACGATGGATGACTACCTCCGAGTAGGACGCGACTTCGGTGGTTCCTTGGTCAATGAAGAGGAGGTCAAAGTGATATTGGGCGAGAAACAAGGCGTGACACGAACCAAGCAACAGGCGGTTGATCTGGTAACGAGGCGGATCGACTACGTGAAGCAAAATGCGTCTACGATAGAGAAACGGCTACGGGCAGCAGAAGATCAACTGTATGCGCTTGACTCGCAAGATCGGCTACCGGTGGAACCTACGGCGGACTTTCCTATGACTGAGATTTTCGAAGAACTCGATGAGAACGGCGAGGTTATTTCAAGCAAGACAACTACACCCGGGAGCGAGGCAACGGATCTTCTGGAAGTCTTGAAGAAGGCTGGCGTCAATGATATACCCGATGTGGCTAAGGCCGATACGCCAGTTCCCCAGCCAGTCACTCAGACTACGGAGGCGTCTTCCGCAGATAGCCACAATGGCGACACATCCGCCAGCGAAAAGGAGCCTCCTGTCGACATCTTGGGAGGCAACGCCAAGGAGACAAGCTCCGCGTTGGATCCGACCGTCGAAGTTCATGGCGAGCGTCCTGTGATGGAAGTCGACGAATCTCCGGAGGATGCTAAATTACGCCGTGAGATGCTTCAGTATAGCCTGAATGAAGTCGGGTCAGTTGTGGCAGAGCTTGAGTTGGACGAAGACGCAAGCGACATTTCTGTTGATGAGGATTATGATGCTTATGATTTTGATGATGACGAAGATGAAGAGGAGGACGAGTACGGAAGGACCACCAGGCGAGTTCTGAGCGAAGATTATCACCGTCAGATGCGCGAGCTGGAGGAAAAGCTCAACGCTCGGGGAATGTGGAATGCCGGAAAAGACACGCAAGCGCTTCCGAAAGATATCAAGGAGGACCTAGATCAACCTAATGTTGGTCGTGTCGAGAATAACGCAGACACGAGTAGCGAGCCAGTCAAAGAGAAGAAACCGAAGAAGAAGGTTGCTTTTGCTGACGAACTTGACATCGCTCCGGCTTCTAAGCCTCCGACTTCTAAGCCTCCGACATTGGAGAAGAAGGTCGTTCCGGTCCGAGAGTCAAACGTACCTGTTCTTCAGGATGCTGTTATTGAACGCACAGAGCCTGCTGGAAAAGAGCCTGTGCAGAACGACGCCCCGAAGAAAGTGTCCCGGTTCAAGAGTGCCCGGAAATCCAACAACGCAACTGAAGACGCCACTGCGTCAACAACTCAACCTAGGAACACTTCTGGACCCGCCGAACCTCGCTCGGCTCTACGCAAGACTGAGGCATCTATCACAGGACCATCTCTACCTCTGTTCCCTGCAAAACCAGCGGAACCCAAGCCTTTCTCCCAACCTATCTCCGACATCGTGGAGAGAGAAGACCCTACACCCAGGGGCCCGGAAGGGAAGATTCTTGCTGATACGCTCGTTGAACGGGAGACCCCAGCAGGTCCTGCAGTAGCACCAGAGCCCGATGAGGTCGACGAGCAGCTGCATAAAAAGGAGATTGCAACTGAGTTCTACAGGATCCGGAACCGCATGATCCAGCAAAATGGCGGCTTCGTAGGCGAGGAGCCGGCAATCGTGCCGATTGACACCGAGGATGCTCCCAAACGCGTGAGCAGATTCAAGTCCGCCCGCATGAGGTAGGACTCAGATAGAACGAAACCCAAACAGATACCCAATATATATCAATGCATGGATGCATGATACTGCGACATTTTCTGTCTCCCATTGTTCCGTAGAAAGGACCGAAAGCAAGGTAGCCTCTACCTTGGCATGACTATACCGATTTTCCATGGTATAGTCATTTAAGATTCGAAGTCCAAGAATGAAGAAAAGGGCTCTCTGACTGTGCTTCCGTTACTGGGTGTATTGGGCTCAACTGAGTACTTACGGCCAGTTAAAAATGGAGTACGGTTACGTTTCACCCTCTACATACACACAGTTATACATAATCAATGTTATTAAACTCTCTGCAATAGTGGTTGTGGTAGTGAACCATGTACCTGGATAATGATTAGGATTCTGCATTATGTCAAGCTTCCATGGGATACTAGAGTATAAATAAGCTCTTTTTCACCGCATTTAAGCGTTTATCAATGATACTCAGATACTACCTGATATCCAAGTCATCAAGCATGGACATTGCCAGCCACAAGAATGGACCGGTGGTTGATCTCTATGTGACTTTACAAGCAGCCACCCATCCATCTCAGTTTCAACATGTGAACATTGAACAAAGCTCCATCTTCCCCCTTGTTCCCTTTCCCCGGGCTATCTAACTAAAAGACGCAGAGTTTCACAACATCATAATGATGTTTTACATCATGGTCAGATCATTGATGGTAAGTTCAATTGCTCGGGGTAAACCGCACGATGATCCTCGGGATCTGAGCGATCTACCTCAACCAACACCCGTTAGTATCTACTTCATTGAGGTATTTATTTATTTATTTGTTTATTTACGTCAGACAGTCGGAAATTGGCTAATGCTCTATTGATTTCAGAGTTGATCTGGGCTGCCTGATCGATCGCTGGTTGCTTAGTAGGGACTCGATGAGGTCAAGACTGGGCAACTGGACTTTAAAATGAAGATCGACATGGAAACGATGTGCTGTACTTGATTTTGACAGCTCTAGTTCGGTTTGACCAGCTTGGATCGTGTGAGACACTGGTGGACGTGCGCATTACATTATTGTTAGTCAAGGGAATCACTAATTAATTGTTAACTGGTTTAACATATGCTACTGTTGGGGTTGGGATTGTTGTTGTTCAACCCCGGCATGTCCGACGAAATTGAAAATTTGCGTGTCCGCAGGCATCCGTCTATGTCTGTCATCTGATTCTTTTTTTTACAGAATGCATTTGCATAAGCATTTTTCCGTCGGTCGTCGGACCGATCCCTGAATGAAGGGTAAAAAGAGACAGGAAAAGGATGGTGGGGAGTTCTATTGTGGATGCGTCCTTTGTTCGGAGCAATGTGCTGCTGGTCTATTGTAAAGGCCTGGAATCGTACAGGTCAAGGATAACCCATTTATTTGCCCATCTTGGACACATGGATGGCGGGCCAGCACATAACCCACTTAACACAGTAGAAAGCAATCAGAGTTTCAGTGGATTCTAGCCAACTGTCTAGACCTTGATTGACCGTTGCAAGGTGAGGGTGTACGTAAGCTTCTACAGGGTGCAGTGCGGGGGTTTGGCCTGCAAGGTGCCTCATTCTCAACGGCTTTTTCTTTGAGGAGATTGGTACTTTGACAATTGTGAGCAGGGTGAGAGAGGGAGAGACAAAAAAAGTGATAGGGATCCCCTGGAGGTCCAATGGGACTGCTTTGACTGAGAAGTCGTGTTTCAGGATAGACTGGTTATATGGTTCGAACCACAGTTCGATGTTCAAAAGTTTTGAGAATCGCTGAGGTGGGGAGATAAGCATGGAGCCAGGATGGGGTGGGTATACTTACGACGCATTGCAAAAGCGCGACGGAGATTCTAATCGTATTCCGGCGATATAATGGAAAATAATAATATAGGGTAATATTGAAGAAGGCTAAAAGGGTATAGATTGAAATCGATCGCGCAGCCGTCCAGATGCCGGCGAAGCTTATAGGGCACTGGCGTCCAACAGGGCTGCGTTGGCTACCTGTCAGATGGACGCCGAAGACACGGGGCTGGTCAGGCCGGAATCCTGGGATAGTATTGCCGGTGACCGGGGTGTTTCTATATATGTACGGCTCATAGTACATCTGTTTGTGTATCTTTTGTTGACACACGGATCATTTGCATTTGGGTCAACACTTAGGCAACCATGGCTGCTGCCATTGTCCCGTGTATGCAGACTGGTGATTGATCAGGGTTGCCTGGAACCGACCGGCCTTTGGTTCATATTCAGTTTCTTTTTCTACTCTGCTTTCGCGGGAGGGAAAGGCAGCGAACCAGGTATAGGTCCAGTAGGAATTCTCCATGACGTGGCGCAGTCGCCCGGCTGGTGTATTGCCGGCAGACGAGGGAAGGAAGAGGACGATGGATCCTGGAAGCCTCATGGAAGCTGGATGGAGGAAGTCCAGCGAGGCTGGCGTCATCCCCCACCCGCGGAACATGGGAATACTATTGATCCGGGGGACTGGGTTCTGCCGGGTTTCTCCGACCTTCCCAAAAAGTAGCATGATAGTCCCTCATCTCCATTCCAATGACTATTCTCATCGAATAATTAAATACTCAAGAATCCACCATGCCAAGGATTATTCCATTATGACATGCAGTCGCTCGCTTTGCTGCTACACGGGCTGTGCTGCGTCCCAAGCGGGTTCCAAAAGCTGCTCACCGAGTTGCTGAGCAACACATCCAAGGCAAAGAGTCAACGTCAACCCCGTCCCCCTACTCCGCACTGCACGTCGTGTATGCTTCGAGTCCAAGCCCTTCTGAGCATAATGCAAGGCACCCCTTCCCCGGTCAATCCCAGGATTCTCATCCTTCCCTGTTGTTAAGCCGTGGTTGTGATTATAGCTCCCCCTCCACATCCCTTCGGACTTACGCGGACTGTGCTTCATACTTGCACTCAAGACTAATTGCTTATGTCTAGCATAAAGCATTGTCGCTTACCTTACGTTCCCGGTTTTCCGCTGATGAGCGACTCTGAATAGAAGCAGGCCCATGGGTGGCCTACCCATGTTCCTTGTATGGATAACAATAATGCTCGCTATGTATGGCTGAATGGCGTGTTGTACCGTGGGTGGCATTGCCATCTTGCCACCGGACTCGCAACAACCCGCCTGAGTCCATAAGTCCGACAGGTCCTGACCAGGGCAGGGTTCCCGGCCGATCCAAAGGCTGCTCGATGGAGCTGGATCCACAGTTGGCTTGTGCCCTGCATCTCCCGAGCCACTGATACGGCTTCTATCTCACAGCCAACTTCCAGATCGGGTGTCCCTCATGGAATTGCCTCCTCCACAAGGCCCAATGCTCATGACGTCTGCTTTCATTGCTCCTTCAATCCCGAAGCTTCCAGGCCCGGCGTTGTCGGACAACTTGCAGCTTGTTTATTCGTTGTCTGGTGGTGCCTAGCGGGATCAGCGGTGGCCCTCCATGTTCTTTTCCATGGTCAACTGCCAGTCCAGCAGAAGCAATGCAACTGGCCGAATGTCTGTTTCTATTTTTTTTTTTCGAACTACTGTGCTGTGGAGGTGCGTGTGCTGACTCTGCCCGGTTTACTTCTGGCAATTACCATGACGTGCCTCTCATGTATCCACTATAATTTATAAATATTGAGCGTACCCTGTGTCTTCTCAGTTTGCTGTTTAGTTAACCCCGGCCAATAACTCCTCCAAAAACCAATCTTTGTAATTATATCCCCCGCCAATCCGTTCGCTTGCTTTTTGGCTGTCGCCTACTTTCGCTTGTGCAAGTATGAAGAACTTCGCGACCCTCGCAGCTTTCGCTGCTGGGGCTAATGCCCTTGTTGGTCGGAGTGACTCTTGCTGCTTTCACCTGACAGCTTCTGGTGATGCTTCTGGTACCATTGGCCAGCTGGGTGATGGTCAGAACCGTATCGGTGGTGGACTGCCCGCAACCCAGTTCTGCATCGACTCCAACGGTGGCATCACCGATAGCAGCGGACGCGGTTGTGTTGTAACTAGTAAGCTATCCACATGTGCACCATATCGGGAATGTTACTAACCACGCATCTCTGACAGGCGATACCACACAGTTCCAGTGTGACTTGGGTAAATCCCCTGCGTCGGGTTTCTCCATCAGCTCCTCTGGCGAGCTAGAGTACAAGGGTGACGCCGACTTTGTTGCCTGCCAAACTGGCGACGACAACGAACTGAACCTTTACACCACCGAGAACTCCTCCGTCACTGGCTGTGAGAACATCAAGTTGACGGCTGATTCCTGCTCGGGCTCTGGTGCTGGCTCTGTTGGTTCTAGCTCTGCTCCGGCTGCTTCGACCCCTGCTCCTCAGTCTAGCAAGCCGGCTCCTCCGGCTCCGTCCTCCAGCGCTCCCGCTGTTCCTAGCGCTGGTGCGTCGACTGGCTGGGTTCCTGGTGGCCCTGCCTCCAGTGCTTCCGTGCCCCTCGGTCCTGGTCCCCAGTCTAGCGGCGCCGTGCAGGTGACGACCATCTATGTGACCGAAACCTACTGTGGCACTGAGACTACTCCTGTGGTCTCTGTTCCTGGAGAGACTACTGTTCCTCTGGTTCCCGTTGGACCCGGGTCTTCTGCTCCCGCTGGTTCCCAGCCGGCCCCGTCCGGATCCCCTGTTCCTCAGCCATCCGAGAGTCCTGCTCCTCAGCCTTCGGAGACTCCTTCGTACCCCCAGTCCTCGGAGACCCCTGTTCCCCAACCTTCTGAGACTCCCGTTCCTCAGCCGTCTGGCTCCCCGGCTCCTCAACCTTCTGAGAGCTCTTATCCCCAAACCTCTGGCACTCCTGCTCCTCAGCCGTCTGAGACTCCTTCTCCCGAAACCTCTCAGACCCCTGCCCCTCAGCCTTCCTCCTACCCCCAGACCTCTGGAACTCCTGCTCCCCAGCCGTCTGGCACTCCCTCTTACCCCCAGAGCTCCGCGTCCCCCAGCAGCGCTCAGCCTTCTGGCACGGCTACCCAGTCTTCCTCTGCCAGCTGCCCCACTGATCTCTCTGGCGACTATGAGTACCCTCACTTGATCGTCCCGATCAACTCTTCCACCCCTGACACCGCCTATGGTACTCAGTACTTCGGAACCGTCTCCTCCACTGTCTCGACCATCTTCAACTTCGACATCCCCTCTTCGGACTCTGGAAAGACTTGCAGCCTGATCTTCCTGTTCCCCACCAAGGATCAGCTTGAGACCTCCGACTACACTTTCAGCGGAGACGGCAAGGTTGATATCTCCCAGCTTGAGTCTGCTGCTAGCGAGTCGACGACCTACAACAACGCTCCTGGAGTCAAGCAGGACTATGGCGACTTCACCCTCTCGCCTGGCAACTCGTACCTGGTCTCCACGTTCTCCTGCCCGGCTGGCCAGACTGTCAGCTACGAGATGAAGGAGGCTGGTAGCACCTACCTCAACTTCTTTGAGGACTACAACCCCTCTCCGTAAGTGCACACCATCCCACCTTCTATGAATCATTGCTAACTAAGGATCTAGTCTCGGTCTGTACATCACGGTCTGCTAAGCTCGTCAGGCATAGCGATCGAACCCGGCACCACGCGAAAATGATTAATGGACCCGTTATGTTTGCTATTTATTGACTTTTATTCCCTTTACTTCAAGACATGACCATTCCCTCTTTTTGATACTTAACCGGGCGCCGGATACGGTCTCTGACCGGAGACAATATTGATATTGGAAATACAAAATTGGCTATATCATGGATTTTTTCTAGGCTACTAGCAGTGTATTATAAGCTATAGCTCTCGGGTCTAATTACTCTAATCAATTGTGTCTATCAGATTCGCATCGATGATGAGTAGGATAAGAACTACTTTCGTAGGTCTCGTCATACAGCTCAATTGTCTCGTATAACTATCTAGCAAGTTGCTCGGAAACAACAATGCCATCCAACACAGTTCTTCTAGCATACACAGTAATTCCAAGATGTCTTACCATTATACATAGTATTATTAAACACACAACGTGGATTCCATCTATGTCTATGGAGTATGGATATGTGGGCTATGCAGGGTAAGCTGGACTAAGTGGACACGAGACCCCGGCCCACATGATATCCACCACTATTTACTTAACCACCCAGGCAGCACCTTTTTCTTCGCGACTTTGCACATTCCATAGAGTATTAACAGCATAAGCACGACGCTGTGTACCCACTAAATCAGTTAGTCCGAATCATGGGTCCAAAAAGGATTTCCCAAGATGGTGTCCAACTGGAAGATTTCTTCTCTGCGTTTCCGTGAGAACGAACGTTATCCGTTAATACCCGGCTCGAGGGATACTTTCCACTCCTTGAATTTGTGAGATGTTTCTACTTCCGGTCCTACTACATAGTGGGGTGCTCAGTGGTCAAATAGTGAGGAAATTATCAAGGTATCTGAGACCTGGTAGTGATCTTGAGGGGATTTGTCTGTATGAACTAGTATGAATGAATGCCCTAGCAGTAAGTGAGAGTGAGGCATTGTACGTAATAGAGCTGCGTCATGTCCATTCATAGCGAAAGAACTCTTTTAAAGATCGATCATAATAGTATTACAGTGCATGCATGGATTGTGGCTGGCTTGGCGTGGATCTGCAAGAGTAAAATGACAATGGATTAGAATGATAATAGTCTACACTTCGTATTAGCATTCACGTCTTTCTTGGCTGTGTCGGGTCATCTGGAAAGCATGCGATCGGGCACAAGCTGATCTGAAGATCCTCTAGTGGGCGGTGCAAGGCTCTGTACAGGGTGAGTGGTTTAACAGATAGTAGTAAGCTGTGCGTCATGTGAGATGGATTTGGTGGAGCTGGTACTATTGCTTTTGCAAAAGAAGATACTACGTGCTGCAGGTGAATTCATATGTGATAGTATACTACTAGTTATCACTCATTCAACAGTATTTGCTTTTACAGGAGCAAGTGCACCCTCTTTCTCTATATCCCGCATTCCACGTCTGCGTCTGTCACGAGATAGACGTGCAGCTTCCTCACGAATCCAGCGCTTGATCTTGCACCAAATAGTAGGGGACTGCTGCTCATGGATCTTGGTGAGCTGAGCTTGGAGATTGCTGACTTCCTCGAGAGCTGCTTGAAAATTGTTCTGGACTTGTCTATTGCCTTCAAGGGTGACTGTGCCATGAAATAATGATGAAGTGAAAAAGAGGATCATGCTTACTGATATGGCCAATTATATCCTCAACATCGTCCTCAACAACGCAAATAAATCTGGGCGAACATCTGTAGCGCCACCGGAGGCTTTGTACCATCGCACTGGGTGCAGTGGAATTTTCCTCATTTGGGCCAACCTCTAGGTGGGAAATGACTCCCTCTGGCCGTACTTGTGTCATAATGAAATATTTCGTCGGTGTTATCAGTTCAGGCCCGGGGTATCATCGTATACCAATTATTGGAAGAAGTAAGCAGCATGGGTCTAAATAGTGGATCTGTGCTAACTTGAATAGTGTCGCCGTCTTGATTCTGCCTCAATGTGTTTAATTCGGGAGGCTGACACTGTATATTTGGTCTGAAATCTTCAGACATGGGTAGCACCATATTGAGCTCTGGCTTTTCTTGCAACTGGCTGGTCTCACTGCTAACTACTACTAGACCGTTTTAGACCTGCGCGCGTGCCTCATGATGGTCAAGTGGTCCATACTGAATCTATACTAGTTTCTGAAAGGCTTCTTGGGCACTAAGGATGAGTGTACAGCGAAGCTTGCTTCTATACTTGTCATATCATGCCAGTTTAATATCTTGCATGCAGAAAATACCTATATCCTATCGAAGATCCATTTTGACCCGTCCTTTATCCCTCAGTCCACATGTCCTTTTTCTGGGGTTGCTTGCATGAGTTGGAGAGGACCCTGATTAGTAACACTGAAACCACTTTGTTTGCACATTCAGGAATGAGTGGAACGAGCTGCTTTCTATTCCTGAAAGTAGTATAAGATTGCTGTTGTTGTATAACTAAGTATATTTATGACGTAGCACTGACCTTAAGAATACTACTATAGCTGAAATCGTAGAAGCCCACTGCGCTTCATTGTATAGATTTTACATGAACCCCGCAAATTTAAGAAACTCTTTTTCAGCTGTATCGTTAATAGATCCATCTAGACTGAGACTGTCTTACGCATGCGGAAGAAGCCGTGTTGATCAAACTATAATAAGGCTGGAGGTATGGAAGAATACCATGAATGCAGGTATAACATTGGTGGCTTCTGGAGGAACTCGTGTGATCTGCAATGCTTTAATTTATACTCTACTCGTAAACTTTTAGCTTTCTTTGTTGTTTGATAGATTGTTACACTTATTGCCCACGGTCGCTTGTTCCCCCATGATGCGGGTGGAGAACCTTTAGCAGTGGCCACTAACGTACACATACATATATATACTCAGAGAGAACCTCCTCTACCCTGGAAGCTGAGGCTATGTATTTTACTACTACTTACTTTTCAAGTGGAGTATCTCTTGAGAAGCGGATTTGACAATATCCTGCGGCTTATTCTCATACTAATCTTCCCTTCGTACTTCTTCTTCGTCTGATATCAAGTCCCTAAGCACAACTTGAAACACAATTGGGGAACAGGACAAATATTTCTACGTCGCTAGACGCACAAGCCCTATACCACACATCTTCTCGTGAAAATGGTCGACGGATCCAAAGGCATCAAAATCGACCAAAACGGCGGTTTCAGCTGCCGATTCCGCGTCAAAACCAACGGCAAGGAGACGCCTCAGAGTGGAACGAAGCTCCTTGGCCAGCAGGCAATTTGGCAGTATGACGAGCTCATCAATCTTGGCTTCCACGAAGGCGATAATTGTTGGGTCTCGGTTGACATCGATGCTGGAAGAACAAACCATGAATCCGGCGGCAATTTCATTTTGTCGGGTTCAGCGCAAATGTTGACTTATGAATTGTCCGGGGGTATATGGAATCCGTCCTTTGACGGACCAAGGCGGGTCATAGGGAAATAGCTCTAGGTGATTCGGGTTATTGGGCACTTGATGAGTGGATCTAGGGGGATGATGGTATTAGAATGGCACAATGATATGGCAGTTACAAAGGAAAAGTTTATCAATTTAACCTCCCTTTACTAGTGATGTGGTGTAATGTTGGTGCTGGTAGATTGCCCGGAAAGAGTTACTCAGCCGGTATCTAGATATTAGGCTACAATTCTTTTCCTTTGAGATAAGGCCTATGACAACAGATCGACATTTGGCTCACGCAGAGCTTGACACTTTTCCTCACTGGTCTCAAGCTGAATACTATATGGCTCTTCTCCGCCCGCTCTTTATACGCAGAGTATAAACTTTCAAAACTGGCAAGGGCATCATGCCATCCATTCAAGGCTCATGCGCCCACATGGGGGCCGAAATAGCCTCGCTGATAAGGTATTACATCGTTAGCCGCCGTCTATGCTAAGATTGGGATGAGAAGCATGTGATTAAAAGGACCCTTCTTGATTTGATACCTTTCCTTTTCTTAATACTTAGTATAGATCCGTAAATCAGCAAGAAGAATTCCAACCTTTTATAACTAATACAATTCCTTTTTTGTCTTTCCTCGGTACCGCAAAACTCTCTCTCCTCCTTTGACCTATTCATCTGATTGTTTGATGCCTTTTCCTCGGATATAGTAGTACAGCCAAAGTATACTCTTGCCGAATCGCTAACGACCAGTAGAAAGTAAAATTTGTGTTCTTCTAGCACTCGCTGAGCATTTGGGGTCCGGAGAGTGAATCAGAGCCATCTAATATGATTGAATAGGAGAGGGAGAGAGAGAGATAGTAAGAAAAGATTGATGAAGCGGCTTAGTCCGGATATTACCTATTATGTTTCATCATATAGGCATCCTAACTTTAATCTTTCGCTATATCTATGCAACAATGGCTTCAGGTCGGCAATGGGTTCGCCCCGCAGTGAAATCTTCCGGTACAGATCCCACTGGCCGGTAGCGTTCCGTGTATATATTATTAGTATTAGGTGTTAGCGAAAAGTCTTTGAACGAGGTATAACCGGGTCCATAACCTAATAGTTGTAGAACTAAAAAGATAGGTAGAATTTAGACTCCCAAAAGTATAGATTTTGGTCGCTTGTGTAAGTACAAGAAGTTATTGGTACTGCAGTAGTGATGATTGGGTAACTAAGTATAGTCCTTGCTGACTCTGCCCCCAACCCCTTCTTCAGTAAAAATATTCAGTGCATGTAAGGGTTCTTCCATATGATGTCTCCATACTCGGCCTCTTCACTGTCACTGAACGGCCAAATATTTCCAGAGCCTAATTTTCCCTCCATCTAGTTTTCATTAGCTTAATCTGAACCACGCGAATATAAGCATCACAACTCACGTCACTGAAACTGAGCGTATCGGAGGTAAATAAATGATAGTCACAAGACCAGGTATCAATGTAACCTTGGTACACGAGATCTCCACGGTCACCATATCTCAGTTTCGAATCCAATCTAAATGGGAGGCCGGACGCCAGCTGTCCATCTGTGAGAAACCAATAATTCTCCACTTTTAGGCGTATAATCCCCCACTTCCCAAGGTTGCTTGTATGAGCTGAGTCCGCATCTATGAACTTCATATCGATTGAAAGACAAATATCGTTGTATATAAGTTGCTGTGCTGATGGCTTTGCGGATCGTAGAGAGATGTAAGTCGGTACACCGATGAGATTGAAAGAAAAAGAAGGCTGGCTTCATTTGGATATTCGGGGGGTTTTATAGCCTAGCCGACCTGCGATCGAGCGATGATCTTGCTTTCACAGATGTAGTATTTGCAGGACTCTTTGGCACATGTTGACTGACGATAGGGAGTGGTGGAGATGAGAGATATGATTACTAGTATTGAGTTTGGCTACATCAACTTGATAGGCTCTCTATTCTTTCTCCCTATTCCTACGCTTTATTTAATTGGTTCTCTATACACGAAGTGCGAGATCAAAGGTTCGCATAGCACATATGGATGTGTCTTTCAGCTCGCCATCCAACGTACGCTGTACTAGAATTAGAAATGATTGTCGCCAATGCAGCAATACTCCGCAATACACACATCTTTTAGTATCGGGACTGAGATCAACTGGTGTTGAACTAGGTTGGGTAGCCACTTACATGTATGCATGTGGATCCATTTTTCAGCTTTGCCGATGTGATAACTACTACTAGTCACCGGATCGACTAGGAGTTTTACCAGCTCTAGCAAGGAGGGTGTAGTGCAACAGTCGGGAATATCACAGTCAATTCAGCTGCCTAGATTACTAGAAGGTTATCCCATAATATCTCCATAATTACAACATTTGCACTAATTTTACATACCTCCGTATTCATTTGACCTACTCCGTATATCCTTGAGTTATAGTTACGAATGAAACCGGTGGTCAAAGACTCTATCTAGCATACATACCTGTTCAGCTATGATTCTAAAAGTGTCATGTATGTAGCTACAGGATATTGCCTTAGCGTATTATAGGCTGAGAAGTTACGCAGACCTGTCCTATATAATCATCGCCGATTCAAGGCAATTAGAGGTACAATTTTACCTAACTAGCATGAAATGCTTGATTTACTGAGTCAGGTGGACGGTACTTTTTCTTTATAGATAAGGGATTCGGCCGTCGACGCTCTTTTCTACAAGCTTGCTACTCCGTACAAGGACCATCTTTAACTATAGAAACTTGTTAGATTACGGTAGGAGGACGGGCATTTTCTATACTACTACTATCTCCTAGGGGATCCACTTTTTTTGAACTTAAGAGGTCTGCAGCATGACTCAGGATAAATCTTATAGGCTAGCCCGCTTGAATGTGGTAGACCAATCGCCTGGAAGTATGCTATCCATAACGCAGAGCTGAAAACCTAGTAGAGGTAAGAGTGTATGGGTGAAGTGGCTAGTTGAATTATGTTGGTAATAATCTGATCACCTAAGAGAGGAAAATGATCATATTCAGCTCTTCGCCAGCTTACTAGGCTGCCCCGCCCTTGCTACCAAGACATGACAGACGAGGTGGTGTATATGTCCACGTCTATTACTGCTGTGCGCATGCGGAGTCGTTGTACAGGTTGTTTACTAGGCCCTATCAAGTGTACAAATAAACCTACCAAGTTTAGGTACGATGAATTCAGATTCAGGATAGGGTATTTTAAATCCCACTATACTAGCGCATTTCTCTCTTTTCCATTTAACTATTTGACCTCTCATCAATCAGCCAGTGCAGGCTCATGATGGGGTATTATCACTAAGAGATTAACCGCATAGGCATTGATTCTGTTCTCCAAGATGGGCATGTCTTATAGAATGTACTAATATGCCAATGATGGTTTTGGTGAGATAAGCGCCCCAGTCATATTTAGGAGATGGCTTCAATAAATTAATCTATGGAGCGAGGAAGTTTCTCATTTAGCAGAGCATCAGAAGAGCAAAATCAACAGACATGAATGTACATCGATGTAGTAACTCTTCTGTTTTCCTAACTACCCTTCGAAGGCAGACGAATACCTATGAATACTACACCACCTGGTTTACATCCCACGAAAACCGTGTTTCCAACTATCGTCGAGGTATTTTGAAGATCATATGCTCGATATTCCGGTGGAAGCCATACAATTCTGTCTTCTCCCAGCCATATCCATTCATCAGTCAATGATATGATGTTGTCTTGGGCTTTTTGATGGAACATGTATTCATTTCGGTTGGTATCGAGAAGCCACGAATATATGTCGCTCTTCTTGACCTTTTCATTCCAAGATGGCCCATCTCTTCTCTCCAAGGTCTGCCGCAATGTGCCGTCGGAAACCTTCCACACTTTGACTCCCGTCCAAGCAGATCCCGACGCCAACAGCTTGCCATCAGGTGAGAATTGTACTTCATCGGTAGAGCAATCCGTAAAGATGCGTTTCTCCATACCTGTTGCAATATTCCACAGCCTCACCGTGTTATCATGCAGATGGCTGGAGGCCAGGAAATCTCCAGATGGTGAGAAAGTTACTGTGCCGACACTGTTGAGAGGAGTAGCCAGGCTTTCATGCTGTGAGCCATTGACTGTGTTTCGAAGCATTAATGTTTCTTGATTCACAAAGGCTATTAGCCGACCATCTGGGGAAAACATGCTGTGAAATCCTAATGGGTCAACGGCTCCCTCCAAGGACCATTTGCATGTCCCTGTGATTGTATCCCATAGACTCATTCCGCACTCCCAAATGGACAGAAGCAGGTTCCCGTCTGGAGAGAACAATGAATCTACCGGCGGTCCAGAATATTCCGCCAATAAGCTATGCTGCAAGCTTCCATTTGATGCATCCCATATATCAATGGTTCCTTGACCTGAGAGCGAAGCTACAAGACGACCAGTCGACATGGAGACCTTGCAAATCCGACCTGTATAGCATCGTAGGACGCGTTGCACTGTGCCCGTAATGTCCAAAAGGCGCACAGTTCCATCCCGCGAGCCAGTAGCCAAAAACGCTCCGGTTGGCGAATGCTGTACTGTTGTTACAGTATGTTCTTCTGCAGCATGCTGCTTTTCAGAGCTAGTCGTATCCCAGAAAGTCACCTCATTGTAAGTCGCGGAAGCCACAAGCTTGTCGTTTGGTGAGAACGTGATTAGTTCCGTTCTCAAATTGCGGCTGGCAGATATGGATAAGACTGGGCTGTGGCCTATATCCCAGATGTTCAGCCCTCTCTCACAACCCGAATCGCCCATCATGAGAGAATACCACAGAATTGATGCAACAATACATGGTATGGCAGTGTAGAGTATGACGCAGGGTTCCTTTACATATATCCCAAAGCTCCAATGTGCCATCAGTAGACCCAGAGGCTAGCAATTGTCCATCTGGCGAGATTGCTAATACGTCAACCTTTGCGCGTCGGCTTTTCAGTGTATGTTTCAATTCGGCCTTCACTGTATCCCAGATGTTTATTGTGGCACGGTTCTCCTGGACGCCGGCTAGTAGATAACCGTCGGGCGAGAAGTTCAGGGCCCACAATAGGGTTTTCGTCTCTTCTTCAAGCCTCAAATGTATAGTTTGCTGTAGCTTTCCGGATCTGGTGTTCCACATTTGCAATGTTCCATTTCGAGATGCCGAGATCAACAGCTCCCCCGATAAGAATGCTATTGCATCGGTGCCGAAAGAATGTCCTTTCAAGGCATATTTCAGAGCACCTGAAAGCGTGTCCCACAGTAGTATTGTGCCCTTACGATCATCTCCAGAAGCGACTAATTTTCCATCTGGCGAAAATGTGCTGTTCACAAGATTGTTACCAGGAAGGTCCACTAGCGTCTTCCGCAAGTCACCAGTGCTGGTTTCCCACAGCTGCAAAGTACGTGCACTTGAGAGAAAAGTCTGTCCATCAGGAGAGAATGCCAAGCCGTCTACGGGCCCAGAGCCAGTCTCGAGTATTTGTAGTTCAAGACCCCAGTGCTGAGGCACCCTGGGTAGTTGGGAAAAATATGGTGGAATGGAGTGGGAAAATGTGTTTCTGACCATACATTTTTCTGGCGCAAACACCAAACCAGAGGAATACAGTTGCAGCGGAAATTCTTTAGCCATCGGAATATTCTTCAAAGCAAATCTCTTTGCATCGTAAAGTAATTTAGATACCGAAACTGAATTTGACGCCTGTAACATTGTGAACATCTAGTTGATTAAATTCGCTCAATAGAAGGAGGACTGTTACCTGTTCCATCGAGAGTAACATATCGAGACTGCCGATTGTCTCTGGCAAATGTCCTAAGATGCTCATTGCCTCCAACCAGTGAAGGAGATGTGCACCAATCTCTTTCCTATGCTTGAGCGATAGATGGTCATTGCCTCCGCCGCATATTTGATGACAGCGATATAAACCCTCAAGATAGCATCCTCGATCTTATCATTCAGTTCAGAGCTCTCGTCGCGGTAAAGCTTCTCTACCACGGCATACCGAGCTAGGGTGTCAGTCAAGATGGCCGACGACTGAAACCAGGCCATTTGCTGATCACGATAATTCTGTGTCATCTACCAAGGTCCATGTTAGGCGAGTAAACTGTGTGTATATATATCAATATCAGACATACAGTTAGCCCCAGAGATACGACGGTCCAAGCACTCGATGCGTGGCCAGTGGGGTCGAATACCACGATTGCACTGATGATTTCCTTGTAGCTCAGCGTGGCAGCCAGAATCTTGCTTGCAGCATCCCGAAGTTGGGAGTCTCCTCTTTTCGACATCCTAATCTCATACTGCGCTTTGACGGTTTGGATAACTTCATCTAATCTTTTGCATACAGGGTTTGAGTCGACATCGTGATTGTCACTGCTCTGTTCGTGTACTTCCACCGGATTCATATTCTGGCGCTGCTTCTCATCCAAAGCGTTGTATGCCTCTTGCCAGAGATTCCGTCTTTGAGCCTTCCGGTTTCTGCGAGGCAGGATGGTACTATCAGAGCTTGATGCAACCTGATCATCCTCAGCTAGCGAGGTATCTGATTGAGATGGTGCTTGTGCTACTTGTTGTAGTGTCGAACAGGCACCAGGGGGGCGACTGGGCGATATATCTGATGTTTCATTTGTGGGATTTTTCCGAGGCTGCTTTCTGGAGAGCCTGTTTCGAAAGGGATTTCGTAGCTTGGGACAACCCATGGTGGACGGGTATTAATGCGTGTTTACTTGATTGAGCAGCACCGGTTGGAGGTGGAGCAAATGCTTTTAAGCCAACAAGTAAGGATTTGCTTTTTCTCAGCGCTCAATCCAGAGGCCGAGAGCCTAGCAATTTTCCGCTTGTCGGAATTGTTCCTGGCGCTTCATGCATGAGTTGCTGCCCAACAATAGGGCGAAGTACGCAGCGCTAACTACGGAGTAGGTCGGCCCGGAAGCTGGTGATGAACGGGCTATATTATTTCGTTAGTACCACGAATGCATTTCTTTATATTTGGTATGATGAGAACCACCCGCTGTAAGGAAGCCGTGAACCCAGCATCTTTCTGGAAAAGAGTTTGCTCCGTTTCACTCAGTTGCGCAGGCTTAGAGCAGAGTCAAGCAGGAAGTATGTCTCATACATGGGTGAGGGGGGATGTTCTCAATGCTTTCATCTATCAGCAGTATGCCTTGGTGGCTTGGTATCGCTGTAATATTGGCTGTATAGAAACATAAGGTGCATGACCCAACGCTAGAATCTACTACTAAGACTCGGTTTTAAGATTTAGACATTCCCGTTGAAGTGTCATCCTTAATATCGACTGGGTAAAATATACTATCTTTTGAACCGGTTATAACAAAGTCCGGTTAAGTCCAGGTGGTGAGTGCATCTTAACTCCGATTAAACCCATGCCACTGGTAGTATATATAATAGCAGTTAATTGATAGTAGCTTGCTCATGCTCTAATACCTCTTCTCCTGTCATCTCTCAAAAGTGTCCACGAATTCCATTATACATCCTCCTTCGCACATACTTCACCATGGCTGTCATGAAGCCATTAATCCTGATCACTGGTGCCAACAGAGGCTTAGGGTATGCCACGGCCAAACAGCTTGCTAGTACCGGCAAATACCGTCTCCTCATTGGCGCCCGGACACAAGAGAAAGCCGAGGAAGCCATTAGGAAACTAGACAGTTCCTCCGACGACCTGACCCCAGTGGTACTAGACCTGAACAGCGACGACTCCATCAAGGCTGCCGCTATCTTTGTTCGGGAACGGTTCGGTTCGCTCGACATCCTTGTCAATAACAGCGGGATCAACCGATCCTCTGACCCCAACGCCACGCTGCGCGAGACCTACCGCGCGGTGTTTGAGACCAACGTCTTCGGGGTGGCCGTCGTAATAGAGACTTTCCTTCCCCTTCTCCGTGCTTCACAATATCCCGATCGGCGCATCATCAACGTGACTAGTAGTCTCGGACAGATTGGGATAGCCTACTCGCCCACCTCGGAGTATAGTGCCAAGGTCTTCGAGTTGCCAGCCTACCGAAGCAGTAAATCCGCCCTCAACATGATCAACGCGGTGGACGCGGTCCGCCTGCAGAAGGAGAACATTCTCTCAGTCGTGGTCTGCCCGGGCTACTGCCGGACGGACTTTGGGGGAGGCCGCGGTGTCAAGTCTGCTGAGGAGGGGGCACGGCCGATTATTCGCGCGGCAACAGAGGGATCCCCGGACGAACTGTTTGGAACGGTCGTGAGTGATGAAGGGTATTTCGTGGAGTTTGGGTGGTAGAAGTTGCAATGATTGATGGTTTGATCATTTGTAGTGTATCAATAGTCACTGTAGAAGGGAATATAATCATGCTGTATTGCTACATATTACTCCGTAGTAGTAGTCTTTTGTAGCTGGCGGTTGCCGTCAGGATCATGTCGTGGGAATTTATATACGGCAGTCTTGATAGCTGAGTCAAATATGAGTGGCCACTCTAACTTCAACCAAGTACTAACTTAACAGGATTAATGTAAGTAGCATCTCAGTCGCGATCCCCAGAGGCCCCATCGCGAATTGATTTAGGCCGTGCAGACCAAAAGTCGTATGTTGGATTCATCCTGTTTGGTTCAATAGATCGACATGTATGTCTTACATAAGCATACAGACTAAAAATAACAGACAAAGCGTTACAACTTACAAGCCGTCCATGGATTTTCACTTGGTATTGTTGTATCATAACGAAGGCCGTACCGTGACAAAGTTAACCGCCCGACTGTCGATCAAGCAGGGTCTGTTCACTTAACACGGTCCATCATCTGTCAATGACACTCCGTGCCTAACTGCATTCCCGGCCCGGCTACTCGGTGCTCGATGACATATTGCTATTATAATGGCTATCGCCATCCAGCCTTTCCATTCGGGCTATGCTCTACGGCTAACAAGGTTTAATGGCCCATACCGGGCTCTTCCATTGAGACGAGGCAGCCAGCGGTTGACCGAGCCGTGGTCGACCCGATGCACTCTGGGCGAGTGGGTCGGCGAAAGAGCTGCAGGCAACGAGTATTCAGACTTCCCCCATATTTAGTCGCCCACAGCCCCATGCTTTGTCTCCGTTTCATTCTTATTGGCAGGTCACAAACCAGGGACTCAGCCTTCCCAGACTTCTTTTATTGCTGTCCCTCGCCGCTGGGCGGATTTCAGTTGACACTTCAGCTATCGACGGACGCCCTCGTGCCCCCAATTTCACGCGCACACCGGTCGCATTAGGCTGCACCATTTCCAGAAAAATAAATGGTTCGAAACATTGACCAGATCTTTCATATATCCGAGCTCTGAACAAGGAGAATTAAGCCCCCTCACTTATTGCATTCTGTCTTAAACCAAGTGGATCCTGATCCGATGGACCGTCTACCCGATAAGCTGCCT
Source organism: Aspergillus brasiliensis CBS 101740 (assembly GCF_001889945.1). Classification (NCBI taxonomy): domain Eukaryota; kingdom Fungi; phylum Ascomycota; class Eurotiomycetes; order Eurotiales; family Aspergillaceae; genus Aspergillus; species Aspergillus brasiliensis. Next base: position 952,818 of record NW_027137448.1, on the reverse strand, counting down.
TTCTCTAAGCGGCGCCTGAAGCAGCGGGTCATTCTATCGTGAGGATTGAACTCCAAGAAGAGATGATACCTCATCGCTAACATGAGCCGTCCATGGCAGATATATCTTTGATTATGTTATCCTGATGTTAGTTCTTCCTGTTGACGGGTCGTGGACGGCGTTCGCTAATGATTGCTGCAATAGTGCGTGCATTGCAGGCTTTTACGTTCTTGATTCTATTGAACCATACCACCAGCACTTTTCGTTACGAAATATCTCAATTCAGTACCCTTACGCAGTTCATGAGCGTATAACCATCCAGGAAGCCCTCTGTATCTCTGGCCTCGCACCCCTCCTCATCATTATCGTCTATACGCTGTTCATCGACGGGCTTTTCTCGCACCACAAGACGCAGCATCCAGTCTCGGGGAAGAGAAAATTCACTGGTCCATATAGATGGAAAGATCGGTTGTGGGAGCTCAACTGTGGTATCTTGGGGCTCTTGCTCTCACAAGGACTCGCCTTTGTCATTACGCAGGTGTTGAAAAATGCCTGTGGAAAGCCTAGGCCTGATTTCATTGATCGGTGTCAGCCCCGAGCAGGTAGCGAGGACGCGATACCCGGACTGTCGAATTCCACTATCTGCACCGGCGAACATGCGCTTATCAAGGATGGCTTCCGGTCATGGCCTTCAGGTAGGACAACGCTTCGAATACATAAAATCCGATTTCATATGCTAATGTGTGATTATAGGACATAGTAGCTGTGAGAGATCACCCTACCCTATCACGACTGCGTGTTGAGAACTAATTATACCGTTATAGCGTCATTTGCCGGGTTATTCTATCTCACGCTTTGGCTTAGTGGCAAACTGCACATAATGGACAACCGGGGCGAGGCCTGGAAGTCACTTTTGGTCATGATCCCGTCTCTTGCAGCAACGCTTGTTGCGGTGAGCCGTATTATGGATGCAAGGCATCATCCGTTCGATGTCATCACTGGATCGCTCCTAGGTATAATCTGCGCCTGCATCTCGTACCGCCAATATTTCCCTTCACTCAACGAGCCTTGGAAAAAAGGACGCGCCTATCCCATCCGGACGTGGGGCAGGGATCCCGTGGAGCCTGTCGAGACTGTCCGCCTGGCGGGTGCTGATGGAAGCACTGCCGCTCTAAGGAACCCGGAGGAGGAGCGCTTGAACGATGCTTCTCAATCAAAGACGACAGGTAATGCTGCTGATAGGCCCTTGTACCTACCGGAGTCTAATCCCTACACTACGAACATGTACGGCTACTCAAGACGTGACGAGGACGACAACTGGTCATCCTCCAGTGAGGATGTTGCTGGTGGATATGAGATGCAACCTGGCTATGCCCGGACGCAGAATCCAGCGTTGAACGGACCGACAGCGCGATTCGATGTTGATACGGCGTACCACTCGCAGACACCGCAGGTCGTACTTGGAGCCCCCACTACTACCCACGAAACATCGGGCGCGCTCCCGAATCATCCGGACAGAGGGCGGGACCTAACAGATGTGCCGTATCGGGAAGTTTAAAACTTGAATTTTGGGATGGTTGGTTAATGGTGAATCTCTTGCCATTTTCTGAATCTACTTGGTCGCATCTGAAAGATTGGGATAGTGGATTTGGTATGATATTGAGAGAGAGCAAAACTCGGCCAACTTACCGAAAGGTGTAAGAGAAGAGATTGGAACACCTCTTCATCTCGCTCTCCTTGCATTAATTATAAATAGTCCTAAGTATCTGCTCGGTCAATCCAGGACGCTGCGACGCAAGATGCAGAACAGAAAGCGTTCCTGAAGGGCTAGACCGGGCGCTCAACCGTGGCTCGAGAACCTCGTGGGCCGGACAGCCCCACCCACGGCTCAGCTATGGCAACGGCGCTCTAAAGGCAAGGATTGCGGTAAACACCGAACAATAATCACCAAGAACTGTATTTTAGGATAAAGATCGGTATATCTTTGGAATGATTGGAGTAGAGTCATCGAATATACTGAGTCGGTCTGACTTCTAAATCAATTGGTGAAACCTCCATTGAATCTCGCTGTTTCAGGGTCGGGCAATAGAACCTTGTTTCCACGCTGCGATCCCAGCCACCCCGCAGCCTGAATCGCCCAGCCTCCTCTTGTCTTTCTCCGACTCGCATATTCATCCCCGTCCGGTTCCTCTTTTTTTCTCCTCTGCATCTCTTTACCATACTGCCTTGGGCTGGATGCATCACTTGTACCTTGCTTTCTCTAGCACGTAACCGGCTGGGCTCTCGTGCCTCTGAGTTGTTGGGCTGCATCTGATCGGCACCTAACTAATTCTCCTCTATACGTTGTCCGGCGCAACCACAAGATCTCTCTCGACACAGTACCTCAGTCAAGACGATTGAAAGCAACCAACCCCTGTCGTGACGATATTGACTTGGTCGGTCTACGTACCGCGTGTGACGACACTGTAGCTGCCGCCACGTTTAGCCCTGACGCCCTGACTCCTACTTTGCGCCTCTGAGCATCTGATCTTAGTATTCCAATACACTCTGAGAAGGTCAATTCGCAATCTGCGAGAATCTGACAAGATGATTGGCAGTCTATTCTTCATCTGCAACCGCATTCTGGAGCTTGTCTTCCTGATACCGATCATCGGAATGATGGTATGTACATTCCAACCTAAATTCAACCCTCAGATGGCCATGTCTAACAGCATTGCTCTAGGCATACTTCGTCAATGGCTACCTCAATGCGAACCAGATCACCCCTGCCTACATTCTCGTCCTCTTCATCGTTAGCGTCATTGCAGCTTTCTGGTGCCTCGATACCCTGATCCGCTTTTCGACCACTAAGCGCTCGGCCATGTTCGTCGCTTTCGTTGACCTCCTCTTCTTCGGTGCCTTCATCGCGGGTGTCTACGAGCTGCGATTCATTGCAGGCGCCAGTTGCTCTCATTGGGATGGCGGTTCGGTGTACATCTCCTTGGGTCCCTTTGGTTATTATGGCTATAGGACCGATAACCCGCTGTCTTTCCACATCGACAAGACTTGCGCAATGTTGAAGGCCTGCTTTGCACTAGGAATTATCGAGGTCGTCTTCTTCTTCTGGACAGCTATTCTGGCTCTCGCCATCTACCAGCGCCCGGAGGTCATTGTCAAGGAGACCACTGTCCGCCGCAGGAGTCACAGCAGTCGACGCGGTCACCGGCGCCACAGCAGCTCGGGTCGGCGGCAGCAGTATGTGGTATGAAACCACTTGCATACGAATCACCAGATATGATGGGATATTATGGATTAATGATTGGAATGGATAACGTGCAACGAACGACAGGAAAAGAAATTGAATCAAACGAAGTAACGAAGGAAGGTATACTGACAGCATGAGCTTCAGCTATCAAGCATTTGATGACCTGTGATTGCTACTGCTCCATATATGATGATAATGTTTCTACTATTTAACCGCCGTTAACAAACCTCTTTGTCATTTTTTGTACGACATCTGCTGCTGCTTAACAATGTTACTGTTCTAGCTATTTCCTTTCTATGGTAATTTCAAATCACCTATAAGTTGTGTGAGCTATTTTCAAGCAAACACTACTTCGTTGTGTAGACGCACATGATACTCTAGATGTTAATGGAGAGCAGTGGTATTGCAAGCTATATTCATATTGGGGATCAGCTCAGTATAAGTACAAAAGATCGGATACACCGTACACCCTTCACACACAGAATAAGAATCAATAGTCATTCTACGCATTTACCCTCCACCACCACTTTTGAGCAGCGTCAAGACTGCAGAAAGTGAATCCCACTGATCTTCGGACCCGGCCGCTCCCCGCTCTTGATAAGCAGCGCAAAAGTGGGGAAGCTTCGACGTGCTGGTCGGGCTGAATACGCTCGGGCTGGTTTGCAGGGAGTTGCTTTTTCCAGAAGGTTTATGTATCAACCACCCCTCCTAACCCCGAGTACAATTCTTCAGTTAAATTTCATTCTGCTCTCGCGTTGCCAGCAGAGAGTCAAGTTGCAGTGTTGAAGATGGTCCGCCGCTAGCCGTCGGGGCAAGTTCGTCATCGGTAAGCTCCGATCGATTAGCCTTATCGGCAAAGAGACTAACTTAGTACTACTAGTTATTCTTTATTTCTATTCCTACTTCTATCTCCATACGGCATATAATTTAGCCTACTTGCACAGTGACTGACAAATAAATCTTTACTTGGTTCAAGCATCCTATTTTATTTTCGCGTGTTAGTGAACTTGTACATCTTCATCGGTGGTTCAGGGGAGCGTTCCATATGCAGTGAATCAGCGGTCGCCACCTCACTTTCAACCCTTGCCAGCAATGCGAAGCTCGACCTTCACCACTCTGCAACCTTAACTGACCCTTAAACCTGCAATTAATGTCGTCTATAACGGCCCATAATTATGACAGACAAGGGCAAAGGACAATACCCGGATGATGTGGACGTCATCCGGGAACGTGAATATCCCTTGCTCAAAGGTAGGTCGCGTGCTTGGATGGCTTCCATGCGACTCGAACAATAGATGAATATACGTTCATATACCTAACTTTAAATCCAGATACGACATATCTCGATCATGCAGGTACCACGCTCTACGCGAAATCCCTGATTGAATCGTTCTCCCGAGACCTTACATCGAACCTCTACGGCAATCCCCATTCCATGTCCGCACCGTCACAGCTATCGACTCAACGAGTGGATGATACCCGTCTACGGGCCCTTCGTTTTTTCAAGGCTGATCCGGAAGAGTTCGATCTCGTTTTCGTGGGGAACGCTACGGCCGCAATCAAATTAGTGGTCGATTCTTTCCGCGATTCAGAGCCGCAAGGGTTCTGGTATGGATACCATGTGGATTCGCATACGAGCTTGGTCGGGGCGCGTGAGCTTGCAGGTATCGGGAGCAGGTGCTTTGTGACGGATGCAGAGGTTGAGAGCTGGATCTCCTACTTAAATACCGAACCGGTGCAAGGCCCCCGACTCTTTGCATACCCTGCACAATCGAATATGAATGGCCGGCGGTTTCCTCGTGAATGGTGCGGGAGGATACGGGAGTCAGCCAAGGACACTTACACGCTTCTTGATGTCGCATCGCTCGTGTCGACATCTCCTCTCGATCTTAGCGATGCTTCCACTGCACCTGACTTTGCCGTTCTCAGTTTCTACAAAATCTTCGGGTTTCCGGACCTCGGTGCGCTGATTGTTCGCAAGAGTGCTGGTCACATCTTCGATAAGCGGAAGTTCTTTGGTGGGGGAACTGTAGATATGGTCTTGACACAGGGGACACAATGGCATGCGAAGAAGCAATCTTCGATTCACGAACGACTGGAAGACGGGACTCTTCCTTTTCACAGTATAATCGCATTGGGCTCTGCATTCGATACCCATGAACGTCTTTTTGGATCTATGGACAATATCTCTTCACACACCCGCTTTCTAGCGAAGCAACTATACGATCGCATGACTTCTCTGAGACATTATAACGGGGAGAGAGCCTGTCATGTGTACAGACAATCACACTCTGACTATACCGACCCTTCCACACAAGGCCCGATTCTGGCTTTTAACTTACGAAGCAGTCAAGGTGCCTGGATCGGCAAATCCGAAGTGGAGAAGTTGGCCAGCGTCAGGAACATACAAATCAGATCTGGAACGCTTTGCAACCCGGGAGGTACGGCCGCCAGCCTTAACTGGACGGGAGCAGACATGCTTCGGCATTTTGGAGCAGGCATGCGTTGTGGCGATGACCACGATATCATGGACGGGCGACCTACTGGGATTTTGAGAGCAAGCTTTGGTGCGATGAGCAATATGACCGATATCGACACTTTCATGGCTTTTATCGAGGAATTTTACGTCGAGAAAAGCCCGATTATGTGTGCGTTGGTGCCACCACCTGAAGCCAACCTGACTCACCGGTCCGGTTTCCATGTCGAGAGTCTGTCCGTGTATCCCATAAAGAGCTGCGGTGCATTTAAGGTTCCCGATGGCAAGCGCTGGGAAATCCGACGAGAAGGTTTGGCCTGGGATCGCGAATGGTGCTTGATCCACCAAGGCACAGGCACGGCTCTCAATCAAAAGAGGTATCCTCGCATGGCTCTGATACGGCCATTTATCGATTTGAGTCATGGTGTCTTGCGCGTTATCTGCGGGTCTATACATTCTCCAAGCCAGAAAACGCTCGAGATCCCACTGGACCGCGAGAACAGCAAGCTCACAACCACCTCGTTGTGCCAGAATAATTCGAGGCCTTCTACCGTCTGCGGAGACCAGGTTATTGTGCAGGCATATTCGTCTCCCACTGTGTCCGCCTTCTTCTCCGATTTCCTTGGTGTACCCTGTACACTCGCGAGATTCCCACCTCAATCCTCCACCAGACTTGCCGAGCCCAGACGTGGCCCCGGCAGCAGGAGATCACCACTTCGACCAGCTATGCCAGGCGCATTCCCCCAAGATACCGCGACCCCTGAGACAGAACGGAACCCCATCCTGCTATCGAACGAGAGTCCAATTCTGCTCATCTCCCGCTCATCCGTGAACCGTCTCAACGAAACCATCAAAGGCAGTCCTACAACCACAAACAGCACTGGCCGCAAGAAAGCCGTCGCTGCTGATGTATTCCGTGCGAACATTGTCGTTGCAGAGGACTTCCCACAGCCAGTGAGCGCAGGACGACCATACATAGAAGACCATTGGGAGAGTGTGCACATTGGACCGGAGAACCTTCAGTTCAACGTGCTTGGATCTTGTCAGCGGTGCCAGATGGTCTGTGTCGATCAACTCACAGGTGTGCGTGGTGAGGAACCATATTCGACGTTGGCGAAGACTAGAAAGAGTGGGAATAAGATTTACTTTGGACGACATTTGGCGATTGCTTCTGATGGCGATGGGGAAAGCACTAATAATTCAAGGACTGTGATGGTGGGGGATGTTGTTACTCCGTCTTATTATGGGTCATGATTAATGAGTTATGATCTGGTTAGGTCGTGGATAAGCATTGCATTGCATTGGACCGTGTATTAGATTGGAATATCAGTAATCATAACATGTGTGACATTGTATTTTGGAAGGAGATAGAAATCTCTGGAACGGGTTGCATTCAACATTCTATTGATACCATTTCCATTCACGCATACATTCAATGTGCATGATTTTGAGAAACAAGCTATTTGTACAATAAATACATAAGAGGACAAACTCCCGTGCCGAACCCCGACAACAATGATTCAATCGAAACTCTCCCCGAGCTGGATGGACGGATGGATAGTCCCTGCTCGATGGGGTGTATAAAATAGGACAGATGCGACATTATGCAAGCCTCGAATCCAATCCACCCGAGGCGAAAAAAACGAAGATAATACATCCAGAAGCGTAAGCATTTACCGCTTGGGCCACGACTTCCAGCCACGACCGTGACCTCTCTGTAAAGTAAAAAAAATATCATGTCAGTGCACCGTTCTTCAAACCTAACAAAAGCAAGGAATAGAGAAAAGGAAGGGGGATACTAACCTGCTTCCACAAACGAATCATCTCCGGCATCTCCATCATAGCCTTGCGTCTGTCCTCGAGACGAGCCTCCATCGTTCTCTCCCACTTGTGACCCTTGACCTTCTGTCCGATACCAGTACCCTTGATAGCCAAACCACGCTCCGCACGTCTCGTCTCCTTGAACTCCGTCGACTTGCGGCCAGGGGGCAACAATGCCTCAACGTTGTACTTGATCGCCAACTTCACCAGCTCTGCCTGTCGACGCAGTCCAATCCGGGGTCCGAACCACTTGCCGGTGCGGAAGTTCTTGCGCGGCAGGAACGGGTTGGGGTGCTTGGAGTCGGAGTGCAGGATGGCCTTGGAGGGAGAAAACGCCTTAGGATCGGGACGCTTGAAGCCCTTCGCATCACGGTTGGGCGTGTAAGGAGAGGGAAGATCCTCGACGTTGAGGTTGACGGGGGCACCTGTTTCGGGGGCTTCGGGGCGTGGTGCTACGGCTGCGGAATAGATTTGCGGAGGATAGCGCGCGAAGAAGTTGCGGAGGCGGATGGGGAGCTTGGATACCAAGCTGCTGGTTTGTGTGGTGGCCATTTTTGGCTTGTGTTTCCTAATGCCTCTCCCGTAGATTGGTGAGGAGGGTAGATGGGTTGGATGGGGCTTCTTGCTCTCTCCGGATAATTCGAGCTGGTGGTGATTCTTTGGATGTCCGCGTTGAGAATTGCAGGAACGGCGCTAAACCGTTTTGGGATGAGGCTCGGGAACTCGGCGAAAAAGAAAAGAGCAAAGAGAACGAGTAATTTACTGTAAACTCCGCTGGGTGAACTAACTAACTGGTTACTGCCGCTGTTGCTACTAAACTAGTAGAACTTGTGGCTGGTGCTTGTCCTCCTTCTCTCCGTCTTCCCTCGCCTTCTGTCCTCCTTCTTCTCGCGCGCTTTCTTTCTCCCTCTCTCCCTTGTCGCCTTATATCTCCGCTCCTCCTTTTATCTTGGTCGCTGGATTACTCCCGATCCTTTCCCTTCCCTAAACAGCGACCCGTGCTCTCTCCCACCCCTTGTCGCGGACGATTCTGTCACTGCGCTTTTGACCCCGACCACACCAACTGCCATCATGGCGGACTACAACTATGGAGGTTCTGAGGAGGAGAATGCGGAGTTGAAGAAGCTTGAGACTGAGCTGGTATGATGCGATCCCATTTATTGTCTCCTCGGTCGGCGGGGAATGCTGCATCACATGTGCTAACCTAGACGTTGTCGTACAGCTCGATGACCCGGATAACTTCGAAACCTGGGAGAAACTGGTTCGCGCTGGCGAAGCGCTGGAAGGCGGAATCAACCGCAACTCCAACCCCCAAGCTATCACCACCGTGCGCACTGTTTACGACCGCTTCTTGGCCAAATTCCCGCTGTTGTTCGGTTACTGGAAGAAATATGCCGACCTGGAGTTTTCCATCACCGGCACCGAGGCTGCGGACATGGTATGCTTAGGCCTGACTTAGGATCTGGCTGAAGTGGATCGAGATTGCTGATGCTTTGACAGGTATATGAACGCGGTATCGCTAGCATTTCGCCCTCGGTCGACCTGTGGACCAACTACTGCTCCTTCAAAGCAGAGACGTCCCATGACGCTGATGTGATCCGAGAGTAAGTATAGTAGAGCTGCTTTCCTTTCCCTTCCCCCACGTAACCGTTACCAACGCAGCACGGACATGGTTGTGATGTCGGACCCGCGTGATGCAAATGTTCATTTGCACCAGCCCCCCTCGCTGACGGGTGAGATTTCACCTTACCCGGACTCTACTGGAGTTTACTTCTCACCCATGGCTTCTCCAGGCTGTTTGCTCTCTCTCTATCCCCTTTCAAGAAACCTTTACAGTTGATTTCAAGCCAAGCACCTCCCCTGCACGGACACTAGACAACAGGACTTGTGTTCGGGTGGCACCTATTCTGCGCTCGAAGCAGACAGGGGAACATAAGTTTCATCCACAGTTTGACCATCCTAGTCGTTCAATTGTTTGGGCTCGCACTCATTGGGAATCTGACTGCTCATGTTTGCTATCCTTGTCACTCCCCTTCTTTTCCCCCTTCCATCCCCCCATCTCCCCAGAGTGTTGTTCTAATGGTGGTGTATCCGCTCCGTTACTGACCTTCGCTTGTTCACAGGCTCTTCGAGCGCGGCGCAACCAGCGTTGGGCTGGACTTCCTGGCTCACCCTTTCTGGGACAAGTACATCGAGTTCGAGGAGCGCCTGGAAGCTTTCGATAAGATTTTTGCTATCCTAGGCCGGGTGATTCACATTCCCATGCATCAGTACGCTCGGTATTTCGAGAGGTACAGGCAGTTGGCTCAGACCCGCCCTGTGGTGGAGTTGGCGTCTCCCGAGACTTTGACCCAGTTCCGTGCGGAGCTTGATGCTGCTGCCGGGCATGTGGCTTCCGGCGCAAAGGCAGAGGCAGAGATCGAACGGGATCTGCGGTTACGCGTAGACAGCTACCATTTGGAGATCTTCTCCAAGACCCAAACTGAGACTACGAAACGTTGGACATATGAGTCGGAGATCAAGCGGCCGTACTTCCACGTTACCGAACTCGATGAGGGCCAGCTGAACAACTGGAAGAAGTACCTCGATTTCGAAGAATCCGAGGGCTCTTATGTGCGAACCCAATTCTTGTACGAGAGATGCTTGGTGACGTGCGCTCATTACGATGAGTTCTGGCAACGTTACGCTAGGTGGATGGCCGGTCAACCTGGCAAGGAAGAAGAAGTGCGCAACATCTACCAGCGTGCCAGCTGCTTGTACGTGCCGATTGCCAACCCAGCCACCCGTCTTCAGTATGCCTACTTTGAAGAGATGAGTGGCCGTGTGGATGTTGCCAAGGAGATCCACGACGCCATTCTCATCAACCTGCCCAACCACGTCGAAACGATAGTGTCTCTGGCCAACATGTCTCGCCGTCATGGCGGACTTGAGGCTGCCATCGAAGTGTACAAGAGCCAGTTAGATTCGCCACAGTCAGACCTGGCTACGAAGGCGGCACTGGTTGCAGAATGGGCTCGTCTGTTGTGGAAGATCAAGGGCTCCCCCGAGGATGCCCGTCAAGTCTTCCAAAAGAACCAGCAGTACTACATGGACAGCCGGCCGTTCTGGACTAGCTACCTGAACTTCGAGCTCGACCAGCCCACGAGTGCAGACACGGAGAACGTCCAGTATGAGCGCATCAAGCAGGTCATCGAGGACATTCGGTCCAAGAGTACCCTTCCGGCCGACGTGGTGCGCGAGCTGGTGCAAATCTACATGGTCTATCTCCTTGAACGTGGCACCAAGGATGCTGCAAAGGAGTACATGACCCTGGACCGTGAAGTGCACGGTCCTGCATCCGTGTCGAAGATGAAGGCGGCGGAAGCGGTGCAGCTGCCCCCAGCTCAGCCGGTTCCTTCGGCGACGCCTGTAGCGGAAGTTGTGGTCCCGACACCCCCGCAAGCTAACCCTTATGCGTACTATCAGCAGACACCGGTCAACGGTGGCATGTAAGTCTGATAGGAAGTAAAGAAAGCTGCTGAATCCGGTTGGTGCGGAAACGCCCAACCCCAATCTGACTCCTCGCAAAGAGGATGGTACTCTTTCCCGCTCATAGCTTGTGAAAGGCTTGCTGATATGTAGAACAATAATTTCTCTTCTGATGTGTGTGCAGCTTTCAGCGACTGGCGTGTTGAGCGAAAGGCGAGACGGCATCTGCCGCGTGCAGAGAGCCAGGTTCTCGACTGCTCTTCCCGATCCGAGGGATACGGTTGGGTGGACCTTATGAGTTTGGACACAGTCCCCGTGTATTCTAATGCGTAGGTAGCTTTCCATTCCATGCATGTGTGATTTCACAGTTACCTCAATAGAAGAGACTCGTTATGCTGTAATATCACTAGGACATAGAGTAGCCTTATCTGTAATCACGTGAATGCATACTGCGCACATGGCCGCTGCTCCCCACCGTAGAAAGTGTCCAGGCCGCGGGAGAACAAACCAAGTAGTTCTGCGCCGAGCTGCAATCCATCTCATGCTTCATCCTCTCCTGTCGCCATGGATAGTATCATGACCAACGGTTCATCGGAGGCGCACCCTCCCATGCCTCCTCCGGAGCCCATCGAACGCCCTCCTACTCCCCCGCCCCCACCTCCAGAGGATTCCGCCCTCCCTCCGCCTCCGCCAGACACGTCCGCGCCTCCTCCACCGCCGGAAGATCTTCCACCTGCGCCGCCGCCGGAGATTGAGCCCAAAAAGAAGAAGGTCGGATGGGGCACGAAACGACCGGCACCTACGCCGCTGAGTGTGGAGGAGCTTGTACGGAAGAAGCGAGAAGCCGATGCTGCAGCGGCTAAGGTACGTTTGGCTCTACACGACTCCGAGGATTTCTACAAGCTCAGATAGCTAACATCTCACCTTTCCTTATACAGCCAAAATTCTTATCCAAGAAGGAACGAGAGAAGATCGCGCTGGAAAAACGGGCTCAAGAAGTCGCAGCAACCCGCAGATTAAAATCCGAGCATGCCTCTAATGGCACCGACAGAAGTGCTACGCACTCGCCCTCGGTCAGCTCCGAAGGCCCTAATGGCGATGCGAGATCCATTCCTACTGGTCCTCGAGCCATGCGCAACTCAGACGCTGCGCCGACTGCTCCGGCAGCCATGCGCCACTCACAATCCCATAATAAGAACTACGACCTCGCGCCGCCGCCACCTCCGAAATCCATGTCGTTCGGTCTGACAAGCGGAAAGGGCGACAGCCGGCTCGTGGACGAGGATGAGGCCGCGGCTCGAGCAGCCCTAGTGAAACAAAGATACATGGGTGCAGACCAAACGTCGAACTTCTCCGCCAAGAAGAAACGCAAGAGGACGACGGACCGGAAATTCAACTTCGAGTGGAACGCCGAAGAAGACACCAGTGGCGATTACAACCCGCTATACCAGCACCGGCACGAAGCCAATTTCTTCGGCCGTGGCCGTCTCGCTGGCTTCGGCGACGATGTCGCAGACTCCGTCGCTCACAAGTACGCCCGCGCCCTGGAAGACCGCGACCGCGAAGCAGGAAGCATCCGCGCTAGAGAAATCCTCGAGATGGAGCGCCGTCGCAGAGAGGAAAGCACACGCAACCAGCTCGACAAGCACTGGAGCGAGAAGAAGCTCGAGCACATGCGCGAGCGCGACTGGCGTATCTTCAAGGAGGACTTCAACATCAGCACCAAGGGCGGCAGCGTCCCCAACCCCATGCGCTCCTGGGACGAGTCCAACCTGCCCAAGCGCCTCATGGAGCTCATCAACCGCGTCGGCTACAAAGAGCCCACGCCCATCCAGCGCGCCGCCATTCCCATCGCCATGCAAAACCGCGACCTGATCGGTGTGGCCGTCACCGGTTCCGGTAAAACCGCCGCCTTCCTCCTCCCCCTCCTCTGCTACATCGCCGAGCTCCCGCGCATCGACGAATTCGAATGGCGCAAGAACGACGGCCCCTACGCCATCGTCCTCGCCCCGACCCGCGAACTGGCACAACAGATCGAAATCGAAGCTAAGAAATTCACCGGCCCCCTCGGTTTCAACGTCGTCAGTATAGTCGGAGGTCACTCCCTCGAAGAACAAGCCTACAGCCTGCGCGACGGCGCTGAAATCATCATCGCCACCCCAGGTCGTCTCGTCGACTGCATCGAGCGCCGAATTCTCGTCCTCAGCCAATGCTGCTACGTAATCATGGACGAAGCAGACCGCATGATCGACCTCGGGTTCGAAGAACCCGTCAACAAAATCCTCGACGCCCTCCCCGTCTCCAACGAGAAACCCGACTCCGAAGCCGCTGAAAACCCCCTCGCCATGTCCCGCCACATCAACCAAGACCAGCACCGGTACCGCCAAACAATGATGTACACCGCAACCATGCCCACCGCCGTCGAACGCATCGCCCGCAAATACCTCCGCCGCCCAGCCATCGTCACCATCGGCTCCGCCGGCGAAGCCGTCGACACCGTCGAGCAGCGCGTGGAAATGATCGCCGGCGAAGACAAGCGCAAGAAACGTCTGGGAGATATCCTTTCCTCCGGAGAATTCCGCCCCCCGATCATCGTCTTCGTCAACATCAAGCGCAACTGCGATGCTATCGCTCGCGAAATCAAACAGTGGGGCTTCTCCTCTGTTACATTACATGGTAGTAAAACGCAAGATCAGCGTGAAGCCGCCCTGGCATCCGTTAGGAATGGATCCACTGATGTCCTGGTGGCTACGGATCTGGCGGGTCGTGGTATCGATGTTCCGGATGTTAGTCTCGTCGTGAACTTCAACATGGCCACGAGTATTGAGAGTTATACCCATCGTATTGGTCGTACCGGTCGTGCCGGTAAGAGTGGTGTGGCTATTACCTTCTTGGGTAATGAGGATGCTGATGTTATGTATGTTCTAATCCCCTCCCCCCCTCTCTCCCTTTGTCCTATTTCTTATGCCCTTGGCATTGTTTTATTATGATGTGGATACTAACAGTGCATTCAGGTACGACCTCAAACAAATGCTTATCAAGTCACCCATCTCTCGTGTTCCCGAGGACCTCCGCAAACACGAGGCCGCGCAGTCGAAGCCGACGAGGGGATTCTCTTCGAAGAAGAATAATGACGAGGGAGGTGGTGGTGGTGGTGGTGGGAAGGTGGGGTGGTAGTTTACGTTCCTGCCTAGCTAGTTGTCTGCGGGCAAGGTGGTATAGAATAGAACCTATATCATATCACCATATGAAGAGAAGGAATTGCTTTCCACACTGCATTAATGCCGATATGGACACGGCGTATGTATCATACTATTTACCCTTATCTTACCAGCGAATCATACAATACAATACAATCTTCCAGACAATGAAATGATTGAGATGCGAAGTTCTTATTTTTCTATCCTTTTTTTTTTCCTTCCTCTCTGTTCTAATTATACACACCCCGAAGCATAGTCGGTTTGAGTCTCATTTATATTCTCATTTCAATTGGCCTTCGCCATAAATTTCGAAGTATGTCATGCAAGTAAGGTGATGGCTTACAGCTTACCGTTGTAGCTGTTGGCCTTGAGCCACGACTCCACGTCCGCCCGGTCACGCTTGACCCAGTTGACCTTGGCACGGACCGAGTCGAGACTCTGCTCAACTGCACGGTCGAAGCCCTGAACAGAAACCAGTGTTAGCAAATCCGACCTGAACAAGTAGGGAAAACACGAAAGGGAAAGAGGGGATGGCCTACCTTAGTATCCTTGCTCTGGAAAAAGTTCTGCACATCCTTCAGCTGCTCCTCCGTGCAGAAGCTGGCTGTGCTGAGCTGCACAACCGTACCCAGCATACCGAGAGACGGAGGCAGACGCTTGTAGATGGCATCCCAGTTGTTCTTCAACCAGGTCCAGCGAGCCTCAATACCCGCGGGGTGGCTGCGGAGACCACCCAGGGGCATGTAGATATCCTGGTTCTTGACCTCGTCGCTGCTGGCCAGGTCCAGAGTGCGCTGGATCAGCGCGGGGTCTTCAGCCGCACCCAGGCAGCGCAGGGCCGTCGTCTTCTCATCGGAAGTGGGGGCGTTGCGGAAGCGGTCGAGGACGACGTTGTACTCCTTCTCACTGCCGTTCTTCAGCACAATGCTGAACACACTGCCGCGGATGTTGGGGTGGATGGCGTTCTCGTCGCCGGCGGCGAACCGCTGGAACATGTCCTGAGCGGCCTTGACGACGACGGGGTCCTCGGCCATACCGGCACTGCCGAACATGAGAGCCTTGAACTGCTGCAGGATGTGGCCGTCCTTCTCCGAGAACTCCCATCCGAGCTCGTGCGCCTTGTGGCTGACCAGAGAGCGCTGGAAGGCCTTCAAGGCGTCTCGGATGGAAGCATCCTCGAACAGCCAAGCAGCCCGCAGAGAGCCCACACGAGTCAGAATCTCGTTCCACACGATGAACTCGGACTCGCTGTCGAAGCCCTTCAGAAGCGACAGCAGGCCGGAGGTGCTCTGGAAGCCGGACGCGGCCAAGGCACCAGCATCGGCAATCATACCGGCGCGGTCCTCGACGGTCAAAAGTCCGCTCTTGGCCGCCTCACCCAGCTTGGTCAGACGCTCCGGGGTGTACGAGGTGCGGTAGATGGCAGAGTGATCCGCGTTGAGCTTGAAGAAGTCGAGGTCGGGCACCTTGAACTCGCCCTCGCGCTCGGTCAGCATGGTGTCCTCATCGATGCCGTTCTTGGTGCGCAGGCCCAGCATCACGGGGTAGAGCGTGGTGTCCTCGTCGGGACGGACATCACCCGTGCGCAGGAAACGGTTCTGCTTCAGCTTGATGGTGGAGTTGCTGGGGTTCTCCGAAACGGTCACCACGGGGAAACCGACTTTCTTGGTCCAGATGTCCATGACCTCTTCCACGGGCTTTCCACTGGCGTTAGCCAGGGCGGCCCACAGATCACCCGTCTGGGTGTTTCCGTAGGCGTGCTTCTTGATGTAGTCGCGCACACCCTGGATGAAGACATCCTCACCCATGTACTTGGAGATCATGCGCAGGACGGACGATCCCTTGGAGTAGGAGATGGCATCGAAGATCTGGTTGATCTCGTCGGCCCGCTTCACGGGCACCTCAATGGGGTGAGAGCTGCGCAGCGAATCCAGGGACAGGGCACCCTGCAGGGTGTCGATGACATACGTCTGCCAGACCTTCCACTCGGGGAAGAAGCTGTTGCAAGAGTACCAGGACATCCAGGTGGCGAAGCCCTCGTTGAGCCAGAGGCCATCCCAGAAGTCCATGGTGACCAAGTTACCGAACCACTGGTGGGCCAGCTCGTGCTGGACGGTCTCAGCGATACGCTCCTTGCGGGCGGCACCGCTGGTCTTCTCATCCAACAGCACGTCCACAACACGGTAGGTGATCAGACCCCAGTTCTCCATGGCACCAGCGCTGAAGTCGGGCACGGCGACCATGTCCATCTTGGGCAGGGGGAATTCGTTATCGAACGCCTTCTCGTAGAAGGCCAGGGTGCGGGCAGCCAGGTCCAGCGAGAAGCGACCGTGCTCAATATCCTGGTCCGGAGTCGCATAGACGCGGATGGGGACGCGGAAAGCTTTCGTCTCGATGTAGTTGAGGTGACCAACAATGAAGGCGAGCAGGTAAGTCGACATGACGGGGGAGGTGTTGAACTTGACAGCCTTCTTGCCGCCCGCAACCTCGGTCTCTGTGGCGACATCCATGTTGCTCAGACATGTCATGCTCTTGTCGGCCACCAGGGTCACGGTGAACTTGGCCTTCAAGGCGGGCTCGTCGAAGCAGGGGAAGGCGCGGCGGGCATCCGTAGGCTCCATCTGGGTGGTGGCAATGTACTTGGTCTGACCATCGGCGGCCTTGTAGGAGGAGCGGTAGAAACCGGCCATGTTGTCGTTGAGCTCACCAGTGAAGGTCAGCTTCAGCTGGGCGGAGGAACCGGCGGGGATGGTGTCGGCGAACTTGATGGTCGCAACCTGCTGTTCCTGGTTCAGGCTGATCTCGGGGTTGGCGGCCACGACGGCGCCTTGGGAGGAGACGACGGCATTGTGAATCTTGATCTCGTTGGAGTTGAGGGAGATGGAGGTGGTGTCTTCTGCGACGTCGAGACTAGAATTCCGGGGGGCATTAGCTTCTGCACCCAGTATGGCGGGGTAAGTAGCTCATAACAATGATAACATGGACATACTCAATGACGACGGTACCGTCGTAGGAGAAGTTGGCAAAGTTAGGTTCGAGGGTCAAGTCATAGTGAAGAGGCTTGACGTTGGTGGGCAAGACCTCACGACCACCGGGGACGTTGGTCGAGCCCGTCACTTCTCCGCGTCGAGCACCACACATCCTGCGATAAGAACAGTAACGTTTGGAAGCTTGAGAGAGGGGAGCACGACGAAGAGAAGAGCGATGGAGAGAAGGAACAGAAGAAGAAGAAGAGGTGAGAAGAGAGGAGGGAGTAGTAGCAGTAGAGAAAGAGGCAGCGGGGGAAGTAGAGATAGAAGTAGAAGTAGAAGAAGAAGGGCGGGGAAGAGCAGAGAGTCGGTGGAAGCGGAGGGGAGCAGTTCGAGTGGTTCTGCTGCTGTTGCTGCTGCTGAGACCCAGCGGCAGCCGTGCGGAGGAGGGAAACCGACGCATGAGTGAATGATTTCTGACGGAGAGAGAAAGTGTATGTGTGAGTAACAAGTATCCCCACCCAGATAAGCAGCTCAAAAAAAGGTACAGAAGAATATCAGACAAATAAAAACACGACAATGACACCAAGAATTACTGATACAATGAGAATCTTCTCCCTTCAATCAATCCATCAACAAATCCATCCCATCCAATCTTTGAAGGGAAAGAAAAGTTCCCTTTTTTTGCCGCGGGAATTCCGTCGGTCGTCCGTCTGAATCCGGTAGGCGGTAATCTTTCATGACTAACAATAATCAGTCATCTGACCAACTCTTCAGCTAAGACTCCTCTGCCTTCTAAATCAGGCAATCAGCTCCCCCTGGTCATCAACCTTTCCTATTTTGGGTTCCATTAAGGGCTAATCGGGACAGGGTTTCTCCGCATCACATGTCTTGTCAGCCATCTTTTCTCCCATTTCTGCTTCCCTTTTCCTTTCCTCTTCTTCTTTTTCTCCATACATATTACATTCTTTCACGCAAGTTCTTCTCCATACAGCCGGTTGTCAGATTTGCCCGTGAATAATTTCAGGGGTAGATAATTTCTCTATCTGGCAGTTGGCTGTCGAGCTGCTCCTTCCGGGAGTAAGTAATGAACTTGCCAGACGGTTCACCAGCCAGTTTGAGGGGTTCATGAATAGAATTGCATCTATTTGGGTGTTTTTCTTTCCGGTGAATGGGCTTCCATAGAGGGCTGGGACATACAGATTTATATCTATCTTATAGTCATAGTCTATAATGGCACATTTCTATATTTCTATGCTCAGGATAATTTCATCTTCAGGAGCAGTAATTCAGCAATATGTCGTTGATTGTTGAAAGGCGCAGGTAAATCTAGTAGTAAAACAACACAAGAGGTATCTCGGAAATAAAAAAGACAATAAGTCTATGAAAGAAACCCATTCCATCCCTGATAGTAATCATTCCCTTTTTCCTCCAGCAAAATAAACAAAACTCCGCACCCATGCAACCCATATGTGTAGAGAAATAATATGTGTAAACATTATGAATTATGCCACAATAGCGGCATTGATGTTGAATCGTTGCGTCATAATCAGTAGACAAAGAGCAATGCCTCATCCACTATAAGAGGATAATCAGAACTCGTGCTGTCCCTGGTGCTGATGCTGCTCCTGATGCTGCAAAGCCTCAGCCTGCTCAATCGACATCCTGGTAAAGACACTTCTGGACCAGCCATCAGCATCCACCACGGATTCCTTAACCAGGATATAGCGACCAAAGCGAGGCAGCAGCACCGCCCAGAAGAGATAATAGATAGCACCGAGCGCGAAGATACCAAGCGCCACCACACAGTGCAGGTAGTAAGGCAGGCTGTTGTAGACGCTCTGTCCCGCGCTGGGGGGCACGTAGGGGGCCACCACCAGGTACATGTTGGACAGGCAGAAGAAGGCAGTGACGGGGAGAGTGGCCCGAATACCCGGGGACCAGTCCGGGAAGTTCTTCTCCTTGGTCAGGTAGATGTAGATGAGACCGCCGGACACGAAGACGTTGACGATGGACAGCGGGTACGAGATGAGGTTCACGAGGAAGTTGTAGGCATCGCCGGGAGGGGGAGCCAACATGATGATCACGGAGACTACCCAGTGCTCGAAGAGGCCAGCGGCGGGCGAGTTGAACGGCCGGTTGCTGGCCCAGATCTTCGACAGGGGGAGGACTCCTTCGCGACCGAGAGCTTGGACGACTGTGATTGTACCATTAGCTTTGCTCAATGATTCACAGTAGGAAGAAGGGGATGGTATCTACATACTTCGTCCTTGCGAGAAGATGACCGACAGAACGTTACCAAAGGCAGACAAGGCCACAAAGACCGACATCACCTTTTCGGCGCGCGCACCGAACATGTTGCCGAAGAACGCAGCGGCGACAGTCTGGCCGGAGGACAGGAACTGTTCCTTGGGGACCGCGGCAAAGTATGCGATGTTGCACAGCATGTACATGATACCGACGGAGATGATGGCAATGGGGGCCGCGATCTTCAGGGTACGAGTAGGGTTCTTCGTCTCGCTCAAGGCCTGCACCACAAATATTAGCAACCTATCACACAGGGCACAGACGTAACACAAGCACTGCAACTTACGTAGTTGGCATTCGAGTACCCGATGAAAGACCAGATGACATTGTACAACGCCATGACAATACCATAGCCAGTGTCAGTGGTACCTTCGAAGGCGTTGGTGAAGTTGTGAGGAGGATCGATCTTCATATGACCACCAAGAGCCACCCATCCCGCGACGATGACGAAGAGGATGATGACCAGCTTGACCACACCCAAGAAGTTCTGAAGCATGAGACCCCACTTGACCGCGAAGGAATGGATGAGGAAGGCAGCCGTGATACAGGCCAAACCAATACCACGCTGGTTCCAGCGATCGACTTCGATGTCCGCCGCGTTCAGGATATACTCGCCAAAGACGACACTGTTACTGGCCGCCCAACCCAGCAGGACTGCATAGGCCGCGTACATGGCCGTCATCAGGAACTTGGGCTTCTTGAAGACGTATTCGAGGTAGTTCTTCTCTCCACCGTTCCTATACAAGATTGTTAGCCCAAGATTCCACCTACCATGCATCATAAAGGAAGAGATGAAACATACTTGGGAATAGCAGTACCCCATTCCAAATAGACAGCAGTACCAGCCATAGCGATCAAAGTACCAATGACCCACATGATCAAGGACAAACCAACACTGCCCGACAAAGACAGGATAGTACTCGGGGTCGCGAAGATACCAGTTCCGATGACACGGTTGAAGATCAAAAAAGAGGCACTGATGACACCGATCTGGCGACGGTCATCTGGGGTAGCCTCGAAGACATTTCCTTCATCTGGTTTCGAATCAGTCAGGGCGAAATTCTTCATCACAGAAGGAAACCTAAAGGAAGATGGAACAGTCACACATACACAAGCCGGATACACCATCGGTACGACGAGGGCCTTCTTCGACGGCCTTGGCGTCGGGCAGGATGCCCTTTTGATACGCAGATTCCACGACTGGGTCCGTCATGGTGAAAGTTTCGCGTTTGTTTGAAAACTTAAAGACCCTGGAGTCCACAGATGATGACAGGCGGGAAGACCAGAAGATGATCGTGTCCAGGACTATATAGTCAGGAAGCGCACGAGGGAGCGGCTATCAGCGGAGGCAAAGACCGTAAGACGCGATGATGTGCTGCGACTAAATGTGATGCAATCCGGAGGGAGCAGGGTCTGCTGGCGATACGTATGGACACGGATGGCCAAGACTAGCCAGAAGGTTGCTAGGGTCCCCTGTAAAAACCGGACAGCAACTGGTAAAAGGAGCGTGTCTCGGCGATGGAGAAGAAGAGGCGAAAAAGAAGTGAAAAAAAAAAAAAAGAATTTAATGTAAGAGGAAATTGAAAAAAAAAGGTGAAGGCAAGATGATGTTAGGGCACGGATGTCATACTCCCTTCCAAGTATAGATCACGGCCGAGTCCCCCAACCAAGTGAAAAGAAAACGTTCTAGAAAATCAAATGAAGTCTAGAGGTTAGAAAAAAACAGGAAGAGAAGGAAGGAAGAAAGAAAGACTCCAAAAGGAAAAATATGACAAGCTCCGGGTGAAAGATCACGACAGCGACTGAGACATGAGATGAAGCACGGGCATGACCGACATCGAGTCAATTTCGTCGGGATCCGTGGACGTGGCGGCAAAAAGGGAAATAATCTTGGTACAGAGAAAAAAAAAATCACTGCAGCTGCTTCTGGGCGTCGGAGCGGAACCCGAACGAGGGAAGCTCTCCACTTCCTCCCAAGAACGGCGAACCGTTCAGCGCCATTCGAGCAGTTCCTATGACACATTAAAATCAATCACGCAATTTGGGCCTGGATCTTGCACGTTTAAGTTAGGTAAAGTTAAGGTCAGCCCGAGTTCCAGAGCCAATGCCGCCGCCGTGGGTCGAGCTCTAAATTCGCAGCAGTCCTCACTCAAAACGATGTGGGCACTGCGCACCACAATCCTCGCCACGAGATAAAACATATTCGCGTGCTATTATGTGTATATACAGTACAGCTGCCTCTGACTGGCAGTATCTGCATCCTCAAGATCCATCCCGAATCCACCCTGACTCCCTATGATCCCATGGCATCATCATCACTCGTATCCAAAAGTCCGCTGGCAATTTGTGTACCCGGGTCCCCAGCTTGAACGCCAATAGCAAACACCCGCCCAACAGGCCTGTAACGCATGCGAATTCAGGAAAAGGAAACAACAAAAACACAAATAATAACACGGCAACCCTATAATAGACCCATATAAAGAACCATGAAATACTCGCGCACCAATGTGTATATCAAAACCCAGAGAGTACTGGCAATGAGAATCGAAGTTAGCAAAAGCAGGCCCCGCACACGTGTCAGGCACACTAGCTGAGAATGCAGTTGCCTGCAGTAACAATGCCCACACCTGCTGGGACATGAGGAGAAATAGTAGAAATAAAATAAGATAGAATAGGCAGAATGAGCATGGTCCTGCATGCTTCTAACGGTCAACGTCTTATTTCGGCGGCGTGGCTCCCACTGCAGGGGAGACTGGCACCAGATTCGACGGCGGCATTTTGCCCGGTCCACTGGACGGGGGCGTGTACCGATTCGACAGCAGGGCCAGCTTCTTACGAAGCGACGCCAGGCGACTCCGGATCTTCGATATCACTGTGCCAAGAATTAGCGCTTTGCGCGGTGCCGTGCATAAGGTGGAGAGAACACTTACTTTTCGCCAGAATCACCGCCTGGGGCTCGTTCTGTCCGCCATCCTCGTTGTCCCGCCGGGTGTCGGCTCTATCAGCGCCGCCGCTTTGCCCCGGTCGGGAGACTTCCACATCATCCAGGATGGCTTCTAGCATCCGGATGGCGGTGACATACGATATCTCACAACCGGCTAAATCCTCGCCGGTGATTTCATTGATAGCCGCCACTCGGCTCATCTCCAATGCGCGCTCGTACATGAGTTTCTCTGCGGTCACGTCGGGGCTGACCACCACATCTGCTGAGGTTCCGGAGCCTATGGAGGATCCAACCGACAGATTGCTGGGATGGCTGGGGTGATCCGGCGGCAACCTCTTCTGCGCCTCGACTAATTTGAGCCGGACAAATTCGGCTTTCTCCAGCACCTCGTTGAATCGGTTGCGCACCCACTGCACGACGTTGTTGATCCGATTGCCCGCAACGGTGCTCCCGGCATCCGCTCTGCTGAGCGCATCACCCCGGCTCTTGCGGGTCCACCATACACGTGCAATATCCATCGACTTCGCCAGCAATGACAAGGCCTTCACGTAGAGAACCAAGGCTTCCTCGGACAAGGTCACAATAGCATCGACCGTCAGTCCACCATCGGCCGAATCGACAGCGTCCGACGCGGGGTCTCCCGGAAATCCGGTAGGAGCAGATGGTGCTAGGGGAATCAGCTGCTTATATTTGACTTCGGCAAACCCGTACACAACATCACTACGGGTGGCACACTCCTCCAGATCATGGACGGTTTTGCTGTCTTCGTCCAGATTGGCGCCGGGCTTGCCGCCATCTGCGTGGACAATCAAGCTCGTTTGGGCACTGGGGTATGCCGGAAATGGGTTGTAGGCCAACGGAGGCGAGCGTCCGCCTTTCGTGATAGTCAGGGGTGGTGAGAAACTCATTCCAAACAAACGTCCGCTGGCCATATTTAGAGCCTTTGAGATGGCCGAGGTGGCCGAGGTAGGGCTTTGTCCATAGCGGCGATCGTAGGAATTTTGACGAACGTGTGCCGAATCCGCACGGGAACGCCCTGAGATGATTTGCATGGCTTTGCTGGGCGAGGCATGAGGCGACGACGCCCCGGCCGGCGGTGTCCCAGAAGCCGCTCCCGAACGCCGGGAGACTGCACCTGCTTGGCCCGCTCCGGCATATCCACCCTGCATGCGTGGGTTGTAGGCCAGTTCGTCAGCAAAAGCATTCATCTCTACCGCACGCTTTTCCACAAGCACGTAGTCCCTCTCGAATGCTACCTCCTGTGCAGCATGCTCCTTTTCATCCTTCGCCTTCTCAACGGGCTTGTCAACTTGGGGCACTCCCAACGAAGCCGTACGACTCCGTTGCCGGTCCACGATGGTGGTCGGGGAAGGGCGATCGACATGCTCCTGGCGACCGGGAGCAGTCGCCAGAGACACCGGGCTCGGCCTTGTCGGATGAGATGCTGGCGGTGTTGACTCCTTCGAAGCAGAATGAGGCTTGCCCGCACTTCCAGTCCGCCGCATGGGCGTTGAAGGGGTCTCTGGCCGAGGGCTCTGTGTCATGGCTCGTTGAGCCGCCGGGGAGGTCGACGGCTCATCCCGTCCTCCGGTAGACAGCGCATTCTCACCTTTCACTTGAACGGGCGTATTCCGCCTCGACCCGGAACCAGGTCGAGGTGTTGGATCGTCATCCGGTACAAGACCAGGAATTGGTTCTGTGAGAACCTTGTTCGCGAAATAAACATCGAAATTCATTCGCTCCATTGGGTGCTGCTTCAGGAGACCTCGAATGAGCTGTCTGATGTCCTCCGACGCACGATTCTTCGAGGGAAATACGATTTGGTCCTTATTGCTCTCGATCTTCTTGATAAGTTCAATGTGGTTCACTGCACGAAATGGGGGCTTCCCGACCACCATTTCATAGAGCACCGTGCCCACAGACCAGAGGTCTGCCTTCGCGTCGTATTTCTCGTATCGCAGAATCTCAGGGGCCATGTACAGTGGCGAGCCACACAAAGTCTCCGCAAGAGAGGTGGCTGGCAGAGACCGAGCGAAGCCGAAGTCAGCCAGCTTCAGCATTGGTAGCGACTCCAGCCCGGTCGTCGGGCTAAAGGAGTCCTCGCTGCTCTTGAAAGGTACAAATTCGGCGGCCCCACTACGGTAGGACGATGGTGCAGGGCAAAGAAGCAGATTCTGTGGTTTGATATCCCGATGAATCAAATCACGATCCCGCAGGAATCTGAGTGCGCTCGACAGTTGCTTGAGAAAGTGGCGAACAATCACTTCGTTGAGACCCGCCCCCTCCCCAGGATTGGGGTACTTCGCTATCAATTCCCGTGTGTGTTTGCTGTTCTGCAGGGAATGGCGCCCCTTGATGAAGTGGGAGAGATCCCCCATGGCGCAGTATTCCATTACCAAGTGAATATTGGAGGTCGTATCATGGCAGTCTAGGAGAGCAACGATATGCGGATGGTGGAGTTGTTTGAGGATGGAAATCTCAGAGGCGAGGTTCTCCTTGAGCTTCCTGCTCAATTTGGTCATGGTAACCGATTTGATTGCCACATAGGTGCGTGTTCTCTAAGCCGCAGGAAACACATCGTCACTGGTTAGCCCTTGCAATTTCACATACGAAGACACCGGACTATAACAGGCCGGATGCTCGGCAGAGGACAGGGGGTCAGAGAAGTGAGAAAGCATCCTAACTTACCGTATGAATCCCCCGGTAGACCACGGCAAAACTCCCTCGACCGATCTCGTTCAGCCGAGTGTAATGGCCAATGGGCATCTCGCCATGGGGGGCCTCATCGGCCCTCCTGGAGTGATGTGCAGATGCCATGACTGCAACCAGGCAGTGAGAGCGTCTCTAAAGACCAACCACACGCCCCGTCAACCACACACTACCTCAACAGCGGCAGGAACAGCGTCGGGTGATGGAAGAGGCCCATCAGGGGAGCGAAAGATAGGGTCGGGAGAGCTGCCGGTGATGGGCGACGTTGATAGAGCGGATGATAAAGCGAGACGGGGAGATAGGAAGTAGGGAAAGATGGATGGGATGGGGCGTGAACAGCCGGAGCAGGAGAGGCAAGGAGGGCTGGGCTGCGTGGCAGAGGACGAGGACAGCAGACGGGGGCAGGAAGAAAGGGACGGTCCAGAGCGTAGGCAGTCGTCGAGAAGTAGGAGTAATTTGGGGGGGAGAGCAGAAATAGGGTGCGCAGCACACCTACAGTAGGGCGCAAGTAGGCAGGAGAGCGGTGAGGCGGAAAACGGGGTCTTGTATGATAGGATGAAGGGCGACAGGGATAGCCAGACGGATGACGACCAAGGCGTGGGACTTTAAGTCAGTACTATAGAAGGAGGAGGATCGGGGGATCGACGATAAGGTATGAATCACCGCACTAGGGACGAGAACGGTGGGGAGGAGCGATAGATAAGCCAGCGAAGAGAGAGGTGTGAGGGTAGGTCCAATATGGCGAAGCAAGAAGATATAGGAGGAGGAAGTAGAAGAAGAAGAAGAGCAAGAGCAAGAATAGTAGAAAGAGAGAGGATGAGTGAGTTGGGTGAAAGGGAAGTTGAATGATGTGATGGGGGAAGAGAGAGAGCAGGAAAGGCGGGAAGCAGCTGGACCCAGGGATCCTTGACGATGTCTTGGGGAGAGCAGCAGCAGCAGCAGCAGCGCAGCGCCAGAGACAGCAGCGAGAGCGTGACCGCCGATAACGAGCCGAATGAGGACTGGCGGATGATTGAATGACCTGAGGATCCAAGGCGGTCAGAAGAGCGGAATTGGTCGAAGATTAACCAGAAGATGACCGCAACCAAAATTGGGTCCTCTTAGCTAAGCAATGATCCATCTGCCAAAAACAAAGTACGAAGACAGACAGGAACCAACCAAAAGCAGTATACGACAGAGACCGAAAGAATCACGCAAAAAGACAAACAAAAGATAAAGGATGGCATCAACCGACTCACTAATATACTAATCTCACTACTACCAACAAAGACAACTTGCAGGATTGCACAAGGGAAAATAGGAGAAATCCCCAGAATTCAAAAACCACCATCAGCCCAAAATAGGGGGACCCCGGAAGTTGCCAGGGAAAAAAGAAATAGCACCAAGAGAGATAAAGCTGCAGGCGACGATGATAACGGGCGCGATCCATCCATCCATCCATCCATCCATCGTCTGAGGCCGGATGAAGAAGCAAGTAAAAGTAGTACTAGTAGTAGGGTCACAGGCAATCGGTATTACATCATACCGTATAGAACCCATACTGCACTGAAACCCACCTCTTTTGATGATTTTTATCACATTCAACCTGCGCCTGACTGATTCTTAATTTACCATACGAGATTCTATTCCTGGTAAAAACCAGGTCAGTCACCCTCCATTTCCCAAGTTTCCCAAGGGACACACTGCAGCAGTGACACCGACACCTCTGCTTTTCTCCATCTTCCCCCAGCCAGTCGATCCCCGATCGGACCCAATCAGTCAGTCAGTCAGTCAATCAATCCATTTGTGGTAACCAGCCAACGTTCGCGGGAGAATTCTCCCCCATTCCCCGAATGAATCACCTAATCTGCAGGCTCCCTTTCCACTTTACTCTGCCTGGCTGGTTGGTTTGGTTGGCTGGCTGGTTGCCATCAAGTGACTCACTCATCTTCATTCAGTAAACTAACTCACTCAACTTACGTCGGACAGTTTATTGTTACTAACTAACTACCTAACTATTCTAGATTCTACCTATGACACAAAACACAGCCCCCTCCCCCGCCATGCGACCTTGCCACTCACTGACTGACTGACTTCCTGACTTCCTGACTGACTGACTACTGAAGAACCGGATCGCCCTGATAAGCTATGACTATGAGAGAAATAGTCTTTTGTTTGCTGCGCAATCCCGTAGCCTCGCCCACGGACAACCTTACTTAAGTGGCGATCAACATACGCCAACCCGCCCCCCTCGGTGGCTGCTGACTGGTTGGAAAACCCCGTGGGACCCCATAGGAATGCTGCCTGATCGTTATCTACTAGTTACTTACTACTAGATACCGGCTTCGTAGACTTGACTGGTAGTTATTGGAGGTGGTGTTTCTATTTACTGCATGTCCGTCAATATTCACAGGAAGAGGGTGGAAGGCCACAAAGATAATTGCATGGATAAGAAACTGCATAATACACAGTAGGGACAACATTCCTGCCAAAAAAGATAATAAGGAAGAACGACGGAGAATGAAGAACAGAAAAAAGCCTTCCACGTCATTCCCACAAAATGACCGCCTGACGCCTGGCTCATCCTCTATTCCTTCAAAAGGCAATTGTATATAGAAACAAGGAATAAAAAACAAAGAGAAAAGAGAAAGATATCACCCTTTTTGTCTTCTGATTTAGTTTTGTCTATCCTCCTCGGTCGAGGCATAATTTGGGTAACCAAAATTAGGGCGCCCCATCCATGTGTTGTGTGTCCTTCAGAACCACAAAATCAACATACTAAAACCTCAGAGCGTTCTAGAAATGGGGTAGGGGTTCAACAACTCCCCCTCAAACTCCAAGCCCTCTCACGAGTAGCCAGAGCACAATCGGAACCACCACATTGTCGTTACACCCCGTCAGAATCGCCTCGGTTGCGCTAGTTCCTCCAGCGGCCAAGATGATTTTCACCACGGCCTTTACCCAGGGGAAGCTCTGGTGCGGTCCATCATGACCTCCGCTGACCGGCCACTCTCCCAGCTCGAGCCAGATTCGCGCGAATAGTAAGCCACAGGTTACAGCAACCGCAAAGGCTACGCTGCCCTCGAGCGATTTCCCTCCTCCCCAAAACCACTTGCGCCGACCGAACCGTCGCCCTACGAGCGAGGCCGCCGCATCGCCCATGCCCACGCAGATAATCCCGCTCACCATACTCACGTCCCGGGTTGGCGCACTCCACCCCGTCCAGGGGTGGTCGCCCGTTCGAGAAATGTCCGCCAGGGAAAGCCAGAGGGGGATCGAGCATCCGATGAGGAGGAAGATGTGCGACACGATCACGGGGCCCCGGTGGTCGCGCCCGTCCACGTAGGGTGCAAGGAAGTAAGTCAACGGTCGCGAGATCGGGGGCAG
The DNA here is from genome assembly GCF_001889945.1 of Aspergillus brasiliensis CBS 101740. Taxonomy (NCBI): domain Eukaryota; kingdom Fungi; phylum Ascomycota; class Eurotiomycetes; order Eurotiales; family Aspergillaceae; genus Aspergillus; species Aspergillus brasiliensis. Next base: position 924,335 of record NW_027137448.1, on the reverse strand, counting down.
CTGAGACGCTCGGAAGAGATCGAGCAGCAGGAAAACGGACAGGGCTAGGCTCAGGGCCAGCGCACAAAACGTGGGGTCGACGTACACCGTCGGAAGGAACATCAGCACCATCATGCCATGGAAGACCTTGCGTCTCGTATCTACCTCCGCGACGGAGCTCAGCTGTAACACAACCGCCAGTCCAGTCACAAGTACGCCAAGGCAGTATGCTGCCACAAGGAGGCGCGAGTTAGCTTCCCCAAAGACATCTCGGCGGAGATGTTCCACCCAACCAAGAGTGCAGGAGGCGTTCAACAGGTCAGGGTCCAGGCGAGCGGGGAGAGGAATCCAATATTCCAGGTTCCACATAATCACCCAGAATCGAAACCATGAAACGTTGCCCAGCAGATAACTCAATGCCCACCCAAACGGGTCTTCTCCGGATAATGCCCGCTCGCCCACGTACTTTCGAACAGGTCCTAGGATGATGAGCAGTACGGTGACGTAGACGAACAATGCGTACAGCCATTTCCGAACTTGGGCTTGAGGTACTGTCAGTGACAGGAACGAAGCTAGACCAGGGCCCATTGATCGCTTGCGTCGGCCACTCGGCGTAGTTCTGACCTTTCCTGTGCGTGCGACCTCGCTGACGCTGGAGATTGTGTGCCGTCGCCGGTGTGTAAGTGTCGGCTGCTGCCGGACGCTTTCTGTCGCCGCAGCCTCTACAGTGCGATTGGGCTCGCCCGCCTTGGTTCTTTCACGCGACTCGAACATTGTCTTGCGTGAGACGAGCGAGAAATGACCTTCTGGCGAGTCACTGTCCGACAGGTTGTCCTCGGAAGTGCCCGTCCTGCTTAATCGCTGGCATAACTTGTGATCAAGTACATTGAAGATATTTCGAGGTGACTGCGAGTTGCTGGGCGCTCGCCGAAATTTCCAGCTGGGGATCCTTGCCAGGGCTACTTCCCAGCGAAGCACGTCGCGACACGAGATGAAAATGCACAGGCCACCGAGCCATAGCAACGCCTTGAGGATTTCCGCCTGAGGCGAGGACGCAAATAAAAATAGATTGATCAGAGCGCTTGTCAAAAGCTGCAGTTCTGCTGGAAGGACGCTGGTAGTCAACAAAAAATCTAAAGTGGGTATCAACGCTTGATGCAAAGGGAAAAGAAGAGCCAAAGATTCCGAGCTGAGACCGAGAAGAGACAAAGGTCTGTGAGGCGAGATTCCTGCCGATAATTGCTCCGAGACGATGACTGGGAGCAGGGTAATCATCCAATGGACGATGCTGTGTCCGTGAACACAATCATGCAGAGGGATGACGGCAGGCGGAAGAGATGAGAGACTGAGGAGGACATTAGGGAGTATTAGAGTAGGACTGTGCTGCGCTAAAGATAAAGCAACGTAAATGGGTATCAAGATCGGGTAAAGCAGCGGAGCAGGATCGAAACTCGTGGGGATAACAAAGGACCGTAGTCGTAGTCTTGAAAAGCGAAAACGTCCATCTCGATGAAAAGGATAAGCGGCGTAAAGCCCAACGACAAGCAGGGAATGGGCAAGGAGCTCTAGGGAACATTAGCAACCAGAGAAGCTCTCAAATATAATTGAATGTATCCCACGCACCTTTTCTCCAAGCCCAAGCAATTGCCCTCGTGTTTTCTTGTCCCAGAACGACGCCGCCCACAGAGAGGAGCAACGCAGCCTCCAACAACCTCTGTAATACCCCGATACGACGCTTCCGAGCTTCTTGTTCGCGCAACCCTGTCGCTGAGGCCTCCGCCTCCTCTCCTGAGCTCCGCCGCGAGCTCCGTGAGGTGGAACGGGTTATCGATGGCCACGGGCGCAATAGGGGAAACCACTGGTCTTCCTCGCCTACGGCATGACGACCCGAACGCAACCCTTTCCTTGGTCGCAAAGGCGCTGCTGGTAGACCCCTCAGTATGCCCGTGCTTTCATCATCAGCCTCGGTGCCACTATCGCTCGAGGTCCGTGGCCAGTGGAGACGGGTTGATCGGTCGCCGGTATCCGCAGGCAGCGAGGATGAATGCGAGCCCTTGCGACGATACGGGTGAGGGGAACGGGAGGGTTGTCGGGGAGTGTCAGACAGCTCTATCTCGAGGGCAGAACCGTTGACAGGAAGCGATTCATCTTCCTCCTGGCTCAGCGAAACGGCCATGGCATGGATGGTGGGTTAATGGGAGCGGCCTTTAGAGCGAGTACGTCATATCGACTGATTGGTCGGTGGAGGAGCACTGCGTTGAGACGGAGGGTTAGCGATGACAGGACCAGATGACAGGAGTCAAACAGAAGGCGTGCCAGCATACCAGGAGAATTGACCCAAGAGAGGTGCGTGGGGTGGCAGCAACAGAGAGGAAGAGGAAGTGAGAATGTTATCGCTTTGATCGAACCGGAATCCCAGGGCGGAAAGGCGGGTTTTTTCGCTTATCACATGCCGCGCAGCACGTCAGCAGGAGAGAGCCTCTCGGAATCAGCCCATCAAGAGAAACCATCATCAATCCTGGATCTTAAAGAAGGTCATTAACTACATAGTTGATCCTATTTTTGCTACGAGTCGGGAGATATGTGCTTTGTATCGGTGCCTCCACTCTTAAGACATCGGATGATCCATGATGCATACTTGAAAGCCGTGCGCAATGGGCCCCTGCATGGCCCGGCAGCCTTACAGCAAGCAGCACTTCGTCTATGATGCCAGGGTTTGTCTCTGTATAATGACACCCGCTGCCAATTCTGGTCCTTTCGGGCCCCAGACAGATTTGCAGGGGACAATTTGCGCTGGGAACGCAGGCTTGGACAATGGCTGACTGGTGTAGATGATCGCGTGGGAACCTTCTGCCACTTCTGGCAGCTTCTGCAAGACAAGCTGCAGATACGAGTCCAGGTCAGATCCCGACTGTTCCATGTCGATCTCAATGCCAATGTAACTGAGGTTCTGCTCCGTGGACACGGTAGTCTTGCGGCCATAGTCCGTTTCTTCTGCAGCCATCCGCAATCCACCACATCTGTACCCCAGACCCTGCCATTCGATATCACTTCCTCGGGGAAGCTCTTCGATTTGGACGGCGAAAAACGCAGGAACCAAGGCGTCTTCTGACTGGACCACCTCAAAGTTAGGCAAGTTAGGGATCGATGGACTCGTTGCTTGCTCGTGCGCACGGCCTCCATACTTGATATCCCAGACATCCAAACCTGATTCCCCGTCTTCGTCGTCTTCTTGCTCGTGACGAGCATGCATCCGCTCCCAGATGTTCCATGCTAGTCGGGCCTGCGTCTCAATATGCTCTTCTCCCGTTATGAAGGCAACAGCCCCCAGCCACCAGTCAACCTCCATTGCGTGACCAATCCTCCAGAGATGCTGCAAGGAAAGCACCGCTCGCGTGGTGTAGTTCTCTATCCACGGCCGCGTCAGTGCTTCCCCGGAAGCACTCATCATCTCCATCGAAGCTGGCTCCAGCGGAATCTGCCCGGCAATGTAAACCATATGCTCCGGGCCTTGTACCGGAACCGACATAGCTTGCGAGTATGGGCCAATATTAGCCGGCGCCCAGTAAGAACGCGACTGGACATGAAGGCCCTGCCTCTGCTCTCTAGGTCCCATGTCTACCACCGCCGATACCATGACCTTCACGCCCTCCGGCAGACTATCGCCACAAGCCACCGTAGCTCTCGCCGGAGGATTAGGCTTCTTGAACAAGGAAACGTAGATGCCATTCATCAAGGCAAAATCAGCCATGGAGCGTAGCAGCACCGTCGTGAAGACAATGTCAGCCGTAGTACGAGGCACCTCCCCGTCCCTATGTCCCGTAGAAGCCAATATCGATTCAATTTTCTCCGCAATCGCCTTCATCTGCTCCGCAGCCCCAGGACCAGCCTCGGGGGCCGTGATATTTGCAACAACCCACGTGCCACCATTCGTAGTCTGCAACATCTCCATCTGCCTTTGAGACACCACCGGCGACAGATCCCTCCTCTCCATCACCTCCACCCCCTTCAACGCCTCCCCCAACACCGCAGCAAACTCCTCATCCAACAACACCGGCCTCCTCACATCGCCAGGCACCACTCCATCCCCCTCCCCCTCCTTATCCACACACCTCGCCCCCTTGACCTTCACAAACGCAACACCCCCTTCTCCAGTACCCTCCTCCCACCTAGGAACCTCAATCCTCCTCTTCCACAGAAACCCGGGCCCATCCAACGCCAAACTCTCATACTCACCACCTTCACCCAACACCGCCCCCCTCACATCCCCACCATCCAAAACAAACCTCTTCATCCCATTCACTATCCTCCTCCTAACCAACCCATTCCTCGCCGACACATCTCCCCACAAGAACCCAGCATCCAGACCCCCCGACGCAACCTTGATAATCCTCGCTTCGCACCCAACAGCAGCCATATCCTCCAACAGACCGGCCTCTGACGCACCAGCAGTACCAAGGGCTAACCTCTCCTCCGGCGCAGGCAACACCGGATACTGCCACAGCCAAGCGAGCGGAACGAGACCCAATCTCGCCGCGACGTTCTCAATCCGAGTACGTTGGTACGTGGAAAGAATGGCGCCGGCGGAGATGGCGTTGGCTTCGGGGTGAGAGGCTTTGATGCGTTGGAGGAGGGGGATGAGGGATTCTGTTTCATCTTCTTCTGCCTCTCCTGGAATTGATGATGAAGAAGAGGTATCACGATAAACCCTCCCCGTATCCACCGCAGACCCTATAATCGGCTGCCGATACAGTGGAATCCCTAAGGCGGATTCGTAATGCGGGATGATGCTGTGACCGATTGTTTGGTACATGAAGCTGTCAATGTCTTCTTCTTCTTCTTCCTCTTCCTCTTCATCTCCATGATTGTTTTGAGGGGAAGTAGTGGTAGTAGTAGTAGGCGGATACAAATTCCCCAGCGCAACCACCTTATGTCCGTTCCGGATGCAGTGGAGAATAGAGTATAGAGAGTCTTTCCCTCCCGAGATCAGAGCGATGACATTGAGACTTGTGGGAGAGGTTGGTAGTGATGATGTTGTTGTTAATGTAGTCATCTTTAATTGATCGTGGGGGAGGGGTAAGTAGTTGATTAGGTGCGGGGGAGATGATGAATTTTCTTTGCTTTTTTTTAGCTTCCCCGATAAGTTGGTGATGGGTGAACCACCACGAGTGAGTGGGTTTGGGGAGGGGATTGGTGTCCGTATGTATGTTCAAACTGTGACTGGGAAGGATGAGAAAGTTAACTAGGATGATTGTGTGGGTTTTAGGTAGTATGTGGAGCATGATAGTCATGGTTTTGTTCTGCGCGGGTGACGTTCCAGGCCAGCCAGACTCGGAAAGCCGACAGCACCCGCACCGACTTATACTACGCCCGACATACAGCTAGAACTACATACATACTGATTTACGATGCTACTACTACCTTGCAGTCTACTGTATAGGTATTGTGACATGTTCAAATATCAATTATACTAGCTAAGTTGCAGAACGAACAATACGCTCAACACAAATGGCACACAAGTATTATGCACATGTGGATGCAACCGACAAGAGTGGAAGGAAAAAGGAGGATGCGCACAGGGGTATGAGGCAACGATTGGGGAGATTTGGTATTAAATTGTACATGTGGCCAGCACAAATGGATGGGGGTGGTTCTGCAATCAGCAGGGTGACAGGAGTGTGCAAAAATATTACATCGAATAAGCACAATGAATGCAACTGAAGGCAACAAAAAAAGAAGAATAAGTATATAGAAGAAGCTGGTAAAAAGGAAAAGAGGTGTGAGATCGGGTACACAGAAGGTCGCCGACAGGGGGTCAATAGCCCCCGTCGCGCGAGGATTGAGTCGAAGATATTCTCTCGCTGCAAACAGATGGTAAAGAAAAGAAAGGGAAAAAAAAGGAGTAGAAAGGGGAATCGAGAAAAGATCAACCCAGATCACCAGTGCCTCAAATGTGTAAAAGTCATCATGCGCTCTATTAGTTTTGGTCCAACCGTGGACTCCAAGTGCGCCCAAGTTCCGTTTGCCGCCGGTCTAATGCTTCGCCAATATCGGTCCCATAAAAGGTGCCCTTCGCTCATGTTTGGTTATCATTTTTCGTTTTTCTTTTCCTTTTGTGAGTAGGGCACCAGGACCGGTCAAAATCCGTACACCTGAAATCCCTATTCTTGTCACCGCCAGAAACAAAGCCCGGACGCCAAACCGCAAGACCAAGTCAGACCAACCAGTGGAATGGAAGGTCTTGTATAGGATGTTATTAAGTGATTTATGGGAGCTCCTGGTCACATATCATCGTGATAGCTGCAAGCCGAGCGGAGGCCACTCTAGGCGTCGCTGTCGCGCTTGCGCTTCTTGGGCGCCCGTCGGTCGACAGCCGGCGCTTCGGAGGAACTCTCATCCGACTCGCTGGTTGTAGACTTGGTAGCGGCAGCGTTGGCGGCCTCGTAGAGAACATTCCCCAGCGTATTGGGGTCACGTTCTTCGTACGGGGTTGCATTGCCGCTGTCGATGACGCCCATCACGACAGAGCCACCCGCATGAGTGCGAGCGTGCTGCGCAAGGTTGTCGCTCCGCGAGAACTTCTTACCACACTCATTGCATTCAAAAGGCTTGTCCTGAGTGTGGAGAGAGCGGTAGTGACGCTTGAGGTGCTCTTGGCGACGGAAGCGACGGGAGCAGAGAGTGCACACAAAGGTCTTCGAGGGGTCGTCCGTCAGAGACTGCTTACGACCACGTCGGTTGACCGATACGGGGGCGGTAGGAGCCTCAGAAGCGCAGGACGAATGCGCGTCGGAGTTGTGGCGGGCCTGGACAGCCTGGGGTGCCGAGGAGTTTGTCTCCGTGCTGCTGGCACGGCTGTTGACCGAAGGCTGCGACTTCTTGCTAATCGAATCGGTTTCGCTGTCCGAGGTACTAGCCCGCTTCAGCGACTTGCGGTTGTTCCGCTTCTTGTTGCCCATCTCTTCCGAGGCTTCATTGATGTTGGTCTGGATGCCAGTGAAGTCGTGGCTTCCCAAGAAAGGAAGACCGGACTGAGAGAGATCTTGCTCGTCAGACTCATCAAAGCTCTGCTCACTGAAGAACTCCTCTTCCTCGATTGGGAATGTCGTTCCCACACGCTGTCTCTTCTCACCCAGGTAGTAGGCGTTGCCACTGGGGAAGTCGACCAGACGGTTGACAAATTCGTCTTCCGAGTCCAGGTCGGAGAAGCTGTCAAAGGTCGGTAGGCTACTAAGAGGGTCCTCCGAAGATGAGCAGGTGAAGGCAGGAGACAGAGTCTCATGGACAGGAAGGGTCACGGCTTCGCTGCCCAGGACCACACGAGGCTCCTCGTCATCGCAGGAGAGCGTGGGCAGAGGCGGCAGCTCACTGGGGGTGGTGTTGATGGAGGACTCGACTGTCAGCTGACGCGGGTCACAGAAGTCGGAGCTGGACTGCTCGGTCGGCAGACCTTGAGGCTGGGCAACGAATGTGGGGACCACGGGAGAAGGCGATGGGGAAAGGGATGGGCAAGAGCTGTGCGCTGACAGAAGCTCGGATGTTTGGCTGGCGGTGAGGGAAGGCGGATGGATGAACACTAGAACAAGTCGAGTTAGTTTCCCTGTACAACCCTAGATGCCCGGCCCCGTGGCTTTTCCGTTGGCTGCACCCACTCCTCCAGCCTATCTAGCAACCTATCGAAGAAAAAGAAAAGGTTGAATAATAAACTTACCAGGTGTAAGAGGCGGCGAGTCAGAGCGGGTCCAGTCAGCATTGGCCAGAATCTCTGCATGGACATCTCCCTCGCATCCCTCCTTGACACCCTCCACCTTCTCGAAAGCAAAGAAGCTGTCATTGATCGGGGTGTGAAGAGTGCCGCTGGTGGAAGGCGGGCTGCTGATAGAGCTTCCAGCTGTGGAGAGTGGTGGGGTGGAGGGGAATGCGTAGTAGTCGTTACCGACGAACCTCGTGTCCAGAGGCATCAGGGCAGGAGAGCCCTGCTGCACAACAATTGTGGGCTTGAGGTGTGACGGCTGAGGAGAAGCAATGGGAGTCATGCTCATGGCGCCACGGAAGGCATTGGTGGTCGCCATCTGGTGCATGTTCATGAGAGGGGCAGTGTAGAGCGTCTGCTGCTCCGGCATGCAGTGCTGGGGTTGTTGGAAGGCCTGCACTTGACCATAGTATGACTGCATATCCGAGGGGTGGCTGGTGAAATGTTGTCTTTGCTGCGAATCAGGGTAGTATGCAAATGATGGTTGACCTTGCACCGAGGTAGGTGCCATGGTATATGTACCGTCCATTGTGTCTAGAGAGATAAAGAACGGGAACCCGGTCAGTCACTTGCGCTGCGCCATGAATAAGAGGAGAACTCACGGATGTTAGGACGTTGTGAATGCAAGAGTAGAGATAGCTCTACTCTTCAGTTAATATTATTAGTTATATAGTTGGTAGTTCGACCACAGCGATGAGCGCTGGGGGTGAATGAATGTCTTGCAGAGTCGCTTGCACTTTGCGTGAGAGAATGACTGGGGGAAGGACAGATGATAATCCAGGGACCGCTCTCAACCAGTAGAGTACAGATGAGAAGCGAGATTAATTGATCGATTGTTTGGTATGTTGCGAGAAACGACTGCTTCGTTCTTGAAGGGTTGAAGGTTGAACGTTGTGGTGGTGGTGGTTATCTGGGATTATATCTGATGACTATGCCGCAAGTCTATGAAGGAAGGACAGGCACCTTGTAAGTCGAAACGAGCCAAACCAAAAAGGATGAAATGGTTCAGGACGTTTTCGATTCAAGGAAACCGGGAGAGACTGTATAGAGTCGCAAAAGTGAAAGAGAGAGAAAAAGAGGGCAGACAATTAAGATTAAGAGAGAGAGATAAAAGAGAGAGGGAAGAGAAAAGGAAAGACCAGATGAGGATCGAGACAAGTCTGAAAAGGGCAAAAACGGAAAAAATAAGAAATAAAGAAGATTAATTTGAAGGACGAGGACAGTCGCGGGGAAAATGAGAGACAGGGCCGATATGGAAAGAGGAAAGCCGGCCAGAAGGATGGGCAGTGGATAAAAGAGCGACTGATCTGCTTGTGCTACGAGGTGGTAGCGCCGTGAGTAGTGAGCAGTAGGACTGGAGCCGTACTTTTTAGTCTGAAAGCCTTTTTGGGCGAGATGGGCTGCATGGAACTTTACTTTCGCTGGTGGTGGTGCCAGCAGCGAACGGTCACTACTATAATAGTAGTAAGTAATCGTAATATAGTAATAAATCATCTAATAAATCTGCCGGAATGGTATGGTGTCATATGTTCGGCGACTCTCTTTTTTCATCTTTTTTTATTTTTATTATTTTGTTATTTCTTATTTTTTTCTTTTCCTTGAAATTTGTTTTTGATTACTTTTCTGGGTCTATTTTATGAACCCTTTTTTTTATTATTCTCATTTTGGATTTTCCATTTTACTCCATTTTCTTTTTTTATTTTCCCACAGCCTTTTCTCGACCCCAAATATTTTGGGGGGGGGAAGAATCATGTATTTTGGGATTGTCACCATGCTTGCCCGCTTTGTATTCTTATGCACATCCATCCTAGGTAAGTCGATTTTCTAGTCTGGGGCGGCAAAGAATAGCAGATTGGCGCCGGTGCACATCTCAGTACCAACCGAATGAGAAACTTGGGAGCGGAGACCAACGGGAGGTGGAGCCCTCCTCGGCGGGCTTCTTCATCACAGTCAGCGGCATCAGCAGCAGCAGGAGCAGAGCAATATTCAACCTAGGCAGGTAGTGGTAGAACCAACCTCAGTTAGCCGGGACATGTTGTGCCATTCCTCAAATTGGGTGAGTGGGTTTGGGTGGAGGAGGGAGGGAGGGAGGGAGAGAGACTGGGAGAGAGAGGGAGGGGAATTGGGTTGGATCAGAAGTTAAGAGAGGACGACGAATCCCCGACTGGACTAGCCAGAAACTGGTCTCCACCACGTCGGCCGCGGAGCCCAAAAAGGCGTAAGTTGCGTGGGGCACATGAGCACGAGTGGGAACATTGGCGGCCCTCAAAGCCCCCATTTCAATTGTGCATGAGAAAATGGTCGGTCCTCCAAAGCCCATTATTACGGAACCCACGTCCTACGGTAATGGCCTGGTAAATGCGGAGATGATTATGTGCCAATAGGAGGCCGCGATGGCATGAGCGTGTGGGAGAAATGCCACAAGATAGCCTGGCTCCTGAGAGTACGACGCCTATCTATACGATACCTGATATAGTAGGTCGTACCAGGTGTGACTGACGCCTTTCAATTCCCACTCGTGGTGGTCCAAATGGCCACTTTAAGCTCCCCTCCCCCCGACTCCTCCTCTCTTCCACCCCCCCCAGAAAATCTCTTCATAACGGCCGAGTAGTTTAGGCTAGAGGAATATGATTCTATTACCTGATAGCAATGATTAACTACAGAAGAAATGGAATTAAGAAGCGAAAGTAAGAAAGTATGTCTGAGTATGTAGAAGAAAGTTGGCCACAATTTTCGTTTGTCTCACGTAATTTTCCCATGTTTTCAGCGGTACCGTATTTATGGGCAACCTACTAACTAGCACTCACTCTCATAGGAATGGCTGTGCTGTGTGTGTGTGTGTGTGTGAATTGCCACACAACCCAATCCGAGACCGTAGTTATTATTGCTCCCAAAATAGTAGCCAACCTTCTGTGATCCCATCCTCCTTCTCTGCCAGTCACAATGCTTCCCTTTCCCCCTGTTCAGCTCTGGAAGTCCAACATCACAGCTGCGCGCTTACCGATGAGACCATTCATCACACTTTTTGCCATCAAATGACAATGCAACCAACTGGTTCGCCCTGGCAATGATAATGTTCTACAACTTACAGTAGTATTACTCGCTACCTACCTGTTGGATGATAGTCCCGGTTACCATTAGGACCTGCATCATCTCTTAGCCTATCTGGCTTATCAGCGGCTTGTCTGTCCCACAGACATGGACGAGTGAGCGCAAATCGGGCCAGTCAGCATTTCCAAACCAAAAAGAAGTGGGGGCCTTGTTGGGCGGGGCGGGGGATGGTGTGTAGAGGGAAAAGAGAGTAGCAAGTAGCAAGTGAGCAAAGAGAGCAAAAAGAATGATGGTGTTAGAACTTAGAAGGAATGGGAAAGAGGGCAGCACATCCGACTAGCCAATAAGCATGTCCGCCACTGATAGCAGGCCTGGGCTGCCGGGGGGGAAACATCGTGACATTCAACCGAAGTTGGCTGCATTGGAAGCCAATAGACTCAACCCGTGAAAGGGAGGGATTGACTCGCCGGCTAAGCTAGTCGGCCCCACTGAGCATCCCGTCCGCCATTTGGGGGATGTCCTCTTAGTTCTTTGGTCCTGTTCCCCTCCTCCAAAAAGGAAAAACTCAAAGGGAAAACGGGAAAGAGAAGGGAAAGAAACAAAGATGTGCACTCACTGCACTGCAATTGAAGGGAATGGGTGGCCCATGTTCCAACACTGGGACCGTCCCGGGCCACATTTCGAGTAAGATCAGCAAAGCAACGACAGAGAACAATTGGTCGGAAGTTGGAGAAAGAAGTCAACACACACTCTCTCTCACCCACGCACGCACGCACACACATGGGCAAGTCAGTCAAATCAGTTGTCAAGATTGCTGTTGTCCGGGCCAAATTGGCCAGTGCCCATTGTCAAGTCCCCATTTTCCGTCTTCCCCTCCCCCGTCTCTCTCTCGCCATTGCCTATCTTTTCTCTCAATGTCGTTGACTTCGCTCTGGACTTGCCTTTAGGATTTCTTTGGGCTCCACGGTATGCAAGTGATTCGACAGGTCGATGAAAGCCAACCCGGAAAGTCAGTCCCCAGTTCTGATAAGAGAGAGCACGAACGAAAAAAACGTCCGTAAGTATAATCTATCTAGCAGTAGTGGCAACTAGCAATTTCGAGAAACAAGCGACTGGAATAAATTATTTCTACACCAATTATGAAACTGTCCTGAGTAGATAGGGGGCCCACTCTCTTGTGGCATGGTGCTAGAGTCGGTACTATGGGATACCCGGCCTTATGGGTGGCACTACAGCAGAGTACTTACTACGGAGTAAGTACCTACCTGCCAGCCAGGTACTTCCCAGGCTAGGCAGACAAATCCCTGTTAATAATAACGTTTATTATTATAGGTATTATTATTCCTATTTAATTAATATTATTTGACCGTTACTACTCTATGGGCCTAGGTAAGTTCTAAGTAGGTAATAGGTCCGCAAATTGATTTCTCTTCATATGATTCTTGTCATTTAGTTAGGGAAGAGCCGAGAGTGGCCAGGTCCGCCATCACCCCCATCCCATATCGTACCAGTAAGTTAGTTAGTAGCGATTCTATTATCCGGTAGCATGTCATATGCCAGGTGCGCTGCGCAAAAGACATAGTGCGTACCGAATTATTGAACCTACTTGGGCTAGATTTCTGGGCAAAGAAGAAAACCGTTCATGCATCTGCCCTATCGTTCTGGGGTAGATGGATGGATACTTGGAACCCAACCACTCACTGTAGATGAAATAGATTGGGTAGATACTTACTTACGGAGTAAATAGATAGGTCTTTTCTTTTTCAGGCGTTATGTCAAATCCAAGGTACTGGGAAACTCCGAAACCCAAAGTACCGGGGGAGCTAAGAACCAAGTTTGGGAGGTTCCTAAAATTTGGGAAGTGGTACGTAGATAGTAACTAAAGTAACTTTGTGTCTTGTGAGCCAGTGACGCAGCAGATAGTGCGTGCGCGCGCGCGACCGACCGAGCAACAAACAATGCCTCTTTACCTTACCTACCTTCCTTCCAACCCAGAGCGAAATCCTGGAATCCGCTCACATTTGAGATGCGACCTGTTCAACGGCGGGATGGATCGATCAGGTTTGGTCGGCCTACTGCAGGAACCGATGCGGAGCGATGGTAAAAAAGAGGGGAAACGTCCCCTGCGATGCTGCCCGCAAAACCCGACGACCCTTGCTTCTGAATCGTGTATTTTGTTGTCCGATGGCGCGCGCCAAGTGGCACAACAGGGCTTGCATGGCAGATGAACGCAGCTGTCAAAATGGATTCTTGGGATCTGATTTGCTTTCTTCTTTTCCTTCGGTGTTGCTGCTTGGATTGGGGTTAGTTTTGTCTTGGATATATTTTCATTTCGGTTTTTAATTTAGTTATTTTTATGATTATGTTAGTTAGGCCTTATTCGTTCTCCTGTGATTACTCCGTATACTACTACTGCTACTATATTATATTTATTTTTAAACCTTCCCTAGTAAGTAGGAGAAATAGTAGTAGCCGAGTCATCGTTCTTAGGTGGGAAAGAAGAATGTGACTGCCTACGATAGGGCTCCAATGCCAATAAAAGAGGTCTTTTTTGAATGCTACTATCTATTTTCTGCAAGCCCGGCAATCTTCGCGTTCGATAGTTTGGGTTTCAAATTCAGGTACGGTGCGTTGGCCGCCGCGTAAATCTCCCGAACGACGTGTTTTACTTGCTAGATAGGTAAAATTAGAACCCATCCTCCCCCAAGAAAGAGTGATGCAAACAGACAATCATGCAGAAGCAAACATAAGAAAAAGATCAACATGACGGCATCTAAAAATTGTCTGTCCCTGTCCCTGAGTAGAGACTAGAGCGGCGCTGATGATGATGATACGCGACAAAGTGACAGGCTGCGCCACGGTAAATCATGGGAAGCAAGGGGATTGCAAGCAGAGCTGTCAGACTCCAGAACACGGACCCTCCCGGGGCCTATCAATTTCCCCTTCCAGCCTCGGCCCATGAGCATCACAATAGCCCATCCCAAACCCTGGCCACCGCCACGCAACTGGTCCAACCGGTCTGAAACGTTCTCCTGCCGAGTCCCCTGCTCAGCGACATGACTCGTCCATCTGGCATGCCCCTGGTGAGTATCTCACCTTGTACATCAGTTGCACAGACTTTTTTCTTCTTGTCAGTTGGACTTGTTACCTTCACTTCCTGTCCAATCAATCAATTGATTGATCGAGTGATTGATTGGCTTTGCTTACAAACATACTACATACTACATGCATACTACATCATAACATACATACTCTGTACGGTAATGGGCAGTAACCAGTAACCACAGCACCGCCGCCCGGGGGGAGGGTGGATCTAAAGATAGAAAGGCGTCCATTTCCCTGGCCAGGCCACTTTTCCTTTTTCGAACGAAGCTTCCGGGAGTCGGAACGGGCCCCGAGCGAGGTAAAATTGCCAATAATATTACTCACCTACTTAGCAAGCTACCTACCTAACTATCTTCACTACAACAGTAACTATACCATAACTACTAAACTAACGGTAGAAAGAGGAGCTAGGCAGAAACCAGAATTTGAAATCAGTATATGACGATGGAGACAATCAGGAACATTAAGAGATTAAGAGAGGGGATGGGTATCTCTTGTGGTTCTCGGCGAGAGTCTAGCTTCTCAGTAGTACGCAGCCTAGAAATGCTAGAAGGTCGCGGGTGGTACGTAGTCTTGAGACTAGAACAATTATTCGACGCTTTAGAAGCGTGCTATATTGCTTGCCACGACCGGCGCAAGTTGAAACGATTCCGCAAGCAATACGAGGAAGAAGAGGGGAGACGGAAGGGGGGAAGAACTGCCGACTTACCACTTCCGGCTAGTATTGTCCACTGATTTAATCTATGCATGGAAGCCGTCGAGCTTCGAGAAAACTTACCAAGGAAGCCAAAGCAAGTTCTACCGTCCCAGCTACTGCCTAGTTGAGGTCTAGTTAGGTAGTTAGTTAGAGTAGTAGGGGACAAACTAGATACTAGAACCCTCCACAAGCTCCGAAGCTCCAGTATAGTTTCTTGGAAGGAAAAGAAACTCCAGTTTTTTTTTCTTCTTCTAATTTTCTATGCGCTACTTTTCTGCAGAGCTACACTGTTTACGACGGAGTACCGCTACCAGCAAACACCGAAGGAGGCGGCGGAGGGGCCGCGCATGGAAGGCAAGAGGGATTCCATCGGCCAGGCCTAGCTCCAGTAGGTCAACAATCCCAGCTAGCTAGCTAGTTAGAGTGTTGGACTAGCTACGGACTCCGTCGACAATGCCGGGGATTTCGCTTGAGTTGGTTAATTCATGAAGTGTAAGCAGCAAAGCAGCCCACCGCAAAGATCCGGGATTAGTCCAGTTATGCCACTGATTAGAATCATAACCAGTACTACTCTGATACTCCGTAGTGACTGGTCCAATCTAGTTCTCCGAGGCATGCAGCAAGACCCCTGTTGGTCGCCACAAAGTAAACCGTCGCCACAAACAAAGAACCGTTGCAGCAATAGCAACACAACACAACAACAACCACAACCAACAACAAAGGAAAAGCCGATGCGGGTCCCATCTGGCTGGATTCTAATCACGCAAAGGAAAACGATAGGATCAAACCTGCATAAGCTAATGGAGGCGGTAAATGAACGTCCGTCGTCATCGCCCTCGGTTGACAAATCGATGGCGACAGTCCATAGTTAGTAGCTTCTTTCTTCCTCTCGCACTGTTAAGGCGGTTTCGGTCTAGAAGGGGCAATGCGAATGGCGTATCATCTGCTCTACAGCCTCTACTATGGTGTGGTCTACCAGCGTGTCCTGATTCCATCCATTCCCATCATGCGCCTGCATAGTGTCCTTCAGGAGACTTACTCCAGACGACGGTCGTCTATGATCCTCAATATACCCACAACTCTATCATTTCCCGAGTCCCGACACCAAGTGTTTACCTTACTCCGTACACCGGTGACAAGCATAACCTCCTCCCACCTTCTCCATTCGACTCCCGGACTCCACCCGGGAATAAATACGAAAGATCTCTAGACTCGACGGTTGTCTCGCATTACTAGTCGCCGCTTCGGCATGTCACCGACAGTTTAGATGAGTAGGTGAAGATGAGCGCCACCGGAATGCAGCGCATCTTGCCTCTTTGCGACGTCGGCGTGTGGGTTTCAAAATGGGGATGGGCGCGCATCCGCGCTGACAGACGGGCGGTAGGGGACTAAATCCCGTCTTCCGCGCCAGTGGTACCCGTGTGTGTGGGTGGCCACGCAGGTCCTCACGAGTGAGGGAAAAAAAAAAAAGAAAAGAAAATTTTCTCTTTTCATTTGCGACCGTGCGAAAAGTGTCAATTTGGCGAAGGCCCTTCACGGATGCGTGGCCCCCCTTCTTCTTGGACGAATCAGAGACAGAAAATCGTTGTGCTGGACAAAGCACGGTGGAATGTCCGGGCTGCGAGTATCCGGTGGTGGCAGAATGGGGAAAACTTGACAGATTCAATGCCGCTTGGATCCGAAACTGGAGGCGAGCAGAGAAAGAAAGAAAAGCGAATCAGAATGGGTCAGATATGGCACCGCAGTCTACCCTCGTCTTCCAATAGGTTCCGCGGAGACCGGAAGCAACGGTTATCGGATGCCCAGATATGTACCAAGATTATGGATGGATATCAATTGGTCTTACAGTGGTACAAGATCTATGGAGATTGGAGAGAGCCTGAGAGAGCGAAGTGGTCCTTATCGGTACCGGCGTCCCAGGACCGCGACACACCACCGCGGACATCTTATGATGCTGCCTTGAATAAGATAGGCCGGAGAAACCGATTGCGGATCCTCCCAATTAATTACTTTCCAGTACTCACCCTACGGCGTATATGCTGGACCATTGAAGCGGCAGCACATCATGCGACGCCGATGAGTGACTAATGACTGGGACGATTCTCAAGCAGGAAGGTGAATATATACTTCAGGCATCATGATCGTCTGATATAGAGAGTTGTCGTGCAACGCCTTGGGGGGAATGATTGACGGTTGATCGCGTGAACACATGACTTCGATACGACGCACGTAAAGATCAATTCATTGTCATGGAATTGGAATTATGGAATTAATGCAACGCCCAAAATATGGGCATTGCCCGTTAAGCTCGCTCGAGATCATGCTGGCCTTGGGTGATACGATAAAGTTCAGGCGAACCAATAGTGCAGCGCCTAGTGTGGAGGAGGGTTTCAACCCATCCAGAGAATTGAAGTGGAAGGCAGGACTGAAAACTACCCTCGCTGTCAATTTCCAGCACCTCATCGGTGCGAGACTATCACCGAGCGACCGGGTCTGGTGTGCAACGTGCCAGAGTCAGAACCAGCAGATCTTCGAAGCCGTGCCTTCTCCATACGAGGAATAGTTAACTACTACTTAACACAGTAGTACTATCTACGGGAAGAGCCAAGACAAGCAGTCTACGGGAAGAGTGGCTAAACGGGCTAGGCCTAATGTGGCTGCGACTAGGGTACTGGTTTAATGGAACCTCTCCATCCGTTAGGGCATCAGTAGGAATTCCGCCGGCAAACTGGAAGTCTCCTCTTCCTCCTCCGTGGATTACTGTGTACTTACAAAGTACTATGTACCGACGTCGAGCGTTTGATAAAAACAGCAAGCTCGGAATCTGAAACAGACTACGCGGACCGCAACCCTCCAATCACAGTCGGCGATGTCTGGGCGTGTCTCGGTTTCGTCTTAGTCAGGTCCCCAGAATTCTGACTGAACAGCACTAACCCATTGCGTATAGTTAGTTACGTGACTATTCAGTGACTACGGAGTACAGTGTCTACCGGTAAATCCTCGTTGCCTCCGTAAAGGGGGAAGGGGGAGACGGAGCCAAGCTATCTCCGAATGTTTTACCTCTCAGCGTCCACTAGTCAGTAGTAGAATGGAGTATATTCTCCGTATGACACTAAAATGGCGATAACCTCTCCTAAATCGCCATTAGGGATCTCACCTCATCCTGAAGCCAATCAAATGGCCCCTGACTAAACGGGATAATGCTGTGAAGGTCGCTACGTCATGAGCAGACAAACCTTCTCCATCGCAATCAATTAACGTCGAACATGGTGTCTTTACCTAATGCAACCGAAGTCTCTTAGAGGCTTCTTCGAACCTTCGAATCCTCGACACGGGGGTGAGCTTGATTCTAGCAATAGCAACCGCCACGTACGAGTCTTCAGTCTCCAATTGTGCTACCGTGGTGGCCTCAGAATCCAGGACCCTCACCCTCACTTCCACTATACACACTCTCTGTCTATCTCTTTCTATGGTTCCGATCCCGGCAGAGTTCCGAGCCCTTTCTGATGATTGTCATTGCGGTTATGAACCAAGGATGAAGAGGGTACCGGTGTTATCATTAATCCGTGGTTCATACACAGGGACACAATATGCACACTGCAACATATTTCCGAGTGATCTCTTTGCCCGACCCTGGGTCGTTTCGGAGAAGGAATCCACCCCATCATCAGACCATGCCAATGATGCCATATGCCAGCTATGCCACCACCCTCCCATTCTCGGCAGTAGACCATGGTTGGTATGCTCGCCTAAGATGAACTCGCCAACAAAGATGGTATTGATGTCCCTCGTGCTCATGGGCGAAATGGACACGCCGACCACCCGAGTTGAATAATGAATGGAAGCGGTTGAGTTAGTCGTAGCTGCTAAACAGCCTAAACTATCAATCCAGCTGCCAAGCGGTCCTCGTGCCTGCTGGACGGGCTGGGACTGGCGTAAAGTCGGCCGTCCATTGCCGGCATGAAGCTACCGCACTTTTTGCGGGGACCTTCCAACCACACCACTTGCCTGCGCTACTGCGTGTTCCACTGCGGACTAAACCAAGTCGGAATTCCACGTCTCTTTTGACTTTTGGCTTTTCATTTGTTTATTCCTGATTTGGGTATCGCTGGATACATCAAGTGTGATAGTGATGAACAGCTAACATCCCGCATTTTATTTTTCTTTGTGTTTACCGTTCATGAGCCAACAAGGATCCAGGATATTACCCTGAGACTAGGTACAGGGCTGCTAGCTGAGCTTAAACCGTGTCAATCCACGAGTGACTTCCGGGTGTGATTTGATTATTTCCATCTCGTGCTGATTCCCATCACAGCTGCATGCTCGTCTCGGCACGCCAGAACACCGTCGAACCCAAGCGGGCAGACGGGACATCATCCATGTGGCGTGCTCTTTTGAGTTCTGTTCCTGGTGTGGTGCAGAGAAGATCATGGACTAAAGTGGCCGATCGCAGCAACCGCTGAATACGACAAAGAAATTACCTAGGCCCGACACCTTATAAGCCACGAACTCTCTTTGCACGTGCGTATTGAACAGCATCATACTTGGGTGTATCTACTACGTATCTAGTCGATGCTGTGACGGCGACGTGCTCCATCGTGGAGGAACTCGGGAGGGATCCAATGGATGCTAGCGGGGAGGAAGGAAAGTGTGTGATTTGCACCACTATCAGCCATGGCGAAAATCATGACTATGAGAGTATCTCTTACTCAACCCCATCCCAGCGCTGCTCCATCTTGGATCGTGTTGTCGGAGCTTTTGGAGGCATGCGCGCTGGAGGGCCAAGGGTATTGGTTATTCGTCCCGAGCCTAGCCCAGTCCGGTATATAGATAGTATCCCGACCCGTGGTTCCAGCTCGCATTGGGGACCTGGAGGCTGGAGAGCTCATTGCGTGTGGGCTCCAGTCGGGATCTTGGGCGAGGGACCTCGTAGCCGCTCCCAGGATAATGATTGTCCGTGGCTCCATGGGAAATGGCGTCACCGGGGAAATTAAGATACAGAAATCACGCAAACAGAGAAGAAGCTCACCGTTCGCCCGAGAGAGTCTATTCCTAACAAACTCTCTTTACGAAGGTTGAGAACGGCGAAAATAGTGCGAACCCTCCCGATGGGACAAGCTAATACGACTATCTACCTGTCTCCAATTCTCCATATTCTTACTACTTACCATATACGCATAGTCGCCACTTCCAAGACGCCAAACCTGGGCTATCGAAAATAAAAATGCGGAGAAGCAAATAGTTGGGCTATTAAACTTGGCCTTGGGATTGCGGTTCCTTCGGAGCCACGGCAAGCATAACTACCCGACTACAGTACTATATGTATACACTGTATACTACTCGCGATACGGATGATTCCACGGCAGCACTTATCGAGTCAGAGTGGACCAGAGCGCATAATTCAAAACAACAGCATCCGATGCACGAGCAAAACAGAGATAATGGCAACATCGGACCCGATACGTCTGATGGAGCACGTCTCCCACTCAAATGGTCCGGCACCGTCCGCTGGGATGCGATTGGAGGTACCAATCCTTGAAAGGGTAGGTATCTGGGCGTGCGATTTCCCTGTGCGCGAAAACTTTCGCCGCCGACATCGCTAAGCAATTGGAATTGATAACAGAGTCATGCAGATATGGATACCAAAAGTTCGAATTTCTGGGTCGCAGGCAAACCTGCGCGGAATAGCGCGAGGCCAAGGTGCCTTCGGTTGAACTTTATCGCAGGAGGAATTGCTTCCATGGCGCGCTACTCCACATTCTAGTCAGCTTCTGCCAGTCGGAAAGCGCTGTCTCACACTGAGACTTTCGGCGGAGACCCAATAGCCCCCTCTGCCTCATGGGTCGCCAGTGTGACTATGCACGGGACAATGAGCATCCATACAGAGAGAGTGATGCGACTTGTGCGGTCCATCAGATGGCTGCTGGCTGCGTCCTGCGTCGACCAGTGTCCCAACATGATCGACGCCCGCCCCAGCCTAGGGCCCAGAAAAGAGAAGGTCTTGGATTATCCTCTGCACATTGCACCCTGCAAGTGGGGGAAAGCGGGCGCGGCAAAGACCAACTATCAGCATCAATCAATCACGACAACAATCGTTACGTGAGGGAATTCGTCTGAGATAAGGTAGGCTTGTGGTTCCTTGGGTCGCAGTGGGATCTCGGTCAGACCAAGCGGATCGCGGTAAGCACTGAGCATCCCGAAAAGAACAATGCTCTCAGCTGGTTCAGCACGGTCCGTGAGGAAGCGGGTTGACCAAGGAAGCTGAACCAGATTTTTTCTTTTGGCAATTGGCCCTTCAGATTTGCCCGGTGGTATCAGCCCCCAAGGTCCTGACGTGAGAGCGGTGCCCGGGCGCGGCGCGGGTGCAGGCTGCAGAACGTGCGAGTGGGATGGAACCATGGGTCTTTTTTTACTGAACAATCCTCACAGGCTTACATGTTGGGGCTAAAAAAGGTGGCTCAAACAGTTAATGCATCAGGCGATCCATCGGCAGTGATGCTGATTAGCGACGACGACGGACACGGACATCTGCAGCAACAGAACACAGGCATCGTGCAAGAGAAGAAAAAATCTGACATGCACACTACCACGAGACAACTCCTACGACCTTCCGGCTTACGACGACAATTTGCCCCCATGTTCAGACCAAACCAATGCAAGAAGCGCATCTACCGTCACCGTATTTAGTTGGTATGTACGGAGTATGCCGGTATTCCTTGATGCGATTGGTTTTACCGAGCAGGCATCATGCTAGGCGATGAGAATAGTAGTTATACCCCGACCCTAGTAGATACTACTTAGATAGGCCCTGGGGCCAGGGCAGGGCGCAAGGCGCAATCGGAAGAAGAATCCTTGTCATCCGAAAGCAATCAGCCGGCGAAAAAAACATAGTTGGCATGTGCACGACGGAGAGAAAAAAGTACCACAAGTACGACTCCGTCCGATCACGACTACCACTAAGAAACAGCCACGCCGACCACAACATACAGGGTAAGCAAGCAACAAGCAATAGCAATGCGGACTATTATTATAGCAAGGATAATAGCAATAGCAATAGCAATAAGCAAACAGCCTTATAACCTCCGACGAATATCACCGATAGGATGATAGTAAATACGCCATAATCATATAACCACCACCATAACAACAAGGATAATATATGATATAAACATAGTGAAATAAATAAAGCAGGCCTCAGTGGATGAAAAGTTAAGATCAATCCCCCAGATCAACGGGAGTCAGTCTCTTCCTATCATATGTTAAAACATCCAATTGAGCTCATCATCAGCCTGATATATTTGTTGAAGAAAAAAAAGAAGGGAAGCAAAAAACTTCCACACACCGAATTTTCATCCCCCGATATCCGCTTATGTCATCACAGGCCCCCATCCACTGAATGAAATGAATGATTCTCGCTTACCACCGGAACAACCAATAATCCAGCTTCCCCACACAACTCTCCTATAAATACTTCACCATCCCAGCACCCCTTTGAAGGATTTTTTTTTCTTTTCTTTCTTCGTGCGGCGACGCAACTATTTCACCCGTGTTGCCTGGACATCTTATCTTTCCGTGATGTTTGTCAAAATCTCAGGTGTCAGTTGCGTCACAGACGAATGAAATTGCACGCCGGTTCTTACTTTATTGGTCTTTCTGTTTCTTTTCTACGAGGATTAGACCATTTGGTTTGGGATCGGACATTCCTTTTATCAAAACTATCTATCATGGATTGTATCTTGGGTGATATATGTCTATGGTGATGTTTTTCAGTCTTAGTATAGATTTGTTGGCTGTTTTGTTACTGCTGCTTTCTGTGCTGGTTATGTGTGGTGCAGATTGTGGGGGTGGGATGATGGTCAATCGTAATAGTTATCGTAGTACATTACTGAATATGAATATGCATATCAAATTCATGGTTATGAATGTCTTGTTGATTGTTCCAAGTAGAGTATACTGTTTCGCTCTTCTGTTCTAGTGCGTCGCTATCATACTTCGTGTATATCTACTCATACTTGTGTGGTATCAACTTCGGTGGTATCTGCTTCCTCTACTCCCCCGGCTCATCACCAATCTTCTCCAACTTACCCATCTCTCTCTTCTCACCCGCCTCTCCAAAAATGCGAACCCGATCAACCCGCAACTTCTCACTATCCCCATCGCCATCCACAAAGAAAATCACCAACGACGTCACACTCTGGAACTTGACGAACCGCAAATCCACCTTCGCCGTACCCGTCTTGGGATCCCAATCCTCCGGCTGAATCGTCACCGTCTGCACCGCGGGGATATCATCCGCCTCGTCGAATCCCAACACATGCGACCGATTCGTATACAACGACACCGTCCGAGGACGCATAGGCCGCTCGTCCTCATCCTCAACCTCCTCCTCAGCAGACGGTGGCAGCGACGTAATCTGCAACGAATGCACCTTCAGCGTAGACTGGAACGGGATAAACAGCATCAGCTGCTCGTCCGTATCACTCTCCACCCAATCCGGTGTTGCCCCGGCCTTGCCCTTGGCGTTGTTCAGGGACGATGGCTTCGAGCTATCGAAGAGCGTCTTGGCCGTGCCGAACTCGCTCGCCCGGTTCAGCAGCTCCAGTCCCTTCGGGTCGTATTGATCGGAGATATCGCTGTAGTTCTTGGGTGCGGGAGCTCCGATCCAGCCTACGCCGCTGCTGGAACCGGCGTCGTCGCCCTCGGGTGCTTTCTGGGCTTCAGCGGCGAGCTTGCGGACTAGGTCGTTGAGTTCTTTGGGGTTGGCGCCGCGGACGGTCGAGGTTGGGCGGCCGCGCTCAAAGAGGACGAAGGTCGGCATACTTCATTATCAGTAGTCAGTAGCTGCTTGTATGACGCTTTGTAGGATGGTAACTCGGTGGGACATGGCACGTACGCTGTAATCCCATACTGCCTTGCGATATCTTGGTTGTTGTCAACGTTGATCTTCGTAAAGGTGATCTTGTTCGGGCGCGAGAGCTGCGAGGCGAGCTGCTCGTATGCCGGGGCGATGGCTTTGCATGGTCCGCACCAATCTGCGTAGACTATGTTTGTTTCGATGGGTCAGTTTGTGATTCTTGAAAGGTTTGTTTGAATGCAGACGATGGAGTGATGTTGTGAGGTGAGAAGTGAATGGTGGTGGTGGGGAGGGGAAGGTGGGGGAAATCAGATTGGAGCTCACAGTCAGCCACAACAAAGGTGGAGGAGCTCAGAAGAGAGCTAAATTGCTCGCGTGAAGTAATTTGCACGAGTTCCGACATCGTGGAGGTAGATGTCGCGTGGTAAATGACGCGAAGGGAGATGGGGGAAGGTTGGCGGTGGTTTGGTGAGCTGCGGTGGTGGTTACTGTTAACTAGTGACTGGAGATATATGCGGATATGTCATCAACGCCCCCGCCGACTGCTGCTGCAGACCTGCCCACTACAACAGTATGAGAACTAGTCGGTGCTGTGAGGACTTGACTTAAACAGATTCATAAGATGTCTTTGATTCAATGAAATGCATGTCTATTCATATATCCATATTCAGTCCATTCCCCTGTAGTCTAGTTTATAAATCTCATGTATCATATCTCAACGCTGGCGGCTCAGGCTCTAATGCAGGCAGACCTGGCGGCGACAGCAACCAAGTCCAGATAAACCAGGTTTGCCACAGCATATAAGCACCCAGAATACTGCATAGATGTCGCGAGCAGTATCTCAACCACCCCTGGAGGGTGGTACTCGGGTCAAAGTGCCCCTTGACCACGAGCGTCCGCTGCGGCAGGCTCATGCTCCTCTATGAGCCTATCCTTCGACGAGTTCTTTGCACACAGACAGGATGCGCAGTGCGCAATGCCACTCATGGGATGATGCAGCATCCAAGTGCAGGTCACAATGATCGTGATCAAGGCATTCCAAGGGTATAGCCCGAGCGAGTAATCCAGCCATCCATCCATGCCCGATGAAGACGAAACCAGTCACACATCCCATAGCACCACTCAAGTATCCTGCTCATCCCCATCATCATCCTCCACAGCGAACAAAACCTTCATCCACAAACTACACCCCCGACACCCAACAACAATCTCCCCATGATCCGCCTCCCTCTCCAGATCCTGCTCCGTAACCAAAAACCCTCTCTCATCGCCACACCGACACCCTCTATACCAGAGCGCGCCATCAGCATCACTCTCATCGCACGCAAGATCCTCCAGATCAACGACCTCCAACCCCGTATGGAACACCGTCCCTGTCTTTTCCCGCTCCGCGACCCGCGCGCGATCGAGTCGCAGCGACCGATCGTACTCAGCGCGTAGGTATGGATCAGATAGTGTTTTGTATGCGGTTGTGATCTCGTCTATTGTGTAGCGATGGCCCGTGTGCGATGGGGAATTTGTATCTGATGTAGGAAGGCTGCTGCTGGTGGTGGTCTGAACATCCTTTGCGATTGCGCCGGGCGCTTTGTCCGGGTGGTGTTTTAGGAGAGCCTTATGATAGGCTGCCTTGAGTTGTTGTTTGGAGAGCGCGGTTGGTGTCTCTGTGAAGGGGAGGTTTAGGACTTCGTAGTAGTCTTGTGTGAGGGGGTTGTTGGATCTGGTCATGGTGGGATGGATATTGCAGTGCGGACGCCAATGGCTTCTGCGCGGGTGACTAGGTGGGTTGGCTTCTTCACTGTCTCTCTAGTGTAGGTTAATACGGACTTTGGTTATTGCTCCATTCAGTCTGGTTTGTATCTTGAGAGACGAGGGCTCTTGGTGGGCTTCAGTCTAGGTGATTTGATGCGGCGGTTGCAGTTCGGAGATTGAAAGAAGACTTTCTCGTCGGCTCCGCACCGCCGCCACTTCTTGTGCGCTTCCGGAGAGATGCCGACGCGGCGAGACAACAACGATACATTGTGCTACGTGATTGAATGTCGGGTCGATTTCGTTACGTCGCAAGTATAATAAAGTAGCCGTGCCTTGCTTGATCAAGCGATGGGTTATCAGCCGGACTTTAGCTACTAGTAGTAGTGGTAGGTGTGATATATATCCTTTAGTATATCGCCCTACGTTCGCTAGCTAAATGCCACCACTACTAGACTACTAAATACCACGGCAAGTACGAACACAGAACATTTGGTGAATCTTCAAATCGGATGGTTTATTGATCTAATCTAGATATTTCCACCCCTGTATGGTTTATTGCCCCGCGGCAAGACATGCCTGTCTAAGACGCATGCTATGGTCGTCGAACATCGATCGAGAACATGTCGGATATCAAAAATGTGAACAAGAGAAAAACAATGCTCCGCAGCTAAAATCCTGAAACAAACCGAACCCAGAATATTCACAAAGACCCTGAGAAAATTTACTCAGAGGTCTTGAAGACGTAGCGGTCCTCAGCCTTGCTGGTGAAGGGGACACCAAGTTCAAGGAGCTTGACGAACACATTGGAGAAGTCCTTGAAGAAGAGGTCGCTGTCCTTGGCATACTGCTCGACGTACTTGCGGAACGCCTTGTCCTTGGTCAGGGCAAGGTCAGCAGGCATCATCATGAGGGTACCGGTGGACTTGTCAGTGAACTGCTTAGGGCCGTTCCACTTGCGCTGCTGCCACTTCTCCTCCACCAACAGACGGAAGAACTCGTTGGTGAAGACAGTAGGGCTGAAGTCCCAGGGACCGTCAAAGCCGGAGCGGTCAGTGTGGGCACGACCAAGGGAGTGGGCTCCAACCAGAGCAACGATCTCCTGGTCGTTGAATCCCATGCGGTAGAAGATGTCACGGATGTGCGACTGCTCCTTGGTGGCGTCGGGAAGACGTCCATCAGGGGTGCAAGCAGCAACGTCCTTGTCCTGACGGCCAGGTCTCCAGGGGATGGCAGGGCCACCCAGCTCCTGGATGGCACAGGCACCAGCCAGGGTCCAGAGGTCGGAGTAGGTGATCCAGGGGAACTGGGCCTTGATGGGCTCCAAGAAGTCTCTGGCGTGCTTGAGACCAGCGTTGGCGCCGTGGTCGGACTCGGGGGCGAATCTCATGGTAGCACCGTTGCTGCCACCAGTGCCAGTCTCCTTGTCGTAGGTACCGCTTGCGTGCCAGGCCAGACGAACAAGAACCTATCAAACAACCACCAGTGTCAGCTTCTCGTCCACTCAATAAGTTAAAGTCATCAGATGGAGAATGTCACTTACGGGTCCATAGCTGCCATCGTCATAGTCGGTCTCGTTGGCGAGACGGTGAGCAATGGCATCGTACACCTTCTGGTAGTCCTCCTTGCTGGGGACAAAGTCCTTGGAGCTGACGGAAGCATCACCACCCTTCAGGAAGAAGTAGGCGCCAACACCACCAGCAGCGGCAATACCAGCCCACAGGAGGCTGTTAGAGGACTTGGCCTCGCCAGCCTCGGAGGCATAACCGCGGCGAGAAGCGGCACGGAAACCCTGAGAGGGGAGGGCAAAGCGAGCACTGCGAGCAGCAGGTCTGAAGGAAGAGGTAGCGGGGGTCGAGCGGAGGAAGGCCCGGGAAGCCGTTCTAGCAGCCGATGCCATTGTGAAAGAATGTAGAGGAAAGGAGACGAATGCTCAGGGGGTGGATTGGATGCGAAAGGTGGATGGTACACAAAGGGTGGATGAAGAAACCCAGGGACAGATGGATTACCTCGGGTGTAAGACGGGAGAGAAAGGAAGGACAGAGAGAGAGAGAGAGAGAGAGAGAGCTAAAGTAGGAGAAGAGGAGAAAGGGGAGAGACGAAGACAGGGATACTAAATACTAATAGGCCACGAATGTCCCCTCCGCAGTTCCAGCGACTTCCTTCACAACGACTGAGTATTATGCCGAGTCCGTTGTCCAGGCACGGTGCACCAATGGCAACACGCAGATTGACGAGCTCTGGGCCGATTCTTTTGACTCAGCAGGTCGCTCTCTCCGCATTTCTGGCGCCGTGAATCTCTTTAGCCCGCGGGCAACTGGCAGTTCCGTTTGGCTTGTGAGGAGACACTGAATTGGGTGAGCCGATCTCCGGCAATCGACCCTCGCTTTTCCCGACCCATGGCTCCGATCCCAGTCTACGAATTGTTGATTTTTACAGAGTGCCAAAGAGCATTGATTGACTGAGCCATTGTTTGTCGATGGTCGATGATTTGCGTCTCATTGAGTTCAGACTTCAAAGTTGTGAGCTCTCAAGAGGGGCAGCAACCATCTCCATGCAACGATGATAGCCGATGCGACTAGTCTATCGCTCATTTCTGGGTCCACGGGCGGGTCCGTTGCCATATTATTAACAGGAACATTCTCTTTGGCAGAGAGTCGCCGTCTCACTGCTCTCAAGCCGCGGTAAATTCCGGGTGCACCCACTGCCTCGCCCTTTTGCTGGTTCCCATTACTAAACCTTTTATCCGTCCAGAATCTTCCCATTACTCAGCTCCAAGAGTCTGGCTCTCATGATAACTGCTATCAGCCCTTCAGAACCATTCTAGAAGTCTGCTGGATAGAGCTTCCTGACAAACAACGCTTAAAAGGTTCTCACAACTGTACTCCATATAGCTCTCCGATACTTATCAGTATCAATCGTCGTCATGCTCTCGTCGCTGATATAATACACGTTGGCGACCGCAACGAAGCAACATGCTTGGCCATCAATTATCATCCCAAAGCTTCAGCCTTTTTTCGGACTGATCTCAGGCCAGCAGTAACGATCATCCCCAGACAGATGTGACGAGTAACCAGACGCAAGGGGCGTTAATTGGCTTGCACTTTCGCAGTTCGCAAAGTGCCCTTTCCAGTAGCACCGGAACATGTCCACTTCCTCGGAATGCTTTCCGTACAAACGAAGAAACATCCATTCCAACTTCCCCGGTCTACGCATCGCACATGATAATGTGCAAAGCTACAGATAAGAAAAAGAATAGAGATAGAACTCAAGATGTCCGTCGTAAAAATAGTCCTGCCGTCCGATCAAAGCGAACACCAGGGTGGAGTAGACGCAGCTCTGCTAAAAACTGTTTGGTTTTGATCTCCCACTGAACGAACTTGAAAAAAAGTATGCCTCTTTGCCATTGAAAAGGCTAGAAGCGCACTGTGTGGTGTCGTTATGTTACTAGGGAAAAAAGACGCAGGAAAGCAATGAAAAGGAATAGACAATGAATAATCCTGCAAACATTTTGCAGTCAATCATCTACGGGGTGAGTGAAAACAACTTCGCTCAAGCCAAAGGACGGAAAGGAATCATTCATAATACTCCAAAAGCCCGATGGCTGAGAGTTGAAAGGCAGATTGAGTGACTGTAAGAGAAAGGGAAAACGGTGGGTGAGAGAAAAACGGAGGAAAATTGGTCTTTTCGCTTAAGCTGTTAGTCACGTGAAGTAAGCGCTAGCCTAAGCGAGTATGGCGTTTCCTATTGCTCGATAAAGATACTACTATCTATCTACGGAGGAGCACCTTTGTTGACTCTTTAGCATTGAAGATCTGTTGATGCTTAAAGTACCAATAGATTCTGGAATGGAGTGACTGAGTGTATGCCATCAATGCCTGGTATTCTACTCAGCGTCTATATACTATGAAATGATCGGTTTACTGTGCTGGGTCGATGCGAGCCTCAGACGACGGTTATTATATGTTTACTCGACTGGTGTGCTACTAAATCACTTGAATACATTAATCTTCTATGTGACTCTCAGGAAAGTCTTCAGGGCTCAATACATATCAACAAACAGCAACTCCCAGTACAAATAGACCCCTCACTGCCTTCTAGATCTGATCTCATCGATGGCCAGTCCAATGAGCTGGCTAATAGGCCCACCGCGTCTCCTTTTTCTCCTCCGCTCTTGTTTACCGGAGTTGTACGACATCCTTCCAGGACTCTGCCGAGATCCAAGCTCGGGATCTCCCTGAGCCGGTGCCTCATACTCTGTCGGACGTTGTCGGACTTCCAAAGTCATTCCGACTCCCAGACAAATCACAACAATCACGATCTCCTCCAGAACAGCCATGACCAGGAAGACGGTGACATTGCCAGTCAACATGTTGAACGTGGGGTTGTGCGTGAATACCGACAATAGGGAGTATATGAGGCGCACGAGTAGCAACGGAACCGACAGCCCGACTGCCAACAGCAAGCGATGTTCACCATCCTCAATGCTTTCATACTTGCTTCCGATGACGAGTAGCAGAAGACAGAGGCAACCCCAGGAGATAACGTATAGGACATCACCAATTTTGGCCTCCGTGCTATTGGTGATACCCTGAAGGCTAGAGCTCTCGCTTGCACCAACAATACATAGGATCATGCCCGCCAGTGTGAGAAGGCCGACTAATCTGAAAAAGGCTGGAAGTAGGCCTCGTCCGGTTTTGCGTTGGATGGAATCGTTCCTGAAGTAGCAGGGTCTGTTAGTAACCAGACGATTTCGAACGGAAGGAAATGGCACGTACATTCGGGACAAAAGACCGATGCAAGTGGAGATCAGAGGGGCCAGTCCGATAGACGTGCAAACTCCCCATGCAATATAAAGGTTGATCGTCTCAGGGTGGGCTATCGTGGCCAAGTAACAGCACGAGCCAACAATGCGGGCCAAGGAGAAGATTATCAAGAGAACCCAGCCGGCATTTCTCTGAAAGCCATGGCGAAAGCCCATGAACAATGATATGAACAGGGACGGTAAGTATACAATTAATTCCAAAATGGAAAGACCATGTCGGTAGTCGACGGCCATGACTGCGGCAAAGAGAGGACAACGCGTCAGTATCTCCTATGGAGTAGTAGAGGCTAAAAGAGTTGACTTCAGACCAGTCTGCTTCATTGCAACATCGGTAGGGGAAAAGCAAGTTATATAACAATTCCCAGGCAACCATCATTCCCCTTGAAGGCCGCTATAGTCCTAGCAGAATCACACATTTTCTTCACGGTACCATCATTTGCACCCACAAGGCTGTGTTTCCCAGGCATGTACCTCAAAAGCTCAAACAAGCAGCTAGCGGGAGCTTGAGGCTATGCTTATCCATATAGATCTGCCCAACCAAAGGCCAGAATGGAGGCCAGATGGAGCAGACTCAATAGATATTTCAACGGCGATATCGTGGATGGAAGACTAGAGCCAATCAGAATACAGGATTGCTCGCCCTGCTTTCCCGATACGGCTAGACTATTCTCCACCAGACTGGGGCTTCGCTGAAATCGTGGCGTTTGAGAATCCCTCAATACGAACTTGATCTGCCTATCTGGCGCCCTGTAGCTCGGCCTGGAACGGACCTAACTAGTACATATTGGGACTGCAATATGTCAACCTTGCTATACCCTTCTCTTACACTATTTAGGCATCGAGTGCGAGACGACCATTCCAGTCTACATGCGGCCCCTCTCCACTCGTGATGGGCAAGCCAAGCGGAGGGTGTGGTACATGCCGTGCGAGAAGAGTCAAGGTAAGTAGTCTGGCCTTGTTTATCATCCGCTATTCTATCGTCGCATCGGAAACACCGGGGCCTTGTACTGATTCCGGCTCTTAGTGCGATGAAACTAGACCTGTCTGCGGTCGTTGTAGGAAGGCCAGGCGCACCTGCTCCGGTTATCGAGACCCGCACTCGCTATGGTTTAGAGACGAGAGCGACGCAGTAGCCCGAAGAGTCAAGGCATCTGCCACTATCGGCACAGAGCCTTCATCCGCAGAGCCTCCGGCTCTGACGCTAGCCAGACCAAAGACTTCCCCTGAAATTTATTCTGGACACCATGCTCCGCGGTTTCCCCTAGCGATAGTTAACTTTGCGTTGGACCATACCTTCCAAGCCACGTGCTTTGTCCTTAACACTTACACGTGGTTCAATGCTTCTAGAGTGGTGGAAAGCTCATTCAAACATGGGGGCGAGCCAGCTGAGTCCGTCGGCCAGAAGGCCATGATGGCTAGCATTGCTTCTGTGGGATTAGTGAATCTTGCTAGCATCCAAAAGTCCTCGTCAATGCGGCTGTCTGCGCGGCGCGAGTATACCAGGGCCCTACAGTTGACGAATGCAGCGTTATGCGACCCGGATTTGGTCACAGCAGACTCGACGCTGACCGCGATTGTTTGCTTATCATTATTCGAGGTAAGCTTGTCTGTGAGGGCTAAAGATCATAATCCACTGATATCGAAAGATTGTTGCGTGCCAAAGGAAAGAAAGCGTGGACTCCTGGCTCGAACACTCACAGGGGGTGGCAGCTGTGCTTGAACTTCGCGGCCGCGACCAGCTTCGTCGTGAGGGCGGGCTCTGGATGTTTCAAGCCCTCCGAAATGAGGTGGTGGGTGGTATATAAGTTTGTTATTCCAGGATCTGGCTAACGCTCTTCTAGCTTCTTGGTTGTTTATACAAGAATACGAGGTTCCCTTCTGTCCTGATCGACATGTCTGATCAAGTAGCTGCCGACCTGCCGTCGTATTCTATTCCAATTGACGGAGACCGGCTAGTGGAGATCATGGCTAAATTCACCGGGCTTCAGGCTGATGTCAGAGAAGGAATTCTCTTGAATAGCAGTGAGATCGTAAAGATCGCTATGGCCATAGATCTGGAGTTAGAGCATTTCGCTGGTCATGTCTCAGCCAATTTTACCTATAAGGTAGAGACACGACCGGGCGGTATGTCATCCTGCAAGCATGACGATACTAATTTCTGCCATTACCGAGGGACTTATCACATTTACCAATCCATCTGGTCCTGCAATATCTGGAACAACTATCGCTACACTCGGATTCTCGTTAACGATATGATCCTTACCCATCTGCGATCCATGGCATTGAATGACCATCAAGGTCTGGACTATAGCCTGTTCAAGGACCATTGTGTTCGGATTCGTGACCTGATAAGGCAGCTAGCAACGGACATCTGCTGCTCTATCCCATTCAAGTTCGGAGTTGCTGGTCATGCGAAAAAGGACGTCTTAGATTCTCTGCATACCAATGCGGGCACTGGGTTCACTTTGCTACTGCCACTGGCCATCGTCGCACTTGTTGACGGGTCTTCCAGTCCGATGCATGACTGGGCCATGAAATGCTTCAACGTCATTGGTCAGGGAATGGGCATTGGCACCGCTCTAACCCTCGTCAGACTCTTGGGTAATGAACGGGGTGAGCTACATTGGATAGATGAGATGGAGTCTGACCAGACCGTTTGGCCACGGACCATATTGCAGTGAAATTTTTTTCCCCTTATTACAATGGACACCCGGCATGAATAGCCAACATTGCATGTAGTGTATAAGATGAACAGACTGGAACAGATACATATACTGAAAATGCAGGTGGCTGGGGTACTTGCACAGTGACACCTGAGGCCTCCACAACCCATGCATGTAAATCACGTGCCACACTATCGCGATGACCCATATAAAAATCCTTTCTTTCCGCGCCCGAACTTCCTCATTTTCTTTTTTTCTTATTACACTTTTCATACCTCACGAACGCATAATCAACCTCCAATTCCTTCTTAATTGACCATAGGATGGCAGGTCATATTGGCGTACTAGAGTAACGTTTATCCTGGGCATAAATGGCTCCTCTACCGCACTGAGTTCCCCCCGGAATTTGTATGTGCGATGGTGGTCGGAGTCACCTGCTGCTCAAACATTCCCATCGACAAAACAATCAGGTATGGAGTGTGATATAATCGTAGCCGTAGAATGAATTGGCAATTGCAGGATTCGCGACACTGCCCCAGTTGCCTTGCTGTCAGTTCGCATTATTCGCCTCTAAAGGGTCCTGGCTGCTTCGGGCCGTGGGATTTCATGACGCGTCCCCGGATCCATGCAAAAGTCTCTCTTTGGAAAGAAAAGTACAGTGGATTGCGGCCTTTGCTGCTTCATAATGTGATTCGGACGGAAGAGGGGTGTCTCATTGGCGTGATTGCTGCCAAATCGTTCTGAATAGACTTTCCACCAGGAACAGGACTGGTCTGAGAATAAGCCGGAGTTAACAAGTCTGGCCGGTTGGGGTCGAAAGTCAAGAGTTTGCTTGCAGCCATTGGGGGCTGCCCCTGATGCTGGCCCGACGCTTGATTTTCTCCTATCCTCCCAAGTAGATAGTCTACATATACTATTGCTCTGAATTTTGAATTTCTGGGCGTCTGCGCCATCACTCCGATAAATACTCCCTCGTAGATATTTATCCATCTATCTACCAGTTATTTGGACACCGGACAACGTGGGCCGAATTGGACCGGCAGCGGACAACTATTAATATCGTGGGACTCTAACTGAATCAATCCATCGTCGCTGCTGCTCCCCACCTCCAATCAACTCCCTCTCCTCATCCCTGGCCGCTCCTTTTGCTTGCTTCTCCCTTCCCCTCTTCTATTCCTCTTGTTGTGTGTCCACTGCTCGGCCTCATTGACGGACGCCTTTTCGGTGTAAATATGCTTCGCCTCTCAGCTTGAAGGTTTTCCCGAATCCCCGTTCCGGAAGCTCGGCTCGTGCTGTTGCTGCTGAGACTTTTTACCCCAAATCGCCCCCCTTACATCTCACGACTTCTCCTCCTCCCTCCGTCTTGGTTTTGGTGAGACCGGAGTTTCACCTTTGTCGTCGCGCGAGATACCCCGCCATTCGATAAGAGCGTTGCGACCATGGTGGCTGGAATCAGCAAACGGCAGCAGTTCCGCAATGAGCGGGCGCTGCAGGACCTCATTCGGTCGGTCCCTGGAAATGATCGCTGTGCCGATTGTCAGGCTTTGAATCCAGGTGAGTAGTGTCGCCTGCATGTCTTATTTGGATCTGTGATGCTAACGGATGGCTTGTGCTGCTATAGGATGGGCTAGTTGGAACGTACGTCTCTCATCAACCCGATTCATACATACATGCACACACTTTTGTTTCGCGAGGAAGGACCGGATATACTGATTGGAGTGCATATATAGATCGGAATCTTTATCTGCATGCGATGTGCGTCTTTGCATCGCAAGCTGGGCACGCATATCTCCAAGGTCAAGTCCTTGAGTATGGACACATGGACGGACGACCAGGTCGATGTGAGTTGAGAGATCCGGGATACCTTTCGGGGCCAAAGAATGAGGGCGCTGACTGGTGGAATTGCCTAGAATATGAAATCGCACGGAAACAACATCATGAACAAGATTTACAACCCCAAGAACGTCAAGCCGCCTGTTCCGACCGACGTTGACGAGTCCGACGCATGTATGGAACGCTTCATCCGCCAGAAATACCAACACCGGTCCCTCGATGAGGCGAAACCAAAGCCTCCCAGTCGTCGTGATTCCGGCTATGATAGGCCCTCGGCAGAGGACCGGTCTCCGGAAGGCTCTCCTCCTCCCCTGCCTCCCAAGCCTGCCAGGCCCTTTGGCTTCGGTCTCCGATCCGCCTCTTCTGCGACCAACCTCAACCGGATGTCCAACAGAGGCTCAGCAGTTTCACCACAGTCAGATAGCTTCGGTGCGTCGGGAATCTCAGTGAGGAAAGGCTCGGGAGATGCGTCGTTTGATACGAAGTTGGCGACCTTACGAGACATGGGCTTCGCGAACGAGCGCCGCAACGCAATCGCCCTCCGCGAGCTCGATGGGAATCTAGACAAGACTATCGAGACGTTAGTGAGGCTCGGAGAAGGCAATGGATCTGTCTCGCTTGCAAAGTCACCGGCTGCGCAACCCACTCCTGATGCTGGCAAATCTTCCAATCCATTCGATCAATTGGATGCTAGGCCTACTACTCGTCAGGCAAGTGGGAGCTACAACCCGTTCGATGCACCTGTACAGTCTCAGCCGCAGGCTCAACAAGCCCCTGTGCAATCGCTCGAGCAGTCCTTCCAGAACCTGCAAGTCGCTCAGCCCTTGTTTCCACACTCCACCGGTGGCTATCCAATGCGGCAGGTCTCGCTCCCTCAACCTCTCTACCAGCAGACCGCGACACCCCCGGTTCCCACGAACTTTGCCCAGAACGCATATGTCTCTTCTCCGCAGCCACTTGATGGTGGCAACAATCCTTTCTTCCAGACCGGAGCTCAGCCGCAGGCCAGCATGACCCCTCCCGCGTCCAATCTCGCCCAGACAAACCCCTTCTTCAGTCAAGTTGCACCGCAGCCGACCGGGATGCAGCAACCACCCCAGAGCCAGGCTCCGTCAAATTCCCCATTCGGTCCTCTTCGACACGCAAATACCATGCCTCTCATGCCTTCCACATCGCCTTTCAGCCAGCCTTCTCCATTTCAATCGCAGCCTCAATCCCAGCCCCAGCCTCAGCATCAACCCCAGGCGCAACAGCAACCCCAATACCAAACGCAGCAGCATCTGCAACAACCGCAAGGGTCTCTGAACCCCTATCAAGCTATGACCGCGCCAGCTACTCCCCAGAGTGCAGGATACTTGGCGCAACCGCAATTCGGATATCAAGCATCCGCGCAGCATCTAGCGCCGCATCCCACCGGCCGCGTCGACAAGAACAGCATCCTCTCCCTATATCAATTCTCCCCGCAACCTCCCGTTACTCCAGAACAGCCACAATACCGACCCTCCACGGCCACGAACCTGACCACTCAGCCCGGCCAGTCTTCACCTTTCAATACCATGCCGCAGCAACCATCACAGCCTTTTAACAGTATGCCACAACAACAACAACAGCAGCAGCAGCAGCAACCGCAGCAACAACTCCAACAACAAAGCAACCCTCTCACAGACCCCCTATCAGCAAGCGGCACCCGCAATCCCTTCTTCACAACAGCTCCCCAACCAGGAGCTCCCGCTTCCGTCCCAGCTTCCACCGCACAGGCAACACCCTACTTAACCACCACCGCCCCACCCCCACAGCAACAACAAACAGTAAGTGTCTATGGAGGAATGTCCAACAAGCCCACTGGCTTCCCACGAGGCCACATGAGCCAGCAAAGCGTCGATATCAACGGCTTCCAAAGCGGACGGCACAGTCCCGATGCTTTTGCCAGTCTGAGTGCACGATATGGATAACTTCATTCCTCCCCCATCTTTCCTTCTCACTTCTGGAAAATCTATTGGGTTACCTATATACTATCCATCTATTGCACATCATTTCCTTGACTTTATATATACACATGTGACCCTTCTTTCTTATTACTTTTGTATACTCGTCGACTTGGTCTCCATTCTTACGTGGCATGGGAAGGAACTTGGAATTTGGAACTTGATAGTGAGGCGAGTGTAAAGTAGATTAGCTGACTGCATTTTTGGCGTCGTTGCGTTTTTTTATTTTTCTGTTTTGTGGGTTTACGCGGTATATATTTATATATATTTGCTCTGTAGTGGCCGGCTCGTGCTGCTAATGAGCTTAGTATATCATCAATCTTTTCTTTCCAATTTTGGTTTCCTGCTGGCCTTGCAGTGGCGGAAAGGTATACAGGGGTTTTCTTTCTCTTTTTCTTTTCTTTTCTTTTCTTTTCTTCTTTTTCTTTCTCTTCTTCCTTTTTTTCAATTGTTTATTGTTCACTTCGACGGGAAAATTGTTGCATAGACGTATGAAATCTTTCAGTCCTAGTTTCTGGATATAAATTTGGATAGCAAGTCAGATTTCAATTATATAGCTTAGTAGCAACGGAGTATGGTATTTGATATTTTTGAAAACGCAACGTGAGTCTGATGGAATCCTTCCGTATCATTGAATCAAAGTATGCAGAGAGGTATCTGAAGTATCAATCCAAAAAGTTCGCAATATGAATGTACAGCTTAGTATAGTAACACAGATAATATATATATCTTCACGAATATATATGTGCAGACATTAAGCTACTAAGCCCAATTCGCCCGGTCGTTCATCCGCCGGTTCAATTCTTCCCATGTGGGAAATGCCCAAGACGAAGATTTTGATTTGGATGATTTTGAGAATGGCCAGGCCGGCAATTCAAACCCGAAGATGGTTGTACGTTTGCGGCGTTGCCATGGCCATGACCATGACGACGATCGCGATTGCGACTGACTTGAGAATATAGATTTCCAAAAACGCGATAAACGTTGCTTGTGCGTGGGCTTGCTAAAGGTTTGTATGATGCGATCGAAGCGGAGATCGCGGCTCTCGCGTTGGCGTTGTATGTACAAGCTGTCCCGGGCGGCTTGTTCGGCCGGATCAACACACCAGACCACTATGTCGCCCCGACGGCGCCAATCATCGTGCCAGGCGGTATTCCAGGTACGGTGGCATTCCTTATACGCGGAGAATCGGAGGAGACTCCGGAGTGTGGGTTCTAGTTGGGCGAAGAAGACGAGGTAATCGGGCCATTCGTGCGGGGTTGTGGACTGGTACTGTGTGGGCAACGGAGAAGATCTCCAATTATACTTATCATAGGATGGTCTTCGAGGGAATCTGCGCAGGCCGCCAACCATGTTCGTGCGCAGAAACTTTTCAGTATCGGCGTAGAACTGATCCGCCTCATCCAAGTACGTTGCTTTCTCGGATGCGCTGAGGTCGACAGGAGGCTCGCAGGAGAGTGCCCAGGCGCTGATGGTAGGGTAGACCAGATGCGAGCGCCACGGAGTGCTATGGCAAGGCATGAGGAACCCGGCTGTAATCCCAGGCTGAGACGTATCGGTCATGTTACTGGAGCCATGAATCTGTCGTTGGTCTCGGAGGTAAGACAACACGGCCGCTGGACCGGACGCATGGATGACCGTCGTGTAGAGCGCAATGACGGCGTTCGCCAGTAGCAAAAAAACCAAGGTGAGACGCCGGGGGGTGTGTCTCTGACTTCCCGCGGTGACCGCGGGACGGAAGAAATTCACCAGAGCAGGAGCAGCGAGGATGTGCAGCGAGGGCAACAATGGATAAATGAATCGCACCTCCTTGTGCGAAATCATCGACAGTCCGAGGATCATGACGAGGCACACAGAAGCGAGTTGCACCTGAATCGACGTCTGCGACTCGCTGAGCCCACCCGATCGCGGTCGGGTCAAAGAATGGTGCAAACCCATAGCGGCGAAGGGTAGGGCTGTAGTTAGGAGGAGCGGAAGGCCCTGGGACAGGTAGTAGTGCCAGTCATTCTTTCCATAGAAGACCGCCAGCGATTGCGCAAGGTTGAAGTACAGGAATCGCAGGGGAGGAAAGGTCCAGAATCCATAGAAGAAGCGATCCGCTGTTATCGACACGGTCAGAACAGCTGAACTGTAGGAGTGTTAGAAATAGTTCCGC
The DNA here is from genome assembly GCF_001889945.1 of Aspergillus brasiliensis CBS 101740. Taxonomy (NCBI): domain Eukaryota; kingdom Fungi; phylum Ascomycota; class Eurotiomycetes; order Eurotiales; family Aspergillaceae; genus Aspergillus; species Aspergillus brasiliensis. Next base: position 885,689 of record NW_027137448.1, on the reverse strand, counting down.
ACTTGGAACAGCTGATGGGATCGACTGAACTCACCCGCAGAGTAGAGCTTCGCGGACAAGACTCTTCCGCCGCATGGAAGTGCTCCGGTATAACAGCACGCTAGCTAGGACCACCCAGATCAGGATGTTGGTGGGCCGCAGTATACATGCTACAGCTGCTAGCATAAGGCATTGCCGAAACCTGACCCCGGAGATGAAATTAGTGGCGTTTCTACGAAATTGTTTGAAAACAAATGGTCGTACCTGCTCAGGACAGCAGTGTCAGACTGGTCCTCGTCAGTCTGGGAGTTGGGGCCGCGTGAGGGCGACCCTCTCGGTTGGGTCGAGGGATCCAACGACCATACCCATGGCCACAGATAAAGCGCAACAATGGTCAGTGAGGTCTCGAGACTATTTGACAGGGTTCTTGTGGAGCAGAACCACTGCCAGGGACTGACGATGGTCAAGGCCAGCTACATTTGGGGGTTAGCCTTGATACCAAGCATGCTAGCTGGCGATCTGAGACATACTGCAGCCCAGGCCTCATGGGACATGGAATCATATACACGACAAGCCAATCGCCAGGTATATAGGTCCCCAACGGCGGCGATAACGGCTTGAGCAAGCTTGGGGGCGGCAACCAGGCATTCCGCCTGCCATGCAGAGGAAAGGTGGAGCAGGCGAGCGAGCAGATCGGTGGTGGCGTAAACAGCGGTAAAGAAGAGAGGGTGTAGGGAAGATCTCAGTTGGTGGCGCCATTCCTGTACAATGACATCGGATTAGTCTTGAAAAATGCAGGGGGGGAGGGTGCAGAACGAGTTGCTCCAATGGATAAGGGAGAGCTCACCCAAGTGATCCAAGGCGCATGGTCATCTCCAAATGCGGCCCGCCAAGCAGGCTCGAGAGATTGGAAAAACTCATCGGGTTGAAAGAAGGTCCGGACGGTCAAAGCGTTGACTAGACGGAAGGCGAGGAGGAAGAGGAAGATGCGAAAAGAGGATGGCGGGGTGGAGAGGAAGGCGGAGGAGGAAGGGAAGGAGGAGGCGAAGGAGGAAAACAACGAGGATGACCTCAGGTGACCCCAGCGGGAAGAGAAATCATACAGAAACGACGCGTCGGGATCGGAGACATCAGCGTCGGCGATGTAGTCGCTGTCCGATAAGGAGGAGGGGGAGGAAAAGGAGGTCGAAGAGCCTCTCCGCCGGCGACGAACCCCAGACATGATGGTCGGGGGGAATTATTTTACTAGTTCAGGTACACCCCAGATTTCTGGGATGATTAAGTTATGGAGCCTCTGGACCGGGTTGAGGGATGACGATGGTATCGAAGGGGTTGGTGTGTTTCTGGAAGTGGTTGGGTGGATTGTGGGAGGTACCACGGCATGCAGCACTAGTTCAGTGCAGTCACTAGTCACTAGTCACTATTAGCAGTTGACTAGTTAGTACTAAGTAGTGGTGGTCATTGGCAATAGGTGTACAATAGTACACTGTGAACCGCCAAGTGTACGGAGCAGTTTGGTTGCACTTGTTGCATGCCACTCGATGATAAACTCGCCGTCCTGTTGGTTTGATTTGTTTACGGGGAAATCAGAACATACCACTTGGTCCCTTTCTCAGTCAGCCCGCCAGCCAATCTCGTGTCCTTTCGACTGGGTCGGACCGATAACAAGCGTCGAGATCCGCTGCGTGGGTCCCCCAAGGAAAGAGGAACAGAAGCGAAGTGTAATTGTCGCGGTGGTGAGTGGCTGCCACGAAAAGATCCCAAGAAAGGCAGCCCGAAAACGCAGGCCACCAAACCCGCGAGTGGATCGGAGCCGCCCTTCTTAGTCAGAAAGACATCATGATCGCTTCCACCTGCACTTAGGAGTCTTCTCCGCGTGAACCTGCGCTTAACGGTGTAGCTTCGGCCTCGCAAATTTCCTGTTCACCACAATTCGTGTGTTTGCCAGCCAAATCGGTAAAAGCCTTCCTGTCACTGCTGCACTCGTCTCCTCCCTTGCCTCAGCCTTCTTATACCGTGCCTTTCCCCCCTTTCTCTTTGCTTCATCTGTTCTTTCTTTCTTATCTTATACTTCACAGATACCCCCCACAGCCCTTCCTCTTCCTTTTCTGCTTCCTCATCCTGTGCTTATACTTTTCTTCCTCTAACCCATCCTTACTTCTCATAACCCTCTCCTTCTCTGAAACACTACCTTACTCAAACTCCCCCTGATACTTGCTTCACATCATGGCGTCCAACGGTACCAATGGAACTAACGGCCACAATGGCATCAGTTCCTACCATGCCTCCACCACCCAAGAGGCCATTCAGGCCGAGAAGGACTTCGCCGCTCACAACTACCACCCGCTTCCCATTGTCTTTGCTCGTGCCCAGGGCACCACCGTCTGGGACCCCGAGGGTCGTCAATACCTCGATTTCCTGTCCGCCTACTCCGCTGTCAATCAGGGTCACTGCCACCCCAAGCTGGTGGCGGCCCTCGTCGATCAGGCCTCCCGTTTGACTCTCAGCTCCCGTGCCTTCTATAACGATGTCTTCCCCCGGTTTGCTGAGTTCGTGACCAAGTACTTTGGCTTCGACATGGTCCTGCCCATGAACACTGGTGCGGAGGCGGTCGAGACCGGCATCAAGATTGCCCGCAAGTGGGGTTATAAGGTGAAGGGAATTCCTGAGAACCAGGCGGTGGTTTTGAGTGCGGAGAACAACTTCCACGGACGCACAGTAAGTACCTGAAAATCACCTTGTGTAATTGGACTTTGACCCAGACTGATCAATGTTTCCTGCTAGTTCGCTGCCATTTCCTTATCTTCTGACCCCGAGTCGCGCGAGAACTATGGCCCGTACCTGCCCGGTATCGGCTGCACCATTCCCGGAACGGACAAGCCTATCACCTACAACGATAAGGCCGCTCTGCGGGAGGCCTTCGAGAAGGCGGGTCCCAACCTCGCCGCCTTCTTGGTGGAGCCCATTCAAGGCGAGGCAGGCATTGTTGTCCCCGACGAGGATTACCTGCAGGAGGCCAGAGCCCTGTGCGATAAGCACAACGTCCTGCTGATCTGCGATGAGATTCAGACAGGTATTGCCCGCACTGGCAAGTTGCTCTGCCACGAATGGAGCGGCATTAAGCCTGACATGGTGCTGCTGGGCAAGGCCATCTCTGGTGGCATGTACCCCGTGTCCTGCGTGCTGGGCCGTAAGGACGTGATGCTTACCATTGAGCCGGGCACTCACGGTTCGACCTATGGTGGTAACCCGCTGGCCTGCGCGGTCGCTATCAGAGCCCTGGAGGTCGTTCAGGAGGAGAACATGGTCGAGCGCGCTGAAAAGCTCGGTCATGTCTTCCGCGACGGTCTGGAGGCCATCAAGAGCCCCATCATCCAGACGGTGCGCGGAAAGGGTCTGCTCAATGCTATTGTCATTGATGAGTCCAAGACCAACGGTCACTCTGCGTGGGACCTCTGTATGCTGCTTAAGACCAAGGGTTTGTTGGTAAGTCAATACGCGCGCCTTGCATGCCGGATCAGATACTAATCTCCCTTCAGGCTAAGCCAACTCACGAAAACATCATCCGTCTGGCGCCACCCTTGGTGATCACTGATGAGGAGGTCCAGAAGGCCTTGGACATCATCAAGGAAGCCGTCACCGAGCTCCCCACGCTCACCGGCGCGGCCGAGGATGAGGTCATTCCCCCGCCGGAGAAGAAGGTCAAGGTCAGCCTCGAGAACTAGAGGCCAGACACCACGGGGGGTGACGGATGGGATCCTAGTGACATAATGCACTGGGATAAACTTGGTACATCGACGCAACCGCGACAGTGCCTGAACATCGTCAGCAACTGAGTACGGTTTGGTCCGACCAGGGGCGATGACTTGCCGTGTCGACCAGAATCGTACTGGCACGGGAGTTTGGACTCATCGTCATGGTTGATCCATGATTGAAGAAAGCCCAAACGTGAGTGATGCGGTTGCATGCCGTCTCTGCCACCTCGTGTGAGATGCTGCTGAATACGTAGCGCCATGTTTGATATCAACGTTTGGATGGATGAAAGTTGATTGATGATAACGCTTGATGACCCTAAGAATAAAAATTTTAGCTTAGAATGAATTCAGAGCGGATGTTTCAATTGTAAAATAGTTTGTAGACTTGATTGTAGTTCTGATGTAGTATGGTAGACAGTTTGAAAATAGCACGCGATGTGCGATGTTATGAGGCATATGTAGCCGCGCCCCCGCGTTTTTCCCCCTCTTTTTCTTTTCCCTCCAATTCCTTTCCCTCCGATTGCTCCCCATTTAATCCCTCCTATTTATACTAGCGATTCGCATAGGAGAAAGCAAAATATATCCCTCATCAAAATCGAATATGCATGTAATTCCACCATAACACTATACAAAACCACTACCTACTGTCCGTCCTAAAAATCAAAGACCACCTTGTCACTCGGCCACTTTCCCTTCCTGGCTATTTATTCATTGGGACGAGCTGGACAAAGAATAGGATATGAGGCATGGTGCGTTATATAGTATAGATTCATTCATCCCTCTATCTTTCTCGATTATGCCTTTAGTTTGTTAGCTCGTTTTTACTTATTTGCAAAAGTATGATTCTTCTTGATTGCTGGTGGTGCTGGTCTTTCTAAGAATATTATTGTCAGCCTAGTCAGCAAGGGGGAAAGTCGGAGGATTTTGTAAGTAACCAACTATCTCGGAGACTTTTCCTCTCACTATTGATCTATCTACTGAATCAGATATGATATAAAAAGGATTTCATGGAAACATACTAATGTGTTTGATTTCGATTATTTTGTGTTATATACTCAGAAATATCTGAGTCGGAAGACACTCTGATCAATTCTAACCTTTCGAACTGTGTGTGTTACAGCGATCTAGCTGTCTTTCACTACTGATACTATCAAGATACACATGTGGTGCAGGCTAATCGCCATTTAGTAACTAGACTAATACTGACTCACTCCCAAGATCCCTCCTTCAGTGCGGGAAGAATAACACTACGACACTCTCCAAACCCGAATTTACCCCCCGTTAGACGGTTAACGCACCACCCTTCCATGATGACTTCATCTCCGTCTGCAAGGAACTCGAGGCCATCCTTGCTGGCTTCGGAGAGGATGTTTCTCTTCAGTCCTCGCTCCAGGAGGCATGCGATTCCGATTTGTTCGCCTTGGGCATTGAGGCGCTATTTCATTAGTTGTTAGTTAGTATCGTTGATCGGCTGTATATTCTACTTGAAAGACTGGGGATGTCACGTACGTCGCTGGTTATGGTGCCCGTGCCGAAGATATCTCCAGTCGAGAGACCCTCGCCTGCACTGCAGAGGTGGGTAATCTGCTGGTATGGCGTCCAGTAGAGCTCTTTTAGGTTTGTCTCTGTGACGGTGTAGGATTTTCCATTTCCTGTGTAATCCTCAGTATCGGTCTATGGTGGTCAAAGGGGGAAGAATAGAGCGGTGAGGAAGAGGCTTACGGATAACCCTCGCTTTCAGCTCAATATCGAATGTCGCCTCGTTTTCCTTGCCCTTCCATGCCAGGTGTCTCAAGGGTGCTGGATCCTGCACCCTAGCATTACATTGTGACCCCTCCAGTGCCTCGATAGGTACAATCCATGGCGAGATGCTCGTTCCCGAGCCCTTGCTGTGGAATGGGCCCAATGGTGCCATCTCGTATGTCTGAATATCCCTTGCAGACCAGTCATTCAGGATGACCAGTCCGAAGATGTGGTCCTTTGCGTTGTTGATGTTGAGTATCTCGCCTGGGGGAAGTGGACGGGATAGATAAACGCCCATTTCTAGCTCGAAGTCGAAGCGCGCGCTGGGTCTGAAGGCTGGTGGGTCGTTGGGTTTGCTGGAGTCGATCGTCACGCCCCAGGGTCGTCGGATGGGAGTACCGGAGATACGGAGACTGCTTTGTCGTCCGTTGTAGACGGAGGGGATGACGAACCATGAGGCTGAAGGCTTTAAGCCGAAAAGCTCGGAACACTGATAATGTGAGCGTCTGGATGCAGAGTGTGATTATGGGGTAGACGCACGTTTCTGGTGTGTTCGAACGAACAGTAAAAGTCGCTGAAGTTCTTGGTCTCCATTGGGAGATGGTTTTGCACTTTTGAGAGGGGAATGGCATAGCTTCTGCGGATATCATTGTCTGAGAGAAGGTCGACGAGCGCTGCTCTAGTCTGTACGTGGGCTTCCTTAGGAAGCGAGGCGAACTTGTTTAAAGTTGGCTGTAAAGGTTAGGCCTCGTCAATGGAAAGTCGAGGAGGGGCGGGTGTCTTTATCAGATACCATAGAAAAGACTTCGCCTTTAAATCCTGGGATGGACTTGAAATAACCGTCTTTCTCGAGTGCACTCAGGTCTATGACATCGTCTTCCAAGACAGTTGCGCATCTCGGAGTTTGTGTTTCCGCGGTGGAGATCACACCGTACGGAAGGTTGTCGATCGTGAAGGGCGTCTCGGACAGAGTCATTATGCCTATATGGGATTGATATTAGTGATAGATGAAGAACTTGGAAGATTATGAGGCAGGAGAATATTTATCTGATGCTGAATGAGGGGTGCTTGGGTATCACTGCAGCGAGTGCGACGCGAGAGGGGATTGGAGCTCGGACCGGCTGCACGAGCTATGCATTGTTTGAACTATTACTTTTTCCCGATAGCGACGGAGTAACTTCAACGCGGTGAGAAATGCAATCAAGCGACGGAAATTTCTAGCTGTACAATATGGTGCTAGTTGAAGTTAAACTTCGAATCTCAGTAAGTTCGGATGTAAGGGGCTTACCAACACCACCGCCATCAGTAACCCGGTCGGAGCAGGATGCAATCTCTCATCCATCGACTTCGCTACAATGCTTGATGAGGTAAAAATTCAGGAGGTCGTTCATGGCCTCAAGACCACCCCTGATGGGCTTGTGCTCGACCCGCAGCCGTCAGATAACCCTGATGATCCCTTGGTATGTTCTGCGTCGGACTTGAGCGAACAACAGCTGACATCCCCAGAACTGGAAGCCTTCGAGAAAGGCGCGTGCACTTTCGATATGGGCAATTGCTTGTTTCTCGAGTCAAGCCACTTGTATGACGAACATGCAGGGATCATATCTCCAGGCGCCTCTTTATCACAAGACGGCTACTCAGATTTCCCTTTCCGTAAGTGGAGCATTTCAATATAGCAGCAGGTCACTCAAAGTGATAGGTTTCATGCGCGCTTATTGGCATCATGGTCGGCTCCATTATAGTTGTCCCTCTTAGCCGGCGGTATGGCTCCTGCTTCTGCCTTTTCTGGTCGACCATCGGTATCCTTTTTAGCTCGGTATGGTCTGCCATGATGACGAGTCCGTCGGACTACATTCCCTTTCTGATATCTCGCCTCTTTGCCGGTCTGTGTGGAGGAGTGCCCCTGATCCTTGGCTCCGAATTCGTCTTGCGGGCGTACTTCCGGCACCAGCGAGGTAAATGTCTGCATATACTTCATATTCCATTCCTCATGGGGGTTTCCATTGGTCCAGCATTAGGTGCATATGTCGATGCGAGAGCTTCATGGACTATCTCTTTCTGGTATACAGTACCATTGAATGGGGTATTGGCTATATTGATCTTTGTCTTTCTCGAAGAGGCAGCATTTGCGGAGGGAGAACATGTGCGGCAATCCCTATTGCAAGAAAAATGGAACATGTATATCCGCGGACGTGCTGTTCCTCAACAGCTTAGAGCAAGCTGGAAGAACATGGTGAGTTCTATTCTCACCGCATCACCATTATTTGTTACTTATGCTGAATGACATGAACAAAAAGACATCCATCCTTGTTGATATCTTCCTGGTGTCTTTCTCTCCAGTCTCAATCATAATGGGTTTCTTCGTTATGATAGACTTTGGCTTTGCGACAATGGCCATTTTCCTCGGTGTCAACTTTCTTGAAGCCCCTCGGGACGAAGGTGGATACGCAATGTCGAAGATTACGATGGCTTCATGTACGCCCCAAATTTCCCTCCCTTTGTTCACTTTAGCCGTTAACCTGAGCACAACAGTCACCCTCACCCAAGCAATCGGCACCGCACTCGCGGAACTGTACGGCCATTTCATCAGTGACAGACTTCCTTTATACCTCCTCCACCGAAAGTCCAAGACGCAAGATGTTGAACCCACGGAATGGCGCCCAGAATATAGGCTTCACTGTCTCTGGTTCCCAGTGATAATGCTCGCGGTTGGCCTCGGCCTATTCGGAGCTAGTTTGGAGTACCATTATCATTGGGTGCTGTTGGCACTCGGATTCCTTCTGCTCAATTTTGGTGCCATCTCTGGTCTCCCGGTTGTTATGACATATCTCTGTGACTGTTTCCCGAACTATGTTTCAGAGGTGTCAGCAGGGATGGGGGTTTGGAGGTTGATTTTAGGATTGCTCTCCGCTGTCTTCATCACCCCCTGGAACGATGAAGTGGGTCCAGGATGGCTATTTGGCTCTGCTGGGCTGATTACGCTCCCGGCATTTGGAGGGGTGATGTTTCTCATGGCATTTGGGAAACAAGTTAGGCAGACGGGGATTCGTAGATTGCGAAGCTGACGGTATGAAGGAGTTGAGCTTTGGGGGTGCGGGTGACCGGCAATGGTGAAGCTGGTTATATCCCGAGTCGTGGGTCATTCAATAAGGAGGACAAAGCGTCGCTAAACAGTTAGATGAGTGTCAGGAGGCAGTTGGCTGTGTGCACAGCTCAGGAGTGCTTTGGAGAATGAGACCATTCTCCATAATCAGGTGACCACCTCCTCGTGCTTGTCTGTCTTCCGAGTCATCCACCTTACATCTATGTTGTTCCTTCAAAAGATAGAGCTTCAGAACAAACAACACTGTCGATTCATATCGTCCACTTTATAATCCCAACCTGGTGCTCCCCTATATGCCCATAGATACCATACCCTGCTCAAACTAATACAAAAGAACACCTCCCTACCACGAACAATGCCCCCCATCAACCCGCAAATCCGCCCCTGTCATAAAACTACTTCCATCCCCAAGCATGAAAAGCACCGGCGCCCGAAACTCGTCCGCCGTACTTAGCCGAAACAGCATATTATCACCCACCCACTGACTCTCCATCCCTGGCTTCTGGAGCGCTTCTGCCGTCGCCGCAGTCCGGATATACCCCGGTGAGAGCGAATTCACCCTAATCAGAGGCATCCCGACCCTCGATCCCCATTCGGCAGCTAAAGAGCGCGTGAGTTGATGAACGGCCGCCTTGGAGGCGTTGTATCCGGCTGTATCGACGCCCTAATAACTATTCAGTCAACTCTTTAGCACAACCATAGAAGCTATTGTAATAACCTTATTCGACACGTAACCACTCATACTAGCCACAAACACCATGCTGCCGGTAGTATTTGTCCTGAGCATCTCCCGTGCCACCGCTTGCGCGACGAGAAACGTTCCCGTGACATTAATATCTAGCATACGGCGGAACGATGAGACGGGGAAGTCGGTCGCGGGACCATTCCGGGATAGGCCTGCGCAGGCAACGAGGCCTTTGAGCGGGTATCGGAGGGTAGGGATGAACTGGGTGAATGTTTTCTCTACCCCAGATTCGTCCGTTACGTCGAGGGGGTAGTAGGTTAGTTGGCGGGCGTGCTTTATTGCGGCGGTTTCGACTTCATCTGTATTCAGGTTGTGTTTATAAGCACTATCACCACTTTATTGGATCTAGGGGTGGAGAAAGACGTACTCCAGTTGGGGGAATTCGGGGTAGGTGCGAGATCAAGACAGACGACATCACCGCCACTTTCGAGGATGGCAATGGCGAGCGTGGTACCTAGGAAGCCGGTGGCGCCGGTGACTGTATAGGAGCTCTGTTATTAGCAGATCCGTACAATATGATAATTTCATTTCGAATGCCAGAAGATATACTTATGATGGTGCGATTATCGAGACGAAAGAGATCAGCGACAGGGCGAGCAGGATCCCCTTGCGAGGGTTTTGCTTCGCGGAACCCAAGACTGTGGACATTGCAATCGCTTCTCATAGCCATGATGAGCAGGTAAGATGCAAAATGGACAGATAGACAGTCAAAAAGCGATAATATTCCAGTCAACAGAGGGTATTTATTGTGCAAGTGGGACCTCAAAGCCAAGTTGGTAGGAAGAGTACTGCCCCTCTATACTCCCCCCGCATTAGGAGGGGCCATCCTCACTTCCTTTTGCCTTTCCGATTTGCAAAGCAGCACTGTGCTCCGTCATATGCATGAAACTACTTACTAGACTGGAGCAGGCGGGTATGCGGCCCCGCCTTGTTCTGTTTGGAGTGGAGTAATTTTATGATTTGGTTCCCACTCGCCAAGTCCCTAACTCCACCGAACTGTTAGTGCAGCTTACGGCCCGACCGCGAGCTATGGTATGGTCGGACTTCAAACTGGTCGTAGAGATGGTTTTTGAAGAGTGATGCTTTCACTCTCCCCCAGGCTTCAGGCATGAAGACACCTTAGTATTATAGGTGGACATTTAACTATTTCACCGTTAAAGTGACGCTATGAGGCTTTAGAAACATCAACAATCACACCAGCGAATGACATCGGGGTCCGACATGAAGACTCTGCTAGCTTATTCCAAAAACATTCAGTATCAGACCAGTACAGACCTCACCCAGCAACCTAAACAGTAATATTGAGTGACTCAAGGGCAGTACCCAAGGCCTCTTCCTCACCCTTCTCACCCTTCTCACCATCGGGTCCATCGTCCAAGTCCATTTCAAAGTCCACTAAACACCCAACGTCCCCAGAGTCCGGAAGAAGCAGATCGTCGCCACCGGCGGTAGCTGTAGTAGCTACCTCCTGTAAGCGACTATCAGCAATGCCACCAATAGCATTGGCTTTCTCACATTGAGCGTCCTCATCCATGTCCATCTTGCCCTCTCCCAAGACCTCGCTGCCAGATGAATCCATGGGAGTCTGCCCGTGCCAGTCGGTAGCGCCCTTCAGCGCAGGGCCTTCACCATGACTTTCACTAGAATCAGCAGTCACATTGGTCTTCTCATCCTTTCCCGATGGCACAGCTATCTTTCCTTCAGTAGTATAGAAACGGGCGATAAGCTCCTCATGCTCCGCTTCCCAGCGCTTTATATTTCTTTTAGCGAGCATTATGTTTTTGGTAATGCGCTGTAATTCACGTCCCTTAATATCGTACAAGGCCTGCATTAGCAGCTGATTCCAATATATAGATAGACAGACGTGGCTTACCGCTTGAGCTATGGTCATATTTTCAATGGGTTCCATTGGATGATCGGCTTGGTCCGTCTCATATCTCTTTTTCCAGGATCTCTGGAGAAAAGGGTGAGCAAGGATCTGCAAATAAATTGGCAGGGGGAAAGTAAATGGTGTTCATTACTCGAGAGGGCATGGTTAGAGTCGAGAATTGCTGACGTCTGTTGAATGGAATGTGATGGTTATGGATGTATAAAGATAAAGCTGACTATTGAACGAGTGCAATGCGTTCGAGCAATAGAAATAGGTAATTGAGATGGTGATGAGTAGATTGTAAGGATGGCTTCATGGGCGTGAAGAAGGGTGTAGGCTGCGTGAGAGCGAGAGAAGGAAGGTGCTTTCTTGTGATGCTCTTTCTTCATCAAAAATTGATTCGTGTGCTCCTCCTCCTCCTCCATGGTGGGTGGTTTCGGGGCTTAGGGTAACTCATGTATAGAAGTGAATTTCATCAGAGTGTGCATCAATATACTGTGCTTTAGGTATTCTTTGTATATAGGTTCTTCGGGACTCCAAATGACTGCCTAGTTGTGGCACAGGGGGTGGAGTTTCCAAGTATAGACAGATCATGCTCTTGAAGACTATAATCATTCAGCTGGCAAGATCTTCCCCAAGATCAATCCTCAGCTTTATATATGTCTAGCATTTTCACAGGCGTATAAAATGGATGCTGTAGTAATATTCACAGCTGCATTCCCATCTAGCACTGCTATACACTGTATCACCAGTTTTAGGCAGCGCCATGAGAGCAAAACTGCTCCAGTGCATGAGACAGTTGACCCATTTTCACAATTGTGAACTATTATTTCACTAGAGAATCCGTAAGTTCATTAAGTTGAACCTTATAGTGATGAATGAAAGACTTAATGAATATAATAATCTTGTTTGCTAGCTAAACCACAGGAAGAGGAGGCCCTTTCATAGTTGCAGAGGCGTACTAGGCTACCTGATGTGGCGGGATACTCCCGATCCTGCGTATGCACAATCCGCGGGTATCTCCGACAGACCAGGTTCTTCCAATATATTTGCCTGCATAGCGGAATAAGGCACATAAGTCCAACGAATCGATGAAATTAATAGTAGTACTTGCCAGCTTATTGGTGTTCAGCTGCAAGACTTATCCGATAGACTATGTACGGACATTTCTTGAAGGCGATTTGTAAGCCGATTTTGGAGACTGCAATCTATGGATTTCTTTAGTGGCATTAAACGAATAGTTTGCCAGCAAATTACGACCACTCCATGCACTTGACTCTTTTATGTCAATCTGATAAAGAAAAATTAAGTTTTCAGCTACCATGGAAATTGTAAGCGGTTGCAGAACGAGCTGCTTCGTATAGTATACATAAGGAAACAAAAAGACATACATATGAAATGACCACCAAAGCTAAAAGACAAAGTGGAGGCAACCAACATCTGCAGACATCACAGGATGCAAAAAAAAATGGTCACCTGATCTCTTTGTACTCTTCATGTACAGTGATTTTCGCGAGTCATGTTTCAAGTTGCCGCGGGAGCTACAGCTGGAAGACCCAACTACTGTTCTATTGGTACAAACCCACAGCTACAAGCAGACTTACTATGACTAAACTCCAAGCTCTAGGACCCCTACTAACGTGATTTTCGGGATGATCTGCATTTCTATGTCAGGTTAGCTGTCATCCATGGAGCTCCGCTATCGTTGCCGGTACATCCGACATGATTCCTAGGGCATCAGTACAGGAAGAAAGCACATCACTGGGTCTAGCACGTCCACTTGAGCATCGAAAAATAATATCCTGGTCTACGATTGGACACTCGCGCCTTATTCATAGGCTTACAAACCCACAAATCCCTCTCCAGAGTGGCCAGACAGCCCCGAACCATGACCCGATCTGGCCGTGCATCTAGTATCTACTACCCGACAAAGCAGCAAGAGCTTAGATAAGAAAAGAAGAACCTCTTAACTAATCATCAGGCAGGATCAAGGCACGCACGAATAGGATCAACCGTCGGAGGTAAAACAATGGTGAATAAGTACTGAAGTGAAGAAGGACCCAGCCCATCGGAGTAGTAGGAAAAGGACCCTGAATCCACACCTACCTACCTGCCCTACCAAATCCAGCAGAGACACACCTCCCTTCTACAGGGAGGTACATCTCAGCACACCGAGATCATCCCATCAGATGAAGTACTACTACACCGGTACCCACGAGGGCAATCCCCCCAGCACCAGCACCACCGCTGACCCTCCCGTCCACAGCCCACCGAACGAATAATAGATAAGTTTCCCCCAAAGGCAGTCGCCACCCGGGGTGTGCGGGCGAACAGCTGATCTGGGATCCCAGAATCGTCTTGGCGCTGCTTTATTAACCCTTTCCCGCTGTGATGTACCCAGTAGTAGGATAGTAAGAGGGAAATATCTGGCTGCCTAATGGCGAGTGGGCCTGGAACCTGCTCGCTGTGCGCTCCGTTTGGAGGATGGCTTGCTGTAGGCGTTCGGGGAGGGCTGGACTTTAAATATAAGCTTATTTGGACGTCTTTTAGATGCTATATACCTGGATTCGTTGTTTCTTTGTTGTGGTGGTGATGGTTTAGTTGGCTGCTATGGTTATGAAGGGTACGGAGAAATGCGGAAGTTGTTGCCGAGTCAGTGTGGTCACGTGTTGGTTTGTTTTTGTGAGGGCAGGGGCTTTATTTTGGGATATTAACATTTAATTAACTGATTATGATGATTGTGGTAATTTGTCTATATTCGAGCTATACGAGAGTACGAGCGACACTAAGCGAGAGTGCATACATTCTCTCTCTTTCTCTCTCTCTCTCTCTCTCTCTCTCTCTCGGATTGTTGTTGGTGTGACTGCCGCGCTGAGGATAGAGTCGGAGCAAGGGTGGAGCGAAGTGGGGACTGTCAAGATAGCGCGAGGGAGAAAAAGGTACTAACAAGAGTAGTTTTACGTGAAAAAAGCGCATGATGTTCAGCCATCAGTGCGAATACCACATAAGACGGAGAAATCCGCCCCCTTCCTGTTGTCCCACGTAGTATCAAAGCGTGCGACGGTGCGACGATCCATGACGGCATGACGTGCGAGGAGACAAAGAAAAAGGTCGGACCACTGGGCTGCACCTGCACGAGCAAGGGTAACGGGTGCGATAATGGCCAGGCCAGGCCAGCCACGTCGTTTCCAGATTGGCCTACACGCGTAAGAGCAATCAATCCATCCATCTAGCCGACTCCGCAGGATGGACTGCATCCCACGACTAAGTATCTGCGACCGTCAATCCATGCTACATGAGGTAAATACGACGAGAGATCTCTCTCTCTCTCTCTCCAAATCCCCAGACGGTTGGCAGTAAGAACCGAGAACAAGCCACTCTCCCCCCCCCTCTCCGCATCAAAACGGTGGATGACCCTGTGATCATCGCGCAGTGACTTCGAGTATGTCTCCACGGGCTGATGACGACGGAGGCGATCGGTGAGAAAGACCCATAACCAACATCAACGGGATTTTGCCTTCTATGTGCCGCAAACCCCGAGTCCGAGGAACCCTAGAAGTCGCTAGAAGAGTAGGTAGAATGGAACGCATCTCACCAAGACAATGTCTGACACAGGAATCCGAGGAACGGAGATGAGCCGGAGCCAGGAGATACGGATACGGAAGACCAGCGGACGAGCGAGTGAGTTGAAGAGTTTGACGGAAATACGGGCAGAAGAGCGAGGCGCGGGTGGGGCGGATACTCGGGTGGGAAGTCCGAGGCGCGGTGAATTGCCTGATCCAGCCAGAAGCCGTCTGGTTCGAAAAAAAAAAATATGTGATCGTTGGAAAAAATTTTGCAAGGCCAATCGGGAACCATACAGCCTGAACATGAGGCATAATCGAGAAACTCTTGGGTAATACCTACCATTGTCCTCCGTATGTAGGGAATAGACAAATGGATCGCCAATGGCTCTGCAATTCAAACAATCGCCCCTTCATTCAAAGCCAAGCCGTGGCAGCATCCCTATAGGGCAGAGGTAGACGGAAATGGCACATCAAGCAGAAAAAAGAAAATTTAGCCTGGCTCATAAAACATGTGTATGAACTATGAAGGGATTCGAGATCATAACTTGAAGAGGTCCGGCTTCGGGAGTATTGCTTGGGAGAAGAAGTAAGCATTGATTGCCAAGGCCGTGCTCATTTTGCACGGCGGGTGCCAATTGATCAGCTCATCCGAGGATGGGCCTTTGCATTCCACTACGCGATGGAGACAGCTTGGCGCGCCAGGAACAAATAGACGAACGGGCTCGGGCTCGGTGTATAGACGGACTAGAGAGCTGATGGCCCTGGTGGACACCGTCAGCAAAACACCCTGAACGGATCACGGCACTAGTCAATGAGTGGTACACAGTAAGTACCCTGAGAAGTGGACAGCTACCAAGCTCCTCTACACACTAACCCTCTACTAGCTCCAACACTAGCAGCTCCCTGAACCATCAAATCAGTCCATGAAGACTACCACTGTCACCAACACAGTCGAATGCTGTTATACTCAGCTTCGTACTAGTGAAATCCTGGGAAGTCAGAACCAGTTAACTGTCGGGTTCGCTTGCAGTCCATCAATGGTGGACAATTTATCCGAAGTACATTCCAGTGGCATGGGAAGTAGCTCTGGTGATCAGAGGGGAAAAGAGGTCCGTGATGTGGCCGGCAGACCCTTGACTCATTCCAGGGCCGATAATCTAGTTCTACTACTAAGAGTTAACGTGCGTACGAGCGACAGCCTTTCCTCCCTCTCCCAGCAAATAGTATACCGCCAAACCAACAGGGGGGCTGATTCCTGTGAGGAGATGACCCTGCCGTCGTAGGCCAAAGTAGTGGTAGCCGTTATTCTCCAAAGGCAAATCCCAAACAACGGAGCCAGAGCCAGCGCGCATCGCTCATGACTCTCCTCCATTCTCCATCCTCCGGTTCGTCGTTGCCGTCCCTTCCCGTGCTGCTCTGGACCTGCCACTTCCGACTCTTCCGATGCTTTCCAGATCCGGTGACAATGGCTAATCCACAGTGGCCATCGCTAACTTCCCATGGCAGGTCATACGGCAAATCAATCAATATTATTAAGATCCCCCCCGACGGCGCCGCCCAGCGCCGTTGCAGAGGCACCTCACTGTTACAGGAAAGAGGAGTCAGAAAAAAAAAATCCCTCCGTTGCAGTGCTTATAAATTAAGCCCAGCCCCGCCTTTCCATCCTATCGAAAGAAAAAAAGAGGGAAGAAATCGCATTGCGACTCTGGCATGGCACTTTCTGGACAACGAAATAACCGCCGTCTCTAGTCTCTCACCCACTGCCCTGTCACCAATCAACCCTCCCCCCCCTAAGCACTTCCCTCACTCTTTGACCTCGCACCGCTGTCGTTGTTTCCAGCTGTTGCTATTGCCGTTGTTCTTGTTGCTATCAACGACGCGATCGTACTCTTGAATCTTATAGCTGGAAGAAAATGGAGACCCAAACAAACGTCTTGGCGTCGCGCCAGTCCGGCCGGAGCTCCGAGAGTAGCTCTCTGGACGCTGTTGAGAAGCAGAAGCTCGCCAACAAGGAGCTTCCTCATACCCGCCCTGATCTGCACAATTCGGCGTCGCCCAAGCGATGGAAGACCTTTTGGAAGGCCTTTCGATATCTGAACAACCTCACCCCCAAGCAGGTCGATGACTTCATGGCATCCTACGTCATCTACAATCTCGACTGGTCTGACGAGAAAGAGATGGTTGAGACGCTAGGTCCGAACTATCAGGCGAAGGTTGGCGACTGCCTCAAGGCGTACTATGGGGTGCTTAACCACCTGTGCGCGCTGGGCGACGTGGAGAAGATGTACATCCCCCCATTCATGAGCAAGAAGGCGACCGTGCTGGAGAACCAGCTGTTGTACGAGGAATCAATTGCGCAGGATATCGGCCTCACCGCCGGCGATCACGTGCTGGACCTGGGTTGCGGTCGCGGAAGAGTGGCCGCTCACATGACGCAATACTCCGGCGCAAAGGTCACGGGACTCAACATCGATCCCAATCAGATTGGCCAGGCTAAGTCTTACAACGAGAAGCTCGGCTTCTCCAACAACTCCTTCGTCGTCCAGGATTTCAACAGTCTTCCCCTGCCCTTCGAGGATGCTAGTTTCGATGCCTTCTACCAGATTCAAGCGCTCAGTCTGTGCAAAGACCTTCCCTCCCTCTTCCGCGAAATCTACCGCGTCGTCAAACCCGGCGCCAAGATCTCCCTCCTCGATTGGGTTAGCCTGCCCGACTACGATCCGAGCAACCCCGAGCATGCCGAACTCATGCGTCGCGTCAAGCCTTTGATCGGTGCTGTTGGCACTCCCACCCCCGAAAGTCTCGAGAAGGCCCTTACCGATGCCGGCTTCACCGTCATCCGCTCCGACAATGCCAGTGTCGGGGGTCTGCAAGCACCCCTCATTGACAAGGTTGACTTTTATTTCCGCTCCATGCGCCAGGTCATCTTGGGCCTGGTGAAGACCCACGTGTTGCCCCGCCACTTTAAGACCCTGATTAACCGCTTGTGTCTCGACGGCGAGGCTTTCATCAAGATGGACACCATGCGACTTGTGACGACGAGTTATCGTATTATTGCCCAGAAGCCTTCTCAATAGACGAATATACACTCGAGTACGGGACTGGGTAAAGGGAATCGGTCATTTGCTGCACATGGAGGATTCATACGCGGAAGAGGGACGACACTGGTGCACTCACCGCCCTTGCATGGAGGAAGCAGACCATTGCTTGTGGGCTGGGGCCTCAATGAGACCCCCGCCGGTGATAGCTGGATGGGACGCTCTTACACATGCGATGTTTCGCGACTGGACGTTTCCCGGCTCGCACGTCTGTCTCTCTCCGAGGACGCCCATAATAAGAGCATGTCACTCAACTTTGGCACATGTGAGTTCGTCGCGTCGACTTGATCGCCGCATCTTTCCCGGTCCTGTGGCCGCGGCGTGTTTTTGTCCATAAAGTGAGTGTCTGCTTATGTCCCAACATCGCACGCTGGTCTTCACTGCACAAGGTGTTTGCTCATTGTATGATTGCACGACCGGCTTTCTCTGACATGGCTTTTGAAGATATTTGTTTTTCCGCTTCGCATATATACCCTATAATCTCTGGCGGCTTTGCGGGTCATACCCATATCACGACCCGTGGCGGAGCGCCCCAACATCTTCTTGTTACCAACACTCACTCGCTCTCATACTTCCTGGTCAATTGGGTTGCATCCATCCTGCGTTGTGTTTCAGTTCAGCTCTGCGAAGCCTAGCCGGTGTTTTTGGTGTCTCGCATATGGTTTCGTTTCTTTTCGAACTTAGGATACCCCATGTAGATAGGGCTGTCCGTATAGAAGTACATAGACTAATACCACTTTTTTTCTTCTGCGATGTTTGTTAATGGAAAGCAGTGATCCGGACGCGACCGAGTATCACCGATCAGCGGTCGCCGTTCTCTCGGTGCTAATCTGGCAAGCCTTGTGTTTTACGTAAGGTGTGCCGCGCGAATCCGTCTCGCATCACATGACCACGGGTTGACGGGGATGCCACGGCCAGACAATACGACAACGTGCCTCTATGCTTCCTTCATGCACACCACAGGCTCTGGACCAGCATTCATAAGCTTGCCTGCATCCCGCTACCGAACCGAGTACGCACCTGCGAGTCAAATATCATACTGGAAGGATCACAAATGGGGTTTCTGGCTTGCCCACCATGACTCGGGGTACCCACCAACACTATTCTGTGTACCCGCACGGAGGCACTAACTCTAGGATGGGCGGGTACCTATCCACGAGTTCATTGAGCCAGCATAGTATGATAGGTGGGTTGATATCGTGGAAGCATTTCAATTCACCCCCTTCCTCCACTGACAACGACTAGAAAAGCGCATCACGGACCATCCATATCACCACGAGGTGTACCGGCCGCAGGGAAGTGTCCCCACTCATCCGCGTTGGAGTCTCAAATCACAGAGCCCCTTTCGAGCACGTTGTCCGTGGTTCCCCCGCCCTGGGCCTGGGCATAAGGTCCCTATGGCACCCGCACCAGCGTTCCCTTATCACTTGCCTAACTAAGCACTTGCTTTATAACCTCGCCCTCAATCAGCCAGGACCGGTCGTTTTGCACTGCTTTTGATCGGCTTGTGCTGTGGGAACTCTACTCTCGACGTTGGGAATGATGCAAGTGCCCTCAACCCTAGTACATGTTGATCAGCTCCTGGGGATCCGCACGATCGTCGCCCGTCAGTCACCCGCCACATTGCAGTGTGCACAGCTGAAGGTCCGGGCCGTTGCTACCTAAAAAGTCCCTGCATCTGCAATGAGCCACCCAGCCGCCCACTTTGAAGCCGTGGACTGGCCTCTTCCGCTGTCCGTATCTCGACCAGAAAGCACAATCTCTTCCTCTACGAACTCTTCCGGTCCCGGCTATCCCACATCACCTACGTCTGCCCCTCCACTCAGTCGAACGGCTTCCTCAATTGGATCCCGGTCGAGACAGGCTTCCTGTTTCTCCCTATATGATGACATCTGCCGCTTACCGCTAAATCATTCTGTGACAATGTTCGTATCGCCCAGTATCTCGTGCAGGCAACATCTGCTGACGGGGCCATTGCAGCTCCTTCGTTCGCAGCAGTAAGCTGTTCAAGCTACGCTTTACCTGCATCGACATACGCAAGGATGCCACGGGAAGTTTGAAGAGTCTTGAATTGGGTGGGGGACCGGGTCAGCAGACTCCTTTAATACATACTTGTAAGTGACCGGAAGGGGACTTGCAGATGACCTTGCTAATTTGCTGTGACTTATTTGTAGTCAACGACACCAAGCTTCCAGTTCCTCACCTCGAACATCCTAAGCTCCCGAACGAGTCGTCCCTCCGTATCTCCTTCATGGAAGAGCAAACCGTTCAATCGGCCCAAACTGTTTTCCTCACTCAGATTTCTTATACCTTTGAAGATTGGCATGGTGGGTAGCAGGATACTCTAGGGTAGCTGGGTCTTCGCTAACTCCTGGTTGCAGATTGTGTGCAGTTCCAAGAATTAGTCCTGGGTTCAAAATTGGTCTTCATAGCAGGCATCGCAGAGGCGAAGTCCAAAGGCCGAGGGGAGGAGTGCATCAGCCAAAATCTGCGCATTCTACGTAATCATAACGGCAAGCAAGTCATGCTTTTCTTTGCCAACTCACAACGAAAGGAGCTGAAGCGCTATGTGTCCATCCCGGTCAATTGCATCGACAGCTTCAATCCAGGCAAGAAGGCAGGAAAGCCAGTGGTTCTCCAATTACAGCCCAACTTCGACATTCTTTCACAGATGAGAACATTATCTATTCAGTTTCTCGATGACTTGGGTAAGTTGCTCTCGGAACTTCCTCGGTGTGATCGCTAACGGGCTCCAATAGACCGGAAAGCCTTTTGCCAATTTTTAACAGAACACACTACATAATAATACAATACATCCTATAGACATGGAATACGATACCCATGGGCAGCGCGAACTGGGCAAGCCACACAGCATCCATTATACCACATGGGACACGGTTGTTTACGAGCTTGCAGCAAGGAGTTCAGATGGCGTTGGGTACTGAGGTACTTTGCATACCTTTTTTCTATATTTTTTTTTCCTTGGCTCCTTTCCGGCCACGCGTCAGTTTCATTTACAATATTATACCCCTATTGTGAAACATCAGACAAGATTAACACCTTACGAGTCACGATGGGCACGTGTCTGAGCAGACCAGTAGGACCACTTTCAGCCTTTTAACTTTTCATCGCTTGGCGAACTCAAATGGCAAATTTGCCTCGTATCTGGCGGAAGGCATCTCGGGCGCCTGGCCAGGGAACGATAGTACTCCGGGATCATGCTACTACCGGCGTCTCTTGTTCATCTGACAGAGACAGGCCAAGTGGGTGGGTGGGCCCCAATGAGTCCCCAACGTGTCCGCACGTGCCGCACGTGGAGCGAGGAATTGGGCGGGTGTGCCCCAGGCATCATGGCCCACTCCGGCCGCTAATGCACGCACTGTCACGGCTTCCCCCAATCAGTCCAACGCTTCCTGCTTAGTCCAAACCTTCCCGGGATAAGTAGATTGTGCCTCCGTTCGTGGTCCAGACGCATGGTGGGCCTCCAGTAACCCCCCTCACACTCATGCTCCCCTTTCTTTCAACGTTGTGCCATCCTTTTTCTTGGACCTTCATCCTCCGATCTGGGGGCCGCAGGATTCATTCTACTCTGCGTGCATGTCGATGGCCCTTCATGATGTCATCTGGGTACAATCTGAATTCTAGAATCGTTCATCGGGCCTACCATATATGATCCAAACGCCAACACCAACAACACAGTTATGGGGAAGTTTCGCTCGCGATGGTATAAGACTGACCGAGCTCAGGATTTCGAGCATGAGCAGGTGGGAGCTCCCTATACCCTGAACGCAACCTGAATCTACTAGCTAATACTGTGCTGGTACCATAGGATCGAGATGTTCGCGCTCGGCAGGTGTACGACACAATCGACCGCCAGGGTTTCCAATACTTGATAGTTTTCGTTGCAGGAGTCGGCTTCTTTCTCGATGGATACACACTATTTGCCAGTAACATGGCACTGCCGATGATCTCCTACGTCTACTGGAAAGAGGAGATCTCTTCGATCAAGATTACTTTATTCAACATTGCCACATTGGGCGGGACACTACTGGGACAGGTCTTGTTCGGATACCTGGCGGACCGGAATGGACGCAAGAAAATGTATGGTTTGGAGTTGATTCTCATGATCACGTCAACCTTGGGCGTCGTTATGGCCTCCCGGGGAGAACACGATTCGATGAGCATCTACGCCTGGCTCATTTGGTGGCGTATAGTGGTGGGAATTGGTGTCGGAGCCGACTATCCTTTGAGCTCAGTCATCACAAGCGAGTTTGCTCCCACTAAGCACCGGGCACGAATGATGGCTTCGGTGTTCTTCATGCAACCTTTGGGGCAGATCTGGGCAAATCTCGTGTCGCTGATTGTCATCGCCACCAGCCGCTCAGATACCAACGATCTGACCATGTCTGTCGATCGAATGTGGCGCTACGTTATTGGCATCGGTGTGATTCCGGCAGCAATAGCAACTTGCTTCCGGTTCTTCGTTCCAGAGTCGCCACGCTTCCTCATGGAGATCGATGACGATCCAGTGAAGGTCGAATTTGATGCAACCACGCTCTTTGTCGATCCCAATGCCGTTTCCTCTTCCCCGACTCTTGAAACCGAAAGCTGGCACAACTTTCCAGGGCAAGCATATTCCTTGACTACTATCACGGCCGAAGACCGATCCTCCACATCTCAGACTGGTATCCTTCAGCCTGCGACGCTGAACTCTCACTGGCGCTTGACGTGGAAGGACATCGAGCAATACTTTTGGGTGGAAGGTAACTGGCGGACTTTAGCTGCGACGGCTGTGTCCTGGTTCTTTCTCGACTTTGGCTTCTACGGGATCAGTCTCTCAAGCCCCCAGTTCCTGGCCAAAACATGGGGGTCGCTTCATTTAAGTGCGCCGGCGCCTTATTGGGAGACAAATGACAGTCCTGGGGCCAGCGTCTATGACATGTTCTTCGCAAGTTGCACCCACGCGCTAGTCATCTTGAACGTGGGTAGCTTTGCCGGCGGGCTTCTTCTCATCTTGGTGATCCACAAATTGGACAGAGTCGCTCTACAGAAGTACTCTTTTCTCGCACTATCCGCACTCTTCATCGCGCTAGGTTGCATGCTTATCACCGTACAAAAAGAGGGTCCTGTGGCCGTTGTCCTGTATGTCATCGGCCAGGCACTCTTCAACTTTGGTACGTTGCCTACTTCTACGATGAAGTCCACCTAGATGTCGCTAATTACCTTCTTATAGGTCCCAACGCTACAACATACATCATCCCCGCCGAAATCTTCCCCACCCGCTACCGCGCCACCTGCCACGGACTTAGCGCCGGCGCTGGAAAAATCGGTTCCATAGTGGTCCAAGTCTTTTCAGCCTACTACAACTTCGGTGGCGGTTTCGGAGAGGAGCCGGTGAAGCGGCACGGCTACGTTATGATCGTCTTTGCTGGGTGCATGCTCTTCGGAGCAATAGTGACATGCTGGATACCACCTATCCAGAGAAAGCCGGATGGATCCGGTAAAGGCAAGGTGTGGGGAGGCAAGACGGAGACATTGGAGACTCTGGCTCTTGGTCGACTTGGCTTAGACAGTCGATACGCAAATCAAGGCCGACGGAGAAGGAGAGATGTTGTTACGTGACGTGACGACCTGCTTACATATGGGTGGTTTTGACATGTTGGGTATATATTCATGGGTACATATATGGTTACTTTAATTTCGCTGTACATATTTTCCACTGGTCGCGTGGATAGATTAGACTCCCCACTAAGTTATCTCTTGCATTGATGCTGTATATGATGAAAGAATCAGAAGATACGAGCATGGATTCAGCAGTTAGGACTGTCCTATATAAAGATAATATGAGATAGGAACGATATAGCAACAATATGCAGACTAAGAAAATGACTTGGAATAAGATAGAATCTATAAACAACAAAAGAAAGGAAGTTTAGAGGGAGCCGCAGATAGAAGGGAGACAAAAAAGAAGTAGAAAAAGAAGAGTGCATCATCCGTGAATCGAACACGGGCCTCATCGATGGCAACGATGAATTCTACCACTAGACCAATGATGCTTGTTGATATCTTATGTTGATTTATATTTTAGTCATATTCTAACTATATTGTGACGCTGTACCTTCCGTTCAAAATTTGGCTATCAGTTTCATTGAATTGAATGGTCGTGTTTGGGATCAATGCCTTTAATTTTCGTATTTTCACCATAGAAATTGCGGTTCGGTTGCCTGTAGGTTCTTCTTGTCCATTGATGTTACTACTACTAGTAGTGGTAGTACTGCTGTGAGAGGGGAAATATATATAACCGGTAATATTGTAAGTCCCGGCCTACTACCCCAACTCAGATCCATACTAATAGTTCATTTCGACGGAACTTCAATTGGGATTGCAGTGATCTTACTTACCTTCGCAGTTCAAATAGTGAACCATCATGATCACTACTACTTTCATACATCATCCAGACTCTTTCACCGAAGTTTTCGTCTTCCCCTCAGCCCATCCCCCAGCCACCCTGTGACCCTACCCACCTTCATCCCTTTCGATGGAGTACAATTCGTCCCGATGAATCGATCGGCATCGGCCCTTGCCCCACCACTACGTAGAATGGTTCACGCTAGAAGCACGAAATACCCACGATGATGGATAGTAATCCCGCACCTGTCGATGAGAGCTCTCCACCTGTGGATAATATGTGATGACTGGTAAGTGTCCTGTCTTTTCGAGTAATACTGATTGGCCGGCTGTCCCGTGCCACGCAGGCTATCATATTCACACCTGCAGAGATTCTCCATTCGGCGGGGTTGGGATCGTTGGTGCTGATTTGGGGACTGGGTACAGGTGGCTAGGATATCGTGGGTCGGATTGTCGTACTATGATGAATGTTCCAATGAGGATGTCCGGAGATCTACTTCGTAGCCTAGAGGGGGAGACAGGTGTTTGAGTGCTTATGATCTGCAGTGGCTAGCTGAACGGTCTGGAAAAGATATCCACTTAGGTCGATTGTAGGTCCGGTTGTCGGTGATGGAGGGTGAGATGGTAAGTTATTGTCGTCTACTCCGTAGCTGAGCGCTGAAAGGCAAGGTTTGTTCTGTACGATCAGCTCTTGAAACGTGATTGATTCCGATAGCGGTGGGTTCGTTAATAGGTGCAGCTTGTACGGGTATCGACTAGTCAATTCGCGTTGTAGCTGTGGGTCAACTGCAGGCGGTTGGAGTGTGTAGAGGAAGAGATTATATCCGTCAATCCTTTCGGGTAGCTGAAGAATGCTGATAAAATCATGCAAGATGTTAGTCAGGCCTAGGTTGAAGCGTGAACCTAACAGAAAAAGTTGGCTTAGCGACGAAGATGAAGTAGATAGCAGTGTCTTCCTGCACCAGGCAGCCTCCGAAGTCGCTCAGACGCCCGGGTTCCTGGACCTGAGTGGGACCCGTACTATCCGTCTGGTCGGATCCAGAACTAGTGAGATATGAAGGAAGCCCCATGATCATACCTAAAGAGGATGGGGGTGAGTAAAGTAGCAGAATTGAAGCAAGGAAGATCGATTGGTGAACCTCCGGGCGAGGGCGAGGGAGGATTCGCTGCGGGGTCACGCTCCCGGCTGGACTCCTCCCTTTAACGTTACAATCATTTCCCCCTTCATTCTACCTGCGATGTGTCTTTGTTCAAGGCAGGTGTCACTACCCATCATACTGTACAGTTGATACTGTTCACCGCAACCTAAACGAGGCTAATCTGCCACCTCGCCCTTCAAGCCTTCGAGGCCTCTATCCAAGATCTGCAGAATCCAGACCCGCAAGACTGCGGGGGGTCCTGCCGATCCGACAGGCCAGTTTGGCGCCACCACGTCCATCGGCCCTCTAGCACCCCAAGCTAGCCTGAAGAACTGTTCCGACCGGAGCAAGCTAAGGTGAAAGTGCAGATACGAATCTGACTAAAGACGCTAATGCCATGAGTTGTCATGGCTGCTGTTCAGCTGTGACATCCAGAAGCGGGGTTGGTACTACCCCCCGCTGATTTAAATCGGGCGTCTTCCCCTCTTGGACCCGCAAAGTGCAATCCAACCCCGCTCTACTCTCAGCTCAGCTTCTCTTCATCACAGCAGGCACAATGCCTTCCAAAGATATCACAACCGGCTCGGTCAATCTTCCCATTGGCACATTCCCGCAGACATGCTCTTCGACCGATGCCAATGCCGACCAGATCGCGTCGCAGATAGTCGAGAAAATCAACACAGCTCTGAGCAAGGGAGACCTGCAGTCCCTTTTTGACCTGTTTCTGAAAGATGCCTTCTGGCGGGACCATCTCTGCTTGACATGGGATTTCCACACTGCAAAAGGCAAAGAGAACATTCACAACTTCCTCAAGTCTGGCCGTCTCCCAAGCAAAATCGAGATTGACCGCTCGACCGCATTCCGAGGACCTTATGTTGGCCCCATCGATGCCTTTGGCGACGTCACAGGAATCCTGTTCTACATCAACCTCTCCAGCTCCCTAATCCATGGAAAGGGTGTTGTTCGGCTGGCAGAGAAGGATGGCGAGTGGAAGATCTTCACCTTCTACACGACAATGGAGGGGTTTGTCGACCATCCAGAAGCGGTAAACTCCAAGAGGCCCGTGGGAGCACAACATGGCGAAAGCTTGGATCGCAAGAACTGGAAAGACCGACGGATAGCCGAGATTGAGGCCAAGGACCGGTCTCCAACTGTCGTGGTTGTTGGTATGCTACTCACCTAACACGAGGTTATCCTACATGCTGACCCGGACAGGTGCTGGCCAGTCCGGTCTTATTATTGCGGCCCGCCTGAAGATGCTAAACATCGACGTGCTGATCATCGACCGAGAGGAGCAGATTGGTGACAACTGGCGCCAACGCTACCACCAGCTCGTCCTGCATGATCCGGTCTGGTTTGACCACTTTCCCTACGTCCCATTCCCGCCCAATTGGCCGATCTTCACTCCCAAGGACAAGATCGCCGAGTTTTTCGAATGCTATGCCAAGCTGCTCGAGCTGAATGTGTGGACCAAGACCAACATCAAGGGGTCCTCGTGGGATGACAAAGGAAAGCAGTGGACTCTGGATCTGCAGCGACGAAAGGAGGACGGCACGGTGGAGAATCGTACTCTGAACCCCCGGTACATCGTCCAGGCCACGGGCCATTCTGGAAAGAAGAATGTGCCTGACTTCAAGGGCATGGACTCATTCCAGGGCGACCTTATCTGCCATAGCAGCGAGTTCCGCGGTGCGAAGCCCGAGTCGAAAGGCAAGAAAGCCGTGGTGGTTGGGGCGTGCAATTCTGCCAACGACATTGCACAAGATTATTATGAGAATGGATATGACGTGACGATGGTGCAGCGCAGCTCAACCTGTGTGATTTCCTCCGAGTCGATCATCGACATCGGCCTCAAGGGCTTGTACGAGGAAGCGGGACCCGGGACGGAGGAAGCCGATCTTTACCTCTGGAGTATCCCGGCGGAGCTGTTCAAGGCACAGCAGATCAAGGTCACCAAGCTGCAGAACGAGAAGGACCGAGCGACTTTAGAGGGGCTGGCGCGGGCCGGGTTCAAGGTGGACAACGGTCCCGACGGGGCGGGCCTGCTCATCAAGTACCTGCAACGTGGCGGAGGCTACTATATCGACGTGGGGGCCAGCCAGTTGATCGTGGACGGCAAAGTCAAGGTGAAGCAGGGCCAGGAGATCACCGAGGTGCTCCCTCACGGGCTGCGGTTCGCCGACGGATCGGAGCTTGAAGCGGACGAGATCATCTTGGCGACCGGGTATCAGAACATGGCCACGCAAGCGCGCCTCGTGTTCGGCGAGGAGGGGGCCAAGGTGAAGGATGTCTGGGGATTCGACGAGACGGGCGAAATGCGCATGTGGCGGCGGACGGGACACCCAGGCTTGTGGTTCATGGGCGGCAATCTGGCTGTGTGTCGGCATTTCTCCCGATTGCTGGCGCTACAGATCAAGGCACTAGAGATTGGCGTCACTTCCTACAACGGTTGATAGACTTGGCGAGAAGATAAAGAAAAGGAAATATCGCAGCTGCAATAAATTTGGCAGTCATGATGAATCTATTGAAATGAATTGAAATGAAAAATCAGGTATCACAAAAATATGCATAAATAGACCCGCTATGCAAATAGTAAAAAGAGAAATATGCAATCTCGAGGCGATAGTCGAGAGCAACCATCGGGAGCGGAGAATTTAGTGAAATCCGTGATCCTCCCAAGAAAATACCAAGAAAAAAAATAAAAAAAGCAACCAGCCAAGACACCGGACCGGACTCCTCCACAACACCGAACGATTGTAAACAGTTGAAACACACCAAGGAATAAGGATTCCCCCTGAACAGTAAACAGTGAGATAATGAGTGAGATAGTAACTAGAACCACCCCTCCCCCCAACCGACATACACACCCAGAGTCAAAATCAACGTGACCACTTCTTCTCCAACACCTAACCCGACCTCCTCCAAAAACCGTACTTGTTTCGCATCCCACCCACCAACCTTGACCCCTTTTTTTTCTAGTCCAGCCAGCCCCGACCGTCGGATGACACGTTGATCGGCAGCGCCAGCATTGGTAGTTGTTGCTCCGGCTCCGATGGCACTAACGCATAGCACAAACCGGGGATTAGCATCGGCACTAATAGTAGGGTCATTGTCCTCCTCGCAAGGGTTTCCATTATTATTTTCGGTAGTAGTACTAAAAGTACTAGTGTTAGTGTTGAGAGTGTTTTGGTCGGAGTCCGTTGATCCCGATGCCGCCGACGCCGAGGCGGATGCGGTTCTTGGCCGCCGAGGAACTCCTCCTGCTCCTGCTCCTGGAGCAGTGGGTTTTGTCTTTCGCCGCCATTCTACCACGACGGTCTCTCCGTGCGAGGAGGTTTTCGGCTGTCGGAGAATGAAGCGGTATCCGTTGCGGGAGGTACGGGTTGCGGACCAGGTTTGCTGGGTGGTGGGGAGGTAGATTTCATCGTTACTACTAGTTGTAGTAGTGGATTCTGTTCCTTCGGGGGGATTTGTAGATGTGTTTCCTTGTTGTTGTGTGGATTTCTTGGTATTGGTGTTGGTGTTGTTGTAGATTACCCCCGCAGCAATAGGATAGTTCGTACTCGATGACGATGATGATGGTTGGGTTATGTCAGAGGTATAGGCGTCGCTTTGGAGAATGTACAGATCCCGGCTGTGCAGTTTGCGCGGACATTTGGGGAGGGATTTCCCTAGGCGAGGGGGTTGGTAGATCTCAAGAATGGGGAGGACGCGCTGGCGGATGGGTTTGGAGGTGGTGGTTGAGAGTTGTTGCACTTGTAGGAGGAGGCGCGGGGTGAGGCGTAGGCAGGGACTGGATTTGGGGGGTGGGTGTGCGAGGGGGAAGGTGTGTTTGGGGGTTTTTGATCTATTCAATTGTTTTGTATCTTGGTTAGTTATGGTGTTGATGGTATGAATTGTTGGATATAGAAGTGGTATGTATGTACCTTGGTTGGCTGGAGATGGAGCTTTCTCCGTCGCTGTCTTGGATGGACATTGTATACTACTTGTATAGTATAGGGTGGTAGTGGTAGTGGTAGTAGTCGAAGTGAGAATGTCAAGGATTGTATAGCTAAAAGTGAATGGAATATAATCATCAATGAGAGAGACCACATATTTATTACTCAATCCCATTCTCACTCCCAGCCCTGTCGGCCTCTTCTGCATCCTGCATAGATCGTATTCGTTCCCATCGCACGGGGCGCCGATCCAGGCACTAACTTTTCCATTTCTACCATCATGAAATGTAGAGACTAGTTAGAGTGAGTGTGACCAACTAATCAGTTACTACGGTAGCCTAGGTCAAACATGCCTAAAACCCACTCCTCATACGAAATTATTTGACCGTTCAAGCTTATTCTTTTTTTATTGTCTTGGCGGGGCGGGGCCACGGACTGGGCTGAAGGGGAAAAAGGGAAAAGGAAAAGGAACCAAGATGGCATGCTGCTTGCTGAGAGTTTTAGACCCAAGATTCAGCCTTCCTTCGGAGCCTTTCATTTGCTGAGGAAATCTTCCCGGTGGGGAAATGTCTTTGCGACTTCCGCGCGAAGATGAATGGATTCCCGCACAAATTGGGATGTCGGATACGGATACGATCGCTGCCGAGGATGCGAAATTTGATTAGTTGGTGATTAGTGAATTAGTGGGTTAGATAAGCGGATTTTGCTTGCGAGGGTCTTCCAGTTTGCGATCCTCACTGGGTCACGGTGCAACCATTGGCACTCTGTTCATGGATGGTTGCAGGCAGATGTAGAGTTGTGTCGGTCGGGCGGCGTCCGAGCTATCCTCCGTATTCGTTTTTTCGCATGTTCCAAAGCTTCGTCCGTTCGGAAAGTCTTGGCCGAGAGAGAGAGAGAGGCGGTGCTGAAATTTCTACTGGTCTCCGTGGAAGGAGGCTGTGACCCCTGTCAGACTGTCAGAATTCTTTGTTTGGGGTTTGTGGGAGGATGCGTGCAATGCTGGGATGTCAGCTGCTTGACAGTCAGCCTTGTGAGGCTTACATAACGAGCTGCGAACTACTTTACTCACTTGGGACTAGTCTGGACACAGTAAGATGCTGGAAGTTTCGGGTTGAACTTAGTCGGTAGAAAGATTCTTGTTAGTTGCTTATGCTGCGGTTTGCTGGAGGCGTGCTGGGTGCTTACTATGGAGTAGGTAGCCACGTTGTTCGAATGATTATCGACATGGGGTAGATGATTGTTTTGTTGGATGATGTGGGCTGGGGTATTCTTATTGACAACGTCACACTGACCTACAGAGTACTTGCCCACTCTCGGACTATTCTGCCTTTATCTATTCACTTCTGGCAATGGGGCAGATTGATCAGATAAAGAATATCAGAAACATCATTCCTCCACGGACCAATCATACACAGTGGCTGGTCGAGATGTTGAAGCATCGCGAAAATCCACTTCTAGTTATCAAGACGCGTCGACGTGTTCATCTAATCTGCCATTATGCGAGTGAATATGATGTTTGTGGTGGTGTTCACTTTGTACTCTGCAGTGCGGTGTTTAGTGCCAGCAGTTGCCGTACGGGGAAGAGGAGAGGCGAGGTAGAAGTTGCGACCGCACAGATTATTATATACCCCGTAGTTCCATTCTATACTGGAATCCACAATACTATTGTAGATACTAGCAAATAACCATAAACATTGGAGTGAGCTGCATCGACATTGATATGGATGGATATCGGACTCCAAAACCCACCCGACCGGTCCAAAACCCGCTAAAGCCGAGGCATCCACCCTGCCACCCAGTCAACTTCCTTTCTTTCTCACCAAGCAAGGAAGAATGCGGGGCGATAAATCAGTGGCCTGACTCACTATCTATATTAGCTAGTTAGTCACATACTATACTAGTGACTAGTCAAACATAAGCTGCTCGCCATATCAAGTCTACAAGTCTAGGCCCTGACCACGAATATTTAAGCTCGCCGATGGCATCATGACTCCACCTACTCAGTAGTATCTCGTATATAAACCACACCACCCCATCCACTCTAAGCCAACAAACTAAACTATTCATCACACCTCACCACCACATCCACCATGTATACAACAGAGACACTCCCAACCAGCTTCTGCGTAGCTCAAGCCATCGGCCTCAGCGGCGCCGCTTGGCTCTCGGGTACTACCCTCTCTCATCCCCAACCACCAAACTCCCACTAACAATATAATCTACAGGAAACATCTTCTCTCTCTCCTATATGACAATCCCAGCTCTCCTGCAATCCCACAAAGAGCACCGCATCCCTTTATCGATAATCACCAAACAATGGGCCCTCGTCTACGAAACGGGCAAAAACCGCGCCCCACCGATCGCTCTCTTCACCACCACCACCCTTTTGTATTTATCCTGGGCGACACGAGCAGAGAGCACATTGGCCGCCATTGCCCCTAGAGGAAGTTCCACCACATATGCGATTTCCGCCGCATTGACCATTGCCATTGTGCCGTGGACTATTCTGGTCATGAAGGGGACGAATGATGCCTTGATGGAAAAGGCGAAGGTGGGCGTGCAGGAGGAGAAGGATCCTCAGGATGGGGAGAGAGTGTTGGGATTGTTGAATAGGTGGGCATGGCTCAATGCTGCGAGGGCTATGTGGCCTCTGGCTGGGTTCTTCGTGGGATTGTTGGCTGTTGTGCCTTGATTTATGTCTGTGGGATTATAAGTATGGGATGAGTGAAGGAAAAGCGGGCGTTAATGGGTATTGTACGATTAATTGATAAGGTCGAATTGTAATATATATGTGTATTCTCCTGTCAGCTTTGGCATTGCAAGTTCCACGGCAATTTATTGATAAGATTGTCACTGAAAGATAGTCTCTCGATAGGTAATTAGTATACCCAGGTGAATAACCGGCGCATCAATGCTAAGAAGATACCATAGCGGGTATTAGTAGGTACTATTTGATGTCGAGCGCATTAGGAAGTATGCCAAGATATAGGGTATTCACCATCCAACTTTGACTTTGGGAATAGGATACATGTCCCAGTTGGGAGTATATTCTTTCTACGAGGAATATTGATATTCACGACCTCGAAAGCCAGGATATGCAATTCAATGTGTATCAATGTAGGCTTCACCAGCATCAATAAGAATGAATAATATTCCATATAGAATAATTCCCTCTCCAATTTCGTAGCATAAATAGCCACCAAACCCCCCATTTCCAACTTTTCTCTTCAACATCTTTCTCTCCTTAATCATCACCATCTACCAGTATACTTTCCAAATATGCAAACAGAGAACCTCACAATATTTCAGATTCAATTCTTTGCACTCCCTGCTCAATGAGACACACACTTGTAGCAAGCAGAAAGTATGCTTGCTATACCAGTATCACTCTAGTCGAAGAATGGAGATCTTGATATAACCACTATACAGTGTCATTACACAAAGACTATGGCATCGGCCAAGCACAGCCTGCAAGAAGTAATCTGCTTTTCAGCAAGAAAGCTAGTCGAAGGCCACATTCTGGTCGTTACCAAGCTCAGAATTGAAGAGGTTGAAGAAATGTTCCACATCTCGATTGGAGAGGATGGTAGCAATCGGAAAGTAACTGCAAAGATCCTCACCAAAATATAATGGCTTCTCGAATTTGGATAACATCACTGGAAAGCCCTTTACGTGCAACATATGGACTAGCTGGGTACAGACACTGTCACAGACGAGACGGTGATGGAAGACTGTGGCCTGAAATTTCTTCTGCGTGGTTCTCCAGAGCTCCGCCTTATGCTAAGCACATCCGTGATTAAGTGTTCTTCAAGAAGAAGAAAGCTGTCGTATGGACATACTTCCCAGGAGAAGAGAAATACATCAGCGCTGCTCTGACGGAAGCAAGTATCTCCCATGCAATCCTCCATGGTGGGCAGGACCAGAGAAAGGTGGAGACATTGTGCGGATCTGTACATGATCTTGATAGATCCTCGAAGGTTGCTTCATACCATATACTTGGTGATGAGCTGCTCCTCATTCAGAATTGATATATACGACCTACTAGTAGTACGGGTACTGAAACACTACAATACCCGCTACACAGAGAAAAGAGGGTGCTAGTACCTCAGCTGGGCTTGATATTGTCTAGCTTTATAGAGGTACATGAGAGACCTCGAGCTGATGGGGCCCTGACATGGACATGGCTCCATGGGCGCCCTCCTAGACTTCTACCAACTCCCATCGCCTGTTTTTGCCAACCTACCGACTGAACAACACTTTACGGTTGTTGGAAGGAAATACTGCCACCCATCATGTCTAATGGCATCTTAAAACACAGAAACTTCATATGCTGGGAAGCCATACACAATATTGTGCAAGCTGCAGAAACCAACCCGCGGAAATCTCGACAGAAGGACAAAGGGTATTACAACAGAGGGACACCGATGGAGTCGATGCCCTTGGCCCCTTCATATATATCAAGAGAAAGGAACAGCGGATAGGCTAAACCGGAATGCCAAACCGATAAGTGTCTTCGGTCCTGCTGTCTGACGATTGATACATCCTACAGTATAATAGATCCCCACGGCGCCGGCACTACGAGGCTCTCTGTTAGTGGACGAAATATACGGGGAAGCAGCTATATGGCCTGGAAGCCATCTATACACTCTAAAGGCTGCAAACCATGGCTAGATAGTCCTAGAACGGCCACACAGCTTGGTAAAGTGGGGACAAGCTGCGTTGATTGCCTGTGGCTTGGAAGGAGAACCAATGATAAAGAACACAGCTTGAACACTCTGGCGACCAAGGCTGCGGATGACAAAAAAAAGAATCCAGGAGGTAGTACTAGCAACTACTGCCTGGATCTGGAAAATGTTGGGAGTTGAGAGCTCCGCCTACCTTCATCATCTGTCACGGTCTTCAAATACCACAACTCCTCAGCGGGTCCTCTAATCTTCATTCTATACTAGGTGAGCAGGATATCATTGATACCTCAATGCCACATTATGCTTTGCCAGACGCACGCCGAGTATAGGTATGACATTATGGGGTATAGGTACCGACAGCTATACCTAGGAGTCTCTACTCTTCAACACTGGTTCCCGGAACGATTGTCTTATGATAGGCCTAGTACGTTCTCTGTACCTATCGGTGGAACCACGGACAGGGAATCGAAATCATTTCCACGTCAAGACAATCAATATACCTTGTCGGTGGACTTGCGGGTGTTGACAATGAAGAAGTCATTGGGGGAGCAAAAAGAGGAGATGAGCAAGATTGATGTCTCTGTACAGGATATGCGGAAACGGTCATCCTTCGGCAGCCGCTACTAAAAACAGCTACTACTCTCCCCAGTGCCTCGTGGATAATGCATCGCTAATCCCCTGTGTATGGGACCATCGACCACATGTACCCAACATACCCAACATACCCAGAAATGCAGACCCCATGCCCAATGAGCAGCAAGTGGGATGGACTACAAACAACACCTACAAAATCGCTAAGGACTGATGACTCCGGCATAGAATAAGGATCAGAACTAGTGAGATTCATGCCGGAGATGGGTCGTGCACCCTGAAAGTATACCACGGCTGAATCTTCTTTATCAAGCCCTAAGAGAGATTGACACGAAATACTCAGCATTATGCATTAGGCGCGGCATATACATAAACAAACAGTGAACAAGCTCAGAATCCACCCAAGTAGGACTCTCAACACCTTGCTTTCTGATAAAACAAAGATCTGGCCAACCTTGCAGTGTATAGCTATGACTATTGATGACAGTCTCTTGATGCAAGCATCGTGATTATTTTTGGACCATATTGCTGCAGTCAATAGCTATTCTACTCGTCGCTTCATGCAACACACTAGTTCACAAGATAGCACTGTTGAGAACCAGCGATAGCTTTACACGCGAGCTATCATCAACTTATCAAGCTCGTTACCCAAAGAAATATTTGAATGTTGCTTCGCTTGTCCTGAAAATCCGTATGCCCAATCCCCAGTCCATGGTCGTCTCTACCGGCACGATCAGTGACAGAGACGGCTTGTTGGCGGCACAGACCATGTAAAGACTACAACAGCTTGCCCTGAGCTACGCTGGACCAGGCTCTACAAGGAACCAGGCACAGTCTGCTGTCTTGCGAGCAACATTATCCCTTCCGCTGTGGGACAGGGCTAGGAGATGTGATCATTGGCTGAAAGCACCTTTAATGGGCTTGCACATTAATATCCCATTCCGGCTATAATACTGCACGCTGCAAGCCCTTTACAGAATTTATATAGGCTGACACAATTTGCCACTGTACACATGACATCAGGAGGAGAGCAGTAAGGGACAAGACAGACAGCACTGATGAAAACAATAAGAGAGACAGTACCCTGAAGTTGCTTCATCTAAGTGACCAGGATTGGCTAGAATGGGTGACCTCGGGTCTCGTCCGTCAGAAATGAGACTTTAAGAATTCCTGACAGCTAGTCTCTATCACCAAGAGACAAAACCTAGCATGCATCAACAATTTGGAAAACTTCCCAATGAAAGGGTACACCTGGTCTTGAACACATGATACAGGAGGGAACAACTTTCAATCCGGGGCATAGACAATATGTCGTCCAGACAATTCATTTACTGCCATCAAGTCTCCATCGAATGTCCCATCTTATCTCGACTTCTTGAGATCAGTCGCTCGTTTGACAACGCTCGTTAACCGGCATTATTGTCACTCTTTGCGACATCCACTTTTACCAACCTTCGTTCACTACCCCAACACTCACTTTGAGATAGCTTTTATTTTCTTTTATTTTATATAGATATGGCTGAGGCAGATGCCAACGCCACACTTTCATTTTGGCAGAAGTTAGACTCCAGTCACTTTAACTGGGTCCAAGCTCTTTCGAACATATTGAATAGCATGAAGAGGAATATTTTCTGCCTACATGGGGTCGTCCAAGGAAGGAAAGAATCAGAATCTTGCCTACGAATACCACTCTCGAGCTAGAATGTCTCTTTTCAGTCCAAGCCTGAATCATGAGATCCTACTTGTGCTATACAGGACGACCCTCAAGAAACCTGCTTGTTCCCCTGTGATAGCTTCCAGATTTATTCTTTTCTGGTCTACGATCTTTGACAAACCCCACGGATGAGTACAAGACGGTCTACTAATCACAATGCTTATATGTATGACCGTGCGTTTGTGAGACCATCTCCTAGTAGGCGGCTATGAGATGCCGGCTGGATGCCATATTGATACATATTCATTTCCGCTCTCAATCAACAAATTCACATGCAGAACGCTCAGCATCTGTTTCTCCACTGTGAACGCGAGCTAGAATGGATAAATTCTTTTGTAAAGAAGCCCAATTTCACCAGGCTTGCCGACTATAGCCTATGGTATAAAAACGCCGCAACCGAATCATGCAACCTTGTAGTGGAGGCAAAAGAATACTTCTGGACTAGCACGACTCATAGCATACATGGGTAAGTCCCTAAGAAGAAGATACGTTTTCGCGGTACAGCTTTTTAACCAGATTAAGGAATTGTGCACAAGATTCAAACTGAGGAGAGAGCACGACAAGATCTGTGGTACTGTGCCAGTCCTGGTGTCTATAAGATGGACTAGCGGAGAACAGCTCGAGGTATTGCTGCCTT
This sequence comes from Aspergillus brasiliensis CBS 101740, assembly GCF_001889945.1. NCBI lineage: Eukaryota > Fungi > Ascomycota > Eurotiomycetes > Eurotiales > Aspergillaceae > Aspergillus > Aspergillus brasiliensis. Next base: position 848,718 of record NW_027137448.1, on the reverse strand, counting down.
GCGTATGTGGTCCACAAGGCATACTGCGACCGCCAGCTCAGCTTTGTGTATCAGCCACGCTCTAGTCGTCAGATAATGTCCGACGGGTATCATCCTCGTCCCATATCTGTGGAACGACGGGACCTGGACTCATAACCACCGAATCAAGACATACTCGGCTCGGTTTCACAATGCACAGAACAAGACGAACTGTTTTTAAGCACCCACGCTTTCGCTGCTTCGTCGAAGACCTCTTTACATCTCACACTGTCTGTCAGGATATCAGCCGCATGCAAATCCTATCCGTCGCCTATACAGTTACTGGGTACTACTTTAGAAGAGCTGAATGGTGATATCGATGGAGATGTATTCTGGCGCTGCGGGTGTTCAAGACATGGTGTCGAGCTGGTTAGCGTCAATATGCCTTCATGCAACATATAAACAAGTAGTATAGTATCTCTACTATGTATATACTTACTATAAATCAACAAAGACCAGAATCAAGAATATGCGACCGTGCTAAGTGTGGACTACGGGTCCTTGTTCTAGCGACTGATAGTAGATTGCCAGATTGTTTCTTCTCTCTTCTGAAGCTAGAAAATAATACAGTAGTCTAGCTAGAATGTATGGTATGTTTCTTCCTCCATAATAAAAAGCAGTAGTCTTCCCCCCCCGAAAATATCAGTACTCCAGGCCCGGACAAAGTCCAATCACCTCGAATATCCTGTGGGTCAATTGTAGATGGTAACCATGGATATGATTGGACACACCACGTGATGATCTACATTTTAGAGCCATCGTCCTGCAACACCGTGCATTAGCGTCTCTTTTAGAGCCATCAACCTGCAACCATGTGCATTAGCGCATTATTTAGCGCCATTTAGTCGGCCCATGCATTAGTAGCATGTTTAGAGCCATCGCCCTGCAACACTGTGCAGTAGTGGTATATTTAGAGCCATCATCCTGCACCACCGTGCATTAATGCCTCTTCTAGAGCAATCGCACTGCAACACCGTGCGTGAATCCCAGTTTTAGAGCCATTCTATATGCAGTCTTGTGCGTGAGTGCCTATTTTAGAGCGACTGCCCTGCAACCATGTGCATTAGTGGCATGTTTTAGAGCCATCAACCTGCAACACAGTGCATTAGCGCCATATTTAGAGCCATCCGTCATGCACCCATGTGCATTAGTGCTATATTTTAGAACCATCAACCTGCAACACCGTGCATTAGTGCCTGGTCTGTGCTGAGGTTGACATGCATGCGTGTGCTACCGTATCGGTGATATGATTGGTTCATTAAGGTCATTCCGTCCCACATTTTCATGCACAGGCCTGCATGAATTTTACTTCTTGTGTATCCGTGATATGGCCTATGCAGGATTCATGTGCGGAGGATTGCAGGTGCTATTGGTGGGTTTGGTGTAAGCCACCTGCACGGACCAGGTCTGCAGGTCAGGGCTCTTAGTGTTGCTCAGAAGACATTGGCCGCTTTGGTCTGATGAGCGAGTACAAGTCAATTATGCCTGTATCTCAAGTAGCCTCGAGTTTGTCCTCTCTTAACATAACACTAATACCCTTATACGACGACGTGCCCCATAAAAGCCACTAGGATAGCCCCTCCCAGTTCAAGAAGCCCTCCCGAGATGGAATGCTCGTCTCTGAGTAAGATCCCCAGAGCTCATCGAAAAGGGTGTCCATATCTTGATCATCAGATATTGAAAGGAACTCGTCGATCCACGCCGTTTGATACGATGCTTCCGATGCCATCGTGCATTGATCCGGAACCACCAGACTATCCATACTTTGCGCAGTATCTGAAACAATCCGACCGGTGCTGTCAATACGATCTTTGCGCTTGAGGTGGGGCCCGTTCGAATTCCGCACGATATCCAACAGCATTTGCACGGCTCGACTAATTCCATTCGCAGGCTGACCCAGCCTTACATGCTTATCTTGCAAAATGTGGCATATCTCAATGACGTCCGCTCTGCGGCGCTCTGAATCAGGCGAGTTCGGATGCGCCATAATATCTATTGTGAGCAATAGCATAGCATTAAAGGTATGCTGGTCAACACTCTGCGAGCGACCGAATATGTCAAGCAGCTGACTCCCGTGGACCGCCGTCATACGACGGATCCGGAGGAGTCTCTCCGCGCACTCGATACCGATATTGTACGAAGCTGCAAAGCTAGGGTCTGCGATACCTTTGGTGACGAATGGGCGATGAAGGCGGCCCAGACGTGAGTAAATGCCATATAGAAGCACAGCGCGCTGATGCGAGATGTAGGGTTGCTTCTCTGCTAATTCTGCATGCTTTGCCTCGTCTTCTTTCTCGTCCTCAAGGCGGAAGAACCACGGTAGATTATTGAGAAAAGACATGTACTTGTCGTTTATTTCCAGTATGAGCGGGTATATCGGTTGTGAGGGTTGCGTGTTCTGTGCATGTTGAGTTGCGTCCATGGATTCGCGACAGAGTTGGGCAAATTTGAGGCGACAGAGGAAGAATGACATAGAAGTTGGGTGATGGTCGGGTTTCGGGGGTCGATGAATACCCTCTTCGGTCAGATCTTCGTCTTCGATATTGGCAGGATGGTTGACTGTCATGTGGTGAGGGCTGATCATGTAAATACCCTGCTGTGGGCCGGGTGCGCTTCCAAGTAACCTGAGATGTGTGTAGTATGGTTAGTTATAAAGGTAAGCTTGCTTTTGATGGCACGCTTAAGACTAACCAATCTGTACAAGTGAAGTGCCACCATAAACGGCGCTTCATCTCCTGTTCGAGGAGATCTCGCCCAACGTCTGACGAACCTGCATCTACATTATGCATCCCCATTTGAATTGCCTTCGCATACGCGAGGCTTTTCAGAGTATGAAATCTTTTTGATTGCCCTTCTGAATCCCAAAGAAGCACTAGGACAATCAAAGCTGATTGCAATGACATCATTGAGCACGAGAAAAGCTGATCCATTTGCAACATGTGCTCAAGAGCGGTCTCTTTCCAATGGTGGGATTGTCCTGTGTGTAGGTGTAATCTGTCGGATGATAGATGGAGCTGCCCACATTCTAGGTAGAATGACGCGGAAGCAAATATGGCTAGAAGGAATATGATACTTTCCGCGGGAGGACTGGTTGACTGTGACAGCTGAGAATATACACTTTCAAGGAGACTGCGTGCCGATGGGGCATGGACTACACGACCCAAATAGTCTACTCCTTGAACGTAGTGTTCAAGCAGTGCCCTAGCTGTGTCAACCGGAGGAAGCTGCTGATCTATTTCGGACTTTCGCGTTTTGGAAGACACCTGCGAGGGTTTTATGGGATAGCCTATTGCCGAGGGTGCTTGGCTTAGTGGACTTTTGTTTTCAGATTTCGAATCCTTCTCTTCAGTCTGCGGGGACGCTGCAATGGACTCCAGATTATCCCACTCCTCATGGTCAACATGTCGCAATACTGCCTTGGATTCCGGCTGGGGAGTGATAACCAGAGAATCTACGTCCCTCGGATTTGAGCCTTGGAGTGGGCCCTGACGTTCCAGCAATAGTTGTTCGACCCTCTTCAAGCGCTCTTTCATCTCCTGTATATCTCTGAATGAGAATTAGTACAATCGGTCAAATCGCGTAGTTATAGAGGGCAGACCTTTCTAGCGACGGAGAGCCTATGTACGTAGCCGGAGCACTATCATGGAGACCCGTTTGGACCGTTGGATGCAGGGTTCCTCCTGCCACTGCATTGGTCAACTTCGAAGCATAGACTAGAACTGTCATTACTTACATGAAGCATATTCACATGTTGTATCTCTAGCTACACAACTGGAGCAAGGGCGTTGCTTGTCACACCGGATCTTCTTGAGTCGGCAGAACTCACATGACGCTGGCTGTTGCCAAGCACTTCGCTTTGTCGGCCCTACGGCCTGGTCAGGGATTGGCCGTTTAAGCGAGTGCATCTCTAGGTACATAAACAAGCTCTTGGTGCACGGAAAGTTGCTTGTGGGGAGGACGTGGATAGTTATTGGGGTTAGAGATGACTCAATATGCTGATGCCCCTGCTGACTCGGACCACCGCGGACCTCCGATCCAATCAGCTTGAATAGAATCGATCGCCCTCCCCACAGACTATACTTGATTAGATCTAGTCTCTGATTGATATAGAAGTAAATCAATAACTCACACCTTCATTGCCGCAATATAAATACCAGACGAAAGTACAAGCACAAATTGGACCCGAATTGAGGTTCCTCATCTTTGATTCCACAGTTTCATATCAATTTTCTTGTCAAATCATTTATCGCGCTCATAGAGATCTTTCATCCCTGCCAAAATGGACACACCAGACGGTACCGACGAGAAGGAACGCCAGGACACAGGCCCTCCACAGACAAAGTCGAATGACTTTCCAGACGGCGGCCTCCGTGCATGGTTCGTAGTCGTCGGTGCATTCTTTGGACTATTTACGAGCTTCGGCTGGACAAATTGTGAGCCACATGTCTACTCTTGAAATACTTTGGCTTATTCATTATGCATTGCGCAGGCGTGGGCATCTTCCAGGCATACTATCAAACCCATCAGCTGCGAGACCTGTCGGCAAGTACAGTGTCGTGGATTCCTGCCATTTCTATGTTCATGATGTTCATCACGGTAAGTCACATATTCTGATTGCATGTAGCTTTTGCTATTGTTGCCATGAGCTTTCAACAGAAGAAGAAGAATATGGTTGAGAGAATTACCAACTGACTCAATTGGAACCCGCAGGGTCCCTTTGTAGGCCGGCTATTCGACGCATACGGACCCCACTGGCTTCTCCTCACAGGATCCCTACTACACGTATTTGGGCTGATGATGGCTTCGCTCTCCTCACGATATTACCAGTTCATTCTTTCCCAATCGATCTGCAGCCCTCTTGGCGCAAGCATGGTCCTCTACTCCTCGTTCAATTGCGTCGCGACCTGGTTTCGCCAAAAACGCGCTCTGGCAATGGGCATCACCGCGAGCGGCTCAAGCCTAGGTGGCGTTATCATGCCGATCCTGGTTGACCACATCATTACGCGACATGGATTTGGCTGGGCGATGCGCATATGCGCCTTCTTGATGCTGGGATTGCTGATCGTGACGAATTTGACTGTTCGCTCGCGTTTGCGGCCGAAGCCCACGGCTTTGACTTTGACCAGTTATCTCAAGGGGTTTACTGATGTGCCGTTCGTCCTGGTGACGCTGGCGAGCTTCTTGTATTCAATGGGGATGTTTATTCCTATTACCTACATGGTCACATACGGCGAGCATGTGGGGATGAGCACGGGTCTCGCTGGGTATCTAGTCTCGATATTCAACGCTGCAAGGTAAGATGTCAACTCTGAAAGTAAACTCGAGCTTGGGAGAGCTCGGTCATTTTTAAGAAACGGGCATGCTGACCAACGCTGTAGTGGCGTCGGCCGAATCCTACCAGGTTACGCCGCAGACAAACTCGGCAACTTCAACATCTCGATCTGCGCAGCGGGCCTGTCGACAATCTTCGTTCTCGGCCTATGGCTCCCCGGCCACTCTAACGCAACGGCCATCGTGTTCGCTGCAGCGTTTGGATTCAGCTCGGGCACATACACAGCACTCAGCCCAGCATTGGTCGCCCAGATCTCGAATATCCATGAAATTGGCACACGGTCAGGAGCGCTGTATGCTTTCATGTCGATTTCGGCCCTTGTAGGTAGCCCTATTGGTGGTTCATTGATTGGGGCGGCGGATGGCGAGTATTGGAAGTTGCAGGTGTTCACCGGTGTGATGCTTGCGGGCGGGACGTTGTTTTATGCTTTGTCTCGTCTTTACCTGTCCAAGGGGAAGATTTGGGCGAAAGTATGATGATACGTACATTATTTTCATAACATTAAGGACCAAGTCTCCGGTATTTGGTCATTGAAGATCATATTGTCTTCATTTGGCGGGTTTTAGGTTCCCTGGTGCTTGCTACTTTGTTACTAATTCTAATACTTTCAATTTCTATTATTTTGCTCGTATACTTCCGATATCCAGATCGTGTGAAAATAGAGAAAACGCTTGCTACATATATAGATAGAAAGTAAAGACCGGCTTGCTTCTAATATCAGAATGTATATATATTTTATTAATAGATGATTACGTAGTCCCCAATATCCAGCGATATACGCATGTGGCCCAATACTGGAAGATACTTTGCGGCGCTCTGAATTCCTTTATCGCATCTACCTCTCAAACATACCACTATATGCTGATCATTCTTCATCGTCTTCGCTAGCTCCATAGCACCAAAAACAGCATGAGCAGATATCAGGGCACATATGTTCCCGACATGTTCCATGAGGGTACGAAAGCCACTTAATGCTTCTTCATCCATCGCGGCATTCGGCGACCCTGACCTGCTCAGCGAAGAACGTCCCTGTGTGGGGTTTATACCTATCCGCTATCCGTTACAAGATAGCCATGGGCAGGTTTCCGGCACGCCGATCACCTCGATACTAGTTCGACTCCCACTCCGAGCACCGAAACCATACTGTCTTAAATCGGAACCAAACGATGCCAAAATCCGTGAATACCGAGGGAATGGTTTCGGTCCAGACGTTGGGGGATTGGCAATAGTGGGTAAGTGGGTCAAGGGAGCCAAAGTATTCTGGTCCCTCCGCTGACGAAGCGGAGCCATAGTTGATTAGTTAATTTATCCTATCTGGGACTTAGCTGCTGTATAATGCTTCAACCTAAGTATAAAGGTGATGAAATATCTATAGTTGATAGTATCTATCTCCAATCAATTTCATGAGATATAATATCAATTGGTCAATTCGACATGTCCTCATTCACATACTACTCTCTGCCCGGCTTCGGGGAGCAGTGCCGCCAGCAATATGGCTTCAGCGATGCCTGCATCATTGGTGACCGGATGATTGTCACCGGCCAGAGTAAGTTCGCGTACTTATCCTGTAGACTAGTACTCAACTGACAGACTGGACTCCCAGCGGGAATGAATCCATACACCTCTCAGACCTCTCCTGATCTGGAAGATCAAGTCGCCCAGGCCTTCGAAAATATCAAATTTCTCATCGAGCGGACCCTCCAACAGGCAAATCATCCAGCACATCGGGAGGGAAAGTCGGGATGGGAGTATGTCGTCAAGTTGCACGCCTACGTTGTTGGATTGTCTGCGGTGCGGGATGAAGCCCGGGCAATTATGGTGCGACACATCAAGAAAGCGTGCCCAAATCACCAGCCGCTTTTCACAATGGTGGGGATTGAGAGTTTGCCGTTTGCGGAACACCGCGTTGAGTTAGAGGTGGATGTCTGGCTTCCTTGAGGAGATGTTGAGGATTCAGATTTGCGACGTGTATATTAGACTTCACTAGTTCGTGATCGTTGCTCGAATCAATAGATTCACCGGAATATTGTGGATTTTGTAGCATATCGATAGATAACTGTCAAAGGTCTGTTCTGGACATATGTTGAGACCAGTCAGCTGTGTCTTTCATATAGGTTCGCATGATATAGAATGCTGTTTGGTTTTACATTTTAAGGCAACTAATTGGATACGTTCAATGCCACCCGATGATTGCGCATGGCATATCTACGAGTCGACTGATTCATCCATTCATCCATTGTCCTGCCGTCATTAGGATAGTCGATGGTGCCATTGTAGTAGTGAACCTTACTCTAGGACCAAACTATGGCTTGCCAAGTCTCGAAATTATTTCATTGTTTAGGAAATAACTGCACATACTTATAAGCATGTATATTTATGGTGGATGCGCAAGTGTTTCGGCAACAACTTGCGTATATGTAGTTTATGGGGCAGCATGTGGGACTTTGAAGTGGATCAAGTGCAATGGAGACATAAAAAATAGACAAGCACCGACTGACCGATAGGACCCCGATGAATAAGCGATGCAATCAACGGCGACGAGCTTGACGATTTGAGACCATTTTCTGCATCACGCCGATCCCACGATGCCGATGAGTAAGCGGTCTCATCACCTCGGCAATTAGAATAAACTGGAGCCGGGCTCGATATTGTAGTAGCACAGCTGAGAACAATCAAGTATATATATTCGGTTCGCCGTTCGATATGTTTTCCCTTCAGTATCCATATTTCAGGACTGAACGCAATTGTGAAGCTTCCTTCGCTGCTCTTCATTATGTCTCCTCGAACCGTTGTTGTCATTGGAGCTACTGGCTCGCAGGTTTGTCGCACACGCGTCCGGTCTAATCTATATCCTCAAACGGCTGACTATGGCCTTGTCATCGGCATATTACTAGGGTGGTTCTGTCGCTAAGGAGCTTCTCAAAAGCCCGGATCTGTATAAAGTCAGGGCTGTGACGCGTGGTGTCCGGAAGCCCGCAGCTCAGAAGCTCGCTGAGCTCGGTGCAGAGCTTCGGTCTGTTGACCTCAACGACGGAACGGAGGCCCTTGCGCAAGTCTTTGCCGGAGCCGATGCTATCTTCGCATTGACGGACTTTTGGGCAACCCAGTCGACCGAGGTCGAGATCGCGCAAGGCCGTGCTATTGCGGATGCAGCGGCGCGTACCTCGAGTCTCCAACACCTAGTTTGGAGCGCCCTCCCCGACCCCGTGAAACTCTCCAATGGGGCCCTGATGCATATTCACCATTGGAAGGGCAAGAGTCTCGTCACAGACTATATCCGGGAACAGCACCCGGCTCTGTGGGCCAAGACCACCACTGTGCTCTTTCCCAACTACTTCGAAAACTGCCTGACTCACCCAGAACGTTATCTATCCCAGCCTGTATGTTGAAGTTGCCTATCCCCGGTCATCAGCTTGTTTCTCAAGCTATAGCTCACACCGTACCAGGATGAGCAAGGCGTTTACAATATGCGCTTCCCGCACAGCGCCAATACGGTCATGCCGAACGTGTCCATCCGGGATACGGGCAAGCTGGTTCAAGTTATCCTCGAGTCTGGTGCAACGTACTTCACCAAGACGATCGCCTTCTACAACGAGGCCCTCGCAGAGGCAGATAAATTGGCTGCCATTGGTCAAAGTATGTACACGACCCCCTTCTCTTCATCATCTGGTTAGACGACCTTTGGCTTACGAACAACTTCAGAGTATAATTTGCAAACTCAGTATCACAAGTTGAGTCAGGATGAGTTTCAAAAGCTTCTCGAAACGCGGGATGGCATGTCCCCTGAGATCGCTCTGGACTTCACCGAGCAGCTCCTGATGTTCGAGAAGTTTGGTAACGTATACGAGACATCGGAGTTTGTGCAGGCTAATAAGGTGAGAATCGCATTTTCTGATGAGCTCGGTGATGGGAAGCTGACTATGAGTGCAGATCCCTGGATTGAAGCTTCAGACTTGGGCTGAGTTCTTGGAAGAGCATGATCTCCTCGCTTACATGAAGCGGTCGTGATGGGACTTCCGTTGTATCAATGCATGAAGACTTCTGTAGTCGAGCGTGATATTTTTCTGCATGGTCATTGTGCAAAGAGCATCTTGGCTAATAGCGAAGTGTCTTGATCAGTGGAAATCATTTGTACGATAACTAGCAATGCATGGGAAGATATCTTGGATGCCTCAGGCATACAGTAGTGGCTTATGTAAAAAGCATCGAGCACTTGCGATTCTTGGCTTGCTATGATGATTCACACTGCAACAATTCAGTCTCAGGCTGGTCCGCTCAATTGTGTATGATGGCAGCTCACTCGAGTAATTCCCCTTTTGAAACAAATCCGGCATCTTTGCGGCCCATGGCAAAGCCAAAAGCGACTGCATGCGACTCATGTTACAGGAAAAAGGTCGGTTGTGCTTTCGCACCCACCAGCCAAATGGTACGCTTCACTGACAAGGCGAAGATCAAATGTGAGGCCGAGTATCCACAGTGCAATTATTGCATGCATCGGAATATTGCATGCACCTATAGTCGGATGGTATCAGGTGCTAGGAAACGGTAAATATTGACTATGAGATGCTGAGGGGTCGATTATTCATGATAGAATGCTCCGGTCTAACCTATGCTCGACAGAAAGCAACATGAGGCCGATATTCTTGATCCGGAGATTTGGAGGAAAGAATCCGCAACCCAACTGCGTCTGTCTTCAACTAGTGTGTGAGTTCCAGTGTTATTGCAAGATTGAGAAAGCTAAGCACCCTACCCAGAAATCTCAACGGTGAATCTGGGTTTGATGTATCTAAATGGGATGCATCATACCGCCGATGAAGGGCAGGCATGGATAGAGGCCCGGACAGGGGAAACTGTGAATCTGGACCAACTGCACACAATGCAGCTCCCGTGGGCTAAACTCGCCCCTATCAAGCTTTCCTCCGCAATACCTCAGCTTCCTCCCCGCCCGACTATGGAACAATACGTGGATCGCTATTGTTCGGCGTATCAAGCTATGGTGTTCCCAGTAATCAGCAAGTCACTCTTTGCTGAGACACTGGATCTTGCCTATGGACCACCAAGCCACGGTTCCGATAGTGCCAAGTCCTGCGTTTATGCATTCTTGTCGGTGGTCACTATATTCGGATTTGTTAACAAGCTGGGCGACATGCTTGATTGTGAGACGTATGCCTCAGCGGCCCAGAGCTTCATGGTACCGATCATCAGCGAGATGACTATCAATGGTTTACAAGCTCTTATTCTACTAGTATGCGGGCCATCCTGCTGAACCGTCGGGCTCGGACTAACAGGACAAACAGACGCAAACTCAGTATTTTCTGGGTGATCTGCAAGCTGCCGCAGTCACGGTTTCCATCGCGAGTCGCTTGTTGTTCAAGCTTGGCGCGCATACTGTATCGGCACCTACTGTCTATGACAAGGGCAATCCGGATTGTCACCTGCGAGATCTTTTCTGGCTGTGTTACTCCTTCGATAACGACATATTTCTGCGAATTGGACAGCCGCCATCCATATCTGGGGTATTCTGTAACTTGGAACTTCCCCCAGACTACGCGCGGCTTCAAGACTCCAATATGCAGCAAGAGCAACACTTGCCTATCACGGATGCCACGCTTCCGCTCTACCCTTGGGACCTCCGTCTCTCTCAACTCAAGTCGGAAATCTACGAAGCTCTATATTCGACGACGGCGTGCCAGAAATCCAATCCGGACATCTACGAGAGTATTCGTAGCCTGGATCAGGAGCTGGAACATTGGCGAACGAGCTTACATCCAGATATCCGGCCAACATTGCAATTCTCACCCAACACACCCGTCAGCTTCAATCTCAACACACAGGCGGTAATGCTGCGGCTGGCATATTACCATTGTGTCACGATCATCCACCAGGCCAGTGAGCGACATCATGAAGGGCCGGGGATATGCTCCAGTATAAGCCTAGCCATTAGTGCCAGTCGGTCTACGCTGTCGTTCCTTCAGACTGCCCTACCAGTTATCGAAGGGGAATGCTTCTGGTAAGTTAATTACCATTGAGATGATCTCAATACAATCAATCTTCAATAGAGATGGGTCGGAAGTACTGACATTCTGTTCATCATCAGGGTTATCATTTTCTACGCTATTAGCGCCATTCTGACCTTGTTTCGCAACATCCTTAAAAATCCTTTAGACCCCGCGATGCGAAATCTCTTAGCAGTGCTGCAGAGTGTTCCGAGCTTGATCCGCAACATTCCAATTCGGACGCTTACTTTGGGACCGATGATTCAACTAAGGTTCTTGGACAACTTCACCACCGAGCTAGCGAGGCTCAGTGGTTGTGCGATTCTCAAGGCTGAACGTGAGGCAGTCCAGCAGCAACGAGCATAGGCAAATGGGAACACATCTGTGCCGATTCAATTTGCATCTCGATACTAATTATGATGATTCACGAAATAGTGTAGTCTCTCTAGGTGATTATTAAATGTGCGGACGCTTCAGTCAGGAACATCAGGACCTCGAGCTCACCTCCTTCTCATCATTTTAGTCAGTCACAAGATACGTCCATCCCACCGAATAGCTTCCAATACAAGCCTGGTCGATCACTGTGACTTACTTTAAGTGCAGACCATGCACGTTGAGTTGGCCAATCTCGTATCGACTGGGTTACCATCGATGATCCACACTTCCCAACGAACTTCTTATGTGACCAATGAGCATGGGATACTGCTGGAATCCCGACCCGCCCTCCGCTTACAAAGCGGACCGACAGTAACTAACCAGTTGACTAACTAAATTGACTACGAATCCAACTAGCACCTAGTTACTTGCAAATGATGCGGTGGGGTATATTGGAGGAATTATCTGGTCCTGGTCTGTCTTGAAGACCAACGTGTTTCGTAACAATGATTGGACTACACCGGAGTACCAGAAGCTATATACACCAGGTCCCTTGGACCCATCTGGCTGCTAGACAATCATGGAAACCCCAGAACCCCGAACGACAAGTCAAGGCTTATAAAGGAAACGTAATGATTAACATATGTTCTTACCCCTCTATTCCTTTGGTGCAGATCATTCATCTTGCTATCTTTGATGGCCCCTAAAGCCGTTGATTATGCTTGCTCAGGGCTCCTTCCAGACTCTACTTAACTTCATAATTTAGGTTATCTAGTTAGTCATCTATCTCTCTCGGCAGTAGTTAACTGTAAATATGAGTAATCTTACTATCTATATCATGGAGAACATGCGGACTATCACAGAAGTGTTGAAATAGCTAGCAGAAGAGGACAAATTTGCCATCACTTTTATAATATATATCTATAGAGATTTTGTAGACACTAATTCCCGATCTCTCTCCCATGCTTTTACATTAATAAGCGAGAAAAGCACTGATATTGTAGATAATTTCTTTTACAAGTACATTCCAACTAATTGAGGCTACTGACCCTTTGCCTATATGAATCGAAATTACGATCTCTCAATGTGCTAGGCTAACAACGAACTTGTATGAAGTGACAGAAAAGTCAAAGAGGTCGAGCTAGTCCAACAACCGTACCAGGGTTTTATGCTAGTTAAACCATGTTAACGGTTGTTGGAACCAACTATAACCACGTGCCTGATCTACAGCATCCCCGTTGGCGGCCTAAAAAACGGTCTCGCCGATGGAGGGCATCACAGCATGTCTGGACGGGCCGATGATGGTGGTCGTTGACGTTATTACTTTGCCCTCTTGAGTAGATTCATTTTCTATGGGTTTGATATTACGTCTTCCGGAGAAAGAAGGGTGATCAGCAGATCGTTCCACCAAATTATACCTCTTATCCATCCATTGGGTACGTCGGCGGGTAACCCCGGAAGAGGCGCGCTGTGGAATGGTTGATAGAAATACAAAGTATCTTATATTATGACTTCAGAGATCTGGGATTTATTATGATTTTCACGAGATGAAAGTAACGCAAATAGTGTACAGCATATCTCCAGAACTGCTGGTAAAAGGGTGGACTTCAAAGCATGCTAGGAATCTTGTAGCATATCGCTCGAGAAACAATCATGATTTTTGAATATGCTATTAAACAGAGGGGATTGAATTGGGACTACGCAATAGTCGTACTGACAAGTGAGGTATAAAAGTAGACTTTCGGTTGACATCTCCAATTCATGGTAGGTGTAGATATAAGCCTTCAGCCGTACCGTGGTACTACCAGCTTCGCAGCAATTGACTGGCTAGTCGCACATTCTAACGCCTGTCAGGCTGACGTACAACCGAAAAGCTTATCTCACAAAATGGCCATTATCCTCAGATCAGCAAACTTTGCTTTCAAAGCCAATTGTCATCTGAGATATGTATCTTGCTCCATTTGTGGCATTCTATTGGCTACGGAAGCTTTCCCTGTGGGAACATTCCCCGGACGGACGCCGAATGCGGATCAACCGATGATGGGGATCTACCGGGTCGTCGACGCAAGCAGCAAGTTTCAAATAAATCAAAGTTAAAATCGCATGTTCAAATCGCACGATGGGATAGAGTCTAGAGGGCCCGACTTTCAATCTCGAGCTAGAACAAGTGAGATGGTCATGATGATTTCATTACTTCGAAGGTGATTATCATGCACGTTGTTGAAGTTGAAGTTATAAAGGTCCTCATAGCGCTTTGGTAAACTTGATTCATCATCGATTACAGATTCAATGAGATTCAATATTTTTCAAAGTTGATGTTCTAGAGTCATCCCACTCTAAGTATGAAGTCTTTCAATACTCTCCTGCTGCTTGCAGCCTGCATCCTCAAGGCAGCTGCTTCGCCTTACTACCCGCCCTCTGTGCAGATCAATTTCATGGGCCAAGATGCAACTCATAATGACTTGGATCAGGGCGTGAGCCAAGCTACCCATCAAGTCCCAGTTACTGCCGACGAGCCCGTCTCTGAGGCCAAGCTTTTGGGTATAAAGTATAACAAATGCTATTGGCTCAGCAAGGAAGGATATGGAAAGCTGGGAGGTGAAACCGGGACCTACAATATCCTAACCTTTGGAAACTCGGACGACAAGAGAATTTTCAAACTCTGCTATCGTCGAAACTCGTGTTACAACGAGCATTCCCCGGGCGGACATCAATTTGTGAGCAGTAGCCATGCCTTCTGGCTTTGGGATTATCAGGGGTGGAATAAGAACACCAAAGTCGGGCCGGGATACCTGGCTACCGATGGGTGGAACTGGTTCTTTGCCGCCGGTGGGGGTTACTGTAACGCGGTCAGCTTCAAAGCCAACCAGAATCCCGACGACGATGAAGATTCAGCCGATGCAGGGGGTTATAGCACTACCGTTCGGTTGTCGGTTGGATATCCGACTGAGGAGAGCAGCACGCTCACGGGTCTGGAGATACGGAGTGACAAGAAATTGTACCGAGTCGACCCCAAAAAGTCGCCCTACGTCACACTCAAGTTTCATGAGGTTGAGTGTCCTGATGATAAGGAGGATGATGATGATGCGTATGTGGACCGACCTCTGTCCTAAGGGGAATATGAAGGGTCATGATTATCATCGTGGAACCTTCTCTGTGGATCGCACATATAGGAGCTGAAGGAGAACAGCCACACATCGTACTAAAAGATGGGACCGCATGTAGTAGAGTTTACATGTGAAAAGCTTGTTGTTGCTTCACTTGTCAATTAGTTTGAGGCATCAGAATCTTATATCAGTTTGAATGATATATAAGTCGAATCATTCGCATTTCAACCTGATTCTTGTTGGCTTTTGTCGGACAAGGTGTGGTGCGCTGTACCTTGCTAGAGTATATATTAAAGTATTTGCTCCGATGTTAATTAGGTTCATCATGACCATCTTGGCACTCGGACATTAAATTTGCTAGATTTATAAGGACCATTGCGGGTACTTGTGATGTAGACTGCATGGTGTGTGCAGATTGTACAATATTGATATAATCCATCTTTCGATAGCAGACGCATGTCTTCCACTAGAACATCACCTGTACCAAACAAGAGCTATCAGAGCTCTATTTTAATATATTTCTTAACAGACTGTTAACTCGTGATCTAGACTTTATGAACTAAAACAAGAGCTACATAGCTTGCATCATCCACACATGTACAATTACCACAATCACTCTAGAAATTTATACCCGAAATCAATAACTATAACATTTCAACATAAGAACAAGAAACAAGAAATTCAACCAGATAAAATAGAATCAACACCATCATTATCATCATCATCATCTTAACATTCCTCAAAGCCACTCACTCACTCCATATCTAAACCATCACAGACGCCCTCCCCCTAACCCCTCCAACATCCTTCGCCTTAAACCTGGCCAACAACCCAGCCAACGCATCCCGTCTCTCATTCATACTGGCCAACTTTCCCCTCTGAATCTTCCCACTCACAGTCCGGGGGATCCTCTCAACAAAGAACACACCCCCATCCAACGCCTTATACGCCGCCAACCGCTGCCGCGCAAAATCATACACCTCATCCGATCCCAATCTAGCACCGGGGGCCGCAGCGCGCACAACATACGCGCGGGGTGCCTCGGAGCTTCCATCCGACAGACAGGTACCGATGACTGCGACATCGGCAATGAGAGGGTGCTGGAGCAGCACGGCTTCGATTTCGGCGGGGCAGACTTGATATCTATTCCAGAGAACATGGTGTTAGTTCTTAATAGAGGGAATAAATGAGGGAATCAACGTACCCCCGCACTTTAATCAATTCCTTCGTCCTTCCGACGATGAAATACTCTCCGTTCTTGACGTACGCCACATCACCAGTATCAAACCATCCTTCAGCATCAACCACACTCTCATTACGTCCCAAGTATCCTGTGAACAAGCATGCTCCACGCACGTACAACTGTCCGGGGACTTCGTCATCTTTGACTACGTCAGCACCAGACACAAGTCTCGCCTCACATCCTGCAGTAACAGGGCCAATACTGCCCAGATCACCTTGTCCCTGTCTCCCATTAGTAGGATAGCGTTGTTGAAAGACGACCCCACACTCCGTCATACCCCAGACTTGTCCGGCACAGGCGTCTGGGTGCAGCATGTCTTGGAAGGTAGCCATGGAGGCACGGTCGATAGGGGCCCCAGCCACGCCGATGTATCGAAGGGAGGAGAGGCGGGACGTTGCTTCCAAAGTGGCGGGTGCTTGGTTGAGCATGTGGACCATAGCCGGGACGAGGTAGGTCTCGGTGATCTGGTATCGGTGGACAGTGGATAGGAAGAGAGGGAGCTGGAATTCGCGCTGCAGGTAGAGGGGTTCACCGTAGCGGATGGGGAAGAGGTGTGTCCAGAGGGAGCTGAAGAGGTGGAAGATGGGGAGGGAGATGAGACGGGTCACAGGGTAGGGAGGGCAGTGGGCGATGGAGGCATGCTGGGCCATGAGGGAGCCGTGGGAGAGCACGGCAGCTTTGGGAAGGCCGGTGGTGCCGCTGGTGGAGTAGAGGGCTGCTGGGGTGGAGGCTGCAGTGGCTGCGTCGGGGATAGGAAGGGGAGGGGAGGTGCCGTGCGATAGAAGGGCGAGGAGGGTGGACTTGTCTGTAGTCTGAGGAGAAGGAGGAGGTACGGATGGATCGTGCACGAAGCGGATGGTCTCGGTGAGGGTGGTGTTATCCAGGAGGATGACATGGTCGTCAGCCAGTTTGTGCTTGTCAGCAATGGCGAGGACTGTTGACAGTCCTTCTGGCTCGGTGATGATCCATTTGGGATGGGTCAGAGAGACGGTGTGGTTGAGCTCTTGCAGTTGGCTGTGTGGATTGGAGCCCATGTAGACGCCGCCTGCGCCGATGATGGCGAGGAATATGGCGGTGTAGAGAACCTAATAACCACACGAGAAAGTGAGTCCAGTGGTTTGCGTACCAGACTGGAAGAGACATACGTTGTTCCCAGAATGGAGTAAGACGCAATCGCCACGATTTAGGCCATGGGCCTTCAGGCCGGCAATCAGAGTGTGCACCAAGAACCGGAACTGGGTGGCGTTGAGAGACCGAGAGGGCTCTTGAGGATCGATGAACAAGGGCTTGCAAGGATCGTACTCCACCTGGGCGTCCAGGGCGAAAGTGACCACGTCATGGGAATGGGGGGACTCCATCATGGGTACAGTGAATTGGGAACAGGAATTCTGGGCAAGAGAAAAAGAGGGTTGTCAGAGGAGCAGGTCGGGAGGCAGCCAAGCTTCTTATATAGTCTTCCAGTCTAGAGAAAGGCCGGGGCCTACGGAGTCTACGGAGAAACTCATCGGAACAGAGTTGCCTTCTGCAAATCATAAGCACAGACAGACTCCGGATGATCCAGCATATGAGTCGGAAAGTTTCCCCCGATCTCAGGAGCTGATTTGCCTAGAAACCCTCTAACGGCTAGTTAAGTCACATATCTCTATCTACTTATGCCTGCACCTGCGGTAGCAGTGCTGAATTCAGGTTCTCAATCGCATCTTGCACCACGGCATCGATGGACGACCCTCCCAGCAGCTTTAGCACCGGCATATCTACCCCCAGCTCTTTGAGAAACCACACTCGCAGATCGACCGCAATGAGCGAGTCCACGCCAACATCAGAAAGTAGGGTCGAACCAGGCAAATCGGAATCCAGAGGCAACTGTAGCTTGCGCCGAACCTTCGCGGAGAATCCTGTGGCAATAATATCGGCCGCTTCGGTCAAGCTAGCTGCCGACTGCAGCTGCGCCTTGGTGGAGATCTGTTCCTGATTGCTTCCTACAGTCTCCAATTGCCGGAAGTAGTGGACGAAGGGCCAGAGAACGGGATTTCTGTACCATATCACATCGGGATATACCTCCGGATCTGCCATAGGAATCCCCCCTATAATGACCGGATCACGGCCAGAGTCCGGCCGACCAGCCAGGATGGCTTCTGAAAACTGCTCCAGCAAGTCACGCTCGGATAGGACCGATTTCCCGATGATCCTGGCAAGATTCTCTCTCTCCTGCGCCCCCAAGCGTGCTACATACCCGACGCCGTGTACTTCGCCTGGATGGATAACGCTGCCGACTTGACCGCGGAGACGTCGCTGAAGAACAAGCTCCTCCACGAATACCGAAGTAGCAGCATAGATTGATTGGTTAAAATTACCTATGATACCGGCAACTGAGCCCATCAGGATGAAGAAATCTAAATCGTCATCTTGATAGAGCTCATCCAGTATCTTACTCCCTTCGACTTTGGGTTTCAGAACAGTGGTCACATCGTCCAGAGTCGCTTGCGCAAAAGCGCCATCTTGAAGGACCATCGCAGCGTTTACAACTCCACCGATTGGGGGAAGGTCTGCCTGAATGTGGTTGTGTACACGCAGGACCGACGTACGATCCGAAACGTCCCTGGAGCCATCAATGAGGTTGTGTGCGATCGATCTGGAAGAAGGAATCAAACTTACATGGCCATGACAAGGACTCGGGCCCCAAGGGTCGACATTTCCTCGAGCCATAGGGGGTCAATGTTCGGGGATCGACTGGTAAGAACCAAACATCGCGCCCCCCGGGTAATCATCCAGTGACATACCGATCGTCCAAGATCACCGGTCATTCCGACTAACAGGTAGGTCTTGTAGGCGCTTAAGTTTACCAGAGAGCTAGCCGGTAGGGGGTATGCCGAAACTGGCCCTGAATGCAGCCAGTTGACGATAACGGAATGATCACTGCTGGACGAGTATGACTGGATATCCCCGGGGGTGATCGTGGCAACAGTAGTCTGCGCGCCTCCTTGCTGTTCTGCAAAAAGACAGGCTTTTGCCAATATATCTGCGCAGGATTTACCGTTAACATCTACATTCGAGACCGAAGAGCTGCCGTAGAAGGTCGGTAAACCGTAGGTTGCCACTGCAGGAGGCAGCAAAGACTTAATCCGAGCAAGGGTGCTGTCTGTTTGAAGTCTGAAACTGGTGAAAACTGAAACTCCAGCAGGCAACAGGCGCGAGATCGCACGCGATGAGCTATGAGGTGGAATGACAAGTGTGGTCGGGCTTCTTCGGCTAACCTCATCGCTTGTGATAAAGCGTACTTTGATCCCTTCCGCGGAAGCCATGACGGCCACTGATTCTTGAAGAGCCGCGGCAGCTCCATCAAGAAGAAGAACAGTATTTGCGGGCGTTTTGCTGACCAGGTGACGGGCAACCATGGCCGTGGCTACTTCGCCCAAAAATGCTGCTTCATGCTCCTCTGAGAGCCAGCTGGGAGTGGTTAAGCACCAGGATGCTGGTACAGAAACGATCGAGCCATGATTGACAGACAGTGCTACAACACGCATGCGGGTCTTCTGGTCTTGCCCCAGAACAAGGTGTAGAAAGCCAACCGACTGGACTGAGATGGCGGAAAGAGTAGCATAATGAACCCGAATAGAAACGATATCCTTGCTCTGCTGCCCGGAGGTCTGGTCTGACAGTATTCGCTGGGGCAATGAGACCAGGGCGAGTCCCGCCTTATCAGGAACAACCTTGACGGGAGCCGAAAGGGGCTCAACATGTTCCGTACTGGAAAAGCCACGACTAGTGAAGAGTCGTCGGTTCATCGTACGGCTGGCCAGCACCCGAGGGATCATCATGATCCCGTTCTCGAGCCGGAGTTCCCACTCCGGATTCTCAGTGCAGCTCGCAAGGCTATAATCACTGTAGACATCCGTGTGAACAAGTCGCATGAGTGTAGTGGCTAGGGTATCAGTGTCAATAACATCCGGGTCATCGATGGTGAGGTGCTGGAGTAGAGCGTGCGGATTTTCGCTAGCCAAAGTACGTAGAAGGCCTTTGGTCATGGCCTGATACGGCTGCTCGCCGGGCTTTCCCGTCCCAGTCCAGAGAAGCTTCCTTGCAGTGCCAAACAGAGCCTGCAGACTGTGGAGACGTTCTGCGGTAACCCCTTGCAGACAGGGACTATCCATGTCGGACAAAACCAGAACGGCCACCTCTGATGCATCAGTCGGGGGAACGAAGGCTTCAAGCGTAACCGCATGGCTGATTCGAGCGAAAAAGGGGGCCACAAGGCTCCGGATCTGTGTGACTAGACGCTCTGTACGGGCACCGGAACCTCCAACTAAGATGAGATCAGAGTACTGTCCCGTGGCGGGAACCGACAATGGATGCTGCAACTTCGAGATATGGTCGTCAATAGCCTGAGCGCTAAAGACGGTAAGCCCTGTCTGAGCTATTGTCTCCGGAGGTGATACAGTTTCGAGCCCGCCGAAGCCCGTGTTTTGCAGCACTTGGTTCCAGGTATCCTTGGAGACCATGGGACCCCAGGGACGACCGTCGTGTTCTCCTAACCACCATCCCTCGAACGTGCCAAAAATGGCCGAGACGGCAACATCTTCGGTGTTGGTTATCTCGAGCGCAGCAACCCGTCCGCCGGGCTTGAGTAACCGTCGAATATAGGCCATGGTCTGGGTTAAGGAACGGGTAGCGTGCAGTACGTTACTCGCAATGATCAAATCATACGCATGCTCGGCAAAGCCCTGTTCTGTCGGATCCCGCTCTAGATCTAATACCTGGTATATAAAGCGATCATTGTGCGTCTCAAAAGCGCTTTGAGCTTCTTCAAAGAAAGCGGCAGAGATGTCGGTGTAAGTGTATGAATGATAGTCTCGTCTAATTCGGTCGAGCACCTCTCGTGTCGCGGAGCCTGTCCCAGCCCCAACCTCAAGAATCTTCATGCGAGGGTAACGGAAGGACAATTGACTTACGACATCCGCGAGACTACAAGTCATCATCCGAACTGCGAAATCCTGATAGAATCGAGTCAGAAGATCATCGCGGCGCAGCTCTTCCATAATGCTGACTTGGCCGCGCAGCCACCCAATGAGTTTCGGACCTGTAACTCCCAAGGCTGCCAGGTGGTATTCGACAGCATATTTCACATCTGGCGAGAGGAGAGAGGTGTAATCACCCTGGAGCCATTCGGCAGGATAATCGGGATGATTACCAGCTTGCACCCTGGACAACATCAGATCCATCCAGGCTACATAGCGGCCCCGGTGCCAATCCAGCTGTTGCCGATCTTCAGGTGTTAGCTGCTGTTGCGTGTCTCTCAAGTAAAGCAGGGCTAGGCGATTCATCTCGAGGTAACAGCCTGGGAGGCTAGGGGGCCTGGAGAGCGTCGCGTTGGGTAGCAAAGGACCCCACTTCCGTTCGGCGAAGGCTCTGATATCGTCCATACTGGGGTGGGCGAGGGGCGCAATTTCAACCCCCTCTATTTGGACTAATCCATGACCCTCGTTATCGAACAGATCGATATCGCCGCGTATGCCTGAGATATCGTTCCAGGACACCGTGGCCACTACTTCATAGCGACCACGGAGGGGTTGTTCGCTGCTGCCCCGGTAGAAAGAAGGGTTAATTATTGTGCTTGCAATTCTAGTGGGGAGATACAGCCCGGATAACTGCCCGTCGTTAGGATCTCCCATCGCCGCCATTATGGCCTGGAGGCCAGTGTCCAACGTAGCAGGATGAATCGAAAGTGCTGAACCCCGATCGAGAATTGGAAGTTTGGCATACGCGACGTCCTTCCGACGCCGAATGTCTTGAAGAGTGCGAAATATACCGGAGTAGCCAAATCCCAGGCTGTCTAGTTGCTGGTAGAACTCGTCTGAATTCACCGGGCGCAACCCCGGGGGTGTTGGACCTAATGATGGCAAGAGCGTTGCATCTAGCTCGCCAAACGTCATCTCCAGGCGACCGGATGCACAGCAATGGAAGGGTTCATCATCGAGACTCGATTGGCAGGTGAAAACTCCGGCTACTTTGTCGCCATGGTCATCTGTCCGATAGAAGGTAAACAGCGTTTCAACGCCAGAGGAATTATCGGGTACGGTAAGTGCGCGATCTATGGTAAGATCACGTATCTCGACGAGTTGGAGCAGCCGTTCATCTGCAACAATACGGGCTGCCTCTAGAGCCATGGCGAGATATCCTGTAGCGGGGAACACAACTTGGGATTGCACTTGGTGCCCGTCCATCCATTCTAAATCCTGCACCCGCAAGAAGTTACGCCAGCGCCACTCTGCGACTCCAGTTTCAGGGGTAAGGGTACCAAGGAGGGGATGGATGGGATCTCGACGATTGATGCGCGCACTGGATAGACGTGGAACAGCCCAGTGTCTCTGGCGGTGGTCAAATGGATAGGTGGGAAGATCAGTAAGATAGTCCAACTTCACCGATGGCGAGAAGAGCCGGACATATGACAAGATATCCAGAGTTTCGGCCCCTATATTCGCCCAGAAAGAGCCCACCGCGAGTGCCAAAGCTTCGATACCACCAGACTTGCGATCAGCCATTCCGATGTAAGGAACATCGGCTTCGTCAGGTTTAATGGCTGACAAGGTTTGCATGGTGGGTCCCTGAAGAGCAGCATGGGGTCCCACCTCTACAATGGCATCCAGTCCCGGGAGATCTCTCATGGCAGTTGCCAATGCCTGAGAGAAGAGCACAGGGCGAAGCATATTATCGCTCCAGTACTGGATGTCAAGATTCTCCATGACTTGGCCCTCGAAGACACTGGAAACCCACTTGGTGTTCGATGAATCTTTGCGTGCCTGAATCTCGCCCTGTTTCATGGATTCAATATACGGATCCGCACATGGGATCATATGGCTAGAGTGATAAGCGGTATCGACACGCAAACGCCGTGAAGAATAGCCAAGACTCTCTATGATCCACTCCGTCTCTGTGATCAAGTCACTGTCGCCCGAGAGTGTTACACTGGTAGGAGAATTGAAGGCGGCCACGACAAGGGTACCAGACTGGGCCACCTCGCTACACATGGCATCCGCCTGATCCCACGGTGTACTAACTGCTAGCATAGCACCAGTCTTTCCCTGGGACCCAGCGTACTGTGCTGCCACTCCTCGCAAATAGGCGATACGAATGGCGTCCCTTAGGGTCAGCCAACCCGCCGCATAAGCTGCACCAATTTCACCGGAAGAGTGTCCAACAACCGCCGCGAATTCTATCCCAAGGGAGCGCAGGATATTGACCTGGATGATCTGCAGTGCTGTACGCAGTGGTAGCGAAATAGCTGCTGAGTTGACCCGAGAGATTTCCTCGGGAGCGGTCAATTCATCTAAGAGGGTAAAAGTCGGTCTGTACTCCGCCGGAAGAGTATCCAGGGACTGCTGCAGCTCCTTCATCCAGGTCTGAGCTTGTGGGCATTGGGAGATAACATCTAAGCTCATTTGTGGCCATTGTGCGCCTTGACCCGTAAAGACACCCAATATCCTCGTTGGCCCAGGAGTGAGTCGTCGTGTGATAGTTGACGACGTATCAGCGGAGCGTCGTTGCACCTCACTGGTTAGAAGCTCCCGGAGGCTTTCAATCGTGCCCGCAGTAAGAATCAAGCGATGACTCAGAATGGAACGCTTTTTTAGGAGAGAAGTAGCTAGTTCCAGTAGGTTGACTGTAGGGCGCTCTTCCAGATAACTGACATAACGTCGTAGGACCGCGGTGAGCGAGGCTTCAGATGCAGCCGAAAATACAAACGGGAGGATTGCCGGTGTTGTAGGTTCGCAGTTTGCTGAAGGTGGGGGAGCTCTGGTGAAGCTCTCCAGGATGACGTGCGCGTTGGTGCCCCCAAATCCAAATGAGTTGACCGACACCCGTCGGGGAGCCCCAGCTGGAAGATCTGGCCAGGGAATAGCCTGAGTGGGGACACGAAGATGGGAGGTATATGGAGCCACTAGGGGGCTGAGTTTGTTAAACGGCAGGTTGGGCGGTATAATGCCATGTTGAATGGCTAGGGATGCCTTGAGAACCCCCGCAATCCCTGCCGTGCCTTCTGCATGGCCTGTGATGCTTTTGATGGAGCCCACGTATATAATATCATCGGGCTGGGAGTCATCGTCGAAAAAAGCAGAGGAAATCCCAAGTGCCTCTTGGGGGTCACCCGCCTGTGTTCCTGTCCCATGAGCTTCGAAGAATTGGCAGCGGTCTTCCCGGCGAAGGGGGTTGAGACCAGCACGCGTATAGGTTGAGCGAATGAGATCCCGCTGTGCGTGACCATTAGGCAAGGTCAGTGCCTCGGTACGGCCGTCAGAGTTTACACCAGTAGAGCGAATGACACACTCAATAGGATCACCATCAGCAACTGCGTCCTGGAGAGGCTTCAAAACGAGCGCGGCCACCCCTTCGCCTCGGGCATAGCCATCGGCCTGGGCATCCCACATATGACAGCGCCCTGTAGGTGACAACATCTGCATCTGAGACTCTCCAATGAAGGGATCCGGGGAAAGAATTAGATTGCTACCCACGACAACCGCGAGCGAGCAGTCACCATTGTGTAAAGCCTCCGCTGCCAGGTGCAGTGCTACTAGGCTCGAGGAACATGCGGTATCCAAAACGAATGATGGTCCATGCCAATCGAAAAAGTAAGAGATCCGATTGGCGAGAATCGAGGGTGTTGTGCCAGTGACTGAAAAAGGGCGCAGCAGATTTAGATCTGCATTGATAAGGGCTTGGTAATCGTTGCTCATGGAGCCACAATAAACTCCCGTGGATGAACCCTGCAAGTGTTGCAGTGGCAGCCCGGCCCTTTCGAGAGATTCGTATACTACCTCCATAAGCAATCGCTGCTGAGGGTCCATGGATGCTGCCTCCGCCGGGGAGACCTTGAAGAAAGGGGCATCAAACGTCCGGATATCCTCCTGGAGGAAGTAAGCCTCGGGGGCATTCGTCATGCCGGGGCGGGCCTTGCCAGCTTGGTAGTAGGCGTCCGCATTGAAGCGGTCAGGAGGGGGCTTGGAGGCGACATTGCGCGGATTCTCCAGTAGTTCCCAAAGTCGGGAGGGTGAGGAGGCCGATCCTGGGAGCCGGCAGCCTGTGCCGATGATAGCGATTGGCTCTGTTCGCGTCATCGGGACTGACTGAAAGGGTCGTTGTTCGAATAGATGAGGGAGATATCCAAGAGAGTAATGAATGTCATTCAAAATCTTGGAAGGAACTTGAAGCATTTGGTGGGCTTGTGGTATATAAGGGCATAAGCTGGGATGACTATTGATATCTTAAGAAGGGGACCCATAGTCGAACATGGTGACAAAGAGATTCAGACCAGGTCTCCGGTTCACATAGCATGACCCCACCATCATGCACTTGGTCTCTCTCGCGTTGCTTTCTTTTTCTTTCGCTTGCTGGGATGTGATAACGGGCCCCTCATGGAATCCCCGATGGATACCTATCTTGAAGATCCCGGAAAAGCTCGCAATAACTTCTCGGGTTTTAGCAAGGCCGACAGGAGACCACATATGCAGCCATGCTGACGATGGCGTCAAACGAAATGTGCTTTTTTTTCCTTGGGGAAGGAGTGGGGACGGGTGGGCACAATCCATCGGGCAGACGATCTCTCGCCGTGATCGACGGAGCGTCGATTTTAGACCACGTTGGCAGCTAATGCGACGAATTATTGGATGCTTCATTTGTTTGGCACCAGGTGGTATAAGATAGGAGCTTCTGCTCTGGTCATTGTATTTCATCATAATCTTCAATTGAACACGTCTTCCCACTGAGCAGGATACCAGACGAGCCAGAAAACCAAGATGCCGGGCGGCTGGGAAGTCTACTCGGGCCTGACTCTGCTCCCTTATGACCTTGCCGTTCACTGGTTCAATGACAATTATGTGTGGCGATGTCCCTTGCCCGTCCTTAGTGCCTTCTTTGCAGCCAACGCCGGACCTCGCCATATGGATATTGGTGTCGGTACTGGGCTCTTCCCTGCACAACATCGCGACCGGATGCGGAAGGGACACCAAGAGTGGCCTCAGCAATTAACCCTGGTCGACATGAACCCTTCGTGCCTGCAAAAGGCTGCCGCGCGTGTCGACTGTCCGAGCAAGACCGAATGTGTGCAGGCTAATGTCTTCGAGCCATTCACCGTCCCAGCCGGGCAAGGAACCCTCGGTGCATCACCCAAGTTTGACTCTATATCCTTGATGTACATGCTTCATTGTCTGCCTCCACCAACCGACCGGAAGGCAGCTGTGTTTTCGCACCTGAAACACCACTTGACTGCAGAAGGGACGCTATTCGGTGTCACCGTCTTGGGCTATGGCGCACAGCACAATCTGCTTGGGCGTCTGACCTTACGCTTCTTCAACTGGAAAGGCATTTTTGGAAATGCGGACGATAGCCCAGAGGCATTCGTCAGGGTACTGGAAAATGAATTTGAGGAGGTCGAGACCCATATTGTAGGAGTGGTGCTGCTCTTTCGGGCTCGCAAACCCCGGTTTGCCTGAACCACTTCTAGGATGTGTGGCCTTGATATGTTTCATGTAGTCTACTTCGAAAATGACAATATAGTGTCAATTGAGCGAGCTGTGCATACTGTTGCGCATTGATTCCCCTTCAGAGGCCATGTTCCCCGCTTGATGCCTCAGGCATGGTAAAGGAGATTTATCTTACCTTCACATACTCCGTAGTTCTGTCTTCCTAAGATTGTAATCTGTCCAGGACTTGTGCGTTATCGACGAATGAGTTACTTGCTGGAACCCTCTATGAATGAAAAATTTGACTAATAGTCTGTGATCAGACCATGTATACCGGACTCGAATGGCACACGGAGAAACCGAACATCGGGATCTTCAACCTAAGATGGCGCGTGCACTCGGTGTCTCTGAGTCTGAGGAGACGAACAACTCGGATTGAGGAAGTGGGTCGCTGATCCTTCCTCAGCTTGCCGATCCCTCAGCCTCGTTGCTTCTGCAAGATCGTGATCTGGAACTCAATGTTCACCGGGTGTGATAGAGCAAGCGGGTTCGGAGTAACTAATGCCGACGCTGTTGCTGACACGCAGGGCTAGTATGTGTATGGATGCCCTCAAAATGAGGGGGTGATAAGAAGGACAGGCTTTGCTACCGGTATGCTGCCACGAGCCAGCAGAATACCTAGAGTCGATCGACATGGAGGAGAACCCGTGCCAGATCCAGTCAGGACCGGAAATGGACGAATCGTCCATTCCATTAATTCTTTTCCACGATGCAGGCGGCACTGTGTTCCCGTACTTCTGCCTGGGAGAGTTGCACCGGCCACTTTATGGTATAAGCAATTCGCACTTCGACCAAGGAGGCAAATGGGACCATGGCATCCGTCAGATGGGGGTTGTCTATTCACACTTACTTCGGTCGGTCATCGGCCCCGGGAAAGTTATCCTAGGAGGTATGATTGATCTTAGCGCCGACGCGGAATCTCGGGAACTGAAAATGGTCTAGGATGGTCCCTCGGCGGCTGTGTGGCTTTGGAAGTTGCGTCTCGACTAACGAGACTCCCCCAGTACACCGTGCAGGGAGTTGTCATGATCGACAGTGTTTTCCCCACTCCCAGAGTCACAAACCAGTATCCCCGCACGATCGCTGAGGTTGCTGCCAGCTTCCAGCTACCGGCCCGAATGTCCGATGCCCGTCGGCTGCAAGCGCAGCAATGCATTCTATACGCTCACGAGATGCAGCGTGACTGGCGACCGCCACAGTTTCCATCAGGACCGCCTCCTGCAGTCCTCATACGCGCCGTCGATCCGGTCCATCTTGACTCCGACGCGAAGCCCCACTACCTCGATCTCATCCGGAACTGGACGTATCTGGGATGGGAGGAGTACGATACAAGCTTCATCAAAGCTTGTTTGGGGACCCCAGGCAACCATTTTACCATTTTCGATGATAAACATGTCTGACCCTCCTTGGCATTTGTCATGGCCTTGCTGATAATGCTGCAGTGTCACCAAACAACGACCAAAATCCGGGAAGCTTGCGCAATGTTGACTCGATCGCAACAACCGAATCACGAATGATCGACAGTGCATCAACCCTAAATACAGGGATCTATCGTTATTATGAGCTCATGAAGGCCGGGTCGGATAGCATATCCAGTTTTAATAGGCTCTTTTCCAGGAACGAACTGTATCTGATGAATCGAGTGGTGTTGCATTATTGGCTCTGTAGATAGCAGTATGGGCAGCGGAGTGAACCGATCGGATTTCTTATTCTAATGCACGCTTTAGTGTAGTGATAGTGTCCTGATGCACCTATCCAGTTGACTGTACTCACAGCCAAGTGCATGCTCGCTCAGCTGGTGGCGACTGGACAAGTCATGCAGTAGTTACTTCATTTGTAACCGTTCCGAGACTTCCTTTCCGAAACGAGCACCTCAATTTTGCCGTCGAACACCGATACGAACGGCATGGGAATATAGAAGGCACATATATAGGCTTAGTATGGAGAGAGCCTGAGCCACAGTGAAGCTTGAGCACCCGATTCATCAGACGCATCAATATACCCACCATGCTTGATAAACACATCCCCGATGGTCATTTAGAGACCACAAGTGCTCACTGGAGAGACCTAAACCACGTTGTCCAGAGTGGAGAACTCAGCATCGACGGCCACAGTCTTAGTCTTGCTGATGTTGTTGCTGTAGCTAAGTCAGTCAACACCCCACTCAATTGACGTCGACCCACATGAATGAAGCTGACAGTTGGTATAGGTACGGCTGCCAGCCTCGACTGACTGACAAGCCCGAGACGATCGATGCTATCAACGAAAGTGTGCTAGCGCTAGCCGAATGCATTCAAAATGGGCATCATATCTACGGTGAGTCGAGACTTTCACCTAAGATGTTAGTCGAAAAACCAATTAACTAACACATTTATCAGGTGTCAATACCGGATTTGGAGGAAGTGCTGATTCACGAACGAACCAGACGACCACTTTGCAGAGCTCTCTTCTTCAGCTACTCCAGAGCGGCATTCTTACCGCATCCGATACCAACAGTAAAGGCTTGCAGCCCAATTCCGATGAACAGAGCTCCCACTCCATACCTTCTGAATGGGTCAAGGCGACCATGCTTGTGCGAAGCAATTCAGTCGCTCGAGGTCATTCAGCTGTGTCTTTGCCTGCGATTAACGCAATTTTGCGGTTGATCTGTGAGGATATCATCCCTGTGATTCCTCTCCGGGGAACCATCTCGGCGTCAGGGGATCTCATGCCTCTTGCATACGTTGTCGGGGCCATAGAAGGAAGTCCTGGGATTTATGTTCGTGTCAAGAACGGAACGGAACATCAAGTTGTCTCTGCTCAAGAAGCACTGCAGACAATTGGTGCCAAAGGAGTCACGCTGGGACCCAAAGAGGGCCTTGGTCTGGTCAACGGCACAGCCGCTTCGGGTGCCCTTGCCGGTTTGGTGCTCTATGAGGCGCATCAACTGGCGGTGCTTGCTCAAGCAATTACTGCTCTCACAGTAGAGGCTATACAAGGGAGTACAGAGAGCTTCCATCCTTTTATCGCCCAGGTGCGCCCGCACGAAGGCCAGATTGAAGCTGCGGAAAACATTTTATCTCTTTTGAAAGGCTCTCTACTTGCCAGGGGAAGTAGTACCACCGAATCTCGATCGGGGCTTGTCCAAGATCGTTATTCTCTCCGGACAGCTAGCCAATGGATCGGCCCTCAACTGGAGGATCTTCTTCTCGCGGATCGGCAGATCCAAGTCGAGCTGAATTCGACGTCGGATAACCCGCTTATTGATACAAATTCGAAGACTTTCTACACAGGAGGTAACTTCCAAGCAACTTCGATTACTTCTGCGATGGAAAAGACCCGATTAGCATTGCAAATGTTCGGGAAGATGTTGTTTGTTCAGTGCAACGAGATGATTGACCCCTCTCTGAACAATGGTCTGCCTACCAACCTAGTCGCCGATGACCCCAGCCTCTCCTTCACTATGAAGGGGGTAGATATCAATATGGCGGCCTACATGTCTGAGTTGGCATATCTCGCAAACCCAGTCAGCACGCACGTGCAAACTGCAGAGATGCAAAATCAAGCGCTCAACTCACTGGCATTTGTATCCGCACGGTACACCATGAAGGCGGTTGATATTGTATCAATGATGGGTGCGTGTGCACTATACGTCGCCTGCCAAGCCCTCGACTTGCGCGTCCTGCAGCTCCGCTTTTTCCAGAGTCTTCATGGTGCTGCCAAAGATATCGCAAACGGAGCATTTGGTAAAGTGCTTGAGCCGTCTGAGATAGATAAGGTGGCGGATCATCTTTCCGAGGCGATCCAGAACTCTTGGCCATCGACTTCACGCCTCGACCTGCGCGATCGCTGCAAGCGTGTAGCTGAGATGTTCGTCCCCGTACTTTTCGGGGCTCTGTTACAGTTGACCCCACAAAATCGGCAGAACTCCGACCTGTTTACCGCGATCCATGCGTGTAAGATGATGAGCGTCTTCAAGCTCGAAGCTGTTTACCGAGAGGTGTTCGCCGATTTCTGTACTTCGCAGCCCACTGCCGACTACCTCGGAATCGGGACCAAGGAGATCTATACAGCCATTCGACATGATCTTCACATCCCGTTTCACCAAGGCTTTGTTGAACACCCCTCATCAAGCCAGAGTGACTTGCCAGAGACGATCAATGGTAGAGTCAAGAAGACGGTTGGGGGGTGGATTTCAATCATCTATGAAGCGTTGCGAAACGGTACGCTGAGTGGCACAATCCTAAATTCATTTCAACAATGAGCACTGTACGACGATAGACATTATTTTATGGATGATAACACTGGGCTCAGCGATTCCGGGAAGGTCAAGGGATGAAGCCAACCTCCACTCATACCTGAGGGTTACCGATGTCCTGGGCACATTATTGGCCAACATAGACTCGTAGACCATAATAGCAGAATTAAACGGGTTATAGAGCTAGTGAAACCATTTTGGCGATGGATAGAGTAGCTATAATGATGATATTGATGATTAGATTTGAATGTGTGGACATGTGTACAAAGAGAAAAATATTCCATCGAGCGGCAACCGATGGATGATGGTCATGTGGCTATTGCACGTGTGGCAAGTGCCTTGCTGGCCTCCTAGTTAAAACCACTGTGCTAGGAAGCTGTATTCCCAAGGTGCTCATGATCAACGACTAAGTAAGTCTTCTAATCCTATGTACGAGGTTATGTCAATGTATCTAGATCTTGATTACATCTGTACTAGTTGTCTTCTAACCTCGAAGTCTGTTCCTCACATAGTTTTACTACAACATCATACTAGCACTCAAGTTCACAGCAGCAGTCATGTCATTTTGACATGTATTAAATACAAGCTGAACACAGATTTGTAGACAGTTACGGTCAAGTATTCCTTATTCATACACAATACTGACTTTCGCACCTGTCACTCACCAAGACGATGTTTACAAAGACGGTCAACACGTGAAAACTTCGCGTTTCACCCAGTTATCAATGAATCTCTTCAGCAAAGGTGCGTCGAGAGCAACGTAATTAATATCCGGTCGGTCTCGCAAGGCGTGCGCTGTGTTCGTCGGATCATAGACAGGAGTGTTTTTGCTTGTCTGCAGCCGGCTCAACCCCTCATAAACAGTTTCATCGAGCAACGGCATCATGGACTCCATAGCATTTCCGGGAGAGTCACGGATCTTCTCCACCCATTCTCGGTAATCAATCATCTCCATGGGGTATCCAATGTCGCGCAGCATCTTATACTTCTGATCGTGACCAATCGACAGGGATCTATCCGGTGGCACAATGTGATACGAGCGACCGAGATTCTCCCGACTGGAGGCAATGTGCAAAATAGCCTCCGCAACATAGTCGACCGTCACATAATCCAAAAACTGGTCGGGAAGATGAGGAAAGTAGCCGCACTGAATGCTACCCATGATCAATCGGGAGAAATAGTCCTTCTCGTTGGCAAGGGCGCTTTTACTGTGGCCGATTATGAACCCGGGTCTGTATATGGCAGTCGGCAGACCGCTCGCACGCGCTCGTCGAACGATTTGTTCAGCGACGAATTGACTCGCCGCGTATCCGGTATCATATGGAAGGGCATTGAGGTGTGGGGCTAGCGACTCATCCTCATACACGCGGTCCACCTTGTTAATATATCCGGTGACAGTCCAGACGTCAATCGACGAGACATAATGCAGAGATTTGCGACGGCCTAGCATTGCAGCTCGAATGACGTTCCGTGTACCCACAACATTGGGCACATGGTGCGCCTCGTAAGGCTCGCACCAGTTGACCCGTGCACCAACGTGAAAGACAACGCTCGCCCAGTTTATGAGCCATTTGAATTGCTTTTCTCCAAGCCCAAGTGTGGGATCGGCCATATCGCCGTGCAGAACCATGATTTTCTGGGTTGTCTCCAGTCGACCATCCCAGAGATTGTATTTCTCTAGCGTCTGCTGGACCCGACTGCTGGCATCGACGGCATTCCGACCTCGTGTAAGGCAAGCAACCTTATGCACAGATGGCATAGCTAGAAGTTGATGAAGTATATGTGCACCAAGGAAGCCTGTGGCACCAGTGAGGAATACGCGACCTTCGTCTTTGGCCTGCCAATCAGGAGGAAGAAGGTCAGAATCCAGGTCTTTGGAGTCCTCCACACAACGCTCTAAGTTGAACTGTGTGTTGTCACTATTAGAGCTAGCCATGAATTTTGCAAGTTTTTCCGGCGTTGGATTCTGGTGGAGCTGGGCGAGGGTGATGCTCCTTTTGTGGTTCCGCTTTATCTGTCCAACGAGTCGAGCGGCCTGGAGAGAGGTCAATCCACGGGAGAAAAAGTCATCACTCGGATTGATCTCCGAATTTGGGAGATAGCCCTGGAGTGTAGATAAAAGCCATTGGACAATGTCTTCCGTTCCTTGACCATCAACCATCGTTGCGGTCTCGGTTGTATTGTTCTGCGGATGGCTTGTCTCCTCTCGGTGGCATGGTTGTTCTGCATCATTGTCTGGCTGAAGAGCCTTTTTATCAACTTTTCCAGTATGAGCTAAAGGAAAGCTGCGCTTCATGTATACCATGTTCGGTACCATGTATGAAGGTAGCCTCTTTTTCACCCAATCGATCAGCTCGTCAGAACTGACTTGGTTATCCCAGTTAGACGGGACCACGTAGGCTTCAATATATCCCGCACTGCTTTCTTCAGGAATATATTTCGCAACGCACGCGTGAACCTCTTGGTGTTCTTCAACGCAGCATGAAATATCCCCAAGCTCAACCCGGTACCCCGAAATCTTGACTTGGTCATCGGCACGGCCGATGAATTCAAGAATCCCATTCTCGTCTCTCCACCGAGCAAGGTCGCCGGTTCTATAGACTCGGATAGGTTCATTAGAATCACCAAAAGCATTTGGACGAATGGAGATGAAATGTTTTTCGTTTTCTTCAGTCCGGTTCAGGTATCCTGGTGACAACTGAGGTCCCGCAATGCAAATTTCTCCAGTGTGTCCTGGCTCGATAATAGGCTTGAGATCCTCATCAAGGAGATAGATCTTGGTATCTCCAATGGGCTGTCCAATGCTTACATGTGAGCGACGAGCCTCTTCTTCATCCAACCGGCCCACCGTTGCGAACATGGTCGTCTCTGCAGGCCCGTAGCCGTTCCATAGATTCTCTGGAGGTGCGGTCTCAAGTACCTTACGCAGGGCACTGGAGCTGACCGCTTCGCCCCCGATCACGACATGGCGTAGTCCACCGAACGTGGAGGGCGCAGTTAGCGCAACAACATGAAATAGGGCTGTCGGGACAATCATGGTGGTGATATTGTGCTCACGCACGAAATCTTGCAGAGATGGTGGATCAGCACGCACAAGGTCGGGCACTCGAACGATAGTCGCGCCGGCGAGTAGTGCTAGCCACATCTCGCAGATAGACAGGTCGAACCCGGGGGTAATGAGGGCCGTCATTCGATCTGAGGTCTGCAGTGGTCCAAAGGGGAAGTTATCAAGAGCATGAAGAATACTGCTGCTGAGGACCTGAATTGGCTTAGGTCGGCCAGTGGAGCCAGAAGTGAACATGATATGGCTGCGATGAGACCCTGGACGGCTTGTGCGAACGGTGATCTCAGCTTTTATGTCCAAGCCAATCTTTTCTTCGAGCACTAACTCGATGAGGATGGCACCCGGTTGTCGCATACGATCAATGTTTCCTTTATCAGCAATGAGGTGCCTGGTCTTCAAGTCGTCCAGGATCAAGTTGAGGCGATCCTCAGGCGCAGCTGGGTCGATGGGGACACAGCTTCCTCCTGCGCGAAGAACTGCAACCTGAGCCAGAACCTGATGTAATCCAGCATCGGCGAGAATGCACACCGGACTGCCAGGCTCCAAAGACTGTTGGTCTAGTAGATCAGCAATCCTGTCGGCGAGTGCAATCAATTCCCGATAGCTAACGATGCGGTCACCATCCACAACCGCTACGGCATCGGGGGCCGCATTAGCCTTCTGAACAAGGATTGCTTCCATTTTTAAAATATAAGCTAGTAGCAAGATTGAATATAGGGAGCTGACGATATTTGATAACTTTTCACAGTGATATCGAAAACAAAAGTGCCGATGGCCAAAGAAAAGACAGAGAGAGGATTGCTTTATAGCTTATTGACTAGGCTTCCGCTAAACATTTAGATTTTTCTCTGTCTTCATAAACAGGACCCTGCAACTTCTGATCAGGTTTTCGAGCAAGTTGTCTCTTGTTTGTGCTAACATTGATACAATGCAAGCTGCCCACGAAGCCTGTAAACGTGAGACGGTGCTCTATGGTCATGATTATGCAATACAGCTAGGCGTATACTTGATGGGATGATTTGAACGGTTCAGCGATGATCTTAACAATCACTGAGTTCATTCGCAGATCCTTGCTTGTAAAGGAGATCGAAGACCGATGACATATCGAGAGGCCATGCGCTATGATCGCAATGGTATAATACTGTGAGATGTCAAAATCAATAGTCGAGTGGACAGTCTGACTGACTTTCATGGAATTACTAGAGTTCATCTGCAGATCGTTCTCGTAAAGTAGGGTGAAGAATCAAGGTCCTAATTTACTACAAAATGTGGACTTGGGTCATAATTATATAATAAGATCGAAATTCTACTTCGACTGATCTTTATTGGAGATTTACTGACGTTCTATAAAGTTAGTTCATTCACAGATCATGGCTAATAAGGTATTCTGAAGGGAAATGATTTACAGTGCAGTCAATGCTGACTTCGGGCATCCCGAGGATGAGACTTTGAGTGGCAATATCGAAGACGACATCATTCTGCATGTCCACCATAATCACTGCGGCGCTCGGGCTTTCATAGGGATAATGGGATCATATTATGGCAAGCGAAGGCACAGCAATTAACTCGGAGGGTCCGAAAAGCTTTTCTGCTCTATCAGTGGGCCGCTGAAGTTTGCCATCCACTCATGTCTTGGAATATATCTATTTGTCTCTAGGTAGTGCGAGGACACTGATGCAACATCTGCTGGTAGAGCCGAATGCACCACTACCAAGTGGCACCTATCATTTTGGTCCAGCTTGCAGCAAACCTGTGAGGATCATCCTTTAAGATGAGCCCCAACGGACGGATATCCTACGCTACCAATCATCCCTTGTGCAGGCCACCACTTAGGTTGATATTGTTGACGCAATCTTATGGTCTACGTTGCCTTTCCTTTTCCTCTTCTTCCTTGATTTTTCTAGAAGATGCTATCTAATTACATCACTTCCTAGCTTCTAGATTACAGTCCTTAATATACTTCCTGTAGTCTGCTTATGAGAAGAAGGTGGGACGGTATTCGAGACTTCTACATAATGCCGAGAAGGACGCAAAGACCCAATCGCTCTTCCGGAGTGCTGAAGCCACATCGGCCAGGCTTCATGCACATAAACGCTCTATATAGAAGTGTTTGACCTCGAGCGCAGGCCTGAGGCCACCAGAGATTCTTGGCACGGATACAGTGTGTGTATCTCTCCTCAAATCCTTTGAGCTGTAAAAGACGTGGGAACATGTTCATTAATGACGTTACGCCATCAGGAGTAATAGAGAAGTCAGGATGATCTGGCAGGATTTCTTACCTCGTGACGGGCGATCCTTACGGCCAAGCTCATTGAGAGGTAACTACGAAGTACCAAGAACATTACTTCACCCGCTAGTTACGAATGAGCCGGTACTAGGTACTTCCAGGTACCTTCTAGCTGACGGCTGGCGGACATGATTCCCGCCACTCCGCACTAGCAGTTTGATGCCCCGCCGTTTCCCAAATCAGATAAAGGAGGGGTCAGTTGCCAGTCAGCCCAACACGTGCTGGGGCTCCGGAGAGCAATAAAACCATTCCGGGGATTTTGTTTTCCTTCGTTACATCCTTCAACCTACAACTTTCAATTGATTTGTCCAGTCCCTGTCATCTCCAAGTCGCTTTTCACCGTCACTTTCCCAAGAAAACAACTTATCTACCCGTCGAAAAATGCCTCGAAGTGCCATATTCGTTATCGATATCCAGAAACATCTCGCCGTTGATCCCGAAACTCGCGTGCCTCAGGCAGATCGTGTCATTAAAGCCTCTGAAGAAATCCTACAGACAGCCCGGTCCATCAAGGACTCCAATGGCAACAGCAGTGATCCACTGATTGTTTTCGTTCAGCACGAAGAGACTCCAAATGATGGAGCTCTGGTAAAGGGGACCGAGCCCTGGGAGCTCGTCTTTCACCCTCGCGCGGAAGTAGAGGGTGAAATTCTGGTAGCGAAGAATACACGTACAGTCCTCCACCTGCTCCATAAGAATTGAACGCCTGACTCACTATTTCCCGTTACCATCTACAGGTGACACATTCAAATCCAATCGCGACCTCGCACAGAGGCTGCGCGATGCCAACGTCACCGAGATCGTCGCATTCGGTATACAGAGCGATGCCTGTGTTGAAGCAACATGTACGGGGGCACTGGCAGCTGGTTTCCACGTAACGGTGTTGGCAGGCGCACATTCTACCTACGACGCCGATGGAAAGACCGCCCAGGAAATAGAGCGTGAAGTCGAGCTTCGCCTCTCGACACGCGGCGCTCGCGTGGTCCGGTGGGAGAAGGCGATCGCGAAATGGGTGGAGAAACAACAGGTTGCCTGATCGCTTTCATCTTGATTTTCGATTAAGTTTACTTTTGTATATGTTAGAACAGTCAGGAACTTAGCCTGAAATGCCCGCTTCATCGAGGTGGACTATATAAATGATATCCTATTCCCATCACCCCTCCTTTGAAAACTTACCAAATGTATCTCCCACATATCGAGTGCAAAACATAACACGTAGGCCACAGCGGCAGCCAAGCTGAACAGATCCCTTGGAACATCGGAGTATAGTTGACCTTGGCGGGGAACTAGACTAGAATGAAAGCATGTTGGAGGGATGCATGTCTAGGCGGGGAGGAGCACTATCGGTTTGCCCCACTTGTGCCCAGCTGATGTTCACCGATAGTCCCGAAATAGTCGACCTTCGAATCAGACGATCCCTTCGACCCATACAACTTAGTACTGCTGGATTCGACCGCCCTATTGACCGCCAGAAGCGGCAGAACCTAGTCGACCTCGTTGAAAAAAGTACGGATATAAGCGGATATAAGCGGATATAATTTTGAACAGCTCCGAAAAAATGAGTCAGCAATCTGTATACTTTTTGACCGCTTTATTAACGCGGCAGAATCGGGTTATCTATTAAGAAGAACCATACTATATATCTTGAGGTGCATCTCGCCCTGGATTTTGTGTTGTTCTGGGATATGCTACTTGATGAGTACATCGTCTCCGATGATTAGACGTGATATACGCTTATGCTTTTCTGTGTACTATCATGCTAAGGATAGATATGGAAATGCCAACATCATAGTATTAGGGACTCGGGTGTAGTTCAAAGACTGCTTGCTGTCATTCTAGTACATAAAGCTGCAGTGCACCAACTGAGAGGTCACGAAGGTCAAACTGCTGCAAATAGTTGTATGGATAATCCAAAGTGCTTGTTCACTTTATCCGTGAACGCTCTGCAGTCATCACAAGGAGCCGAACTGAGCAATATGGCCGCCTCGGATAATGATGCTAGTGACGGCGGTGCCTCAACCATATTGGTTATGTCGTTAAGTCTGTCTCGTTGCCTACGCAGCATCTTCAGTCGGCATTCAAGCTCTTGTAATGATTGCGCACGCGGACTAGAAAGCAGGCAGTTTAGTGTCTCCTCAACAGCCCCGAGTTTCGATATTAGATTCAGGGCCTCATCATAATTGCGGAAGAGCACTTTAGACAAGAAGTCACCATTCAAATCGTTCTTCTTCCTCCAGAGGTGCGTCATTTCGCGTCCTATTTCAGTGTGTGAATAGATCTTCTCTAGCTCATCCTCTGCCATTTTAATCTCCTCCTTCAGATTTAAGCCGGAGAGGCGATCGCGTGGAAGGAAAACATGGCAATCGATGAAATATGCTATCAACTGCTTTTCTGCGTGGCAAGCATTGTATTGACCTTGTTTGCCCTGATCATTGAGATGGGAAGGCAAATGATGGCCCACAGTTTCCGCAATGTAAAAGACATAATCCGTCCACTGACGACTTTCAACTGTGAGGAATTGTACAGGATCCTGTGACCATACGCTCGTAGTAATAACAGACGGGAAACCACCGCCTCGTTCTAGTCGTGCTACTGTTTTTTCACTTCTGGTTATTGGATGCTCTTCGATTGGGTCGTGTATCACAGAGTTTCCCATACTGGAAGATGTGGAACGACAGGACCGGGACAACGATAGTGTAGGTGGTTTCCCAAAAGTGGTGTCTAGATCTTGGGTCTCTCTGCAAAGGAGGCGTATTCCTGGCGGTCAAGGGTCGATTTTTCAGTGTCCTCATAACGAACATCAGTACGATCGTACCTTTCCTCTCGAACTTCCTGATGATCCTGAGCAAAACAAACTGCCTGTCGAGTATTGACATCCCGGATTTTGGTGTCAGCACCGCATTTTAGCAGAACTTTTATATTCTCAACCTGCCCAAACAGTGCTGCCTCCATGAGAGCGCTCCTCCCGCGGATGTCAACAGCATCCACATCAGCCCCGTATTCAATGAGAAGTGACAGCATCTCCGGGGTATGTCTAGATGCTGCACAGATAAGGGTTGTTTCACCATTAAAAGGGAACCGTCCTCGAACAAACAGCTGAGCCTCACTCGACGTCTCCAAATATATCCGCAGTGCTCCAGTGTTCCCTGCGATACAGTCGCCAATTGCATGGACGATCGTTTTCTGTTCGAATGGCTCGATGCCGTCTCCGAAATTAACCGTAACGACTTCTATTGCATCTTCCATAATGTCTAAGCATGTTTCTTTTCCAACTGCTGTGATGGCAGTACTCTCAGCTAGATCAGTCGCCAACTGATCAACATCGCCATCATTATCGTTCTCAGTATCGCTACTGGTCGATATACAGATATTGACGTATCGACC
Source organism: Aspergillus brasiliensis CBS 101740 (assembly GCF_001889945.1). NCBI lineage: Eukaryota > Fungi > Ascomycota > Eurotiomycetes > Eurotiales > Aspergillaceae > Aspergillus > Aspergillus brasiliensis. The sequence continues at coordinate 809,161 of NW_027137448.1, read as the reverse complement.
ACGCTTCTTGTCCATTCCATACATGACCTCATCTTGGTCAATTATGGGGAAGCAGCAAAGGTAAGTCGCACTTCTATCGCAAGGAGCTATTCTCGAATGACCCTGCCTTCCAGTTTATGCCATGGCGATGAACCCCTTCGCAGAATGGGCATCGTACGCAGAAGCAGCTCGAATTCTGCCAGATAACATCCGCTTCAGAAACTGCTTTCTTCATTCTGAGAGTATGAAAGGACCGTGGTGTACGGCAGGCGAAGGTGTTGAGCAAAAGGCCTGCTGGCTCGAATGCGTACTGGCTGAAGTATTGTTCGGGAAGGAGGAACAGCGAGGTTTGAGAGAAGGTAACTCTGAGCTTTTGAGAGATATTACGGAGAGCTTGTGTCCCAACGTTCTGGGAGACCAGAGCGGGGAAATAGTGTTCGTTCTGTGACGAGAGACAAGACTACATCATGCCTGCGTGATGCTGTACGATACTATCTTGCCGTACAGTACCTGAACCAGACAAAGTAGTCGTGGAGATTCAGTCTCCTTCCTTTGTCCACAAGTCAAAATGGTGCCGAATCTCTCCCCTTTGATAGTCGGCTCGAGTCCCACTGATAAACATGTCCTGTCTTCATCAAGAAGAAGGCTAATTCAAACCATGTTGATGCTGCAATTAAGGTAAGTGATAGGGTTTAGTGCATCTCTGTCGTGTTTATTTTGCCAATCCTTTACCGAATTGCTTAGATTTACCGTGCAACCAGGATAATGCATCAACTCACCGAGTGACGCTCATGCGAACTGCGATAACACCGCGACATTAAGTGCATCGAGTCATCTCGGATCTATGCGTAATAACTCGAATTCAAGATCTCTACGCCTAGCATATGCGGATTACTCATTCACACTAAACCTTGATGCCTTAATTTCGGAAACAAATGCTGGGACTTATGCGACAACTAGAACCAAGCAAACTCCGACAAAAGGGTCTATAAAGTGACGGGTGGTTTGCCAATGAAAATAACATGAAGAAGAAAACACAGCTTATTAGGAAGAAGCATTTCTCCATCATCGTGCTTCCTCATATTGCTCGTGTATGGGATAAGTTGCAACGACTCGAGATAATCACCAGGAAGCCTACATTTCGCAGGATTTCTAAATGATTGCAACGGAGGCAAATACCTGACGACTCTAAAGGTCTTGGAAGACAATGATAAGAGACATGATCAATCCAGCCGTGGTCAATTCTTCGTCATTGTGGACCAAAGACGGTCCAGTATGAGGGAATAGAATACTCAGGGGTCGGATGACCCGGAGACATGGATAGCTGTACGTCAGGCGTTGCAACTAACCACTTGAGAACAGGAGGCTACTTGTGACTTCCACTAATGGTCAGTCACATTCCCTTATTCTAGATTGTGGTTTCGGAAGTGGAGTCTATACGAGATAATAGATTGATGGACAATGACAGTGGAGACGCGCCACGCCATGCAATCGATCCCAGAATATCCCTCATCATGGAGGATAGCTACTGGGCTCAGACCAAGTACAGCATATTGTTGAGGCCTCGGAGCTTCTCTCCGGAAGACCTCTTATCCGCCTGGGTCCAAGCCCAGCAACTTCCCCCGCCCTTCCCCACAAACTCCCCAACTCCGCAAAAGCACGTTTGAAAAGCTGGGGATCAGTTATGCGATATGATTGTCCGAGCTAATAATCTGATAATCTAAGCTGTTAGAGACAACTATTCCCAGTCTTGCGAAAACGGAAGTTGCCCGGACACGATAGGTGCTATGACCCCGGCCCTTAATTTCGGGTGTGGGGAGCTTCCACAAACCTCACTGCGCAGTCCTTGAAAACCAGTCTCTGCGCCAATGGTTGAGCTTCCCCCGAAGCTTCGCTCCATTTGAGAACGGGGACATGGACGGGTAATAGCACACGCTATCATGGTTGGTCAGCTTGCACCTTGGTGTACCTCAAACAAAGCTATTCAGAAAGCTTGTTCGGCCGATTTCGCTCGTACGTTTATGATCATCGCTTTTCAAAGCCGATGGTGGTTCATTTAGTCACCTCGCATACGAGTCGATCTATCCAATGTGTCTACCCTTCAAAAGCTGCGCGTCGAGTCTAACGCAACAAATACCAGTACCGAATTTATGGTCGACGAAAATTTGTTGCAAGAGATCATGGGGCGGTCGCAATATCGACAACCAGCAGGGGATATCTCCTGCTCGGTCATGAACCCCCGTTATGGACATATACTCCGACAAGCCCCCGCAGCAGTGTCCAAATGTGCGGGGATCGAGCTTGCCGGGCATCGGCATTCAGAGGACTAGTCGAGCCACAGAACTACAAGCGGTATCATGGAAGACGATCCCCATATTTCCCCACAAACCCAATCAATTCAGCGATACATCCGGCTGGCCGATGATGACGTTCTGTTTGTGACACTTGCGGTAGGAAGACTGCCCGACTCATTGGGTACTGGGATCTGCGGTATAAATAGGGGATGCATGTGTGCTTCTGTGATCGAGCAGACAGACTGAATTCTCATTTTCTTTGAACTCCTCGCTGGCAGATTCGGCTACTGTTGACAGAATGCGCTCACTCGCCTGGGCTCCCATAGCCACCACAGGCTTTGCGGCATTGGCAAGAGCTGCAACTCCCTCCACGTTGGCAGAGCTTTGCACTGATTCCATCGTCAAAGCAGCTCTACCAGCGTCTGAGTTCATTCAAGGCATAACAATTGACTCAGACTCTGTGACGACAGAAGTCGTAACGAACAGCAGTGTCTCCAGCGAGTTCTACCCCAGTGCCACAATCAATTATTGCAACGTCACATTTGCCTACTCCCACGATGGCATTGAAGGCGACCAAGTCCTTTTGGAAATCTGGCTTCCTGCACCCACAGATTTCCAAAACCGCTGGCTCTCCACCGGCGGAGGAGGATACGCCATCAATTCTGGAGACCAATCGTTGCCGGGTGGTGTCATGTACGGTGCCGCGTCAGGTATGACGGATGGCGGGTTTGGGGGATTTTCAAACAATGCGGACACGGCTATGCTGTTGGCCAATGGCACTCTGGACTACGAGACGCTTTACATGTTTGCATACAAGGCGCATCGGGAGCTTAGCTTGATCGGAAAAGCCCTCACCCGCAATGTTTACGGAATGAGCGACAGCGATAAACTGTATGCATATTATCAGGGTTGCTCCGAAGGAGGCCGCGAAGGCTGGAGTCAAGTGCAGCGCTTCGGCGATGAATGGGATGGGGCCATCATAGGCGCTCCAGCATTCCGCTGGTCTTTCCAACAGACGCAGCATCTCTATTCCAACATCGTCGAGAAGACACTGGATTACTACCCACCTCCCTGTGAGCTAGACAAGATTGTCAACGAGACCATCGCTGCCTGTGATGCCATGGACGGAAAGACAGATTGGGTGGTTGCACGGACTGATCTCTGCCTGCTCGACTTCGACATTAGTACCATTGAGGGGAAGCCCTACTCGTGCGCTGCATCCATGGGCGCCCCTGCACAAAATGGCACGGTCTCCGCCAAGGGTATCGAAGTCGCGAAAACTATTATCAACGGGCTGCATGACTCCCAGGGCCGCCGAGTCTACTTTTCGTACCAGCCCACAGCCGCCTTCGATGATGCTGAGACGCAGTATAACTCCACAACAGGTCAATGGGGCTTGGATATCGATCAGCTCGGGGGCGAATACATTGCTCTCTTGGTCGACAAGAACGGCACTACACTAGACAGCCTGGATGGGGTCACCTACGATACCCTCAAGGACTGGATGATCTCGGGCTTGCAGGAATACTACAGCACTTTGCAGACCACCTGGCCAGACCTCACCCCCTTCCACAACGCTGGGGGTAAAGTCATCCATTACCATGGTGATGCTGACTTCAGCATTCCCACCGCCTCATCCATTCGCTATTGGGAGTCTGTACGCAGCATTATGTATCCCAATCAAGACTACAACACCAGTGCTGAGGCGCTCAACGAGTGGTACCGTCTGTACACTGTCCCAGGAGCGGGCCATTGTGCGACCAACGCTGCTATGCCTAATGGTCCTTTCCCACAGACCAACATGGCCGTGATGATCGACTGGGTAGAGAATGGCGTGGTACCTACCACGCTCAATGCGACAGTCCTCCAGGGAGAGAATGAAGGACAGAACCAACAGCTTTGCGCTTGGCCACTGCGTCCTTTGTGGACCAACAACGGCACCACCATGGAGTGCGTGTATAACCAGCGCTCGATCGACAGCTGGCATTATGACCTGGATGCGGTTCCTATGCCTGTGTACTAGGGGATGATATTCGAGAAGCGCAAGCTTGATTGTACATATGATCGTTTGGTCAATAACCGGACATAGTGAAGTCAATAATTCGTTTCCCGCATACACATCCGAGTGACTTGGATATTGACTCTCTTACTTTCCTTCTTATTCAAATTTGGGGTATTTTAAGCAGACATGCCACAATCCACATAGCAAATAGCTTTCTGGTGATACTGAGTGGGGGCTACCTACGGAAAGATACACAAATCCTCGGGGCGCATTCAAGGTGACTATCATTCCCATTCAAATTCCTATATCCATAGCGAACCGATCACAGTCATAAAAACTCTGTCCAAGAGTAAAGAAATGCATATATAATAACGCTCTCAAATACCAATGAAGGAAAGGAATGCATACACCATCATTGTTGTGCAAGAAAAGGCAACTGAAAATACGGCTCACCACCACCCCAATGATGATCCATCAACTTGAATCCCCCAGGTACGGCCTTCTGAAACGTTCCACTGGGATCATACTTCCGACTAACCTGCTGCAGCCACTGCTTAGTCCGAGGCCCATACGACCCAATTGGATCTTGAAAATCAGACGAATAGTTCATGAGTTTAAAGCGAGACCCCGTGCCGCGCCGAACAGCCTCATCCTCAATCCTCCCCAGTATCAACGTCATCGATTCCAATACCACTGCATCTTCCTCCTCATTATCCCAATACGCCAACAACAATATCCCTACCAACGGCCCATCCCTCCGATGCAACCCCAGCAGATTCCCTCCTAACTCCTTCGATTTCCTCATCAACGACACCGGATACGGCTGAAACGACATCGATATCCGCAGCCCCTGTGCAAACCGCACCGGATCCACCACCGCAAAGAACTCCGAAAACGCTCTCAACAGTGTCCCCGTATCCGCCTTCACCGTCGTGTTCATACACGCACACCTCTTCTGCTTCTGGTCCTCCATCTCCACACCAGGATCCCGACGCCGACGACCCTGCTGCGCCGATCCCACGGCGTCCCGAACCGACATCATGCATACGTGCCGATACTTCTTCACCTCGTACGCCATATCCAGGAAAGGTTGCATGGCTTTGGGAACCGCCCCATCACGCGTATAATACAGCTTATTCTCACACAAATAGCCCCATTTTCGCTGATACACCATGGTCGTTCGCAGATACATATCGCTCATATACTGCGACCTCTGCAGCGTGTCCACGAGCTTCTCGATCTGCGTCGGGAATCCGCAGCACTCATACCAGACGCTCCCTCCGAATATGGAGCCCTGAGAGAACGTCCGCATATCGTAGCGAGTGACGATTCCGAAGTTGTTGCCTCCGCCGCGCAGAGCCATCCAGAGATCGGAATTAGTGGTCGCGTTGGCATTGACAATTTCCCCGTTTGCGAGCACGACTTCGAAGTTGAGGACGTTGTCACAGACGAAGCCTTCTCGGAAGGAGAAGAGGGATATTCCACCTAATCAGAGTTAGTCATTTGTTATCATTATTTGTGAAAGTAAAGGAGGGAGGGAGGGAAACATACCACCTAACACAACACCCCCAATCCCACTCTCTGTCGAAAGCGGCCCTGTGACTGCCAACCCATGGTTCGCTAAGACCTCATATACACGTCCCCATCGCTCCCCAGCCCCAATACTTACAATCCCCTCATGAAGCTTTACCCCCCGGAGGAGATTCAGATCAACCGTGATCCCGTTGTCGAGATTCGCACATGCATGTGTTGTCTGTTGTCCTCCACTTCGGATAGCGAATCTGATCTCCTCGCGATCGGTGAATGGCTTGACGATGCTCATGAAGCGCGACACATCATCAGTGCCTCGCGGACGGAAGATGCACGCTGGCTCGAAGTCGCTTTCGGTGGCGGAGCTGTAGGAGTTGTTGTGGATCTTGTAGGCTGGTTGGCCTGGGGTGATGACGCATTCTTCGGGGAATATTGCCTTGAGGGCTGATCGTAGGAGGAACACTGTCATTTTGTTTTTAGTTAGGTTAATTAGATTAGGATGACAGGGATGTTGGACAGGGAAGTCAGGTGTGATTGGGCTAATGCATCTTTTTGCTGCAGTGTAACATTGATTGCTTGGAACTGGAGGGGATTGTGGCTGGATATATATTGTGTTGTTGATTTTAGGGGCGTTCATGAGTCTGTAATGGGTGGGAGAAGCCGTACATTAGGGGAATGTCCCCGCTGGTCCTTGGATCTTGACTACGTATAAGCAACTAGATATTGATCATATAGTCTGTATGACTTGAAGTATATACTGTTTTCTACGTGTCGCTCACTAATTCTTAATATTTCGGGAACGGCCCGATCACAAACAAAGGCATTTTATCAAGAACTGCGTACAACCCATAATAAAAGACATGACTATATCCTATGACTCGAATATTTATAATGTGGGCAGTACTCTGGGGCATTATAATATATATCCCTTTGACACCTCTGAATTCGTACGCTAGTTTCCGTCTCGCCATGCCCTGCAAAGCCCAACGGGTCTTGCCGGCCCTTATAGTTCATTGTGCGCTTTGCTGCCAGATTGAGCACATACCTTATGCAGCTAGATAGAGCAGGAAGGCGCAGCAGCAACCATACCTCGAATATGAATATGGATGATAGCACGTAAGCGAGTAACAAACCCAGCGATCGGATTATCGCTTTATGCTGAGTCCTACTGTAGCGGACGCGGCGTTCGATTGTATAAGCTAACAAATGAATAAATGAAGTAAATGAAGAGAAACGAGTTCAATGGTCATTCTTGGTCATCTTATTCCTTAAGTACAGAGTTGAATTCAACAAGAGAAAGGATCAGGAGCACCTACACCCATTCAAAGTGGCTTAGTTTATCCTGTAGGGGAAGGAGCAAACACTATAATATACCCATCCAAACATGGCGTCATCCCGACGCCTAGCTAAGCAAGGTAATATAGGTAGGGCGAACTTCACAAAGTAATAAGCAAGAAACATAACAATGTAATAAACAAGAGATACAACACAAAAAAAAAAAAAAAATCAAAAAAATCATTAGAATTACTCGGGTAAGGGTGAGTAAGACGTGATGTGACTGACACGCAGCATTCGTTTAGTTTCCAGTAGTTGACGGGCCGGCAGTGGTCGACGGGCCGGCTCGCTCGCCTCGCTCGCCGCCAGCGTCATCTTCAGCGATGGTTAAGGAAGCCCGAGCTTGTGTCATCGCATGGCACACGGTGGTAATTCTAATGGGATCATTCTTGTGAGCTCGTATGGCAGTGAGAGATATCTCGGCGAGCATCGCGAGTATATGAGGCTGCTGTACTTCGCGGGCGAGCACGTGGTACTTTAGCTCAAGTCAAAGTAGTAGTAGTACATCGGACCATGCACTTTACCCAGCATCAATATGACTTGCAACAACCAACTCAGCCAAATTCTGACTATCGACCATAATATTCTTATTGTATGGTCCATCAGAATGTATTTGGCCAATAAGTCGGTCTTCATCTACCCACCCTAATGGAGTTGACCCAGTCCTGATGTAACACCGAAGATGGGACAAGTACAAATGTAAGAGGAATAACAGCAGACCTTGCTTTTGTATTCGGCAGGCCGCCATGCTTCATAGGTTGCATGATCCGAACGCCTGTCTTGGGCAATGATTGCCCATATAGGCTCGTTGTGCTCAGCACGATCTTGTAAACTTCGAGTCTTCCCTGAGGAGTCTCGGTGGGCATTGTTTGAATGGGCCGTGGGTGGTGCAACCACATGAGTAAACTAGGGTTTGACAGAAGAACCTTTTTCGGGTTAGAGAATGTGCGGTGATATGAATATTTGCTCTACTTACATCGTCTTTTGCTTGGAAAACATAGGTAGCGGTTCGGAGATTGTATCTCTCTGGGTAGTCACTTTAGTGGGCCTATCTCGATACACGGGACGTTGAGGGGATTCTTCATTGTTTGAATGCATGCCTTCTTGATCAAGCAACTAGCCGGGAAGGAGATTTCTCGCTGAAGATTCACAACACTGTGGTAGAGGATATCGGGCACGGCCTGAGTCCCCACACGGCGTATCTTAGATGCCAAAGACTAAGTACCCTATCTCCTTCTTCAAGTCTCATAGAACCCCAAGAGAAGAGGCGTTGGAGATGTTACTTGGTGTAGTTGATTGGCAGGAAGCCTATGGAGGTTCAGGATCTCATGAAAACCGGAAAGCAGAAGAGGGCGCAGACATTGCTTATCACGTTGACTCTGGTAGGGGTAGAGAAGTAGTGACTGGATTTCTATAATCTGGTGTGCAATTCTCGTTCTCAGCATCTGCAGTAATCGGGAATCTATGATCTCCTTTGACCATAGTTCTTCTTGTCCATGAAGTGGCGTATTTTGCGTGCAGAGTTAACCCACTTATCTGTCTGGCCTTTCCTTCGGGCCAGGATCGAGCAGACTAGAATCGGGTCAGTGGCAGTATCATAAAAGTAGCGAGCTGCATGGTGGATGAGGAGAGGAAGTGGTGTGTGACAGCTATGCAACTCTGTTGATGGCCAGTTCGTCGAATATCCTGTCCTCAAGGCGTTTTATATCTGTGGATAGTTGGATGATATCTGCATCTGTTGTTCCAACATGATATTGCTGATGTAATGCATCTCTGGTTGGACATGCTGGGCGCCGCTGTGGGAATGGAAGGTTATCCCTCGGCATCTGTGCCGTAACGAGGTCAAAGGTTCCAAATTAAGATATAATCATGGCAGAGATAGTTTAAATCGGCGCTGCGGCGAGCCGAAGGTAGAAATTTGACGAAGCCAGCAATATGTGCCAGCAGCTGACAGGAGGTAGGGTTATAGAGCATTAAGCTTTAATCAAAGAACACGGCCTTAGAGGTCCCCTCGAATCCAATATCTAGCTCACATGCATGACAAAATTAGTTCTTGGATACGCTCTTCTTGCTGAGCCCTAAATCAGCGTCATGTCAATTGATTCCTGATACGCCTCTTCAGCAGCGTAGAGAGGATGATTCGTGGCGATACCTCCACTAAACATTGAGTCCGTTCCTGAGATGCAATCATCGAGATATACTCGAGTAGCAAGGACTCTGGATTCTTCTAAGCCATAGGGCACTCTATTGCATTTCGAACAGGTCCAATGTATGCTTCCCTCTCTACTGCATAATGCTGTTTGGAAGGATACAATAGATGCGTCATGATGTTGGACGAAGCGTGCCGCGAAGCCATGTTTTGACGCAGCTTTTGCGTCTGTTGTTGTATGTGGGCATAGAACGAGTGAATGATGCATTTTCTGTCCCGGATGAATTCAACATAAGATAGCTGTAGCTACTGAGGATAGGCACTTTTTGTGCAGCAGTTTCTTAGGAGTCGCCGGATATTATTGCAGTGTCCATAGCGGGTTTTATGCGTCCACAGGATGGTGGGTCGTATTAGTGTTATTTGGTTCGTTCATTAATCTTGAAGTTAACGACTGACGCCTTGATGTTGATGCGATTGATTATCCTGACTGAGGTACAAGTAGAGAAGATTATCCTCTAGTGGCGGGGTATATCTATATATGCAATACCATTGCCAGTCTGCGCCGACTTGCAAGCATGGTCCAACAATTTTCATTCAATAGTGGGCACCATGTATTGCACGTAGGCAGAGAAGCCGATGTCAAAATAGATGCTATTAGAGAAGAAGTGGAGATATGTAAAGATGATGGAGATCTAGCCCCATTTATATAGCCATTGAGAGGGCCTTCAGTGAAAGGCAGCAATTCCCTTGTATACTGTCTTGTTCACCTAAGCCACCACCTCTGTGAAGCCGAGAGGAAACTATTCACCCTACATTCCTGCAATGAGCTGACTGGTATGCCATTGCAAGCAGAGAACTGCGAATTGGTAGCGCAAGTAGAGCCCGGAATGTACTTATCTCATGGTATGTTTCTGTGGTTGATAAGAGGTCTCTACCCGGGGGTCATCTGCTCTCTTTGATATAGCCAGTCAATCGATATTTTCGTTGCCTCTCTTCCTAGTATATTGCTTTCTATTCCCTATCAAGATGTAATCACTACCAAGAATGTTCCTCAAGGGAAACAGCTCTTCCCGGAGAAGTCGACATATCTCAGCCAAAAGACTGATCGATGTCCAGCATTACTGGATATGGCATGGTGGTGATAAATACTGAGATTAAAATGGTAAATCATGGTCAACCACATGAGACAATGATACCCAGTTAGGGCTTTATAAGATTTGAACTTGATGGCGTTATTATTGACAGCATCACGAAAGAACAGAGAAGATAGATGCATAATTATACAATGAGTCTACTTTCGACGATCTAGCCACCGGATAACCGCCAAAATTCGGCATTGTCAACAAATAATAAGCTGGGGCCTGAACACCAGCCCCACAAGCCATGCCTGACTTGGTTCCCGACTTCCAATCGTCACCTTTTGGCTCCGCCTCCGCGCTTCTCCCCGGCTCGCCTGACGGCATTATCTCCAAAATCTCACCAATAATCAGCCACAGAGACTGCAATGCGCACCCACACTGACTCACGTCGGCATCCCACCTGAGCTCCACCATCCGAATGTAAGCAAGACAGTCCCTGGTAATATAAGTAGCCTCATTTCCCATCCGGCCCAGAAATGCCCCTCGAAAATAATCATCAAAACCACATAAAACCACCCCAAAATGCCCTTCACTATCCGCTACGCCACCGAGCAAGACGCTCCCCAACTTGCCAACATCAACGTAGTCAGCTTCAGACACCAGGCATTCTGGTCCGCGCTCTTCCCGAATATCGACGTGCCGGGAACCCTGCCACTCAAGACAGCTCGTTGTCTAGACAAGCTCCGATCACCGCAAGTACATGTCCTAGTCGCGGTGGATGACGACTCGGGCAAGATTATTGGGTACTCTCGATGGATGTTTCCGAAAGAGGATGAGAAGAGCATTGTTGAGTTGTCCTCCGAGGGCGTAGAAGCACTATCAGCTCATGATGATGGGAAGGCGTTCCCGGAGGGTATGAATATGGAGATCTATCAAGCGTTCAAGGTCCTTCTGGCCGATCTGCAACGAGCGCATTTTGAGGAGGGGGATATCAGTATGTTTATTCCCGCTTTATACCAGATATAGGCTTGGTATTCTTTGGAAAACATGCTGTATGTGTGCTGACTACATAGTGCTGGAATTCCTCGCCACGTTGCCCGAAGCTCAAGGCAAGGGTGTTGGAACCGCCTTGCTCCAGTGGGGCATGGAGCGTGCTGATGCGAGAAATGCTAGAGTTTATCTGGAGGCCACGCAGGATGGATATCCGCTTTATTGGAAGCATGGGTGGCGGGACGTGCAGGTGGCGAGGTTGGATTTCACGGTGTATGGGGGCACCGGGTCACAGGAGTGGGTGGTTATGCGGAGAGATAGGAGGGTTCCGGTTGCTGCATGAGATGTTATGTTGAAGCTTTTATTGATCTGGTAGTGATTATAAGAGAAGATGCAGTGAGTTTAAGCCTGATATGCTAGGGCCGCCGTATTTACGACAACCTTGCGATAGCCCGACGATCAGATACAATACGAAACAAAATCAGTATAACTACATCTTCTGCTTCCACATAGATTTACTCAAAGGCCGGATATTTGAATGGGCGCTATCGAAAGCCATATGGCGGACTACAACTCTGCGGGCCTACAAGTCATAGCTGCTGACGATAAACTACATAGCCAAGTCTCTAGTTGATTCCCACTTCATAACCTCCAGATTCTAGCTGTGAATGCTATATTCACATGGAAAACAGCTTCAATTAGTGCTTGCCTATTGGCCTTCACTGACACTTGAACAATTACCGTCTCTAGTCCTCCACTATTTATATTGCTTCTCGCGTCTCTCCTCTTTCTCTTTCTTATTCATCAACAAAATATCTTATATAGCCCATCAATATGCTAAATTTCCGGTATACTGGAAGGGTTCCTTTCCTAGTCGAGCGTCCCTCATATAATGGCCTTGCCTTGAGCCGTGGGAACCGCATCGTTAGTGTCTCATGGATTCTTCTGGATATAGCATCAATATAGAACGCCGGCTGGCAAAGAAATACGATCTAAAGCAGCTGCTTCGGCTTCGTAGTATGCGACGAATCCCACCACTTGCCGTTTGGCTGTTAAATGGATTGAATCATTGATGATTGCCACCCCTTCTTCTAACAGTTGAGATATCGACCATTTCGGGTATTCAAAGCTCTTTCCCATATTAGACTTCATCTTGCTGCAAGGGTTATCTCGGCTTGACAGTATATGCTATCAAGATGAGAACACTGGAGAAATGTGTGAAGTCTACATACAGGAAGCGTCCTAGCCAGTCCTATTCAATCCCGTACTAGGGAATATATCATACAGATACAGTCCTCACTATTGTCACCACCTCCATCACCACTATCACCTTGCTCCACCCAGACAGGCGTCTGTCATCCCCCCTACCCCGGTCTGGCCTGTTCTGTGCCTAGCGCCCCTGTTTCCCCCCTCATCGGTATTCAGGAATTTTGGGCTTGCATGGGCTAATAAATGGACAGTTTTGCCTCATCCCTACAAGTGCCTCGCCTCAATGCTGTGGTTCCAGAAAGCCTCTACTGACATTCGCTATATACAAAAGCCCTCTAAGTGTGGTAAGGCGATATAATGTACATAGGAATATGTACTACAGTGTCAAACTTGGATGTTGTGCAGAGACCTATCCCTAGAGCGGGGTACCAAAGGGCTTTTGACACAGCCACGTCCAGGTGGTGCACATGATCTCGCTCTCTTGTGGAATGGATGGTGAACGGTGTCTACAGTGATCCTCTTGTGTCCATGCTACAGGCAGGTTCTCTATATCTATAGCCATATGGTCTATAAATACGCCGAGAAACTCGAGTCTCTAGGATGAGTTGTGCCTACCATATACCCTGCATATACGAGAAAGCCAAAGGAAAACAGAACATTCGACGGCGATTTAGAGCAGAATCAGGCTCCAATTTCCATAGCGTAAGGATTTTCTTCGCATATACAAAGCATACACCCGAGCAAGGTAAGCCCTGCCATTTTGAATATGAGCATGGGCTGAGCTCTATATACGAAAATCACACACATCTGCTTTTCACGGCAATATCCGTTTTCCACAACACTTGGCGAACCATGCCAGATATGTCCATCTATTCAGATCTTCGATTAACTTGAACAACAAATGAGTACAGGCAATCGTGGACGATAATGATTAGTAGCCCGAGTGCTTCGTGACCCTGAAATTGCAGGAGCTCAGCATACATTTCGGATGCAAAGAGGGGTATATCATGGAGCCTTCAGACATACCTATACGATCTCAATCCACAAGATCCAATGGATTCGCACAATATTGCACCACGCACACGTTTCAACACGACAACCAATGGCGAGATGAAACACTGAAAAAGAGCCTATCTATAATATTTCGGAATTTATCCAGAAAGAACGTAATAATAACCATAGCTGGTACTGTATCTACAGGGACACATATAATGGCACCTGGGGATGAATGGACGGCTTATCTTCAACAACTACGATACCGCACTGGGCACTTGTCTTCTAGCAATTTGCATTCTTCACGGCCTCTGGGATGAGAGGCAACATGGCCACCTACAATGAGCCAAATGCTGTGGTAAGTAGACTAACTTGAATTGGAGAGATCTTACTAAATTCTAATTAATGCTAAACTACTGGTGTCGTGGTCACCTTTTGCCCATCTAAAATTCAGATGCAATTCCTCAGATAACGGACTCATCAAAAGTTTTGGATGCTCTTAAATCAACCTATTAGAGATGATCTTGGAAGCGAGATGGATCTTTCGGGATCATGTGGTCCTACCACATGTTGAAATCAGGAATGCTCGACAGCCTCGGAACCGGCGTGGCATCATATTACGGACAGAGATTTTCTTGGAGAAACCAGGTAATGCCGGAGAACCTAATGCAGAATCACGCAGACCATTACCCTAACGCCTAACACGCACAGGACTATATTCGCAGGTGCTCGTCTTCCTTACGTTTGGCAATGGATAGTACCCTTTAGTAACTAATAATATGCCGAACCAAAGAAGGCCAGAGCATTGGGCATGGGGACCAGCTAAATGACAACGAAGAAAGCTTACCGAAAGAACACGATTACATATGAGACATGAGAAAGTCACGGTAAGAATGGAGAAACAGCTTTTGCATGTCCAAGCAAGAAAAGTCACCCACCCACCCTAAAATAGCACATTGGTCACTAAAGTTTATCCGAAGTACAACGACAGACGACGCATGCTAAGTTGGAAAACCATATCGACTTAATCATGCATACCAAATTCTCTACCTTAAAAAACTTGGCCATGCGATTACCTCAATTCTTGCTTGCCGATCTGGCTTCACTGCCACCATAGCCTGGATGTGAGGGTTGGGAATCAGCTGTCTCATGCGCTTCCTGAGCGAATATAAGTTATGGGAAAGGGCATGATCTGCTTTGAAGCCCCTTTCGCTAGGATAGTAGAATCACAGGGCTTGGGCTGTGAGCCTAAAGGCTACCATAGGATAACTATGTCTACATTACAGGCCAATATCGCCTCCTTGCGACCGCGTGCCGAGTATGAGATATCGCTACGAAGCTGCGAAGAAAGCAACTATTATACGATCGGGAGGTTTTATCCAAACGCCCGAGAGGCGCTGGAACATGCCTTAATCTATAAGGTAGCCTCTGGTAATGACTAAATCACAAGCTTCGAAGAAGCTGGTGCGGTCGTAACCAAGAACGCTACGGAAGGTGGAATAGTCATACAGAGACTCCAGTGAGGGTTCTATGGTCTTTTCGGCACATGGGCGCCCCGATTTGCAAAACGCAGAAATTGAAGATCATTTATGGGCCTACTCGTCTGAAACATGGCAATTGCCCGTACAGATCCCTCTCTTTGGCTGCTCAGATAAACCCTTACTGGTCCCCCAGACGTCCGCATCCTAGATGGCTTCGAGTATACCCGGCGCAGCATTCTGAGGTTACCACTGACTGCAGTCTTCGGAAAGTGGTGCGATTGCTGAGGAGCTGTTGCGACATCAGCAGCGGTTTCCTCCCGCGGTCAGCCCGAAGGCGTATATCTAACCGAGAGTAGACTGGCTGTTGGATCAATGTGTCTTAACGCAGATACAGAATGCCCGATTGTTTCCTTGAAAAGAAGGGCCTACGGCCGAGTGGCCGATTTTCACTGACTTTCGATGAGTAGGAGCGGGCAGTTATGTCTTATTGGCTTGCGACAAGCTGGGAATAGTGGAGAACTGGACACTGACGCAATCCGCAATATCTCAGAACTTGGAATTAATTGAAGCTGATACCTTTCGAATCAGACGCCTCGTCATTAAGATCATGGGGCTTACTTCTATTAATATATTGTAATTTATATCTTCCTACTAGATCATTCCACCAAATGATCCTCTTCAGCTAAGCCCTGCGTATGTGACTCGTGTTGCCTGATATAGCCATGAAATAGAAACAAGATAAATCTACGAGTCCGCTCGTTCAAGTACGTCTTTGGCTTTGTCTACTGTATGACATTCGACTCCCATCGAACTCGTGATGCTAGTCACAGGGGTATCACCTGACTGCCTGGTTTCTATTGTCGCCCCTCACTTCCTCTTCTTCTTCTTCATCATAATCACCATCTTCTCCCTCTTAATCCCTATTCCCTCACTCGTGCTATCCGCCTCCAACGATGATGGGGTACGAAGATTGGGAGGAATAATACTGAAAGCTTATTCAATATGCTCCCATACAGTGAGAAGTGTGATAATCAATGTACATTCTCTCCAATGTTCATAGATAGCTCCTTTGACTAATATTCAGGTACACAGCTTCCTCCGCATCTGACTGTGGTCTCCCATCACCCAGGCCTATTTCATGGTGTGTCGGCCACGTTATAAACCAACTTCTGTCCACTGACCTTCCCATCCTTCATTTCTTGTAGACCCCCCAACACGCCCTGGAGACCCCGTGGCCCCAGTTTGACAGGATGAGGCTTGACCTTGCCCTCTGCAAGAAGAGTGGCTGCCTTGCTCATGAAATCTCCTGCAAATTCTCGGTCCTCCGGCTTGGCTGGAATGATGCCACCATAATGAAAGTCCTCACCGAAGGCAGTGTATGCAATCGTAAAAGCACTGCGGACATCATCACGGGGAACGCTCACATTCAGTAAGGCGGAATAATCCCCGCCCTTGCTTGAGATCACTTGGCCACAGAATTCAGCGCTGGACTGAACACCAACAGTATCGAATACCAGCGTCAGCTTATCCTGAGTGTAATCCTTGATGGCCTGAACTGCATTCGCATCTTTATAGTCGAATACTGCGTCTGCACCAAGACTCTTCACGAGATCAAAGTGCTTCGCGGAACAAGTCGTCAACACAGTGTATCCCGACAACTTGGCATACTGAATGGCCAGAGTACCGGTGGCTGTGGAGCCACCGTACATAAGAATCAGCTCAGGCTGGGCCAGTGGTGCGTCTGGTGGTGCGAGCTTCAGACTCTGATACAGGCCCTGGCCCACCGTGATTATCCCCAAGCCGAGGGTTGAAGCTTCCTCAAAGCCGAGACGGTCAGGGATAGCGATCTGAAGATCCGCTTTGGGGATGCAGTACTCAGCAAAGGCACCACTCTCCGGATTGTTGGAATTGCATCCTTGGACCCAGCCACAAACACGATCGCCCTTGCGAAACGCTTTCTTGACACCCTTTCCGACCTCTTCAACGACACCGGAGTAGTCGTTTCCGATGATGAGACCGGGTTCCTTTCGGTCGGCGCTCTTCCAGTCGGTAGGGTTCAGAGCAACACTAACTGTCTTGACGAGAAGGCAGTCATCAGGCAGGGTGGGAATAGGACGGTCCACCACGTCGCGACTACCGGGCGCAGTAATCACCAGGGCTTTCTGCATGATGAGATAAGATTACTGAGCTGGGATGTGTTTTATGACAGGTAAAATCTACAGGCATGGACAAGCGGTGTGGCAGAGGGGGGAGGGGGGGTTATTAATGTTGTATGACTGCTAGCTTCTCTGATGTCCTCCTTTCTTAACGATGACAGCTAAGCATGGCATTATTAATCTTCGCCATTATTAATCCACCCTGCTAAGGCTAAGGCTGGCTTGCTGCAATCTGATTCGAAGACTGGATTCGCTAACCAGCGCCGGTCCCGAGATGGACCCGTTCAGTTAGTTTTAGCTTCTCTCCAGCCGATCCATATTCTCCAACACTGCAACTATCGACCTTCTGTTCCCTTCTTCTGCAACTCACTGCTATTGATGTCGACCCGGCCCAATGACATTCCTCGCGTGGCCAACCTCGTCTCTGCCCTGCCCAGCCCGACCGATTCCCCGTCTGCACCTCCGCCAGCGGGAATGACGCCTCCTCCCCGCGAGCGGGTCCCTCGAGCTTGTGAACATTGCCGGGGCCGCAAGATCAAATGCAACGGCCAGCAGCCGTGCAAAGCCTGCACGCGCCATCCAGAACGATGTCTCTACCGGACAGGAAGCATTCGCCAGAGGAAGAACCGTCCCACCAAGGAAGCTCCGCGACCACCAGCTACCTTACTCCCTCTCCCGACCACCGACTCACCGACTACTCCGAGTG
Organism: Aspergillus brasiliensis CBS 101740; assembly: GCF_001889945.1. Classification (NCBI taxonomy): domain Eukaryota; kingdom Fungi; phylum Ascomycota; class Eurotiomycetes; order Eurotiales; family Aspergillaceae; genus Aspergillus; species Aspergillus brasiliensis. The sequence goes on along the minus strand of NW_027137448.1, from coordinate 791,258 downwards.
ACTGGTCCCACACCAGTCTAAGCGATGGCCCGGCGCAGTATAAGCGACATCATGAGCTACGTGCCGGCATCGGCGTACAGAACCCAGAGACCGGTGCATTCCAGTTCTATGGTAAGTTCCATTCCCTACATTTGGCCGGCTCTGCTAACCCTTGAAGGTCCCTCCTCCGGCTTCTGCTTCATTCACCGGGTCTATCAACGCATCAAGCAAGGCTCATCTAGTGAGCCACTGCTTGCTCGTCGGAGCTGCTCCATCCCGGATGCCATTCACCGATTTGGCTTGGAGCGCTTCATGTTCTCCCGGCCAGGGGATGCGGATCCACGGCGGACTCATTTTCCGTCTCAGATGTTCCTCCCCAGGGACTTGGGGGATCAGTTCATCGAGGCCTATTTCCGCATTATGCACCCGCAAATACCCATCCTAATCAAGTCCGAAATTGTCGATGCTTGGAACCAAATGTGGGAATCTCCTGTGCGCGACTACAGCGTTAAAAATCAGGACATCCTATATATGGTGCTGGCTATCGGCGCTCGGGTCGCCAATCTGAGGGGGAAGCAACCCGAAAGCAGTGTCGAGGCTTGGGCCGATTACTTTTCCAGTCGAGTATCCGAGGGGCCCATCTTTCTGCAGGAACCGAGCATTCGGGGTGTACACTTGATGATGTTGAAGGTGCGTCCGTCACCCACGTCTGTCAATCGAATCCGCTAACCCAACAGCAAGTCAATGTATGCCTTGCAGCTGATGCGACAAAATGATGCGTATCTCTACCTGGGCCACGCCACTCGCACCTGTCTCGTACTCGGCCTGCACCGGGCCCAGGTCACCGACGGCCGCGATCCCAACGCGCACCGGCTGCGTTTGACTTTTTGGACAACCTTCTTCTGCGAGCGCATATCTTCGCTGTATATGGGTCGTCCGTCAAGCCTTTCTGACCGGCAAATTGACACCGTCTATCCCGAGGATTCGCCGCAGAACCCTTACGACAGTACTTGCGCGCCTATGCACGAATGTGCGTTCATCCGAGCCATGGGCGAGATTGCCAAGCTTGCGGATCGCATCTCCATCGAGATCTATTCGCCGGCCAGCATTAGAAATCCTACGGACCTGGACAAGCTCAATCAAATTAGCGTTGAATGCGACCATGCTCTCCAAGCTGTCACCCCGACACTGCCCAGTTACCTGCACTTCTTCGATGACAGTGTTCCCATTGGCGAGCCCTGGCAGGAGATCCAACGCTTGAGTCTGGGATTCTGCTACTACGTCGTCCGGATGCTCCTCTCTCGCCCAGCGCTGGTGCTCACCACATTCTTCTCCTCAGTACAAGAAGCCCAGACCGCCACTGGCTGCAGTGAGCTCCAAAGTTGCATTCATTCATCGACTTCTGCAGCTCGGAACCTGATTCACCTCGCCCACGACGTCTATTTCCGTCGCTTTCCAGATATCCGCTATGACGGAGCTTTGGCGTCGTTCCTGGTGTCTGCGTCGCTGACTCTTTTGTATGATGTGCTGAACCTGGGGACCGACCCAGACCGAGCCAGGCAGACATTCACGGTTGTCGAAAAGGCGATCAAGTGTCTAGATGAGATAGAACATACGGGGTACACGTCAGGGAAGGCGTTGAGCTTGGACCTGATGAGAGTGGCCAAGCAAGCGGTGCAAGCGGCAGATCCTGTGGTGGACACAAACCAGGTATTAATGGATTCGTTTCCGTGGTTAGAGTATGTTCTCCCTTACCCCCTCCTGCTTGGTGTTAGACTACTGACTGAGTAGTAACTGGGCATCTGCTCATCTCGGGGAGAATCCCGATCTGTCGATGTATACGTTCCCCCCGGCGGACGTGGCAGTCATTGGCTCGTTGGCGGGAAATGATGTCGGATGGACTGAAACGGAGGGCAACCACCTTTGGTTGGGCAATGGGTTCGAGCCGAATGCGATGCCGGGGTGTTTATTCTAGGCGCGAAAGGGATAGATTGGATAGAACAGGATATAACTATACAGACTAATAGATTATTCATCAGGGCCGGCGGCTATTCTGGCATTGTCTCCCGGCCACGTTACTCCAGCTGAAACACCCCAACGCACCTCAGCCTTAGGGTATTATCGCTCCAATGCGGTGCCTGCCCTAACCGCCGTCCATCCTGGCCATGGCCCGAGCGCGATCCGGAGAAAGGATCCAGATATACTTATACCCTGCTGCTATCCTGACCCGACTGCTTGTAGATTGAGTGAGTCCCAATGTCCAAAGCTAATACCCGGGCAGTCCCTTGGACTTCCCACCTCATATACCTCCTTCTTGTCCTCCCTACCGCCCTCAGCATCACCCTTTTGCTCAGCGACTCCCAGCACTGGACTCTAACAGGCAACCTGTACACCTTCATCAACCGCTACCGCACGACCGTGCAAACGGCGCTTCAGATACTGGCCACTCTCCTCGGTGCCATTCAGATCTTCTGCATCTGCCGCCTCGTCAACCACGCCACCCGCATTCTCTTCAAACACTCCACGCACCACACAACCCTCAACGACCTCGCCTTCTGGTCCGCCCTCTCCACGCCCACCACCAACTTCTCTCTCCCTGTGCCGCATATTATCCTCACCTTCCTGCTCGCCAACCTCTCCGCCGTCCTCTCCGCCCTCTGGACCGGCGCCCTCACCCCAACCTCGACCACCACCACCGCCAACACCACCATCCTCATCCCTTCCTACACCAACCGCTCCTTCATCAAAGAATACCCTTCCCAGATCGACACCACGGGTCCCACCCTCCGCACCTCCCTCGGCTACTTCACCTACTCCGTCGGCGTCGGCCTGCTCACTTCGCTCGTCTCCTCCGCGTCCACCGCCTCCCCACTGACCGGCTCCCTCCGCACCCGCTCCCACCCCAAACTCGACTCCACCGGCTACACCTACCTCGGCCGCTCCTACGGCGTCGGCGGTCCTGTCGGCCTGACAGATCAAAACATCGCTGCATCCTTCCCTCACGCCGCAAACTACACCTACCGCGAACGCGGCTACCTCGCCCACGTCTCCTGTCTGTACAACACCTCCACCCTCTTCCTCCTCGAAGACACCTACGACACAGCCCTCTATGTCGCACAGGGCCCGCTCCCGGATAGCAACGTCTCCTCGGGCGAATACTCCACCTACACAGGGTGGTCAACAGACACGATCGTAGCATTGGGAGTAGCCAGCCAGCCCGCGGCATACACGAAGGAGAGGTACGTCGCTGCGGCAGCGGGGAGTTATTACTCGTCATTGAACGCGAGTCAGTGTCTGATTAGCTTCGTACCGAGATGGTTCCTCGTGAACGTGGCTGTTCAGGAGAAGGTGGTAGATGTGGTTCCGCTGAATACTACCTCTTCCTCATATCAAGAAAATAAAGACGAAGAAGAAGAAGCAGAAGAAGAAATAGACATCGACCCCACGAACAAAACCATCCACGTCGCCATGCGTCAACTAGAACTCATCTCCAACGACCTCACCTCCTTCTACCGATCCACGCTCGGCGATGCATTCAACACGTCTATCGCGGATCATGCCACCAACACCAACACACCTTTCTCTTCCTTGAACTCAACCAATAATACCATAACGCTAACAGGCATCCGAAACACCTACATCTCCCTCATCGACGACATACTCGCCGCGTACGCCTCTGCCCAACTCATGGTAGGGAACTTCACCGCTCCCACCACGGCCACAGTTACTGTGGATGCATTGCGTCTCGGATCGAGGGTATATATCGTGGCGGTGTTTGTGGTGAATGTGCTTGTGGTGTTTGGGGTGGGGGTGGAGATGGGACGGACGAGGGGGTGGAGGGAGTTGCCCTCGTTTGATTATTTGGATGCGAGGATGTTGGTGCTGGGGGGTGCGAATGGGGGGAGGGGGATTGCGGAGAGGGCGGCGGGGATGGGAATGGTGGGGTGGAAGGGGATGGGGAGGATTGGAGTGAGGCTTGTGGGTGTTGGTGGGGTGAGGGGGGTGGGGTGGGGGTTGGTTTATAGTAGTCGTGGTGGAAGTAGGAGTATAGATAGTAGTGAGAAAGGGAGGAGAGGGTCGCAGGAGACGTTGGTGGAGGGGTGGATTTGATTCATTTTTATTCATAGTAGGAACTTATAGCTTTACAAATACGTTACTACTGCTTAAAAAGAAGATGCACGAAGTGATATATCTGTATTACTTCTGACTCCTCACCATACTCCGCAACGCCTCCGTCTCCCCCTCCAACTTGGAAACCCGCATCTTCAACTCGTCCCGCTCGCGCTTAATCGCCGCGAGTTCCTCCTCCAACTGATTCATCCGATCCACGCGTCGCTGACGATAGCGTCGCGCAGCAAGGGTATTCAGTTCCCGCTTCTTGACCCGGTTGGGGGCTTCTTTCGGAGGAGCGGCTGTTGCTCGAGAGGATGCAGTGGAGCTGACGGATGGCATGGGTGGGAATTCTATTTCAGATAGTTCTTCACCAACCGTTAGTCACTTTTTACATTTTCTTCATTTGATAGGAAAGTTGGGTGCCCACCAGGAAGAGAATTCACACCAGGCGATGCCAACAGGTTCAACTCCTCGCTCAATTCCGGAGAACTCAGCAAAGTATCAATCGGGTCGAGATCGGGTTCCGCAGTGGTAACAGATACAGGTACAAGAGAGTGAGGGTGAAGGATCGTTGGGCAAGAAGTATGTTGTTGTTGAGTGGTCGGATCCGAATAGCCAATGATCTGATCTTGATAGCTACTATCGCTCAGACTGGACAAGGCTGTGTTTGAGGTATTGGATCCGGCAGTGAGAGAAGTATCTAGCGGGGAGTCGTCATAGAATAGGGAAGTCGTGTCAACGGGAGGAAAAGCCGCTGACGAGAGGTCGAAAGTAGGTTGATGAGTATGATGGAATTCGGGAGGAAGGTAAAAGGGATCAGAATATTGGGGGAGGTCCTGGTAGAATTGATAACTATTATACGGCGGCGGCGGAGAGGTCTCGTCTTGCGCAGATGAACGCGACGGTCTGGCGGATGGCGTGCATGTTGGTAATTGCAGTGACAGCCATTCTTCTATACTTGAGGCCGGGTCCTTGGACCCGGGAGAGCCGGTGCGACGAGAGGGAAGAAGAGGACGCTTTCGCCGAGGCGATGGAGGATGAGAAAGGGGAGGAGAAGATGAAGTTGGTCGGGGTGAGGCCCGGTTTATAAGGCCGCTGCGGAGGGAGGAGGCGGGCTTCCTTTTGGGTTTAGTGCGGCGGGTGGGGCGGGTACGTTTTGGGCGCATGTTAGTTGGGTGGTTTTTATTCATGCTGAAGCAATAGTTGCGCTGGATTATAGAAAGAGAGAGTATGGTGTAGTATGTACATCTTGATAGAATCAACCAGCGCAGTATCCCAGCTATGTACCTCGTCATTCTGAGCCATCTTCTCTTCATCATAAACCCTTAAGGAAGAAATACTGTCTAGTAACATCTTGGTTAGCTGTATCCATGTGGAGATGGAAAAGACACTATGAACACGAGCGAGCCTCTCAGATGAGGTCGGCCCCTAGCTTGGAAAGGTTCTTCCATGTTCATCTTTCCAGGCGCTTCAGAATTGCGGAGCATGTCAGCAATCGGGGGTTGTCTTCTTCGTGCCGTGGACGCTAGCCGTTTGGAGAGGGCTTACGGCCGGAGCAGATTGGCATTGAGGTGGCAATGAAGGATTGGGTGCTGTGGTGAGATGACAGATAAGGTGCAGATAGGTTCAACTGGGTTCCATTCAATGATATTATAGTGGCTATTCCCTACAGATATCTCTTTTATTTCTATATGCTGCTATACGTTGAGTCAGATTACCGTCAGAAACCATCATGGTGAGTCCAAATGAGTCTCCGTGAGTCGAGATGATGCAGATTGAGTGAGCAGTGAGCACAGCAAAGAGACCACTAAACTGCACCCGCCAAGGGAGCACAGGTGGGACCATCAAGCATGAGTCATTCTCACTCATGGCCAAAATGCTCCACTGGCAATCTGCCCCACCCTCCACCTCAACACGAACCAGCCAATCAGCGTGTGACTCCCCAGACATGCAGCGGTTATCATCCTGATAACACGCGGGTCTTCTTTCCGCCCTGATCGGGCCTGACCTAGGCCATCTATGCTTACTTACACAGATCAATGTTGTCACTGTGGCTTGTTGCAGAGCTTGACCTTATTATGGAGAACACCAACTAAAGCATGCCTCATGTCCGTTGCAAAATATCGAGCCATGAGTCTAAGTATCATGATAGTTATAAACCTCATTGTATCCCTTCATTGCTCTACTGTGATTGCCGACAGTGTATTTACTGAAGAATATATTACCTGTAGATTGTAGGACAGAAGATGTATCAAGTTCAAATACATACTTATTAGAGTATCAGTCACAACACCATTCGCTTTCTTCATCGGATGCCATTTCCACAACCCCACTAATCCCCCAGTTCAGTCAATGCATGGGAATGATTGATATTAGAAACCCTACATTCTGTCATGCGGAGATACATTTCCTGCCACTATACAGATGAATATCAATATGCCACACATCTTCTTCTTCTAACACGAATAGAATACCTATAGCAATTCTTGCCACGCCTTTGAAGAGTCCATAGTAGAAATCAGTTGAAGATGTCTGCCTTAATCACCTTATCCTCATATAAACACCTCATTTGGCATGAAATCCTTGTATACATAGATTGACTTTCGCTTCGAGTCATATACACCTAATGACGGCATCCATTAGGGCTATAAGCAGAAACCAACACTACACAATAAGAGTTGGAACTTCTTCCTTACTAGATATCTAACTCACTACACAATCAGCACCTCCTATCACCAACCCTACCCCAGTAACCACCTCTACCACCACCACGATGCACCTCTCCACCATCACCACCACCCTAACCACCGTCCTCCTCTCCGCCACTCTCTCCACAGCCTACACCCTCCCCCCAAACCTCGCCGCCCTCTACAACAAACACAAGGTCTGCCCCCACCCCATATCTACCACCCCTACTAACCACGATAGAGAGAACAGTCCAAACCATGCTCCCACCCCCTCGCAACCGGCTTCACCGACGGCCTCAACCCCACCGACACCACATTCACCTACTGCAGCGACCTCTCCAACCGGTCCATCTTCCTGCACAGCCCATCTGCCGGCGGCCAATACGACAACATGGACATCGACTGCGACGGAGCCAACTCCCACGGCGGGAACTGCGGATTCGACGAATCGATCCAAGACCAGACGAGTTTCAAAGACATCATTGTCTCATCCGGGTACGGGATCCCGGATCTGGATGCGAATATCCATCCGTATGTTGTGTTTGGGAATACCGATTATGATCCTCAGAGGGATGGGATGTGGCCGTTGAGTGTTATGGGGGTGGTTTGTAATGGTCAACTTGTAAGTAATAGACCCCTCCGGAGGAGGGTATGGGGGTGTATGTATGTGGTTTGCTGATAAGTGGGGATGGGTGTTAGTTCTACGGCATCTGGGGTGATACAGCTGGGGGTAGTTGGACAGGCGAGGCATCGATTGCGTTGGCCAAGTTGTGTTTTCCGGATGATGGGATGAGTGGGAATAATGGACATGTTACGGATGATGTCCTGTATATTGGGTTTATTGGGAAGGAGGCGGTGCCGGGGAATAGGGCCAATTGGAAGGCGGGGACTACGTGGGAGTTTGAGGAGAGTATTCGGGGGTTAGGGGAGAAGCTGGTTAGTTTGCTTACTTAGTACCTAGATAGTTAGATAGCTAGATAGCTAGGTAGTAGTGGAAGTTGCTTTTCTATATTGTGTCTATTCTGTTCCTTTATATGGCTGGGTATTCACCCTGCTGGTTCCTGTTGACTCTTCGGCACTACGATTCTAGATGTGGCTGCAGACTATACTGCGTAGGTAATTCAATAATATGTTTGTATAATTCCTATCAAATTGAATAATCGCATCCGACCAAAGCAAGGTATCATAAGCGCAGCAGCAAGCCAAGCCAACCGTCAAGCTCTCCCAACGCTGAAACTCGCTCCCGCTATGCAGAACAGAAACAATCATGTCGTCAGAACCACACTTTTGGCGCGTTCCGTTGCAGTGGCCCAAATCAAAACGCCGGCCAATGCGCCATACAGAATCATCAAACAGAAAGATAAGCAAGGGTATAAGTCAAATACATGATCATTTCTTGAACATGTAGTGTCCGTAGAGCCCGCCTACGTCGCCCACGGCCACGGGAATCTTGCGCATGCCCCACCAACGGGCGCCCATCTTCCAGGAACGCGCTCCGTCGTCAAGCATGACTTCCGGCATGGAGGCCGGGTCCCGCACGTACCAACCGCGACGGCCCAGCTCGCGCACCGTCCAGTCCGGCGAGGTGCGGGTGTTGCGCGCCCGCTCGCGCAGAGGAGCGATGAGCTTGTCGCTGAACTCGATGACCTGCAGCGGGTAGCTCTGCGGCGCAAGGATGACGCACGAGTTGGGGTTGAAAATGGTGCCGATCGTCAGCTGGTTGGCCTTGTTCAGGTCCAGATAGCACAGCGTCGAGGGAACCCACGGGGTGATCGGCTCTCCCTCCACCGGCTTGGGCGGCACGAAGAATGTGTTGAGATCCTGGCCAGTCAGCTCGCACGAGCTCAGGCCCAGCTCTTCCAAATGCTTCGTCAAGGGCAGCAGGGCTTGAGTGTGAGCGGGGGTAACCTTGGCCCCTCCGAGGTTGAGCGAACGGAGAGTAGAAGGCAACCGAGGGAGAAGTGCCTGCACATCGTCCTCCTCCAGGAGCCGTGACCGCGTGGGATCAGTCAACAGGTTCAGGTACACCAGCGAGTCGCAGACGGCTGGGTGGGTGGACAAAAACTCGACAACTCGAGAACCCCGCAGGCGAGAGCACCGGGAGATGCTAAGATGAGTGATCTTGGCGGTCTCGGGGATAGAGAACAGCGCCTCCTCGCTGATCTGCGTGTGGGTAACATCGAGGTGAGTGAGGTTGATCAGACGGGGCAACAGAATTTCGAAGGCAGTCGCGGGAAGACTGCTGCATTCGTGCAAGGAAATCCGTCGCAAGTTCGGCAGGGTCATGGGAAGGCCAGGGCCGGAAATCAAGGCCTCCAAGAAGAGAGAGGAGAAGGATTGAGAGGAGCAGCCGCAGAAGTCGACGGCGGATAGGTTCGGAAGACCGGTGAACAGCTTCCGAAGCACGTCCAAGCTGATATCGCCCTCGACATGTTCCTGCAGCAAGCATTCCTTCAGGTTGGGGAGGAGCTCCAGGCACTGCAGAAGCGTCTTGGCGGTAAGGTTCTGGATCTCGGCGTTCATCTGCTTGGTGCGGCCCAATCCAACCGACGTGAAGTGCGAGAAGTCAAGGCGGCGAACCAGCGTGCCCAGTGCGGGGTAGCGAGAGATATGATTGAGAGCTTTGGAGAAGATGATGGAATGGGGGAATGTCATGTTCCGGTACAACACACTGAGGGTGGCGGCGTGCAACGTCTTCGAGGTAAGCAGGCACGAGATCAGATCCACATTACGGGGTGTATATCCATTAGGGGGGACGTCCAATGCCAACATAGAGATAAGATGGTCTGCATCCATTAGCGGCCGGGTATTCAATGGAAGAAGCCGCACTTACCAAGAACCTCCGGGGGGAGCTTCTCCAGGGCCGAGGTGCCTGCAGGTGGCTTCTGCTCCACTTCCACCTCTTTCACTTCCGGCACCTGCAATTTATGCTCTTCCACCGGCACTGGCTTGCCAGGCGGAGTGACATCAGGCGTATCCCAGGCCCAGCCGCGGGCGTGCAAGTTTCCCAAGCTGCGGAGGTCGCTGTAGCTCCGACTCAGACTCTTGCCACCCAGCCGGATCTGCTTCCAGCCGAGAAAACCACCGCATGGGCAGCAGAAATCGGGCTGCATGTCCGCAGGGCTTGACTTGGTGGGTTCTTGAGGGGACTGTTCAACGTGGGTATCGACGAAGGACTGGGCAATGCCTATGACGTGTGAGTGACCTGCCATGACACCATCGTGCGCGTCCAATTGCTATACATACCATCCACGTCTTCCTTGATGGAACCGAATGACTCCCGACGGCGACTGCTGGACCGGGAGTTCTGGGAGGAGCAAGCAGAGGGATGAGGGGAAGCGTTGCGAGAGCCTTCAGTCGGCGAGGTGTTTCCTGAGACAGCGGGAGAGTATCTAGGCTGTGGTGTCTTCTGCAGAGACAGCGGGACGGTGGTGGCGGCCGACATGATGAAGAGGGGGGAAGGGCGTATGGTCCGGGAGGCTATATAGGAAAGGAAAGCCGGTCCCAGAAAAGGGTGGTGAGGTGTCAGGAGGATCAGGAGAGGCACACACACACACGCACACAGAAGAGGACGGTGGGAAGAAGGAGGGAAAGGGAAAAAAAGGAAAAAGGCAAAAGCTTTTTTTTTCTTCTTTCCCCAGATTCCACCCAAGACACCCCTGGCTGCAAAGTGCGCTAGAAGATGCCAAAGAGGGGCGCTGGAGACGTAATTAAGCGTATATTGTTTTATTCGGAGCCAGAGCGTGAAGGTTGTTGCTGTTAGTCACAGAATCCGCGGCGGATGGAACGAGGCCGCGCCCCGAGGCGGGCACACGCTATTTGACTCCAAGAGATCCAAGCCGGCGGACAGGGAAATGATTCGCTTAAACGGAGGGGCAGCCAGTGGACCGTGCAGTGAAGCTATGCAATGTTGGTTAACAGGGCTGCTTGTTTCGGTGCAGATCAATCGAGGGGATGGTGAGGGGAGAAGAAAGAGAATCACGGCCAAGTGAGGTCAGTAGATGGTGGCACAGGGCGAAAGGTAAAAATAATGTTGAGTCATCAAACAGTGACAGGGGGATGCAAACTGGGGAAAAAAAAGAGAGAGAGAAAGCGGCAAGAGACTGCAAGTCGACGTCAAATTTCCATTAAGTAAGGCGAACAACACTGTGACACTCTTGGTAATTTTCTCTTTTTTATTTTTTTTCCCTCTTGTATTGCCCGCGGAGTGGAGGCGGAAAGCTCAGCGCAGAAAAGCAGAGAAACGCCCACGGATCCCGCCGGTGACTGAGACTGCCTGACTGAACTCCCCTTCAGCGGCGAATCCGGTTGTTCGGAAGGAGCAAAGACAAAAAGAGGTACCATTCGGCTGCTCCATTCTTACTTCTTACTTTGCTGCATTGTGAGTGGTCCTCCCCGTCCATCCTTGAATCCTTTGACCGTTGATCGATCGCCTTCCGCTGCGGATTGGTTGCTTTTTCTCACACGGCCGAACTACTATTTTAATCCACGTTCGGGGGCGATACCCGGTCGACGGAGTACGGAGTATACGGTAAGGTTATCAATCAAACCGGTCGGAAGGTGGCACAAATCCGGAGGTAGTCGTGGAATTTCCTTTCTGAAAGTGCTCTCACAATATCACACTCACACACTCACACACTCACACACATACATTAAACACACACACTCCCTGTCTCTCTATTTGTCATCTTCCCGGTGAAGAGCTGGTATTTTTCAGCAAGAACAGGAATAGATTACGGACAGGATTTCCATTAGTCGACAAAAGTGATGATTCGATGGCGGACCAGCTGGCGCCATGGCCGAGTCTTGCTCGATCGGGATCACCGCCTGCATTCTATGACATAATGGAAAACCGCCGCTGGTGGCCCCGTGACCTGCCCGACGGGGCGGGATCTTCTCAAGGCCGAGTCCGCTTTGCTCCGACCATCGGGACTTTCTACTAGTTAGTACTCCCTAGGACTACTAGGAGGAGGTAGATGAGAGAGCTGTTCTCGTAACAGTAATTCAACGCGTATCATCTTCATTTCTAATGAACTCCCAAGACAATAATTCCCCCTATAATCAGACCAGATATAGTTTCTCCCTCCAAAATCATGTCGCCATTTACCCCAGACCTGCACGCACCCCTGATGCAATATTCCTTACCTAACAATTACTACACGCCCGCCCTTCATTTGCTCCGGGCGGGATCCCGTGATCCTGCGGGGAGCGCTAGTGCTGTCATTTTCCCTCTTCCTCCCCCTTCTCCTCTTTCCCATTCTTCGTCATCCATGGCCATCCTCGCCCTTGTCCCAGAGATCAGGAGAACTCAATCCCTGACATCTTCTCGCTTCCAAGGAGCGTCTTAATGAAACCAGGCCACATGTCCAAGTTACGGCCGAGTAAGCTACTCTTTTCCGAAGCAAACCGACCCAGGTCATTGAGCATGGTCAATACACTGATGGCGCTCGTATCGGGGTCATGACTCCTGGTTGACTGACAACATCATCCCATCCGACGAAGTAGTTTGACAACTTTCATGATTGTGGGGTAGCTGCACAAGAGGGACTAGCGGCAGGGAGCTACTACTAGCTACTAACTAGGCTACCGTGCCCCAGGGGGTCATGAACTATGTAGCACCCCCTGATTGGCAGGCCGATCTTAGTACTTTCGAGATCGCATGGATGATCGGACATGATACCGAAATCCATGAAAGGGCATTGGTGTGTGAGAAGTACACTTCATCTCCCGAAACAGCCAAGTCCACTTCTTTGACGATCACCTCACTCTTATGCAGCAACCCATTGCTTGAAGTTGCTGACCAGGTCTTTTCAACCAGGATATAGTATAGCAGAAAGCAAATCGAACAATTTCTTCTCTCGATGTCATCTTTGAGGTCGTTCGTGCAACGAGGCTTTCAATTTCATACATCCTTACGCAGCACAACATGTTCTACCACACCGGAAAATACCCCGCATAACTCCAGACAGGGATCGCCCTCGGTGGGTGTGCTGACTCCTCAGCCCTTCATTGGTAGTTGATTACATGCTGCTTGAAAGTCATGGAACACCAGTGTGACCAGACATGCCCATGCTTCCTTTCTACTTGAAACGGTTGCACATATGATGTCTTTCAAAGTGATGATCGCAGGCAATTACTTCAACCAGCAGGAATGGTTGGCGTCGTAAGATGAGGACCAAGAATGTAGACGAGGCGCTCACCCCAAGACAATGAAGCGAAATCTTGGCCAGCATGATATTACTAGCTCCAACACAGCTTGACTCCAGTCCGAACATCCGGTCATTCCTTCCAAGAAATGAGCGAGGTAGTAAGCTACTATGCATCCGACTTATCCATAGCCAGGCCATCCCCGTCTTGGCTTCCCCTTGCAGACTGTCGGGAGTTGACACCGACACCTTGCCCATGCCTTGGTCGTCATCGCAACCACCCTCCCCCATGTCGTGCTGGGTTGGTCAGATTCGTAATCCATCACGTAAAATATTCCATCTTCTGCCGTGAGACATGCATCACGGCACTTACATGTTATAATAAAGAGATATATTCTGACTAGTATACTGACTATACATCAACCACTCAATTATGAGAAGTACTAAATACCGCCAAGCCAGGGATCCCCAGCTAAACCAACCCATCCCCAACAGGCGGCGTGGCTAGCCGAACTCCCCAAGCGAGCTCGCATTCCCCACCCTGTAGACTATTAGTCTGGGCCTCTCATAGTCGAGTTTCTATTGCTCCAGAACTTACAATACTAGACTGACAGGCTGGCTGACTTGGTTGGTTCCTGATCACAACCAAAAAAACCGCCTAATTGATTATCAATTAACTAACTAATTGTTTAGTTACTTACTTACTTACTTAGTAATCAATGCTCGCTGCAACCATCAATGTCAACTTGTTAAAAGCCACTGCAACCCAAGGTAAAGATAGTTATCTTATGGTTACAATCATGTTGTCCAAGATTACCGGGAAATTTGAAATACCCGCGGTAAACTCCCTGATCACGAGACAGGGACAGGGACCCGGGTCGCTCACGCCAACATGACACCACTTGACACCTACGCACGCAAGCAGTAGCAGCAGCAGCAGCAGCTTTCGCCATCTATCCCCTTCTTGTAGTAGTAGTTCGGTGGGACGCGTGATCCGTGGATTGATTGATACGATGCCGGGTGGAGACTAACTGCTACAAATGACTGATGTGGCGGGTTTCCATAGGTAAGGGGATTGTAAGGCTGAGGTGAGGGTGGGGAGATGGCATCCACTGGGTCATTTGGTAAGGTGAGTTGGTTTTGTATATGGGCAAAGTACGAGTACGAGAGAGGTGTAAATTGGTTTTTGACGAGTATCTATGGGTGAAAGTGAGTGGGAATTTGTGGATTTGGGGGATCATTAAATATGAGGAATAATTTGGAATATTGGTTCGATGCGACTGGATGATTCTACTCTGTATGCAATGTGCTGGGTTGTTTTCTCTGATTGGTCAATTCAGGAATTACAATTTCATCTTGTTGTCGCTCTTGTTATTTTGGAGATATGAGAGCACATCATCTTTGTTACTGCTATAGCATCGCTCTTCACTTCTAGCTTACCTGTGCTTTTCTCAACTGCAATGCAGCAGTCATGGTATGAGCAAGAGGACTCTTCGTCCTCCGAGCACTATCAATACTACTGGTACCCGATCAGGTTGACAATCAACAAGGCGATAATTCCTACAGGTGCTCTGTCACTCTCTGTTCATATGGGAATCAGTTGTCGCTAGACCTGTTGAGATAGGGGCCCCTTCGCGAAATTGGAGTCTTACAGTATGTCCGGACATAGGTAGTGTGTCACTTGGCAGTTATTAGGCGCCTTATTATGTATAGTATATTAACATACTCAACAGGCTACAGAAGACATAACCATCCCTACTCACCACCACCATGGCATATCCTGCGCACAGTTGCTGGTATACGAACCAGCACACAGTCTCAACTTCACGTCTTGATTGATAAAATGCCGGGGTTATAATCCTGCTAGATCTTCAAGTCACCATAATCATCCAGCACTACATTATGAGTTTCATGATGTTGTCCTTGAAGTTACTGGTACTGACTCGCCAAAGTTGCCCGCGTTTTCTGCGTGTCGTCATTGAATACCTTCCTACTTAACAACCTGCATCTCGATCCAAGGTCATATCACGTGATCGCTTCCAAGTAGCTTTCAAAGCAGTCCAAGGGCCCTTTCCAGTCAAGATCCGCCAGTCTACCTTCTTAGAGACCATCCTTCTGCTGTTGCTAGACGGAGGATACAAGGCTGAAGTAGGATGCGGACCGCCGCAGAAATGAGGCTGTGCTGGCTAATCACAAGCGGGCACATCCCTGTCCTTCAGCCTCGCCAACTCATCAAGTGATCTCTAGAACGACTGCTTGTTGACTTCCCCGAAGCCTTTGCACAATGCTTTGTTCCACCCCAGGTTCTGTCCCCTGAC
Organism: Aspergillus brasiliensis CBS 101740; assembly: GCF_001889945.1. Lineage (NCBI taxonomy): Eukaryota > Fungi > Ascomycota > Eurotiomycetes > Eurotiales > Aspergillaceae > Aspergillus > Aspergillus brasiliensis. Next base: position 776,015 of record NW_027137448.1, on the reverse strand, counting down.
CGGTGTAAAAAGCACTATTCACATTCAAGGCAAATTACTCAGCCAACTTGCACTATGCGTTTGTTGCATACGCAAGTGTCTGACACGGGGGATTATGTGATTGAAGAATTCTTGAATTACGACCTACCGCCATACGCCATCTTGTCACATACCTGGGGCGAAGAGGAAGTCACTTATCAGGAAATCAATACGGCCGAGGCGAAGAAAAAGAGCGGATACGAGAAAATCCCACAATGTTGCTCGGTAGCTAGGGCGAGTGGCTACGAGTATGTCTGGATAGATACATGTTGCATTGACAAGACAAGCAGTGCGGAATTGTCTGAGGCGATCAACTCCATGTATCTTTGGTACCAGAAGGCTGAAATATGCTACGCGATCCTTGCAGACGTACGATCTGAAAGTGAAATTGCCCAGAGTAAATGGCTTACCCGAGGCTGGACACTTCAGGAGCTGATCGCTCCATCAAGGATGGTATTCTTGAACGAGGGGTGGGAAATGCTGGGTGATAGAGCAGAACTCCGCGACAGACTATCTGAATACACTGGGATTCCCGCCGGTATACTGTCCGGAGAAGAAGATCTCGAAACGGCTAGCGTCGCACAGAGAATGTCGTGGGCTGCGAAACGACAGACCTCGCGAGTGGAAGACCGTGCCTATTCCCTAATGGGCATATTTAATGTCAATATGCCGTTGATCTACGGGGAAGGAGAAAATGCTTTTATCAGACTTCAGGAGGAGATCATGCGCATCTCGGATGATCAGAGTCTTTTCGCATGGGCATCTTCCGATGATCGCGGCGGGCTTCTTGCTACTTCCCCTGCTGCATTTGCCCATTCCCATAATGTTGTTCGATTCAATCCGTTTGGTAGTCTTGACAGCCCGTTTACTGTGAGTAGTAGAGGGGTCCATGTAGATCTCGGCTTCGCAGGACTAGGAGGCGAATGTCTAGGTCTCGCTATACTCAACTGCACGGAAAGGACCTTCACTGAAAGAACTCAGCAAGATAAGATAATTGCCATCTATCTGAAGGATTTGTCTTTCACCATGAATCTGTTCCAGAGGGTTCGAAGCGGAGTTTTTCGACACATCGATATCAGAGTCTTTCGCTCAACCCAATATCCTGTGAGAAGGATTTGTGTCCGAGGCGGTCGCATGATGCTGATGCAAAAGCGAATCGCCGTGAAACAGGACGACATCTCCCCCGAACAAACTCACCATGTTGACGAGCTTAGGCCGCTAATGCATCACAAAGATCCATCAGCATTGGGGTTGGCTTCAAAAGCAGGTAATAGAGATGCCGTATGGTTACTATTGACGCGGAGCGACGTCAGGATAGAGATAACAGATAAGAATGGTCAGACACCGCTATCGCTGGCTGCAAAGAATGGCCACGAAGGCATTGTTCTTATGCTTCTGGCGAGAGGCGCTACAATTGAGACTCAGAATTCACTTAGCCAAACACCACTATCACTGGCTGCTGAAAAGGGACATGAAGGCATTGTTCAAATGCTTCTTGAGAGAGGCGCCAGAACTGAGACTCATGATGCAAATAGTCAGACACCGCTTTCACTGGCTGCAGAGAATGGACATGAAGGCATTGTTCTGATGCTTCTCGAGAGAGGCGCCACAATTTCGACCCAAAATTCAATTGGCCAGACACCGCTATTACTGGCTGCCCAGAAGGGACATGAAGGGGTTGTTCAGATGCTTCTTGACAGAGGCGCTAGAACGGAGACCGTAGATGCACATCGTCAGACACCGCTATTAGTGGCTGCAGAGAAGGGATATAAAGGTATTGTCAAGATGCTTCTTGAGAGAGGCGCCGAAGTTAAGAACAAAAATCTATGGGGTCGGAAAACACCGCTATCACTAGCTAAAGCGAATGGGCATGAAGGAATTGTCCAAATGCTTCTCGAGAAGCGCCGCACCTGAGATACAGGATGAGTTGGGTCGGCAACCAGTGATGCAACGAATGGACATGAGGCTTTTGACCTGCTTCTTCACATGCCACGGCCAAGTCACACTCTCATCAAAGTAGCACAAGGATTTCCTCCATCTACTTCTTGGCAAAGGCGTTTCGATGAATTGATACAGGATGGTGTTGTTGGACACCTGCGCGACTGTACGAAAATATATACAAGTAGTCGACCCTCTCCAGAGTTCCACTGGAACATCTCTAGAGGCTTGGACCGACCAAATGTGCAATTGCCGACAGCCTTGGAATCACATATCCAATGCGAACTATTCTCTGATTTAACTCGGTCTCTCCGTCGGCGAGATGTCGGAGATGCAATCTTGTTACTTGTGACATCTCCGGAGATTTTGCATCTCACAGCTCCTGATCCTGATCCTGATTCTGATTCGTGCGGACTACTTAAGTCCGGAGACACGGGAGTCATCGCCGAGCCCGATCGTCGGCGGAGAGGTGAGCTGTATACATCCGAGACCGCTATTTACGGGCTGTTCCCTGATTCCTTTAGGAGATTCCGAGTTATCCGAGAATATCCGTGCGTTGATTGCATGATGCTAGGGAATTCGAAAAATGCGTTTGTATAGGTTAGAGTTTCCAGTTTGATCAAACCCCGAAAAGTAGTAACTAGCAGGCTTTATATATATGTGTGGGTGTCCAGTCTTGTGTTCTGTACCTTCTTCTTCTACGAATATCTCCAGGGTCTACTGCAACTAAGCACTGTCCACTACTGTTACAGAGATGCGCCATATGGTGTAGAACAACATTTCGGTCAACCCACTGTCGAGGATAAGCTGAATGCTTTGCAACAATGTCATATAAGCAGTAGTGTCTCTTTGATCAGTTGGAACTGATGATACTACCGGAAAAATTTAGGTAGTTTAGTAATCAGCTATCTGTACTTTGTCAGGTACTGTATTGCTACGGAGATTCTATTCGAGATTATGCTGGGTGTAGGTAGTCGATGTGTGAATGGACCACTATCTACTAGTACATTAGCACATAACCATGTACTTACAGCACAGACTTCAAACTTGTTCAACTTGTAATAGTGTTGTACGTCTGGTAGTCAGTCAGTCAACTAATAGATCACACTGGAAGTGCGTCGTGTAATCTGAGTACTAAGGATAGTCACATTAATAGAGGAAACTCAGGGGGGAAAAGTAGTAGTATCAGAAGCTCTAGTTTGTAGGGAAAGATTCCGCTCTATTGGAGAATTCTTGACGTGATCTTGCCATTGGCAAGATCTAGACAATGAATCTTATACTACTACGTAGTACAGGTATACACTGTAAAGGGGGGTCTTGGTCATCTTTCTGTCTTTGGCAACAATGAAGATATATCATCAATTTGTAAAGCAAACCATTTGCTCGTTTCTATATATATTATGGGTATTGGGGGAGGGGTTGTGATAGACACAGGAATATCTCCGGTCACAGAGGACCCTCATTATCGTGCTGTGGTATCTGTTTCTTCCCAAATGGCAATATTACATATTGAATCAGTTCTCCATGTAGCTAAAATCATTCTGAAGTGAGCTATGATGATTATGTACACCAACAGAGCAATAGCTCACGAATCAGCCCGTTCCAGTACCATAACCCGAATGCAGTACTTCTCTGATTCCATCACGTAGGAATTTGAGAGATAGTTCAAAGAACCAAGTCCTATCCAACCGTAATTTGAGAGGGAGACTCCTTCTTAAAATCAACCACAACCTCTTCTTCACCATCCCTATCCTTCATATACCCACCCAACCGAACAAACTTGGACTCCCACACCGGTACCGTCCCACCCTCACTCGCCTCCCACAGCCTTCTCGCCCAACGACACTCCCGAAAATGCATCAGAAACCCAGCACGCGAGTAAACCCTATCCCTGGAAGCAGACAGATCGCCAAAACTTCTCGGTCTCGACGAGATCTCCTCAAAATGGCTCTGACACCCTTTACACGAGACCCCGCGCTCAACTTCGCCCGTCTCCGGATCCACATAAGGCACCGCCGTGGTCGCCATACACCATCGCAGAAACATCTCGCGACCTCTTCGGTAGGTATCCGACCAAGGGATACCTCGTTTATGATTACTGCTGAGCTCGCGCACGCGTTTATCATACACGAGCGAGTGTTGTTTCTTGCGCTCTGTTTCATTCATCGTGTAGACTCCCCGGAGGGTTTTCATGATCGGGACGGATTCTCGGCGTAGCACGGCCGGGCTGATGCCGTAGAGATTGTGGGCTTCGGAGAGGGTGATCAGCTCGTGGTCTTGCTCGATGGAGAAGCGACGAGTGAAAGGGTCGACGACGCGACGGCCGATTTGGGCTTTTTGTTGGATGCAGGGGTAGCAGCATCGGGTGAGTTTGGGCGGAGGGAGAGAGACGAAGCCGCCGAATTCGCAGCCGCAGATGGTGCATTCGCGCGTGTGGAGTACGTCTACGATGTCTTGCAGGGTGTACCACTGGGCGAGGTTGGTGCGGAGGAGTGCGCACATGAGGCCCAGGGCGTGGGTGGTCACCTGTTTGTAGGTTTTGAGGGAGCTGACGATATCGCGGGTACGGGCGTTGACGCGACGGAGGCTGAATATGCTTCGGATGTCTAGGTCTGGGATGATGGTGAGGAGGATCTCGAGTGGTAGACGGTCTAGAAGGCCCGGGACGGCGGGGTTGAATGGACGGTTGGGTGGGTTCGTGATACCCGGTTGGACGCTGAGGTTGTCTTTTGGCTTGATTCTGATGACGGCCATGTCGAAGTCCCGGCGATGGTAGGAGAGTGCGCGAATGACGTCTTCCTCGCGCGCTCCTTTGGGGAGAACTTTGTTGGGCGCCATTTCTGTTGTTGTTGATGCAGGTCTACTGGTTAGGTAATCTGACCAATAGCAGGTGTGGTATGCTCACTGTAGGACAGTATCAGGGGCTTATTTATGATGATATGCACGTCATGAGGCTAGTAGTGTAAATGGGGATTTGCGATCAGTGGTAGGCAGAAGCCGGAGGTATCTTGAGATATTGGAACCTGGGAACAAACTCCGTGGAAGGAAGAACACGTCTATGGGAAGATGAGTGATGACACGCACTTTTTCTTACAGCCACCGTCCTGCTTGTGACGGTGCTTCAAGACGACCGTTCCAGGAGTGTGCGGTTGTGACCGCCTGGGATGGGATAAGGTCATAGCTGCGTGATGGTAGAGTCATAATGTATCAGAGAGGATTGTTGGGAAAACGGAAATTTCAGATTTCGCATGGCTCATGCAAGGGTATCAATAGGTATATATCTATATCGAAGCTTCCAGAATGTGTGATATAAATACAAAATGTGATCATGTGGACTTCACCCACGATTGTTGATTGAACAATGGCATGCACTTGATGCGAACGGGAGGCTCCTTGTCCCACACAACGAGTTCCTTGCCCGCTTTGTAGTCGGCACTCTCGATGACATTGTGCACGTATCCTTGACCCAGCTTGGCCTCACGGGTCGCTTTGTACTCATACGCCACATTCACTGAAGGCACCGCCAGGATCTTCCCCAGGCCTTGGCCCCACATGTCCTTGGCCAGCAACGTGGGTTCGCCCATATGACACTCGCCTTCTTTGTGATCGCGGAACTTGAGCTTCCGTTGAACAAAGGGCGCCGCGTCCAGAATGACCATGCCACCCCAGCACGAATACACCTGCACCGGCAGTTTCCTGGCATATCGCGCTTGATTCGGCTGGTCATCAAAAAACATGTCTTGGGCGAGCCAGTACCGCGCATCATGCGTGATTTCGAAGAAGAGGTTGCCGGACATGCTGCGCGATACCCACGAGTCATAGAACGGCCCACCGGCGGCATTCCAGTCAAAGGCACAAGTCATGCGCGCGTCCTGCTGCCGGTGCTGATACAGCAGCTCGAGCAGATCCTCCACGCAGAGGACGACGTCATTGATGAAGAGAATGGTCGTGTCTGCAGCGTAGGGCTTGAATTTGCCCACTCCGGCAGAGACTAACGGCTCGAGAGCCTGGTTGCGCAGGGTCGAGAGGTGCTTGATTCGGTCATCCCAGACAGCTTTGGGATTCAAATCGCTGGTGGAGAGATAATATCTCACGCCCATGGCGGCCATCTCGCTCTTCAGCCGAACAAGGATATCGTAAGTTCCGTCGGTGGAACGACCCTCGACGATGGAGAGAGCGCAATACTCGGGTCCGAGGAAGCGCATCGTCTCGACGATGGTACCCATCAAGGGAAGCATGATGTGCGCGGATTGATAGAGATCCAGGGCGAAGAAATACTTGATCTTGGGCTGAGAAAAGAAGCTGTTGGATGGGCGAACCGGGAGATCGGCATAGCGCGGGCTGATGGTGGCAGGGCAATCCAGCTTCGCCGACAGACGCATATCGTGGGTCATGATGCTGCAGACAAAGTCGTCCACCGCGCTGCCATTGATGGACAGCTTGGCGGTGAGGGTCTCATCCAGGGCCGTTGCCACCGTCGCCGGGTTGAAGCCGTTGCAGGCGGAAATGGCGGGAACGGCGGAATCGAGATCATCTTCGTAGCTCGATGCGCTGACTCCGCTGGGATCGGAGGCCGACGATGACCACTCGAGGGAGATGTAGAGAAACAGTAGGAAGCAGATCGAGGCGGTGGAGACGGTCAGCCGAAAGAGGTGCGTCTGCACCTGTCGGACATGCAAGTTCATGGTGAAATGATTGATGCAGGAACCATAGGAACCATGTAGGGGCGAGAAGGTGAATCAACGAGCGACAGCGGCGATGCGACGCATATTGAAGGCGATAAAAGGGGGAGGGGAAGCAGTGCACAGCTTCAGTCAGCCCAAGAGGGGCCAGCGGGGATAAATACTCAGAAAAAGGCATCGGCGAAGGGAAAGTTCGTCGTCCATATCGGCAGTGGGGCGCACAAGTTGACTAGCAATTCGTTAAGCTTTGGGTTGATGGCTCTCGCTCAGTCATTTTTTAGAGAGTTTAGTAAGGTTAGTTATCTTGAGACTAATTTAGCTGCACCACGCAGAGAATCGTGGGTGCCTGAACTGGATTCCCTCGGGACTCTCGGATTGGTTCTGACAGTGGCGACAGCGTGAAGTTTCTTCTTCCCACAGCACTGGTTCGTGTCGGAAAAGAAATAAGGGAGAGACAGGTGCCCCAAGGATTGGCAATCACTCCATCGATGCCAACGCAGAAACCATGGAACAAATTCAAGCCAAGGGGAGAATCCAAATATCGGCAATTTGGCCACGAGCTGCTGATAAGCCACTAACAAAAAGTAGTGCGCTTTTAGCTCGCCCCGAGGCTTCCGACCCCATCCAAAAATCTTTTCGCCTGTCAGCATCAGCATTCGTCATCCTTCGAAGAGTTGACACTAATTCCATCGAGAGATTTGATCAGTCTTGTTGTTAGCATGTTTGATTTCACTACCACAGGTCATCGATGGTGATAAATCATATATCTACCTGAATAGTAGACATGATTCTCGGGGAGGAGAATTCGAACCGAACCGAACCGAACCCATATTTTTCTTCCCTTTTTTCCCTTTTCTCCCTTTGAAGACTGCCGATCGCACTAAAGCGTAGCGAACCATTTCTCCGGAATGGGCAGGGATGATCAATTGCCTCGATGGGCGTGATTTCAGCTCCCTCAATTTCCCTTTACAGTAGTTGGATTGATCTATCTAATTATGGGATCTCCATGGTGAAGAATGATCCACTTGACGATCGATCTGGTGTCAAACACTGGAATGTGATTCGGGATTTGACTTTCCGTCAATCTCGGTGGCTGAGATAGTGTTTGCTTGACGGGTGGAGATCTCTGGATTCCACATTTAGCAGGTCATCTATTGATCTACTAATCCTTCTTCTCTACGAGAGGAGACATTCATAGTTACATCAGAAATGTAAAAACAATCACATCCCTTTCAACCGATCCAGCAAAAATCGAAACGTAAAGTTCCTGATCCCGGTGGATACTTCCAGCCTTTCCAGGTGACGGTAGACCTTGACCTCTAACCCATTCAGAGTCGCTTCGGTGAGCTGCAGAACCTTCTGATCCCGCATCTCGTCCAAGATCAGTTGCTTCAGATCAGCCGGTAGCTTACCATTCCTCGCTCGTTCGTGCTGGATATTCTCGATCAGTGCCGCGTGCGGCGACTGTGTCAGGAGGTGGATCAACGGAAGAGATAATTTGCCTTCGTCGAGATCCTCGGCAAAGCCTTTTTGTTTTTGATACTAGAAATTGGCATCAAATCATGTTAGAACAGTGGACGTCTCCGATTTGTGGGGTGGAAGAAATACCTTGGTGGATGCCAGGTTGATGTAGTCGTCTCGAGCCTGAAAATAGTGGCCCAGAGCAATCATGAGTTCGTTCAACTCAGTCTGCTTAATGGATCTGCGATTCGGTTAGTGTTTCGTGATGCTGATCGATGCGGGAGCGACACATTGTGTTTCGACATACCCGGCTGGAAACGACCCTTGAACGTAGAGAAGATTGCTCGCGAGACAGAACAGTGCGCCGGTTTCTGGGTACTCTCCATCAGTATCGACCCGAATATACTTGGTGGCTGTTAAGAAACCACCTACTCAGCCGAATCATCTCCAAGTATTCTGTAATCGAAGGGCAATACCCAGATCGTGTCCAGTACAGATCCATCGCTTGTCCAACATGAAGGTTGCGCAGCTCATCTATCTCGGTCAGTCAACGTTATCATCAGTATTTCGAGGCCAAGAGTCTGACCGAAAAACCCGTGCGGGCTGTCTGAGGCAATCAGTGGGGCTACCTTCTCGAACGCTAGAGTAAATGTATGGGTTGCAGCATTGATGGTTTGTGGGATCCCAAAAACACGATAGGCAGTTGGCCGGCCCCGTCGGAGTGCTGAGCCATCCTGAATGTCGTCAAGCAGAAGCGACGACTCATGAAGATGCCCGATCAACTCTTCCACCTGGCTTGCTGCCGAGTCCGGTGCGTTGAGCCAGAGATTCAACGCGTGGATGATGGTGCCTCGGATGTTTTTCGATGGAACGCCCCGAAGATATTGAATAGGCTGTTGGAGGATCTGTTCGGCAAAGACATCAACTCCCTGTATCTTTGAGTAAAGGACATCGACTTGGTCAACAGACCTTGTAGTATGGGCCGTGCGTCATTGCCGGTCGACCATCAACGGATTCCACAATCCGACTCGTTCTACCTCTCAAAGATTGACTATCCAGAAAGGTAGCGCATGTAGCTGTAGCTTCATCGTAACTGAATAACTTGGCGGGCGGCAGTTGTAGATACTCGGCCCATCGATGAAATCGATCAGCAATAGCATGCCAGTACCAATTTCCAGCCAAACCGAGACTACCTATCTCCAGGAAGTAAGCAATATCGCCCGAGTTCGGCGTTTTCGGATCCAAGTTGGCCAGATACTCGGACTTTCTGGCAATGTACTCTTTCTCCAGAGGCACGATCTTTTCTTTTACCAGGAATTCTTTTGCCTGGGACACAGTCAAGTTCAATGTTTTCATCAGGTACCAGACCGAGTTTGGCGTTTTGATAGATGTATCGGTATCCGTGTTAGGCTCCAATATCATCTCCCTGTTGAAGCTATACAAGTCGTTCACCAGCGCCACCGCGGCAGTCGCAGGCCACCAAACTTCTTTCAAGGCGTCGATGTCACTCTGTGTCAGGTCCAGCTCGCAGCAGTAGATGGCCGACATGAGGTTCAACCTAATTCGACCTCAGTAATGTATAGTCTACGATATGACATAATCTGCGAGGGCTCGCAAACATACTCAGCCCCGTAATCCTGGGCCCGGTACTGCACTAGATCATCCCAAGTCTTGAGGTCACGCGAGCCGATGGTCCCATGAATTCGAGATACATTGTTGATGGCTCGAAGGATGAGATTTCCTCGTTTTCTGTCCACTTCGAGAAGGCGCAAGAACACTTCGGACTGAATTTGTTTCATGGCGCTGGTGCGGACACCACTCGCCGTTCCTTTGCGCACTTCCCATCCGATCGAATCTACTGATTGCTCTCCACCAGTCTGTGCCGGCATTAGCTGAGTACACAGGGTCAAGCTCAAGCCAAGCTCAAGCCAAGCTCAAGCTAATCAGTGTTGTTCTTTCTATTTCTCATTCATACCTTGGCACTTCCAGGAGCAGTGAGAACATCTGTCATGCCAATCTTAGTAAGTCAACCATCTCACGCAGCAGAGTCACAAGGTGTATCTAACCATCATAAGCAAAGAAATACTCAATGAGCTTTGCAAAAACCTCGACACGATCTGGTTTAGTTTCCGGGGGAAAGAAGACAGTCACAGGGCCCTGCGGCGAAGTTGCTCCACAGTACGCGAACCCAACTTCCTCCTGCCACTGCTTCTGGAACTCGGCAACGGCCTTTTCTGCTACATGGCGGTACTTGCTTTTGCGAACAGGCAAGGTGGTCGCGCACACACGAGCCACTTCTTCGCGGTCCACAAGCTCGGAATGGATATAAGTGATATCGACTGGCAACATTTCTTTGTGGTGGAAAGATATGATTTGGTGTTGTTATAGATTGTAAGAAACGGGTTCAGGAATTTAAAGCAATCACTGAAGTGTTCCATAATGCTGGATCTCCAGGACGGTGTACTGGTTTATATATATCTCGAACAAACGGAAATTGATGATCATTTTCCATGAGTAGTGTCGCTCGAGATACACCGCTTCGATCATGCCTAGATATGTAGCATGGAGGGTGCAGTACTCCGTAGTCCCTGAAGTGATGAATCACATCACCAGAAAAACAAATAAACTTAAACTTTAAAGTTTAATAGAAATTAGACGTTGTGTTGTGTCAAAGTAAGGAAGTACATGTAAGGGGTAGAATAAAAAGAACGAAAGAAACACACATGAATCCCATAGTTACTAGAATAAAGCTCACCGTTATTTGGGAGTAGCTGCGGAGTACTTCTGCAACATATTTGCCGAGCATAATAAGTCCAGGGCTTATGACTTTTCCTTATCGATTGCGTCTACTGCTACAGGCCTGAATTGTACATTTAAATAATTGCTGGGTCCAGTTGACTGCCTAGAGCAAATTGGTGTGTAGTATCGCGCTGGTCGAGTATTTGTCAAAATCATTTAACGGAGTATTATAATACTGGTTCAATGTGTACTTCCATCCCTGGCTAGCATTGCTTGATATTCCTGCTAACAGCAGCAGTAGTAGCCGCAGTATTAAATACAATAGCTTACTGCCATCGGGTTATTCCTGCAGGCTGCACTTGAAACAGGTAGTAATATGTGGCTGGCTGACCTTCGCTGACCTACTGCAACAAGGCCTGACTCTTTGAGCCAGAAGGCGCTACGCTACACTCTCCGGTTACCTTACCTTAGTAGCAAGGGTAATATAATTCTCGTTATCTGATGTCTTAAACCACTCCTGCATAAAGATGTCTATATAAGCAGGATTCTGAGGATCGGCAGATACCTGCAGGCAACGGTAGCCTTTTTAGCCTTGCGGGAATAATACCCTTAGATCACTCTTTGACAGCTCCTCAAGCAAGAACTGGAATAAAACAAAAGCAGACAATGCAGCCTGGTCGGTGGGTATTTCTGCAACGAATAAAACGCCATTGCTCAATTATTCAGTACTCCCGTCAATAACAAGAATTACCTTGACATTATCTTTTTAATTCGTGTCTGAACGAGATCATCTGATCTATAGAGCTAACCAGTCACAAATTGGTGTCTGCCTGCTGTCAAAACATGTGACACTGACATCATACGAAAAATACCTGACTTTGAATCTAAAAATACCCCAGGGCTGTGTGTGCACTAAACCAAACTCAGTAAAGTGTGAGGGACCCCTGAAACCCCCGCGCCACAACCGGGCGGTGCCGCATATAACTAATAATCAACCACAACAGCCTTATATCGATGATTATCACTCAATAAACAATCATCATTCATCAATTCATATCCCTCAATTCATACCAATCCCTCTTCCTCTATAGCATCCACTACATCGCATCATGTCCACCTACACCATCGTCAGCGGCGACTCATTATGGAAGATCTCCCAAGACCACGGCGTCACTCTGGACGCCCTTAGAGCAGCCAACCCGCAGATCACCAACCCCGATCTTATCTATCCGGGGCAAGAGCTGAATATTCCGGGGCCTGATCAGCCTCCTCCGGAGAGTCGCAGCATCCCAGAGGCAGTTCCTGGACAAATCCCCCCTTCTGATCCTCCTATTCACCTTGCCGTCTGTCCCCCAGGACCGCCGGTTGTTCCAAGCGCCGCTGCTGACGGCGCTCCGCCCGCGATTCCCCCGCGTCCGCCGATGGCCCGTCCACCGGCTCCGTGGATCAATGCTGGGAGGCCGGGATATAAGACTGTCGCGTACTTTACTAATTGGGTATGTTCCATCTACTTACTAAGATCTGTGTTTTATTACTCAACTAATGAACCGTGACAGGGCATCTATGGCCGCAATTACCAACCACAGGATATTCCGGCGGAGTATATCACTCATATCCTCTGTACGTGCTCACCTAATACTCCAGTAAACTGCATTACTATTCTAACATAGTTATATGAATAGACTCCTTCGCCAACATCCGCCCCACCGGCGAAGTGTACGTCCCAACACCCTCGCCCTTAAAACCATCCCACAAACTAATATGAAAGTACAGCTTCCTAACAGACACCTACTCCGACCTAGAAAAGCACTACCCAACCGACAGCTGGTCCGAGCCCGGCAACAACGCCTACGGATGCATCAAGCAACTCTACCTCCTCAAACAACAACACCGCCACCTCAAGACCCTCCTCTCCATCGGCGGCTGGACCTACAGTCCCAACTTCGCCGGTCCGGCATCCACCCCCCACGGCCGCGAAACCTTCGCCCGTAGCGCCGTGCAACTCCTCGCCGACCTCGGCTTCGACGGCATCGACATCGACTGGGAGTATCCCGCCGATTCCTCGCAAGCGAAGGACTTTGTGCACCTGCTGCGGGACACGAGGCGCGTGCTAGACGAGTACTCTGCCACGCATCTGGGCGGGAAGCGACTCTTATTGACGATCGCGGCGCCGTGCGGACCAGACAATATCCAGAAGTTGCGGATCGGGGATATGGATCCGTATCTGGATTTCTGGAATCTGATGTGTTATGATTTCAGTGGGAGTTGGGATAAGTGTTCGGGCCATATGGCAAATGTGTTTCATTCGGGACGCGGGGAGATCACCCCATTTTGTGCGGATGGGGCGGTGACGATGTATTTGAGGGGTGGGGTGCGGGATTCGAGGAAGATTATCTTTGGGATGCCGTTGTATGGAAGGGCTTTTGAGGGGACGGATGGGCCCGGAGCCGGCTTTCAGGGGGTGGGGGAGGGCAGTTGGGAGAATGGCGTGTGGGATTATAAGCATTTGCCGTTGAAGGGGAGTCAGGAGGTGGTGGATGGACGGTTGATGGCAAGTTGGTGTTTTGATCCGGTTAACAGGAAGATGGTGAGTTATGATACACCGGAGGTGGCGGCGATGAAGACGGATTATGTTGCGAATAGGCGGTTGGGAGGCGCGATGTGGTGGGAGTTGAGTGGGGATCATCATGTTTCTCATGAGAGAAGCTTGGTTCGGGGGACTGCGGAGAGGTTGGGCAGGTTGGGTGGGTTGGATGGAACGGAGAATACGTTGTGGTATCCGCTGAGTCGGTTTGAGAATTTGAGAAAGGGGTGTGTTTAGTTTAGTTGGTGCGATATCTGGATTGGGGTCTGATCTGGCTAGCTCTTCAGTATCCTGGAAAAGTGCTGCCGGAGCATCTCTCCGTCTAATGTACATGTGAATGCTATCAGCCTGTCCGGCCGGATCACCACTAGCCTTCCTTTGCATGGATCAAATTTACAGGCGTAGTCGGCTATCCTTCTCGCATCGAAGTACTTCGAAGAGGAAATAACTCGGCTTTCGATGTCATAACATCACCACCTGTGAAGACTATGGCCCGGGTCCCGGTTGAACTCCCGCAAGTTATTAAAGCACGGACAAAGTGTCTACCAACCGTCGAGTCGTAAACCAATAATATGACCCAAAGGTGTTGAGCCATCGGCTTTAACGTCCACCTCGTCCTCCATGTCACGAACGACTTTCTCGATATATTCACCCGCCCCGCTGAGTTTCATGATATGTGCAATGGCACAGTGGACACGGAGAAGTCTGGAATCTGGTGGATCGATCGTTTGGTTGGGGCTAAGGCTCAAAGTACGGATGACAGGCAATAGCGGATTGCGCAGGAATGGACAGTCTTCAAGCGAGTCAATCCTGTACTCATGTGAATCCTCTCCTGTAGGTTCGAAAAAGATTCGAAATTCACCAAACAGTCGATGATATTCATGCGTCAGCGTGAGAGCATTACCAGGTCTATCGATATTTGCTCCTTCGAGACGGTGACTGAGTCCAGGATCAAACATATCCAGTATACGGAATACATTAGATTTTGACTCGCTCTTGGAAGAAGGTTAGTGCGCGGCTAATGGATGATTGTTGACGATGAACGCACCAGCTCTATTTCTCCCTGTGCCATTGTGGTCAGGTTGTGAGGGAGAATGTGCGCAACTTCCAGATACTGGAATCCATCCCGTACTTCACTATTTAGAAGGTTTTCATCGTCGTCTTTACAGTTATTTTCATCCTCTTTGCTGCGCTTTCTGGCTTCGACGATATCGAACTTGCGGGATATCACGCACCGATGGTGATCACGTACAAGACAGGCTTTCCGTAGGACAGAGACACGCTGTGTTGTGCTCATTTGTGTAGGTGTCTGACTCGAGGACAATGCTGTTGGTGTTGCTTGTGGAGTTTTAGCTGATGAAGCTCTAACTAGTTGGCCCCATTAGCAAAGAATCTTAGGAGAGGACAGGGGTAATCATACATGGGAGAAGGAAATTGTCGACAATATACTCAGCAAAACTTTCAATAGCGCCCTTCATACGCATTGATTTGCTTGGATCCATACCCCCGTCAGCGAAAGACTCCAGGTAATACAGGGCAGCAGCTTGATTATTATCAGCAGCTTCGTCGGTAGTTTCAAGGTTTCCATAGATATATATAAACAAAAATCTTAGAAACGCGTCTTTGGATATTACCCATTCAAACATCTCCAAAATGAGTTTTGCGGGCCTGTAACCCCTCGGTACTCTCTGGCTGAGGCCATAATCCTGAAGAAAGAGATGCAGAAGTGCTTGAGCCTTTTGATTTTGTTGGAGTGTTAAGGGTATGGTTGGTGATCCCGAAAATGACTGATGTGGATGCTGGGCCATGTTGGTAGGTTATGATGATGAAGCAGAATCGTAAGGAGATTCTATGTTGGAATTAGGTTGATCCGTTGTCATTCCCATGAACTATTCACTTTCCATTATTGAAAAGTAACGGACAAATTCATCTTCTGTGCAGCTTGATATTCCTGGAAAGCGGTCGAGCAATCATTCGATTGGAGGAAGCAAAACCAACGACTGGTAACGATACCAATTAGCATTCAAAAAAGTAACACCGAAACCGTCAAAGAGAACACACGGGGAGCATGGGATATAGTGCGGTCAAGTTAGCTCCACAATCTCAGGGTCGGCGCTGAGTTTATGTAAGGGGAAGGCAGAAGTTGGGGCTGCCTACGGCTGCCTACTGATTTGTCAGTGATACCGCAAAGGGAAGGTGACACAGGATGACGAATGAGAGAATTTTATATCGAGGTGAAGCAGCTAGAAACCGGTACTAACATTAAAATAATAGGGAACATTTACGTATTGAAGAAATGAAAACTAACTATAGACAATCAGTGGCTTACCCAGCTTACTCATACAAAGCAGCAATGGCTAAAAGAAGAAGGAGAAGTGTCCCCATAGCTTTTTGAACAATAAACTACCTATCTAGCCTCTCTTTCAATATAGCGTCTGTGTACATTTGCCTCAACACAAGAGCAAATGCAAAAACGGTGCCCTGGATCTTCTCCATGAAAGTCCATACCTTTCCTGAAAACCTACCCAGTCTACTTAGTAGACGTCTTTAGAACAGAAAGCAAGGTATACTTGCTGTCTCACTCGTCTTTGTACGTCACACTACTTCTGCGGGCAAGTCCATGCTGAAGCATTGAATGGACCAAGTCCAATTGATCAAGAAGTTCCAGCTTCCGTGGGAACAGGGCGATGGCGCGACCGTAGCGGCCTTACCGGGTGGTCTTGCCTTGCTTTTCCATAATGCAGACGGAAAGTTCGAACCGCGTGAGTTGGTAGGCAAGGAGAAGGCCAACTAGACCGCCTCTGATGAAGGCTATGTCGTAGTTCTGAGCGATAGTCACTTTGTTACTAGATAGAAGTGGATGGTGTGAAAGATCTGTATAGGGTCCTGAGACGGTGATTGATATCATGTCGCTTGGTACTGGTATGGTGACGGTGGCCTAAGAAACGATCGATGATTCGTGAGGGGGTAAAGATAGGCCAATAGTCCGGGGAGGTGCCTGAACCGCAGATCATGGGCGACCTTAACATGATCTCCTCTTTTGTAGGTTACTCTTTGGCTCTGAGTGATCGGTGGCGCAAAGGCTTTCCGAAGCAGTTCGAAACAAAGGGCTGTGCCTTGCTCGGTTCTTTTTGAGAGGCTTCCCCAGAGCCTGAACAAGGCAATAGAATGAGTAAGGCCAGCTCAAACATCACAATCGCAAGCCGTCATTGAGCTTACTGAAACAGGCTCAACGGTATGACTTGAGTCAGTCCGGTTAGGACGCTCAAGTTAAATCATCCCACCCAGAACACTGTGTCTCTAGAACTCGACGACCTCCGTGTCGGGTCCATCCTTGTATGATTTGTCTGAGCCAGTCACTTAGATCAGAAGCCAGTCACGGCCCAAGTTACCGATCGAGAATATCCAGTGTGAAGGTTCTGTGCCATCGCCCTGCTGCCACCGGTCTTCTATAATCTTCGCGGCGTTTATCACATTCACGCACTTGGTGTGCTCCCAGAATCTCTCCATATACGTCCGCACGGACTCTCTTTGCTCCTGTTGCTGGCATTCAAGTCCGGCAATAATTATGGGCCATAAAATACATTTGTATAAGGCATTATCGTCCTGTAGGTTATCAATCGTGGCCAGCAACTCTTGGAGCAGGTCCTCCAGTGGTAAACACTCCTTCGTGAGAGCGCCAAGAACACGTTTTCCATATATCAGAGCCCCTAACTTGTATGTTTGCGCCAAGGTGCAAAGGGAGCTTGTACCTCTCGGAGGGGTGGTGCCCAGGTATGGTAGCGACGACGCCCATACGGAACAGTCGAATTGCTGGATGAAGTCAATCATCGCTATAGTATCCTGAATGAAGTAGCTCCAAGTGGAATCGTCATGGCATTCGGAGCTGATTATTGTGTCTCTTCGCGCAGAGAGATACCGTATAGCATCCAATAGGTATTCCGGACATCCAAGGAATGACTGCTCGACTGTCTCCTGGAATTGCGGACCCCCAAGCAGATCAAATTGTGACAGCAGCTTCGGACGTACAAATGTCCCACCCAAAGTTTCGATCCTAAGGTCAATGATGTGGTGTCAGTCACAGAAAGTCAACCACCGGAGTGCTCTTGCTTACGAGTAAATCTGACTCGCAAGGAAATTACGTAAATCCTCGATAGTTTGTCCGGAATTTCGTCTGGAAACAGCCTGTGAATCAGATGCACTGGACTCCATCAATCGTTTGGCACCTTCTAGGTGAACATTCCATCGATCACTTCCAGACTCTAAAAGATCGAGGAATACCAGGAGAAATATGCTGGCCACTGTCGTATCCTTATTCCTTGATGTCGCGTCACCGAGAGCCTGTGCAATCCCTTGTATGGCTTGATATTTGAAGCGAAGTGCGTCAGAGTGAGCATTTAGTAGACTGGATGATGCATCGATGGTGAGATCACGAAACGAGCAATTTCTGTTTACCCTGTGTCGCGCTGCTAGAGCCAGAACACACTTGAGGAGAGTGTGATCAAGCAGCGCGAGCGACATGAGGGCCCTGAAGGGGTTCCTATCGCTGTCGTAGACAATGAAGAGACCACATATGCACTCATTATCTGACACAGCGTTAGATGAGTCCGGTACACAGCTCAGCGAGATGACTAACAGTAATCCAAGTAGTACCTGGAAACCGCATCCAGGTCAGAGGTGGCGAAATCGCCTATAGCCGATGGTATGTTAATCAAAGGCTTCAAAGGAATGACTACTCCATAATAAGCGACCATTGTATATTTGATAGGTTATGCAGCAGCTATACTTACCGTGACCTTCGGAAGGCCGCTCAACGGAAAGAGCAGACTGAGTCGTCGGCACAAGGCGGCCATCCTTCGAATTCATGTCTTTTTGAGAATGTGCCTTCTCAGCTGGACTAGATTTATTGGTTGTCAATGATACGCCCCGCAGCTTCCCTCGTATCGCTAAGCCGTCCACCCATCGGAGAGGCCTAGAAGCAAAGCACTGGAAGCCACTTGTCGCGCATTTTATACAAGGCGATCGGCTCTGGTCACAGCGAATGCGCCGGCGCCGACATGTGTAGCACGGCTCCTCCATGTCTCGATGGGCGTGCTGTCTATACTAATAGGCTGAGTAGCGACGCTCTCTTCACGGGTGGCAAAGAAGGTCGGCTCCCCTCATCGGACGTAAGCCGACGACCAATTCCGATGCCCAAGGAACAGATAGGCAGTGATCTGCAGTGAGCATAGAATTTGAGACATGCAGACTCAGGAAACATTAAAGTTGTTTGACAGTCCTGATAGGTCCGAGCGGAGAAGAGGGATGAAGAAGGTCCAGCGAAGCCGGCAGTGACTCGTCAGTGGAGATTCGTTCTGGCCGCCAGAGTATCCCCTCCACCCAATCAAAGCCCGTTCCGCGCCCCTTGCTGATCGGTCAACCAAACACCACGGCATGACAATACCTATACTCTTCTCATCCCTACCTCGCATGCTACATTCCTTAAGTTTCTCTATACGCAATAAATAGAATGTGAGCGAGTATATATGACTGCGTAAGTCCCTCGTTCTAGCCCGGCGGCTAGTCTATCTCCCTTCCACCCTTACCGCTATCTACTACTGGTTCATAGTAGGAACAAGTATCCCGCCAAGATACATACTAACTCAACACAATGGCGCCCGTCGACGAGAAACCGGGCTCTCTGTGAAAGTCCGAGTCACATGATGCCCTGGGGGTTTCCTTGCTAAAGTACATCTACTCCCATCCCTCGCTACCCCAAATCCGTGGCTGTCCATCCGCCCTACTCGCGCTCATCGACGAGTTCGCTGCAAAGCAAGCCTTCTTCATCAGTCTCGGACCAGACAAAGCCAAAAAGCTTTCGATGCTCTTCGCCGACGAAAAGCCAAAGGTGGTCGTCGACCTCGGCACCTATTCCGGCTACTCCACCATCATGTTCGCCGACGCCATGCGGCAAGCTGCCGGTGGACCCTCCGCAGGCCTCCGCTTGTGGAGTCTGGAGGCCGATCCTCTCATTGCGTCTATCGCCATGAACTTCATTGAGTTGGCTGGTCTGAGCGACATTGTGACAGTCGTTGTCGGCCCGGCGGACGATTCGCTCAAGCGCCTGAGTGCAGAGGGCAAGCTAACCAGTGTCGATCTCATGTTCATCGATCATATCAAGGATCTTTATGTTCGAGATTAGGAGCTGTCTGAGCAGCTCGGGTTCCTTCACACTGGTCCTTTGGTGCTCACGGATAATGTGGTGCATTCTGGGGCGCCGGCATACCGGGAGTTGGTCCGTGAGAGCTCGAAGTATGAGAGCTGGGGGTTGAAACGCTTCTTTTCCCTGAGGATATAGTTGTAGGTGTTTTCTTGTCGTTGCTGCAATTAATCGGGGCTAACTATGCGTTTTTTTACATCAGGACGAAATTGAAATCAGCAGGGTGAAATGAGATATATTTAATTTTAATCACAACATCTAGGATACCAGGTTATGACAGGAGGCGCATGATAACTTCCACCATTCTAAATGTAACGGACAGCGGCTACAGCTATATAGGAATGATAATAATAGCATTATTCAACCATGCCAAGTCTTATAACTGACCAACGATGTGCAGACCTTAAGGAAATACCTTCATGACACTCCATCCCTATTTCTTCACATCCTTCATCTCTCCCCTCTCCCTCACCATCTGCGCAACCCCCTTCCCAACATCCGTCTCCAACGCCTCTAACCCACTCACCACCCCCTCGCGATCGCCCTTCCCCATCTCCTGACTCATCTTAAACTTCCCTTGCAACCGCTCAATCCTAATCTCAATCCCAATAATATTCTTCTTCAGAATCTCCACATACGACACCGGCGCATCCGACACCTTCCACGGGCCCGGCCGCCCATCCGTCCCCGTATACCCCATAATGGACCCCTCACTTTGCCGCGTCAAATCCTCCACGGCCTTTTGCAGAAACGTCCCCGTCTCCTCGGACTTCGAGTCACAGTAGACCCGGATCTTGCCGTAGACTTGCGCAGCGGCATAGTTCCACGTCGGGACGACTTTCCCCGTGGCGGGTTTCGTCTCGGTGTAAAACTTGGGGGTGACGTAGTGGTGGTGTTCGGAGGTGAAGAGGACGAGGACTTCGTCTTCCAGTTCGAGTGAGTTGTTGCCTTGTTGTTGCTGTTGCGCTGCTAGTGCTTCCATTAAGGCCTTGGCTTGGGGGTTCTGCTTGGCCATGTGGCCGCGGAGAGTGCCATTGGGGACTATGCCGTCTGATGAGTCGTCTGCTGTTGATGAGGGTATGTCGAGGATGAAGGGGATGTGGCTTGATTGGAGGAGTGGGTATAGCGGGGATTTGATTGCCGTTGTGAGGATGCCGAGGGGGTTTTCGCGGATTAGTTGGTGGAGGGCTGGGATGTAGGATTCGGCGTGGACGGCGCGGAGGTACATTGTGGTTTGTCGTGGGGTTGAGTGAGAATTCTTAGGAGAAAATGAAGATGATGTATGGGAGTATTTTGGGGAGTTTGTGAGTGTAGTACTCAGAGAGGACAAGCGTTCTTATATCACTATCTACTTAGTCCACGAGTTTATCGGCCGAGGAGTCATACTTTTGTCTGTCAGCGCATCGGATAGTTTGCTGATTGGATGATCTCGCCGAGGTACCAAACCACTTAGTATTCCGTAGTGGAATTCCAACTGGTCGATTGAACCTACTCAGGGCTGGCCTGCTAAGCATCACTAGGTGTAGGCCTTTCTTGGCTTCTGTGGGAAACATAACTATCTCCTCGGAAGGTGGAACTTCACTATGAGCAATCTAGTGGATACTCCGGAGTAATTTAGTAAGTACTAGTATGTCTGAGCGTTGCGGCACGTTGTGAGCAGCCACTATTTGACGAATCACGAAGCCTATCATCAGACCATCGATGTCCGTTTCTACCCGTGCAAGTTGGTTTGAACCATCTAGTCAACCTCTCGGGCATTGGATTCTAGAAAGTGGAAAAGATTCGTGATGGTAGAATTCAATCCAGTTCGGGACGGTGGCGGGGCCCGAACCAATTAAAGACTTTTTCCCTCTCCAAAACTTTACCCGATTAGGAACTTGAGGGGAGTGGGGCGGGATCCCCGCTAAAGAAAGACGAAGCATAGAGTACGGATTCCGAAAGCAGTCGACTCATTCTCAGTGTATATAAGGGACTCATTTCACGTCTCTAGATAATGTCTCTAGATATTCTCCAGTCTAAGTCACAATCAGGCTTTTCACCACATCAAAAATATATTAGCGGATGAGCAAGATGACTCCTTCTAACTTGCACCATCCCGCGACTCGAGCACTGCATGCCGACGATCACCTTAACCGAGTGACAGATGTCGCACCTCCTATCCATCTATCTACGACTTTCAGATTCCCCGATAATCCTGATGATTTGATCCCGTCGGTCGACCCGGTGGTATGTATGCCGATCAGCTAATTCGCAGGCCTCTATGTCTTTAATTCTTGGGCCCCGCAACTAACAGTCTTATCAGGAAGAGTTCGACGGCAAGAACTACATTTACTCCCGGGAGTTTGCCCCCAACGCTACTCGATTTGAAGCCGTTCTTTCCTCACTCCTCAATGGCCGGGCCATCAGCTACTCGACCGGTCTTGCTGCCCTCCAGGCCGCTCTTGTCCTCCTGAACCCCCGCCGCATCTCAGTTGGTGAAGGCTACCATGGCAGTCATGAAGTCATCTCTGTTATCTCCAGATTGTCCGGTCTGCAGAAGCTACCGCTTGATTGCCCTGCCGATGATCTTGACAAAGGCGATGTCATCCTCCTGGAAACCCCCGTCAATCCGCTAGGAACTTCATTCAGTATTGATGAGTTCGCCAAGAAAGCCCATGCCAGAGGCGCTTATTTGGTGGTTGATAGCACCTTTGGGCCCCCTGGCCTTCAGGATCCCTTCCGGTGGGGCGCTGACCTCGTTCTTCATTCGGGTTCCAAGTATCTCGGAGGCCATAGTGACCTTCTATGTGGCGTACTCGCTACTCAGCGCAAAGACTGGGAGAAGCAGCTGCTGGAAGATAGAGTCGCATTGGGCAATGTTCTTGGCAACCTGGAGGCATGGCTGGGACTCCGCAGTCTACGCACCCTAGAGGTTCGTGTCCAACGAGCGAGTCAGGGCTGCGGGAATCTGGTTTCTTGGCTACATAGGGCTTTGGAGACGCCTTCTACCACTGCTGGGAGTGATGAACAAATCGTCCAGTCTGTCGTCCAGAAAATATACCATACCAGCCTGCAGGACGAGCCGTGGATCCAGGAGCAGATGCCCAATGGATTCGGTCCTGTCTTTTCCAT
The DNA here is from genome assembly GCF_001889945.1 of Aspergillus brasiliensis CBS 101740. Classification (NCBI taxonomy): domain Eukaryota; kingdom Fungi; phylum Ascomycota; class Eurotiomycetes; order Eurotiales; family Aspergillaceae; genus Aspergillus; species Aspergillus brasiliensis. The sequence goes on along the minus strand of NW_027137448.1, from coordinate 753,283 downwards.
TGTCCTTCAGAGTGAGAAGTTTGCGCAGCGACTGCCGAGCAAGTTGGCTTGCTTTCAGCATGCTACAAGTCTGGGCGGGGTGGAGTCTTTGATTGAATGGCGCGCGTTATCGGATTCGAGGGTGGATCGCAAGTTGCTGCGACTAAGTATTGGGTTGGAGAATTGGGTGGATTTGAAGAATGATTTGCTGGAGGGGTTTAAGGCGCTTTTGCGGGAGTGATGTGCACAAAGGATGAAAAGTATATAGAAAGGAACATTTTTGTTGGAGACACTAGTCAGTCAACGCAAGCACGATGGCGGAAAGTGAAATTTTGACCTAATAATAACCCACGAAGAGGCCTTTGCACGGGTATAGACTAACATCGACTCTGCTGCAGTCAGTCCATACCTTCCATGTACACCACAATCCTGCTTACTTTTCTACATTTACTCCCCCTGTTTCTGTCTTCTACTCGTTCATTCTGCTTTCACCCTGCATCAAACATCGCTCAGTTACTAGGTAGCCATCCTGTAGCCAGATATATTATTATCCTTGTGAATGTACCAGGGGTTACTATACCCTGCAACTAGTGCTGACACGGAGAAGTGCGGAGAACGACAAAGAACCGCGAATCCATGTCTAGCAATCTTAAGTATCATCCATCCATCGTAGACACTTATTTCACCCCAGATCTATCTATCTTATCCGGAGTACGGCTGGAATCCATCCATGTCCCCTATCCAGATCATACTTTTATCTTTAACGTTTGAGCTACGACCGTCATGTTCTCCACTTTTGTTGCTATTTCCCCGGATAGCTTTGACGACAGCAACAGCAACAGCAAAACAAGGCTGATCAACGGCCCCTCCTCTTCCTCCGCCACCTCCACCTCGTGCTCCACTCCGGTCCCTCCCCGTTGTAAACGCAAGCAGGTCTCACGAGCTTGCAACTGGTGCCGTGTGCATCGCATCAAGTGTGACAGCAGCTTGCCCTGTCAGAACTGTCGCAATCGAGGCGGGAATTGCATCAAGAAGAGTGCGGCAGAAATTCGCACTCTGCCACATGCTGTGAGGTTGTACCAATTCCTCGAACGGGTTGGCTATCTGGAACTAATAAATACTAACAAACCTTCAAATAGAGAGATTGAGCGACTGCGACAACGCGTTCAGGAACTCGAAGAGCAACTCGAGAATGCTACCAATACCAAGGCCAATCCGAACACCACCACCACCAAGAATTCCGTCTCCAGCGGCGACGATTCCACGATCCCAAAGCAAAGCCGACAATCGGGGACAAAGAAAGGATGGGATGGGATCCATACGCCCACGGCACACTCGTCACAAACCCAATGGTATGGGCCCTCGTCGGCTTTCTACTTTATTGGTCGCATGAGCGCATACCTCAGCGCCGTCCTTGAACAACCGGAGGAGGATCACAACATGCATCCTAGCTCCGCCAGTCGCATCTTCACCAGTCCTACCTCGGCAAAACACGTTCCGGAGGAGCTGTCAGTGCCCGCCACGATCGCTGATGGGCCCGTGGGGTCGGAGACATATCTCAGTAGCATCGAGGAAGATTACTTTTTGAATCTGTTCTGGCATTCCTACCATCCGACTTACCAGATTCTTGATGAGGCGGATTTTCGGGAGCATTACAAATCCCTCTGGGTCGATTCGGCCACCACGCGCAAACCTTCTGCACTGGTCGATATAGTCCTCGCTCTGTGTATGCAATATGGCGTCGCCTTGACTCCAAACAGCAGCAGCCTGGATCCCACCATGACCTCGGACCCACCTGATGGCCATGTCGATATGAATGATGCAAGCATCGCGGGCCGATGGTACTATCGTCGATCGCAATCACTACTCACTTCGGAGCTAGAAAGTCCATCCATCACCACTTTGCAATGTCATATCTTTTCCGTCGTCTACCTGTGCAACGCTTCGTTTCAGAATATGGCACACACTACCCTGGCGCTCGCGGTGCGTACCGCTCATATTCTCGGTCTTCATCTCGAACCGCGGGAAAACCTGCCACGTCCCCAGCGCGAGTTGCGCAAACGCATCTGGTGGACGCTGTATACGATCGAAAGCAAGACATGCATGAAGCTGGGCCGACCGTGCTCCCTGCATGACATGACGACGACGTGCCAACTGCCCGCCGACGATCATGAGCTGGCTCGGCTGTCGGTGTCCAACATCGCGGCTTATGGTGACAAGGTGACGTGGTTGACGTACAGTCGCCTCGTCACAGCATTAGTGCTAGCGGCACAGACAGTGTATCTTGGATTTTATGAGAAACGGGCTGAGCTTCTGGGCGCTAATGATGCGAAGAGTCTGTACACAGATCTATCGTCTCTGGAAGCGTTGGCGGAATTTCTCACTTCCCAGATGGACAGTATCCGGGAGTGGTTACGGAATGTGCCTGACGGCATGAAGACCAAACGTAAAGACGGTGGAGAACCATTCTCAACCGACCGATCTGTCCTAGACCTGGAACGGTATGCGCCCTTGTGGCTGCAGCGCCAACGGCTTCTCCTGGAGCTTCTCTACCACAACCTCTGTATGAACATGTACCGGCCCTTTATCTGCTTCCCCTCCACGACAGCCACCAGAGTCAATAGCACACCCGTCGCCGAAGGACATGCAGTCTCGTGTGTCAACCATGCCATCGCCATCACACATCTCCTTCGCCAAATTCTACCCGCGACCGACTTCCTCAAAGGTTGGTACGAGGCCTTTCAATGGCAGTGGAACTCCACTCTCTCCATGGTTGGTTTCATCCTTGCATACCCCTCCAGTCTGTCCACCGCAACAGCCCGCGCGGCCATCGACAGCGCCATCACCGTCTTCGAGGAATTTGGCCACAATTTTGCGGTTGCGGGGAGCGCCGCCAATGTGACTCGGGGACTTACAGCCAAGGCAGACTTTCTCCACGGCCGATTAGGTGTAGGTGTCGGAGCTGCAACCACACTGACTCCCCCATTCTCGGAGCAGATGGAAGGCTTCTTAGGGCCAATTGGGACCGATGCGGCCGGCTACTTGACGCTGGCTGATGAGCCCTCGGCCATGTTTCAGAGCACACTGGCGGGAGCCATGGGATTAGCCTACAACGTTGATTCGTTCTACAGTTTCGAGCCCTTGTATGCAGGGTCGCAAAACTTGGCAGATGCGTGGGATCTCAGCTACGATTGACCCCTTTACTATGGATCTCAAATTTTATACTTTTATTCGAAGGATCAAGTCATCTAAGCTATGTTTTTGGTGGTTATCTTCCAGTACACCGATCGGTGTGCTCTGAACTACTCCATGGTGATAACTGCGCGGAACCTGACACTTCCCTTCAACATTGCCTCTATAGATGATTCGAATTAGCACCGGGAATGGCATGCTGTAAGGGACAGAGACAAAATCTCACCAAATGCCTCGTTCGCCTTTTCTAAAGGAAACTCTTCCACCATACAATTAATCTCATGTAGCTCAGTGAAGGCAATCGCGTCTTCTGAGTCGGTAGCATGGCCAGAGGGCCAAACCTGCACCGAGAGGCCATATTTAAGCTGGAAATTTATTGAGTAACAGTTGTCTTGAAAACATCGAAGATATTTACCTACCATGGTGACCGTATCAATGGGGAGTTCACCCGGCACTAACAACATTACCATCAGCATGAAATTGCGCCAACAGAAGGCAGGTTTCGATGAATATCTGACCTGACAAAATCAACAACTTCCCCAAAATCCCCAACCCCTTCAACAACGGACTTATCACCTCAGCCGTTGGCGCTGTCGAAACGACCAGCGATGCCCCGCCCAGCTTCTCCTGCAGCGCCACCCCGATGTCTTCTTCCTTACTTGAATCGATGAATTCATGCGCGCCCAACTCCCTCACAAACTTCTCCTTTGTTGCATCTCTCGAGATTGCAACCACTCGGTACCCCATTCTATTAGCGTACTGGATGGCGAGATGTCCCAGACCGCCGAGGCCTTGGATGGCGACGGTCTCGCCGACAGGGACGTTCATGTGCCTGATGGAGTTGAAGACGGAGACGCCGGCACAGAGGATCGGGGCATACTTCGCGGCTGGGACGTGGGAGGGAACCCGGACTGCAGCTTCTGGGTTGAGGAGGCAGTATTCCGCATCTGCAACGATGTCAAGTCAATTGATATCTTTCCAGGGGAAAGGAAGGAAGAGGAAGGGGAAGAGGAAGAGGAAAGAGGGGAAGACGTACATCCGCCATTCTTGGTCACACCATTCACGACCTGCGAGCTGCACATTTGGTACCAGCCTTTGCGGCAGGCTTTGCATGCTCCTTTTTTCATTGTATTGTGAGTTATCTGAGTGGGGAAGGACGAGAACAAAGGGACTAGGTTGTAATCATACCATCATGTCCTCCATGCCAGCCCCCTCCAATACGATCCCCGACGGTCCAACCAGAGACATTATCTCCAACGGCAGCTACATGGCCGATAATCTCATGACCAGGGACGATGGGACTATTCGATAAAAAATTAGCAGTAATCCCATGAGAAAGAAAATAGATAGAGAAACATACAATCCCCCACCCATAACGTTATTCTGCGCATATACATCCGAGAAGCAAACACCGCATGCTTCCACCTTCACCAGAATCTCATTGGGGCCCGGCGGCGTGAGAGGTACTTCCTCAATGACCAGTGAAGTGCCGGCAGATCTGAAGACGGCTTGCTTGAAGGTTTGCGGGATGGTCATTTTGTTGCTGTTGCTGTTGCTGTTGCTTCCAAGTGTCTCGCTGTAGGTGAAGAGATGAAGAAAACAAGTTGAGACGCACTTTATATATATATATATATATATATATATATCTATCTACGATCCAAACACGACTAGACATCCGGAGTTACTACTTAGGTAGTAGTACTTCTGATCCGGAGTTATTTATGCGGTAAAACGTCAACACATGAGATATAGTGGTTATATTTCCGAGCTGTCCATAATTATCTATCCTTGTCCAGACTACTTCTTTTGTTAGTAGTTCTCCAAGGAGTTACCGGAGTTGGAAGACGGAAGCAGAAAAGCGATAGTTCATTATAGGGCTGGTTTCTTGGCAACTTCAGCCGGACCTATGTAACTACCGGCTTTGATTTGTTAAGGTCTAGTGTAGTAGCCTCTGAAAGGGAAATACCGAATCGATTTGGGTTTAGAAACTGGATTAGGAATTGATTTGAGATAACACTAACTAATAAGACTGCATGTAATTATTGTGAGAAAATCCGCGAATCCATCAAAGTCTGACATTCTATGTTTAGCTACAGATCTATCCCTCCGGTCAGCTCCTTCCCCGGCATGCTTCACCACTACTAATCATGAATACCTTACACAAGAAACCTCTTCCTCGTCAAGAACAAGGAGCACAGTGTCCACAGCGCCCCTGCAGCAATAACCATCACCCAAACATCCCCGATGGTCTTCACAATCGCATCCACACACTTCGCCCTTAACTCCGGCGTTGCGTTCTGTAATAGCTCACTCCTTGCCCCCGCAATCGCTGCCTGAATCTGTGCATCCGAGTAGTACTCCGTCTGAGCAAGCAGTACCTCCTTGAGTCTCTGAAACCCTAAACTCTGGAATATACAACTCGCGATGGCCAATCCAATCAGCTGGCTTGATCCCTGCGAGATATTCAGGTACTGGATCAGCTCCGCGACCCGGTCAGGCGGGACGAAGAATGGGCCCACGGCATACCCGGCCTGGGTGGTGGTCATGCCTAGCCCCAGCAAGATAGAGTAGCCGTAGATGTTTGCCGCGGGAGTATCGTATTGCACGGTGTACATGGTCGCAGCGCCACAGGTCATACAGATCCCGCTGAAGAGGTACCAGAGGTGATGGTAGCCCGTGCGGCCCATGACCGCGCCGCAGAACAGAATGGTGGCGACATAGAAGCAGATGAAGGGGAGGAGGCGCACAGCGGCCTGCGTGCCGCTGTCACCGTGCACGAAGAGAAAGTAGAGCGGGATGCGGGATGTGGTAGATGGTGACAAAGAGCGCAGCACCGCCGCAGGCCATGCACACATACAGCAGGATGAGCTGGGGGTCGCGAAGGAACTCGCAGGGGAATATCCGGTTGATTGGGTCGGTGAGGATCGAGTACCGCTGGGTCACACAGAAGATGACGGTGATGACGAAAAAGACGACGAGGAGAGCGATGAACCGTCCGTCGCTCCATGCCCAGATGGAGCCCGCGAATGTGAAAGCCAGGGTGAACGAGACATAGAGGCCCGCGGTTAGGACAATGCCTAGCCAGTCGAGGGAGCGCAGCTTGTCGGAGAAAGGGATACCGGGGCGACGGGGGAGCGATGGAAGAATGAATAGATAGATGGGGGACATGGCGCCGAAGATGACAAGGTTGAGATAGAAAGCCTTTTCATACATAACCCCTTGTTAACTGGGATCTACCCGTCAAAAAAAAAAAAAAAAAAAAAAAAAAAAAAAAAAAAAAAAAAAAAAAAAAAAAAGGAACTGCTGCTGCTACTATATGACATACCCATCTCCACGTCGCTGAACTATCCGCCAACGACCCGCCCACAATTGGACCCAAAATACACCCACTGCCGTACACGAACCCAGTCATCCCGATATAAAACGGCTGCTCCTGGGGACTACTCATGATCGTCACCAGATTGAGCGTCCTAAACAGCTATCATCAGCACCACTTCCTCACATTTTCACAATGGACGGGAAATGCTGTATGTACCCTAAGTACATCCCTGCGCCCCCAGCACCGGCCCAAACTCGTCCCACGATAATCGCGTTCATTGAGGGGGCTGCACCGCACAATGCACTCGCTGCAGCAAACATAGTCAAGCAACTCACAAACACCCATTTCGCGTCAAAGGTCCCGAATGCCTTGCCGAGAGGCAAAATGGTTACTGTGGAACCCAGAGTGAATCCCACCCCCAACCAACCCAACTGTGTCACGTTGTCGAACGTCTCCGATACTGCAGCCTGTATGTCGGCTGCAATGGTGGTGTCTAGTCCATAGAGCATATTGGCTGAAAAGATGGCCACGCTAATGAGAAGCCAACGGAGGCCAGTGACTGTCCGCTTGGGAGGGGAGGAGTCTTCTGCGGTGGAGGATGACATATTCTCCTTTTCAACGGAGGCAGACGACAGGGAGGAGGTGTTGTTTTCAAGATCTGTACCTTTGGAAACTCTGGACTTTTCGAGATGGTCATTGAGGCTTTCTGCGCTGGGTGTGCCCGATGTTTCGGCCATGATGTCTCTCTTTGATACTTCCGAGCGATTAAGGTCAATGCTGATGTGTAGATGCTGGATGCTCAGATATATATCGCGGTAGACGGAAACCTTGGAAGACCGGGAGCGTCTGCCAACACAAAAGAAAAGTGAAATACTTCATAATCACAGCATCCTTATACATAATCAGCGTTCGATGTATGATAGTTACACAGTGGGTGTGGTTTACTGTTTACTCTCCATTCTGTTTCTGCTTTTGGTGGGCCGGAGTTGGCGGAGTTTATCCCGATGGAGTAATTTGGCTTTCTCAATGATGCAGCCCCATCAGGGAAACAACCCCGGAATCTCCATTTGGAATGTCGCCTGATGTCTTGACCAATCAGTGGCTTACGAAACAGTGAACCTTTTGAGTAGACTTGATATGGTTCCTTGGTAGTACCTTATGATCTGGCAGCTTGGCATTAGTATAGTACTCTGTTGATAATCCAGGACGCATACTTACTAGGTGACTATTACATCCCCTCCGTCCTTAGGCTTATTCTTGTTGCTCTCCAGAAAGTCTAGGTATATACTAAAGCTAAGTTTACTGTCTACTTCAGTCCTGAAAAAAGCGGTCGATTCAAAGTAATTATCAAAACAGGGCATTACGAGCTTCGTCCACATCCATCAAGCTCATTTTCCAACATCAGCATACAAAGTAACACCGCAATGATCATCGTCTCAGCTGGCGATACAATCACGGTCACGGGGGTCTCTGCCGACAACAATACCATTCTTATTCTCGGACAAATGTCGATCGCAACTATCAGAGTACTAGCGAATACTTGGAAAGAATCCGATTCGACCCAATGGAAGACAGAAACAAGATCTACAAGTTAGCGCGAAGGGATTGACCTCCATAGGAGTGGGTCCAAGTCAGGTTGATTGGAAGGAGACATTGATATTCTATGACATAGAACGCAGAAGCAAAAAAGAGCTTATAGAGAGATTTCACAGTAATGGATGCTTAATTGAGCCACTGCGCTAAGCTCCAACAAACTCAAGTTACTCAACTATAGTTAAAAGATTGATACCAATGAACATGGCTGCTGCTAAACAAGCAGAGACCTGGAACCATCATTATTGGATAATATTATCATATTATCAGAATGGACTGTTATTATGATACATATACTGTGTTCTTTCCAGAAGCCGCTCTTCACTGTATCAAAGACTTCACATGTGCTAAATTCCACCTTACTCACAGTTAAAGTCGGAGTAGCAAAGCTGGAGTACTCCGTATAACTCTTTACTACAATTACTACATATGTATTATAATGCTAGTGGGAAGTCAGTCTTTTCGTGAAAACAAAAGCCATGGAATGCTATTCCAGAGTCGACACTACTAACTAATGCTTGGAGAGGGAGCCGTCAACCGTTTAATATGAAGTTATATATCCTTATTCATAAAGATTATGCTGACAGACGAAACATCTATAGAAGTAGACTACAGAGATCTATATATAAAATGAATATTAATGCGATCTTAATTATCCTGGAATAGTGTGGGCAATGATAGTAATAATGATAGTAATAATAATAATCAGCCTGATATTACAGTTATCTTATCTAAATACTATAAGGATCAATCTACCAGACCTGAGTGTTATACAAGGCTTAGTATTTGACCCTTAAACGATCCCACATTTACCTAGCAAGTTTGTAAGTGATGCGCGTTCTAAGTCTGTTGAACCAGAAGTCTAGTCTTTTACCAGGTGACCGAGCGGTTGGCTTGAATGCACTACTGGAGGATTCACTCCTAAAGCGCACTACGAGCGGACTACTGAAGAACAGCAGATTACTGTAGTTAATCTATATCTTTCTATATACTACAATCCTACTTATTTCTCTATCTTTACTATTTTTATCTCTCTCTTCTGATTATTTATTCTTCCTTTAACTTGCATCAGATAAAGATTTTGCCATGGAAAAATAATAGAATGATAGTGTTCTACACATCTTTTTCCTCTTGCACATATAGCGAAAGCGAACGAGTGCCTTCCCCGGAGCAAGGAAACTGCAGCAGAATCTCTCAGTGATTGGAGCGCAGTTGCAAAGCTAGCGGTCTCCTGCCTTGGTCGCGGTAATTAGTTAGTCTACTGGTGGTGGGAACATGACGTCGTTAGGTTCTTGTTTCCCTCCACAGTATCTATCGGTGTTACGCCGCTAATTTCAATACTTTCGCATGATCTCAAAAACTATTAACCCCGAGTCCAAACCTAACGAGACTTCAGGAGTTGATGTGTCAAATTCATGTACCAGGGGGGCGACAGGGATGAGTCGATGTTTGACTCTCCAACGAGACAGACCAGGTGAGCAACTGCCCAGATAGGCAAGTCTATCTGGTGACTAAGCCAGACCCTTGTTTGGGGGATACTGGTAACTTACCGTGTTGTAACGCAGTATATGAGCCAAACACATCCATAGAAACCTTCATGGGGATGGATACTTTGAAAGACAATGTTGGAGATCATCACGAAGATGCCTGGAAAGGGATGGAGGCTCACCGTATAAGTTGATTGCTCTCTGTCAAGAAGCCACCTGGCCCCCTCGCTGAGAGCCGTTGTACCGTCGTATCGAGCGATAGTGGTTACTATGCTTAGGTGCAATCTGAATGCGGTGTTACCTGGGCGGCATCAATCAACGCTGCGACAGATAAGTGCTTGGATAGTTAGTTACTTTGCTGGCAAATTCCGTTTTCCTGAAAGTGTCTTGAGGATTGTAAATTCCTGGAAGATCACCTTGTTATGTAGCTAAGAACGAACTCTGCATCAGAGCGAATAACTACTAAACTACGAATGGAGTGGTCCTGCAATGGATGGAGCACCGCAAACAGTCTCCAGGCGGGCCACTTCTGGCGGTCCAGGCTCTTTTTTCTCTGGCATCCAAATTTAGCAACTTTTTAGGGACCGTCAAAACGAGGGAAAACATCCCCCATACCTGCCTTACCTGCTCAATACGTGAAATTAAATTACTTAATTTGTCGCAGGCAGGAGCAGCAAGTCCAGAACAAAAACCAACCATCCACCATGGCTCTTCTTCCTTCGGTTCCTTGCAGCTTCGTTCTTTGTCTCCTTCTCTTCTTCTCTTCCCTTCCATCTCCCTTCTTTCTTGCCCTGGATCCAGGGTCGTGATCGTGTCGTTCAACAGCAGGGGGGCGCAACCCCGTTCCCGCCGGGCGCATTTTCCTTATCTTAGGTTTGCACCGACGTAAACGGTGTCCCGGCTGACCATTATTGACTTCCCACCCCCTCACCCTCAACTCTTTCAACGGGTCTCCCCCCGGCAAGGCTCGTTTCCCCGGACGGCGCTTGGCCGCGCTGTTATTGCTTCACATTCTGCTGAAAATGGCCTACAACGCCGTTTCCCAGGCCGACCACGAGGTGGCATCCAATGCGACCGATTCGGACCATTCCCGCAGTCCGTCGCCGCTCTCTCAGCACAATGGTCACTTCCAGCCGTTGCCGCTGGATGTCGACCATATCGGGGCGGGCTCCTACCTGCAACCCGCCAAATCGAATGAAGACTCGGGCGTCAAGCGCTTGGGCTCCATGATCCGATCGATGACCTCAACCAGCTATGATATGGTGGAGGAAGATGACTACGAACTGCCTGCCGATCCTTCTGCGGACCAGAGTTCCAATAGTCCCCGTTACGTCCCTCCGCTAAAGACAGTGGTCCCTCAGACTAGTTCTACGACTACCACCGCTACCGATGCCCACCCCCCTGAACCGACCCTCCGGACTCCAGTCACCGATCAGCCGGTCCCTCTCAGTCATCCGACGCCCGACCTTCAATCGCTGCAAGGAGCCTACATCAATAATGTAGAGCGGCTGGAAAGGAGCGCTGAACGCATGAGCCTGAGTTCCAATATTGGAGACGAGATTCGCAAAATGGACCAGGAACAAAAGCGACGCTCTAGTTCGGCCTCCAACTCCACTCACGCCAGCAATTACGACGGCCTCAAAACAAGTCTGTCGTCTCGTCACGGCTCCATACAGTCCTCCCGGTTGGCACAGGTTGCAGAGCACCCCCCTGCACGATTCTACGGCGATTCGACCACCCGAGTTCCTGCGATGCCTTACCTCCCTCCTCCCCCCGCACCGGTCGCGCACAGCGAACACGACTTCGTCCAGCAGGATTACTACGATCAGGAGCTGGGAGAGGAGCTCGAACGGACGTATACGGCTGCTTCCACCGATACATATCAACAGGCTCGGGTTCTCTTCAACGACTTCGATGGCGTGCATTATGTCCCGAACGAGAGTAATCTGGGTCGACGAGTGTCGTTGACGCGACCGCCCTTGGCAAGCAGATCCGAGGCATACAAGGAGCCGCAGGCAGGCGAGAATATGGTGTACTACCCTGCTCCTGTGCCAAGGATGTTGAATCTACCACCTCGCTTGTCGCAGAAAAATGATCAGCCACGAGGCAAGCGTCGTTCCCAGCTCCTTGGTGTGCTTGCTGCGAAGAACCGCAAGTCCACCCAGTTAGCTGCTACCCAGGATCAAGGCGATGGTGGCGAGTTAAGTCAGAACAACCAGCCGACAAGCGTCCCTCCGCAACTGCGCGCGAGTATGTTCTTTGAGCAGCCAGCTAGAGCCGTTGATGTAGAGGTCACCCAGGCTTCCGCGGTAGCGACGCTGGACAGCATCCTTGATGCTTCTACGCATGCACCCGTCAGCGCGTTCACCGGGCAAATGGACCCCAAAGGGTTTAGTCAAGCAACCCGCAAACTATCTTCGAGGGACTTGACAGAGCAGCGAAAGACGCTCAATTCCACAAGTATGCTTGGGTTTGACCATCGCTTGTCGGATCCGGACCTCAAAGATGTACCTCTTGGTTCCGGCCGCTTACACAAGCAGACAGAAGGCGAAGCGGCCGATGTTGACGAAGGCACATCTTTACGGGATGGCAATCAAGACGGACTTGGCGGTCCTGATGCCCCCGAAGCTGATGGGGAAGAGCACACTCACGAAGAGCCTGACGCGGACTTCACCGGGCCCCCTAACACGCTGCTGGCAGAGCTTGAATACCGAAAGAGCGAACTGAAACAACGACAGCGATCGGCCCCCGAGACTGCGGCATTGCACTCGACCCTTCTCCAGCTCGAAGCGGTCGCGCAGAAGCAAAGTGAACATCGCCGGCAAAGACCAGTGACGTTGGCATGGGAAGGCCCAGATGCTCATCCCCAAGAGGTTGACGATGACGATGATGTACCTCTGGGCATGCTGTTCCCCGACAAGGCTAATGCGGCCAATGAGGTGCGCCCGTTGGGACTGATGGAAAGAAGGGAACTGGAAGAATCCGAGCCTCTCAGTCGGCGTCGCGCCAGGCTCCGGGGTGAGCCCGCCCCGCGCAGCCCTGAGAGGCGCCCGGTCACCATGTATTCCACGGGTGCCCCAGACGATCAGGCGCAAGAAGATAGTGGCGATGAAGGCGAGACCCTAGCCCAACGCTTGAAACGGCTCAAAGAAAAGGATCAGCCTAGTGCACCGGCAGACAGTGAATTTGCGAACGAAATTTTGGCAGAGATCAAGCATGTGGGAGATGATGAAGAGGCCGCCAAGGAGAAGGAAACACCACCGGAAGATGAAACTCTCGCCCAACGTCGAGCCCGCCTGCAGAAGGAGGCTGAGGCTGAGGCCCGACAAAATTCCACTTTGAAGATCCCAAGGTACCGAAGAAGTATGGCCGACATCCTTCACGCTCGACGTCCCACTACAGTCGGGCGGCAGTCGACAATGGGCGCTGCCGCGCCTCAGCCGATGCCTCAGCGCACACTGGACCATCGCATGTCTCTCCAGCAGTTTCCATCTAATTATGGACCGCTGCCGGGTGCTGGGTACGCCCAGTACCCAGGGCCCGCAGGCACGGTGCCATACGGGCCCGGAATGGTACATCCGAATACCTTCTACAGCGATGCACTACTAGGGATGAACCATCTCAGTTATGCGGTGCCGCCTAAATCGAAGATGGTCCGACCGGTCGCTGAATCGGGGCAGCGGGAGATGATTGACCGTTGGCGACAGAGTATCGTTTAAGATGATCTTCTCTTTTGTTTCTTCTTGCTTCTGTCTTTCATATTTAATTCTGCTTCAGCATATTAGTTGATCGATGATTCATTGTTCATCTGTCGGGGCACTTGGTTCTTGGGTACATCTACAGGTGTTTAGCGCATCTTGCTAGCTAGCATGAGTTGAAAGCATGAGCGATCGCGTGGTGTTGATTTCGAGTCGGATTAGCGGAATATTTCATTCACATTTGTACTCATAGTAGCATGCGGGCCATCTTAGTCGCCCTGTCAGATATAACGATCTTTGCATATGGTAAAGACTAGCTTTTCATTGGGTCCTCCATGCCGTAGAGAATGTCTAGACTACTATTTACCGTTAAGCATTGTATCGCACGGAATGTGCCATGGTTGGCACTAACCTTGAGTGAATGGTGTGCATTAGCAGCTCGTTGTCACTTTCTCCATGCCCAGTAGGAACTGAGTCTAAATATAACTTCGCTTCTCTTCCACTCTAATTCCAGACTTATCCGTTTGCGGGTGCGCATTCCTGCTGGCTGATCCGTTCCTGACTGGCCAACGGTCTGCTTTTCCTGCTTTCCCCCCTTCGGCCTCTTTTGCTTATCAGGAGACTGACTGACTAGACTTGCCCATCATCCCATCCCATCCCCCTAACGTCGGTCGGTCTCACACGAAACATCCTTCCACCATTGGTAGGACTAGTTATTCCTGATCCATGACGATCGTTGCTTGAAACCGCATCAATCTCATTAAACCCTCCGACTCGAATTTCGCGCGCGTTCCCCTGGGATTGGCCCGCCCTCGTCGCCCGGATGAGACATTGCCCCACGCCGCAACCTTGATCTTCTTCTTCTTCTTCTATTCTACTCCGCAGAGCTGTCAAGGCCAGTGTGAACTTCAAGACCGCCATCCCATACGCATTGCGACCATCAGGAACAATGGGCGAGATTTTCGCATCCTGAACGCCTACCCGGACGCGCTCTGAGTGCTTCGGGCTGAATTCTACCACCATGCCACCCTCCACCGTTTTCTCCTACTGGCGTCGCGAGCATCGCCGATCGAGCGCTTCCCCCGTCTCGCCCTCCTTACAGCCCACCTCCAAAGCACCGGTCACTAGTACTAACCCTCCTCAACTACCGGCGCTGTCGAACACAAGACCAAATCTCACTGCGCTCGGGGCATCTTCTGTGGAGAGCTCGAGTCCGCAGGCCCCGAACAACCCCCACGAGGACTACTATGATGCAACGAAAAAAGCCATCGCCGTATCCGTCGCCCCGGCCAATGCGCCAGGCTCCTCTTCAGCAAACCTCACAATTCCCTCCTCTTTCTCCGATACCCACACTCAACCTCTCTCAAGCTCCGATGAGCAAGATGTTACAATCACCACTTCGCAGTCGAATTACTCCCAATCGTCGATTGCCCCGCCGCGTTCAGATCAGGGCGACGGCGATTCCCCCAAACCGAGCTCCCCGTTCCGACTGTCCTTGGGCAAAAACCTGCTGAACTCCCATAGCCTCACTTCCGACCACTATAGCAAACGCTCATCGACTCCGGGGCTGTCATCGTCCGGTCATTTCCGATTCAGAACCTCTCCCGATATATTCCCGGGCGACCGGATAGCCTCGTCACACAAGGACAAGGACAAGGAATACAAGTATGAAGGTGCGGGCAATCGCCGTTCTGCAGATCGGGACGGTCTGTCGGAGCAGGCCCATCACAAGTCGGGGAGGACTCGGCTTCACCTGCTGAACCCTATGTCTCTGTTGGCTAGAAGGCGTTCTTCCAATTTGGCCAGCCTGCGGACCGAAGACACCAGAGTCGGTGCTCGCAATGTAGTGCCGGCTATCCCGGACGACTATGATCCTAGAATCCGCGGCAATATTGTCCACGACTTCTCTGCTCCACGTCCGCGTCGGAATTTGTCAACGGCACCTGTTCTTATGCATGACGGGAGCAACCAACCGAGCCCGGCAGATGTAGCCTACCATGGGAATGGAAACTCTGTACACGGCAATGAGCAGAGCGCCCAGGCAGGCGAGCAACGGAAGAGACACACACAGTACTCCCCTGTTTTCCGAGAACACTTCGAGGATGATCAGAAGGTGTTGCAAGTCGAGAGCAAGGCATATCTACAGTCATCGTTACTGACAGCACAGTGCAATGCTGAAAATGATCCGCATGCGCTTCCTGTATTTGCACGGAAATTGCCTTCAATGATACCAGATCAAGATGTGTCATCTGAGGTGCCAAGCGACCAGACGACAGTGAGGCAAGACAACCAACATAGCCCACCTAACAATGCCGACGAAACAGCACAAGAAGATATTGACACGATTGAAGTCATACCCCATCAACCATCGGGCTTACCTAAACACCTCAAGAGCAATGCCTCCAGGTTTAGTTTCGATATGAATGGCGTCGAATCTTCCACCCAGGAGAAACTGTTAGAAGAAAAGCATAAGGAGAAGGAGGCCGCAAGAAGGGCCAAGGCACGCATGGAAGGCAACAGTTTTAGCGACGGTGAGGACGATTTCGATGAAGATCTACTCGATGAAATGGATTATCTGGAAGAGAAGATACCTGGTGTTAATGTCGACGCTGATGAGGACGATGATTTCTCTGGCTTTTCCGGCCCGGGTAATGCACTCAACAAGCCCTGGCTTGCGCCGGACCTTTCACCGGTCATTGCTAGTCCGCTTTCAACTGGAAGCATGAATCCCCAGAATATAGAAGAACCGGCCCAGGGACCGTTGGCAGGCATCTCTGCTCCTTTGCCCGTATCTGATCCCGTTGTCTCTGATGTGACCACCAATATCCAGGAGTCATCGGTGGCAACCAAAGCTCCCATTAATGCAACTCAGGTTGCTGTGAATTCAAATCCTCCAGCTCCGCCGCCAATAGAAGAGGACGACGATCTCTACTTTGATGATGGCGAGTTTGGTGATCTGTCCACAGAGGACATGGGAGAGAGATTTGATGAATCCATTTTTGACGATGAGACGAGTCATCTGTACGAGCGGAAGCCAGTGGTGCAGGAACAGGTTGCTGCACCAGCGCCGCCGCCCGGCAACGGAGTCGGGAGCGCCAATCCACTGGATGTTACTGCGGAACATGACGAGTTTGCACCAGAGCCAGACTACGAAGGCGGACTTCGGCATGTTCCTAGCATGGCAAGCGATTATCGAAAGGGATCATTGAGAATCTACGGACAACCGCTTGAGAGCTTGGCCAATCTGGGGTCTGCGAAAGCTCATGGCGGGGTGCTTTCCGAGCACAACCTCGAAGCTTTCCACAATGCATTGGCGAAAGCCGCCAGTGAAGCAGCTGCAAGTGACAGGTTCGGGCGCGAGGCTAGCGTCAGTGAGCGGTCGTTGGGCCAAGAAAGCACCGCCCAGACCATGGACACGCCTTCGGGCCTCATTTCGGACGATAGTCGCTTGAGCCAGACCGTGGATATAGCTGCATTCGAAGAAGTTTTCGATGACTTCAACTACGATGACAACGATGATGCGCTATTTGACGACCCCATCATTGCAGCGGCGAACGCAGAAGCCCTGGAAAACGACGATGAGGGGTTTTATGGGCAAGAGTTCGGGTTCTACGCACAAGCACATGGTGGCTGCAATGGTGAGCTCACCAACGGTGGCTACTTTGGTCCACGAGGGGTCGAGGGCGTCAGTCGTAGCTTCAGTAGTCGGGGCAAATTTCGAGAGCCCAGTTTGACCCCTATCACGGAACGCAGTGAATGGAGCACGCGGAACTCGGTCATCTCGTTGACAGCTCACGGTGCCGCCCACTCCAACCCGATCGCAAGTCCAGGCTTGGCTCAGCTGGTCGACCTTGGCGCTATGGACGATGAGATGTCTCTGAGCGCTTTGATGAAGCTTCGACGGGGAGCCTGGGGAGGAAGCAACGGCAGTCTACGCAGCAGCAGCGGCAGTCCCCCACTTCTACACTCGACGTCGAACCGGGCGAGCTTCATCTCTGATGCCAGCCCGACGGTATATACAGCGCCTCCTGATGCGTTTGGCGGGAGTGCGACTGAGTCTCCCATCCGGGAAACGGACAAGTTTAGGTGGTCGCTGAACAATACGGAGCAGCGTGTAGGACAACTAGCAGCGGGCGAGAAGGAGCCTTAGAGCTGCATTATGAGTATCGACTGGTCCCTGTATCGGTCATACGTACCAGGGTGGGCAGGGAGTCAGTCAGAAGGGCGCCCGCGTGTGACCACCAGCCCGGCTGCAGATCCCGGCAGCAGGCTAGTCGGGCCAATCGGTAAGAGGATGAGAGTATATATATCACGCATATTGGGTTTCTTCTTTTATTTTGCTTACGCACAGGAGTTCGGGGGAACTGACATATATTATGATTGTAATGCCTGATATATAATGCTTTATTGTGCAGATCAGAGCGATCTGTGGTTTTTATGATATCTGATGACTTTTAAAGGCGGACGGGGTGGGCAGGCTACTGGATGATGATGATGTATGGTTGCATATAGTACTTGACTAGTAGTACAGCTAGTTGGAAGGTAATCCATTTGATGCCGGTTGGTCTTTTGTGACATGCTGCGGGAGGTCGTGGTCCGCTTCCATTCGCACGACCACCGGAGCATAACCAGAAGGGTGTCCAGGCCCCGGGAGCAGTCAGGGGAATGACAGCCCCTTCATACTCCATACTTACGGGAACAACTTAAGAGTGACTGTTTATTCCGTAATAACCTCAGCTTCATCCCTGAGAATCAACCCGAGGATGATTGGTCCACGTGCCCACCCGCAAAGTCCCGGAGCGGGAAATGCTCATAACCGGGCTGTGGCGGTGCAGCCTGCCTGGTGTAAAGTGGTAAAATCAATAGTAAATACAGTGTTGTACCCGCAACCGGGAAGTTCGGCCCGCCCTGCGTTTTTCTCGGTTGCAGGGCACGGGGTGACTAATGTGTGGCGACGCTCCTACAGTGCAAGTTGGTAACTAACGAACTGGTAATTCCGTGCTAGTCTCAGCCACAGGCCTGCTCGCTGGCCGTCATAGCCGTAGATCTCGGCAAACCTCAACTTGTTCCCGTTCCTCCCAAGGCCCAGTCTTGCTCTCTCATCTCCTTCTCCATTCCTTCTCCTCATACTTACGAGGTTTCTCCTCTATAATCCACCCTCTCCTCTCCGCCCATTACTTTGATCAAAGAGAGTGCTTTTGCTCTCTGATGAGTCCCGTTTTGTTACAGGTGCTACGGCAATCTTAGTCGACACCTGTGTTTTTCTCGCTCCCCTACAAACCGTGCGTGTTCCTTTCATCCGCCCTCGAGAAAAATCCCGCAGCTTTAGCAGCAACCGGTCCCCGTCAAACTAACCCGCGATTTCTGCTTGCAATAGTTCTCGAGATAACCCACCGTGTCGTATATCTCGTTCGCCTTCTCGTCGTTGAGCTTACAGCATATAAAATTTCAGCTCGCATTACGCCATAGAAAAACTGCCGCCATGTTTCGTACCACTGCCGTCAAGGCCACCAGCGGCCTGCGCAGTCCGGCCGGCTCTTCTTGCAGGAGATCTCTCTCTCTTGCTTCTACTGCCAGATCTGCTGCCAACCGCAGCTCAAAACTTGGCCTGACCACCAGACGCCCTCTCGCTCTCGTCGACCGGTTGTCCAACAAGAGGCATTATGCTGCGCCCGCCGAGGGTGTGGTAAGCAATTCCCCCTGCACAAGTGTCCTCCACGCTTTTTGGCTTGGTATTCTCCGGTCTGAAAGCCAGTTTTCGACTGACGGTCGCTTTTTTGGCGGTTCTTTAGGATGCCAATGACTCTTTCCTCTCCGGAAACACCGCCAACTACATCGATGAGATGTACGTCGCATGGAAGAGAGATCCCTCCAGCGTGCACATCTCATGGCAAACGTATTTCAAGAACATGGAGGAGGGCAAAATGCCCGTCTCCCAGGCTTTCCAGCCTCCTCCGACTCTCGTCCCTACCCCTACCGGTGGTGTCCCTCAGGAGATGCCCGGCGCAGGCCTGTCTTTTGCGGCTGGTACCGATGTCACGAATCACTTGAAGGTTCAGCTCCTGGTCCGCGCTTACCAGGCTCGTGGTCACCACAAGGCCAAGATCGATCCTCTTGGTATCCGCGGTGAGGCTGAGGCCTTCGGTTACAACAAGCCCAAGGAGCTCGAGCTGGACCACTACGGATTCACCGAGCGCGATCTGGACGAGGAGTTCAACCTTGGACCCGGTATCTTGCCCCGCTTCGCCACCGAGGGACGCAAGAAGATGACCCTGCGCGAGATCATTTCCACTTGCGAGAAGATCTACTGCGGCTCCTACGGTGTGGAGTACATCCACATCCCCGACCGTAAGCCGTGCGACTGGATTCGCGACCGCTTCGAGGTTCCCGAGCCCTACAAGTACTCCGTCGATGACAAGCGCCGCATCCTCGACCGCCTCATCTGGTCTCACAGCTTCGAGTCCTTCCTTGCGACCAAGTTCCCCAACGACAAGCGTTTCGGTCTGGAGGGTTGTGAGACCCTTGTGCCTGGTATGAAGGCCCTCATTGACCGCAGTGTCGACTACGGTATCAAGGACATCGTCATTGGTATGCCTCACCGTGGTCGTCTGAACGTCCTTTCCAACGTTGTCCGTAAGCCCAACGAGTCCATCTTCAGTGAGTTCGCTGGTTCCACCGAGCCCTCCGACGAGGGTTCCGGTGATGTCAAGTACCACTTGGGTATGAACTTCGAGCGCCCTACCCCCTCGGGTAAGCGTGTCCAGCTCTCTCTGGTCGCCAACCCCTCTCACTTGGAGGCTGAGGACCCCGTCGTTCTCGGAAAGACCCGCTCCATCCAGCACTACAACAAGGATGAGCAGGAGTTCAACTCGGCCATGGGTGTGCTGTTGCACGGTGATGCCGCTTTCGCCGCCCAGGGTGTCGTCTACGAGACCATGGGATTCCACTCTCTCCCCGCCTACTCCACCGGTGGTACCATCCACATCGTTGTGAACAACCAGATCGGTTTCACCACTGATCCCCGCTTCGCCCGCTCCACCCCTTACTGCTCGGACATTGCCAAGTCCATTGACGCCCCTGTCTTCCACGTGAACGCCGATGATGTTGAGGCGGTCAACTACGTCTGCCAGGTTGCTGCCGACTGGCGTGCTGAGTTCAAGCGCGACGTTGTCATCGACATCGTCTGCTACCGTAAGCAGGGTCACAACGAGACCGACCAGCCCTCTTTCACTCAGCCTCTGATGTACAAGCGCATTGCTCAGCAGAAGAGCCAGCTGGACAAGTACGTTAACAAGCTGATCGAGGAGGGCACCTTCACCAAGGAGGACATTGATGAGCACAAGAAGTGGGTCTGGGGCATGCTGAACGACAGCTTCGACCGCAGCAAGGACTACCAGCCCACCAGCAAGGAATGGCTGACCTCCGCCTGGAACGGTTTCAAGACCCCCAAGGAGCTTGCCACCGAGGTTCTGCCTCATCTCCCCACTGGTGTTGAGGGTCCTCTGCTGAAGCACGTTGCTGATAAGATCAGCGGTGGTCCCGATGGCTTCACCCTCCACAAGAACCTCAAGCGTATCTTGGCCAACCGCAAGAAGGCCGTCGATGAGGGTCAGGGTATTGACTGGGCTACTGCTGAGGCTCTGGCCTTCGGCTCCCTTGTGTCCGAGGGTTACCACGTCCGTGTCTCCGGTCAGGATGTGGAGCGTGGTACTTTCTCCCAGCGCCACGCCGTCCTGCACGACCAGGAGAACGAGGGCACCTACACCCCTCTGCAGCACATCTCTGAGAACCAGGGAAGCTTCGTCATCTCCAACTCCTCCCTCAGTGAATTCGGAGCGTAAGTTCTTGGCTTTCGACTTATATGGATAATAGCTAACCTCTGACAGTCTTGGTTTCGAATACGGTTACTCTCTGACCTCCCCCAACGCCCTCGTCATGTGGGAGGCCCAGTTCGGTGACTTTGCCAACAACGCTCAGTGTATCATCGATCAGTTCATTGCTGCTGGAGAGTCCAAGTGGCTGCAGCGCTCTGGTCTGGTTGTTTCTCTTCCCCACGGTTACGATGGCCAGGGTCCTGAGCACTCTTCCGGCAGAATGGAGCGTTGGCTGCAGCTTTGCAATGAGGAGCCCCGTATCTTCCCCGAGGGAGACAAGCTCGACCGCCAGCACCAGGACTGCAACATGCAGATCGTCTGCATGACCAGCCCCGCCAACTTGTTCCACGTTCTGCGTCGCCAGATCCACCGCCAGTTCCGCAAGCGTATGTTACCTACACAATTCCTCATACAAGTTCCGTGCTAACTATAGTGCCAGCCCTCGTGATCTTCTTCTCCAAGTCTCTGCTCCGTCACCCTCTTGCTCGCTCTGACATCGAGAACTTCACCGGAGATTCTCACTTCCAGTGGATCATCCCTGATTCCGCCCACGGCAAGGAGATCGATGAGCCCGAGAAGATTGAGCGTGTCATCCTGTGCTCTGGCCAGGTTTACACTGCTCTCCTCAAGCACCGTGAGACCCACGGCATTCGCAACACCGCCATCACCCGTGTTGAGCAGCTGCACCCCTTCCCTTGGGCTCAGCTGAAGGAGAACCTGGACAGCTACCCCAACGCCCGCAACATCGTCTGGGCCCAGGAGGAGCCTCTGAACGCCGGTGCCTGGAGCTACACCCAGCCCCGTATCGAGACTCTGCTGAACGAGACCGAGCACCACAACCGCCGTCACGTTCTGTACGCCGGTCGCGCTCCCAGCGCTTCCGTCGCCACTGGTCTCAAGTCTGTCCATCTCAAGGAGGAGCAGGAGTTCCTTCAGGATGCTTTCACCGTCCACCAGGAGCGCCTTAAGGGCGAGTAAATGATGTCGTTGTAAGAGTGTGTCTGGGTTTGGGGAGTCAGCGTTGGCTCGTTCTGGTCTTCTTTGTATGATTTTCCTTTGTCAACAGCATAGTGTACGATGATTATACTACAGTTCATGCTTAAGTGTTTCGGGGCTTTGGGTCTCGTTTCTTTGCCACATTGTTTCGTGATCTGGCCTGCCGATACCAAGCATGTGTTTTTCGTGCACGCGTGTAAATTAAGAATCTTGATATAATTTCAGTTTCTTTGGTTAAATGCAATTAGCACCGTAAGCTACGCTACATAAATGTAGAGGGTTGCCTTTTCACTTTGGCTCAGTGATACCTAGATTCATAAAATCGAAATGTGTGGCAAATTCAACAATTAAGGGGCAATGGCGCATCTGGGAGCGCGTCAGACTGAAGATCTGGAGGTGGCCGGTTCAAGCCCGGCTTGCCCCATTCCTTTTTCACTCAATTGATTTTTGATCTGGCTCCGGATGTCCCGATATACACCAGTTGATAGCTTGAGTTTTGAGGATTTGTTTTTGTATGATAGGTGACGTCACGGCAAGCTTATCAGTGCGTCTTTGTCAGCCGAGTTCAGTGCCTGGCTCTGCAGGCACCAATCACCTGATGATGGGCTCTGCCGGGTCTTTCTCCGCACTGCAAGCCTCCATCGCTCCAAGTCTCATTTCCCACCCCCAAAATTCCCTGTTTTGTCTGTCCATGTTCCATCTGTTGAGCCATCGATCTCCCAGTATCTCTGAGTGCTTCTTGTTCCCTGATTGAGTCGGACTTGCTGTCCGACTGTGCCTTTCCTTTCTGCCCATCATGTCTGCCGTTACTTCGTCGGCCGTCACCTCTCAGGGTCAGAGCGCTCGTCAGTCAACGCGCCAGACGAGGACGAACCCATCTCGCACTTCAAAGACGCTTGGCCGCTCGTCCTTCGCTTATGGTCATGGCTCCATGACAGATACCCCGTCCGCGACCCCTGTTGCCCATGGCTTCTACCCTGCTCTCACTCATTTCACGGACGCCATTACGGCGCTTCCTCGGGAATTTCGCCGTCACAATTCGCTGCTTAAGGAGGTGGATGCGAAGGCCTGGGCCCTCGAGGATAACCTGCTGCAATTGCTGAGGTCTGCTTCGGAGTCTCAGCCTGTGCCGTACCCCTCTACTCCGGTAGGTAGTATTCTCGCTGGTGTGGGTCATGC
Source organism: Aspergillus brasiliensis CBS 101740 (assembly GCF_001889945.1). Classification (NCBI taxonomy): domain Eukaryota; kingdom Fungi; phylum Ascomycota; class Eurotiomycetes; order Eurotiales; family Aspergillaceae; genus Aspergillus; species Aspergillus brasiliensis. The sequence continues at coordinate 729,966 of NW_027137448.1, read as the reverse complement.
AGTGGTCTGCGGGGATAAGCTATCGACGATAGTGTGAGCTGTACATATGCTGACGGGTCACACTGTGTTTAGGCACTTATGCAAACTCCCGAATCCCAGGAAAGCAAAGACCGCCGGATCCTGTTCCATCGTGTGCGCCATACGCTTACGGATCTGATGATGACCGCGGATGAGAAAAATCACGTTATCTCCAATGCGAACGATGAATTGGACCGACAGCTCACACGTCTTGATTCTATCTTCCCGTTTATCGCGGGGGAGATTAGCGATGAGGCTCGTCTGGGAAGTCTCACTCACTGGGCTTACTCGAATAGGAACGCCCCCAAGACAACTACTAATGAGCGTCCTCGTCGGGAGGCTGCGTCGACGAAGGAATTGGCGCATGCGATTCATGAGGCGGAAGCTGCGTCTCGGAGCGAGGCTAGGCGCGAAGCTGTCATGGCGCGCAGGCAGCGTCGCACGCATGCGGATTCGGATCTGGACGATGTACGTGCTGGTGGGGGTGCTCGCAAGGGACAATCTAGTAAATCTCGCGGGGGTGCGGGTGCTGGTGATCAGGCCGGACATGGCCAGGGAAATACTGGGTCGGGCCAGGCCAAGCGCCGCAAGGTTGAGCGGCCCCCGCCTGTGGAGTCTGGTGCTGCGATGGAGCGTACTGCCAGCAGCGCTAGTACTTCAAGGCAGGTTGCTTCGAAAGATCCTGCTGATACTAACAAGAAAAGGTCTCGGGCACCTAATGCGAATGCGGCTTCTCGGAAGAGGTATGTTGTTGGATTGAGCCTGTTTTGGGTATATAAACTGACAAATGTGGCAGAAACAACACCAATGCATCTGCGGTTGATTCGCCGGTTCTGGCTCCGTCCCCTGTTGTTGCTGCTGCTGCTATCCCACGGAGCGCTGTCAGTCCGGGGCCTGGTGCAGTGCGGCCGCAGACTTCTCGCGCGCAGCAGAATGCCGGACAAGCAAGCAATGGTCGTCAGAGACCGTCATCTTCTGCGTCGAATCGGGTAGCCAGTAATGGTACGTTTTTCAGCCATATTCAGACTAGCCGCACATCTAACCAAATGACTACAACAGGTAAAGCCACGGAATCAAAAACCACAGTCAAAGAGACGACATCCAAAATTGAAGCCACCCCTACTTCGAATCCAGATACCCAACGAGAAACGGAAGAGCCAACCACAGACGCATCCAAGGTCCCACCTCCTATCAGCACTAAACGCGAAGACACCGACGGGAAGCCCGCGCCGTCCATCGAACCCGGCGAAGTTCCCGTACCGCCAGTCTCGAACCCACCCCCCAAGGGCCGCTCATCGAAGACATCCACACCGGTGCTACCCACCTTCTCCGAGCCGACACAGCGCGTACGACCTACCCGAAGCACGGATCCCGCACCAGCCAAACGGTCCCACAAGAAGAACAGCAGCGTACCAGTGGTGCAAGCGCGGGCCGTCTCTGAAGAGGAAGAATCTCTCCACGAGGGAGATGATGAAGACGAAGACGGTGAACCCAGATACTGCTACTGCAATGAGATCAGTTTCGGTGAGATGGTGGCATGTGATAACGATGCCTGTCCGCGCGAGTGGTTCCACTTGTCGTGTGTTGGGTTGACGAAGCCGCCTGGGAAGAATGGTGAGTCTATCCCTTTATATTCTTTGTGTGTTGATGTGCTGCTAACATGAAACTAGTCAAATGGTACTGTAATGAGTGTAAGGAGAGTATGCGACGGAGTCGAAGTGGGCGTTGAATTAAGCAAAGCAGGACGATGAAGCAAAACAAAACAGGTTATTGGAGTTCTGGGTATGGGAGTGAATGGATTTCCGCTTTCATGATTGTACATATATAGAGTAGACAATAAGATGGTTGTCTGCATTTGATTCTTCCTATTTCAACAACATCAAGGATAACTGATAGAATAACTTCAGAACGATCACCACTATAGCAATGATTGAAGATCAGAATCAACTAAATGAAGCAGGACAATCCCAAAATAATCACCCATAGCTCGTAAAACATCGTCCACTACATAACCTCCTCCCATAGACTCATCTAAATAACCAAATAGATAGATAGATTCACAGACATCACTCTGAGAGGAGAATGTATACAGGTAAACCCATAAACTGCCCACCCTGACCGCTCCTTTGACCGCCAAAAGCGGCAGAACCTCATCGACCTCGCTGCGAAAAGTGCGGATATAGACGGCTATAGACGGATTTATTTTGTATACAGCTCCGAAAAAATGAGTCAGCATTCCGTATACTTTTTGACCGCCTTTGTTGATAATGCGGCAAAATCATATCTATATTCTATTTCTATGCCTTAACTCCTATTGCGAGAGTGATGAGATAGATACTAGGTGTCTAAAGGGTGTGAGGAGCTTGAGATCGTTCGGGGAATAGTAATTATCTACTGTCTTTGGCTGTTATTTCTGTTTGCGTGTTTACTAGAGGATGTTGTTGTTATGTATAGACGTCGGTGCTTATCAGTCTTGCTATATCACTGACATGTTTAGCAGCATTAAGATAATTTATGATGAATGTTGTTTGTTGAAGCAAGCCATATCCTTGTTCATATATTTCTGGTTTCCTCCCCAACATGTCAACGATATTGTACGGGAAGGGTAAAAGAGAAAGCAAATAACAATATCGATCAACATGTACTACTAGTCGGAGCAGACAACTTCCCAAGGAACCTCGCATTTCCATTCCAATGAAGCTCCACCCCCGACAGCTTCGTCAAATCCAACTCATCCGGGTTCTGCAGCTTGATCGTCCATTGAGTGAAAGGAGTCGGCTCAGCGTGCTCGCCCGTTGGGAATATCGCGTGAACCAGCGTATCACCTATAGCACCCGTGTCGGATATCTCATAGGTAAGTCGCACCTGTCTTGCCAGGCTAGTAAAATGGAAGATCTTCCCATTCTGAATATCCGCATACACTCCTGAGGTTAGAATATCGATGATGACCTGAGCGACTCCATTACTGATGGCCTCAGGCCGGGGAACAACGCCCTGCAGGAACATCTCGAGGCCTTCCAAACGGAAGTGCGACCCATTGTTGAATATGCTGGCGAAGCTGTTCTTGTCGCTTGCATCGGTGGTCGGCGCAAGTGTGAAACTAGCACTGTGGCTCTCGCCTTGTAGGCCCTGGATCATCAAATCGCCGTAGTTGGCAGGCAGCTGCCAGCTTATGCGTCAGTTGTTTCGATGGCAAGAAGGGGCCAAGAGGGGAGGGGTCTATCTTACCTCACTAGATGGTTGTTTGTATTCAAACGCTGAGTAGAAGTCAGTTCTGAACGAGAACGATCGTGGTATCAGGTAGCATACGTTGGAAATCTGTGGCGTATCTCTCGTCCGCGGCTTGGATCTCTGAGTCCAGGGTGAGCAGATCAGCTTTGAACTCCTCTATGGATTTCTGCGAATCCAGTACAACTGAGCTGTCCGCCAGAGCGCGGTATTTGTACGCCCAGACCAATTTCTGCATCTGAAGGACAAGGCTGGTGCGGATGTCCAGGACACGATCGAAGAATTTGGCTTCGGCTTGGACATACTGCTCCTTCTCCTCAGTATATGTGTCCAGCAGATGCTTTAGAGTATCAATGTCATGATTGCAGACTATGACTTCGATCGCAGCTTGAATGTACTCATGGCCCGCCTTGACAGCCTCCGCCTGGGCTTGGGCCAATGCCTTACCATCAACAGCCTGCTTACGCAAGGCGAGTCGGTATGCACTAGCTCCGGAAATAGACTGGCCAACTGCATACGCTAATTGATTCTCGACGTCAAGAGCCCATTTATCCCATGCGGCTAACGTTATAATCGCTCGTGCGTCGGCATCCCCGTCGCTGCTGCCCGTGACAATAGCAGAGGATGGTATAACCGCGCTAGGGTCGGACTCAAGCTTCTTGACCGCTGCAGCTAGGTCTGCTGTGCCAGGGTAGAGGCTCTCTAGCGCTTGCATGCAGTCTCCCAGGGATTCGAGTGTTGTGGAGGGAATTGTCTTGCCTGTTTGGTCTAAGCCCTTTTCTACTTTCTTCACATCATCAACCGCGCCTTTGATGTCCTTTGCGGCATCCCCAAGACTGGATTGAAATCCCAGAATGAGTACCCCAATCGCGTTGGTAAATTCTAGCTATTTATTAGATGTACACATACAATACATTTGTCGGTTGGCAGCATAAGAGGGAATGAGCGAGTATACGTGCTAAGGATGGCACTCAGGGTTTCATACGCCGCAACGGAAATTGTTCTTGCAGCCCATGCTTCGAGCCCTTTTTGAAATGCAGACTTGGCATTATCAACCTCCCTGTTATCGATGTTCAACTGCTCCTGGCAGCGAGCCACTACTGTGCATGCATCCTGATACTTCGTCCATGCGGCGGCGCTGAGGATAGTGTCTTGGGATAATTGAGTTCGCGCGTGGTCGAGCAAGCTGCTCCAGGCTAGCTTCAGGTTTTCCACATCTTGCTCGTTATCCTGAAACCGCTGATATTGTTCCTCGAACGCCGAGACCGCGTCGAGCGCATCATGCACAGTAGACAGGTATTGGTCGACCTGCAGTACAGGTGCATAGCCCATATCGGGCCCCGTCATGGCCTGGGCGGCCAGCTGCTGGCCCAGCGCTCCTGCTTGAGCATTAATCTTGGAATAGTCGCTCAAAGCAGGATTAGATGTGACGGAAGCAACGTAGGAGCAGAGGGAAATAGCCAGGGCAGTGTTTCCCCAGAACAGCGCCAGAGCAACGCGCAGCTGCGTGTTAAGACTCGCTTGAAGATCCACATCCACTGCGCGGACGTAGGCCGTTTGGTATTCAGGAAAGATATGGTCAGGGAAGGCGCTCAGCCTCACACCCACGTTTCCCGTGGAGGGGCCGAGTTTGAGAAGAAGCGGTTCCGAACTATCATTGCAGCTCAGGGACACCGAGATCGGCTGGTCGATGATCGATGCGTAGATGTATATGTGGTAACCGGTATTAGGAACGACCTTTAGGCTGACTGGTGTGCCCGCTGTGAGGACCCTCGCGATGATCTGAATTTCCGCGTAGGCTTCAGGAGAGATGGTAACCTCGGGCTTGGTGAATGCGAAGACATCGGTGTAAAGATACAGCAGCTGATCCGTGGGGCTCTCGATCTTCGATTCGTCCAGATAGACAGCTCGCTCGATGATGGTGTTCTAATGAGTATCGGTTATGGAGGGCTCTAGTTTATGAAGTCGATTCAGAGATCTGGATCACACTTACCTCGTCGGTCTTATGCTCCTCTCTCAATGGAATCGATGTGACAATCTCACTCTGGGAGTACCGCAGCCACTCGGCCGGAGTTGTGGGCTGGGAAGGAAGGCTCATTTCGGTCGACGGCGTATCAAACGTATTTTACGTATCCCGCAATCATACCGAAGGGGACATTCCTTCTCGTTCTGGTCAGCTCTTATATGGAGCCGGCGACAAAAGGCCAAGGTTCCCCAAGGTAAGAAGCAATGTAGCACATATTAAGTACATGCACTATCGGCCTTACCGCTGCAGAGAACACTGCTTTGGATTGTGGCAATAGCCTCAGCTAGCCACAAGTTGAAAAGATCAAGATACCATAGGTGAGAAACAACTCCATCTCTACTTCCCAGTATGGCTACTTGCATGAGCGCCGTTACAGTCAAATCATGAAAATGCCCTCGGCAATGCAAAATTTGATGGCAGTAGCCAAAGGGGAGGTGGGATAGACTATGTTACCCTACGCTATTGATTTCATTCAGGCATTTGCATCCCTGCCATTCGAGGCTGGAATGGGGACGTGCGGGGAAGACACAGGAGAGGTCGACGGGATCTTGATGAAGACTGCAAGGATTTTGGGGGGTTTTTTCCTTGTGAGAGATGCAGAGACGTCTTGTGATCATAGAGATACACCTCTTGTCATTTGTATGATACCGATGATAACCTTGTCGAAGCAGCCAACATGGATGTCTGAGAGAGATAATTTTGGCTATGTGCCAACAATCAGTTAAGAAACCGTAAAGGACGAGAATCGGATGCTGAAATCAATCTTATATAGTATAATGGAAAAGGAGAAAATCCAGGAATCTACTCAGTATACTGCCCAATCGAGTCATACCTCAAACCTCAAAACAGGGCGTACACACTTACGCTAGGGTCCAACTCAATGGCTTCGAAGACACCGGCGGCAATATTCGATGGATGCAATCCTTGTCATCCGTGTAACTCGCCACGCTGGTCGACTCCCGAGTGCAACCCAGAGTGTACAGAGCATGCATTTGCGCGCCCTGTATGAAATCACTATGATACTAGACATCAAGATCGCCATCCCATTGGGCCAGAGGTCAGTCTGTGCTACGAATAGAGTCATGTTTCCCTCAACAGCATGACGTGTCGGGCGCAAGAGAGGAGAGAGGAAGGGAGAAAAGATTCTAAGATAAATAGCTGCTCAGATCAGGTAGAGCAGCAATATTGCATCAATCAAAGCAAAACTTCAATCCCTCTTGTTTACATCCGATTATACAAGATGTCTGACGAGACCAGCAAGCGTCTGCAAGCCACCCTAGGGGGTTTTTCAATGGTGTGTGACTAGAATCGATGTTCCCCTTCTCTCTCTAATTTCGTCTGGAATAGGTCACGGCACCTACTCAGGGTGCTATCAACAAAGCCATGGCTTCCCTAGTGAAGAATAAGCCTGATCTTGCCAAAGTTGACTGCTCCACCAAGAGAGGTGACTCCATCAAAGGCGCCATTGCGGAGCCTTTGGTCTCGCTGAAAGTCAAAGGTGACACTCATACTGAGCTGGAGTATACTGCTCGATTCGGCTCCGGGACGCTGCATTACAACTATGAAACAGAGTTGGTTTGGCATCACACTCATAGAGATGGTGTTACTAACGCTACCTTCAGGAAGAATTGCGATATGACAGGTTGGGTAATTGCGTTCGATGTGGGATTGGACTCGGTCGACATCGAGGAGGGCTCCGAGGAGCATGAGAAAGTGAAAGCCGCGATCAACCAGCCAGGAGACTACTCGATCAAATCCCTCTATCTGACATTTAACTGTGAGCATAACCTATTTCTCGTGCTGCCAACCGATTGAATACTGACCTTTTTCATCATGTAGTGGGAGACCTGACCAAGCTCAAGTATGCAAGCGGAATCCAACCAATGTTCTACTGTAGTGACCATTGATTCTTGTCTAGTATGGCCCACTGCGATTTTAAAGGAGCGGACCTTGACGAGGATGACATTGTCACCCTCGGAGGGATTCTGGCCAAATGGTACATCGACGAAGGACCCATGACCGATCGACAAAACCGCACAATCGGCTACGCGTTGCACACGAGTAATCCATCATCCGTCAATGAAGATGCAGTCACGTTCCCTCCGACTTCATTGAAGTTTCAAACCTACGGGTATATCGCCCCGGGCAAATCAGACTCAGACGAGGGCATCGGCGCCGGCGACAATAACATGCTGCTATATCTGCAAATGACTGATAAGAAGTCCTTTCCTTCAGATCCTTTCCTTACATATTCCGGAAACTTTGCATCCGCTAAAATGGATGGCACGATGGCTATTGCCGGAAGCATCTTTTGGGACAGCTATCTCCTCCGGACGACGGATGAACTCCTTCACACTCTCAATCATGCCACATACGTCTGGATTAAGCATGCTGGTCTTAACTCAACCATGAAACCAACGTGGGAAATTGGCGTTGGGGATTCGATCCATTCCAAAACTCCAGATTTCTTTCGCTGGGAGCCTGCTGGCACGATGTCGTGGACTTGGGGACTTCCGCAGAAGACGTCCGAGCAGCACTCTCATACTGAGGACCAGGCTGGCTACAGTGAAGGCAAACTGACCGTTGACTGTAAGTCAGTTCTCTTGGTTCCCCTTCCCTTTTTATATAATGTCCCCCTAATCTGACCGACGGCCTTTCAGGTACCACTAGTAACACCATGTCCACCAAGTCTGGATCCAACGTAATCGCGATTGGTGGGAAATCGGATATCAAGGTCGAAGCTTATTGCGGGGATGCGTCGCCGTCTTTACCCTGGGGCACTAACTATGCGTAAGTCATTTTTGGAGAGCCAAAATTGTTCTATATGCTGATTGCCGTAGGATCCATGTATGGCTTGAATGGAGCACAACAATCACGATCAAAGGAGTGGAAGCTGGTGGCCTTACCATGGAGCTTGATCTGAGCGATGACAAAATCAAAGTAGGCAATGACCCCATCGAATTCTCGGGGGACCAGATCGCCATCACGAGATCAGAGGTGGAAAGTCAGCAAGGTGCACTTCAGGATAAACTGAAAGAAGCTCTGAAGAATTCAGCCTTGCAGAGCGTGGAAAAGGCCCTTCAAACAAACCTCCAAAAGACAGCCCGCTTCGTGGTTCCTGGTCAAGGCACTTTCTCCTACGAAAATCCTATCTTTAATGACAAAGGGGACCTGTTTATTGAGGTTAGCTATAAGGAGTAGTAGTCGTCTATGATGGTTATTTTGACTCGTTACGTCGCTTGCTCGGGTACCTTGGTATATTTTGTCGAGTATTTCATATGGCACACAGTCCAGCGCATGGAACTCTCCCGCTTATGTATCGAGAAACTTGGTTAACTATACTAGGATATAAGATTAGAGTATCAATAATGGGTCCACGCTGCTTTGCTATTTATCAGCATTGTAAATGGCTCTAATTTGTAAGCGTTTCTCGCAATCCTACAACCATGTGGACGGTCCCATAAACCCCATCGAATTTCCAGTAGTATTTCGGTTGATTAATGATCAAACTAATCGGCTATACCTATTAGTACGTATTATAACTTTTCTTAACCTGAAGAGCTTTTGTTGCAGTATAAAATAATACCCTCCAACTGGTTGAATAACTTGACTGGTCTAAGCGCATCTGTCCTGTGATGAAGAGATCTCGCGGGATCAAAGTCTCCCTGAAGCCCGAGGACAGAAAAAGAGCTCGTTGAGTATAACTTAGACATCAAGATGTCTAAACTATTTGTAGTCTATATAATCGGACATAAAGGGTATATATTATATATCAAGCCAGATATCAAGCTATATGTCTGCTTATAATTTGATTTATCTCTTCAAGCGGAGATTGAAAAAGATAAGCGGAATCAAGGATTCGGGTGGTGAGGAGGTAGAAGTTGAAGAGGTACAATTAAGTTTATACTCGATGTTTATTGGACAGGACTAACATAACCGAATGTTTGGCTGGGTGTTCAATCTTCAACTCCATAATCAACTTACTCGAGCTGTCAAAATGACGACCCGGCTAAGGTATTGGCCTGAAAAATGGAAGGGAAATGGTAAAATCAGCGCGTCACTAACTATGGTTATGTGCTAATGTATGACCTACGTGCGCATCATCTCCCCAGTCGTCGCGGCATCATCATATATAATAGCTGAAAACTCTGGCGTGTCCCCTTTCTCCAGCTTTGCCAGTTTATTTCTGCGCACCTCTCACCACTCTCACCACTTTTACCACTCCTACTACTTTCACCACTCTCACCATCCAAAATGCGATTCTTGTCCTGGCTCCGGGGAGAGTCAAGACGCGAATACTACTAAAGAAAACATCTCGAGGAGGTTGAAGATCAAATCGGCGATAGCACTATAGGAAAGAAAGTCGATGGATGGATAACCGAGTTCAGAGATGAGGAAACGTTGGGGTTCGCCATTCTACAACGACAGTGTCGTCTAGAGAATGAGAAGCAGACGGCGGAGCAACAACAGCAACAGCAGAAACAGCAGTTTCGACGGCGACGGTGCAAGCGGTGCCAGTACCAGAAAGAGATGTGCAGTGCCTGCCATGAAACGACTCGGTCAGCAGATGATCCACCACCCTACTTGGACAGATCCCCGAAGGATCTCGAATTAGATCTGGCCAAACTGCGTGAAGAGTTTTCGAAAAATAGGACTCGCTTGGAGGCAATAAAAGAAAAGCTTAGAGATAGTGAGAGTTGGTGGGCCCTACTTGCTATGGTCCCACGCTGGCATACGGACGACGCTGGCCGGACCTTTGCGTGGGTTGAAGCCCGGGGGAAGTGTGCTGATACGGGGGGTTGCTGTGGCCGTACCTGTGGATGCTGCGAGGAAGTTCTGTTTGAATATCAACGGCCGAAGTTCGGGTGGGAAACATACCCAAGAAAGGTACGCGTCAAGGTGCATGGTCATTGCACGGCGGAGTGTGCTTGCTGTATCAAATTCTGGGGGTTCTATACTCCCCATCCTGCTCTTCCCGCTGTGTGTGGATAGATAAGTAGGCAGGTACTTAGGGAAGTAGAAGGTACTTTCCATTTACAGACAGCACCTTCCTTAACAATCTCGAACTTGCTCAACGACAGACAAAACATCTTCGTAGGCTCCCAATCCCCTCTCTTTTCTCCTCTTCTTGAAACCAGTCGCTCGTTTGACAACGCTCGTTTTTTAAACACAGCAATTATTTGTCACTCTTTGCGACAACAACTTTTACCCATCTCGTTCTCTAACCCCACGCTCACTTTTAGATAGTTTTTCTTTCCTTTTATTTTATATAGCTATGGCTGAGGCACATGCCCACGCCACACTTTCGTTTTGGCAGAAGTTGGACCCCAGTCATCTTATATGGCTGTTCCTCGCGTTCTTCGTGATCGCGATTTGTTACAACCTCCTTGGTGAGGCGAGGCTCTATCTAGAGCTATTGGTCAAACTCCACCACATCAAGGAGTTACGTGCAATGCCCCCATCACGGGAACGCGACGTGGAATTGGGTCAGTATGAGGAAGAGGTGGTTCGGATGGGATGGGGGCGGAGGAGGTGGTAGAGGAAGAGAAGGGGGAGGAGGCTGAGGGGAGGAAGAGGAGGATAGGGGAGAGAAGAGGGGGTTTGGGTGGGTTTACAGGGTGGGTGCGGCGGGAGGGGGGGAGGGTCCCTCCTTTTTAGGATCTATGCTGGCCGTTTATCTAGGACTGACCGTTTCACGATGATCCGCTTCGACCTGACGAGATTGCCGAAAGCTCAGCATATACGGCATTAACCTGTGAGTGGAAGGGGGCCCTTTGTTTCTGATATATACTGACCGTTGCTATAGGACATCGTTTCATCTTTATCGCCTTGACGAGTTCGATTCAACGAGTTTCACATACAACTCATCTCCATGTCACCTTGAACAGCATGACTGGGCCGGGTATGGATATTCCGGGACCGATATCAGAACTATCATTTAGAAACTATGCTGATTAGACAACAGTGGTGTAACGTCTTAGTGCAGTTTGACGGTGAGGAGTACGGGCTATTCTTAGAGCTTTTGGTCAGACACCAGTGAGTCACACTGTACTGTCGAAGTATGTTTTCTTTCTACTGATACGTGGCAGCCGGGAGCTGGGTATGTCTTTGGAGCAAGATGTAGACATTCATGGGGGCGTTGGAGAGAGGGGAGGGAGCGAGGTGGTACTATCAGGAGCAACTCAGAAAGAGCCAGTCAGTCACACCTTGGACCATTGCTATGACTTGAGCGTTCTCCTATCGAGTCCATGCTGACTTCGCTGTTAAATAGCAACCTCCGAAAGCTGGGCTCGGAGTCATTGCCTTTATGGGCTCGGGATAATGACTTGGAAAGAGGGATAAGGGGTGAACGGGAGAGGGAATGGTGATAGGGGTAAGGTGGCGACGTGTGGAGGTGGGTTGGCGCGAAGGGGAGTATCAGAGGGAAGAGGAATAGACCGGGAGGGAGTGAGGAGGACAGGGGAAGAGGAGAAGAGGGTATAAAACAGGGTAGATGTGGCTGACGGACCAAGTGACATGTTCCTCTTGTACTAGAAGTCCGATCTTGAACTATAAATCACACTACGGCTCTCGTATGTCTACCTAATTCATACGGTACAGCCCAGCGCATAGAATTATCTAGCTTTTGTATCGAGGGATTCGATTCACGATACTACAACATGTCATTAGAGTATTAACCACGGGTCTGTGTTGCTCTGGTATGCATCAGAATTGTAGGCACCAATCTGTCAAAGTTTTTTATCCTACAGCCATGCTGAGGGTGCATTGAAATCAATGGAACTTCCAGTAGCTTTCCGTTCTGTTGTTAATCAAATTGATTGTCCCTAGTAATATACTAGACTTCGTTTAGCTACCTACCAATCACTAGTACTACTTCAATAGTAACTAGTAGTCTTCATGCTAGATCTGAAGGAAATATATGTACTAATGCATAAAAGTGCTAGTGGTAGTATAAGTCGTACGCAGTTGCCATTAGTACTTAGCCAAAATCATAACTATATATCTTAAGTACTCCATGTTATTTATCTTCTTCTATCTTAGAAACAAACAGTTGAAGCTAGATAATCTTACGTTAGTTCCCATATATTCAGGTATAATCAAGTGGTGCGTGCATAGTATCCGCGCTCACTTCCTGCTCTAGGGATATACTAAGTCTTCATTTACCGTACCCCAGATGCATTTCTCAACAAGTCGTCTCGATGGTGTAGTTGGTTATCACGTGGGTCTCATACTACAGTATGACGTGGAAGCTTCAACTTCCATGCGATCCCAAGGCCGGGAGTTCGAACCTCCCTCGGGACAGATCTTTTTTCTACCTCTCTTTTTTTTTTTTATTTGTTCGGTTTCGGTTAACTCTTGGCAGGAGAGGAAAGAGGGGTGGAGTAGTAATTATGCTCGCTTTGTATGTGTTTGATGTCTTTTTGGTTTTACTTACTGATCTCAGATGGTTGGTACAGATTCATGTTAATACTACCCGGATCACGGGTGGAAATAATTGTGACTGACTGACTGCAGTGACGGCTGAAACTTGATAATCGGTATTATATATACACGTTGACAACGTGACATTATAGTTGGGAGATAGATCAATTAGTCCTAGAAGTAACTGGTATGTGGCAGAGTTATATCCCAGATGATATGCTCGTATAAGAGATTGAATCGACTGCAATGATATACTGGTATGAAGCTCAGATGGACGATAGTCGATGAGCGCCATCTTCGTTATGTTAGTATGCAGGTCGTATGGTTGCATTAATGGGATGATCGCCATGACACTTTGTAGAAAGGGCACAAAGCGGATTCCAGTTTTGATCAGTCTGTCCTGGGAAGATTAATCCTAGAGTTGTTGCCTCAAAGGGGATATTGCTGGCAGAACGCAAGAGGCCTGCGAGACAGTTGCACGGCCTTGTTGAGGACTATCTGCCTGTGCCGGGCACCAAGTATCACCGATATTGGGTGCATAATGTAATAGCCACAATAGCTCTCCATCAATTGGGCAATGCGCCTCGCGCATCCAGCCCACTGGCATACCATTCGCGGGCAAATCGAATCAGTTTCTCAGGGAATGAACCTGGAATAGGGAGGCCTTGTGAAAGCCGCAATGGGTGGTGAGTCGCAAAGAGAACCTTCTGGATGTACGAATGCCCCAGATCATACATGTGCCCATCCATTATGGGCCAGCACCTGCATCTCATTGATCAGACAGAAGTCGCCAGGCTCTTTCTCGTCCGGATGAGCATCATGCCAGCGACGAAGTCTTCTGTGGATGACCAGCTTTTTGAAGAATGGTGTAGTAAACCAGCGTCGAATTCTATTCTCCCAAAGAGCCAATGCCACATGCTGGAGTGATAGCCAGGCACCAGTAGGATGAACAGCTTCGTAAGCTGCAGGGTTGTAGCCAACGCGGACCTTAGGATTCAGGTAAACCCCCAGCTCCTGGGAAAGAGGGTTATCCGCGTGAATCAAACAGCACTCGGAACCCTCAAGGTGTGATTCGGCAAGGGAATCGGAAATGGCACGGAATCGCAACGGGGGAGTAGATAAGAAGGGTTCTACAGGCATAGCAACTGTGACGGCTTATTAGTCCACGCAATAGTCAAACTTCAGGCGAGGGAAAGTCACTGACCCATTCCATTCCAGCAACTCTTGACTGGCACAGGAGACATGGAATATAGCGCATTGCGCGACACTTTAGAGCGGAAATAAGGCCATGTCTGCATGACATGCTCATCGCCGTTCGCATCACGAAGGGCGAATGTGTCATAATAGATTGGTGGCTTGGAGAAGTCCAGCGAACAAGCAGCAGCATAGGACCCGTCATTTGTTTCCAGTAGCGAAACTACATCGTCGACCTAGTAGGTAGATAGAGCTGTCAATAAACCTAATCTTCCTGCAACTGACATGACCAGAGAAACATACCGTGAATACCACATCGTTCAAGAATAGCACTTTATCAAAGGTAATCCCCCGCCGCGCCAGATCCTCCAACGGGCGCAAGGACCAATTGCGCAACCGAGCAAGATAAGATATGCGTCTTAGCTCCTTCTTATGCCGGGGCGTGTCGATCCAACCCTCACCCGGCGACGCGGAGATCTCATCTTCATGTGTCGTATTCGACAATGTGATATTGCGGCGCACGCCAAGTCGATCCAGGTCCGCATCCAGTTCTCGCAGGGCCCCCTTGGTATCGTCCCAGCTTCCGCTTTCGAAGATGCTCACGAAGATGTTATCTGGACCGAAGACTTTCGCTAGATCTATGATGGCATCGTTCCAATGGCTTCGCAGGATGGCCTCGTTGTTCCAGTGCGTACTGGCGATGAATAGTCGCCCAGGTACGGCTGATGGTCGAGTAATGTCGTTGTTCCGGTAGGAGGAGGACGAAACGAGGTGATGGATGTAGAGTACATCCACAGTGGTCCAGATGAGCACACAGATCAACAGGCCGCGGAGCAGACATCGGCGGAGTCCTATCCGGCGGGATACCCCACGTCGCGGGATGAAAGGGGCATAGCTGGGTTTTGTAGTCATTGGATGAGTGGGTTGACATGCACGTCATGTGTGAGGGGGGATGTGCCTGTATCTGGGTGTTTTGGATGCATAGCAATGGACAGAAGACAGCCAGTGGCAGCTCCGAAGAGAGGGAGGTGAAGAATGTTAGTTCAACACGAGGCGCTTAACAAGGGGGGCGGAAACGGGGGTAATTCATTGGTGACAGGAGTCAAACATCCCTGGGAAGGCTGAGTCTTTGTTGGACGGATACTGGCGGAGTCGCTCTCCTTGGCCCCTTGGTTTAGTACCACGATTCTGGGCTAGGCAGCCGTCAGTGGAAAGTTTGTCCCCCTTTAATGGAGAGACTGGTAGGTATTATAAATCTTAACCCAGATTTGGAATCGTTGAACTGCCAAAGGATGGCATAGGCCCCCGGAGGAGTCCAATTTAGATAGGCATCCGTATCTACATCCGTCCCCATCATCGAGATGGCATTCAAGTACGGCCCCCATGCCGTGATCAACCACTACCCATAAGCTTTGAAATGAATTTACCAGCACTCCTATATCGTTATAACTACATGAACCAAACCCTCCAATCTATATCCCCCCACTCCTCCTCAACCTCTGTCCCACAGCATCGCCCGGCGCACCCGTAGCCGACGAACTCGCCGACGCCGCAATAGCCTCGCCCTCCAACCTCCTCCTCAGATCCTCATACCTGCCACCATCTCCCCCTCCAGCTCCATTAACAACCCTTCGTTCCTTCTCCCCCACCATCCACGCCGGGACCCTCCACGCGCCCGCCCCAGGCAGGAACTCCATCCGCCAGGCCACACCAACCAGCCATCCCACCGCAGCGGGGACGACCATCGCCGGAAACTGCGACAAAGCCAGTTGCGCAGCGACAATGTACGTTGTAGATTTATCAGACAGTGTAAGTGTAAGGGATTTGTTGCTCTGTTGCGGCTGGTCTTTCGTATCGTTCGAACCAGAGGCAGACGACGTGGAGATTCGGTAGCGGAAGGTAGAGGGAATCGAGGCGTGATATTGCGCTAATAAGGCGAAGATGGTCGCTACGGGTCCCGAGGGGAGGTAGTTCATTCTCCCGAGGGTAATGGGTCGAAGGACAAGAATTAGGAGGAGAGGTGGGAGGAGGGTTGTGTAGGGTAGTGTGGTGAGGAGGAAGGTCTATAGGTCATTATTGCTTATTAGTAGCTGCGTTGATAGTATAGCTCGCAGACGAGGGATAGTGATGGGGAAAAGCAAGGTAAAACAGAGTAACGTACGGCAAACTTTCTCTTCCCCCAGGCGCGCTCGACAACTCGTAGATGGTACACTAGCATCGCGGCGAACAGCGCCTCCGTGGAGTTCGCGAATCCCGCTACCTGCCACACCAAGATACGCCAGAACTGTCCATATTGCCAGATGTGCGGCGCGACCTGAATACTAGTGAGATGCTTAAGGTCGAAGATCGCTAGAGCCACTGAAGAGGCGATGGTGTAGATGAGGAGGGATTTGGAGATCGAGGCGTTGGTGAGTCCGGAGGTCAACATCTTGGAGATGTTGTCGTGACTTTATTTAGATTTATGTAAGATAGTGGAGCTGGAGGCAATCTCTCCTGTGTATAAAGTAACTAGAGCATGAAGGCGATATTTAATTAGTGGAGCGTCCTTGGTGGTCGCGATGTTGGTCTGACGAGCTGGAAGGAAGGTGGAGGAAGTGAGGGACACGTCGCGTGAAGGGCGGGCCGAGGCGGAGGGAGCGGAGAGCGGAGGGCTCGGCATGCCGATCAAAGTACTTAAGAATCCTAAGTAGCATTGCAATAAATCGTTAATAGTCATTTATGTCTATTCTATCATACAGTATGGCCATATCACGCAGACTGCACTTCCTTCATTTCTTCAGCCAACGCCTGGTTGTACTTTGCCAACGCCGTTTCCAACGCCCGAATGGTCGGCCCCAGTAATCGATTGACAGCCTGTTCACCTCCGGCGACGCTGGCCAGATTGAGCTTGAGCTTCCTCCCCGTCCTTTCCAGCACTTCCCGGGCATGCTGCTTCAGTCGATCAACTTCCACCTGCCGCTCTGCTTCTGCGTCTTGCGCCACCGATTTGATGCGCTCCATGGCTCGGTTCAAGGACTCCACAAGCGAAGCTACTTCACCCGCACGATCTGCATTTCCTGACAAAAACGCCTGCCAGAATTGATGCAGGAACTCTGTCGTCGTAGCATGCGTTAAGGTCAACCGGTCATACAATGCAGTCGACAAGCCGTATGTGCCAGCATTGGCTGATCCCTCTGTTTGAGAGCGGCGGTCTCGGATCGCTTCAAGAATTTGGGTTGAGGCGCGCTTTAAATTCGCCCTGGAACCAATTACGTCTTCGAACTTTTGTTGATCTTCGTCGTCATCCTCCTGTGGTTCTACCAATCTCCCCAGCGGCGCGGCTCCGCCCTCTGGCAGATTTCGTTCAAGATCCCCCCGCAGCTGTCCGAGTATCTGATTCGGATCCTGCTGGGCAAACAGTTTATTTTGCTCGTCCTCAGAAGATTTCGAATGCGACGAGAAAAAGCGGCTCTGATCCTTGACGTTGAGGAGGATGCGTTGCTGTTCCTCATCCCCGCGTAAATCGCGCAGCTGCAGCTCGTTGTATGTCCCTTCCTCACCCGCCTTGGTATCCGCATCGCCATCAGCTGGTGCAACATTTGCCATAATCTTCTCACTCAGACTGTTCAGTGTGCGGATGATAGGCACCTTCTCCACTGAGGACGGGCGCATGTCCAGATCGGGTCGGTTGCCTTGTCGTTGACTGTTGTTCACTTCATTTCCAGCCAGATCCAGGAAATGCGGAACATGCGCATCGCGTGGTAGGTTCCCGGACTCGTCCGCCTTGAGATATTTGTCCAAAATCACGTCGGTGGGATCCGTTTCGGAGATGCGCTCTCCGCGCAGTTTTTTGAATAGCCGACTTTGGAAAAACCGAGACCAGAACTGCTGCTCACTAAGCTTGGGTACATTCTCGTCATACACCCGCTTCACAAGCGGATGCTGGTTAAAAATCAACTGAATCTGCTCCTTGCTAATATTCAACTTTGTCACGCTATCCTCCACGCGCGGCTTTAACGTCGACAGCACATTGTACGATCCGCGAGTCTGCGACCGCTCGATCGCATGTGCGCGCAAAAGATGAAGTCGAGTGGACCAAAACTGCGTCATGAACTGTGATGCCGACAGCGTATCCGGCTTGGTATGTAACGATTCCATGAACATGCGCTGGAGAGTCGGATTCGACTTCAGCAGCGACTGTTGCAACTCCACGTCTCCTTGAAGCCGCTTGTCGTCATCCCACGGGTTCTTCTCTTTTCCTGCCGATGATACCGCATTCGCTATGGCCATAGCGGGAGACACGCCTTCTTTGACGGGGGCACTCTGGGCTGTCTTTGCCGCCTGAATAGCAGCACTGAGCGCATCTCTGATGGCATCGGCTTCCGCTCGCGCGTTCGCTCCAGCTGTAAAGGAGAAGACATATTGTTCGGGGGAGCTGGCAGGGGCGTTCGGAGGAAGGACAAAGATCTTCAGCATCACTTTCGGGTTACTCGCGGGGGTCTGTTGCAAATCTATTCTCGTAGTTAGTAAAGTCGCGCCCGGTGAATCAAGCTAGAAACCATGACGAACTGGTAATCTGAGCAACTGGGAGGGTAATTGCGCCAGCTGCACCGCCAGCCGCCGGGATCCAAGAGATCGACTGGCGGTCCTGGGCTATGGTCAGGGTGCCATCTTTCTTCTTGTATGCCGCCGACCCGCTCGGAGGTGCCATCGTCATGGATCTCGACAGCGTCCACTGTCCAGGGCGGCGTCTAGGGATCCACCCATCGGGAGATTACAATCCCACGGGAGAATCGGAAGGACAGGGCCTTCAAAGACGCGAGCGGTTTGAGTGGATGGGTAAAGATGCGAGTTTGTGAAAAGTACGAAGTTCCGCAATCAGTGAAGATGGGGGCACGTGATAGATATACTGAGGCATGTGACTTGCTCTGCTTAGTCAGGATAACAGCCCTAACAGGTCAGTTTGAAGTACAGTTTGCAGGTCACGATGGATTGTAAATGAGAAGCATGTCAGGCTGGATGAATATAGCTGATAATAATATTTGTTAGTCGGTATTATTTCTGATCTGATAGCGTAATACGTATAGCACTTATACCAAGGGTGCGTAGAGATATCATTTCGAATTTCTTTAACAATAAGTTTTAAATATGTTATCTTCAGGGCCTACACCGGTGCTAAAGCATCCCCCGTTGATTGTATTGCATGGTCGCTAGTAACCAGAGGGTATATACCTGATTTTACCCGTTCAACGGCCAGGATGCAACCGACTTGTCTCTCAACTCCTAATTCTCCATAATCTTGCCACCAGGATCCAACCATAGCCATGGTTGAACGGTTTTCAGGGAACTTACCTTCTGATCAAAAGCCAATATTTTACGCAGAGGAGAAACCTGTATCTAAAAGAGAGACCCACGGCATATCTCGACTAACAAGAAGATTCTCATAATACATGTAGACGGATACCTCTCAGTACATACGTCCGATAGTAATATAGCAAGATCTGAACAAAGAAGTAATAAGTTAGGATCAGTATTCGGTGTTAAGTCTTTGTGCAAATCCTCCACTACCCCAAAGCAAAGCGGTCGGGATGTCTTAATGGCCGGGGGGAATGCTTGGATTAAACCTCACGATTAGTATCCAAGGCGCAGTACGTAGGGCAATTGCCACGCAATATTAACACTTTAAGAATGCTAACAGCGCACCAGTAAGAGAAGCAGAAACGAAGTAAAAATGGAATGTTCCGTATATAGCCCCGAACCGTGTCTACGCAACTAGCATATAAAGAAGACGCCCCACATAGCCCAGGATCCCCATCTTCAACCCAGCTTAAACTATATATCGGAAAAACAGCCCTACGATATGGGGAGTTCTCAGTCCGAAGAGTGTGACGCAAAAGCCCCCACTCACATTGACTATAAACTAGAGAACACCATTGCAGAGGCGTTGGACAGAGCTGGAGTGCCTAACTTATTCTGCGGTCATGGGCTAATGAGCATCTATGGTCTTGTGCAGGAGCAAAAGGTAAGATACTTGGTCCCCACTTCCATTCAAGTACATTGAGATCGAAGCTAACGGCTTCCAGAGTTCTACATGGGTCATCCCCAACTTTTATATTGCACAAGCAGATGACCTTCTAAAAGCGGCCGGTCTCCACAGTTGCCAGAGGTCTTACTGCGAGGGATACCGTCCCAACAAGAGGCCTTTCGCACCGGCTTATCACTACCATGTCCAACCACGAGTGAATAGGCCGCACAACCACGTCGTGCTCTTGTATAAGATATGGGATCTATTCATTGAACTGGGGCCAGTTCCTACAAGGCCACCACCAGTGGATGATCCAGACTATATGCTGGTCGATGATTTCCGACTACCGGACTACAATGATGAAGATGGGACAGGTAGTTGGAAGTCTATTCGGCCGATTAAAATTCCAAAGCCGGCTCGGTTCATCGACGCTATGGTCCTTCTCATGGTGAGGGAGTGGCCTCAAGATCCCACGTCATCTATATGGTTTAAGTACTTGAGTGAGCTGCTGGAGCATATCCATGAATGCGGAGACTATGAGCTCGTTCCAAGTTGGGACGTGCTGGGGGAGTTAGCGCACGGCTTCGTCAAGTTCTATTTCGACGGGGAAACGAAGAAAAGTCCACATGAAGTGAAGGATTACATATCCAAAGTGCGTGAGGAGTTGATCGAATAGGCAAAAGTATATCTCCTACTCACAGAGGCTACAGATGAAGAATGATGAAGAATGATTACAAGTACTCATTCAATAAGATATTTATTTGAAGGTTATAGTACAATTATTTACCATCGTGAAGGGAAGTGAGGCGCTCGGGTTGTATGAGTCCTTATGTGAGCATATAGTTGTTGTCATCTAAGACACCTTATCCTGATATATTTCATTGTAATGTGAACAACCCGATGGTAATTTATGTTGAGACATTCACTCTAGCCAGGCGTCATTTATCCTTCACCACCTCTGCCTACGTAGACCCTGACCACCACCACCACCAATAACCATACTCTTGGGATCTAGATAGATCATACACGGTCAAATCCTTCCCTACCCTTTGTCTTGAAAAATCCATAATGGCACCACACACAATGATCACCAGATATCTCGTATCTTCGTGGATACAGGTCCCGCTTAGCCGGAGCCCATAACATTGTTAGTGATATACTTTATCCTATCTCGAGCCATATCCGGGGAAACGAGACCGGCAATAGCCTTACATATTTATCATCGCATTATACGTGTGTGCAAGGCTAAAGCCAACGATAAGCTTGCTGTTGTCCCGATACAAAGAAATTCCAAAGGATGCTCGGAGATCAGGTAGGCTTTGTCTCAATGTCAATATACCTTTATCCAGGCTTTAACAATGACTGAAAGATACTACGATAACGTTTACTCGTGCTAATAGGGAGCATCCGGTGCCTACTAAACAAATTATTGCTCCTATACTACGCCACAATCTAACACCCTAATGTTGCACTCACGCTGTAGACTATAAAGTGGCTCCAGAATCCCAGTGCCATCTGATCCCTGTTCATATACACTCATCTGTCGAAGAACTGCAAGCTCAAAACATTATCTACGAGATGAATTACGTTACTCGCACCACGGATTCTAATTTCCATATGACCTATCCAGATATGCTGTATCCAAGCAAGGAAAAGCTTATGGACGCTGCATCACGGTTGATCGGTGTGCTGCGGACACTGAATGCGCAACATAGCTTGCATGTCACACACGTGGGAATTACAGGAGGCCTTGCTGTCATGCATCATTGCCCCGATCGCCTCCCCAGCATTGTAAGTAGAATGGAACCCAATAATCCCACCAAAAGATAAAAGCCTTATATCGATTAATTGACTGAGTAGGCATATACTCGAGCAGAAGATATTGACGTCGTCTTCAACTCAAAGTATGCATCCCCAGAAAGACTTGTGGATGCAATTCTCGGACGCTACTGGCGGCATTTTGTAAAACACCATCAAACGCTTTACATGCTTATCCAAGGAAGAAAAGTGAAGATCGACCTAAAGTTAGTCCCTAGGAATGTGAGTGTAGCGACACACGAACCTACAAATTTTTATGGCCTTCGTCATTTTTCTATGAGATCATTTAAATCTAACCATGCCCTCAAGAGAATACTAGAAGGAATGCAGCCTCTGTCCATTGTTGATACGACAAATCTACCATTCATCAACAAGACAGACCTCATGACGTCTAAATTATACGAAACTGATCCTATCCCTTTGTCCTTCACTTGGGAGGAACCCGAAACCGCGAGAGCTATTCACCATGGGACAGATGCGCTTCGACTAGCCCTATTATTCGATTCGGGAAAGAGGATCACACTCACTATGAGACAAGCTAAGCGGGTAATAAAAGGGTCCTCCTCTCTAGAGAAGTATACCAGCATTCCACACGACAGGTGGTTCCAAATGTTCCTCGTCCACGTCGAATTTTATGATCGTCCAAACGAAATCTGGACGCTAGAAGACGCTCTCTTGTTGACGGATCTTGGGGATCCCAGACGAGAATCAATTTTTCCATGGGACTACTACTAGCATACTACTATGAAACCAAGTTTACTTTTCTTTTCCTAAATTGACTAGTTATACTATAAAAATATAGGACATTCAACATGCCAACAAAATCAGCATTAATAGTCCAATCCCCCAAAACACCTCCCATAGAGACCATCGAAAACCCTTTGGTTAGTAACCTGATATCCAGCTAACAATTTGCTTCACAAACACTATCCTCATCAGTCCCAGTTTCCAGAATTCGCAATCATGGCCTCCCCATGGACAAAACCGTGCATTCATCGACTTCTTCATCAGCGACATAGACTACATTATTATTACCAAGACACTTCAGATACTGTATACATCAGAGCGCTCAGTAAACAGTGATTAGTTGTAATTGGTAACCGCTATCTCTGATAAATAGCTTCTGCATTCTATAACTAACTATTTATATAGACCGGTGAGTGACGTCATTGAATGAAATTATGTCCACCACTTCTCATTTAATACTTACCTAATATACACACCAATCCCCAATGAAAAAATACAAGCACAGTATTCAAGCTAAACATAGTAACTAATATCGTAGTCGACTTTCAAACCCTGTACCACAAATTACTAGGTAGTAGTCTTAAACCGGCTGTAAATATCTTCACTCCTATTGGCGGACCGCAAAGTAATGATTTGCCGCACGTGACAGCGCGCCATGCGGGACGCGCGCCTCAATCAAGGACGAGTTTGACCCTCACACTTAAGAAAAGACGTCAATAACTGAATTTGTTGATTATAGTTTCAGTTATACACGAACATATTTCTCGTTGAAAAATGTCGTACTATGACATTGATGCGATCTTGACAGATTCTCAAGTAGGTGATGAACCATAATAATGAATGAAATTGCATGCATGGCTCGTTATCTTACCCATCGGTTCGTCTAATTTCAGAAACTACCCTGCACGTTTGAACTGGACGTACCTGGTCTTGGTATTTTGGAGGGGAATCCGGGGGAAAATGTAAGTTCGCTGCATGTGCAGGGATGGTTTTTGTTTTATGAGTGGAAGAGAAGAGGAGTTTTGCTAAGTGTGTGTTCTATATGTAGATCAAAGCCGGAACGCGCATTGATTTGCCGTTATGGCTGGGTGAGATGTTGTCTATCGGGTGAGTTAATTTCTTACTGATCGAACAGGGTACATTTACTTATTGAGGGTGTTGTCTAACTATCGCAGTGCCCGACTGGGGACCTCTCGACTAGTCACGCTGGATCTCCCCTCAGCACTCTCAGAACGAGTCACGAATGCCTTGAAGGCTGACCCTCGGACGGTAGATCTGCGATCATTGGCACCGCATTTCTACAGTCTGAGTGAGCGGACTCTGGAGCTGTTTGAAGAGGAGGAACTAGTGGAGGTTTTGAGTAATGTATGGTGCCTTCTTTGTTGTTGAACTGTGGATGGGGAGTGATGTGGCTAATTGTGATGATGATAATAGACGTTCAAGAAGCGCTCAGCGGTCATCGCGGATCATGCGCATAACCCACAGGGTGCTTTAGGGCAGGGAGCGGATTTCTTGCGAGGCTTGGACGAGACGGAGAGACAGCGTATGTTTACGTCTTTTTTGTTTGTTTTGTGTGAGTGAGTTGCTGATATTGATGTCTTTGTGTAGTTTTCCGTGTGGCGCATGATAGTGCTAAGGAGACGCGGGTTTGGGCTGGAGAGGCGAAGAAGAAATGATGGTAGGGGGTTATTACTGATTAAAAGGTTGAGCTGTGCTCGCCGTTATGAACATAAGTATACAGAAGAATAATTATGACGTATCAACATGTATTCATTTCCCGTCATCTGCTACAATAATGGCCGGGAATGTGTACGATCATGATAATAAGTTGACATCTCATTATAGAAGGGGGAGAGCTGTTGATGATATTAGCCTAAGTACTCGATACTACTCGATCATTGTCCATCAATTGAAACAACCAAATGAAACAACTATCTACCTGTAACCTACATTCGAAAGTTCCGATCAATCACTGCGGATAAACCCCCACGCAGATGGAACTTCATGTACTACTTTGCTCCGTGCTCCGGAGATATGGAGGGGAATCACGAGCTTAATGTCCACCGAGATAAGAACGACTGGGAGGACATGTCAACTCCGACTGGTGGAGTCAAGCGCCTATGACCGGCATAACCGAGGTGATTCTATTTTCTTCAGCCCACGAGGTGGAAGAAATGTGAAGAAAAGAAAAGAAAAGAAAAGGAGAAAAAAAAAAAAAGGAAAAAAGAGAAGGCCTACTATTCTGGGCGTCGACACGAGCCACGGGAAGAACGATGGGGCAGCAACTTATCTGTCACGGGGGAATAAAGGACTAAGCTGAAAGCGATCGGAATGATGGGACGATGATTGCAGGCGAACTTTGTGTAGCGGGGAGGGGGGAACCACGGGCGGCGCGATGGGTCCCTGGAACGTGGGGCAGCTCGAAGAAATAGGAATTGTATTAGTTAAGACTCAAGAGGCAGTGGGAAGTTGATGGATCACATTTTGCTGAGAATTCCAATGGAGCACATAGATACTACTAAGGATTCTAGACGGATTGATGGAGAGAAGGATGGAATTGTGAGATTTCAGCTGATGGAGTGGGGGAAGAAGGGCACTGACAGTGATTCCCGTCCTAATTCCGGTGGTAGTAATCACTCTGTAATCTGCATATACTCCGTAACGATGTGTTAGTGATCGGTTGAGGGATGGAACGATAGGAGGTTACAGTAGGGATGGAAAAAGGTACGCGTTTCCAACCACCTGACCAGCCACCCTAGCTATTGGCGGACCTCAAAATCAAGACGAAGGAGAAGGAGAAAGGCGATTGGAAGCTTAAGTTCAGGACCAGCAGTCCAGCCATCGGACGGTGCCATTCCAGGGAGGCCATTTGCAGTTTTGCACCCGGCACTTGGGAGGGGCGGGCGGGCTACACTAAACCCGCCTGGAATTAGTGGGAAGAGCGACCGGGACCGGGATCCAGTTCCTGACTTGCTGATGCTCCGCTAAGGCCAGTTTAGCCCGATTTTTAGTGCCCTGCGATCGTTTGTTCCTTGAGCCTATCTCGTTGCTTTACACGCTGGTTCCCCTCTCTCGATTTCAGACTGCCTGCTTGCATTCAGCAGCATCATCACCATCGTCATCATCATTATTCAACTCACTGCATCCTCAAATTCCTCTTCCCCCCCTCGCTGGCATCTCGTTGTTCAGTCAACCTTCTTTGTTGCTTGGCAACCTTCCGTCCATACCACAGAAACTCTCCCCAATTCCAACGCATGCGTGCATGCATACCTACCGAGAACTGAGATCCCGGATCGCTCGCTCACTATCTATCCAGGGCAATCCTTTCCCCCTCTCCCTCCCTCCATGGATGGATGCATGTGTGGAGATCATCTTCCTGTCACTCGGTCCCCTTTCTTGGCTGTGAGGATCCACGATCGACTCGTCACACTTTCTCCTCACACTTTTCTCGTCGCTCCCCTCACGTCTTGACCTTTTTTTTTCACACTTTCGCTTCCTTCTTTGTCCTTCCCGTCCGACTCCCTCTAAATTTCCTCCACTCCTCGCCGTTCCCACTACGAGACGCTTGGACGCGCAGTGGGCCTCGTTTCGTCACCAATCGCCTTCCCAGGCGCGTTTTCTCATCTTCCGCCTGAGACATTGCTTTTTCCTCCTTGCTCTATCGGTCGACTCTCCCTCCCCGATCCTTCTGAACGAACTTGCCTGGAGTGGATACGATCCTGCGAACCTACTGCAGTCTAACTGGCATCGCGCATCTTGTCAGTTATGCGCATTAGCTAGCCAACTTTGGCCCATCTCACCCGCAGACGCACACACACCATGGACCGAAATCCCCAGAGACGGAGCACCGTCTCGGTGCAGTCAACTGCCCCTTCTTCCCTTCGCCATTGCTCATTTCCCACCTCTTCAAACACCTCGCCTCCGACCGATACCGCGTCCCTCAGACCCGAACCGAAGCTGAAGCGTGAGCCACCCGCCGTTTTCTCATCCCTTGATTGTTGTCCAAGGGATACATGAGACAAACAAAAGACACAGCACTGACTCTTCGTTTCCCCTGCAGGCCGGTCTGCTCCCCCAAAGCCTCTTGCCCTCGCCCGGGTCAAGGGAACCGTCGCCATGGATTCTTCGCCGCAAATGAACTCAGGTGCGGAATACTCCCCGGCAGTGGGCGTGCAGTGATATTGATCGGTCTATAGAAATGTCGTGGTTGAACGACGCATCGCCAATGTCGATGACCCCCAGAACCGCAACCCCCAGAACTCCACAGCGATCTAGAGCCGGTACGCATATGGCATCGCCGCACAGTTCACGTAAGAGGGAACGAGCGCAGACGCTGACCAGTGATGGACAAACAGGAACTCCAGAGCCTGTCCCTCCATCGCTCGTCAACCCTTCCTCGGCCCTTCTCCAAGATCTTCTTAAAGAACAACGTGCGAATCGAGTACCCAAGGGGACTGCGTCGGAGGACGTCGGTCAGGGCGCCCCGCGCACGCCAGAACGATCTCACTCCCGGCCCCAGTCACGATCTCAATCACCTGCACAGTCCCAGTCGCAATCCCGATCTCAATCTCAGGAAGAGGCGGGCTCGGAGAAACAGCGGAAAATTCAGACCGCGCTTTCTTCGGGTCTCAGGCATCCACATGAAATGGGGGTCAGAGAAATGGGGGAGGTAAGTGTTTCTAGGTCATTTAAATCTAATGGGGCCGTCAATATATTGATCTAATGATAGTATGTCTCCAAAATCAACAAGCAAAACTTCGACCTGAAGCTCGAGATTTTTCATCGCGTGCAACAAATGGCCGCATTGGAGAAGAAACTACAGCGTATGGAGCAACTGGAAGAGGAACTTGGGCGCTTGCGAGGCTTAGAAGATGAGGTCCAAGAGCTGAGGAATGCGGAGTCCGACAATCAGCGACTAAGGGAGTCCAACGAGCAACTGCGACACGAGGTTGACAAGCGGGACCAAGCAATTACAGAGGCTGTTGATATGATCTGTCTTCTGGAGAATAAAGTGGCCCAGTTGGAAGCTGGTGCAGATCCGTCAACGCCCTCTACCGCCCGTGGGTTTGAAGACGAGGACCCCAGTGCTACGACTCCGAGGCAGAATACCACATTTGCTGCTATTGACATCCCGGAGAGAACATCCTCGAGGCGGGGTACTTCTCTTTCCAAGCATCGGCGGTCGTCCTCGGATTCGCGTCATCCCAAGCGAGCTCCCTCTTTCTTGCCCGATGACCACAAGAGCCCCACAGCCATGCAAAGTCTCACTACGACTGCCGACAACAAGTCTCGTTCAGCATTGAGTGACATGACCAAATCAGAAAGTTTGCAATCTATGAGTGAATTCTTGGAACCCGAGTCCCCCAGGCTCAGTGCTCTGAGTGAATGCAGTGAATTGTATCCGCAGGATGAACAACAGTTGGACATCCCGGTCAAAGAGCGAGATCCAACAGAGGAGGCCGCAGAGGCTCTCAAAGGAACGTCTGAGATATCCGCCAATCAAAGCCTGATTGAGTCTTGGATCCAGCCCCAACGTGATGACTTTCTTGAAGATGTGCCAGAGCGGGATATCTTATCCGCTACTCTCAGGCAGACGGATAAACCGAGCTTTGACAGTGACTCATACAATAGCTCGAGCCAGAAAACACGAGTGGATAGCGTGTTTGGGAGTTCGAGGTTGCCCCCTACCCCAGACACTATGAGTACGGCGTACGCCACTGGCCCCAATCGGTCGAACGGCAGTATCGTTGCGGAGAAGAGTCTCGTTGATCAAGCTATGACGGCTGGAGACCGTCGCCCACGTTCTGCAGGTGCACTTACAACGAGGCGTAACTCCGCTAACAGTGCAGCGATTGGTAGCGTGGACATGAACGTAAGTGATGCCACGCTACATCGACCTGGTACCGACGAGGAAGAAGAGTCGCCTACTTTCTTCCCCTTGAACAGCATCACATCGCGGGATAAAAGGGTATATTGCCCAGAGACTCTCGACAAGACAAACCTTGCATACTATGGTCAGAACGCATTTCTTAACGGAGAAGGCCTTGGCAAGGTTCTTTCAAAGCTCGATAATAACTACTATGGATCAATGGCACATGAGGAATCCGACAGCTCATTGTCTTCATCGCCTCCTCTGACACCCCAAGATTGGGTTGAGGCCGCTAAGCCGAATGCCAAACGCCGACGGGAAAAGTCTGGAATGATGCCTGTTGCGCTTAAACCGAAAAATTCCCGATCTCAGGACATGCGAATCCCGAGCCAGTCTTCCTTCCTTGGCCGTCGACACAGCATTGATTCCACCATCAGGGACTCTGATGTTCCTATGATCCCCACGCTGGATATACAGTCGCTAGACTCTGATTTGCAGCCTGGGCCCGACTTCGATCGTCGGATGATCGGACGGAAGATTAGCCTCCGGCCTCCTTTCCTTGCACGCTCGGCACCCCCTCGTCGTCTGCAGCCCTCCTTAATTTTTGATGATCCGGATTCAGACGATGGAGCTCCTGCTCCCATCATTCGTAAAGCACGCGATGACAACCCAGCCAAACCAAATAGGACGATTTCCAAAGCTGAAAGCCATGGTTCCGGTTTCTCCGCATCTGTGCCAATTTCTGCCAAGCGCGACGACATTCATCGGACATTCCCACACTCCGTTACTGAATCCGGCTTCATGAATCATGCGGCGACCAAGCCCCCTCTGCCCGACACCAAAGACCACAAGCGACGCAGTTCCCTTGGTATATTCAGCTGGGTGAAAGGAGCTAGCGGGCTGGGGAAAAAGCCGGAACCGGAGCTTCCGGTAAAGTCTAGCGCGCCTAGTACTGCCTTGGTCAAGAGCAGAGCTCCTCGGACAACCCCAGACTCGGTAAAAAGTGCTTCTGATGCCGGCAGGACAACGGAGATGGGTGCGATGAAAATTGCCATTGATGACTTCGCCTCGAAATCCAAGCATCCAACCCAGGATGAAGAAACAGGCCGGCGACCAAGGTATATGGACCGACGGGCTCGTCGTGGCTGAACTAGCAGCTGTCTTATTTCGTTTACGATTTTTCTTGATTTCTTTCTGCTTTCCTTTTTCATCAATATCTTTTCCCCGGGACTGTTTATGATCTATCACGATACCCCATGAGTTACATGTCTGATGACACGGATTTGTACCAGTATTGCATGCGCAGCAGAGAGGACCGCGTTTATGACTTTTTCTTTTTGGGCCATTAGAGGTGGTTGCTGATTCTTTGTTGCTTGCTATACACATGGTATCTGGCTGGCACACGATATCATTTTGTGCTTGTTTGGTGATTTCATTCATTACTTGACTTTACTCTGATTCATTCATTTTGAAATCGAAGCAGCGATTTATACCAACTATTTAGCCCTGGGAGAAATACCAGTATGCCTTAGTAGTTAATCAAAATTTAGTACCTAGTAGACCCACGGCGACTGAACATGCAAAGAGGGAGGAGATGGAAGTAGCAGTAGGTCAAACTCAAGATAACATACTCAGTTTAGTTGAGATCTAGGAAGGACTTCCCTTTCCCTGCTCCTTGGTCTCCTATTCTATTAGTATTGCTTCTCCCTGGCGAGAAGAGATGAGCTGATGTAGTTGTTTACTTCATAGATGGACTTAGTAGTTGACTTGTATGAAAGTAAACGTTTCATGAGGTTGCATCAATAGAATAGTAAGTAGGTAAGTAGTAATTCACAGTACTCCATACACGCCTGTCCTGTCTTGTCCTGTCCTGTCCCGCCTAGCCTAACCTAACCTAACCTGCATGTAGTGTGTCAATCTATAGAATACTATGTTAAGTAGTATGGTATGGTATGATATCCGCCATAGTATACCCAATGCAACCTGCAAAAGCAGCCATATAACAAAACTCCCGTATATGATGACCCAAAACCAACTCCAACAAGAACAGAAGGGAAATGGGAGGGAACCAATCAATACCACCCCGTCCCATCCTCTCCTCTTTTCTTCCCCTTCGGGTTCATCGATATAATCCTCTGTCCGGGTAACGTATCATCCGTAATCGAAGATTCAAAGATCCCCGAAATAGATCGCTTCCCCAGCATCTGGAATGAATCATACCCTTCCAATAACCCATTGCACGCTGCCCACTCCCTCGACAGTCGCGGTGAGGTCCCATCGCCCAGATCACACCACCGGGTAACCACAATCGCATGCCGGAAGTGCAGGGAGCGCGGGTCCGCGCGATCCTCAGTCAACTTGATCTCGATGAGATACTCAGACGGACACTCCGGACAGCGGCGCATGGGACGACATTTCCCGCACAGGGTGGCGATGGAGTTAGGGTTGTGGATACGCCGCGCCATGAGATCCTTAGCGCGGTGTTCGAGGCCCTGTAGGGCGGAGTTGTCGCGGGGTACGGGGATATGGGTGAGGGCGCATTTGCAGGCGTTCATTAGTTCGCCGTCGCGCCAGTGCGCGCAGGCGGAGAAGTACGGCCAGTAGTCTTCGCGGGAGTAGAGGAGGAGACGTTGCGAACTCGGGGGCAGGTCTGGGTCTGCGAAACGGGTGCTGATTACCCGCATCAGCAGGTGGCCTTTGTGGATGTGGAAGCGGGTGTGGTGGGTCCATTCGTCGCGGCGCCAGCGGCGGGAGAGGGATTCCGGGGTGAGGCCGTAGGAGGGGGAGAAGTGGTGGGCGCGCATGACGAGTTGTACGAAGCTGAAAGGGAGGGTGCGGCCGTGGGTGATGCGGTGTCGTGGGGGAGGGAGGAGGGCGTTGCGCATGTTGGGGCAGTTGAAGAGGGGGTTGACGACATGGGCGGGTTGAAGTTTCTCGTGACCTTCTTGTGTGCGACGGTGATAACGTGCACAGGGAAAGCAGAGGAGGTGATGGGGGAGATAGCGGTCTTGGGAGACGAGGAAGTCGGACCGATATTCGCGGTTGGAAGGGTGGTTGATGGCTTGCCAGGGTTGGAGCGGAGCGAGCTTGGAGAAGAGGGTTTTGCTGGCAAAGGCGAGACTGGCTTGGTCTGCGGGCGTGAGATATGAGCAGATCTCTTCCCAAAGAATCGGGGAGAGACTGGCGATTACGGGCTCGCCAGGAGGACGGTTGTCGAACTCGGCGCGGTTGGCATAAGGGTCCGAGGGATCGAGGTCCTGGACGCCAATGGCGTGCAGGAGTTCGGTGTGATCGCGGCTTTCACCAAGCTGGGTATCTTTGTTGGCATTGAGTTCTCGGTATTTGAGGCGATGTGCCTCCAATGGCGCTAGGGAAGGCAGCGGAGGGACATCTTCGCTGGTGGTGCTGGGCCGCTTGAAGCCGGCTCGGAGGTCTGGGGTGGATGCGCTGTAGCCCTTGCGCAGGACTTGCCGGGATTTCTTGGGCCGGAGAGCATTGGCGAAGAAGGCCCGGAAGCCGCGCCGTTCCCCGGGGCTATCTGCGGACATGAGGTAAGAAATGGCGGACGAAGCGGAGAAGATGGGAGGACGAAAAGAATATGAAGATGAAGATGAAGCCGGCGATGCAGCGGATGTGAAACATGATCGGCGCGGTATTACGTTTACCGGATGTTACGGAGCTTCCATCCGCCACCTGCCGAGCTTCAGCCACTGTGGCTGATGAGGAAACAAGCTCGGTGCCAGTGAGTCTATGTTTACGGAGAGAAGAGAAAGGGAGAAGAATGCCATTAACACGGATTTTGCATTAGGGCATCGGGTACAGCCTGATTAGTTCCAAATCCATAGTACACATAATACGCAGATTCACAATCGCTAATCAAGCCGCGTCAATATACAATTCATATCACAGGGAAAAGCTTACGCGGAGAAGCGCTTCTCCACGGCCTTCCAGTTGATGACCTCCCAGATGGCCTTGAAGTACTCGGCCTTGCGGTTCTGGTATTGGAGGCTAGACAAACGATGTTAGATCCGGATGAACTCAACGATTTGGGGCATGTGCACTTACTAGTAGGCGTGCTCCCAGGCGTCAATACCCAGCAGGGGCTGGAACTGGCCGACAACGGGATCCTGGTTCTGTGAAAACGTTAGCCCATTTGAACTCCTTTCTTCGCATATATGATGCATTCTTACGGCGTAGGTCTTGATGCCAATGTGACCGGTCTGCTTGTCCTTGACGAGCCAGGCCCAGCCGCTACCCTGGATAGCAGCAAGAGCAGCGTTCATCTTGTTCTGGAATTCATCGAGGCTGCCGAAAGTGTCGTTGATGGCAGTGGACAGGGCACCGGACGGGGGCTCACCACCGCCAGCGTTCTTGGGAGCAAGGTTCTCCCAGAAGAGAGTGTGGTTCAGGTGACCACCACCGTGGAAGTTGATCAAGGGCTTCAGAGCAATCTGGGCCGCAATGTCGTTCTTGTGCTGAGCCTCCTGGAGCTGCTCGATGGCAGTGTTGTAGCTGTTGACATAGGTCTGGTGGTGGTTCTTGTGGTGAAGCTCCATGATCTTGCCGGAGATGGAGGGCTCGAGGGCGCCATAGTCGTCTACAGGGTGTCAGTTTGATGA
Source organism: Aspergillus brasiliensis CBS 101740 (assembly GCF_001889945.1). Taxonomy (NCBI): domain Eukaryota; kingdom Fungi; phylum Ascomycota; class Eurotiomycetes; order Eurotiales; family Aspergillaceae; genus Aspergillus; species Aspergillus brasiliensis. Next base: position 697,021 of record NW_027137448.1, on the reverse strand, counting down.
CTTCGAGCTCTATGCATCTATAGAATCGTAGCTGAGTGCATACAGGTCAGGTCAGGAAGAGTAGCCTTGCCGCGGGCAAAAGTCAAGCCCGCCATGCCGGCAGTTCTGGGAGTAGCCGAAGCTCCGGCGCGCAGGGCCGTACGGGCAGAGGTGCGGACGAGGGAAGCAGCCATTGTGAGTGATGATTAGAACAGAGCAAGATGCACTATTACAATAGACCCGGGGGTGTTTAGGGGGATGAGAGGACAGTTGCTGAAGGGAAAAAGAGAGAAGAAGGAAGAAAGAGAGATGAAGGAGTTCAACGTCATAACGGCTTGTTTCTTCGGAGGGCGCATTTCCCCGCGCCGAAGTCTCCCGGCGTTGGGATCCACCATCTTTTAGCTTCATCCATCCATACTCAATCAGGATCTCCGTCATGCTGCCGGGCTTTCTCTCGCCTTCCTCGCCGTAAATCTCGATCCCTTCCTTTGCGCGCCTTTTCTCGTCCAGCCCGGCCATGGATTCCCCCTCGTCTTCGCCCTACGCCGGCCAAAAACGCAAGATCGCCGACATGAGCTCCGATGAAGAGGAAGAAGAAGATTACCGCCCAACCATGGGCTTTCGCGGTTTTGACCGCGCGTCATCTCGCTCCGAGTCGCCTCCATCTCATGGTGGGCTGGGAGGCGCTCGTCGCAATCCCTGGAAGAATACCGCGCAGTCAACGATGAAAGGCGGCGGCAACAATGCTAGCAAAGGAATCTCCGGAGGCAACTCCTTCGCCGCGCGGATGATGGCGAAGATGGGTTACGTCGAGGGACAGGGTCTGGGTTCTTCCGGTCAAGGTATCGTCAACCCGATTGAGGCCCAGGCTCGTCCTACAGGTGCCGGTTTGGGTGCGGTCCGTGAGAAGACAAAGCAAGCGCGAGAAGAAGAGAAACGGGCAGCAGCTCTCCGGGGTGAATCCGTCGAAGAAAGCTCAGATGAAGAGCGGAAGAGGCGACGGAAAAAGAAGGAGGAGCGCAAACGAGAGGGTCGGAGCGGGACAGGGACACCAGTGGCTCGCGCGAAACCCCAGTTTCGAACTGCGCGCGAGATAGAAAAGGATATGGAAGGCTTGGAAGTTCCGAACGTGCTGAAGTCGCTGATCGATGCGACTGGGAAGGACCAGAAGGTGCTCACGTCTACAGCTGGTCTGATGACGCCGCAGACGTTCGTTACCCAAGGCGAGGGCGAAGCCTGGAAGATCGCGCAACGTGCTCGAAACGACCTCGAAGCGTTTGCAGACGAGTGGAAGGGTCTAACAGAGCGGAAGAAATACATTGAGCTAGAGGAAGCTCAAGTCGTGGAGCAGCTAGATACAAATCAGCTCAAGGCTGACCAGCTGTCTGAGCTCGTCACAGCCATCGGGCAGCTAGAAATCTTCGAGAAGGAAGACACCCGAGCGAAGTTCGACGAACTCACCGACAAGCTCGAGTCCATGGAGATCAAGTACCGCAACGAGATTGATGAATACCGACTGTCAGAAACGGCCGTCGCAGCCATCCATCCATTGTTCCGCCAAGCGATGGAAGAATGGGAGCCTCTCAAGGACCCAACGTTCCTCGTATCCAACCTCCGTCGTCTCCAAACCCTGCTCCTTCGAAAGTCCAGCAACGAACACACCCAGCGCCAATCTACCTCCCCCTACGAGACCATGATCTACACTTTATGGCTGCCCCGCGTCCGATCCGCCCTCCTCAACGACTGGGACGTGTACGAACCCGCCCCAGCAACCTCTCTTATAGTCGCCTGGAAGGAGCTTCTCCCATCCTTCGTCTACACCAACGTCCTCGACCAACTCGTTGTCCCCAAGCTCACAAACGGCCTGAAAGCATGGAAACCCCGAAGCAGCAGCCGACGCCACCACACCTCATCCTCCAACAGCTCCCGCTTCCCCTGGTGGCTCTTCACATGGCTCCAATACCTCGACGAGCGCCACACAAACCCCAAGCAACCCACCGGGCTGCTCTCCGATGCGAAGCGCAAATTCCGCGTCGTCCTGGACAGCTGGGATCTCAACAAGGGTCTAATCAACGGCATCGAACTCTGGCGCGACGCATTAGGCTCTGAATTCGACATCTGTCTCCGCAACCACCTCCTCCCCCGCCTAGGCCGTCACCTCCGCGAAGACTTCGAAGTCAACCCGCAAGACCAAGACCTCACAGCCCTCGAAAATGTCCTGAAATGGAAAGACTTCTTCAAACTCAACGTCACCGGTCTTCTCCTCGTCGCCGAATTCTTCCCCAAATGGCACAACATCCTCTACATCTGGCTCACCAACGACCCCAACTACGAAGAAGTCGCCGAGTGGTTCACCTGGTGGCGCAGCCAAATCCCCTCCGACGTCAACGAACTCACCATCGTCGATGACGAATGGAACAAGGGTCTCCAAACGATGGACCTCGCTTCCCAACTCGGCGATCGTGCCGCTGCCGAACTTCCTCCTCCCTCATCTACTACTACCACAACCACTACAGAACAACCCTCAACAGCCAAACCCACCGCCACTGCCGCAGCAGCAGCAGCAGAACCACCCCGCAAACCCAAAATCATCGAAGAAGTCGCCTTCAAAGATATTCTCGAATCCTGGTGCATGGAACAAGGCCTCATCATGCTGCCGTTGCGTGAAGCGCATCCGCAAAACGGACAGCCCTTGTTCCGCATTACGGCTAGTGCGACGGGTAAAGGTGGCGTTGTGGCGTTTGTACAAGGGGATGTGGTCTGGGTGCAGAATAAGAAGGCGAAGGAGATGTGGGAACCTATGGGGTTGGAGGATCAATTGGTTGAGAGGGCGGAGGGGAAGTAGATAAGATACTTTACTTTATTACACGGATATACGATATATATCAGTTGCTTTTCCATGGCTTTTACTTGACTGGGTTGTTGTGGGTTGGTTGGGTCATAGGCAAGCCATTTTCTTCAATTCTTTCTCTTCTGCTATTGTTCTTTATTGTGGTTTAGTTGTGATACCATACCATACTTACATACATACTACTATGAATATCATGCTTCATGTTGGGGCAGGTTAACTTACTATTGTTTTTGTTTTACTTCTACTACTAGTCTATAGAAGTCATGTATGATGCCGATGTATGTATGTTCTTTCATCCAGACTTGTATTCTTTCTAGCTACATTGTTTGTGAGTGTGGAGAAAGATTGTTCAGTCATCAGACGTTATTCCTATTATATCTATCTGAAATATCAATGGCATGAATATGTATAAGTAATGTGCCGTGCAGCTATATATACCGATAATGTACCTGATATGGAATCTAGGTATCCCCAGAGAAATTGAACCTGTGCCATCCATTGATCGAATGAGGCCGAACCCCGGAACCAAGTAGCCATGCCGTAACCCCGAGTGCAAGCAATGAAAAATAAAATCGAGACGCTAAATCGCTGAATCAAATGATTGAGAAACAGACACAGAGCCACCGTTCTATGACGCGGGATAAGAAGAATACTATGCACCGTTCTGGCCTTCTTCTTCTTCTTCGTCCGACTCATTCGTATCGAGCCAGCCACGCGACATCTCAACGGCCTTGGTCCACTGACGGTACATCTTCTTGCTCTGCACTGGGGAAGCATGGGGAAGGAAGGTAGTGCGGTTGGCCCGGTTCATGTCCTTGAGCTCGCTGAAATCTTTCCAGATGTTGACCGCGAAGCCAGCTGCGATGGCGGCTCCCAGCGCCGTCGTCTCGTGCATGGCCGGGCGTTCAACGGGAATCTGAATAATATCGGCTTGGGTCTGATAGGGAAATGATTAGTTTCCGATCATCAGGTGACAAGAGTCATGCGGGAGTAACGTACCTGCATACAGATATCGGAATTGCTCATACCGCCATCAACGGCCAATTCCGACAACTTGTGGCCACTGTCCATCTCCATGGCATCCAAGATGGCCTTGGTCTGGAAGCAGGCAGCTTCCATGGTGGCACGTGCAATGTGTCCACGCTGGGTGTGCTGGGTGATACCAACTAGACTAGAGTCAGTAAAGTTCTTTCACCAAAAATGCTGACGAAGGCGTAGATGAACTTACAGATGGTTCCCTTAGCATCATCGATCCAGTAGGGTGCGAAGAGACCACTGAAGGCCGTCACGAAGACACAGCCGCCACTGTCCGGGACGGTCGCAGCGACCTCACTGACTTTGCGGGAATCGCGGAAGAAACCCATGTTGTTCATCAGGAAGGAAATACCACTTCCAGCCACAGCAACACTGCCCTCCAAGGCATACACTGGCTTGCGGTTTTTGCCCAACTGGAAGCCCACTGTTCCCAGCAGGCCATGCTTGGAGATGACGGGCTTCTCGCCAACGTTGTACAGAAGGAAACAGCCCGTGCCATAGGTGTTCTTGGCAGATCCGGGCGTAAAGGCACAGTGACCGACCAAGGCTGCAGATTGATCTCCGAGGCAGCTTGTGATGGGAATGCCCTCGAGAGGGCCGTCCCTAACCCATCCGTAGCCCTCAGGGTCCGACGAAGGGAGAATCTTGGGAAGTCTGATCTTGTTCCGGTCGATTTCGAAGAACTTCAACAACTTATCATCGTAATCAAGCGTTTCAAGGTTCATGAACATGGTTCGTGAGGCGTTAGTGACGTCAGTCACCAGGCGGCCGCCCTCCGGGCCACCGTTTAGGTTATACAACAACCAGGTGTCGATGGTACCAAAAGCAAGGCGACCCTCATCATATGCCCTCTTGACCTCGGGGAGGTTGCGGAGCATCCACATGAGGGTAACGGAGGAAGGGTAGGTCGACAAAGGAAGGCCGCAAATGTTTGACAGCTCGTCCGCACCCTCCTTTGCCTTGAGTTCTCGAACCAGCCCAGTGGTTCGGGTATCTGGCCAGGCGATCGCGTGGTGTAGAGGCTCGCCAGTCTCCCAATCCCAGCACACGGTTGTCTCACGTTGACTGGTAATGCCAATAGCCGCGATGTCATCCCGGGAGTGACCGAGGGCGAGGAAGGTCTTCATCGCCTCTTCAATACAGGTGTATACGGAATCGACGAGTTCGAAAGGGTCTTGTTCGTGCCATCTAAGAAGTAGGAAAGAACAATATAAGCGTGATGGAAACAGACCATGGTTGGAATGCAAGACGACTTACCCTGATTTCTCATGAATTTGGCGGAATTCCATCTGGTACTTGGCCACCGGAACACCCGTGCAGTCGAAGATGATGAAGCGGGAACTGGTGGTACCGGTGTCAATGGCACCGATAAAGCGATCTTTCAAGCTGCCGCCCTGGCGGTTTTCATTGGGTTGTAACAGGGAGCGATTGCCATCATGCGACTGGTAGGCGTGAATGTCCATGAACGGCTGAGGTTCTTCCTGCTCAACGGCGGAGTCGAGGTCGGCCATATCGAAGGGATTCCTCATCTTGGAGGTAGTGATTGGTGGGGTTCTGGTCTTCTTGGCGGGAGGGTTGAGAGGATCGGGGAGAGAGATAGAGTCAAATGTGATGGTGGGTGATTTCTGCATTTGTGCGATGGGGGGGCCTTTTGAGGCTCCGACTTCTGATTTCCTAAAAAGGGAGGATAGAAGTGACCAGGAAGGCAGAGCCTGAAAAAGGGAGGAACTGATTGGAGAAATCGTGGCGGTATTGAAAAATAGAGAGGGAGGGAAGAAAACAGGATTACGTCCCTAGTCCGATACTTAAAAGACGGACGAGAGGGGAATAGTAGGTAAGGCTGGAACTACGAAAAAAGAGGACGCCCGGTGGCGGCAGTTGCAGCAGGCCCAGTGAGAGTAGTACAGATCCAGTAGTAGTGCAAGTATGAGAGCAGCAGCAGCGCAGCAGCAAGAGAGCAAGGACCCAGCGCGACGGATGGTGACGTATGCGTGATAACCGATTGGGTGGAGAGTGACCCGAGACGAATCTGGAGAAACAAGAGAAGGCGTCTGGTGGATAGACCGCTGAAAGGCTGGAGAATTGAGGGGGGGGGGACCGGAAGAGAGGAGAGTGTCCGCAGAGGTATGAGGTCACTGGGTTGGAGAACAAGAGAGGAAGTCAAGCAGAGAGAGGATAAGACCGGGTGTGGTTTATTGGGGTGTGGCGACGGGAGAGAGGGAGAACAGAACGGAAGGGAATCAAATCTGGCTCAAGAGATGCTGAAGGCAGGATGAGGGAGACTCTTTATCCAACACGGTGGGACCTGATTCTTGTTCACGTTGTCCTCAATTTATTCCCTAATTCTTTTTATTTTACATTTATTTTTTTAATTCTCTGCGTGGCAGTCCCTCAATTTTTACCCTTTTGAATCAAATTATTAAAAAATACCCCCCCAGATAGGATTTGGGTCATGCATAGCTTGTTCCGGGGAATCCCCTGGGTCTAGGTGGTATTCCTGCCGGAAAGTAAGGTCCAAGTCAAGTCCATCCGACCTAGATCGCTAGTACGGTACCAGTACCTGCTGCTATCGACTGGACTAGCCCGGGGAAACCTAGAAGGGGGAGGAGGAAGAAGGAGGAGGGGGCCAGGACACTCAATACTCAATACCAAATACAGACAAGACAAGACGAGAAGAGGGTCAGAAGAGCAGGTGCACTGGACTAGCGGCGAGTACCCAATCTGGCAATCTGCTGGATGCGCATCCCCGTTCGTCCATGGCGGAGAAGTGGGGGCGTGGGGGAAAAGAGAAAGAAAAAAAAAAGGGAAAAAAAAAAAAAGGAAAAACGCAGCCAGCAATCAATGGGCAAATCCCCTTCTTCCTCCCCTTCTGGGCCTTTCTCATCCTTTTTTTTTCTGATCAGACGACCACTACCTGTCGTCAGCATTGACACCCGCCCCTCCCTCATGCCCCCGTTGGTTCTTTTCGGGCTTGTCGAACACTTGTGAAGGTTCTTCCCCCCTTACGCGGATGGCAACCATGCCTTCTGGGTGATTTTAGGAAGGTTTACCCCTGGTCACTCGCCATTCTTATCTCTTTAGCTTATTCGGTGGGCTTCCATCGGCGTTACGGATTATGGAGTAGAATAGTATGTAGTAAGTAGATACTACTGTATTCAGTAGTACCTGGCAGGTGTGGATGGATCGAATTTCTCCATTGAACTCTTTTCTTTTACTTTTGCTTTTGCTTATGATTATTCCCTTTATCTTTTGTTGAGAATGAGATATACTATTGTACTCCGTAGATATGGATCAGAGAATGGAGAAAACATCTGCAATGTAATCATCCTCCAGCTGTCACAACATTTCTCAACCCAAAAGATCGGATATATTGCCGACAAGGTTTCACAGTTTCATTCATTTCCTTCCTCTTTCTCTTCCCTTTTTCTCTCTCATCGGCAAGGTATCCGACCCAGCAGACCGAGTAGGTAGGATTCCAGAGTTAGCCAAGCGCTAAGAATAGTCGCTGGGCTCCCACATGACACTCATGGCGGACCCATAAAAATTCCATGGATTTCTGTTTCCAGGACAATCCCTCCACCCGCATTAGCTAGCGTCTGTGCCTAGAACCACCCGCGAACACGGAGCCATATGGAAGAAGAACATCAGGATTCCATGGGGTCCAAAACAAGCAATTAAGGGCTGACCGGCCTGCTCAGATTGCAATGTGAAACATGGCAGATGTTGATATTCACAGTGATAACTAGTTAACTATTGAGATTGAGCTTATTAATTCTTGTTATTCCCGATATCGCTGGTTTCATTGGTGTAATTGATTGTTTCGCGCCCAATCCCCCCATTTTCATTTCACCATTGAACAATCGCGCAGTTCTGATCTATCAATCCTGTGCCTTGTTTGAATACCAAGACAAGACCGCAGATGCCAGATCAATGCATCGTACATCGATACGTAAGCCTGCCCGACCTTACAACTGGACGTTCAGGATGCAGTGTATGAGTGCCTGTATACCGACATGTCCCATCGAAGATCTACAATCGGCATCCCTAGAACCCAATGGATCTCCGGTCCATCTGCCCCAGAGACCGTAGACCGTCTTCTCATATTGCGCCCCCTTCAGTACCAACCCCCTTGACAACAATCCCTGCCAAGGATCGGACTCAACAACCAGAGCGGCGGGGTCGGCGCTGACTGGATAATGTCGCGACTTGAGAGCGAAACGCGCAAGAAAAAAAAGAGGGGCTCTGCGGGTGAGTCTCCGACTCCGCTACTATGGGATTCTGCGCTCAACTACAACTACTGTAGATAGATTAGTTACTACGGAGTAGATGGATTACTAGATTCCTGTCGATCGAGCACATGACAATGTCCATTTTTCTCCCGCTAGTCCCTTTTCACGCGTTGTTCAAGCAATAGGCGATCTAGACCGGGGTCTTTCGACCCCTGGCTCCAATATTCTGTCCTTTTTTTCTCGGATTTACTTCTGATCACTTGAACACCGAATGGATAATTCTCCTTTTTCTCTTCTCTGCACTGTCTCATTCGGATAGTCCCTGCTGTGCTGTTGCGCCTGAGATCTTCAGCCCGTTCTGAGTAGTTGTATCCATTAATCTAGTCTCCTTCACAGTTCACCCGTTTCTTAAGCACGGGAGCACGCACATAACTATCGTACATAACTAGTAGAGATCAAGTGACTACTGGCCATCCATCTCAATGAATGTGTTGTCCCCTGCCCTCCAATTTGCAATCACATTTTACTTTTGGCCTTCTAGACCTTCGGCTCCCCTGACTGGCGACCTTCTAGTGTGTCGCTGTACCATTCTCCATTAGGCAGAGAGACATGGGGGAAGGCGACCCCGTTCGGCCCTGTGATTTACGGAGAAATTTTACAATCCGGATACTCGGTTCGGCTTGGCTGGGGGAAGGGAAGTCTACCAACTGGGCTTGGGGGGGCGCCACGGGACCAATTCTCCCGGCTATCGTCCTGGCGTTCCGGCTAACTCCAATACTCGTTCGCTGCTCGGACCAGTCCAGACGCGCCAAAATATAGTAGGATCAAATTATCCCAACCTCAGTGCCACATTATCAATCCATCGACGAATTCAAATCGCTTCAGATTTCCCTATCGCACCTAGAGAATTAGTGACAGTCTCAGTATGCGTCCATGGAAAGAGAATCATGCCGCCTGCCTACATTTCTCCGTCCGTATAACGAGCCCGCCACGGCAGGACCGCCCCCAGTCTATCTAACTAACGGGTGGTGACGTCTTCGACCGGACTTGACCTTCCTAGGGACCACCTCAATAAATCACACCCACCGAAGACCAAACACTCCCCAAGCAACGCAGCAAGCAAGCAAGCAAGCAAGTCAGCAAGCCAGCAGAAACCCCAAGCCCGCCCATCATCAACTAGCCACGACATTGATCTGCCATCTATCCCTATTCAGGTATACGAAGCAACTGCCCCAGGAACCGTTGTGGTCCTCCCCATACTCAGCGGAGAAGAAGATCAACAGGTTCAGCTTCCAATATGGTCATCTATGTAATCATTCGCCTTTCGAGTTATGACCTCACTAGACTACGTATCTTGCCCCGAAACCTCATTGCCAAGCATCTATATCATCATCCCCAATGATGCAAAGCTGATATGGGGGAATTGAACCCATGGACCGCAACATAATCAGCCACATCCGTTTTCTATCGCCCTGGACCACGGGCTCGCCTCGCCCCAAAAGGCGGGCCGACACATCCCTACCACTGCCCCTCGAAAAATATACCCTGTGCGCCGAAACAAAGGATCCTAAGCCCAGCTTAGCTTATTGCTACAGATCCCCCGACTCAAAGCGTGTATGCATGCCTAAGGTGTACATACAGCAAAGCAACATTGAACTGGATGATCCAGACCCGCGGCGGCCGTCCACCATCCACGCACTTCGTCAGACTCCCAATCCCTCCCCCCGAAACCTGTTTCAATGCGGCACCTCCCCGTTCCGGTCGTCATTGTTGGCTCTGGATCTGCACAAAGAAGCGCACACCCGTATCACACGCCATAGTAACTAACCCCCGTCAATCTACCTCTTACCCCCTATACTACCTACCTATCGCAGACAAACACCCTCTATATCCCACGACTAGGATTCGTCCGGAACAACCGACACTGCAGAGACGCAAGCTAGTACTACCTGCATGCCACATTCCAGACCTGCTGTTCGTTCGTTGTTTGTTGGGCGCGCCCGCGCGCACCCTTATCTCTTTTACCTTACATACTTACCCTGCATTTAGTCAAGCATACGGTATAACGTTGTTTTTATAGTACCGCAGAAAAAAGCTACTAACCGGATTTCCGACTCTGCCTGGGAGCCACACCTCGTCTTACTTTCCTTTCCTGAACAGACCAGGTAGCTTTCGTTTTGCTGCCGGATTTGGATGGAAACTCTTCAACCCAACTGTCCTTTTTTTACGTACCCTTGCTGGCGGGGCCCCACTCCCTGCCTAATTTTATTTTCGCCTATACGGTATATGCAGTCTTGCTACTTACAGTGCTTGGTACGTACCACTATTTGATAAGAGTAGGTAAATGTTCGCATTTGGCTTGGTGTAGGTGCTGCCACCTGATCTTACTAGTATCTTTATACTACTAGTATATATATAAGCCTCCGGGGGAGTGTGATGTCTGGCCAGACCTTCACCTGTAGTATTGGGTGTACTTACTCCTCAGGCCAACTACCAATTGGACTTGAATCGTCCTTTTAGTACACTATCATATGGTGAAATGATCGAACTTTGCAAGTGCGCTACTTAGTTGTTAGCACGCTAAGAGATCAAGACTGCTCTTGCCAATTAGATTGAAAGCCCGGTTGTGTCACTGATGATTCAATACATAGTATCATGAACACTGATATTTATGGAATACTGTGTACTATTTACTCATTACCTTAAGATATTGGATCATGTTCTGATTATAGCACAAACAAATGAAACTTCCAGCAGCTGCTGGAGTCGTTGATTTCGCATGTAATCTACAAGAAAACATCAACCAAAAAATAGTAGTAGTAGTATAAACTACATCACATAAAAGCCCGACATGATTTCTACTGTATCACACACACACACACACACCACCCCAACCATTGCTGCCACAGACAGCCCAGCCTGGATGATCTCCCCCTTCTCCGAATTGCCCTTGTATATACTCTTTTTCAGGGAATAAAAATCAACCAACATTGATATCAATTAATTAAAATCCCTTACTCAGCATCCTCGAGCTCAGTACGACGACGGGCCTCAGCCTCCTCCTTCTCCTTCTTCTGCAGGAAGATCAGAGCGTTGATCTTGTCCTTGATGGTGTGCTCAGTGCTGAGGGTACCAGCGATCTGCTCGCGGCCGATCAAGCTGGCAACAATGCTAGCACCGACGATGAAGGTGAGGACGAAGCGGTACATGCCGTACCAGGCGGGGGCGCGGCCCTGAGCAGCGGCACGGGCGTCGTTGTAGTACAGGAAGGTGAAGGCAAGGAACTGAGAGATCAGGGCATACTCAACGGGGAGCAGCAGGGTGGGCCAGGCAACGGCGGGGGCGATAACACCGGCAGCGTAGCGCTTGTAGCCGTACTTGCCGCCGTAGCCGGCCCACTCGAGACCCCAGTGGACGGCACCGAGGAAGGACAGGATCTATCCGTTGTTTGATCTTGATTAGCTTTCGGGGTTTCACTCATCGGGGAGGGGAGGGAGCTTGTGCTGAAGGCTCAAGCTGGGTCTAGGTTTACTTACAACAGCACCGTAGCCGACCTGGATGGGCTCGATCATGTGCAGCATCAACTCGGCGCTCTGGCCAGAGAAGAGCAGACCGTCACCGGCAAGAGCGGCGGTCTTGACCTCCCAGGCGAGGTAGACGGTCTCCAGGGAAGTAGCGAGGTAGGGGATGACACCGGCCATTCCGAGGTAGAGGGCCTCCTTGGGGACGGCCTCCAAGCTGAAGGTATCCTTGATGACTTTCTATAGATTGAAAGAGGGACTCATTAGCGCATTGGATCCCAGAGGTATCGCTGGGAGGCTTAGTTGCCCCGCAGAAGAAGCGATATCTGGGGAGATTCGGAATAGGAACACATACAGCCTCAGTCTTGATACCGGCCATCATGTCGGGGTCCTCGCCCTCCTGTGGATATTTGATCAGCAATTGACTCGATTATAGTGCTCATTTCGCCTCAGTCCCAGCTCACCTTGGACGACGTGGAGGCATAGCGGACGAGAGCGGTGGTGACGGGCTTGCGAGCAGCCAGAGCGAGGCTGGGGGAGGTGGTCGGGCGAGCGGGATAACGAGCGGAAGAGGTCAAGGGAGCCTTGAAGACATTGTTGGACAGGGCCGAGCGGGCGACCGAGGCATTGGAGCTCGAGATAGCCCTGAGGACAGAGCGGGCAGCAGTGGTTCTGTACAGCATTGTCGTCTAGACAGCTGATTTTTTTTCCCGATAGCCGCGGTTAGCAGTGGAGGCTGGAAGAGCTCGGAAGCAGGCAAATCGGAGGTATACACACCCAATTGAGCTGATGGAAGAAGGAGAAAAAGGTGCAAGAGCGGAGATGAGGGTATTCACCCAGAAATTGGTCGAGATTGACTCGTGGGAGTGGAGATGTCAGGCCGGGGAAGCAATTCGATCCTGGAGACCACGAATGAATGAGGTGATATTATGCTGAGGTGCAGTCACGTCGTTCTCCGGCACACCACAGACACCATTCCCGCAGGTGTCATAGACAATGCCTCAGGCATGACTGGTCCAAACACCCACGCGGGCTGACTCAGCCACGAGGGCTGCAGCCCTAGATAGCTAGTCCCGAAAGGGAAGGGGTCCTCTCAGCTCAGGCCATGCCATGGCAGAAGCACCGACGTCACTCAGGGCCCGATTCTAGTGAGTTACTGAGCGTCCGAGACAGTTGCAGAGTGTCTCCGTAACTGCTCCGTACCGCGTCACGGCGTTTACTTACGCAGCGCTCTATCCACCCTCTCTTTCCCCCCTATTAGTGATTAGTTTCTCTTTCGTATTATCATCGGCCCAGCACATGCCTTCCCAGGTACACTCGCCTATCTAGAGACAAGTCTCGTCCTCCACTCTTTCACAATTGGGTTACTGGGCCAAGCCTGATACCCAACCTTCGTCTACCTACTATTTCCCCCTCCTCTCCCTGACACTTTTCCGTCTACCTGACTGCCGCGGGAATACGTCAGCTAGCCTTCCACGTTCCTCTTTCGTTTTCTCCGCACTTGATTCACTATCTATACATCTACTTTTTGTTAGGCCATTGCTTGCACTTGCCGCCCGCAATTTACATCGCGTGCACACGGAGCTAACCTTCTGCATGGCTCTTTTCGCTATCGTCTGCGAGTGCAACTAAAGCTCGCGCATCCTAGAAAGGTCTTTTCCATCCTATTCGTTTGTTTGCTTGATCGCCCTTCGTTCTCCCCGCCAATCTGTAGTTACCAGATCAATGTCATACTGACTATGTGCTTCATCTAAATCAGGCTGGCCTAAACGATCAGTTACAAATAATTCTTTCGTCCCTCACGGTTCCCACGCAGAAGCCCCCGGCCCGGGTTACGGCCGCATCCCGCAACCATGTTGGAGGGACTCGTCGCCAACTTGCTCAACCGCACCCTGGGCATGTACATCAAGAACTTTGATGGCAGGCAGTTGAACATCGGTATCTGGTCTGGCGATGTGAAGCTTCATAACTTGGAGCTTCGACGGGAGGCCCTCGATCAATTACGCCTGCCGCTCAACGTTGTAGAGGGACATGTCGGAGAGCTCACCCTGTCGATCCCCTGGTCGAATCTACGAGGGAAGCCAGTTAAAGTTGATATCGAAGATGTGTTTCTACTTGCGGCTCCCAAGGAAGACCAGGACTACGACCCGGAGGAGGAAGAGAAGCGGGCGCATCACCTGAAGATGGAAAAGATCGAGAGCGCGGAAATGCTCAAGGAACGCAATACAGAGGGCATGAGCCAGGAAGAGCAGCGTCGGAACCAAAGTTTCACCCAGAGCCTGGTGACGGCTGTTGTCGACAACCTTCAGATATCCATCAAAAACGTGCATTTTCGCTACGAGGACTCGATCTCTTCGCCTGACCACCCCTTCGCCCTCGGTGTGACACTGAAGGAGCTCAGTGCAGTCAGCACCGACTCCGAGTGGAATCCTACTTTCATCCAGTCAACCTCCAGCACGACCCATAAACTGGCAATCCTCGGCGCCCTCGCAATCTACTGGAACACCGATGCAAACCTTCTGGGTACAGGTCGGGGTTCAGACATAGGCGCGGAGGCGCAGGGAATTGGCCATGCGGAGTTAATTGAGAAGTTAAGATCGGGAATCGATAGCGAAGAAAATGTTCAGTTCATGCTTCGACCGGTCAGTGGACGTGCCGGTCTAGAGATGGACAAGTCTGGAGGACACGATAGGGCGGCGATTAAAGCGCGGTTGCTCTTTGATGAACTCAGTTTCGTCCTTGACGACCACCAGTATCGGGATGCGCTGATGCTCGTTGATCTCTTCCATTATTTCATCCGCCACCAGGAATACAGGAAATTCCAGCCAAAGTGCAGGCCAAAGGAAGATCCCCGCGCTTGGCTGAGATTTGCTGGGGAGGCTGTACTTAGCAAGATTCACGAACGGAATAGGCGCTGGACCTGGGACTACATTAAGGAACGGCGGGATGACCGTATCGCGTACATTGACTTGTTCAAGAAGAAAAAGCGCGAGGAAACCTTGACAGGTGCAGACGCTGAAAACTTCGAGCGCCTGCAAAGAAAGCTCAGCTACGAAGACATCCGTTTCTGGAGATCGCTGGCGAGGAACCAATTAAGAAAGGAGAATGTGGGTGTCAAGAAGCCTGCGCAGCAGCAGACCTGGTCAGAATGGTTCTGGGGCAGCAAGAAGGAGGAGTCCGAGGAGACTACCATGACTGAGGAACAGCGGCAAGAACTATATAATGCTATTGATTGGGATGAGAAAAAGGCAATCGCCGACAGTGTTGATGTCCCAAGAGACTGGGTGAAGCTGCAGGTTAATGCAGGTCTTCGAGCTGGAAGCTTTACGTTGAAACGTGATCCCCACGGGAGGGCGAACGAGATCATGCAGTTCGTGTTCGACAACTTCCGAGCCAAAGCCTTGCAGCGCCCTGATTCCTTCTTCATCGATCTCAACCTCGGTGGCTTGCGAGTGTATGATGGAACAACGGAAGGGAGTCTCTTCCCCCAGATCGTTAAGGTCAAAGATTCATTGCCAGAACCGAAAAACCGTTTATCCCAAGCTTCTGACAGCCAACTGGAGCATGATGCCGGCGATGATGCTTCTGACTACAGGGACGGCTTGTTCCACTTGGAACTCGAGAAGAACCCCCTCGAAAGTGACGCCGACTCGGTCGTGAAGGTCAAAATGAAGAGTATCGAGGTCATCTACAATCCGAGGTTCATCGTTGAGGTTGTCAAGTTCTTCGAACCACCCGAGAGACACATGGAGTCGATTGGGGCCCTTCTGGACACAGCAGGTGCCACCGTGGAAGGCATCCGACAGCAAACCCGAGCGGGCTTGGAGTTTGCTCTGGAGGAGCACAAGAAGGTTGATGCACAATTTGACATTCATGCGCCCCTGATTATTGTTCCTGAAAGTATCACGCAAGAGAGCTCACTCTGTTTGATTCTCGATGCTGGTCACATTAGTGTCAATAGTGAACTCGTCGATCGACAGACAATGAGAGACCTTCAATCGAAGCAGAAGCGGCAATACGAGGAAGGTGACTATAAGGAGCTCGAGCACCTTCTCTACGACAGGTTTCTTATCAAGTTGGACTCTACCCAAGTCCTTATTGGGCCCGGTATTGAAACCACCAAGGCACAATTGACTTCCGATGTCCAGGCTCGGAATTTGCACATCATTGATCGCATCAATGTGGATTTTGTCTTAGAAATGTGTATTGTGCCAAAAGTCACTGAGCTCACTCGAACTCGCATTTCCGGCCACCTCCCAGAACTGCATGCTTCCATGTCCGATACTAAATATAAAGGTCTCATGAAGCTGATCGACATTGCGATACCCAGCTTTGATGATGGTAGCACGCCGAGCAATGCCGCCAATAAGACGAAAGAAACTACTGTCGCTGTTAACAGAGCGAGGTCTTCCTCTTTCCAGCCTTCTATCTTGAGAGAGCTTCCTAATGTTGACGAAGATTCTGATGATGAGTCTGACGATGAACAGAGGAGGAAGAGCGTTGACAAGCCAACCAACATACATCGCCGGGACTTCGAATTCAAATTCACGGTCGGTCGCCTTCGTGGCTCACTGTCTCGATCCGACACGAAGGATCCGCTCCGTGACCATCTGCTGGTTGAGCTGGTTGCTGAAGGGTTTGCGCTGGACTATTATATGCGGCCGTTTGATATGGTCGCGGAAGTTGTTCTGAAATCTTTGAGTGTTGACGACTACATTGAGGAGAACCCAGTTCCAGAGTTCAAAAGGATCCTATCTTCTAAGGGCTTCAATGCCGACGAAGAAAAGGACCTTTTCCATCTGAAGTTCGTTCGAGTTAAACCCGAGTCGCCTGTCTTCCAGTCGACGTACGAAGGTGTAGCGATGAACCTTGATATATCCGTCTCTACCATCAACCTTGTCGTCACCAGAAAAACGCTCTTGACACTGCTTGACTTCATTTTACTGACATTCACGAACCCGGAACAGCCGAACAATCAAATTACTCAGTCAAGTGAGACTGACCAGGACATCAGCACTGTTCCAGAACAGCCGCAGCAAAGCGGAAAGATCCGTATCAAAGCCGACTTGAAGAGTATAGCTCTCATTCTCAATAACGATGGTGTTAGACTGGCTACTCTGAGCCTCAACACAGCCGATGTGGGCATTTCGCTCGTAGACAAAACCATGCTGATACAGTCACGCATCGGCAGCTTGACCTTGATTGACGATGTCAACACAGGAGCTTCAGAAAACTCCGATCTTCGCAGGCTGTTAACCATCGAGGGCGAAAATTTTGCGGATTTTAAATATGAGACTTTCGATCCTGAGAGTGCAACTTACCCGGGATATGATTCCGAAGTATTCCTGCGATCAGGCTCGATGAAAATCAATTTCTTGGAAGAGCCTTATCGCAAAATAATCAATTTCCTGGTCAAGTTCGGCAAGATGCAGGCTATCTTCAATGCTGCTCGGCAAGCTGCAGCCAACCAGGCCAATCAGCTTCAGGAAAATGCTTCTAGAATGCGTTTCGATGTCGTGATCATGACCCCAATCCTGGTCTTCCCAGGCGCCATAAGGGAAGACCTTCCCCATGATACAGTTACTGCTCACCTGGGTGAGATTTACGCTAAGAATACCTTTGTCCCTCTCGATGAGAATGATAAAGACGGTCCTGCTGTTAATCTCATCTCCTCCGGGATCCGCAATATTCGGTTGACTTCGAAATTCCACTATGACGAAGGAACCGCAGAGGAGCTGGAAATGATTCAGAAAGTCAACCTGGAATTCAGTATCTGCTATCTCGAGCATCAGCAAGACAATCCTCGACCGGACATGGAAGTTGAGGGGTCGCTGTCTCCCATTAACCTTAGGATATCGCAGAAACAGCTCAGATTTTTACTGGATTTGTCGAAGAGGGTTCCCAGTGCATTTGCGACTGATACTGAACAACAAGAACTAGAGGCCATGGAGTCACTTCCCTCATCCGTCACAGACCCCACTAGGGAAGCCGAAACTAGGGCAGTCCAGACCAGGCAAGCTCAAGAAACAGCAGCACCAGGAGCAAGCCCTAACGACGAGACGTGGGTCCGGCTTGATATGATCTTCAAGGTGGATAGTGTTGGATTAGAGCTCATTCTTGCGAATGACGATGCGCCAGTCGGGTGCTTGGAAGATGCTAGCCTTTCCAAGTTTTCACTCAATGACACACGCGTCAAATTGCGCATGTTGACCGATGGCTCCTTGGAGTCTGAGCTACTTATTCACTCACTCTCCATTCGCGACAGTCGCAATAAAGATACAAACAAGTTCAGAAAGATCATGTCGCTGATCAATAACGATGTCAAGCAACAGTTCATGGCCAGCGTCTCCATGACGCCAGGACCGAACAATCATCTTATAGCGATGCTGACCATCGACAGTCCGCGAATCATACTTGCCCTGGACTACTTGTCAGCTTTGCAATCTTTTGCCAATACGGCTTTCGCGACGGAAGAACCAGTTGTCGAAGAAGACGGCGACGAGTCACCTGACGAGTCGGAGCCAAGGACCAGCACTGCCGATAGCATTGAAGAATCTACAATAACGCCCTCAAGTGGAGGCGATGCGCCCGCTGCTGACCGTCAGATGACTGTGTCATTCAGAGTCAACCTCGTCGATGCTCAAGTTATAACTATCGCAAACCCGGCCATTACGCATACGGAGGCCATCGTTCTTGGAACGAAGCAGATGCTATTTTCACACCAAAATGTCTCTACACTGCAGGTAAGCAAGGTGGGGATGTTTCTATGCCGCATGGACAAGTTCGAAACAAGCAGGCTTCGTATTCTGGATGACTTTACCCTGGAAGTTTCCATGGATAGTCGCCCGCAGGAGAGGGGCTCTTCTTTAACCTCAATAAATGTCCATATCGAGCCGTTGGTTCTACGTCTTTCTCTTCGCGATATTTTGATGGCGATACAGATTGTCAACAAGGCGTCTGAGATGAGAGCCCAAGGAACACAGTCCGTTGAAAGTGACGAGCCGAAGAAATTATCGGAAGTTAAGAGCACAAGACCGATATCTTCTAGGAGACGATCCAGTGGCAGACAGACTTCAGCAGCAATGGTTTCGAGGAATCAACGGCACTCGAGTGCCACAGCCGACAACTCAGATCGGGAGCTCGTTTCACAACGCTCTGCCGTCCTGAAGCGGGAGGAGTTGACTGCTCAGGTTGATGGCATTAGGGTGATCCTTATAGGAGACCTTCACGACCTTCCACTGCTCGACTGGAGTGTCAAGAAGTTCAACGTTGACATTCGTGATTGGTCCTCAACACTTCATGCCGATACCAATTTCGATACATTTGTCAATGTGTATAACTTCTCCAAATCAGCTTGGGAGCCCCTTATAGAGCCCTGGCAGCTAGGGTTCCACGTGGCGAAGGAGACTGCCCCTGAGATCCTCTCTATAGATGCCTACTCTCACAAGACGATGGAGCTTACTGTCACTTCAGCAACAATTGTCCTGGCATCAAAGTCGTTCCAGTTCCTATCAACGGACGAAGATGTTCTCTCCAAGCCGAGGGGTGCTGATGCGCCCTACCGGATTCGCAATTACACAGGCTTCGATCTGCATGTTTGGGCCGATGTTAGTGCCGATGAAGAGGGGCCGGCTGCTAAACTGGCTGATGGTGAAGAATATCCTTGGCGATTCGAGGATTCTACTGCTATGCGTGAGACGCTTGCGCCAGAAGGCCATGCTGGGCTTGTTGGAGTTAAGCTCGAAGGAAGTGGTTTCGACAGCGTGAGCCGCATTCCCGTTGTTCGTGAGGGCGAGATTCTGTACGGCCTAAAGCCTAAGAAGGACGGCATTCTTCACCAACTGCTTGTGGAGGTCAAGCTGGGTACCGACAACGTCAAGTATATCACCTTCCGCTCGCCCCTGGTTGTTGAGAACAGCACACAGATACCTGTAGAGTTAGGCGTGTTCAACCCTAGCGAGGGTCATCTTCTGAAGATTGAGAAGATCCTTCCTGGCGATTCGCGACCTGCGCCTGTTGGAGCGGCGTATATGCACTCCCTTGTTATTCGTCCTGATCAGGGTTTCGGCTACGACTGGTCTCGTGAACAATTGCATTGGAAAGAACTCTTGCGTCGGCCAACGCGAACAATCAAGTGCATTAGCGAAGGCGGACAACAAGCTCCTCCTTTCTATTTCCAACTGCATGCTACTTACAACGCCCGAGATAAACTAACAGGTATCTACCCTTACATGCGTCTCCGGATCTTTGCTCCGGTTGAGATTCAGAACCTGCTTCCTTACGACTTCAAATACCGCATTTATGACAAGAACACTAAGAAAGACTGGACGAACTTCCTGCGCAAAGGCGGTGTGAGCCCTGTCCATGTCGTTGAGCTGTCTCATTTACTGCTCCTCAGCGTCGACTTGGAGGACACTGTCTTCAAGCAGAGCGACTTCGCAATCATCAATGGCAACTCTCAAGACTACAGAAGAGAGCACGTGCTTTCGCTGAAAGATGATCGAGGCATACAGCTTCGGCTGAAGCTCCATTACTTCAACGTGCCTGACAGCGGTGGAGCTTTCAAGATATCTGTCTACAGCCCTTATCTCATCTTGAATAAGACCGGACTTCCTATGGAAATTCAAAGCAAGGCCTTCTTACAGTCAGCGCGGTCGGCGGCTGGACAGGGCCTGATGGCTGATTCGAGGCATGGTGGTCGGTCGCTTCCTTACATGTACTCCTACCAGACGGACGACCAGAAAAATCGTTCCATGTTGAGAATCGGTGAATCTTCTTGGAGCAAGCCCCAGAGTTTTGAAGCCATTGGGAGCACATTCGAAGTCGTTCTTCCTGACAGGCACGGTAGATCCGAGATCCATTCAGGTGTGTCTGTCGCCGAGGGCGAAGGCAAATACAAATTGACGAAGGTCGTGACTATCGCACCACGCTTCATTCTGAAGAACAAGCTTAACGAGGACATCCTGGTCCGGGAGCCTGGCTCGTCAAATGTTCTACAGATCAAGAGCGGTGAATTGACACCCCTACACTTCTTACGCCAAGTTGTGGACAAGCAGCTGTGCCTCTGCTTCCCAGGAGTAAACAATCAATGGTCATCGCCCTTCAACATTGCCGATATAGGAACTGTGCATGTCAAGCTTGCCAAAGCGAATCAACGCCAGAGGCTTATCAAGGTTGATGTTATCATGGAGGGTGCAACTCTGTTCATACATTTCAGCTTTGAACCCCGCAACTGGCCTTTCTCGATGCGGAATGAGAGTGACATGGAATTCATCTTCTTCCAGGCTGTGAGTACACTACGTCTGTCTCTAAACTTGCATTGCTAACGCAATTGTAGAACCCGAACCTTGAAGACGATGAAGAAGACAGGTCCAATGGCTGGCGACCTATTCGCTATCGCCTTCCTCCTCGCAGCATTATGCCCTATGCCTGGGACTATCCGGCCACCAAAAACAAGTCTCTTGTCTTAACATGCAAAGGAAAGGAAAGACATATAAAACTTGCTGAGATTGGAAACTTGATACCAATGAGGATTCCCCCTACCCAGTATGGAGAGACTCAGAAGATCATTGATATCAACATTGTTGCAAATGGTCCAACTCAGACTCTAGTCTTGTCGAACTTTAAGGCATCGAAGAGTATCTACAAGCAAAAGGGACAAGCCTCGCAGAGCAGTTTGAGCACTGGCTTTGAGGTGAAGGAACTCGATTCGGATGTCAACTTCAAAGCCCAGCTTCGGCTTGGAGGCATTGGCATCTCCTTGATCAATCAGAACTTGAGGGAGTTGCTCTACCTAACATTCCGCGATATTGAAATCAAATTCAGGGAGTCAAGAGTCTACCAGACTCTGAACACAACCATCAAGTGGATTCAAATCGACAATCAGCTTTACGGAGGCATCTTCCCGATTTTGCTGTATCCCAGTGTGGTTCCAAAGACTGGCAAGGAGATGGAAGCGCATCCAATCTTCCATGCCATGGCCACGCGCGTCAAGGACGACTCTTATGGTGTACTCTATATCAAATACGCCACAGTCCTTCTGCAGCAGATGACGCTGGAGCTTGATGAAGATTTCATTGCCGCGATGCTCGACTTTGTTAAGGTGCCTGGTGCTTCATGGTCTGAGCCGCACGAAGGGAAACTCTGCGATGAGGACTTGAACATTCCAGAGCCGCAGAATGAAGGTGCCGCTCAGGATGTGTATTTCGAACTCCTTCATCTGCAGCCTATGCAGGTTGATATCTCTTTCATGCGCACTGAGCGTGTAAACGCGGAAGATGCTCTGCAACCGTCCAATCCGCTGATGTTCTTTGTTCATGTCATGACAATGTCAATGGGCAATGTCAACGATGCCCCGGTACGCCTGAATGCACTGATGCTGGAGAATGCGCGTGTCTCTTTTGGAGTACTTGTCGGCAACATCCAGAGGCACTATACGCAAGAATTCCTTCGTCAGGTGCATGTAGTCCTCGGCTCTGCGGATTTCTTGGGCAATCCTGTCGGGTTGTTCAACACTGTCAGCTCTGGTGTGGCAGATATCTTCTACGAACCATACCAGGGACTGGTTATGACTGATCGGCCTCAGGAGCTGGGTTACGGTATCGCAAAGGGTGCTACAAGCTTTGTGAAAAAATCCGTCTTCGGATTTTCTGATAGTATGGCCAAGCTTACTGGAAGTATGTCCAAGGGCTTGGCTGCTGCTACCCTCGATAAAGAATTCCAAGATCAGAGACGGATGTCAAAGTCTCGGAACCGGCCAAAGCACGCCTTATATGGCATCACAGCAGGTGGCAATGCCTTCGCAACCAGTCTAGCAAGTGGAATCGGAGGACTTGCCCGTCATCCACTGCAGGGAGCTGAAAAGGAGGGTATTCAAGGATTCTTTAAGGGTGTTGGTAAGGGCGTTTTAGGTTTGGCGACGAAACCTGCGATAGGCGCCTTTGACCTTGCCTCCAGTAAGTTCATGACTACAAATTTCGAAGCTAATAAGATACTGACCCGAATTAGATCTGGCTGAGGGTGTGCGAAACACGACAACTGTATTTGATGCCGAAGGACTCGACCGTGTTCGTCTCACTCGCTTTATCGCCACTGATGGTATCGTGCGGCCCTACTCGCAGCGCGAAGCATTAGGACAATTCTGGCTCAAGACGGCCGATGATGGGAAGTACTTCAACGAGGATTATATCGCACACCTGGAACTTCCAGGCCGGGACATGCTGGTCATGTTGACATACGATCGGATTATCCTCGTGCGCACCAAGAAGCTCCGCACCGAATGGGACATGCGGTTGACGGACATTCAAACTATCTCCAAGGAGCGTACAGGCATGAGCATTACTCTCAAGGGTGGCGCCAATGGACCCTTCATTCCGGTTCAAGATGAAAGCTCCAGAAACTGGCTGTACCGACAGATAGCAATTGGTGAGTGAACATACGGCTCGAACAAGTACCTGGTTACGATGCTAACATCCTTCTAGCCGTCAACGCGTTCAACGAGAAATACAATTCTCGCGCCTAAAAATAACACATTTCCCGTTTTCCTTAACGATGTTATGTGGGCCGATGGTTGGGTAAATTTTTCCTATAAGGGTTGATTCAAAGTCCGATATGACATGAAATGGTTGGGTGGCTGGTGAAAGGCAGAGGCTGTAATGATAACGCATTGCTATTGTTCATCTTTTTGGTCTTTTCTCCCATGTTACAGCAAATTAAGCGAGTGCCGTTCTATTCGCGCAGCTTGTCTTTTCTTTTTGACGATGTTTGTTAATGTACATACATGCATTACCTGGTCTGCTACGCAGTGGTTGATTTAATAGTGTTCCTTATTGACCCTCAACTCTCAACTAGGAGCTACAGTCTACAGGGTACTACAATGGATCCCAGGCGGTGGTAGTTCCGGTAAACTTTTTAATTCACATGACAATAAACTGAGTAGTAAAGATCATGGGACAATACCCACAGGGCAGCGCTAGGTACACTTTTTAACTATTTTTAAACTCAGCAAGAGACGTATCCTGAGGAGGAAGGATGGGCCAACTCCTCCCTCCAGCATCATCCAAAATCGTAACATTGATTTTACCCCGACTAGCACTCAACTCATCGATATTTTTATACCAAGAGGGATTCAACCGGTAGATCTGTTTGAGGAGTTCCCTGACATCATAACCTTCTGGGGCGTCAAAAGTCCACCACGCCAGGTGGATCGGTTGAACCTCCCTAATCTTCGCATCCTGGGTGTTCGCGTACTTTTGCAGCCCTTTAAAAAAAGTGATCATGTCGTTGCGAGTGGCGGCGGCCACAAGCCATCGGTGCCAGTCGCCCGCGCCGTTTCCTTTGTTCAATTGTGTGAGATGGGCATAATATGGCCTTTGAAAATTGACTTCCTGCTGGAGATTGTTTCCTTGCATAATGAGGCAGCGTGCGTAGCCTGAAGCAAGATGATATTGGATGAATTGGATAAAAGATTCAAGTTTGATGTTGCCTTTTCTCAAAAAGTAGTTTGGGATTTCACAAGAACACTTTTGAACAGAGGATACTATCAGCCGCTATTTATCATTTTCTAGAGATTCACATCTTCTGGAACCTAGCGTCATATACGTTCGGATTCGCGCGATGGTTGTTGACTCTGAACAAGATAGATTCGACGTTTTCAGCTCTTGGCAATTATAAGTGTTGTCTTTTTATTTTTTACCACGGTTGTTGATTGAGTCGAGTTGAGTCGAGAAGTCACCCGATGAGTGCAAAATATGGGAAGGTTTTCAAGGTTTCAAGGTTTCAAGGTTCCTTGTAACCGGAGATGTCAAACAGAGATGCTTAGTTGTGAGCTTATTTGCAAACGGTAGTAGTTTCGCCATCACACCGGACAACACCGCGCAATACTTTCGGTCTAGATCTTTTGACGAGCATCGATGGAAGCGAGCTCAATGGAGGGATTCATGTAGTACGAGACTGTCCCACTGTCCCACAGTTCTCGACTTCGAGTTTGCGCAGATGACCCCGAGTAATTGATGCTGCTAACGGACATAGTCCGCCTCCTCGTGTTCTGATCACTGAAGATGTGAATTCCCCAGTCAGAAATTGCCGATAACTAGTAGACTTTCCATTGGGGATCCATGCGAAGTGCAAGTTCATATTGAATTCGATGCACGCTATATG
This sequence comes from Aspergillus brasiliensis CBS 101740, assembly GCF_001889945.1. Classification (NCBI taxonomy): domain Eukaryota; kingdom Fungi; phylum Ascomycota; class Eurotiomycetes; order Eurotiales; family Aspergillaceae; genus Aspergillus; species Aspergillus brasiliensis. The sequence continues at coordinate 672,248 of NW_027137448.1, read as the reverse complement.
TACGTATGTAAATAATACAATAGTGCCAAATTCACCTGTATGCCTGCCACCCAGTCTTTAAACCAAAGCATTGAGATTAAACAAGAAAAGAGAAACAGAAAGAGAAGAGATAAGCGGGACGGAAATGAGAATTTCGCGGTGAATACAAGGACCGAGAAGGAGATAGAGACGAGAAGAGACCAAAGCATTTGGCGAGGAGCATTTGGTGAGGGATGGTCACGATCTCAAGACCACCGTATCGATGAGTTAGGTGAGAAGATAGGTAGATGATGGTATTTGGGTTGTTTCGATACATATGACACATGCAGACGAGAAAGGATAACAGGGGGTTGCATATCAGAACATTCCTATGATATTGTAGCTGTAACAGGCGATGATCGTAAAATAAAAGGATGAACAGAGGTAAGATGTCGCTTATTCCTGGACGGAATTTTCGCTGGCCACTGTAGGTGGATTTAGCCGGGCTGTCTGTAGGGCTTCGGGCAATTTCAGCGGCGCTGCGGGAGCTGACTGCAGCTTGTCGAGTTTCTCGCCTCGCAGAACTTTCTCCATCTCCTCCTTTGTCAGTGTCTCGTATTCAATCAAGGCTTTGGTCAAGAGCTCCAGCTCCTCCCGCTTTTCGGTCAAGATATTGCTGGCGCGGACACGACCCTCTTCGACTAAACGACGGACTTCGGATTCAATCTCCTGCTTTGTCTCCGATGACAGGCTGTCATAGTTGCTCGACAGGTCCACATTTCCGAGCTTCTTGGAGTAACCAAAACGGGTGACCAAGGTAAAGGCGGTTTCGGTGGCTTGTTGGATGTCCTAATATCTGTCAGTAACTGAGTCATTGTAGCTTATGTTCTAAGACCTACCGCAGAGATTCCACTGGTAACTTTGTCGGGGCCAAAAACCAGCTCCTCGGCAGCCTTACCGCCCATGGAGACGTCGATATCCGAAAGGTATTCAGTGTAGTTTCTCGACACCATGTCCATCTCAGGCAGGAAGTGAGTCACACCCAAGGCCATGCCCCGAGGAACAATGGTAATCTTGTACAAAGGCGTAGAGGAAGGAGAGAAGTAAGCAACAAGAGCGTGACCGGCCTCGTGGTAGGCAGTGAGGAGCTTGTCCTTGTCCTGGATGATACGGCTGCGAGCCTCGGCACCCATCATGATCTTGTCCTTAGCCCAGTCAAAGTCCTTCGGGCCAACCTTGGTTTGCTTGTTACGGCTGGCATAGATGGCGGCTTGGTTAACGAGGTTCTCCAGATCAGCACCAGAGAAACCAGGAGTACCACGAGCAATGACACCAACATCAACATCCATGCTGATCTGGACATCCTTCATGTGGTGTCGGAGAATATCCATACGGCCACGGACGTCAGGAAGGCCAACAGTCACCTTGCGATCAAAGCGACCGGGACGCGTGAGAGCTTTATCCAGAAGTTGAGGGTAGTTGGTTGCGGCAATGATAATCACCCCGCTGCTTTGGGAGAAGCCGTCGAGTTCGGTAAGCAACTGGTTCAAGGTTTGCTTCACGTAGGCAGCATCCCTCTCGTTTCTCTTGGCACCAATGGCATCCAATTCATCAATGAAGATGATGGCAGGGGACTTGCTGCGAGCCTGAGTGAACAATTCACGAACGCGCTTGGCACCGACACCCACGTAGACCTCGTCGAATTCAGAGCCAGACATGTAGAAGAAGGGGACACCAGCCTCTCCTGCAACAGCACGAGCCAGCAAAGTCTTTCCGGTACCAGGAGGACCAACCAGGAGAACACCCTTGGGCAGCTTGCCACCAAGCGAGGAGAAACGTTCGGGGTTAGTGAGGAATTCGACGAGTTCCTGGAGTTCTTCCTTGGCTTCATCGCAACCATGCACATCAGTGAAACGGACAGTCTGCTGCTGAGGCTGAGCTTCGCTGTTCTGCGGGCCCCTGATGTTCTTCAAAGCACCAGTCGTTTCAACCAAGATCGTGATCATAACCAGAGAGAGATAAGCAAAGAAGGCGAAGTAGAACAGGAACTTGACCCATCTGAAGACAGCACTTCCGGTCGATTCCTCCACAACCACGTGCAGAGGATCTTCCTTGTTTCCAGTGCCGGTCTGCTTGACTGCTGTTCCGTAGTGTGTCGAAGAACCGAATTGTCCACCGTGAAACTGGGTTGCGACGGCCTGGCCGATGGCTTGCAGCCGCTCGGGGCTGACGGCCTGGCCGGACGCAGGGACTGCTACCGCAGAATCCACGCCACCAACGCGTTGCAAGGCTTTCATGTAGAGTTCATCCGTAGCCGCATTCGTGGCAAAGTGACCGCTTTTGTACCGTTCAACAACAATGGCAGGGTGGTTTGCACGGAGGAGGGCCTGGTAGAAAGCATTCTGAGCGTTTGCGCTGCTAGGGTTGTTGTTGGCAGTCTTCTCCTTCTGCGCCAACAGGTTGTGAGAAGAACCACCAAACAAAAAACGCTGTTGCTGTAACCGGGAGAGACCTTGGACTTTAGGAGCGTGGCGAAGACGGTTGAAGGACAGGGATATCGTAGAGTAGGAACGAGCAGCGGGCGAGGCAAAATGACGGGTAGCAAGAGACCGGGAGGTCCACATTGTGGTTCCTGAAAGAGCAAATCCATTTAGATCAGGCTCCTCAATCATATGAAGGGAAATATATACCATGGAGCAAGGAGCGAGACCATCCGCTTTGGATAGTCTTGCTGAAGATGCTTGCCTTCAAAGCTTCGGAAGACACAGTAGCCAAAAACTCCGGCAACTGGACACCAGTTGATCCCTATGCGTATATCAGCGCACTAATTCCATCATTATAACGGCCGACTAGCAAGCCATACCGAGGAGGTTGCTTCCGCAACCGCGCGTTGGGAGGGCTGAGGGGCGGCATATCCGGAGCGGGAGGCGTGTTCGACGTTATTTCGGGGCGCATTCAACAACCGTGTCATTGACGGCCAGAGATCTGAGGTCACAGCCGCAAGACCCTGGCGGGGGAGTCACTAGTCAGCGACATCAGGTTCGAGCGTGGGCAGATAGCCCGACTTACCGGCTTGGGGAAGGGGACTTGGAAGGCCATGGTTGTCCGAGCTAAGCGGCACTTGGCCGCGAGGTTGATGATAGTAACCCTTCGGCGCGATAGGGAGAGGGTGGGGCACAGTAACGATGACGATGAGATCAATCCTTAATCAAGATACATGCCATCCCCGACCACAACCAGACGACAGATTTGAGATGAAGAGAGGGAAGAAGAGGAGGCCAAACCAATGACGATGCCTGGATGGTCGATGCTCGGCGGCGAAATTCGACTGCCGACCCGGTGCCCTGCCGGCTGCTGTCGCCCCCCGTAGCCAGCAGCCTGTGTGCCTCAGGCATGCAACATCGGATTCCACGCCTTTCCCCAAATTTCCCCGCCCGCATGGATGGGTTCTAGAAGGCTGCACCACCAGAGCTCCCCGGAATTATTCCCGCTGTTGACACGGCCATATATCAGATATACCTGCGTCATGACTTCTTCAATTGTACTTGTGCCATGACGATGATGGCCGCGCACGATCTTCAATCCGCTTTCTGGATCGTATACGCCGTACCATACAACATGAGTCGTTGCCTGTCTACAACCCGTGGTTCAGATCGGATACCGATGACTAGAACATCATCATAGATTCAAGCTCAACTGTGCCTATTCTTTGTCACAAACTATATAATTGGACACGCACGTCAGGCGCGTTGACAACGCAGCTGAGGGTTAGACACTTAAATGCACCTTCCTCTCTTAGCGTCTCTGGACCGAATCTTTCTATCTTGGACCTGCCTCCAGTCTAAACAATTCCCGGCAACGTGTTCCGACATATATAATCTGGAGAGCAGCGAACGTCGCTTCAACTAATATGCCCTGTGGCATGAACCCCGCTATCCGACATTCATGATGTCGAAAAGGGTCATCTTCCTCATGGGTGCGCCCACGTTGCGAAATCTTCAGTGGAATGAAGAGGAGCTGCTGAACGCACCGATATCTCCATTTCATAGCCTGGATACGCCAGATGGAGGCCATTGGCCCTTCCCCGATACTCCGCCCGTGAAATGGAGACTATTGCAGGACCTGCGCAGCCCGGAGCTGCTCCCAGAAATCTACAGGTGGGAACCAGGTCGAGATGCTCGCTTCCTCACTATACGGGACATCGCAGTCCCTGATGGGACGTCGCAGACAATGCCGGACGACTCAGTGCTCTCTCAGTTCTACAACCATTCATTTACCGTTCACGAAACCTCGGAGATCTCGACCCCGGGGTTTCATTCTGGCGATTCCATGCGAAGCAGCGGCTTATCAACCGGGACCTCTGTTGCGACAAGCAGCGAGAAGGACGGGCCAACACCAGGGTTACCGATCCAAGGGCCCCTCAGTGATCTCCGGGATATTCCCACTGCGACATACTTGAATTCGATCGTGCCGCAGACGATGACGGTGAATCTGATTGTGGCGATTATCGCCATCCACCCTCCACGCCGGGTGGTAACGCGGCAATGGAAGCAGGAGCTGGATCTGGTTGAGGTGGTGGTTGGGGATGATACAAGAAGTGGGTTTGGGGTTACGTTCTGGCTCCCTCCTGCGAATCATGCGGTCATGGCTGGGGAAGGTGACGACGAAGGAGGCGCGCTGGGGGTGTCATTGGCAACGCTGCGTCCGCGGGACATTGTTCTGATGCGGATGGTAGGACTGAGCTCCTTCCGAGAACGGGTCTACGGGCAGAGTTTGAGGAAAGGGGTCACCAAGGTTAACCTGCTGCACCGCCAACGACTCGACGTAACTGAAGCGGGCGGGCTCTACAGTGCGAAGCAACTCCGGGATATTCAGCAGGACCCTGCAGCTAAGCGTGAGGAAGATCTGCCGCTGATGAAGGTGAGCAAGGTGCGCGAGTGGATCAGGAGATTTATGTTGGATCCGGTAGGCGGTGATGGGGGCCGGGGGCCTTTTACACGTGGCCGGGCTGCAAAGGGCCATTCCCTGCCCCCCGACACGCAGGAGTGAGCAGGCAAGCAAGAGTGGTAGTTTATATATAGAGTATGGCCTGGAGTAAGGTCTGCTGTCTATTATCTATATACTCGGCTGGGAATTCTGTATCTTCCCTGATCTCTTTAGATTCTTGATTCATCAAAGTCCTTGTTTAACCTGCAGTTGTGAGGCGCTCATGAAACCTGCCACCAGCCTTAATGAACCCGTGACCACAATGGGGGACGTTAGGAAAGGGCGGCAACAAAGAAAATTGGGTGATCAGGAGACACGGATGGAATTGATGCTTATTCCTCCCGCATACATTCTGGGTAACCCGCCAAGGGAGGTACTACGTTGTGCTAGTCAGTAAAGAGAGGGGATGCAACCCGACAGTTTGAACGCCATCGGTGGCCAAGTATCATTCATTGGATACTGTGATGGCGGTTGGGGAGTAAGTAGTTCCGAATGGGTTACTAGTTCTTCTACTATTCTTTCTCTCTTCTTTCCCCTTTCCCACCAACAATTGATTTAGGAGTGTATGCACGTACTTGCGTCAACCGTGCATCAGCTGTAAGTTTACTGAGTACTATCATCATCATGATCCTGCTATGCGAGGTTTCGTAACCCGAAGCAAGAATTGCATAATGACCATCCTCATAACTGATCATAATTAAAAAAAATCATGTAATCAAGATGAAGACAACTACAAATTTATGGAGCTGTAATTCAGGGGGCACTGCCGCCCCACCGGGTGCACCTGAACCCGCCGCAGTGATTAGTTGGTTCTAGGCCGTACGATACCCGACTATACCCTTAGCGGCAATGCCTGCTGGGCAGTGGCGCGGCCGCAAACGTGCACTGGTCGAACCCGGTGTTCCTGGTGCGTGCCATTGCTGGTAATTGGGGGTCAAGTCACAAGGCTGTAACTCTGCGACTCTGCTACTAGTAACTAGTAGTTACTCACTGCACGCTTTAAGGGGTCTTTCTTGCCAGTGACCTCTTTTTTTGACTTGCCCATAACTTACCGGCCCGTACATACACAGCCATTACGGCCCGCTCTCCCCGAATCGCAACGCCAGGTGGTCTCCTCTTTCTCTTTCTGCCTCCTCCTCGTTCTTATATTATATCCCGACCGTTCTTTTTCTCCTTTCCTTTCTCTTCCCCGTCTGTGACCATCCGCTTCAATCAATCGATCAAATCTAATCTCTCCAACATCCCCCCTTTTGGATCGTTGGAAACTTCCTGCTTCCTCTCCTCTTCCATACACTCTCTCCACCTTTCCCTTTACCCCCCCTCTTCCGTCGGCGGGCTTTTGTTCCACCTGTCCATCTCATTCTTTGCTCCGGTCATTCGTTTGGAGCGAGCCTCGACCCCTCCCGATCGCTACTCTTCCCTACAATTAATACCCCCCTACAGCAACCATGAAGGGTATGTTCCGAGTCTATTGAATGGTTACTCCTGACTTGCTGACCATTGACTATCTAGCCCTCATTCTCGTCGGCGGTTTCGGTACCCGTCTGCGTCCTCTGGTGAGTTGATCGCCCCCCGCCGACGATCGTGACGTCGAACATACCAGTCGATTCATGGAAGAACCGTGAGAAAGCACACAAGACACAAGCTAATTTTTCGCAATGCTGCTTAGACCTTGACCCTCCCTAAGCCTTTGGTCGAATTCGCCAACCGCCCCATGATCCTGCACCAGGTTGAGAGCTTGGCTGCTGCTGGTGTCACAGATATCGTCCTGGCCGTCAACTACCGCCCCGATGTCATGGTGTCGACCCTGAAGAAGGTACAATTGCCCTAGCTGCACGGATTGCCTTCCCGCGAAATGCTCACAGTCGCCCCTAGTACGAAGAAATCTACAATGTGAAGATTGAATTCTCGGTGGAATCCGAACCCCTCGGCACGGCTGGTCCCCTGAAGTTGGCGGAGAAGATTCTGGGCAAGGACGACAGCCCGTTTTTCGTCCTGAACTCCGATATTATCTGTGACTTCCCCTTCAAGGAGCTGGCCGAGTTCCACAAGAGCCACGGCAACGAGGGTACCATTGTTGTCACCAAGGTCGACGAGCCCTCCAAGTACGGTGTCGTCGTCCACAAGCCCAACCACCCCTCGCGCATCGACCGCTTCGTCGAGAAGCCCGTTGAGTTCGTCGGCAACCGTATCAACGCCGGTATCTACATCCTGAACCCCAGCGTGCTGAACCGTATCGAGCTGCGCCCCACCTCCATCGAGCAGGAGACCTTCCCCGCCATCTGCAAGGATGGTCAGCTGCACTCCTTTGACCTGGAGGGCTTCTGGATGGACGTTGGTCAGCCCAAGGATTTCCTCAGCGGTACCTGCCTCTACCTCACCTCTCTGGCTAAGCGCAACTCGAAGCTGCTCGCCCCCAACAGCGAGCCTTATGTGTATGGCGGCAATGTCATGGTTGATCCCTCTGCCAAGATTGGCAAGAACTGCCGCATCGGCCCCAACGTTGTGATTGGACCCAATGTAGTGGTCGGTGACGGTGTGCGTCTGCAGCGCTGCGTCCTGATGGAGAACAGCAAGGTCAAGGACCACGCGTGGGTCAAGTCGACCATTGTTGGCTGGAACAGCTCGGTGGGCCGCTGGGCTCGTCTGGAGAACGTCACGGTGCTCGGTGACGATGTCACCATTGCCGACGAAGTCTATGTTAACGGTGGTTCCATCTTGCCCCACAAGAGCATCAAGCAGAATGTTGATGGTGAGTGAATTGTCTATGTTCCCATGGGCTTCATTGCTAATTTTGATCACTTTTAGTTCCTGCTATCATCATGTAATCCTCATCACGTCGACATGCCCTTTCACCCTTCGATATACACCACCTACACTTGAAGTCACCAGATGCATAGAAACCGGAGTTGATCGTGTCTTTCTTTCGAGCAGTGTAGAACCCCCAACCGAGGTTCTAGACAACACCGGATGCTGCTTGGATACATTGCGGTCTACGCCTCTGAAACATCTCCCATCTCGCACCCGTCCATTCTTATTTTCGTCTTGTGCTCGTCCGTGTCCGCATGCTAGAGGCCTTGATGGTAGAAGCGTGTCTGATTCGGGTCATCCTTACACCCCTTATAATCAATCTCCCGAGGTCTCTTGATCTCGGACCTCCTTGCTCTCCCGCATCTTTTTCCGACGTACTGCGTGTCACCAGTGCTGTTGCTTCTTTTATTTACCGGCTTTTTCGTTCTGCTACCTTGTTTCCCCGAGGGATGGTGAGCACATGGACTAATACTCTATCTGATTTTAATGACGTATGTGGACATGGTTAAAGGAATGTAAATACGGGAGGCAGGATCAGAAAAGAATCAATCAATTATCTCTATTCTATTATACAGTATATAGTATGCAGTATGCAGTAGATGCAGTATGCCCGAACCCTCCACCACCCCCTCTATGAGAATCAAGCTATGGTAATATCAAGCAGTAGCACCAGCCTCTTTCTCGTCCCTCTCCAAAATCTCATCCCATTGCACCCTCAACTCCTCCATCCCCTGCCAACACTTCCGCCCCAACTCCTCAAACTCGACCTTCTCCTCCGCCGTCAAATCGGTCGCCCCGCGCTTCCTCCTCCGACACCGATCCTCCATCACCACCGCCTCCCCAACCACTCCTCCATGTCCCCAGCCATCCACCTCCGTCGAAACAGCGCTATCCCTCCCCAACCGATCACACGACGACCCCCATTTCACCTTCCCGCCGCCATGAGCCCGATACACCTCCTCCGCACTATCCAGCTCCTCCTGCCGGCTCACAGCCAACCACACCGGTGCACACGCCCCCGCATACGTCGACAACGTATGCCACGGCGACCCCAGCATGCGCGCAATATAAAACGACACGATCATCGCCCAGAATAGCGGGAGCGCCAGCGGGAGGATACCTGTTCCGCAGACACCTGGGTGGGAGAGGTACATGCGAGGTTGCATACCCTTTTCATCAACATCACCACCACCATTATCCCCCTTATCAGGGGGACTATAGAACCCCTCCACCCACTTCCTCGTCGACGGTGACTCCGCCGTCAACGCCAAAATATCCGTCAACGTCTTGGAACTCTCATATGGAACTTTGGTCCTCAACCCCTGCAAATCATCCACATTGAAATGCTTCACGGTGGCCTCGATACTCGATACCCAGATAACCCGTCCCGGCTGGGTAGATTTCCGTAATAGTCCCATGACATTATGCGAAAGCATGTAGTGACCGAATACGTTTGCCGTGAAGACACTTCCCAGTCGCGGCTCATTAGATACATTGTGTGTGGTCTGCGGCGGAGTGATCATCCCCACGGGGGCGATCTTGTGCGCGAACCATGATACGCTATGCACTAGGTCGGTGAGGGTGCCCCAGATTGCGCGCGGCCAGTCGATCCCCGTCCAGCCGCCGATGCCGGCGTTCAGGATGATGGAGTCGAGTTTGGGGATGGTCTTGGTAAGGCGCTGGGAGAGGGCCCGGACGGAGGGGAGGTAGGAGAGGTCGACGGTTTCCGGGTGGAGGGTGATTCTGGAGGAATTGGTGGGGGATGATATGGGTGGGAGGAGGGTTTGGAGGTGGTGGAGCGTGGAGGTGGCTTTTTTGGAGCTCCGCGTGGTGAAGATTATTGTTAGGTGGTGGGTTGAGGGGTGTGTGGTTAGAAAGTCGGTTATTAGCCGGGCGCAAATGGCGAGGCCGAGGCCACTAGATGGTTGTATCTTGTTGTTAGTTTGGTATGTTTGGTGGTTGTGGTTGTGATGGTGGTTCTAGGGATGAGTTGGGGATGGTGCAATTGAGGGATGGGTACCTGTTTGCGCCGGTTACTAGCACGTAGAATTGATTCTGCAGGTCATCCTGGGCTAGTTCGGCCATTGTGAGGGCCTAATCTTGGTGGCGTAAACGGGGAATTGCCGCGGTTTGTAGGTGAAGCTGGTGCTGGCCTGCTGAAGAATAATTGGGGATTGTATAAATCTCCGATAAGGGGTGATTATGTAAGGTGCTGATATGCGATCCATGGATGAGGGTCATGTGACTATGAGTAGTCAGGTACAGATTGTACAGGCGTGTTGATTGTGTTTGATGTGTAGTAGATGAGATAATAATGAATGTATGGAAGTATGAATGACGTATGATTGATGATGGTCGGAGGAATAGCTGTCTGTGCTAAGATTTCATACTATATGGCATGAGCATGTATGGTCTGGATAGCTTCACATACACCCAATCTAGTATACAACGGAATGCTTATATTATCGCTTAGTAGTACTAGTACAAAGATATGAATAGATAACAGCACCTACTACTTGAAGATACTCATGGCAGAATACCATGATTGTAAGAACAAATACATACTCACCTCTTTCGAGTCGATCTACCTTCAATCCATCGCCTGTATACTTCTACTAACTTCAACATGTACCATACCACCCAACCTTATGACCAAATAGTAACCACCAAATCGAGTAAATGATATCTTACGAACCTCGCCACCTTTACCATCCAAACCATCCAACTACCTGTTCCTCTTAAACTTAAATCCAACCCCGGCAAAACCAAAAATCTCCCCATCACACAAACCGACCAACCAGACCCCCTACCACCTCGTATAACTACACTCTGTCTTCACCTGATAGATCATTCTACACCGAAGTAAGTTCAACCTACATACAGACTAGTACACACTCTCACACACGCAATAGGTGATAGATAGTTCCTCATCAACATCGATGCGGCTCTTATACCCATCCAGTCATCGTCACA